>NC_137071.1:95129701-96474701 GCF_951640355.1 Cnephaeus nilssonii
GAATAGGCAGAATGGGGCTCAATAGCTGTGCTTGGTCATTTTCCCGTTTCCTTTCAGAAACATTCTTTACTCAAATATGGCATCATCATTCCTGTAATAAGAACAAGGTCATTTCCTGAAGTTATCCTCAAAGTCAAAGGAAAATTGGGTTATAAACTTGGCCCAGCTTTTTGTTAGCGATGTAAAATTCACACACAAAAAAAAAACTTGACTTCTCTAGGACTCTTTTCTTTACATAAAATATTTTTAAATAATATAAATAAGAGTATTAAATAAAAGACTGTTGTGTGATATGTGTAAGGTATTAACTCTCTCCAATGCAGTTCCACAAAAACAGTTTTTCTCTGTTGCCTCCCAAGTGCCAAGTAGAATACCTGGCCTAAAGTAGTAAGGTATGGGGAGGAACAGTTTTTTATAATCTCATTAAATTTTAGTCCTTTAGATTGTCCCTGGACTGTGGTCTTCCCAAATGTTTCTCAGCTCCCCATCGCCTTTGGGTGAGACAGGAAAGCTAAAACGGGATGGGATTGAATATTTGCTCTTTCCCAGGGTCTGAGAAGACTCTGGTAAAATATTTTTCTCTTCCCTCTGAGAGTAGACATTTGTTATGGAGAATGCACTATTTAAAAATGCATAATTTTCTCCTCCTCCTACCACAGCCATGAAGGAATTTTTCTTGGCTCTTCAGCATGAGAACCTGATGAGTTTTCTGGAACCTATGAAAGCAAGGGGCCTTCCTAAAGAGTACCTTCTGGAGGATTTTCTCATTGTCACCCTATCCACACTTAGCCTCTAAGAATTCATCAAAGTTTCCGTTTAAATTTACTTATCCATTCCTGACTCTGGTATTCTAGTCCAAGTAAACTGATCTCAGCTATGATTCTCTGTATTTTGCCTGTCATACAGATTTGGGAGTGGGTTTTGCCCTGTGACTTTATTCTCTGTTGGGTCCAAGAAAAGTCATTTATTTTCAGTTTGTTCAACCTTTTTTCTTGTTTTAAGGGTGAGAGTTTTCACTTTCAAGCTCTTTCCATATTATAGCTACAACCAGAAGTTCTCAATTCATTTTTTTTAACGCTTGAGAATCACATAGTTTAAACTCTAGAAAAATCAAATATATGAATTAAAATCTTGTTCTATTTTTATCTTTGTTTAAATTTATCCTTATGCATGATTTGCTATTTCCACTGATACGAATTTTCTGAAAAATTTATTCACACAAATAAAAGTTTTAAGGAGCCCAGTCAGTGTGGCTCAGTGTTTGAGCATTGATCTATGAACCAGTAGGTTACAGTTTGATTCCCTGTCAGGGCACATGACGGGGCTTGCAGGCTCAAGCCCCAGTGTGAGGAGTGCAGGAGGCAGCTGATCAATGATTCTCTTTCATCATTGATGTTTCTATCTCTCCGTCTCCCTTCCTCTCTGAAATAAATAAAAATACATATTTTTAAAGGTATTTTTTAAAGTTCAAGGAAATTCTAATTTTCTTCATTTGGAGATGAAATGAACACTTATCTTTCACATAATTTTGTTTACAGATTATTTTACTTCTATACACCTCTGTTTATTTTTTGAAAGCTTACCCATGTACAGAAAGTTATTTTAAAAAAACTAAAATTCAACAGCTCATCTTTTCATTTTGGTTTAAGATATGCTGTTCAATTGTAGAAAAAGAAGTTATTAAAATAACACCAAAATTTTTATACAGGATTAGAATTTGGCAAACTAAATAGTATTTGAAACAGTACTGGTATGCTGTTCCTATTTAACATACCAAGGATGTCTCAAAATAAGTCCACAGTCAGAATTCTCTAATAGGTTCAAATATGTAAGAGTCACAGAATTAGAAAAATAAGGATTATGGAGATTATGTGACCTCTTTTGGCTAAAGAGAAACAAATGAATACTGAGAAATAAAATATTACACATGTTTGGATATATATAAAGGAGTAGCATAAAAATGATACTTCTGTAAAATTTTGCCTATATTGAGATTCATCACTGACTTTGTATGCCAACTGAGGCAAGTGTCTTAGTTTAAAAACACACAAGAATAAAAGATTTGAATAATATGAATGATTTGAAATAAATGGCAAATATTTTGACAAGTAGTGTTATAAAAAGTACCGTGAACAAAGATGTGAAAAATGAAAAGCTAGAAAAATCATTAAAATTATATGACATACAATATCCAGGGTGAGCCCAAACCGGTTTGGCTCAGTGGATAGAGCGTCGGCCTGCGGACTGGAAGGTCCCAGGTTCGATTCCGGTCAAGGACATGTACCTTGGTTGCGGGCACATCCCCGGTAGGGGGTATGCAGGAGGCAGCTGGTCGATGTTTCTCTCTCATCGACGTTTCTAGCTCTCTATACCTCTCCCTTCCTCTCTGTAAAAAATCAATAAAAATATATTTAAAAAAATATCCAGGGTGGTTTTGGTTGCAAGTGACAGAAAATACAACTTAATCTTCCTTAAAATATTTTTAGAAAATTCTATTTTCTCAGTTTTTGCATAGATTTCTGGCATGGCTATATCATAGCTCTGGGTCTATCATTTCTGTTGCTCTTAATTCCATACTTTCTAGTGTTGGCTTCATCCTCTGTTTGGCTTCATTCATATTCATAAGATGTTTGTGACTGACAACTGGGGCTGTATTATTCTTTGTTTCTTCCAAGGTGAGAAAACGTTCTACTTCCCAAAACCATCAAAAAATGTTGGAAGTTTATTTCTGATTAGATAATCCTCAAACCAAATTACTGTGTTCAGAGAGTATTTCCATCAATTAATTCACTTAAACTTGGGTTAATGCCTACCCCCATGGAAAGTAAGGTGTAATTACCCCCAAGTGTCTTAGTTTAGCGTTCCTCCTTGGCAGTGCTACTGGTCACCTCTGAACTAATCACTGATTGGCTTAGGCCTGAATTGGGTGTAAGTTCCTGAACTAATTACCATGGAAAGAAGGGAAATTATCCTTTATAGTGTAGACCAGTCAGAGTTTACTCTTGAAGCTGGGAGTGGAGTTAATCCATTCCAAATCACATGAATGCTATACAATTGAGAAAGGGTAAAATTAATGTTGCAGAAGCAACTATAATATTTACTGCCTCGACAAAATTTCAATATGTTTTTATAAATAAAAGTTATTATAAATAATGAAAAGACAAACACAAAATGAGAAACAGCAAAGAATGTGATCAATAAATTCACAAAAGAAAAATTACAAGTGATAAATATCAATAAAATATAAAAATATTCTATCTCACTAGTAATCAAATATATACATATTTTAAAATACAATTACATTTTCACACATCATATTTGCAAAAATGAATAATATTCTTCCTATAATTGGATTGCCAAGTGTGTGAGGAAAATGGCATGCTTAATTATTTTTGTTCAGAATATGAATTGGCAATAAGAAATTTTCTGAAAGGTGGTTTAGCAATTCATATAAAAAGTCTTACAAAGAATGTAAATTTTCACTTCTCATTTTAATTTTTAGGCGTTTAATGTAAAAATATTACCAATGAGTTTGCAAGCATTCACCCACATGGTTTTCCACAGCAGCATAGTTTATAACAGCAAAGATTTATTAGCTCCCAGATCCTTGGCCTTTCTCTGAGCTGTTGAACTACATTACCCAGAAAACTCTCCACATGAGCCAATGGAGAACCTAGAGAGTGATGTTTCAGTGCATTCTGAGCCATTTCAGGATGGGACTTTGACTTTCCTTTTGAGGCAGTTATCAGTTCTGAGTTTGGTCCACCACTGGATGAGAGGCCACAGAACACAGTGTTATACCCGAGGTAAAGGGAGAGAAAGCCTAGAGGCAGGTCTGAGTACGGGCAGTGTACTTCCCCCTGTAATCCACTGCTGGGGCTGGGTTGGGAACCCAGAATTCCCACCCCTGTCACCAGCTGCTCCCAGTCTAGGTCTCACTCTGCCTGCAGGCTCTTCTGGTAACATTTGCTCTGTTGGACCTGGCACAGATGGGTGCTGCCATTCCCAGATCTTCACCCTACTGGAATCACAAAGCCCCAGATGAGGGTGCCTGCTCAGATCACTGAGGCCCAAGACACTGTGGCCAGGACATTGGGGGACTTGTGAGTGGAGTTCCCATATCTGACAGTGAGATGTGGGAGAGTTGCCGGCAGGAGTAACTTGTGCAAAGGCTTAGATGTGCTACTGAATCAGGAGCATTTGGGAAACCTGAGAGAAACCGAGGATTCCTGTGGTGGCTGCATGGAATAGAGTATCATGGGAGGAGTCACACCTGGAATTGCAACCTGAACAGCTGAACCTTCATTTCTAGGGCCCTCCCAAGACATGGGGTGTTGGGAACAAAAGAGGTACACAATCTGGGTTAAGATTTTACACATTTCCCAGAGGTGCTCAGGAGAGATTGGGGGCTGGAGGGAGCAGAGATGAAGGTAGAGGCAGGGAGACCAATGAAGAGGCTGCTGAAGTAGACTCCAGGAGTTATAATGGGATCAGTCCAGAGTGATGGCAGTAGAGGAGGGCAAAGTAATCCAATTCCTTCCAGATAGATCCTAAGGATAGAGCCCTCAGAGTTTCCTGCTGCATCAGATGCTGTGAATGAAAGTAAGGAGTCAAGGACCATCCTGAACTTTTTTCTACTTTGTTTTTTTCTGGAAGAATGAAGATGGAGATCTTGTGTAGAGAGAGCTGGTTGTGGGGGTTGCGGGGAAAAATCAGAAGTTTATTTTGGACTTGGTGATTCTGGGATGTTCCAGAAGCATGTGTGTGTGTGTGTGTGTGTGTGTGTGTGTGTGAGAGAGAGAGAGAGAGAGAGAGAGAGAGAGAGAGAGAGAAAGATGGCCATCTGGACAAGCAAGTCTACACTGGAGAGGTTCAGGAGGCTTTAATCTGGGCCAGGGCATGGCATGGGGATCAGATTTAGGAGAATCTTAAGGTTGTCATTTCACATGGTTCTGAAGTGATAGGGAAGGGCTTGGAGGGTAGACACAGGAGATAGGCAACCCTTAAGGCTGTCTCCAGAGAGGAAGAGACATTCAGTGCCAGTGGATTCTGGCTATTGGCTGATGGAAGGAAGGCCTGTCTTGAAGAAGGAGACAGGCAGGGATAGAGACCAAGCTATAGGTTGGTATATGTTCAGTACTTTGTGGTCTCAACAGTACCTTGGGTCTACTCCCTGTGAGCAAGAGAAGAGTTAGCTAGGCCAGTAGAGCAATCCAGGCCAGACCAGGGCAAGAATGTGTCAGCACCTTCAAGTTTTTGAGCCCCTTAGCAGGAGGGATGATCTAATGCTCTACTGGAGGGTTCTTTGAGAAAGCCCTCCTTCAGGAGATTATGAAGCAGGCAGGCTGTATTTCTGAAAGAGCTAGCATCCCACTGACCTACTCAGACTTACCCCCAGAATTTATTGATTTATTTATGAAATCATCACTTCTTTAAACATTTCTCTAAATAAAAACACAATAGAAATCTGAAACTCATGAATTTAATTTTTTTCAAATTCTTACTAATTGTTTGAAACATTACTATATCCCTAAACATTTGATTAAAATCAAGTCTTAAATGTTACATTCTCTTAAATGCTTAAAACTCAGGAAAGATACCCAATTTTTCAAAAGCTCTTGACCTTATTTGAACCAAAAGTATTTACTAAAGTCTGTTCTATGCTTCTATATCTCTGGATCTATTTTGTTCATCAGTTTATTTTGTTCATTAGATTCCACATGATCTTACTCTTTTGATCATTTTTAAAATTCCTTGTGGATTATTTGTCTCCAACCCTGAAATGTCAGCTTCTTTTCATGCTCTATTCCCAGGCCTTAGAGCAATGCTAGTCTGTAAAAGAAGCTCAGCAAAGGAGTGTACAATGGATGCTCCCTTTCAGCAGATCTTACACTTAGAATAAATCCAACCTCCCTGCCATGCCTTGAAAGGCCCTATCCTGGGGGATCCTTTCTGACCTGTCTCCTATTCATCCTTTGCTCACAGCCATCCATCCATGCCAACCTGAATATGAATGACCAGCTCTTTCCACTTCCCAGCCTTTGCCCATGGAGTTCCCTCTGACTGGAACACCATCACCAGATCTCTCCTTGGCCGCCCTTTCACATCCTTCCAGGTTGTGCTCAAATGCTACTTCTTTGAAGAGACTTTTCCTGGCAGTTCTAACTAAAATAGCCCCTGTCCCTGCCTGCCCTTATTTTGGCGTTTTTGTGTAGGGAATTTGGCATAATTACAAAAGCAAAGATGCAGGTTAGGTTGAGCTTTTTCAGGTTGCTGAGGGAATAAATGGGGAAAATACTGAAAACAAAACAATCATAAGAGTTGACCTTAATTGATATGCACAGAGTGGCAGTTATTATGTACCACCTTGTTTAACTCTTAATTCCTTAGAATTAGATTCTATTATTATTCTTACTTTATAGGAGAGGAATTTGAGGCTCAGAGAAGTTAAGTTACCTGCCCAAAGTCAAATAGCTTTTAAGTACTAGGAACTAAAATTCATTATGTCAATCACCAGAGCCTCACTCTTAACCATGACAATACTTACAGTGGGCAGGGGAAGCCTGGGGGTAACACCTAAATTCTACTTTGCAGAATGGGTTTAGGCTTAGGGATGAGGAAGGCATTGGGCATTCCAGGCAGAGGGAACCACATATGCAAAGGCAGGGATATATGTTGTTCAGGGAGGCCTCAGAGGGCCTGTGTGGTTTCTGAGAGACACCTCTATCTGCTGAGACATGTCCCTGAGGACAAGATTGTGAGATCATTTGTTGGATGTTCACCACACTCTCATCATGGTGATGAAGGAGTATGATGGTTATACACATGGGCCCTGAACCAGAAGAACCTGGGTTTAGATGTCTGCTTATTAGACATGTGACTCTGTTTGACTTCTGGTTGACTCCTTGAGCCTCAGCTTGCTCACAGTGACAAGGAGATGATAATAGTGTTGACCTCATGAGCTGTGGGAAATTTGTACAAGTTGCAAAAACATACTGAGCACAGACATGTACCAGGCCTTCTAGTGTTTGCCCTGTGAGTATTTTCTCTTTCATTCTCACAAAAGCTTGGTGAAGTAGGAACTATTAGTGTATTGATACAGAAATCAGTGCTCAAGGAAACAAAGTACCATCCCCAAGCTCATATAGTTTACAAGTGTCAGATTCAGGAACTGTGGATTCAAACCTAAGGGTTTAGCTCCAGTGCTAGGTACATTTCATCACTTTAAGATGGCATATGAAGTACTCAGTCCAGAGCCAGGCACTCGGCAAGGACAAGTAAGACTCAGCAGCTGCTGCTGTCATTATTGCTGTTAGGATTATTATTACATTTATTTCCTCCTTCCTCTGCTATCCTCCAATGCTTACTGTCTGCTCCTCTCAGAACATGGGGACTTGCTATTGTCTTATGTCCTTCTCCAATGGCTTCCCCCATTGAAGACTTTTCACTCTGACACAATTGCATTTGGCTGAGCCCAGCACAGAGCTAGGCCTTGAGGAGGTGCACAGTGCTTCAGACCTTGTTTTTTTCTAGATCTTTTCCAGTGACTGAATGACACCCTAAGGACACAGAACTGACATTCCTGCCTCTCTTTGAATTTCTAGGGATTGTTGACCTTTGAGGATGTGGACGGACATTCACTTGGAGGTCTTGGCCCAAAGGATGAAGCCCAAAGGACTCTCTACCAGGAGGTGATTCTGCAGGCATGGACAACCCACTCTCTCGCTGGGTAGGTCCTCACCCATGCACACTCCCCCCCCCCCTTTGGGAGCCTGCAGCCTCCTTCAATCTGTCCTCAACCTCCAGTCCTGACTAGCCTAAAAGGCATGGGTGCAGTCCCCATCAATATGATTTGGATCAAAGGGACACTTTATTGTAAACGAATGGGGATATATTACAGAAGCCAAAGGCAGAATATCCATCTGGTCCACGTGATAGACTGAAATCAAGAACTGAAAGGATCCATGATATGTCCTGGCCATGGGTCTCTTGTCATTGTTTTTCTTCTTTGTTTCTGCTAATAGAATCATTCTGCTGCAGTAAATTTGAGGCAGGAATAGGCCAGCCCTGTTCTCACTCTCTGAGGCCCCCAGATCTTTGTCTTTACTTTTCTCTGCAAGTTTTCCATCTTTACCTTAGACCTCTCTTGCAGTTGGGATTTCCTTAAGCATCCTTGAGCAAAGAAATGGCCACCCAGCCTATATTTCCCTTGACTTTTCATCCCAGTGCTCACCACAGGATGGCTTCAGTGTGAGATCCTTATCCTAGAATTCCACAAGAGGAAAGCTGGCTGGCTCAGTTTGGTTCAGTAGGAGGACCCATACAGCCCCCACAGCAGGGGCCCTTGGTGATGAGCTACTCTCCAAGGAGGAGGGTGAGTCAGACAGGCACCCAGAGGCATTTTCCATCAATGTCACCTGGTATGTTTTGGAGGAAAACATAATCTTAGGTAAAGGTTAAAATGTTGGCTATTCTCAGATACCAACAGGGATGTCCCTTATTTCCTAAGCATGGGCCAAGATCTTCCACTGCTACTGGAGATGACTCTAAAAGATGTACAGACATATCATCAAATGGCATTGACAACCTGAGAAAGCCCTTCCCTTTCCCCTTCTCTTGTGGGTCACTACCAAGAGAATCAGCCAACATTCCAGGAGAACTGACCACATCTCAGGCCTACTCTGGGCACTGACCATGCTTCCTTCATGTCATTCTTCCCACATCTCCTTGGCAATGAAGAAAAATTCAGCTAATTCAGTGAATCTCAATTTAGAAGATGATTATTGATTTTGAGATGATGTCCTCTGCCTTCTTTATGTAAAAAAAAATCCTTTCTTTTCTGTAATACTGGTGAGAATAAATGATATGTGATGTCTAAATAAATATCCTTAATTGACAAAATAACTGTGTGGCTTTTCCAGATTTTAATTATTTTATTGGTTCATGAAATGCCAAAGTCTGGGAATCACTATGTTAGCCACTCCCACTGGCTCCTATTTTGTAAGGAGTAAATCCTCCCACTCATATCCCTTTGTCTCCACAGCCCAGTTTCTCCAAGGCTGCTGCCCCACACTGATATATGAGCTGTTTCCTCTTTATGTAGCACTCAGGAGTCCAGGCTCTGGAGCCAGACTGCCTGGTGGCAAATTTCAGCTCTGCTGCTCATGAGTTCTGTGACTCTGGGCATGTTATTTAACCACTCTATGCCTCAGTTTCCTCATTAGTAAAATAGAGTAATATAGTATCTATTCACAGGGCAAATATATTGATGTATGAGAAGGCATAGAGCAAATCCTGGTGCTCACTGATTGTGTGGGTTAGCAGTTATAATTGCTACTGTGATAATAATTAGTTATGATTGATATTGTAATTGTCATCATCATCATCATCATGCTTGGACTCTGCACCTTCTGGAACCATGTCATGAAGCTCTGGATAAATATCACAAATGCAAGCAAGAGCCATACTAGGGCTCCTGTCTTGGCTCAGCCACTCACTATTTCCAGGCATGCCCTATGACAAATTAGTTTATATTGTTGAGCCGCAGTGCCTTCATTTATAATATGGCACTTGTCACAACACCTGCTTTATAAGGATACTGTGAGAAAAACCAGAAATAGAATTATACAGTACAGGACCTACAGCAGAAAAGACAGTGTAATACTTTGCTGAGGACCTACACAAGCCTGGGATCAATGAAGACATGCACCATGTTCTGGAATGGCAAGATTCAATATGTTAACTATGTCAGATCTTCTCCAAATTAGTCCATAAACTTAACTGAAGTTTATGAATGCATTTAAAGTGCTTGGTGTGGTCTCTGAGACATGGTGACACTGTATAATGTTAGTTTTGATCTTACTGCTACGATTAAAATTCCCATGACAGCATGGCAAATAAGGCATCCAGACTTGGGAGTCATAGTGCAAAATTTTGGCACTGTCACCAACTAGCTGTTGGGACATGAATCATGTTATTGGACCTCTCTAGGCCTCATTTTCCCCGTATGTGAGAATAATAGTAGTACTGGCCTTATATTGTATACTGTGAATTAGTATAGATTCATATTTGTAAAACTCTTAGGAAATAATTGGGCATATAACAAATTCTATCTACTTTTTTTGTTAAATAAAATAAAATGAGGTACATCGCATGTATTTTCAACAAAACTCTGATCATCAATTTTTCAAGGAATTGGTCTGAATAGGAATTGAACAGAAGTCTGAGGGTTCCCTTATCTCAGATGGACAAATGGTTCCCTCTGGCAGGGATCTCCTAGACTTAGCATCCCCACCGTCTCTCTCTGGTCAGAGCAGTGGGTCTTATCTCTTCCCTAGAATTATGAGGTGTGTGTCGGCATTTCCAGTCCTTCCTCACTGAAGGGGATCTATATTCAAGCATGTACTTTCCTGCGTCCTTTTGATACAGCCTGGAAAACCTATGAGTTAGTGGAGACTGAACAAATGGGCACAAGTCACCATTTGACACTCATCAGTCACAGGACTTTGGAGCCTCAGTTTCCTCATGAATGAGAAAGAATGATAAATACGTGTTGATGTTGAGGTGAGGATTATGTGAAAATGTTAAGCACCTGTACCACTAAAACTAATACAAAATAATAATGATAAATGTAAACTGTAATTGAAAAAATAAATAAGTGATATAGGGAAAAAAAGTTCAGCACCTTATACCAAGCCTATTTTAAGATATGCACCCAAAGTAAAATAACACAAACACCCTTAACCATCTCCTCAGTTTTATTTCCTTCCATAGCTCTCAATCCTTTCTAACAGACTTTCAAATTCACTAACTTAATTTATTGTTTTTCCCCTGATAGAATGTAAATTCCAGAAAGCCATGACCTTTGTCTGTTTTGTTCACTATTAAAGCCCCAGCACCTAGAACAGTGTCTAAATCATTGAGTTCTCAGGAACATTTTTTTCAAATAAATAAATTAATGAATTAATGAGTGAATGAATGAATGAACTGTCTATGAGTCTTATAATTTACTACTCTACAGACTCCTCATGACTCCCCCCTCCTCCCTGCATTGATCACAATGTATTTGGCTATTGCAATGGAAGATCAGTTCAGACTGGTTTCCTCTTAAGGACATTCACTCCCTTACCTAATGAGAAGCCTCAAGGGTTTAAGGATGTAAAAAATTCTCACTAGTCCCTGTGTCTGTCTTTCCCTCAGGCTGACTTCCTCATAGGATGACTGTGGCAGCATCCCCCTCACCAGTTACCCATACCATTTTCTCTTAGAGAAAATGCTTTGTCTTCACAATGAGTGCCCTGCCAAGGTCATCTGCCTACCTCAGATTTCTGACTATATTAGGATGCCTTTTGACAATTGATTTAGACCTGTGCTTTTAATGCTTTACAACCTTCCCTGCTTCCTTAGGCTGCAGTGTGCTTTCCCTTTATTCTATCTAGGAACTCCTACTTTTCCATTATGATTCAGTTTTTGGGGCACCTCTGGGAAGCTTCCTTGATCTTTCATCTCACCTGGGCCTGGTTAGGAGCAACTTCCTTGTGCTCTCATCACATCAGTAGACATCCTCTCTCAGATCAAATGCAGCACACACAGTGCCATCATTACTCTGTTCACTCACTACCACTCTGCACTGCGAGAAGCAGTTTACACTCCAGCCCCCCCTGTCCTCTGCCTGAGCCTTCCTTTCTGGATTTCCCCTCATAGGTGTCAGGGGTTTAAAGATAAGAAATTGTTAACATAGGTTTCAGAAATGTCAAAACATAGCAGACACAGGGACACTATTTTCATCTTTGTTTCCCCTCTGAAGTGGTAATTTTCCTTCTTCTCTACCTATAACCTAATAGCCTCCTTTTATATACAAGATTCCTTCAGGCAACCAAGCAAAGCCAGACACTACAGAGCCTTCCACTTCTCAGCTGGCCTAGCCTGAGGGAGCTTCACTACAGGAACAGATAACTCAGGGAGACTCAGAGGAGTCTGGATTTGGGAGGTAGGGATCATCAAGCAAGGGCCATCAGAAATGCAGGAAAGGTTCCCAAAGCCATGGCCAATACTCCAGAAGAAGATTTTCCCTAGAAAAATCATCTTTAAAAGCAATAATTTGGGGAAAGATAATACTATGCTCTCATGGGTTTTGCAGCAACAATTCTCTCTGGGACATCCTGTCTATGAATGGAAAATACCCAAATGCTTTTTTGTAAAAGTGCTCATTAATACAGACCTACTGATCTACCTATTAGGTTATTATCTAAAACAAGGTAAAAAAAAAATCCACATACCTAAGGTCAGCTTTATATTTTACTTGTTAATTTCTCTTATCAATCACTATTTAATTTTATCACTACTTAATATAACCACCATCTTCCCTAAATACAATATTTCTTCCAACTCTACCATTTTCTCTAAAATAGTTAAACTTTTGCAAGAATGGTCTCAGTTCTGACATAGCTGGCTAATTTTCTGTGAAAAGCTTTTGTAGTTTAAAAGTAGACATCAAGAAGTCTGAAGGACTGGTGCTCCTAAAGGATGCTCCACTTGAGAAATAATTATTTCATTTACCTAAACTCCCAGTAAACACTCAGGAATGTGTGTGTGTGTGTGTGTGTGTGTGTGTGTGTGTGTGTGTGTGTGTATGTGTGTGTGTGTATGTTTATGTTCTTAGTTGCTGATATGTAGTGAGTGGGGTAGGCATGGCAGGTGTTCAGTCCTCAGAGTATTGGGAAGAATCAGGAGTTTATATAGAACCTCTGTGTAATCAGGATGGGGAGGTAGGCAGAATTTTCCTTCTGTATGAGTAACATCATTTGCTCTTGCACTTCTCCCAGTCCCCTCAGAGATGTTTTATGACCTCCTTTTTTAACCACATCACTATAATCAGCTGTTACCTGTGCAGGAGGAGTTTTCCTTCTATTTATTGATAAAGACTTCAGTTTCTCAAACAAGATGCTGAGTTTCTTTCCCAGAGTTCATAATTAGCTAGCTGAATGCTAGGCATACCTGATTCTTTATTTAAATTTGGAAATAGATAAAAATATACTCATTAATACTATGCCTCCACGGTCAATGCTGTCATCATCTTCTCACATTCAAAAGGACATTTCCCAGCTGCCTGATTGCATTTCTTAACCTTAACTCGATGTCCATTGAAGGTGTATCTTTTCTTTAAAATATATTTTATTGATTTTTTACAGAGAGGAAGGGAGAGGGATAGAGAGTTAGAAACATTGACGAAAGAGAAACATCGATCAGCTGCCTCCTGCACATCCCCTACTGGGGATGTGCCCGCAACCAAGGTACATGCCCTTGACCGGAATCAAACCTGGGACCTTTCACTCCGCAGGCCGACGCTCTATCCACTGAGCCAAACCAGTCAGGGTGAAGGTGTATCTTTGATAGTTCAAAAATGCACCGAATAATGCTCTCCAGTTCCATCCATGCTGTTGCAAATGATAAGAACTCCTTCTTTTTTTACCGCAGCGTAGTATTCCATTGTGTGACAGTCAGAGAAAGATAAATATCACATGATCTCACTCATTTATGGAATATAATGAACAACATAAACTGATGAACAAAAATAGATCCAGAGACAGAGAAACATCAATCAGACCATCAAACCTCAATGGGAAGGTAGTGGATGGTGGGGGTAAGGGGGAGAGATCAACCAAATGACTTGTATGCATGCATATAAGCCTAACCAATGGACACAGACAACAGGGGGGTGAGGGCATGAGTGGGGGTGGTTGGGGGGGTAATGGGGGAATAAGGACACATATTTAACACCTTAATCAATAAAGAAATTTTAAAAAAAATGCACTGAATAGTGCCTTCGCAACCATTGAACTCATTAGGTTAGGCACAAAATTGTAATGTGGTAGAGATTATCTCCTGAAAAAATCTTTGAATTACACAATCTAAATTTATTGGAAGCTAAATCAAAATATACCACATTTAATTGGTGTAAGAAGGATTTTTCAAACAGATGGAATGTAGTGTCACTACAGCCTCCAGTAAGCTTAAAGTGGAAAATTCCTCCTTCTTGTTTTCACCTAAACCAAACCAGATTTGAAGTCCAATGTCTCTGCTTGGCTTTAAATTGCCTTGCTTGTTTAAGCTCTGGTAAGGAAGTGCACACAACAAGCACTGAATGCTCTGAAATTAAGGAAAAATCACAAATACTCTGGTATTTTTAGGATTTCCCCCTACTTTGTGAGACAGAATTTATTCACATGGAAAATCAATTAAGAAATCTATATAATTGGTACTCTTCTCTTTGATAGGGCTTTGTTTTTCTTTTCTGTCCTGGAGCACTCATTTGGAAAACCCAAAAAAGGTGGCTGTGCACAGGTAACTTTACTGTGCATAGGTGCCATGTTTTAGTTTAAAATGCATTTCCCAGGAATCATGCTCCAAAGTTGTATGATAGTAGGTGTGGTCTAGGGTATCGGTGAATCTGTCTTTGTAACAAGCACCCCTGGTGACTTGGTACAGCTCACTTAGACTACATATTAATGAAAACTGATCCTGCTACTTCCTGAAATCTAGAGGAGTAAGCTGATGCTGACAGGCCCCATCCTGCTACAAACACAGAAATACTGGATATGATTTAACAAAAATTTGTTTAATATGCAGCTAAGTTTAAGATAAGCAGAAACACCCTTGTGATAGAAAAAAAGAGACATAACAACCAGATAAATTATAACTACTTTCCATCAAATTTGTTAAATTTACTTGTTTAATCCTCACAACAATACTTCAAGGTATGACTAGTATGAATATATATGCTAGGTCTAACTACTGTGATAAAATTTAGATAAAGAGATATGAAATAACTGACTTAAAGTTATACCATAAGTTCCATAGCTATAATTGAAACCTGAAAGTTGACTACAAATTTAACACTCCTAACCACTCCTAAAATTTCAAATAGTAAGATGCAATAAGGGGTCTATTGCTTAGAAATAAAGAAAGTTATCTGTAATTGATATGATTATCTATCTAGAAAATTTTTTTAAATCTGCAAAATAAATTTTAAGAAGTTTTTGTCAGCAATTTGTGCACACAAGATCAAGGCATCAAAAACATTTCTACACAGCCAGCACAGCCAATTGAACAAGGTTACAAGTATTTAAAAATTCACAGTAGCAACCAAAACTATGGAGTGTGGGATAGTTTATTTTATATCTGAGTCTAATTATGATACCAGGTGCCCAGACATTTGGCCAAACATTATCCAGGGTATGTCTATGAGGGTATTTCTTGATGCAATTGACATTTGAATCAGTAGACTGAGTAAAGCAGCTTGCCCTCCATAATGTACTTGAAGACCTGAATAGAACAAAAAGGCTGAGTACAAGGGAACTACTCCTGCCTAACCGCTTCAGCTGGAACATCAGTCTTTTCTGGTCATGGGACTCAGGCAGACACATTGGCTCTTTTTAAAAAAAATATATTTTTATTGATTTCAGATAGGAAGGGAAAGGGAGGGAGAGATAGAAGCATCAATGATTAATTAATCATACTCTCTCTCCCTATATGTAAATAAATATATATATATATAAATATATATATATATAAATATATATATATATATATATATATATATATATATATATATATATATATTCTATTGAATCTGTTTCTCTGGAGAACTCCTGGCTAATACAAGGAGTTGAGGGATTATTAAAATAATGTACACACCCTGCTCATGGTTAGGAAGAAATTATATTCATAACATTCAAACATTTCTAGCTCTTCAAGGCTGGATCAACCAATAATTTCCACTTGCAAGGTCTGTAGTCTGTTCAAATGCTGAATAAAATGAAGTATTAAGTATACCCTCTATCTTGCTGTCTACTGCTACCATATACTAGGGCAGTGATTCTTAAAGTGTAGCCCATGGAGCAGCAGCATCAGAAACAACATAATTTGTGAACTTATTATAAATACTACACCTCAGATCTATTACATTAGAAGCACTGGTGTTAGACATCCAAAATCTGTTTTTTTAACAAGCCCTGTAGGTGCTAAATTCTGAGAATTATTGTGCTAGATCCAAATTTCTCAAATTTAGTGTGCATAATAGTCACCTGGTGATCATGATTAAAAGCAGATGCTGATTTAGTAGGTCAGGGTGGGGCTTGATAGTATGCATTTCTGATAAACTCATATGTGATCCAGCTGCTTCTTTAGAGACCATGCATTGAGTAAAGAGGGTCTGGGATTTATAATTAAATCATACTCTCACATCCAGGGTTCCAGGCAAGCTTCCTTAGTGTTATTGACAGTCAGACCTACAGCTTAGTCCCTCAAAAACTTCTCTAATTCCACCTCCCGTCAGTTATTTCCCAGTCACATTTCTTCCTTCCTATAATCAAAATACATACTCCTTTGTACAGGTGTGTGTGCACGCATGTGTATGCATACACACATGTGTACTGACATCTTTATTTGGTTGCTCTTTTACTCAGTCACCCTGGGCCTGTAGACTGGACATGGTGATTATAGGCCTCTACCTCTTACTTCTGACCAAAGTATCTATCCTGTGTCCCATGCCCTCAGTTGACGATAACTATTCTGAATTTAAATCTGGTATGTAATATCCCATTTTTCTGACTTGCTCACAATAAATATTCACCTTAGGCCAGGTAAGTATTTTATAAACTTGGAAATTTATCTCAAGAAAATATAAATGCCTAAGAGTCTGTGGATTATGTTTTGAGTAAAAGTGCAAGGCAATCTAAAGGATGTCAGTATAAGTGGTCATTTAGTGCCATTTAAACACAAATGGAAATGCAAGGACACTGGTATATAGGCAGAACTCTTCCAAAGATAATAATCCAAATCATACAGAATATGCTTTTAATATTTTTAGATGGTCACAAACATGGAAATTAAACCATCCTCATAGAGATTACAGTATTAAATACTGTTCTAAAGCTATGCCTATAGTCCCAGAAGATGGCTATTCTTCCATCTGTGTCATGAGATACACCACAGGGTAATGGTTAAGACTCTAGGCTGTTGAGCCAAGCTACCTGGATTTGCTTCCTGGTTTTTAATGATACTGCTTTCATTTACTAGCTATGTGATTTTAGGTAAGTTATTTACTCGAAAGTGGTGAGCACTCAATAAACATAATTTCATATACACATGTGTTTCTGTACACACACCTGTATGTAAGGTCATTACATGAGAGTGAAGGAGAGTGTTGATGCTTTCTAGACTGTTCTGTTAGAGAGCAAATTTTGTATTGGGGATTAGTAATAAGGTCAATATGATGAGGAAGTTGCTTTGGCTCATGCTCTTTTTTTTCCCCATCATAACTTAAACTTTTGAATCATTAAGTAACAGTGCTAAAGGCAAGTACTTTGACAGTGAATCCAGAAAGCCAGAGAGGAGTCCATTATTGCATATTATGGATTAGCTTGTGTCTCCCACAAAAGTATATGTTGGAGTCCTAACCACTAGTTGCTCACAATGGGACCTTATTTCCAGATAGGGTCTTTACACAGGTAATGAACTGAGGTCATTAGTGTGGGCCCTCATCAAGTATGACTGTTGTCCTTATTAAAGAGGAAAATTTGGATACAGACATGTATAGAGGGAAATCGATGTGAAGGGACACAGAAAAAAGATGGCTATTTATTAGCCAAGGAAAGAGGCATGGAACACATCCTTCCCTCAGCCCTTAGAAAGAACCAATCCTGCCCACACCTTGATTATGGATTTTAGCCTCCAGAACTGTGAGACAATACATTCTTGTGGTTTAAGCCACCCACCCTGTGATACTTTGTTATGGAAGTCCTAGCAAATTCATGCACTGTACATGATGTCTATTCCCCATTTTGCTCTTCCAAATGGCTTAGACAACCTGCCTTGCTTTGGAAGTACTTGTCATTCAGTTCTCTCAGGTCTGTGTGTGTTGTACCTTTGTCCACATGACTCAGCAGTCCTAACTCTTCTTATACCACCTTCCTTCCACTAGTAGTTACCTTTGATACTTTGAAGTGAAGTAAAGGTGTATATTTAGTATAATATTCATTTATTTATTGGTAATTTACCATATTTTTAAAATTTTTCTCAGATTTTGTTTTTGGTAGTACTCTGTTAATGCTATTGCATAATTTTAAGTGGTTTGTCACATCCTTATTTTCCTAATAAACCCTTTTATATCTTATGCATGAATTTATACACTGTGAGTTTTTCCAGAAACACATATAATGCATTGTAGTAATTTCCTATTGCTACATAAGAAATTAGCACAAACTGGTCTCTTAAACAACACACACATTTTTTTATCTCACAGTTTATGTGAACCAAGAGTATGTGGACATGGCTTAGTTGGGTCTTCTGTTTCAGAGTCTCACAAAGTTATAATCAAAATCTTTGCTGGAGCCCGGCCCATGTGGCTCAGTGGCAGAGTGTTGACCTATGAACCAGAAGATCACAATTTGATTCCAGGTCAGGGCACATGGCAGGGTTACAGGCTTCATCCCCAATGGTGGGAGTGAGAGTGGGGGGAGGAGTATGCAGGAGGCAGGTGATCAATGATTTTCTCTCATAATTGATGTTTCTATCTCTTTTTCCCTCTCCCTTGCATTCTCTGAAATCAATAGAAACTATTTTAAAAATGTTTGCTGGAGCTGAGATTCTCTTCTGGAGTCTCTTGAATGAAGAGGAATTCACTTCCAAGCTCATTTAGGCAACCACAGAAGTCATTTTCTTAGGATATATTCCAGAAATGGGATTGCTAGGTCAAAAGGAAGTTACATTTTTATTTTTTTGAGGAAATTCCATACAGTTTTCCACAGCGGCTGCACCAGTCTGCATTCCCACCAACAGTGCATAGGGTTTCCCTTTCTCCGCAGCCTTGTCAGCACGTGTTATCTGTTGATTTATTGATGATAGCCATTCTTACAGGCATGACATACCTCATTGTAGTTTCATTTGCATTTCTCTGATGATTAGTGACATGGAACATTTTTTTCATGTCTACTGGCCATCTGTATGTCCTTTTTGGGGAAGTGTCTCTTCAGGGCCTTTGCACATGTTTTAATTGGATTGTTTGTTTACCAGGTGTTGAGTTGTATAAGTTCTTTACATATTTTGGAAATTAACCTCTTCTCAGATGTTCTCCCACTACTTGGAATATATCCTAAGAATCCTGCAACACCAATCAGAAAGAATATCTGCATCCCTATAGCAGCACTAGAGGCCTGGTGCATGAATTCATGCACCAGTGGGGTCCCTTGGCCTGGCCTGCAGGATCAGGCTGAAACTGGCTCTCTGACATCTCCTGAGGGGTCCCGGATTACGAGAGGGCACAGGCCAGGCTGAGGGACCCCACTGGTGCATGATCGAGGCTAGGGAGGGACGTGGGAGGTTGGCCAGCCAGGGAGGGACCACAGGAGGGCTCTAGGGTGTGTCCAGCCCATCTTGCTCAGTCCTGATGGGCCAGACCCCAGCAGCAAGCTAACCTACCAGTCAGAGCGTCTGGCCCCTGGTGGTCAGTGCACGTCATAGTGACTGGTCGACCAGTCGACTGTCTGCCTTCTGGGGCCCCTGGTGGTCAGTGCATGTCATAGCAAGCAGTTGAGTGGCCTTAGCATATCATTAGCATATTACGCTTTGATTGGTTGAACGGATGACTGGACAACTGGACACAGCATATTTGGCTTTTATTATATAGCTTTATTTACAATAGCCAAGATCTGGAAACAGCCCAAGTGTCCATTAGCAGATGAGTAGATAAAAAAATTATGGTACATTTGCAAAATGAAATCCTATAAGACTATTAAAAAGAAGAAATTCGCCGAAACCGGTTTGGCTCAGTGGATAGAGCGTCGGCCTGCGGACTCAAGGGTCCCAGGTTCGATTCCGGTCAAGGGCATGTACCTTGGTTGCGGGCACATCCCCCGTAGGAGGTGTGCAAGAGGCAGCTGATCGATGTTTCTAACTCTCTATCCCTCTCTCTTCCTCTCTGTAAAAAATCAATAAAATATATTTAAAAATATATGCGCTGTGATCTTAACATTGTGGCACTCAATAAATCCTTATTGAATAGAATTAAAAAAAAAAAGAAACTCTTACCCTTTGTGATGGCAGGATGGATCTGGAGAGTATTATGCTAAGCGAAATAAGCCAGTCAGAGAAAGACAAGTATTACATGATCTCACTTATATGTGGAATCTAATGAACAAAATAAATTGATGAACAAAATAGATTCAGACACATAGAAGCATGGGACAGACTGATAAATCTCAGAGGGAAGGTGGGGATGGGGGAGTGGGTGGAGAGAGATTAACCAAAGAACTTATATGCATATATGCATAACTCATGGACACAGACAATAGTGTGGTGAAGGCCAAGGGAGGGGGAGGTGGGCAAAAATGAGGGATGCTTGCAATAATGTCAACATTAAAATTTTTAAGAAAAAAGAAATCATTTTCTTGAAACTGTGTTATTAAGAGCCCTGTATATTTACTATCAGCTGGAGGCTGCCTCCAGATCCCAGAGGCTACCTCTAGTTGTTTTCCAAAATGGGCTTCTTCAACATGGCCACTTACTTTAAGCCTACAAGGAGAGTCTCTTATTCCAGTCTGTTAAAATTGAGTCTTATATGAACAAAGTCTTATACAATGTAACATAATCACAGTTGTGACCCCCCTATCACCTTTGCCTTAATTGTTTGGCTAGAAGCAAGTCACAGATTGTGTCTACTATCAAGAGAAGAGGATTACACAATGGTATGACTACCAAGAGGTGGGAATCATTAGAGGTCACTTGAGGATACAGCAGGATTATCTTTAAGATGAGACTCTTGTACTGTATAGTATGCTACTCAGACATGGTGAACAGATATCCAAGCAGGTCTCAACTCCATTTTCTTCCAGGTGTACATATAATGTTTCAGAATTCAGGCATGAATTCTAATATTCAAACATTCACACCCAATATCTGACAGAAAAGACTTCCTCATGAATCCTGCAAAATTTCTACCCCTTCCCATTTTCCTAAGCTTAATTTATCTTCTTTCCTCATTATGGAGGTTGGAGATTCTAATTTCATAAACAAGGGTGGAAAAAGGAAAGTCTTACACCTGCTTCTCCTTTCCTTCAGTGTTTTTGTTTTGTTTTATTTTTGTTTTATTACCTCCCCTGCCCTGAATTTTTTCCCAGCCTCAATAGTTTGACACTCCAAATATGGCCAGATTGCTCATCAATTTAAACTCTCTGTCCATTGATTCCTACATGTCCTGAGGTGTTTCCAATGATCTTTAAAGAAGTATCTAAGAAATTAGATATTGATTTCATCATAACATTTTAAACAGTGTGAAATTCTATAAGTACCCATTTTCAGAAAAACCTTGCTCATCTTCACAAAAGGATAAGCTGTGGCTTGTATGAGTAAAACATGTAGCTTTTATTTAGTCTTAATTTATAACCATCTAGTCCCAAATATTTTTCTGTCAAGTTATTTTTTTAGTGTTCAATGTATTAGTAAAATGGCTCAGTACTAACCACTTAGGTATTTTCAAATAGAAGTGTGGTTTAATCTCCCAAATTGCATTTACATTGAAAGGTGCTTCATGCCAGTGACTCAGATCTTGACAAATGAGGCACGACATTCATTAGTTTAACATTTTCCTCTGATAGTGATAGAAATACATAATGACATAGCCTAAGTAATGTGAAATTATTCAGCAATGTAGGAAAAAACTCAATAAGCTCTGTCCACAAGTTATAGTTCTTAAACTCATTTTCAGATTTCTTCAGTTGAAAAATATTTAGGAGATTATAGAAAACTTGCTATCTTCTCTTTAACTAATATTAGCATCTCTTATTTATTTTTACTCAGTATTTCTCAAAACAGCCAAATTGAATTCTTAGCCTCCATAAATATTTAGGATAAAGGATACAAAGAGTCATGAAGAGGCTACAATAGCTTGATTGTGGTATTTCAGAATGCATACAAATATAAAATCACCACATTATATATCTTAAGTATATACAATTTTATTTGTCAATTATACTCTCTAATAAAATGGTAATATGCAAATTAACCATCACTCCGCTACATCAGCCATGCCCACCAGCCAAGCCACGCCCACCAGCCAATCAGGGCGAGTATGCAAATTAACCCAACCCAAGATGGCTACAGCCACAGAGAGCAAGGTTTCCCAGGTAACAGAGCAAGCCAAGCTTTCCATAGCTGTTTCAGGCCTAAGCCTCCACTCAAGCTACAAAGTTTCAATTATAGAAGGTAAACAAATTCAAACAAGTGGCGGCAGAATGGAGCTTGAGAGAGCAGGCCAGGGTTGCCGGCGGCAACAGGGGAAGCAAAGCTTTCTGCACACCCTGGCCGGGCTCACCCGCTTAAGGCTACAAAGTTTCAATTGTAGAAGGTGAATTAACTGCCACAGAAATGGCTGCCGCCCTGGAGGGAGCAGCAGGCTTGGCTCTGCTCCAGGCTACAAAGTTTCAATTGTAGAAGGAAAATAAATCCCAGATACCAGGGCCTCTGCTTGGGTTGCCAGGGGGCGTGGCCGGCCTGCAAACCACCACAGGCCCCTCGCTCAGGCCGCCCCACGCCCCAAGGGTACCCCACCCTGATCCGGGACGCCTTTCAGGGCAAACCAGCTGGCCCCCACCCGTGTACCAGGCCTCTATCTTATCTAATAAAAGAGTAATATACAGATTGATCATCACTGCAACACACAATATAGCTGCCCCCATGTGGTCAAAGATCCTGCCCCCATGTGGACACAAGATGGCCACCACAAGATGGCCAGCAGGGGAGGGCAGTTGGGAGGCACCTGGCCTGCAAGGGAGAGCAGTTGAGAGGGACCAGGCTTGCAAGGGAGGGCAGTTGGAGGTGATCAACCCTGTAGGAGAGGGCAGTTAGGGGTGACCAGGCTGGCAGAGGAGGGAAGTTGGGAGCAAACAGGCTGGCAGGGGAGCAGTTAAGCATCAACCAGGCTGGCAGCAGAGTGGTTAGGGGGTGATCAGGCTGGCAGGTAGAAGCGGTTAGGGGCAATCAGGAAGGCAGACAGGCAAGCAGTTGGGAGCCAGCAGTCCTGGATTGTGAGAGGGATGTCCAACTGCCCATTTAGGCCCGATCCCACCAGGACATCCCTCCAGGAGTCCCAGATTGGAGAGGGTACAGGCTGGGCTGAGGGACAACCCCCCGCCGTGCACGAATTTCATGCACCGGGCTTCTAGTACCTCATAAAGCTAGAAGAATAGGAGGCTAAGATAATACTGTTACTAGGTTATGAGTGTGTATAATCTTGTGGCAGGTATTATAGAATCAGACTATATCTTTAAAGAATGAAGGCAATGTCAGGAGGTCATTTGTCCAATATTTTGGGTATTAGGCAAGACTATCTAAACCCTCTAAAATTGCATGGTGTAATGGGAAGAATGGTAGCCTAGATATCAGGAAATCTCTGTTCTAGTTCAGGCACTGCCTTATATTTTCTGGATCTTAGTCTCTTTACTTACAAAAGTGAGTGGTTGTTCCTCTAGTCACTAGATGATAATAAAGTACCTTTTAAATAAATATCTTTTATCTGGATAAGTCCATTACTGAGTTATTTTTATTTATTTTTCTATTTAAATATCATCTTCTTCTTAATTATTAAGTTAAATATTTGATTACTACCATATGAAATTGCACATCTACTTCCCTGATACATAGGTATTATTTGATCCATCAAATTGTATTTTTTAACTCTGACTTAAAGCAATGGTTCACTGTGCTACAATATAATAAAGATAGAAATTGTCATCAGGTTGACCTGGGTTCAACCCCTGGCTCCACACATTTCTAGATTGATTATATTGGGTAAATCTTTGACCTTCTATGAGCATGTTTATTTATATATAAAGTAATTAATCCTACTCACTCCCATACATACACTCACAATCCCCTCATCTCTCATTTCATTATATTTCTTTAGTAAATCCACCCCTGATTGAATACAACTTTCAGGCTATTTCATGTTTATATGGTGGAGGGGAGCATGGTTAGAAACAAAACAACTCTGCTTTAAATGGCTTCACTTGAAATTCCTAATCACAAACCTAAAGCAGGCCTTTAATGCTATCTAAAGCTAAACTATTTTTCCCCAGTTTACTTTTCCAGTATCTTAGATGACTGGCTATATTTTACTTTCTCTTTCGTAATGCTCTTCAAGTGTCCTTACCTTACATCTCAGATTATTAGTATTCAGCTAGGAGTGGCCAAGTGACTAATTTTGGCCTTTTGGAATGGGAGTAGAAGTCATGTGCTTGAATTCCAGGTCATCTCAAATTAAATAAAATTAACTTCCCTGGATTGTGTTTCTCTACCCATGAACTAGAACATAGATATAGCAGCAACACTACTTTGACTATGCAATTGAAGACAAATTAGGGAATTGCAGAGCAAAAAGAATATATGAATATTGTTTCCTGAGTGACTACTCTAAACAGAGTATCTCCTCCAGTCCAGAACAGCTTAATTGTTACATAAGAGAAAAATAAACTTTGGTTTTATATTAAGTCACTATATGTTGGTGTTTATTAGTTATATAGCCTCAACACTAAGGATATAAATTTTATGATTCAGGTGCAAATTACATGCAATAAAATTCAAAGATCCTAAGTGCTCAATTCTTTTTTTATTTTTTTTATTTTATTGTTTAAGGTATTACAAATAGTAGTACATGTGTCTCTTTTTTTCCCCTCACTGACCTCCCCGCCAGCCTCCCCTAACCCCCAGCATTTGCCCTCATCCCCCCAGCCCCAGTGTCTTGAGTCTGTTGGTTGTGCTTATATGCATGCATACAAGTCCTTCAGTTGATCTCTTACCACCGCCCCAACCCTCTCCTACCTTTCGGCTGTAGTTTGACAGTTTCTTCGATACTTCTTTGCCTCTGTCTATTTTGTTCAACAGTTTGTAATGTCCTTTATTATCCATAAATGAGTGAGATCATGTGGTATTTATCTTTCACTGCCTGGCTTATTTCACTTAGCATAATGCTCTCCAGATCTATCCATGCTGTTGCAAATGGTAAGAATTCTTTTTATTTTTCCAGCAGCAGAGTATTCCATTGTGTAGATGTACCACAGTTTTCTAATCCATTCATCTGCTGGTGGGCATTTAGGCTGTTTCCAAATCTTAGCTATTGTAAATTGTGCTGCTATGAACATAGGGGTAAATATATCCTTTCTGATTGGTGTTTCTGTTTTCTTGGAATATATTCCTAGAAGTGGTATCACTGGGTCAAATGGCAGGTCCATTTTTAATTTTTTGAGGAAACGCCATACTGTTTTCCACAATGGCTGCACCAGTCTGCATTCCCACCAACAGTGAAGGAGGGTTCCTTTTTCTCTGCATCCTCTCCAGCACTAGTCATTTGTTGATTTGTTGTTGATAGCCATTCTGACAGGTGTGAGCTGGTAACTCATTGTCGTTCTGATTTGCATCTCTCGGATGATTAGTGACTTTGAGCATGCTTTCATGTGTCTCTTGGCTTTCTGAATGTCCTCTTATGAAAAGTGTCTATTTAGGTCCTTTCCCCATTCTTTGATTGGATTGTTTATCTTCCTTTTGTTAAGTTATATGAGTTCCTTGTACATGTTAGAGATTAAACCCTTATCGGAGATAACATTGACTCATATGTTCTCCCATGCAGTGGGCTTTCTTGTTGTTTTGTTGGTGGTTTCTTTTGCTGTGCATAAGATTTTTATTTTGATGTGGTCCCATTTGTTTATTTTCTATTTAGTTTCCATTGCCCAAGGAGCTGTATTGGTAAAGATATTGCTATGACAAATGTCTGCTATTTTATTGCCTATGGCTTCTTCTAGGATTTTTATGTTTTTTTATGTTTAAGTCCTTTATCCATTTTGAGTTTAATTTTGTGTATGGTGTAAGTTGGTGGTCTAGTTTCATTTTTTTGCAAGTATCTGTCCAGTTTTCCCAACACCATTTTTTGAAGAGACTGTCTTGTCTCCATTGTATGCTCTTGCCTCCTTTGTCAAATATGAATTGAGCATACTGGCTTGTGTCTATCTCTGGGTTCTCTGTTCTGTTCCATTGGTCTTTATGTCTGTTCTTGTGCTAGTACCATGCAGTTTTGAGAACAGTGGCTTTGTAGTATAGCTTGATATCTGGTATTGTGATCCCTCCAACATTGTTCTTCTTTCTCAAAATTGCTGCAGCTATTCAGGGTCTATTTTTATTCCAGATGAATTTTTGGAGAATTTGTTCTAGGTCTTTGAAGTATGCCATTGGTATTTTCATGAGGATTGCGTAGAATTTACAGATTGCTTTGGGTAGTATGGGCATTTTAATGATGTTGATTCTACCAATCCATGAACATGGTATACTCTTCCATTTGTTCATGTCTTCCTCTATCTCTTTTTTTAGCATCCTGAAATTTTCTGAGTATAGGTCCTTAGTCTCCTTGGTTAAGTTTATTCCTAGGTATCTTAAATTTTTTGTTGCAATGGTAAATGGGATTGCTTTTGTAAATTTCTCTTTCTGTGAGTTCATTATTGGTGTATAGAAAAGCCATAGACTTCCGGGTGTTAATATTTTATCCTGCTACATTACCAAATTCATTTATTAAGTCTAGTAGTTTTTTGATGGAGTCTTTGGTGTTTCCTATGTACAATATCATGTCATCTGCCAATAAGGACAGTTTTACTTCTTCTTTTCCAATTTGGATACCTTTTATTTCTTCTTTTCTGATCGAAATGGCTAGTACTTCCAGTACTATGTGTCAGAAGAGTGGTGAGAGTGGGCACCCCTGTCTTGTTCTGTTCTTAGGAGAAATGGTTTTATTTTATTTTTTCCCATTGAGTATGATGTTGGGCTGTAGGTTTGTCATATATGGCTTTTTCTTATGTTGAGGTATGATCCTTCTATTCCCACCTTGCAGAGAGTTTTTATCAAGGAAGGGTGTTGGATTTTGTCAAATGCTTTTTCTGCATCAATTGATATGACTATGTGATTTTTATCTCTCAGTTTGTTTATGTGATGTATCACATTTATTGATTTGTGAATGTTGTACCACCCTTGCATCCCCAGGATAAATCCCACTTTGTCATGGTGTATGATCTTTCTGATGTACTGCTGGATCCGATTTGCTAGAATTTTGTGGAGGATTTTGGCATCTATATTCATGAGGGATATTGGCCTGTAATTCTCTTTTTTTGTGGTGTCTTTATCTGGTTTTGGGATTAGGGTGATGCTGGCTTCATAGAAAGAGCTTGGAATTGCTCCTTTCTCTTGAATTTTTTGAATAGTCTGAGGAGGATAGGTTTTATTTCTTCTTTGAATGTTTGATAAAACTCCCCTGTGAAGCCATCTGGTCCAAAGCTTTTGTTTGTTGGAAGTTTTTTTTTGTTTTGTTTTGTTTTTATTACTGCGTCAATTTCCTCCATAGTTATTGGCCTATTCAGATTTTTTATTCCTCCTGGTTGAGTTTTGGAATGTCGTATTTTTTAGGAATATGTCCATTTCTTCTAGGACGACCAGTTTATTGGAGTAGAGTTGCTCATATTATTTTTTTACGGTTCTTCGTATTTCTGTGGGGTCTGTTGTTATTTCACCTCTTTCATTTCTGATTTTGATTATTTGGGTCATCTCTCTTTGCTTCTTGGTGAGCCTGGCTAGAGGTTCATCAATCTTGTTTATCCTTTCAAATAACCAGTTCTTGGTTTCACTGAACTTTTGTATTGTTTTTTTGGTCTCTATGTCATTTATTTCTGCTCTGAACTTTATTATTTCCTTCCTTCTGATCACACTGGGCTTTTCTTGTTGTTGTCTTTCTAATTCTTCAAGTTTCAGAGTTAGATGTTTTATTACCAGGTTTTCTTGTTTTTTTGAGGTAGGCCTGTAATGCTATGAACTTCCCTCTCAGGACTGCTTTTACTGTGTCCCAAAGATTTTTGATTGTTGTGTTTTCATTGTTGTTTGTTTCCAGAATGTGTTTTATTTCTTTTTTGATCTCTTTGGTAGCCCACTCATTGTTTAATAGTGTGCTATTCAGCCTCCAAGTGTTTGCATTTTTGTGATTGTTTTTACTGTAATTGATTTCTAATTTTATGCCATTGTGATCTGAAAAGATGATTGATATGATTTTAATCCTCTTGAATTTGGAGAGACTTTGCCTGTGTCCCAATATGTGGTCTATCTTTGAAAATGTACTGTGTTCACTGGAGAAGAATGTATATTCTTTAGCTTTGGGTTAAATGTTCTGAAGTTGTCAATTAAGTCCATCTGATCTAGTGAGTCATTTGGGATTGCTGTTTCTTTGCTTATTTTTTGTTTAGAAGATTTATTCAGTGGTGTCAGTGGGTTATTAAAGTCCCCTACTATGGCTGTATTGTTATCTATCTCTACCTTGCTCTACCTTGATATCTTCCAGAAGTTGTTTTATGTATTTGGGTGCTCCTGTATTGGGTGCATATATGTTCACCAGAATTATATCTTCTTGTTGAATTGTTCCCTTTAGTATTATGTAGTGGCCTTCCTTATCTCTTGTTATGGCATTTACTTTGAGGTCTATTTTTTCCAATATAAGTATTGCTACCCAGATTCTCTCTCTCTCTCTCTCTCTCTCTCTCTCTCTCTCTCTCTCTCTCTCCCTCTCTCTCTCTCTCTCTCTCTCTCTCTCTCTCTCTCTATATATATATATATATATATATATATATATATATATATATATATATTTTTTTTTTTTTTTTTTTGCCTGAAAAAATTTTTTCCCATCCCTTCACTATCAGTCTGTGTGAATCCTTTGTTCTGAGGTAGGTCTCTTGCAGACAGAAAATATATAGGTCATGTTTTCTTATCCATTCAGCTACCCTATGTCTTTTGATTGGAGCAGTTAATCCATTTATGTTTAGTGTTCTTATTGATAAGTACATGTTTGTCATTATTTTTATTCTTAATATTTGTGTTTCTTCCTGCCTTTCTGTTTCTTCTTTTTACAGCAGTCCCTTTAGCATTTGTTGCATTGCTGGCTTGGTGGTAATAAACGTTTTTAGCCCTTTTTTGTCTGTGAAGCTCCTGATTCCACCTTCAATTTTGAATGATAGCTTTGCTGAGTATATTATTCTTGGATTCAGTCCCTTGCTTTGCATCACTTTGTATATTTCATTCCATTCCCTTCTGGCCTGGTGTTTTTCTGTTGAGAAATCAGTTGATATTCTAATGGGCGATCCCTTGTAGGTAACTTCAGTCTCTCTCTGGCAGCCTTTAAGATTCTTACTTTGTGGTTGATGTTTGCCAGTTTAATTATGATGTGTCTTGGTGTTGGTCTTTTTGGGTTCATCTTGTTTTGGACTCTATGTGCTTCTCTTGAGTAGTTTTTTTTTCCCCTGACAATATTTGGGACGTTTTCTGTCATTATTTCTTTAAATAGGTTTTGTATTCCTTGCTTTGCTTCCTCTCCTTCTGTTACCCTTATTACGTGGATGTTGTTTCGTTTTGTGTTGTCCCAAAGTTACCTTAGACTCTCCTCTTGCTTTTTCAGTTTTCTTTCCAGTTGTTTCTGTGTTTGTGTGTTTTTTCTTACCTTGTCTTCTAATTCGCTGATGTGGCCCTCAGCCTCTTCTAGTCTACTGTTTAAGCCTTCCACTGTGTTCTTTACTGTGGCTATGTCATTCTTAATTTCCTCTTGGTTTCATTTCATGTTGGTGACATTCTCATTCAGCTCCTTATAATTCTCATTGAGTTGTGTGTATTTGTCATCCAACCATTTGAGCATCCTTGTAACCATTACACTGAATTCTTTCTCTGACCTGTTACATGCCTCCATTTCATTTAACTCTCTTTCTGGGAATTCCTTTTTCTTTCCTTTGGGGATTGTTTTTTTGTATCCCCATTTTTTGCCTTAACATTTTAATTGTTTCTGTGTCCTAGATCCAACTACTTTGCTACCCAGGTTCTTTTTGGGGGCGGGGTGCTACTGGTGTGATCTCTCAGGATTCCTGGGCTTGTTAATCTAGTGGAGCTCCATACTTGAGCTATTTGGGTTCTCTTGATGTAGTTAGATCTTGAATATTAGTTTCTTATTTGTGAATGAAGTCTCATCATGGGTTAGCAATGTGACTCACCCCCAGCTTCATTGTGCAAGCTGTTTTGGATGTGATTGTGGTCCTGGCTCTTGTGGGAAAGGTTGCCTGAGATCTCACTGATATGTGCTCACTGTGGATTCCCAGATCCACGGCCTGGGAAGAGGGTTTTGGGGGCCTGAGGGTCAGGAACTGAGACTTTGGCAGGTGTGGTGTGACTCTTTCTGGATTAGCATCACCCTGAAACTCACTACAAGGGGCACAGAGCACATGACAATGGGAGGCGGGTGTCTCGTATCTTGTGGTTGAGGCAGTGGGACTCTGGCCAAAGTGATTTCCCTCTCTGAATCACGAAGGGGTTCAGGATCCAGCAACAGGCTGTCCAGATGTAGGTAGCCAGGAGGGGGATGTTGTGGATCCTACTGAGGGAGCCATGCACCCTTGGTTGGAGAGGCACATGCCCAGTGGCAGCACACAGAGGAGCACAGGAGCTGTCTGCAAGGGGTATGAGCTTGTGGGGCCCACACGCTGGATCGGAGTGATTGTGTTGTGTCACTGGCCCCGTGGAGGGAGAAGTCCCAATTTCTGCTTTGGGGAATGTGTGCCCTTGTTTTGATATGGACACCCAATGGCTTCTTACAGAGGTGCCCAGGAGCCGTCTGCTGAGGCAGTGGGCTCAGGGGGCCCTTGTGCTGGAGTGGTGCTACTGTGGGGCCTGGATGCCAGCAGCCAGGGTTGTGCCTTGCAGGAGCTCAGAGAAGCACCCAGGGGCCCCTTGCCAGGGAAGGGGGTTCAGGGGGCTTGTGCGCTGGATCAGTGTAGCTGCAGTGACTGGAAGTAGGCAGCTGAAGCTGAGGAAGTGCGAATTTCTGCTGCCAGGGCCTTGAGCCCTTGGTTGGATACAAGTGTGCCTAGTGGTAGCTCACAGAGGCACCTGGAAGTCACCTGCTTGGGTGGTGGCTTCAGGGGGCCTGTGTGTTGAAACTACATGACCACAGTGTCTGTGGTTAGGCAGCCAGGAGGGAGAGATCCAAATTTCTACTGCCAGAGCTGTGCGCTCTTGTTTGGCGATGAGCATGGCCAGCTGGGGCTCAAAGCGTCACCCAGGAGCCGTCTATAAGGGCAGTAGGTTAAGTAGTCCTGCGTGCAGGAATGGAGCAACTGCAGTGTCCAGAAGTCAGCAGCTGGGGAGGGGGATGTCCCAATTTTTGCTGTCTTGCACCCTTGGTTGAAATTGCATGTGCCCAGTCAGGGCTTACAGAGGCACCCAGGAGCTGACTGTCAGGGTGGTGGGGCTTAGGAGGCCTGAACTCTGGAAAGGCATGACTGTGGTGTCCAGAGTTCTGCAGCTGTGGGATGGGAGCTCACCCAGTGGGGGCTCACAGCAGCACCTTAGAGCTGCCTGTGGAGCGGTGGGCTCAGGAGGCCTGTGCACTGGAAACTTGTGACTGTGGTGTTCAGAGGTCTGCCGCTGGGGAGGGGGGAAGTTGCACTTACTGCTGTGGGAGCCATGTACTTTTTGAGGTAGAAGTCTTAGGGTCTGCAGGTCTGTGGGTGGGGCAGCAGGATTTTGGTTGGAGTGGATGCCGGGTCACGGGCAATGTCCAAGGCCTGTCTGGGTGGTGGTGTTGATGAGTTCCTAGAAGAAGCTGCTCTCCCCTTCAAGATGGTGTGGGCTCTGTGCCAGAGTCCCACAGCCCGGGGAGTGTCCACAGCAGTGGTAGTGCTCCCTGTCCAGGAGAGCCTGGTCTGCCAGCCCCTGCTATTCCTGTCGATTTAACTGTCTCTCACTCACTCACACACACATCCACACACTCTCCTTTCACCCCTCACTCACACAATCCTCTCCCTCACCTTCTTCTTGCCAGCCGCCATCTTGCTATCTCCTCTTATCATTCTTATTGAAGTCTTGTTTTGTGGATCTGTGTTTTCATTTCTCTTGGGTAAATACCTTGTGTGAAAACACTGGATTATAGTACAAATGCATGTTTAATTTTTATAAGAGACTACAAATAATTATCCAAAATCATTATAATATTTTATTTATCTACCAGGAATGTGTGATAGTTTCTGTTGCTGTTCAGACTGAACAATATTTGTTATACTATGTTCAGTCTGTTATTAAACCCATTAAATTATAAATTTATCATGTACTTTTAATCCTAGCATTTTCATTTTGAAGTTGTTTTAATACTTTTCATCTCTTTTGTAAAATTCTTCATCTGTTACTACACATTGTCCATCTGTTAAAATAATGCCCTACATATTTATCATATACATTGTAAAGGCCCTGTTTGATAATTTCAACATGTGGCCATCCCTTGGTCTGTTTCTATTGACTATTTTATCTCTTGATCATGGGTTATAATTTATTGCTTCTTAACATTTTTCATAATTTATTGTGTGCTGGATATTGTGTGTAAAAATACAGTAAAACCTAAAGTAAATAATGTTTATTCCAGGGAAAGGTCATATCCCTATTTCTATTGGGCCATAATATGTTGGAGGTGTGGCATTGAGTCTGTCTAATCTATAGTTGCCTGAGGATGGACATTTTCTTCAACTTTAGATTTATTTTACCACTAGAGGCTGGTACACTAAATTCATGCACTTGGGGGGGGGGGCGGTGTCCCTCAGCCTGGCCTGCACCCTCTCACAGTCCAGGAGCCCTGGGGGGATATCCTTAGCATTGCCACAGAGGTGAGAGAGGCTCCCACCACTGCCGCTGTGCTCGCCAGCCATGAGCCCGGCTTCTGACTGAGTGGCACTACCCCTGTGGTAGCACACTGACCACCAGGGCGCAGCTCCTGCTTTGAGTGTCTGCCCCCTGGTGTTCAGTATGCATCATAGTGACTGGTCATTCCACCATTCATTCATTTGCATATTAGTCTTTTATTATGTAGGGTACACTGTAGATGAGGCCCCCTAGAACAATAAGAAATGCAAAAAATTCACTGTTAACTCATTCTTGAATTGCCCCCACTTAAAATCAAATTGCCCCCCCCCCACTTTGGGTCATGTGCTGAGCATTGGGAACCACTGGGATTGACACTTTTCCTCTCTGAGCTTCATTTCTGAATACATACGCATATACCACGAGAATTGTAATCTCTTCTCCACCTACCTCACTGGGTTGTCATGAGGAGGTCCTGAGCTAATTAACCTAGAAATGGTTCATCAAGTAAGTGATGTCTAAATGGGAAGGGATTGTTTTTTTAAGCTCACGGGTACCCTTGCAGGTAGCAGGTGCTGATTAGGGGAGGAGGGCATGATTGTTCCTGGAACTGTAGCTATGGAAGCTTTGCAGTGGGTTCCACAGGCCTCGGAGGATTGGGCTCTGGCCAGCACCCCTGTAGCGGTGGTCATCCCTGGAGGTGCTGGCAGAGGCCAGGGCATTAGGGGGGCGCTAGGGGGGTGGTGAGGCCGAAGGGGGAGTAACTGTCAAACCTTCCCACTTGGTACCATTCTTTAAATTATATGTGGCTGTTTAGCAGCTGTACCTGCTCAGGGCAGGACTCCAATCTCCTGGAGTGGGCTGGGGGCCAGGCCAGGGCAGAGCCAGACAGGCTAGGTGGGCAGGTTTAGCCATGCCCAGAGCGAGGTTCAGCACACTTCCTTTGCTGAGATGGTGCTGCTGGGGGGGGGGGGCGGGGGAGGGGAGGGTCTGACCCTGGGGGGCCGCTCAGGTCTGGAGTTGTAGGGAGGAGAGGCGTGCCCAGCCCCAGTGGAGGGGGCCCGGCAGCGGCAGGCCACGGGCCCCAGGTGCCTTGGGGGGGGCTAACAGGTGGTCGCTGGCATGCTATTGTTGTGGGCGCCCCTGGCTGGGGTGGGGGGGGAAGAGATCGGGAGTTGGAGGTGCGGGCTGCAGCTACCCCCAAGGTTGGGTATTCTCCCTGTTCAGTCAGGCTCCCAGTCCCCCCGGGGTTGTGGGGGCTGGGGTAGGGTGTCCATGCAGGGGGATTGGAAGAGCTCCCCGTGTCTGCTTCCTCTTCCTTCTTTGCAGTTCGGGCTCCTGTCAGTCAATCTCCTCAGATCCCCAGGAACTTGGCTTCAGCCACCCACCCCCTGCTGTGTGGGCAGTCTCCTGCTGGTCTGTCAATATGCAAATTAGTCGTTACTGGGACACCGTAATGAATAATTAGCATATTACCTCTTTATATGTATAGATTAATTTAGATTATTGCAATGGTAGGGTTAGAACTTCCTCTTCAAAGGAGATCAAAACATCAGCAAGACTAGAGAACACTTTATGCTTAATACTGCAGTCACTAGCTTTCTGATCCATAGGAAATCACTGCTTTACAGCTTGGCTGACAATGGTTGGTTTGCTTTAGAATTCTCTTTGCTCTTCAGTCTTGGTCCCTGGATTTTTGTTCCTTGGGTGATCTATTGTGTGCTGCCTTTCTCCTAGCCTTTGGGTGGCCATTACAATGACTTCGATGAAGAGCTAGCTCTCCTGTCATATCTTCAGACTTTTGCCTTTCACACTCAGTCTTTGTTGGACTACCAATTTGATTTGGTTGAAGGCCCATGGGAAAGAGGTAGCAGGTAGATGCACACTTGCTCTAAGGCAGGGGTTCTTTAGAATTATATGATTTAACTTTGAGCCATATGTAGCTGTTAACTATTTATTAAAAGTCTTGTTATTTTCTCCTTACACCCATCTAATGGATTTTTTCTTTTCCCACTCTTCCCAGGATAAAAGCAGGTGTGGTGCTCTTATCACATAGAAAGGCTTGGAATCTATGTATTTGGTTCATTCATAGCTTTCTGATGGATTTTTAAAACTTATGACTTTGTGTATTATCTGGGATTTCCTTATTGACAGGATGAGGAAAATCTCTTTTGACTTTCTATTCCTAACTTTAAGGAGATACAATTTTTATTTGTTATAGAATAGAATACAGAACACACTAAAGCTCTGGATATCTTATCCAATACAATAAAATAAAAAATAAGAAATGAATGGTAAACATTGGAAAAGGAATTATAAAGATACTAGAGGCCCAGTGCACAAAATTCGTGCGCTCAGCGCGGGGGGTACCTCAGCCCACACTTCACCCTCTAACAGTATTGCAGCCCTTAGGGAGTGGGCCTAAGCCATCTGTCAGACATCCTTAGCACTGCCACAGAGGCAGGAGAGGCTCCTACCACCACTGCTGCGCTAGCCAGCCATGAGCCTGGCTTTAGGCTGAGCGGCGGTCCCCCTGTGGGAGCACACTGACCACCAGGGAACAGCTCCTGCATTGAGCATCTGCCCCCTGGTGGTCAGTGTGTGTCATAGTGACTGGTTGTTCTGCTGTTCAGTCGATTTGCATATTAGCATTTTATTATAAAGGATAATGTCTTATTATAGGCAAGGCCTCTAATTCAATTTTTTTTAGGTAAAGGGAGGGGCAGAATTTTCACTTGAGCCTGAATCTAAAATTGCCCTTAGCCCAAAAATCTGCATACCACTGAGACACATCTTGGTGAGGCTCATTCTGAACCCACACACTGTTCTATTATGTGTATAAGTATTGAGAACTATCTTATGTCTTTAGTGAAAGGAACCTTTTATTATGTTACAATGACTAACTTTATCTCATGAGTTGTGTTTTGGCTTCAAGCCTGTATCCAGTATTTATGCAGCAACTTCAGCTCTTCTGTTCAATATTTACCTGCATATCTTTTATTTTCTCTAAATGATTCTAGATTTTTATGTATTGGATAGGAATAACCCACGGACACAGACAATAGTCTGGCAAAGGCCTGGAACAGGTGGGTGCAGGGTGGAGATCAATGGGGGAAAAAATTAAAACAAAGGGGCATCTGTAATACTTTCAACAATAAAGATACATTTTAAATAAAGGAAAATGTCTTAGTTGAAAAGAGTTTTATGTGAAATAATGTAAGTAATTGCTCTACACTGTACTTCTCAACTCCTCTCAAAGAAATATTAATTTACCCTATGTTCACTTAATATTAATTTACCTTATGTTCACTGACTGCAGGCTTGACTTTCGCCATGCTGACACAGCACTGTTACGGGGGTTGCAATCAGACCCTGCTTCTCTCTCTGGGCCTCTGTCCGGGCCTGATCGCAGCCCCCTCAGCAGTCAGTGCTGGGTTGCTGAGGCACCTGCAATGCAGCAGCCATGGCAACCCAGCACTGACTGCAGGACTGACTTCCATTGTTTGGTCAAGCCTTTGGTCATTTTGAATGTTATGGGCCCTGGCTCTTTTTATATATAGATTAGAGGCCCAGTGCACAAAATTCATACATGGGGGGTCTCCTCAGCCCAGCCTGCACCCTCTCCAATCCGGAACCCCTCAGGGGATATCTGACTGCCTGTCTAGATGGGCAGTCAGACATCCCTCTCACAATCCTGGACCACTGGCTCCTAATCGCTCACCTGCCTGCCTACCTGGTCACCCCTAACTTCCTCCCTGCCAGCCTAATCACCCCTCACTGCCTCTGTGTGCCAGCCTGATCTCCCCTAACTGCCACCCCTGCCGGCTTGGTCACGCCTAACTGTCCCCTGCTGCCTGTCAGGTCGCCCCCAACTGCCCCCTCCCTGCCAGCCTGGTTGCCCCTAATTGCCCACTGCTGCTGGCCAGGTCGCCCCCTACTGCCCCATCCCTGACGGCGTGGTCACCCCTAACTGTCCCGCTGCCAGCCTGGTCCCCCCCATCTACTCCCTTCTGCCATCCTGGTTGCCCCCAATAGCACCCCCTGCTGGCCTGGTTGCCCCCAACTGCCCCCCCGTCAGGCCGTTCACCCTAAATTTCCCCTCCTGCTGGCCTAGTCACCCCTCACTACTACCCCTGCCAGCATAATTGCCCCCAGCTGCCCCTCCTGCCGGCCTGGTTGCCCCCAACTGCACCCCCAAGCTGACCTGGTTGCCCCCAACTGCCCCCCCCCTGCCAGCTTGGTCGTCCCCAACAGCCCCCCTTGCTGGCCTGGTCACCCCTCACAGCCCACCCCTGCTGGGTTGGTCGCCCCACGCAGCCTGCTTGTTCAGCCATTTGGTCATCCCTTATGCCAGTCCTAGGTGCTGGGTAGCTGATATCTGAGGCTTGCCTGAGCCTCTGGCATCACCTGGGAAGCCAACATCCAAGTCTTGCCTGCACCACAGGCCAGCTATGGGCGACTGGGGGGCCGAGGGGACTGGGGGCCTCCAGAGGCAGGCACACAGAGCAGCCAGACCTGCCTGGGAGTGGGCCCGGCCATGCTGTGTGCCTGCCGCCCCGGCGGGGCTAAGGGGACTGGGCACTGCCATCTTGTGGCTGTGAGCACTGCCATTTTTGAGGGCATGGCAGTCAATTAGCATATTCCCTCCTATTGGCTGTGGGTGCCACCATTTTGTGAGGGTGTGATGGTCAATTAGCATATTACCTTTTTATTAGATAGGATTATTATTACAGGTAATGTCCTCATCTACATAGAAAATCTATGATAATAAACTAACAAGCAATTAGAATTAGTAGGAGAGATCAATAAAATAGTATTCAAGGGAGCAGCAAAAAAAAACACATACAAAAATAAAAAGTTTTCCTATATACCTACAACATTATCTATTTAAAAAACCCTTATCTAACTATTCTTCATACTGTTAGAGCTTGGTGTATATCTCTGACCTTACAATATTTCTTATATTTTTCAATGGAAAAATATTATATTTATTATGATTACCTTATATGCATCTCTCTCCCCAAATAGATTTTAAAAATTTGAGGACAGGGGTAGTTTTATGAATATCTGCATTCTGATCATTTAGCACAAATCCTGACAAGAAGGAGGAACTTAGTTAAGTATTGAATCACTGAGTGAGTGAAAGACATTGAACTAAAAGATTAAGGTCTCTTCCAAGTATGAAGATAGTATTTTATAAATCATAATTTCAGGGTTCTAACATAATTCATGAAATATTCACCCCCCCCAAATAAAACTGCACATACTTAAGCCATTTGGTATGCTGGGGTTTTTACTTAAAGGTAATATATGGTAAACCATTAGATTAGGAAAATATTTCAGAGGAAGATGAAATAAATGAGTAATATTATCAAGCTTTGAACATAAAGTGTCCCTAAGAACTGCCACTTCATTTGGTTGTTTGCTATTTTTTAATGAACTGGATCAGTTTTGTTAATTAGCAAGGGTCCATCTGTTTCCAGAATAAATGGCAGTTAGTATAACCTGATATGAAACAATAAAACAGCTTAATTTTGGAGTGCAAATGACAATACCAAGTGACATAACTAATAGTTTCTGTCTTCCAGATATGGTTTGGTAGGTCTTCTGGAATAGAGGTCAATCTGGTCACCCTCTAATTATTCATAATGCACTGTACTGATTATCGCTCTGTCTTCATAGAGGAGCACAGAATTTGATATTTATGAAACAGAGAGCTTCTTTGGGTTTATAATCTGACATATATAATAAGATTATTATTTTTGAGGCAAACACATTGTTTGTAAATTGTTTACAGTATTAAGGGTTTTCATAGCAGAAAGCTATTTTTATTTCTATAAAATTTTCATTACATTTACTACATAATGAATATTTTATAATCCTTTATAAGGTTATAATTCTTTTAAGTACTTAACAAATTCAAGAATGGCTCCCTTCTTTGGTTATACCTAATTCTGGTCCCTTCAAAATAAGCAATGAGGTATAAATTTCAGAAACATAAACGCTCTGTCTACCACTCCTCTCCACTCCTTGTAGGAAGCATAGAACTATATAGATAATGGGGAAATAGAAAAATCACAAGGAGGCCAAAACGATCTGGGTAATATCTGCATATCCTTTAGTATTAAATAAGGTAGAAGAAAAAATATTTAAGAAGAAAAGTATTTATATCTCTTTGTTCCTAAAATATCTATCTCATTGCTTACTTTGAAGGGATATATGGCATGACATATGCTCATGCAGAAATGTTTGGCCATAGTAATAGCCAATGATATCCGATTGCTTATTTTTCCTTTTTCCTACTAACACTACTAAAATAGCAAACAAAAATTTGAACAAAATATGTTCCTTACAAAAACTACAAGAGCATTTCATGTGACATGATTGAATTATTGATTCAACTTAAATTTATTCAAAATCTACCATAAGACAAGCATTCTGCTAGACAATGGCAATATAGCAGTTAAAAAAATAAAAATAAAAAAATATTCCAGCCCTCAGGGAGCTTACATTCTAGCGAGGAGGTATACACAATAAACAAAATAAATAATGACTTAATGAGATTTCACATAATACTAAGTGTTCCAAGTTAATGTAAAGTAGGTTAAGGGAAGAGAAAATGAAAGGGGCAGGGTGTCCTAATAAAAGAAGGAAATGAGTGATATATGTATCTATCTGGAGATAAGAGGGTCTCAGGCAAAATAACAAGCAAAAACAAAGATGATGATATTGAATCTGGCTTAATGTACTTGAGAAGTAACAATGTAGACATGTGGTTGGTTCCAGTAAATAAAGTGAAAAGTGATAGAGTATACAGGGGAGGGCAAAAGTAGGTTTACAGTTGTGAGTACAGACAGTTTATTCTTGTATTATCATTTATTAATTATTGTATTATTTATTTATATTACAACTTTAAACCTACTTTTGTTCACCTCTGTATAAGGTTGAAGAAGTAGACTCAATCATGCAGCCAAAAGGTCAAGTAAGATGACAACTAAAATTTGACAGCTGGATTTGTCAACTGAGAATTCATTGGAGACATGGAAAAATGTATTTTCTGTGTGTGTTACAGTTCTGTGTTGGGAACAAGAGTCTGATTATTCCGTGTTAAAGACAGGATGAGAGGTGAAGATGTGAAGACAAGTAGAAACATTTCTTTCAATATGGTTTGCTGTAAAAAGGAGCAGTAACATGCTGTTAATTCATTTATAGAAAAATAGTGAAATGTGCTGGATGTGTATTATACAATACTATGTAGCAATGAGAATCAATGAACTAGGTAAACATGTTTATATATATAAAACCCTAATATGCAAATACACCGAATGGCAGATCAAGCGAATAACTGAACAGCTGAACAACCAAACAACTGGTCGCTATGATGTGCACTGACCACCAGGAGGCACACATGGAACATGGTGGGCATCGGCAGCAAGCAGCAGAGCACGGAACATGGTGGGTGTCGGCCACAGCAAAGTGGTGGTTCAGGTGAGCAGGGTGCCAGACCAAGGCAGGGCACTGGTTGCTGTCATCAGGGCAAGCTTCTGGGGGTTACTGAAAATTCTTTGCTCCCATGTACCACGATCCCGCCCAGTGCTTGCACCTGCTGCTGGCACTGGCCCTCCTCACCCACTGCCAGCACTGGAGCCACTGCTTACACCCGCTGCTGGCACCCAGCTCCGGTCCTGATCACTCAGTGCTGTCAGCGGGTGTGAGTGGCGGCTGCCAGCCCTGATCGCCCCTGAGGGCTTCTCCATCTCCTCCTGTTCCTGAGGGGCAATCGGAGCCTGCAGCCACCTCTTACACCCGTTGCAGGCGACGGCCCTGCTTGAACCCACTGCTGGTGCTGGAGCTGTTGCTCGCACCTACTGCTGGCACCAGCCCTGCTCACAACTGCAGTCAGCACCAGAGCTGCTGCTCGCACCTGCTGCTGGCACCCAGCACTGGTCCTGATCGCTCGGTGCTGTCAGAGGGTGCGAGCAGCAGCTGCCTGCCCCGGTCACCCCTGAGGGCTTTTCCATCTCCCCCTGCTTCTGAGGGGCAATTGGGGCAGCAGCTGATGCTCACATCCACTGACGGTGCTGGCCCCACTTGCACCCAGGGCTGGCGCTGGCTCCAATTACTTCATACGTCAACAGGTGTGAGCTGGGCCGGTGCTGTCAGCATGTGGGAGCAGAAATGGAGAGAGCGGGGCTGCTGGCAGACAGGGGAATGGGGGCAGTGGTGGGAAGGGCCAGGCATGGGCACAGAGGATGGGCTGAGACTCGCCTCTGTGCCCACTACAGCCTCATGGCCCACAGTTCCTTTCAAGGTGCACGATTCGTGCACTGGGCCCCTAGTATCCTATCTAATAAAGAGCTAATATGCAAATTGACCCTCACGCCATCACAAAGATTGAGGCACCCATAGCCACAAGATGGCAGCGCCCAGTCCCCTCAGCCCCACTGGAGTCCCCGGTCCTTTTAGCCCTGCCACTGGAGTCCCCGGTCCCGCCCTTAGGTGGGTCCGGCTGCGCTGCTTGCCTGCCACTGGAGTCTCCAGACCCGCTGGTCCAGCTGCGCCACTTGCCCACCACTGGAGTCCCCAGTTCCATCCTCAAGTGTGTCCAGCCGCTTATTGCCCATTGCTGGAGTCCCTGGTCCTTTCAGCCCCACCAGGGGTCGGGGGGCAGCTGGTGTCCCCAGTCCTTTAGGTTTCTGTGGCCCCTGGACCAGAAGCCGAAGCTTGGAGCATGGGGAGCACCAGGAATGCTGGGAATCGTAGTTCTGGTGGCGGCCCCTGGACTGGAAGAGGAAGCCAACAGTGCTGGGAGCACCAGGAATGCTGGGAATTGTGGTTCTGGTGGCAGACATGTTGTGCGATCTCCTAGACACTGGACTGAAGTGAGCCTAGAGCAAGTTACTGTTGTGGGTGGGGGATGGAAGAAAAGCAAAAGTGAGCGACATAAGTAAAGTCAGGAAAAATTAAGGAAGGATAACCTGCAACTTCTAGGAAATCTCCACCAATGGAGCAAAGAAAAAAAAAGAGCTCTATTATTCTGTGAGCACCAAACCAGACCCTGCTAGTGGTTCTCAACCTGTGGGTTGCGACCCACAGGTCGAGAACTGCTGCTGTAGAGCCTAAGACCATCGGAAAACACAGATATTTACATTACGATCCATTAACACTGGCAAAATTACAGTTATGAAGTAGCAACGAAAATAATTTTATGGTTGGGGGTTACCACAACATGAGGAACTGTATTAAAGGGTCGCGGCATTAGAAAGGTTGAGAACCACTGAAGTAAATGAATATGAGCTGATGTTCTTGCTGAGGTGAATGATGGTGATCACTGCTGTAGTGCAGTATCTATGGTGGTGGTGGTGGTGGTAGTAGTAGTAGTAGTAGTAGTAGTAGTAGTAGTAGTATCAGTAGTAGTGGCAGCAATTTACAAAAATGAAATAAATACACTGAGTGGCCAGATTATTATGATCTCTGAACACATAATAATCTGGCCACTCAGTATGTATTCACAATTTAATACGTAGTTTTCAGAGAGAACAGACAAAAGATGCAGACACATATTTTCAGGAATTATCCTCTCTAATAAAATGGTAATATGCAAATTAACCATCACTCCGCTACATAAGCCACACCCACCAGCCAAGCCATGCCCACCAGCCAATCAGGGCGAGTATGCAATCCAAGATGGCTACAGCCACAGAGAGCAAGGTTTCCCAGGTAACAGAGCAAGCCAAGCTTTCCATAGCAGTTTCAGGCCTAAGCCTCCACTCAAGCTACAAAGTTTCAATTATAGAAGGTAAACAAATTCAAACAAGTGGCGGCAGAATGGAGCTTGAGAGAGCAGGCCAGGGTTGCCGGCGGCAACAGGGGAAGCAAAGCTTTCTGCACACCCTGGCCGGGCTCACCCGCTTAAGGCTACAAAGTTTCAATTGTAGAAGGTGAATTAACTGCCACAGAAATGGCTGCCGCCCCAGAAATGGCTGCCGCCCCAGGCTACAAAGTTTCAATTGTAGAAGGAAAATAAATTCCACATACCAGGGCCTCCTCTTGGGTTGCCAGGGGCCGTGGCTGGCCTGCAAACCACCACAGGCCCCTCGCTCAGGCCGCCCCACACCCCAAGGGAACCCCCACCCTTATCTGTGACACCCTTCAGGGCAAACTAGCTGGCCCCCACCTGTGCACCAGGCCTCTATTCTATCTAATAAAAGAGTAATATACAGATTGATCATCACTGCAACACACAATATAGCTGCCCCCATGTGGTCAAAGATCCTGCCCCCATGTGGACACAAGATGGCCACCACAAGATGGCCAGCAGGAGAGGGCAGTTGGGAGGCACCCGGCCTGCAAGGGAGGGCAGTTGAGAGGAACCAGGCTTGCAAGGGAGGGCAGTTGGAGGTGATCAACCCTGCAGGAGAGGGCAGTTAGGGGTGACCAGACTGGCAGAGGAGGGAAGTTGGGGGCAAACAGGTTGGCAGGGGAGCAGTTAAGCATCAACCAGGCTGGCAGCAGAGTGGTTAGGGGGTGATCAGGCTGGCAGGCAGAAGCAGTTAGGGGCAATCAGGAAGGCAGGCAGGCAAGCAGTTGGGAGCCAGCAGTCCTGGATTGTGAGAAGGATGTCCGACTGCCCGTTTAGGCCCGATCCGGGCCTAAACGGGCAGTCGGACATCCCTCCAGGAGTCCCAGATTGGAGAGGGTACAGGCTGGGCTGAGGGACAACCCCCTGCCATGCACGAATTTCATGCACCGGGCTTCTAGTTATAAATAAATGAGAAAAGTCCACATTGTTAGAGTTAGGTTAGCAATGTTAGCGAGGACAAAAATTGATATTACTTGGACAAATTGTGAAAGTCAAGCAATCTAAAGAGGATAATTGGCAGGCAAAATTTGGGGTGGATTTACAAAGGGATAATCATCAATTTCCTAAGGCTCCAACTTGTGGTATCTTTAGTCTTTATTGGACTTATTAATACATTTTTTTCAATTGCCCAGAAATTTGTTAAATGAAAGACTCAAATATTAGTAAGTTAGCCCAGCCAGCCTGAGATTTGGTTTAATACAAGTTGGCCAAAGAAGTGTATCAGTTGGAGTCATTCATCCCAGCTTGACAACTGAGTATTTGATCCAAGTTGTTAAAGCAAATGGGTCTAGGTATAATGCTTTCAGTGCTGAATTAGACTAACTTTTGTGGATGAAAACTATTAAAGTGGTCAAGAAATAATATGACATAAGAGCCATTATCCAAGTTATTTCATGATGAAGTGTGGAGGATATTAGACACTGGATGATACCAATATTATGAAATAACAATTTCAGGAATCCTAAAGTAGAATCTGGCAAAGATAGCAGATGAGGTGATACATACTTTGCATCTTTAAGAGCCAGAAAGGGGCTGACTGCTAATTTTTAGAGAAATGGCTTTACAAGGTAAAGGAGGGAAGTCAGAAAGCTACTTTGAAAAACAAGTTCAGATTAGTTGGATCGAATCTTACCCTTGGCATTGAGATTATAGTCAATTAACCCCAATCCTTCTAGGTCTTTTCAACACCAACTGGTATCAAAACAAACTTCCCTTATCCTGTACCTGTGTACAATTGACTTTTGAAAGGAAATGCAAACCAGTTCTTGTTAAAAAGTTCTCTAGTTTTTTAGACCCAGTTATTTTCACTCTTTGAAATATCTGAGTGCATTTTCCAGCTAGCCCACCCAGATATGTATCTGTTTCAATATACTTTATAGGCACTGCTTCCTCTAATACCCTTTAAATACCACTGTGAATTATAATTTTTGCTTCCATTTTTATAACTTCATATATGATTCCTGGATAATATTATCAGAACTCATGTCTGAAACCACCATGTATATATTGATGCTTCTATAGGAACTATCTCAATTCCAGAATTCTCTCCTGAGTTCCAGATTCATATTTCCATTGCACACCAACCATCTCTTCTTGACTTTCCAACAAGTGCCAAAAACTGGAAATTTAAAACTAAACTTATATAACCTATAGAGTGAGAATGGAGGCAGAGGGTAACAGTGGTTTTCCAGCACAGACTGTAGTACTTGGGACAAGGGGAGGTGTTGACAGCAGGCAGAGTTGTAGAGCAACAGTGGTTGAGTAGAGGCTTAAGCCAAAATGTTTGAACTTACCTGGCAGACTTAACTGAAAACACTCAAGTTCCCAGGATCCCAAGGGCTCAATGACTGGAGATCACAGAAAGATCACAACCCTCAGCAACAGAGAATAAAATCCAATGAAATCAACAGAGCAATATGAGGTACATCTCAGAGGAAGACAATGTAGCCTCCTAATTATCGTGGACCAGATGTCCTAGCTCCTGATTTCAAGACAGAAACACATTGCATCCTTCTAAGAAGAAGGGAAGAAGGGGAGAGGGAAACAACTAAATTGACTATGCAAAAGGAATTGAGTTGTAAAGTGGAAGTGACTAAATTTATTTTGAATCAGCTTGAATAGTTTTATCACTGTTGAGTGCCAATGGAGGCATCAGTAACAGAAAAATTTACATTTTGTACCTCTGAATAGTTGTCTGTGAAATTCAACTATATTAATTGAAATACATTCAGTAAAAAAATAGAATTCAGTGTTTTGTACAATCTTAGAAAATTTCTTTAACATAGACTTAAAGAATAAACAACAGGAAGATTGAGGACATGTTAACTTTATAATAGGAAACTTGGACACCTTTAAAAATAAACAAAGGCAGTACACACCATTGGTTAAGCTAAGATATGCTATACTAGTAATGAAGAACATTTTATCTAGAATTAGGCAGATATAGTTTTGTGCTTGGTCACACAACTTATTTGCTTTCTGATGGGAACAAGGTATTTAACACTTTTTAAGCCTTAGTTTCTTTATCTTAAAATAAGGATAATTATATTACTAACATTCTAAGAAAGTCATGTGTATTAAATGAGATATTCTTCATAAAGCATTTAACTTAGGGTCTGACATATAGTATTTCAATAAACATTAGATATTGGAAAAACTAAACCTATAGTGTTCCCTCTCACAATGTTCTTAGTGACCTAAGTTAGAAATTTAGCAGTGATCCTAGATTCTTTTCACTCATCCCCAACCATACCATGACATTTATACCATACGGGGGGGGGGGTGTTCCTCAGCCTGGCCTGCACCCTCTCCATCTGGGACCCCTTGGGGGATGTCTGACTGCCAGCAGGGGAGGGTAGTTAGGGGCAATCAGGCTGGCAGGTAGAGGCAGTTAGGGGTGATCAGGCAGGCAGGGGAGCAGTTAGGAGTGATCAAGCCAGCAGGCAGAAGTGGTAGGGGCTATCAGGCAGTCAGGCAGGTGAGCAGTTCGGAGCCAGCGGTCCCGGGTGGCGAGAGGCAGTCAGACATCCCCCAAGAGGTCCCGGATTGGAGAGGATGCAGGCCGGGCTGATTGACCTCTCCCTTGTGCATGAATTCCATGCACCGGGCCTCTAGTATTATTTATAAGAAAGGTTACACTATGGAAGATTACTGGTGAGAATGACAGTTTTGCTGACACCAATAATTGACAATCTAATATAGGGATAAGGAATAGGATATTTTGTTAACTTTGATTAAAGAAATCCACAGGCCAGTTTGACTGAAGTGTTAATTATAAGCAATGGGTTAGTGGGAAATGAAGTTGTGGAATGCTTTGTGCTAAAGAACATTAGTAAAATTAAATTGAGCTTTTGCACAGCATACCTACACATTTGAGAACATTAAGACACAGAAGAGGTTATTTTCAATTGTAAAATTCAATGAAATAAAATAATATATAATTCTATGATGACTTCTTGAAAGCATAGTAAAAAGCAAATTTTATACAGAAGAAACTTGGGATATTTATTTAAGGTCTTTAAACCACATATGACACTCCATATTCAAGGGTAAAAGCTACAGAATTTTTCTATTTAATTGAAGTTTAAAAATCACGTTTAGTTTCCTTAATATTAATCTACACAAAATTCTGTTGGGTAAAAAAAAAAGATGCAATTAGTTATTTTATACTCATAAGCTACAGCTCATCAGCTTTTACTTTATCACCATACTAATGTGAGAGGAAACATTGGGAAGACAGCTACAAAGATACAGAGCACACACAAGACACCATAGGATCAGACAGGGAAAGATAAAAAGTACTGAATTGTATTAACTTCAGAGGCAATTCATTCAGCTAGGTAACTTTTACTCAAATAATGAAAGAAAAAAGGATAAGTAATAATTTTACTGCAGATCATTTGGGGTTGGTTGCTATTAGCAGAGGTAAAATATCTTTGTTTTTGGTAACTCTGACATAAGTTTTTTTTTTTCCAAATAAACAAGTCACATCATACCATAAACACCAGAAAACTGTCCTTGACATCTAGTCTATTGCCAGATTGAAAGTTAAGCATGTGTTTACTATCCACATCCTGGACAGGACATTTTGATATTTGTGACATCTGACACAACCTCCATGTGCTGAGGGGGAGGGCAGGTTTGGTTACCTTTTAGGTCTTCTGTTTTCTTAATTGCCACTGAGTCTGTTGTTCATTTTCTTGTCCAAATGACACAGTAATTTGATTCACACGCCATAGCATTGAAAACCCCAATTGGCTTATGTTTCTAGCTGTGCCGGAGGCAGGAACTGCAGATAATGTGACTAAATCTAGAAAACACCAGGAAGGGAGGAAATAGATCAGATATGAATTATCAAGTATCATTGGGTTATGGATAGAAAAATGGTGGTATTTTATCAGTTGGTATTAACATCGAGCTTTAAATTTTATTTTTAGAATCTTTATGATACATACTGGGGTGGGCAAAGTAAGTTTACAGTTGTAAGTATGCGAAACAGAATTTATTCTTATTGAGCTTTTGCTCAATTATTTATTATTTATTATTTATTATTTTTAAACTACTTTTGCCAACCTCTGTGCTTTAGAGTGTTATATGCTTTTATAAGTAGATAAATTGTATCTGCTAAATAATCTTTAGTGAAAGCATTATAGCTACTAACTTAGGTTTGAAGGAAATTAGGTAAATAGATTTGCATGAATGAACAAAAGGGAATAAAGACTTCCAGGTCCAGCAATATGGCAGACTAAATATCCTGAAAACAGTATAGTTAAACAGAAATCCAAACCAAAACCACCAAGAAATGCTGAATAAAAATTTTTTAAAATAATTTAAAATGAATATCTGAATTCACAATAACAATAGGGATATCCCCAGGGAATAAAATGAAGCAAGAGAACAGAAATTCACAGCAATAAGTTGTTTTGAGGAATTTTCTTGTCTCAATACAGAAGAGGCATGTATTTGAAAGGTCATAAGATTACAGGAGATCTTGAACTTATACAAAGTAGAAATTTATAATTAAAACACTTTTGAAAAATTTTGTGAACCTATGATTTAGTTGGTAGTAGACAATTTATTGTCCAAATATGGGTGGGCATATTTTTTTTCTTATTAACTTCTGATATAATTGAAGTGAAATGTGAAATCATAGTTTGTATGACACCATACAAATAATGGTTTGTATGACACCATGGTTTGCTTGAAATTTTCTGGAGTTTTCTTTATGGTATGGCTAGTGTATATTCAATGTTTTACATTCCATGTGTGCTTGAGAAAATGTGGATTTTCTAATTAATGGATGATTATCATCTATCTACTAATATATCCATTCTCTTTATGTCTGTCTATCTGTCTGTATGTATCTATCTATCTACCTATGATCTATCTACCTACCTACACACATACATATAATTAGCCTAATTTCCATTATACAACATCCTAATATCCATTATATAATATATGAATATCCATTATGTGAAACTTAATTGTTTTATCCATATCTTTTATATCCTTTTTATTTTATTCTTCTGATTCACCTATCAATTGAGAGTTATGTTGAAATCCTCAAATGGAAGATTATTCTGTCAATTTATTGTTGTAGTTCTACAAATGTTATGTTGTAAATTTTATGGCTATTTTAGTAGGTGCATACATATTTAACATTGTTAGATCTTCTTCAATGTAACATTTATCTGTATCTGTGATAACCTTTATCATGCATAATAATTACTTTTTGTATGTTAATGTCTTTTTTTATCTGATATTAATATAGTCATACTAGCTTTCTTTGGATTTATTGTTTCCTTATATGTATTTTTCCAAATTTGCATGTACTTAATGTACTTCTAGTAAACTGAATTTACTTGCATTTTCCCAATTAGTCAATATTTGTCTTTTTACTGGCCAGTTTATTCCATTTGCATTTATTCTAATTATTGATATTTTTAGATCTACCATAATAATTATTATTTCCATTTGTCCTATAATTTTTCCAAGACAAGGACTTTAGAATGACCACACATTCATTGGTCTCCCTTACTCCCAACTTTTGTAACTATTATCTCAAAATTTTAACTCTGAGTTACTATGAATATATTTTCTCTCTTTTTTTCCCTTGGTGCTAGATTTTTAAATGATATCAATGAATCATGCCAAGCTATTTGATAACCTTAATTTTATCTCTTCCTCTTTATTCTTTTGTTAATTTAAGCACCTCACTTAAAACTGTTGCAGTATGAGGCTTTGTGTGGCAAAATTCTTGGGCATTCTCTACTTAATGATATTTTTATAATGACTTTACAATTGAAAGACAGTTTGGATGGATATAAATTGCACATTCTAAGTAATTTTCCATTTGTGCTTCAAAAATTCTACTCCACTGTTATTCTTAAGTCCAGTTTTACTGTTGAAAAATCTAATGTCAATTTGATTTTTGTTCCTTTCTATGTAATCTTCTCTTTCTTAAACATTGTATTTATTTTTCTATTTTCTATTAATATTTCTCCTCTAAATGCGTCTAGCTGTGGCTTTCCTCATTGTTCCATGTTGTCCCCATATGGAGCATTTTACTCTGAGTTCTTTTCTTTTAACTTGGGAATATGTTATCTCTATTATTGCTTCAAACCTTTCTACTATTTTTTTCCTCTTTCTGATATGCTGCCTACTTCTTTACTGCATATTTCTTAGCTTTTCTTTTATAGTTCCCATTTCTTTTTTTGTCACTCTTTACATAATATTTCTTCAATCTAGTTTACAAATTTCCTGATCTCTTCCTCAGTTATATCTATCTTCTCTTTATCTCATGTATTTGCAGAGTTTATTTCAGTTATTATATTTTTGCTATCTAATATGATTTTCTTAATCTTGTGTTCTTTTTATATACTTATATCATTTTAAAATCTTTTCAGTAGGGTTTTTAGACTAATTGTTAGACTAAAATAACTTGTTATTTATAAAATACTTATTATTAGCTTTCCTATTCTAACGCTTTTGCTTCGTGGAATCCGTATCTAGAATGCTACTGTTTTAAGTTTATGCTTCTCAATTCGTTATTATCCTTGTCTGTTTGCTCCTTCCCCCTTGCAGTATTGGTTCTGCTATTAAGTAATGCCATGTCCTTTTGATATGCTCCTTGGAAGCCAGCTGCCAAGCTTGGAGGAAGCCCAAGCAACCATTTGGGAATGCCCACATGGGAAAGAAACAAGGCTGTCTGATATATACAGCTGTGTTCCAGACATTTACCAGCCATATGAGTGAAGCCTCTTTGGACATTCCAGCTGCCCTAGTGCCCCAGCTACCATCACCACATTAAGCAGATGAACTACCTAGTCATGTCATAAAATAATGAGAAATAAGAAATTGTTGTTTTAGGTTGTTAAATTTTGGAGTTTTGTTGTGTTTTTTTTGTGTGTGTGTGTGTGTGTGTGTGTGTGTGTGTGTGTGTGTGTGTTTTTACACAGCAACAGATAAAAAAAACACATGGCCTTTTCATGTAACTTTTCACAGCATTATAGTTGGGTTCCCAGAATTAATGCTCCAGGAATACAAACCCTAATTTCTAGTTCTTATTGTCTATAGCTTATTTCATGGCCAACCCCAGGATTAATATGGTAGGGATATTTGTAGAAGGGAATGAATAAAGTGAACTGAAAGCCACCAAAATAATAATATACTATGATACATTTCAAAGAATACAGACTTCACTATTTGGCCACAATGAAATTCAGTTAGAAACCAATAAGAAAAATATAAATTTAAAAAATCCATAAATTTGGAATTTTCAAAGAACATATCTAAAATACTCATGGAACAAATAATATATAAATTAAAATTAGGAAACTTTTAGAACTGAGTGATAATGGAAATAACCATATCAAAACTCATGGGATTCAGCTGTCATATTTAACGTGAAATGTATAGCATTTATTCATTCTATATTTAAAAGGTGAGAAGACTAGAAGCTAATGATCTATGCATCTAATCTGAGAAGTTAAAAAAAGAACAATGGAAGAAATTTCTGTTTAAACAGTACAAATAACTTAAAATTGCATTCACTTATAATTTCTGAAAGAGCTTTCACATACATTATCTTATTTTATTCATTTATAATTATTCATAGTCCTTTGTTCATGAAAACTCAGTGGATAGTTATAGCTGATATTATTAAAGCCAGTTTCAGAGAAAATGGTATTAAGATTCAGAGAGTTTAGTGACTTATTGAATGACACATGGCTTGAAAGTCAGAGTAGTAATTCAAAACCAGGTTTATGGATCTAAGTCTAGAGATCATTCCACTATATTATAATGATAGCTTATATTAGGAGAGAATATATCATATGAATGGATATTATGACCACTATTTTGTTTTCTTTTTATCTCATATAACTGCCTACTTCACCTTCTGATACACATAATTAAAGAGGTGGCTCCAAGCAACTGTATTTTTGCTTTGTGGCCTTGTATATGCCCCAATCTGAAATAGTTGATTTATTATAGTTAATATGGTCCTGAACCAATCTAGGCCCAAAAGAATGCCTTTCCCAAGGATTTGGGATTAGGATAATGATACATGGTTCAGACTTTCTTAGGTTTTCTGGAGCTATAACATATATGAGATTATATAATCTCAGAAAATATATAGTATCTTCCACTGGCCATCCGAACCAGAGTAAAAGATTCAGCATATGTAACCACTGTGGCTTAAGCTTGAGAGTTAGGTCTAGGACATTGCCATTGATTATATCAGACTGTTATAAGCTATTATTCTGATCTTCAGTAAGAAAGTACAAGTGTTATTCAGTACTAAAAATAAATGAGCTATCAAGCCATGAAAATACATGGAGAAAAATTAAATGCATATTACCAAATGAAAGAGCCAATTTGAAAAGGCTACATACTGTATGATTCTAACTTTATGGCATTCTGGAAAGGCAAAACTATGGAGGCAGTAATATTGGTGGTTGTGGGGAGTTGGGGTAGGGGGACAAGATGAATAAGTGGAGCACAGAGGATGAGGATTTTGAGGGCACTATAATTATGGATACATGTCATTACAAATACATCCATATCCATGGAATGTACAACACTAAAAAGTGAACCCTAAGGTAAACAATGGACTTTTAGTAATTGTGATATGTCAATGTAGGTTCATCAATTATAACAAACTAGGGGCCCGGTGCATGAAATTCGTGCACTAGGGAGGGGTCCCTCAGCCCAGCCTGCCCACTCTCACAGACTGGGAGCCCTCAGGGGATGTCCTACTGATGGCTTAGGCCCGCTCCCAATGGAGCCGCAGTCTGGCCTCCTTGTGGGAGGTGACAGGGCTGATCAGGGGAAGGCACCAGCCCCATCACCCCGCTGCTGCAGCCACTGCCAGTCACTGAAGCCACCAAGGTATTTTCATCAACATGGACTCTAGTCCCTTCACCATGAAAAAATGACAACTTTCTTTAGGCATTTTCAAGATGTGTCTTTCATAGGATATGACATTTCTTTATTTTTTTTTATCCTCACTGAGGATGTTTGCATTGATTTTTTCCCCTTCCCTCCGATTGCAGGCTTGGCCCCTCCAATCGCCAGCTCGGGCCGCCCAGGCTTTAGGCTTGGGTAGGGGGCTCCCCGCCCCTCTGATGGCTGGCTCAGAGTGACCTGGGTGCCGAGGATGTTCCCAGGACCCAGGTACATATGCAAATCAACCACCATCTTTGTTGGGTTAATTTGCATAGTCACTCTGATTGGCTGTGGGTGTCGTGGAGTTACGGTCAATTTACATGTTTGTTTATTATTAGGTAAGATTTACCACTCTGGTGGGGGATGTTGATAATGGGGGAAGCTATGTATTTTATGTAGGGAAGTGTATATAGGAAATCTCTGTATATTCCTCTCAAATATTCAGTGAACTTAAAATTGCTCTAAAAAAAAAAAGTCTTAAAAAATATAAGAGAGTGAATCATGTTGGGTATTTTACATTTGTCTCTTTAGAACCACTCTTTACCATTCTTCACCCAGCTCTCTGCCATGGTAAGCTGACCCATATATACTGCATCAGAGATTTCCTTTGAGCTCTAGTGTCTGGTTGGGATCTGACAATGAGAAGAAAAAAAAAGATGGGCAAAAGAAGAAAAAAATTTAGTTCAGAGCTTTTATTTCTATGCTTTCCACTCTGGTTACCATGGTTTAGTCCCTCTATGAAAGCCCAAAGTTCCTGCCATGCAGCCCTCTCCATAAATCTACCTACTGGTTTCAGTAACTGGTCCCTCCACATATAATTTTAGATCTAAGGGTCTTACAGCTACCTGTTGTTATTAGTCCTGAGATACTACACTCTCCTTGATTGGTTTTCTTAAACCCTGAACACACTTATATTAATAGTCCTTTTACTAATTAACTTTTAAATTACTAATTTTGAGCATGCCATCAATGTCTTGCCAGGGTTCTGAAAGAGAAAAATGTTATACAATAAGTGCTGCAGTCCATGGTGGTTCACCTGAAAATCTAGAATGACAGGAACAGCTCTGTTAAAGGAAGTATTTTCTGATTTTAGCCAGTGTTATTGAGACTGATAAAATTTATATAATCATAACTTTGCTGAATTAAGTTAGTCAAATTCTCTGTTGTGGACAATTTCTAAAATTAAAATAGGTGTGTGATTAGGTAAACATATACTATATTGGTTTCAATAGGATTATCTTGATGGAGCCAAAGGAATGGAGAACCCAGAAACTGAGAGCCTGTCCAATGCATTTTCTGTGATACCTCTACTAAATAAAATTAAGTGATATATGGTATGCTAGAATGCAGCATGAAGCCAACTTTACATTCTAAGGAAGGTTGGATATATCTCCCAAACCAACACCAAACCTAATGGTGTTCTTATCCAGGAGAAAAAAGCTTTGAATCCTGGAGAAAAAGTAAAGCCTCACAGGATTAGCATATCCTTGATTTTTTTCCCCATTTGCTCACTCAGGGATTCAAACAGCATTACCCAATGGGGCTTTTGGAATTAGTTGCTATCAGATAGAATTCTCCAGAATGAATTGTCAGGCACTTAATCAAAGTTTGACTTAATCTATAATCCGAGAAACAAATCTATCAGTGTCTTGTGGTTGTTCAGTCTTTCAATCAACTCTTTTTTTTAATTTAAATTATTTATTGTTTAAAGTATTACATGAGTCTCCTTTTTTCCCCATCAACTCTTAACTATGAGAGGTGATAGATATGCTAATTAGTTTGTGATAATTATTTCAAAATGTATACATTTATCAAAATATCACATTGTATACCTCAAATATATGTAATTTGTATTTGTCAAAATAAAAATGAATAAAGCATTACAAATTTGATTAAGGCCCCTGAACCTCCTTGAAATTACAATCCCTGCCCTATTTTGCCCTTCTGCTTTCCCAGTGCTGTCCACTATCCTGAATTTGGTATCTATCATTTACATATATGCCTTAATTAGTTTACTGATATATAAGATTCCTAAATAATATGTAAATAATGTGTAAATACATATGTAAATTTATATAAAATGTAAAATATAACCTTATGCAATTTGTTTTTAAGATGTATATGTGTTGATACTGCTCTACTTCATTTATTTACACTGTTGAAAATATTCTATTGCATGAATATATCATAACTCATATTATTTTAATTACTTTCTTAGTAAACTCTAAGATTTATGAGAGTATGGCCTTTCTCATTTATATTCATCATTAAATCCCAAATTCCTAGTGCAGGTCCTAGTAAATAATTCTAGGCACTCAATGAACACTCGCTAAATGAGAGATCACTTTCATAAATGTTGGCTCAGCTCTTCTGCCCTAGAGGCACAGTGAGAAGTAGCAAAGTGACTGAGTTCTAGCCACTGAAATCTGAGCTAAAATGATGTTTGCCATTTTAAGGCCTGCACTATTAAAAACAAACACTTTATTCATTCCTCTCTGCTCTTTTGCTTTTCTAGGTGGATGGAGTGGAAATGACACCTAAGGAAACACTGAAAGCTAGAAATTCAATATGGCCGAACCCCTTTTAGCTAGAGACTCCAAATAACTATGTGGAGGAGGGAAGCCTTCAGAGCTCTTCATCCATACTTCACTTTTACATGAGTAAGAGATACAATTCTGTTGTGTTTGATCCATTGTACATGTAGATCATTTGCTACAGACATTATTTTATTCTAAACTAAAGGCCCAGCACACGAAATCATGAAAGACCCAGACCCACCACACCAGTGGGACCCCAGACCTGCTGTGGGTGAGTAGCTTACTGCCGCACCACACTGTGCGAGCCACGAGCTGCACCTCACCACATGAGCCGAGAACCTCTCCGCAACCCTCAAGTCGCGAACCCCACATCCCTGCACAAGCCCCTCTGTGCCACGTGATCCACGAGCCCTGTGCAAGCCCCTCCATGCTGTGCTAGCCGCAAGAGCCATGAGCCCTGCCATGCTGTATGAACCGCGAGGCCCTCCCCACTGCCTCGTGCAGCTCGTGGGCCAGGGGGAGGAACCGAAAGGTGCTCCAGGCACATCCTTGTGACCGGTCGTTTGGTCGTTCTGGTGTTTTGGCATTACAGCCACTGGTCTTTTATAATATAGATAATAAGAAATTCTATATAAATTTATCTCTGAGTTGTGATTGAGGTGTATCTTAGAGTTTCTTATATATAACATTTTAATTGTTGCTATTTCCTGAGATTCCAACATTGTAGTTGTGATTTGTCTTGTAAATCAAATTGTTTAGTAGATAATATACTTTTACTAGAGGCCCAGTGCATGATTGAATCATGCACATGTAGGGTCCCCTACACGCTTTCGCTTTTGATCACGGGGGAGCTGGGTGCCTGTCCGCTGGTGCACCAGGCCTTTCAGAAGCCTCCAGCGCGGCGGAGGCTTCTGAAAGGCCTGGTGCCTGAGTGGACAGGCACCCAGCTCCCACGCTTTTGCTTTCGATCGCGGGGGAGCTGGGTGCCTGTCCTCTGGTGCACCAGGCCTTTCAGAAGCCTCCGCCCCACCGGAGGCTTCTGAAAGGCCTGGTGCCTGAGCGGACAGGCACCCAGCTCCCCCGCTTTTGATGGTCCGCGGTGGGACATGAGCTCGCTGCCCCAGAGGACCCTTCTGTGCCGCAGCACAGCCATGGAGCAGACACTGAGCTCGAGCAGTCGCTGCGACGCGAGCTCAGCGTCCTGCCGGCCCAATCGGTCACCCCGAGTCCCGCCCCCCCGCGCCTCCTGGCCAATCATGGGCATAGCGAAGGTACAGTCAATTTGCATATTTGTCTATTATTAGGTAGGATTGTATTGATTTTCCATGGGGAATAAATGTTTACTTTTTAAATTTTGTAGTCAACAAGTATTATTGCTCAGATATAATGGTCAGAAAATGTCTGCCATGCTTCTAACTATTTGGAATGTATTAGTTTTTCTTTATGGTTAATGTAATAAATATTTTATGAGTATTGAAATAGGGTGCAGGGTTTCAGTTTTCAGGTTATAGAGTCCCATGTATATCAACTGTCTATACTTTAGTCCTTTATCCTTATTTATGGAAGATTGTATTTTCCAAAGATGACCATAGCAATAACTCCCATCCCCCATGATCTTCTACAATGAGTCTTGCCACTTTCCCATAAAAAGGAGAAGCCTGCTTCTCCACCCCCTTCAATATCAACAAGCCCTGTGACTCTTTTGACCAATAAAGTATTGAAGAAATGGCACTGTGCCAGTTCTAGGTATAGCACATACCAGGCCTGGCATTTTTCCTCCTGCCTCTTCCAAGCCAGACAGCAGTAGAAAGTGTGACTAACATGAATGATGATGTTCTGTGACAAACCGGATACCATGTGGAGGCAGTGACAGCTTTTCCAGCCACCCCAGCCCAGGAATCACACATTTGAATGCAGAAGCCTTCAGTTGATTTCCATCCATGGCATTTGATGGCACCCTAGTGATAATCACTCACCTGAGCTCAGTTAACACTGAGAACTGTCAGAAATAATAAATTACATTTTTACCTCTAAGTAATGAATTTTTGTTGTCATGCAGCAAAATATAAATGCTTCATTTGTTGGTTTACATGACTTTTCAAGGGCAAAATACGTTAATTAGAGGATATCTTCATAATCTTGCTATTTATTGCATGCCTTGTTTTAAGTAGTCATTCAGCAGAAATAGGATGGGCTTTCTCACCCCAAATTTGTTGCAAATGTCAAAAATGATGACACCACACATGCACTAATGGCTTGATAGGGCAGGAAAAGGAGACTGACTTGAGGTTTTCATAGTGGTTATGGGGTAGGGTTGGGTTCTGCCTTGTGTGGGCCACGGCTTGCATGGTTGGAACTTTCCACCAGCACCAAAGGATGTAGCACCTAGACTTCTTGTCATCTTGCCTAGATGTAAGGAAGAGGCAAAGGAGGAATAGTAGAGCTTGAATGCTATCATCAGTTAAACGACAACAATGGAGTCAAATTCTTTATTTATACCTGTGGTATTACAGTGTAAATTTTGATGCTAACTTATTTAGTATATAAAATTCACAACCTAAAATATACATTGTTAATTGTTCATTTTCTCATTATGAAGTACCCTTTATTATATTGTTTAATACTTTTTTCTCTGAATTCAACATGTATTATATCAATACCATAACTTATTTTTAATATATCTTTTTATTCAGTCAAATTTTATATAGCATGAAGTGCACAGATCTTAAGTGTAGATGTGATGATGACTTTTAATAAATATATATTACCCCAGAATATTTCCTTTATTCCTTTCAGTCAATTCTCACCACTTTTGTCAGTCACTGTTCTCATTTTTCCCCTTAAATTACTTTTAACTCTTCTTAAATGTCATATAAATGGGATATTAAAAAATCTGTACACTTTATGTCTGTATTCTTTCATACAGCATGGTTTTTTAAACATTTTGTTAAGAAGTATTTCAAAGAGCCCTGGCCAGTGGGGAACATCAGCACAGTAACCAAGAGGTCATGGATCCATTCTTGGTTAGAGCACATACCCAGGTTGTGGCTCAATTCCTGGTAGGGAGCATGCAGGAGAAAATCAATTTATGTTTCTCTCTCACATTGATGTCTCTCTCTCTCTCCTTCTTCTTTCCTCTCTCTCTAAAATCAATAAAAACAATTTTTAAAAAAGTATTTCAAACATATTAAAATGCTATAAGATTTGAATGTGAAAACCCATAAATCCACCAACTAGAGTCTATCATTAACTTTTACTATACTGGCTTTCTCACATGTCTATTCATCAGTACATCTTAGATTTTTGTACATATCAAAATCAGGTGCATATATTATTATAATATATCCTAAATACTTATACATGCATATCTTTAACTTATGTTTAAAATGTCCTTATAGTTCCTTTTTTCTTTATTAGTAAATTTTACATGTCATGAACGCATAAATATTGGGAGTACAATTTGTTGAAATATGATGCATATATACATTTGTGAAGTCTAAACTTTCAAAGTATACTATATTAATTACCATTATTCTAGAAAGCTTCCTCATGCCTGTTTTTTTTTTTTTTTTTTGTTAACCCTCACATTTACTTCATATTTCTCAGTATTGCTTTAGCTATATGCAACAAAATTTTGGTAAACTTTATTTTTTTATTGATTTTTTATTGTTTAAAGTATTACATATAGTAGTACATATATCTCCTTTTTTTTCCCCATTGGCCTTCCCCCTACCCGTGTCGCATGCCCTCATCCCCCCCCCCCCCAGTGTCTTGTGTCCATTGGTTGTGCTTATATGCATGCATACAATTCCTTTGGTTGATCTCTTTCTCCCCTTCCCAACACTCCCCATCCTTCCCACTGTAATTTGACAGTCTGTTCGGTGCTTTACTGCCTCTGTATTTATCTTTTTGTTCATCAGGTTATAATGTTCTTTATTTTCCATAAATGAGTGAGATCATGTGGTATTTTTCTTTCATTGCCTGGCTTATTTCACTTAACATAATGCTCTCCAGGTCCATCCATGCTGCTGCAAATGGTAAGAGTTCCTTATTTTTTATAGCAGCATAGTATTGCATTGCGTAGGTGTACCATAGTTTTCTAATCCACTCATCTGCTGATGGACATTTAGGCTGTTTCCAAATCTTAGCTATGGTGAATTGTGCTGAAATGAACATAGGAGTGCATATATCCTTTCTGATTGATGTTTCTGTTTCCTTGGGATATATTCCTAGAAGTGGGATTACTGGGTCAAATGGGAGTTCCATTTTTAGTTTTTTGAGGAAACTCCATACTGTTCTCCACAGTGGTTGCACCAGTCTGCATTCCCACCAGCAGTGCACTAGGGCTCCTTTTTCTCCACATCCTCGCCAGCACTTGTAGTTTGTTGATTTGTTGATGATTGCCATTCTGACAGGTGTGAGATGGTACTGCATTGTCATTTGATTTGCATCTCTCAGATAATTAGTGACTTTGAGCATGTTTTCATATGTCTCTTGCCCTTCCTTCTGTCTTCTTTCAAAAAGATTCTATTTAGGTCCGTTGCCCATTTTTTATTGTATCATTTATCTTCCTTTTAAGTTGTATAAGTTCCCTGTAGATGTTGGAGATTAAACCATTATCAATGATAACATTTGTGAATATGTTCTCCCATACAGTGGGCTTTCTTGTTGTTTTGTTGATGGTTTCTTTTGCTGTGCAAAAGCTTTTTATTTTGATGTAGTCCCATTTCTTTTTTTTTTTTTCTCTTTAGTTTCCATTGCCATTTTACAAAATCATATAATAGATTTTGGTAAGTTATATTTTATTACCATTTATTTAAAACATTTTCTAGTTTCCCCTTTATTACTATGGAAAATTTTATCTTTATTGTTGAAAGTTTTACAGATTCCACCTCTTTCTCCACCATTGACCCCTTCTAGCCTGCACCCACCCCAAAGCTTTCCTTATGATAGTGAAAGGCTTTGCATGCTATGCTTTATGAATGCAGATATTTTCCCTTCTACTTTAATATTTTACAAGCTGATGATGCATATAGATTTAGTAGTTAATAAAATAAATTTAGTGACCTGTAGTAAACCAGCATTTAAAAATTAAATATGAAATAAATAGCAGAATACAGACATATAAGAAAGTTAACCGTTGTTTTGTTACATATTTGTTTCAATTATATGTGTGTGTATGTTCATGGGCATATATGCATGTGTGCATATAATGGTCTTGATAAAGAAAGTATCTTACTATAAGGTTTCAGTGAAAAAGACTGAAAAACACTACTATAGAAAATTGGGTTTCATGTAGGAGAATAATATGATTACATTTACATTTTAGAAATACAATTCTGGCAGCAGTTTGATTATAGGTGAGCAAACATATATGTGAGAAGAACAGTTAGAAACTGATTGCAACAGTTCAGACAACATATGGTTAGAGCCCAACTAAATATTAGCTTAAGCTTTAGAAATTAAAGAAAAGATGTTCCAGATAAATGGACTTAATAATTTATTGAAGTTGAATGAGAAGTCTAGTATGACTCACATATTTCTTGAATGGTTGCATTATGCTATTATTCAGATTAGAAAATAACAAAGAAGAAGCACATTTACAAAGAAAAATATGTATTCGGTTTTGGCTTTATTTAGTACAAGTCTTTGTACATTTGGGATGCTGTAACAAAAATACTTTAGACTGGGTGACTTATAAACAACAGAAGATTATTTCTTGCAGTCTAGAAGCTGGAAAAATCAAAATCAAGGTGCCAGGAGATTTGGTGTCTGTTAAGGACCTGCTTCCTGGTGCAAAGATGACAATCTTCCTGCTCTGTCCTCACGTGATATAAGGGATGAGACAACTTTCTGGGGTCTCTTTTACAAGAGCACTAATTCCATTCATGAGGGCTCCACCCTCATGACCTCCACTTCTCAAAGACCTCACCTCTTAATATCATTACATTGGGGTTAGGTTTCAACATGTGAATTTTGGGGGTCACAAACACTCAGTTTATGGCAGTTACTAAATGGTACCCATTTAGGTATATCTAGATATTTGCCCATATAATGCTAAGAAAGATATATAGGCCAGAAATAGAGATTTGAAAGTTACCAAACCATAAGCTATTAAGCCTTGTGATTAGCTGACATTTTCCAAAGAGTGAATGTTATCAGAGTAAGACCTTAGGATAGAATACCTTAGAATATTAATATCTAAGATGTAGGAAATAGGAGAGATATCAAAATAAAGGACTTAGGTTGAATTATGATAAAAACAAAGAAGTAAGGTCTGAAGCTAAGAATATTTTACAGAAAAAAGAGTTATTGAATTGCCAAATGCTACAAAGAAATCAAGTAAAAAAGAATTGAATTTAGCAAATAGGAATCAGTGACATTGGCAAAAACAGTTTTTCATTCAATTTTGACAGTATCATGATGCTGAAATCTCTAGTGTCTGGCAAATATTTAACCAGCTCTCCAATAAATGCCTGTGGTATACATACATACATATATTTTAATAAATGTTAATGATATTAGAAATTTTCAATTAAGAAAAACTAATAAAATATACAATACTTTTTGGTACTTATTGTCAGTTCTATGTAGTCAAGTTATTCTTTTGTTGATTTTTTACAAATTCATATATTTAGGTCACAATTGATGAATTAATGTAATTCTAACCTAAATGTTGGTTGATATTTTCATTTATTTTAAGAAATAAGATGAAAATGAAAGATCAAAAGTGAATGTCAAAACTTCACTCAATTTGTCAAGGACATGAGTGAATTTTTACAAAATTGGATGATAGATTTTGAATACTGGAAGAATATTCCATCATTTATTTCTGCTATTTATAGCATAATAGCTACAGGCATGGAACACTTTTATGTTTAATCTGCATTATTAACACTTTCTGTCACTTTAGTGAATATAGATAAGTACCAGAACAATAAACCATGCTCTAGTTTGTAGCATTTGCTGAGTTCCATGGTGTAAGTACTCCCAATATGGCTGAATTCAAGCTACCAACATGAGATTACTGAATGATAAGCCTGAAAGATATAAATACCTGGTGTTTGGCAGATATTTAACCAGCTCTCCAAAAAATATGTGTGGCATACATACATACATATATTTTAAATAAACTTTTTTGTATATTATTTCCACCATACAGATACAATAGTTGAAATAAACTCTAGGAGGAGTCAAGATAGTGGCTGGCAGAACAGCAGTGATGGAGAGAGTGTGAGTGAGTGAGGGAGCAAAAGGAAAGTGTGTGGATGTGTGTGGTGTGTGTGGTGTGTGTGTGTGTGTGTGTGTGTGTGTGTGTGTGTGTGTGTGTGAGACTGAGGGACAGTAAAATCCTGCAGAAGTCTCAGGGGATGGCAGACCAGTCACTACTAGATGGGGAGTTCCTGCTACCACTGCAAGCACTCCTGGGGCAGCAGAATCTGGAACAGAAACAATGCCATCTTGAAGGGGAGAGCTTTTGTGACTAGGAGCCAGCCTTACCACCACCCAGACTGGCTTCAGACACCACCGAGGACCCTACAGCCATTCTGGCCAAAGACCTGCTCATCTGCAGATCCACAGATACCGGAACTCAGCCTCCCCAGCCACAGGGTCCTGTAAGCCCCAGAGTGCACTCCTCTCCCACCAAGCTGCCACTTCAGCCACAGGCCTTGCACTACGCTGTGGGTGGGCCCTGCAGTGATTCTCAGAGTGAACAACCCTCCCACCGATGTTGCTGCTTCATCCAAAGGCCCTGAGAGAATGGTGCCTGGACCTTTCGGTGAGAGCAAAAATGGGGAGAAAAAGGAAAGAAAAGGAGGAATCACCAGGAAAGGAACTAAATGAAATAGAGGTATGCAATATGTCAGAAATAGAATTCAGGATAAGGGTCATATAGTTCATAAACCAGATGGATGAGAAAATCAACAACTTATGTAAGAATCAAGAGAAAATGAAGAATGACATAGCTACAACAACAACAAAAAAACACAATGGAAGGTTTCAATAATAGATTAGAAGAAGCAGAGGACAGAATTAGCAAGTTAGAAGATGGGGGAAAAAACACACCTAATCTGAACAGCAACTGGAGAAAAAAATTAGAAAGCAGATGAGCCTAAGGGAGCTTTGGGACAACATGAAAAAAAGTAACATCTGTATTGTAAGGGTGCCCAAAGGACAAGAAAAGAATCAAGGATTAGATAACCTATTTGAAGAAATAATGAAAAAAAATTCCCTGATTTGGGAAAGAAAAAGTCACACAAGAACAGAGTCCCAAACAAGAAGAACCCAAAAAGACCAACATCAAGACACATTATAATTACAATGGCAAATGTTAATGACAAAGAGAAAATCTTAAAGGATACAAGAGAGAGAAGATAGTTAACTACAAGGGATATCCCATTAGACTATCAAGTATTTTCTCAATAGAAACACATCAGGCCATAAGGAAGTGGAAGGAGGTATACAAAGTTATGCAAAGCAAGGGACTGAATCCAAGGATACTATATTCAGCAATGCTGTCATTCAAAATTGAAAGGGAAATCAGGAGCTTCACAGATTTAAAAAAAAGCCTAAGGGAGTTTATCACTACCAAGCCAGCAATGCAAGAAATGCTAAAGGGAATGCTGTAAAAAGAAGAAAAAAGAGAAGAAGAAACAGGCACAAAAAATAAAAATGTCTACAAACAAATACCTATCAATAATAACTATTTTTTAAATATATTTTTATTGATTTCAGAAAGGAAGGGAGAGAGATAGAAACATCAATGATGAGAGAGAATCATTGATTGGCTGCCTCCTGCATGTCCCCTCCTGGGGGGGAATCAAGCCCACAACCCGGGCATGTGCTCCTGGCCGGAATCAAATCTGGGACCCTTTAGTCTGCAGGCCGACACTCTATCCACTGAGCCAAACTGGCTAGGGCTCAAAAATAACTTTAAATGTAAACAGACTAAATGTTCCAATCAAAAGGCATTTTGTGGCTGAATGGATAAGAAAACATGACCCATATATATGCTATCTACAAGAGACCCACCTCAGAACAAGAAACTCACACAGACTGAAAATGAAGGCATAGAAAAATATATTTCATTCAAATGGAAATTAAAAAAAGCTGGGTAGCAATACTTATATCTGACAAAATAGTCCTCAAAGTGAAGGCCATAACAAGAGATAAGGAAGGCCACTTCATAATACCAAAGGGATCAATACAACCAGAGGATATAACTCTGGTAAACATATATGCACCCAATGTGGGAGCACCCAAATACATAAAAAAAACTCCTGGAAGATATCAGGGGAGAGATCGACAACAATGAAATTATAGTAGGGGATTTTAATACCCATTGACACCACTGGATAAATCCTATAGACAAAAAAATATCAGCAAAGAAACAGCAATCCTAAATGATTCACTAGATCAGATAGACTTAATTAACATCTTCAGAACATTTCACCACAAAGCTATGGAAGATACATTCTTCTCAAGTACACATGGGACATTTTGAAAGATAGACCATATATTGGAACACAGGCAAAATCTCTTCAAATTCAAGAAGACTTAAATCATATCAAGCATCTTCTCAGAACACAATGTCATAATATTAGAAATCAACTACAATAAAAAAAATAAAAAACATTCAAACACTTGTAGGCATGCTATTAAACAATGATTGGATTCAAAAGATCAAAAAAGAAATGAAAAACATCCTGGAAATTAATGACAATAAGAACACAAAAGTCCAACATCTATGGCACACAGTGAAAGCAGTCCTGAGATGGCAGTTCATAGCATTACAGGCCTACCTAAAAACAAAACAAAACAAAACAAAGAAAAACTGGTAATAAATTATCTAACTCTACAACTTAAAGAATTACAAAGAGAGCAACAAGAAAAGATGAGAGTGAGCAAAAGGAAAGAAATAATACAGATCAGAGCTGCTACTTTGAAAGGATATATTATATTGATGAGCCTCTAGCCACGCTCACCACGAAGCAAAGAGAGAGGACCCAAATAAACAAAATCAGAAATGAAATAGCAAAATAACAATAGGCCCCACAGAAATACAAAGGATTGTAAAAAATACCATGAACAACTATATTCCAACAAACTGGTCAACCTAGAAGAAATGGACATATTCCTAGAAAAATAAGATCTTCCAAAACTCAATCAGGAAGAATAAAAAAATCTGAATAGGCCCATAACTAGGGAGGAAATTGAAGTAGTAATCAAAAAACTTCCAGCAAAGAAAAGTCTTGGGCCAGAGAGCTTCACAAGGGAATTTTACCAAACGTTCAAAGAACAAAAACCTATCCTCCTCAGACTATTGCAAAAAAATTCAAGAGGAAGTAACACTTCCAAGTTCTTTCTATGAAGCCAGCATTATCCTAATCACAAAACCAGATAATGACACTACAAAGAAAGAAAATTATAGGCCAATATCCCTGATGAACATAAATGTTAAAATCCACCGAAACCGATTTGGCTCAGTGGATAGAGCATCAGCCTGCAGACTGAAAGAAAGGTCCCGGGTTCGATTCCGGTCAAGGGCATGTACATTGGTTGCGGGCGCATCCCCAGAGGGGGGTGTGCAGGAGGCAGCTGATTGATGTTTCTCTTTCATCAATGTTTCTAACTCTCTATCCCTCTCTCTTCCTCTCTGTCAAAAATCAATAAAATGTATTTTTTAAAAAATGTTAAAATCCTCAACACAATTCTACCCAATTGGATCCAGCATTACACTAGAAAGGTCATACACCATGACCAAGTGGGATTTTTTCCCACATGCAAGGACAGTACAATATCTGCAAATCAATAAACATGATACATCACATAAACAAATTGAGAGACAAAAATCATATAATCATATCAATTGATTCAGAAAAAAAGCATTTGGCAAAATCCAACACACTTTCTTAATAAAAACTCTCAGCAAAATGGGAATAGAGGGATCATACCACAATATAATAAAAGCCTTATATGACAAAACTATAGCCAATATCATACTCAATGTGCAAAAACTAAAACCATTTCCTCTAAGAGCAGGAAGAAGACATGGATGCTCACTTTCACCACTCCTGTTTGACATAGTACTGGAAGTGCTAGCTATAGTGACCAAACAACAAGAAGAAATAAAAGGCATCAAAACTGGAAAAGAAGAAGTAAAATTGCCATTATTTGCAGATGACATTATACATAGAAAACCCTAAAGACTCCATAAAAAAACTACTAGACTTAATAAATGAATTCAGCAATGTAGCAAGATACAAAATTAACACCCAGAAATCTATGGCTTTTTTATATACATTAATAATGAACTCATAGAAAGAGAAACTAAAAAACAATCCCATTTATTATTGCAACAAAAAATTAAGATACCTAGGAGTAAACTTAACTACAGAGGTAAAAGACCTGTACTTGGAAAAAGACAGGATATTGAAAAAGGAGATAGAAAAAACATAAACAAATGGAAGAATATACTGTTTTCATGGACTGGTAGAATCAACATCATCAAAATTTCCATGTTATCCAAAGCAATCTATAGATTCAATGCAATCTCCATTAAAATACCAATGGCATACTTCACAGACCTAGAATAAACTCTCCAAAAATTCATATAGAATAAAATAAAACCCGAATACCCACAGAAATCCTGAGAAAGAACACAGTTGGAGAGATCACAATACCAGATATCAAGCTATATTACAAATACACTATTCTCAAAACTGCCTGGTACTGGCACAAGAACAGACATATAGACCAATGGAATAGAATAGAGAACCCAGAAACCGACCCAAACCACTATACTCAATTAATATTCGACAAAGGGGGCATGAACATACAATGGAGTCAAGACAGTCTCTTCAATAAATGGTGCTGGGAAATTTGGTCTGACACATGCAAAAAAAATGAAACTAGGACACCAACTTGCAACATACACAAAAATTAGCTCAAAATGAATAAAGGACTTAAACATAAAACAGGAATCCATAAAAATCCCAGAAGAAGCCAAAGGAAGCAAAATAGCAGACATTTGTTGTAGCAATATCTTTACCGATACAGCTCCTAGGGCAATGGAAACTAAGGAGAAAATAAACAAATGGGACTACATCAAAATAAAAAGCTTCTGCACAGAAAAACAAAACAAAACACACAAAAACAAACAAACAACAACAACAACAACAACAACAAAACACACCAACGAAGCAAGAAATCCCACTGCATGGGAGAATATATTTGCCAATGTAATATCAAATAAGAGTCTAATCTCCAAAATTTATAGGGAACACATACATCTTAATAAAAGGAAGATAAAAATCCAATCAAAAAATGGGCAAAGGACCTAAATAGATACTTTTCGAAAGAAGACATACAGAAGGCCAAGAGACATATGAAAACATGCTCAAAGTCACTAATCATCAGATAGATGAAAATCAAAACAACAATGAGGTACAATCTCTCACCTGTCAGAATGGCAATCATCAACAAACCAGTAAACGACAAATGCCTGGAAAGGATGTGGAGAAAAAGGAACCCTCATGCACTGCTGGTGGGAATGCAGACTGGTGCAGCCACTGTGGAGAACAGTATGGAGTTTCCTCAAAAAACTAAAAATGGAACTCCCATTTGACCCAGAAATCCCACTTCTAGGAATATATCCCAAGAAATCAGAAACACCAATTATAAAAGATATGCAACCTTGTGTTCATAGCAGGACAATTTACAATAGCTAAGATTTAGAAATAGCCTAAGTGCCCATAAGCAGCAGACGAATGGATTATAAAACGGTGGTACATCTACACAATGGAATACTATGTTGCTGTAAAAAAGAAAGAATTCTTAAGATTTGCAACAGCATGGATGGACTTGGAGAACATTATGCTAAGTGAAATAAGCCAGTCAGAGAAAGATAAATATCACATGGTCTCATCACGTGTGGAATATAATGAACAACATAAACTGATGAACAAAAATAAATCCAGAAGCACAAAAGCATCAAACAGACCATCAAACATCAGAGGGAAGGCAGAGCAGGGTGGGGGGGTGGGGGTAAGATATCAACCAAAGGACTTGTATGCATGCATATAAGCATAACCAATAGACACAGACACTAGGGGGATAAGGGCATGTGCTGGGGGTTGGGAGTGGCCTGGGAGAGATCAATGGGGATAAAAGGAGACATATGTAATATTTTAAACAGTAAATATTTTTTTGAAAAAGAAATAAACTCTAAAACACAGGTAATAGTTAAACGTAGTAAAGTAATGAGTAAGTAATGAGTTTTCAGTAGTTATTACCTTCTTAAAATATTATTTGTTTGTAGAGTTATATAATTTTTTAAATAATAGCTGAAAATTTAACAAATGGTCTTTGCACACCAGTAATACATGTCAGCTGAAACAAGCCACTGGTTGGAAGAAAAAGAGAATAGTCCTAGACATAAATCTGTTGACTGTGGTCTACCATTGATCCAGCAACTGTGATTTTGATCTAGTGATTTTATTCTTTGAATCCTAACATTTATTTTGCATGTTATTAGAGCAATGGATATAATAAATATAACTCATTGTTTTCATTCTTTTAGTCACTGTAATATAAGGATTGGTGATCAAAATCCCATGGAAATGTTGTTGGTGTTGTTGTTGTTAAATTATCTTTTAATTATTCCATATGATATCTCTTGACTTGGAAGAGCCCAGTGGATTTGCAGACTACCTTTTTTTTTTAACTGAATTTCCAACAGTTTCTAATACTTTGAGTCTTTTCATAATAACTGTAAATTCCCATGCTGCCTGACTAGTTAGGCATTTCCTTCTTTGAATTCCAAACAGAAGAGTAGATGGGGAAAGATGATACAATTTCAGGAAGATCCTAGAAGTGCCATATTATTAGGTTATGATTGATGTGAAGTAATATACCCACCAATTATTCACATAGGCCTGGGGCATGAGGAAAGAGAGGAGATTCAACTATTCTAAGTCTCTAAACAAAAGTGAGCCTGTCCTCTAAAATAATCAAATTTCCCCTTCTCAGTTTTTTTCATTCTTTCCCACAGATGTGATATCCTTGACATCATCCAGAAATGGTTATATATACTGAATATTTGAATGTCAGATGAATGGCCTTGAGTACTGCTATTGAACTTCCTATTTCATGTAATCTATTTATAAGTTCTATTTTGCAAGGGAAAAATCTATTACTTTCTGAAGTCATATTAATAACTACTTATCTGTATTTGCATGACATTATGAATAATAGTTAAAGATTGCTTCATTACCCTTAGTATTTGTGTTATCAAAATAAAGCTAGATAGCAGTCTAGATTACTTAGCAAATGAAAAAAATATTTGTTTCTAAAGCCCAAGTTTTTAATTTAATATAACAAAATGGTTATATTTTACCCTATAATATTATTTTTGTTAAAATAACTTCACACAAAATAATTGTGTCTAATTCTCTGCTTCATAGAATTTTTATTCTTAACACAAATTTAAAGTTAATGTGGTTAATGGAAATAAAAAATGAATATAGATGTTTATATGAAAATCATTTTATATAATTAAAAATCCTTTAAACCTATAAAAAATCATGAGTTTCCAAATAAGATTATTCATTATAATGATATTTTATCTAGGTTAAAAGATCATATTCACATAAGAAAAAATAATATGCAAATAAAATATTGATAAAATGTGACTATGCTAAGAAAAATGATTGCCCAATTAATGGACTTATACAGTAAATTATTAAGACTATTATTAATTTGTTTACTCTCTCTTTCTAGTATCATGGGAGGATTGCACTTCATATTCCCCTTGTGAGTCATGTGGCTAGTTTGGAAAAATGAGTTGTGAGCAGAAGTACCATGCCACTTCTGGATTAGGGCATTTAAACACCAATGTGAGATTATTCTCTCTCTCTCTCTCTCTCTCTCTCTCTCTCTCTCTCTCTCTCTCTCTCTCTCTCCTCTATCAATCAGGCCTACATAATGAAGCCACAATAAAAAGCCCCCCAAAAGTCTTGACATCAAAACCTGGGTGAGATTCTCTGGCTAACGATACTCTGTGCTGAGAGGATGATCTGTCCTGACTCCACAGAGAAAAGGCTATAGAAGCTTCACATTTGGGATACAACCAGGTCTGATTCTATGTGTCTCCTTTGTCTGATTCTTATTTGTGTCCATCCTGTATAATAAAAGCCTAATATGCTAATTTTCCAGTCATCAGGTTGTCCGTTCAACCAATCAAAGAGTAATATGCTAATGATATGCTAAGGCCACTCAACCACTTGCTATGACATGCACTGACTACCAGGGGCAGATATTCAATGCAGGAGCTGCTCCCTGGTGGTCAATGTGCTCCCACAGGGGGAGCACCACTCAGCAAGAAGCCAGGCTCACGGCTGCAGCAGTGGTAGCAGGCCTAAGCTGTCAGTTGGACATCTCCTGAGGGCTCCTTGACTGCAAGAGGGTGCAGGCCGGGCTGAGGGACCCACCCCCCCCCAAGTGCATGAATTCTGTGCACCGGGCCTCTAGTTTTTCTATAATAAAGCTGTAAATTAATTGGATCACTTTTCTGAATTATGTGAGTTATTTTAGTGAATTATTGAAATGGAGGATGTAGTGGGAACCCCCACATTTTTAGCTAGTTGGTCAGAAGTATGAGTGGCCCTGGAACCCTGATCTTTTATGGCTGATGTCTGAAGTGAGAACAGTCTTGTGGAGGACTGTACACTTAACTTGTTAAGTTTGGTCTAACTTTGGGTAGTTAGCACTGAGTAACTAAACTGAGTAGAAATTTCCTGTCAATCTACAAGAGAGCTCTAGTATGCAGAAAACAAAAAGTTTTGTTGCTTTACACAATTGAGATGCTAGAGTTCTGTATTACTTTGTAAATCTCGACTTACATTTATGATGCAGAAACATCTGACAGAAAATATATGGATGGACCAATACAGTTATCTTCATTTCCTTCAATGACAAACTTATGGTTGGAGAGGCCTTAGAGATCATCGGTTTATCCCATACTCACTATTGAAACACCTTTGCAATACCTCTGCCAAGTGGCTATCCAACCTCTTTTTAAAAACCTAAATTGCTTGAATGTTCTCTTGAGGAGCCTCATTCTATTAATGGAAAGTCTTTAATATTAGAACATTCCATCTGCCCAGCAACTAGATCCCTCTTCAGTCCTTATACACTATGTAAAGCAAGTCTAATCCCTTAAAAGTTCACAAATATGATGCCAAAAACAATACATGTATCATGTCTTTTCTTCATGCAAATGTTTTAAGTTGATATTAATAATCCTCACATGATGTGATTTAAGGACTATCTACTATCTAGTTAGACTCATTTGAACATTCTAGCTTGATTATACCACTCTCAGACTACAATGCTTAGAACTAAATATATTCAGACCATAAACAAGTGGATGAGTACCACCTGCCAGTATTTTGTTGGCTGTATCATGGATTTCACATATTTTATGTGTTCAGCCATTTAAAATTCCACAGTTTTTCAAGTATATTGCTTTTAAATCATGCTTTAAAAACCATTCATATTCCTTTGGCTCATAACAAACATAAAATAAATAGCAAAGACTTAGGGTCTGAGAGATGCAGTTTTGAATTGCTACTCTTGATATTATCATTATGTATTTATTTACTTTTATTTAAAAATTTTAATGTTGACATTATTGCAGGAGTTAACCCTCTTCATTGGTCTTTACCAAATTATTGTCTGTGTTCATGGGGTATGCATATATGTTCTTTAGCTATTTCCTTCACCTTCTTTATTTAGTCACTCCTTATCTCCCTATTCTTGCAATTTTAACTGTGTGACTTTTGAAATTACCTTAACACTCTGAACTTTAGTTTTCATATACTAGTATGTTAAATAGGGTTAATACTTTTTACCTTTTGAGGCTGTTTTGAGGATGCATATAGAGTAACTAATACTGTGACAGAAAAAAATTCAGTACACAATAAGAGATAACTAAAAACAGTAAGATCATCTTGAAAATATCAAATCAGAGGACAGAAATGAAGAGGCAGTCTCATTTCTGTAAAGGTTAAATTTTCCTTGGGTTTGAGTTTCAAGATTTGTCCCAAGATTTCAGAAAACCAAATCAAAGGAATACAAACCCATGAAAACAGCAACGATAAAAACTTGCATAATTTTCATTATTGAAAATCAGAAAGTTCATTAATTTCTAAGGAAAATTATTCCCCACCACCACCACCATGAAACCATATTCTAAGATAATCTTCTATTTGACGTTTTATTCAGAGGCCATCAAGAGACAAAGGGACCATTTTCTTTATACTAAATGTTTTAATAAGGAGCACATAGTAAGCACCTAGTAAATCTATTATGGCTAGATAGGATGGAAAATAAAATATATATGCATTGTTATGTGTACTAGTCACAGAAACCCCATGAGGAGGTATTATTAGTATCCATATTTTACTAAAGAAAAAGATGATACTTAGAGAGAAAAGAAATATGTGTAAAGTCACACAGCAGAGCAGGACTTCATTCTTAGTCCATCTGAATCAGCTCTCTACCTTTTTACTTCTTTGCTCTACTGCCTATCCAGTGGTAATTAAATCTAGCTAGCTAAGCTCTATCTCTTTCTCTCAAAGCCATGGGAGAAAAGCTTCTTTTTCATTGAATTTTATTCTTTGTTGTCAATTTCTAATTCAATAGAGTACACAAAAGTTGTTTTTATCAGCCTTATTCCAATATTGACTCCTTTCAGCAGAATCAAAACCATTTTAGCTACTTTGTCTCTTTCTATATTGCTTTATCCACATCCTATAACCAAATGCTGGCAATTTTTCAAATGCTCATTCTTGGTTCTATCTGTTTTTTGTTCTTAGGTTCTATCTCCATGCTTTAACCTTTGCCTCTATATTTATTTTCCTCTTTTTCTACTAGGCTCCCATTTTTTATTTCCAACTGCCTATTCTATGTTCCATACAGATGACTTACAGGCCTAACAAACCAATATGTCTAGAGCATGTACAAATTTTAACTCGGTTTTCTCCTAGTACTCCTCCTCTTTCTGAATTATATAGTGTAGTGATTAGCCATTACTGAAAAATCTTTCATTATGTCTCACTGGGATATTTAAAAGCTTCCTAAACCATGCTTAATCTGTTTATATTTCCTTCTTAAAATTTTTCAAAGACTCCCAGTTGCTAACATGATAAAATTAAAACTGCTTAGCTTGGTACATATGACTCTCAAAAATCTCATCCCAAACAAACCACCCTTCCAAAATTTTGTATTCTATTTGTATCCTTCACACATTCAATGTTCCAGCCGAACTAATTTAGTTGCTACACTCCATTAACCTTCTACACATTCCCCTCTCTGCTTTTGCTAATATTAGAATAAATAACTGAGATTCCTTTCAAATATAACTCTATATATTCAAAATCTTACTACTCCCCCAGGCCCAACTCAAATCCTAAACACTATTTCATATTCATGCTGAATACAGCCACAGATGCAGGTTAAGAGGTATTATTGCAGATGTGCTGGCCCAAGGTAGCCCCTAGTGGTTAGACCTGCACAGATAACTTCCTGGAGAAGTTAATGGCTTCAAACCAATGAAACACATTTGAAATGTGAATCTTACATTTGTCTTTGTTCCATTTTAAGTGTATTCTGTGTACAGTGTAAGGAAGTGGTCTTGTTTCTTTTTTTTTTACATGTATCTTTCCAATTTTCCCATTTATAAGACTCAAACCATAGAAATCATAGAAGAAAACATAGGCATTTCTCATAGCAATATTTCTTTTTTATATATCTCCTTGAGCAAGAAAAACACAAGAAAATAAGCAAATGGGAATACATCAAACTAAAATGATTTGAACAGCAGAGGAAAACATCAACAAAATGAAAGCCCACTGAATAGAAGAACATATTTTCCCATGATATATCTGATAAGGGGTTAATATCTAAAATTTATAAAAAAACTAAAGCAACTCAACATCAAAAAACAACAAAACAACCCAATTATAAAATGTGCAAAGAACTGAATAGACACGTTTCCATATAGATGACCAATAGACATATGAAAAGACACTCATCATCAGATATATGAAAATTAAAAGTTAACCAAGGAGGTAAAAGACCTGTACTAGGAAAGCTGTATCACATTGAAAAGAGAAATAGAGGGATATAAGCAAGTGGATACATATACTGTCTTTATGGATTAGAAGAATTAACATCATTAAAATATCCATACTACTCAAAGCAATCTACCGATTAAATGCAATCACATTAAAATGGCATATGCTACAGATCTAGAACAAATATTTCAATAATTTATATGGAACCAAAAAAGATCTTTAAGAACCTCAACAATCTTGAGAAAAAAGAATAAAGTTGGAAGGATCACAATACCAGATATCAAACTATACTACAAAGCCACTGTCATCAAAACAGCCTTGTACTGGCACAAAACCAAAACAAGCATATAGACCAATGAAACCCCATAAATCCATCCACACCACTATGGTTAATTGATATTTGGCAAAGGAGGCAAGAGCACACAATGTGCTAAAGACAGTGTTGGAAAAATGAGACTGTACATGCAAAGAAATGAAACTAGACCACAAACTTGTACCATACACAAGAACAAACTCAAAATGAATAAGAAAAATGTAAGTTGCAAAACCACAAAATCCTTGAAGAAAACATAGGCAGCAAAATCTCAGACTTCTTTTTAGTAATTTTTTTTTCTGATAGGTTTTCTCAGGCAAGGGAACCAAAAAAAGTAAACAAGTACAAATTAAAACTACAATGAGATGTTACCTCACACCTGTCAGAATGGCTATCATCAATAAATCAACCAACAAGAAGTATTGGCCAGGATGTGGAAAAAAGTGAACCCTCATGCACTGTTGGTAGGAATACAGAATGGTGCAGCCATTGTGGAAAACAGTATGGAGTTTCCTCAAAATATTAAAAATGGAGCTGCCATATGACCTAGTGATTCCACTTCTGGGAATATATACAAAGAATCCAGAAACACTAATTCAAAAAAATATATGCACCCCTATTTCATTGCAGCATTATTTACAATAGCCAAGATTTAGAAGCAGCCCAAGTGCCCATCAGTAGATGAGTGGATAAAAAAAGCTGTGGTACGTTACACAATGGAATACTGCTTGGTTATAAAAAAAGAAGGAAATATTACTTTTTGGGACAGCATAGATGGACCTAGAGGGTATTATGCTAAGTGAAATAAGCCAGTCATAGAAACATAAATACCATATGATTTCACTTATATGTGGAATCTAATGAACAAAATAAGCAAAGAAACAAAATATAGACAGACTCATAGATAAAGAGAACAAACTGACAGCTTTGTGGAAGGGCAGTTGGGGATCAGGGTGAAATAGGTGAAGGGATTAAGAAAAGAAAAAAAACAACAACCAACAACTAATAGACACAGACATCAATATGGTTATTACCAGAGGGAAAGGAGGGTGGGTAGGTATCTATATTATAAAAGGCCTGTGGCCGTAATGCCGTAAGGACCAACAACCAGACAGGGAATCATGGGGTACCAGGTGGGTGGTGGCAGTGGCCAGAGCAAAGCAGCCTGGGTCCCAGGTGGGTGCCTGGCAGCAGCCAGAGTGAAGCAGCCCGAGTTCCGAGTGCCTGGCAGCAACCAGAGCAAAACAGCTTCAGTCCCAGGTGCCTGGCAGCGGTGGCCAGAGCAAAGCAGCCTAGGTCCCAGGTGGGTGCCTGGCAGCAGCTGGAGCAAAGCAGCCCGTGTCCTGGGTGCTTGGTGGCCAGTGGGCTGGCAGGGAGGCAGGCGAGTGGGCATGGCGAGGTATGCACACGTGGGCAGGGCTGTGAGCTGGGTGAGGTGGTGGGCTGGTGGGTGGGATGCACACGGGTGGGTGGGGCTGCACGACTTCATGCAGTGGGCTCCTAGTAAGAGTATAAAAGAGAGATAAATGGTGATGAAAGGAGACTTTATTTATTTATATTTTTTTATTGTTTGAAGTATTACAAATAGTAGTACATATGTCTCCTTTCCCCCCCCTCATTGACCTCCCCCCGGCCTCCCCTACCCCTCAGTACATGCCCTCACCTGCACCCCCGCAGTGTCTTGTATCCATTGGTTATGCTTATATGCATACGTACAAGTCCTTCGGTTGATCTTTTACAGCCCCGCCCCAACCTCTCCTGCCTTCCCACTGTAGTTTGACAATCTGTTCAATGCTTCTTTGCCTCTGTATCTATTTTTCCCCATTTCTTTCCTTTAAAAAATCTTGCCTCTGCAGACTAGAAATAAACATATAATAACAAAAAATGTTTGAGTCCCAATTTCAATGTCCAACAGTTCTGAGTGCCTGTTTCAATGTCAAACAATTCCTTATGTGTACATGTCAGCAATGATATCTGGATGGTGGGCACATGGTGGAAATGCAGGTCCAACCCTCTCTGGTTTGGTCCTAGGCAACCTGCAGCGACGCACAGCTGCTGACTGCTAGCATGGCAAGGCATCGTCAGCGTCTTCCATCTCTGGACTGTTTCTCCTCTTGTCTTCGTGGTTGGAGCAAACCTGTCAATTCCTCTCTGTTGCAGGAATCCACATGATGTTGGAGTTGTTTTCTGAAAATATACAAACATATTCTCGACCAAAAGGAATAAAGGAATCTATATATATATTCGTTAATAAAAGAATCTTTTCTATATAATTGACTTGGGATCCTTTTTATTTTTGCCCAAATGATTTTCCTTTGTCTTATTTAGACACCATGTGTGTTTTTCATGGGTGTCTTGCTGTTAGCATTACAAATGAAAATTAATTTTGTAAAGTAAAAGTTTTCTAGATGTAATTTACATATAGGATATTTTTCCTTACATGATATTACCCTACTATCCCCCTTTTTTTTGATTAATGGAGGCTTTTGTAAATTTTATAATGCAGTCTTGATAACTTTAAATTTTAATTTTTTGCACAAAAATATGACTGCTTTAAGTTTATTGCATTTTCAAGAATTTTACCATGAGATTAACTACCAATAGAAATTTTAGTTACGACTTTAAGAACAGCTTTTTGTCCAGTACAATTAAATTTTCTTGAATATTCACTTATTTCAATTAGCCTATTTAAATTAATCTGAAAAGTTGATTACTATTTTACTGTCAAATTTAATACTCTACCAACACTCTTAGTTTACCCTGTAAATATTAGTGGACAGGATTATTTGCATTCTTGAGTAGGCCCTGAGCATTCCTGGTGCTAGGCTGGATTTAGATATAGGGCAGCTGCTGTCAGCCAAGTCTCTGTCTATTACCTGGGTCCTGATCTGAGCTGGGCCAAGTATCTGTCTTAGGAGACTTAACTTTAGATGGTGTATTATAAAATTATATACTTCAAACCCATTTAATTAATGTAACTCCAATAAATTTAAAAAATTGAAAGCTAAAAGATTATTTTTCTATTTGTATAGTAAGAAATCATATATGAATAAAATAAAGTTAAGTAAGGCAACATACTCATTGAGACCTTACATTAAGATCATGGTTTTCTATGGGATACAAATAAACTGTGAGTTACTTGGCATATAAAAACTCCCGTAGCTCTGAGAATTATTTTCCTAGATAGAGCACACTTAAATAAATAAAAATTAAAAACACACTTGTTTTTACCTATAGTAATTTGTACTGACTTTCTTAACTAGATAAACTCTCTTTTTAATTTTTTTTATTTAATTTTATTTTTTAAAATATTACAAATAGCCGAAACCGGTTTGGCTCAGTGGATAGAGCGTCGGCCTGTGGACTGAGAGGTCCCAGGTTTGATTCCAGTTAAGGGCATGTACCTTGGTTGCGGGCACATCCCCAGTGAGGGGTGTGCAAGAGGCAGCTGATCGATGTTTCTCTCTCATTGATGTTTCTAACTCTCTATCCCTCTCTCTTCCTCTCTGTAAAAAATCAATAAAATATTACAAATAGTAGTACATATGTCTCCTTTTTTCCCCATTGACCTTTCCCCGGACTCCCCTACCCCCCAGCACATGCCCTCACCCTACTACCCCAGTGTCTTGTGTCCATTGGTTATGCTTATATGCATGCATACAAGTCCTTCAGTTTATCTCTTACCCCCTCACCACAAACACTGCCCAGCCTTCCCGCTGTAATTTCACAGTCTGTTTGATGCTTCTCTGCTTCTGTATCTATTTGTTCATCAGGTTATAATGTTCTTTATTATCCATAAATGAGTGAGATCATGTGGTATTTTTCTTTCACTGCCTGGCTTATTTCACTTAGCATAATGCTCTCCAGTTCCATCCATGCTGCTGCAAATGGCAAGAATTTCTTCTTTTTTATAGCAGCATAGTATTCCATTGTGTAGATGTACCATAGTTTTCTAATCCACTCATCTGCTGATGGGCATTTAAGCTGTTTCCAAATATAAGCTATTGTAAATTGTGTTTCTATGAACATAGGGGTGCATATATGCTTTCTGATTGGTGTTTCTGTTTCTTGGGATATATTCCTAGAAGTGGTATTACTGGGTCAAATGGCAGTTCCATTTCTAAATTTTTGAGGAAACGCCATACTGTTTTCCACAATGGCTTCACCAGTATACCTTCCCACCAGCAGCGAAAAAGGGTTCCTTTTTCTCCACATCCTCTCTAGCACTTGTCATTTGTTGATTTTTTTTATGATAGCCATTCTGACAGGTGTGAGGTGGTAACTCATTGTTGTTTTAATTTGCATCTCTCGGATGACTAGTGACTTTGAGAATGCTTTCATGTGTCTCTTGGCTTTCTGAATGTCCTCTTTTGAAAAGTGTCTATTTAGGTCCTTTTTTCATTTTTTTGATTGGGTTGTATATCTTCCTTTTGTTTAAGTTGTATGAGTTCCCTGTAAATTTTGGAGATTATATCCTTATCAGAAATAACACTGGCAAATATGTTCTCCCATTCAGTGGGATTTCTTGTTTTGTTGATGGTTTCTCTTGCAGTGCAGAAGCTTTTTGATTTTGATATTGTCCCATTTGTTTATTTTCTCCTTAGTCTCTCTTGCCCTAGGATCTGTGTCTGTAAAGATATTGCTAAGACATATGTCTGCAATTTTGTTGCCTAGGGAGTCTTATAGGATTTTTATGGTTGCCTGTCTTACGTCAAAGTCCTTTAGCCACTTTTTGAGTTTGTTTTTGTGTATGGTGTAAGTTGGTGATCTAGTTTCATTTTTTTTTGCATTTATCTGACCAAATTTCCCAACACCTTTATTAAAGAGGTTGTTTGACTCCAGTGTATGCTCTTTCCTCCTTTGTCAAATATAAATTGAGTATAATGGCTTAGGTCAATTTCTTGGTTCTCTATTCTGTTCCATTGAAATATATATATATATATATATATATATATATATATATATATATATATATATATATATTCTTGTGCCAGTACCAGGCAGTTTTGAGAACCATGGTTTGGTATATAGCTTGATGTCTGGTATTGTGACCCCTCCAACTTTTTTTTTTCCCTCAGGATATCTGTGGCTATTTGGGGTCTTTTTTATTACAGATTAATTTTTGGAGAGTTTGTTGTAGATCTATGAAATATGGCATTGGTATTATAGTAGTAGGTATTGCATTGAATCTATAGTTTGCTTAAGGTAGTATGGACATTTTAATGATGTTGATTCTACCAATTCATGAACATGGTATGTTCTTCCATTTGTTTATGTCTTCCTCTATCTCTTTGTTCAATCTCCTGTAGTTTTCCATGTCCAGGTATTTTACGTCCTTGGTGAAGTTTATTCCTAGGTATCTTTATTTATTTATTTATTTATTTTGGTGCAATGGTAAATGGGATTTTTTTTTTCATATCTCTTTCTGTGAGTTTATTATTGGTGTTTAAAAAGGCCATATATTTATGGGCGCTAATTTTGTATCCTGCTACATTGCCAAATTCATTTATTAGGTCTAGTAGTTTCTTGATGGAGTCTTTGGGGTTTTCTATGTATAGAATCATATTATCTGAGAATAAGGACAGTTTTCTTCTTTTCCAATTTGGATGCCTTTTATTTTTTCTTCAGGTCTGATCGCTATGGCTAGTACTTCTAATACAATGTCAAACAAGAGTGGTGAAAGTGGGCATCCTTGTCTTGTTCCTGTTCGTAGGTGAAATGAGTTTTTTTTTTTGCCCATTGAGTATGATGTTGGCTATAAGTTTGTCATATACGGCTTTTATTACGTTGGGGTATGATCCCTCTATTCCCACTTTCCTGAGAGTTTTTATCAAGAAAGGGTGTTGGATTTTGTAAAATGCTTTTTCTGCATCAATTGATGTGATTATGTGATTTTTGTCTCTCAGTTTGTTTCTGTGATGTATCACATTTATTTATTTGCGGATATTGTACCATCCTTGCATCCCCAGAATAAATCCCACTTGGTCATGGTGTATGATCTTTTTAATGTACTGCTGAATGTGATTTGCTAGAATTTTGTTGAGGATTTTAGCATCTATGTTCATCAAGGATATTGGCCTGTAGTTCCCTTTTTTGTGGTGTCTTTATCTGGTTTTGTGATTAGGGTAATGCTGGCTTCATAGAAAGAGCTTGGAAGTGTGTCTTCCTCTTCAATTTTTTGGAATAGTCTGAGGAGGATAGGTTTTAGTTCTTCTTTGAATGCTTGGTAGAACTCCCCTGGTGAGCCATCCAGACAAGGACTTTTGTTTGCTGGAAGATTTTTGATCACTGCTTCAATTACTTCAGTATTTATCAGCCTATTCAGGTTTTTTATTCTTCTTGGTTGAGTTTTGGGAGCTTGTATTTTTCTAGGAATATATCCCTTTCATCTAGGTTGTCCATTTTGTGGGAATAGAGTTGTTCATAGTATTTTTCATAATCATTTGTATTTCTGTTTTATTGGTTGTTATTTCACCTCTTTCATTTCTGATTTTGTTTATTTGGGTCCTCTCTCTTTGCTTATTGGTGAGCCTGGCTAAAGGTTCATCGATTTTTTTTATCCTTTCAAAGAACCTGCTCTTGGTTTTGTTGATCTTTTGTATTGCTTTTTTTGTCTCTATTTCATTTTTCTCTGCTCTGATCTTTATTATTTCCTTCCTTCTGCTTATGCTGGGTTTTTCTTGTTGCTCTATTTATAACTCTTTGAGTTGTAGGGTTAGGTGATTTATTACCATTGTTTCTTGTTTTTTGCTGTAGGCATATAGAGCTATGAACTTCCCTCTCAAGACTCCTTTCATTGTATCCGACAGATTTTGGATTGTTGTGTTTTTATTGTTGTTTGTTGCCATGATGCTTTTTATTTCTTCTTTGATCTCTCTGGTAATCCATTTATTGTTTAATAGCATGCTATTTAGTCTCCAGGTGTTTGATTTTTTATTGTTTTTATTGTAGTTTATTTCTAGTTTTATGTCATTGTGATCTGAGAAGATACTTGATATGATTTCTATCTTCCTAAATTTGAAGAGACTTTACCTATGACCCAATATATGGTCTATCATGGAAGATGACCCATGTGCACTTGAGAAGAATGTATATTATGTGGCTTTGGGGTGAAATGTTCTGAATATGTCAATTAATTCCATCTGATCTAGTGAGTCATTTAGGATTGATGTTTCTTTGCTGATTTTTTGTTTAGAGGATTTGTCCAATGGTGATAGTGGGGTATTAAAATCTCCTACTATGACTGTATTGCTGTCAATCATTCCCTTGATAGCCTCCAGATGTGTTTGTTTGTTTTTTATGCATTTGGGTGCTCCTGTATTGGGTGTGTATAAGTTTACAGAGTTATTTCCTCATTTTGGATTTCTCCCTTTAGTATTTTGAAGTGGCATTCCTTATCTCTTGTTATGTCCTTCACTTTGAGATCTAATTTGTCAGATATAAGTATTACTACCCCAGCTTTTTTTTCATTTCCATTCACCTGAAGTAACTTTTCCATCCCTTCACCATCAGTCTGTGTGAGTCCTTTTTTCTGAGGGGGGTTTCCTGTAGACAGCAGCTATATGGATCCTGTTTTCTTATCTGCTCAGATACCCTATGTCTTTGGATTGGGGCATTTAATCCATTTACATTTAAAGTTATTATTTATAGGTACTTGTTTGTTGCCATTTTTTTTCTTTACACCTGTGTTCCTTCTTCCCTTCCTATTTCTTCTTTTTTTAGCAGACCCTTTAGAATATCTTGCATTGCTGGTTTGTTGGTAATAAACTCCCTTAGTCATTTTTTGTCTGTGAAGCTCCTGATTTCCCTTCAATTTTGATTGAGAGCCTTGCTGTGTACAGGATTCTTGGATTTGGACCCTTCCTTTGCATGACTTTGTATGTTTCATTCCTTTCCCTTCTGGCCTGATGTGTTTATGTTGAGATATTTGTCACTAGTCTGATGGGGCATCCTTTGTAGGTAACTTTCTGTCTCTCTCTGGCTTCTTTTAAGATTATTACTTTGCCATTGGTGTTTGCCAATTTAATTATAATGTGCATCAGTCTTTTGGGGTTCGTTTTGTTTGGGACTCTGTAAGCTCCTTGGATTTGTGTGAGTATTTTCTTCCCTATATCAGGGAAGTTTTCTGTCATTATTTCTTTAAACAGGTTTTCTATTCCTTTCTCAGTTTCCTCTCCTTCTGGAATCCCTGTTATGTGGATGTTGTTTTGTTTCCTGTTGTCCCAAAGTTTCCTTCGGCTCTCCTCCTGCTTTATTTTTTTTTCCTAGAAGCTTCTCTGGTTGGGTATTTTTTTCCTATCTTGTTTTCTAGTTCACTGATGCGGTCCTCTGCTTCTTCTAGTCTACTGTTGATGCTTTCTATTGAGTTCTTTATAGCAGTGATGTCATTTTTCATTTCTTCTTGGTTCTTCTTCATTTCCTCTTGGTTCTTACACATATTGTTGAATTTGTCTTCCATTCTTTTCAGCCACCTTATGACCATTTCTCTGAATTCTTTCTCTGACATATTGCTTGCCTCCATTTCATTTACTTCCTTTTCTGGTGATGCCTCTTTTTCTTTCATATGTGGGCTGTTTCTTTGTCTCCCCATGATCTCTCTTCTTGGGTTTCTGGTTATGTAGCTTTCTCTCTCCTTTTCCTAGGCGAAATCTTACCTTTCCATGAGAAGGTGCAGTGCTAATCCAAGTCCACGTATTCGCGCTGCTTAAGATCTGGTGTTCCTGGGTTCGCAGCTGTTCCCTGTGTAGTGTTGTTGTTGTAGATTCCCGAGATGTATAGGCTTCCTATAACAGCCACTCTCCCATTCTAGATGGTGTGGTCCCCTACGCTCCCTTTTTTATATTCTCTCTTAGCCCTGTGCAACTTCTGCATCAGAGTTACAGAATTATAATCAAATTTAATAAGTAATTTGCACGTATTTTACTATTTGAATTACTCCTCTAATCCCAGTGATTTTTTCAACTGTGCCACAGGAATTTTTAAAACATGTAATACCTGACTATTTAGACAGGGACACAGATCTCTTTTCCCTTAGATTGTCAAATAAAAAATTGACTACAACTGACACAACAATAGCCCTCTGGTGTGAATGCCCTGTATTGAACCATAAATATGTAGGTCATATAATAGAGTTGTATCTTATCGGTCACATCACATAATAAGGTTGCATCTGATTGGTTAATTCTTGGTACCAGAAATCCTTATATACACATATTAGAATCTGATTTTTTTAAAAGTCACTTTAGTGCAAAAATGGTAGGTAATTACTATTATTATTACTTTTAAGTCAATCAAGATTATGCCTATTTTTTGTCAAATCAGCCAAAATATATTTTTGTTATGCTGAAGAATTTTGGTAATTAGTTTATGTGTGCAATTAGATAAAAAAAAAAAGGTTGAAAATTGCTGCTCTAGTCTATAAGCTCCATGAGGGCTGGGGTTTGGCTGACCTGTTTACTTAGTGTAATGCCTGTAGGGACTCACATATTTGTGGAATGAATGATCCCCACCCCTACCTCTCAAATGTAGGAACTCACATATTTGTTGAATGAATAAGTCCCTTACAAAAGTTTCACTCACACCTTTTATTATCAGAAAGAAAATTTACGTTATGTGTGTGTGTTCTAATCTGGTACTATCTTGCTATGCAACTCTGCTTCTTTACCTCTATTTTCCCAGTTGGGAGATCTAAAAATTCCAGCATTTATAACTCCTATTATAGAAGTAAATATGATTTACATAAAACCGCACCTCTTCTATCCTAACTTTTCTTCCAATAGTACAACTCACATTTTCATAAGTGATAAAAGTTGTGCAATGGTTTGAATAATTACCTAAGTGAACAAATGTTGTCACTTAGGCGTAAGCTAATTGTCCACAGCATGCCTTTCTAATAATGAAAACACTAGCTGAAATAGAGTGCAATATTGTTGAAATGCCTAATCATTCATTTGAAAAATGACTACATTTTGAGGCCTGCAGAATATAATTAAATCAATCTAAATTTGCAGTAATGAAGAAGTAATTTCACTTCATTTTACATTAGGTTACTTTGTTTTGTTTTCATTCACATAAAAATTAGAAGAAATCTTAAGTGACTCCCCATTATCTAGGGGAAAATATGGGTTTCTTATCCTAGTATTAAGATCTACCAAAAGTTGTGCAATGGTTTGAATAATTACCTTGAATGGATCATACAGCCCTTTGGAGCTGGGATGAATGCATTTTTGAAGCAAGATAAGTCAACTAACCTGGAGGACACATACAGTGGTCTAATAGTCATTTATGCCCAAGGCCTCATCCCAGTGATTTATATCAGGATATTGCTATTCTAGGTTCATTTTTGTGGAAAGCCCACCCCTCTATTTCCATGATCCAGTTTATCACAGTGAATTTCATGATATCAGATCTTATTCTTCTGTGGTGTAAATTGAGAGAAAAGGCCTTGAACTCTGTTTGAGCAGAAGTTTTTGACTTGAAATTTTCTCATTTTTAACGAGTCCAAGTATGAGTTTCATGAAATTTAGAAAATATTATTGTTATGTGAATCATCGTATATATGTATTCAAAAACATTTGAGGGTGAGATGTCCACTGTTTTCATCAGAGTTTCAACAAGATCTTTGGAACCTCTCTTAAATTAAGAACTACTGTCCTAAAATTTAATGTGCAGCTAACACTTCCCTGACTTTTATTCTTTACTGCCAACTCAATGAACTTGACAGGCAGGGTGATGGTCAAACAAGTATATGGCTGTCAATCTGGGTGAGGGGCTATTAGTGAAATCCCAATAGGAAATGTGCAATTCAGACCAGCTTATAAGGTTGAGAAAACACAAAAATCTATAAATAAGTCCTAGGCAGTAATAAAGTACTGGTGTATACACCTTGGGCACCTAATAAGTTCTGTAGGGCGTCAAATGAAGAATGAAGAAATCTCGGTGTTGGCAAGATACTCTCACAAACAGTAGACTGACTGTCATCAAGGTAAATTTCCCTAAGAAGACTATCCCCTTTTAGAAGACTTAACTTTCTTCTATGAAGCATTGTAATCTCAACAAAACATTTGAAGACCCCTCCTTTATAATGTGCAGGAAATTCTCCTAAAAAGTGAAATAGACTACAGTATTTGCAAAATATTACAAACTAAAGAGAAAAATAAAAAATAAACATTTTCATACTGTAGTTTTCTTTTGTCTTGGCAGTAATATTATAAAAGCACTAGTGTCCCCATGCATGGATTCGTGCACATTGAAAGAAAATTAATTAGAAGGTGATGGTCAGGGAGGTACTGTGTGAGCTGGGCCAGACATTCCCTGGAGCCAACCTCTCCAGTCCCTGCAGGGACCAGGCCAAAACTGGCTCTCCAACATCCCCTGAGGGGTCCCAGATTGCGAGAGGGTGATTCACGGGTGACACACCCTGTAATCGGGCTCCCTCTTTCTGGTTCCAGGGTGTGTCACCCAAGAACCACTACTGCCAAGTCACCACAGCTTGGCAGCTCCTGCATTGAGCATCTGCCCCCTGGTGGTCATTGTGCATCATAGCTGCTGGTTGGACAGTCGCTTAGCCTTTTATATATATAGATATTCATATGATAAATGGGATATAATGAGTAAAATGAGGATGCATGATTCCCTGCAACTGTATGAATGTACCACAAGAATACAGTTTACCCCAGTCTACTTGTTAATAATACCATGTATACTCAAACTCTTATCATAAAGCTCTTAACATTCATGTCTTATTTGCTAAATACTAGTTTCCACTTTACTTCATACCATAATATGTTTCATTCAAATCCCATTCTTTCAAATTAATCTTCACATTTATAATGCCACTTACTGAGCCACCTTTAGCTCAGAAGCTGCTTTTGTATAGCACATTATAGTCCTGTATTTCTCATAAATGGCATTTAGAATGTGGGACACTCAAGGAAAATTCATTATCTGCTTTCACACATACACAGACACAATAAAAAACAGTGGGTTTAATACATTCCATGGTAAATTCAATGATGACTATTTTGTTGACCTTTCTGTCATCACAAGAAACAATAAAATTTCACTAAAAATACTTTTATATTTTTGGGCCACACCAACGAGGTGAAAGCCAAAAACAGGTGGATGAAGGATATGGAGTATTTGTAATACTTTACATTTCTAGTTATAAAGGACATCCATGCTCACTATATAATTTGGAAAATATATATATAGATAGTTACATATGTATATGCACATACATACACCATATATGTATGTCTATATGAATAAAATAAAATAACCCATATAAGTATAATGATATTTTAATATTTCGGTACATTTCATTCCAGTTATCTTTCAAACACATTAGTGCACACACACGCACATAGCATACATACAAGAGTATTCATGAACCATAGCCCTATTACTATTGGTTGTAGTTCTCATTTTTAAAATAGAGAAAGTAACTTTCCGTAACTCAAAGAGAAGTTGTGAGATTTAAGTGAGTAAAGCAATTGGCATATTCCCTGGCACATAGTGCTCAGTAAATGTTGTGGTTATCACTATTATTATTGTTATTATTGTGATTTCACTTCATATATAATATCCTAATAGGCTTTTAGTATCTGTATCTTTTTTAGGACCCCAGAATACTCTACTCATGGATGCATTGTGATTTGTTTTACCTGTACCCTCTTTTGAGTGATTTAGATGGTTTCTGATTTTTTAGACCTGACACTGTGATGAATATCTTTTTACAAACTTGTTTTGCTACATCTTTATTTACTTAGAATAGATTCCTGGAGGGGGAATTCTTGTGTATTAGATGGTTACAATCTTGATTACTTTATTGAGTTAACTATTTTTCTCTCATCTGACTAGTTTCTATTCTTCAAAAAAGATTTCTTTTATAAATAAAGCCTTTGTGAGTGATCAACTTGTTCTCTTAGGAGGCCTTTTAATATACACAATCTGAAAATCATAATAGGATGCCAAATAAGTAGCTCTTCCTCATGTTGTTCTCCCTGGCACTCTATTAATTATTGCTGAATATTTCCCTATCCCTTTATTAAGTACATGATTCTTCATATGTACCAGAGGCATTAGCAACTGATTAAATGCATTTATACCCATGGTTTAGTCTAAAAGGTGCATACAATGGGATAAATTATTAATATTTTAACAGAAGGGAATCCTAATGGTTGGCCATGATATCCTGATCTTACCTTTACACCTTAAGGAATTAGGAAAAAAACAAAAACAAGAACACGCTAAACCCAAAGTGAGCATAGGGAAAGAAATAACAAAGATTATAGCAAAAATAAATAAAATGTAACCAGAAAAACAATAGAAAGAAGCTTCAAAATTAAGAGCTGTTTTTTTGAGAAGATAAACAAATTTGACAAATCAATAGCTAGACTAAGAAGACTAATTAAGACTACCTAAAATAAGTAAAATCAGAAATGAAAGAAAGACAAAAGTACAACATCCACTCATAATTAAAAACTCTCAGCAAACTGAGTACAGAAGGAATATACTTCAACATAATAAAGGTCATACATAACAAACACAGAGCTGTCGCCATACTCAATGGTGAAAGATTGAAAGCTTTCTCTCTAAGATCAAGAATAATACAGTGGTTCCAACCCTCACCATTCATAGTACTGAGAGTCCTAACTAGAGCAGTCAGGTGAGAAACAAAATAAAAGTCATCCACATTATAAAGGAAGAAGTAAAATTTTCTCTGTTTGCAGATGACATGGACTTATATGGAGAAAATACAAATGGATCCACCAATAAACAGCATTAATGAACAAATGCAGCAAAGTTGCAAGATACAAAATCAACATACAGAATTTAGTTGTGTTTCTATACAATAACAACAAAATATCTAAAATAGAAATTGTTTAAAATCCCATTCACATAGCATCTAAAACAACAAAATACTTAGGAATAAATTTAACCAAAGAAATGAAATATTGGTACACAGAAAAATATAAGACTTGACAAAAGAAAATTAGGAAGACAAAAACAAATGCAAAGATATCCTGTGTTCATAGATTGAAAGAATTAATTTTGTTTACTGGTAAATGTCCATAGTACCCCAAATCATCTATATTTTCAGTGTAATCTATATAAAAATTCCAATGATATTTTTCACATGAATAGAAAAAGATAAACTATCCTAAAATTTGTATGGAACTTCCCTAAAACTCAAATAGCCAAAGCAAACCTGAAGACTTGGAGGCTTAACACTTTCTGATTTCAAACTATACTATAAAACTAAAGTAATCAAATAGTATAGTCCTGATATAAAAGAGGACACATAGACCAAAGAACAGAATCAAGAGCCTAGAATTAAACCCTTGATTTTATACTACTCACAAAAATTAAATCAAAATGGATTAAAGATTTAAACATAAGATCTGTATCCTAGAAGAAAACTTAGGGGGAAAACTCCTTGACATTAGGCTTAGGCAATTATTTTTTTGATATGAAAGTAAAGTATAAACAACAAATAAAAATTAATGCTAGACTACACCAAAATAAAAAGCTTCTGTACAGGAAAACAACAATCAACTAAATAAAAAGGAAACCTACAGATTGGAAGAATATGTTTGCAAACCATACATCTAATAAGGGTTAATATCCAAAACACAGAAAGATCTCATACAATTCAATAGCAAAAACATCAAAAGTAAAAACAATCCAATTAAAAATGAGGAAAGAACCCGAATAAACATTTTCCCAAAGAAGACATACAAATGGCCAACAGGTACATAAAAAGGTGCCTGATATCACTACTCATCAAGAAAATTCAAATCAACATGACACCTGTTAAAATGGCTATCATCAAAAAGACAAAAGCTCTCTTCTTTGATAACATGACTTCAGAAGGGATGCACATAGAATAATGCTCATCAGTGTGACACATGAGGAAGGTATCTCACTGCTAAGTATTTGACCAGTGCTTTCTTTTGAATCAATATCTGACACTAAATAATAAAAATAGTAATAATAGTAATAATAATTACATCCCAAATACATTCATTTAATTATTTGTAAGGATAGAAAATTTCTATATATACTGAAGATTTCTGGAAGTTAAGTCAAACCCTATGTCTTATACATAGTTATATTTGATCTGCAAATTACTAGCAGTTTATATTTACAATGCAATTTTTAACTTTTAGAGTCCTTCTCACCATCTATTATTTTCCTTTTTAGTTGGCTACACATAACAGTTTAGTATTTATGCCAATTAACCATGGTCCATATAGATGTCTTGATGTGCCATGTTTGTAAGCAAGTAGAAACCATGCATGATATACCTCCTGTGTCACTGCAAGACATTTAATGCTAAATGTCATTTGCCATTATGGCAAAGGTTTCTTATTGGTCAGAAGATAGTTAGCTGGATTCTTTATTCTTTTCTAATTCAGGGTGGGTACAGAGGAGGCTATTGCCAAGTGATATACTTAGTATGAAAATATGTGCTAGAAGAAGCAAGACTCTATACATGAGTTTTATTTTCATTGGGATTAAAACTCAAGTGATTCTTGGCCTGAAGGTGAGTCACAGATGGACAGGGCTCAGATGGCACATGAGCATACAGAAGTGAGTGAGGATCCCTAGTGAGAATTGTAAGTACATCTTGGCAAAAGATGGATTTGTCCCCTATATAGTGGGGTCATTACACACAACCTTTGCCTATTCTTCCATCTGGTTTCTATGTCAAATAGCATTAATTCAGTTTTTAGTGGTATGATTAACAAGCAGTTCAAACACAGCAAATATCCCTAATGTATACTGAAATGTGCATGTATATTGTTTCACTTGTATGTAATTGAGAGTGGGGAAGGGGTAATTCTTGCATCAAAGACAATAATAAGTAGGTTATAAAATCAAATTACTACAGTAATAATTTTCCAAGTATAAGTACAAAAATAAATTTCATTCTTTAGAAGCCTTTTCCATTATCCCTGTTATTTTATCTTGTATATTGAACTCTTGTCATTGAAAGATTTACCAGCTTTAGTGAAAAATTCCTGGATAAAAAAGAGAAATTAAGAAATGATTTAGTGTTTGCAAAAATATCATCTGATAAACTACTACTTACAGGAAGAATAGTTGCTTTTCCTCATAGATAAGAAGCACCTATAACTTAGTAGTGAGCATACTTTCTGCTCACTATATTGACAGTTGATGTGTAGCTATTCTAACCAGGAAATAATATCAAGGTCATGTTACCATTATCACTCCTAGATCATTACAAAATGGAAGCTGGTTAACTGAAAATAATATACTTTCTTGAATTGTTTTCAGCCTCTAATTATTTTTGTGCTTTATTGTTGGATCAATTTAAAATGAAGCACAGATCTATTGAATCTCCTTGGACATAAGATTTTCCCCAAGAAAAAAAAGTAGCTATTTTAAAGTTAGCTTTATCATCCTTATTGGCTTGAAGGCAAAATCAGCCCAATAAGATTTTGTATATTTTTTTAAAAATTTTAAATCTTCACCCATGGACATGCTTTTATTGATTTTAGAGAGAGATGAAGGAGAGGGAGAGAGACAGAGAAACATCAATGTGAGAGTGAAACACTGATCGGTTGCCTCCAGTATGTGACCCGACTGAAGATCGAACCCATAACCTGGGAAGGTGCCCTGACCAGGAACCGAACCCATGACTTTTCGGTACATGGACGATGCTCCAACCAACTGAGCCGCACTGGCTAGGGCGATTTTATATTAGTCATTTTGAAATTGTGGAGACAATCTAATAATCACATTATTAAGGTATTGATTATACTATTATTTTGGTGTCAGTTAATTGACCATAAAATGTTTTTTGATAGTATCTCAGTAGCCTAAGTGAATTATCTGCCCTCCCCCCCAAAAAAAACCTATAAAAGTTACACTCAGAGACTAAGTATATGCTGTGAAAAATTGACTAATGGAATGCATTATCTGATAATATACTGTGAATATACACAGGCTGACAGATTTTAGCATTTGTTGAATTCCCATTTATGTAAAGTCTTGTGCTAGTTACTTTGGGGGAGATACATGAAATAGAAAACATACCTTCTCTTCTATTTTTTTTCCAGTTTTATTGAGATACTAGAGGCCCAATGCACGAAATTCATGCAAGGGACTCAGCCCTCGCAGTCGCTGTGGCTTGCCTAGGCCCTCGCAGCCCTGGCTTCATCTGGAAGGTCATCCAGAAGGACGTCTGGAAGATCGTTCAGCTGTCTGGTCTAATTAGCATATTACGCTTTTATTATTGTAAATTATTATTGTAGATAATTGACATACTGGTACTGTTGTATGACAAAATTCTATGCTATTAGGATAATGTTAGATTACATTCTTGTTGAAGTTATTTTTGAAAGGAACCTATGTTACAGAAACAATTTTTATTTATTTCCTTTTGGGCAGCTTCTTACCTTTTCCCCTCTTTCTTTTTTAACACAAAACCAAGTGGAGTTGCTTTAATTAAGGTCTCTACCTAGTTGTTTCCCTCTGTTATTTGCCATCATCCTTTTTTGTCCCTCTGACCTTCTACAATCTGTTCACATTCAATATGAGGTGGACCATGTCATCAGTGAGCATATTTTCATTTGAAGGACTGCCAGAAAAGCTTTCTGCTGTTTCTTTCCATTAGCTCAAAAGTATTGATAAAACTATACTATACTCCATTTACGGTTTAGTTCCTAGACTTTCTATAAAAGCTGAATCATTCATTACCTTTATAATAATTCCTTACCTTTATCTCTCATCATTTTACTTCTCATTGTGGATCATTTCTATCGTGCTTATTAATATTTTTTCATACTAATTTCAAAGTCTATTTTCCCATGAATATATGTTCTCATGAAACTCAATAAGCCTGAAAGTGTTGAGAAGAAGAAGTACTGGAGTGTATATATATATATATCCATGTTGTACACACTGGTATACCAGTCTTTCCTTAGCAATCTTATTGAGAAACATGTTGATTTTGTGCTAGCCAAATACAAATAATCACAAGCATAATGTTCTCCTAGAGTTGTTACTATGTTAAATACATGTACTTGGTCTATCATTTTTTCTTGTTAGTGTCATATTCCTGAATATAAACAATAGAGAATGAATGTAATTACAAACTATTCAAATAGACTAGCTCTACAGAACTATTTGTAAGCATTCGTATTTTAATCAATAGTGCAAAAGGGAACAATGGTAGAAATATTTTTATTATGGCTATATTTGCATATTTGTATCAGTTGCTTGATTCAAACCAATTAGACTACAGTTATCTATGAAAACCAGATCATGCACAAATAGAGCATATAAGACCCGTTAATTATCAAATGTGTATCATTTGCATAGGTATAAAAGAACACTGGCAAGGAATATATTTATTATTCAAGGACCATACTACCTAATAGAAGGCACTATCTTCATATTTTAAATCTATATATACTGAAGCAAATGATTGCTATTCAAATATTTGTCAATGTTGTAATAACTTGGGGCAAAGAGCATAGAAAATGAGTGTGATGTGAGGAGAAGAATTCAGACAGCTGTTTAAAGAAGCTTGTGAAAATTGTGTTTTTCATAGGTAAATCAATGACAGAATGACCTTCTAACATTCTATTGGAATTTCTAATTTAAACGTCTATAGTAGGACTATTCTTATCAATACTTAAAAACAGAATAATCACTAATATATTTAATTATGGTCATGATATTTTACTTCTTAACAAGAATTTGACCTAAAATAAACATCTTATGACTTTCTTTACTTTGGGGGACTGTCTTTCTTTAAAAAAATACAAAAAAACACAACTACTACATAACTACTACATTTAGGTCATCTAGGTCATATACCTACATACAAACAGATGGAGAATAATGACCACCAAAGATGTCTATGTTTCAATTCTCAAAATTTGTAAGTATGTTAATTTACATGGTAAAAAAAGACTTTACAGATGTTATTAAGATTAAGGATCTTGATATGGGGAGATCAGCCTGGATTATCTAGGTGGGCCCAGTGTAATCACAAAGATCCTTTTAAAAAGGAGACTAGAGACTCAGAGTCCAGAGTAGGATATGAGATGATGGACGGAGGGGTGTGTCTCTTTATGTTTCTGTGGTGGGGGGTAGAAGAGGGTGGTGGAGGAAGAAGAGGGATAGAAAAAGAGTAGAGTGAGAGATATTTGAAGATGCTATGTTGCTAGATTAGAATATAGAGAAAAGGGCCATGAATCAAAGAATATGGCTGGCCTCTAGTAGCTGAGAAAGGCAAGGAAATGGATTCTCCTCTAGAAGCTTCAAAAGCAACTCAGCCATGTTGACCCATTTTACATTTTGGACTTCCTTAACTGTAAGATAATAAATTTGCATCATTTAAACCAGTAAGTTTATATCAATAGGAATTAATACAGAGTCTCTACCCATGAGAGTTCTAAGCTAACACTTAAAACCTTTCCTGCTTCTTTAAATTGTGCCCTTTAATAGACATATCACCAGATAGTGACTTGGTCACTTACATAACACTTTTACTTTGAAGTATCTAACACATCCATCTACTAGTATATGTCCTCTGGTCCTAATATAGTCACTCATCTTTTTCAAATAACACTTCTTTGTAATATGTGCAGCAATATATTGGACACAAAAGTACCACACAGCCATTATCATTTCTAAATATTTCAGAATTTTGTTTTGCTTCTGTCATATTACATGGAAGATTATTTTATATGCATATGGTTTAAGTTATCTTTTTTAAAATATATGTATATGATCAGATTTGAAAACTTGAATGTGATTTAGCTTTAAGTAGTCATATTTGTTGTTAAATTAATGGTTTAAAATATGGTTCTTCAGTAACTAATGATAACGGTTCAACCAATATTCCCCATTTCCCATATTGTGGAACACATAGCACAACTCAATAAGTGGTTATGAATACTCAATAAGATAACTAATCTTTGAAACACAAACTGAAGAATTTTAAAAGAGGCCTCTCCAGAGTCATTTAGTGATCAAAATGTCTGAAAAATGCAAATGATACACAAAAATCTCACATACATTTTTATCTTTATTCCATTATATTAATTCACAAAATTTTCTTCCACTATTTCCAAATTCATATAAACTTTAATATTTAAATATACTACTTGTATAAATAATGTTTACTACCATTCTTTCAGGTTTGGAGATTTGCCTTTTTAAGATTCATTTGACTGTAAGCTATTACAATATTATTATGAGATGCCTGGTGCCTCACAAAGATTTAAGTTAGTGAGCTCCCATATTACTGAAAGGGATGAGAAAAAGGCTGGATACTAATATGGCAGGCACTTTGAAAAAAAGAGACTTTTGAATTAGAAAGGAGATTGAATTAGAAATGGACTGTAGGGTCCCTTCCACCTAAAAGAGGGTATGATGCTACTCTATAACTTAAGGCTGGCCATTTACATAGATCATAGCATAGTCATTTTATATGGTTCAGCTCTTCTCACCAGTTACCATGGCTGAACTATTTCTGTACCATCTTATCATTATATTTATGTAGAGCTGGCCTTACAGGATCAATATTTTCATCATTAATATAATCAACTCAGAAGGAACTCTCTTCAGTTTGCTCTTTAAATTTTGTAAGACAGTTTCCAAATTATGAAATTACATCAGGTGCCAGCAACAGAATATTTTCCTAGGCAGAATGAAGAAAAAGTGAGATCATTGTCTTACAATGAGAACTCAAACTCAGCATTACAAAATGCTACAGAGTATGTAAATTGGGTTGTCATTACCCTATGGCCTCTATTCTTGTCCACAGTACATTCCTCAGAGAACATGTCATTTCATAGAAAATACATCATTCTGTAATTACTGAATCAGAAAAAGCTAATGGACATTATATCTTGGGTCAAAACAATACAGCATTTCTATTTTTCTCTTTTGAGATGGAAATTCTCAGTCTAAAAAATATTCACAAAGAAGAGATAGTCTGAATTCAATGAAAAGATGAGATTGTACAAAGTATTCTTATTTGTGATCAAATCTAGGGGTGCAGTTTAGAAAGAAGCTATGACCCTTTGGTTTGTACTAATCTATATCTATATATCTATATCTATATCTATATCTATATCTATATCTATATCTATATCTATATCTATATCTATATCTATATCTATATCTATATCTATATATATCTATATCAATCTATATATATATAGATATAGATATATATAGATATAGATATAGATATAGATATAGATATAGATATAGATATAGATATAGATATAGATATGTATATATATGGCTAATATGCAAAGTGCCCCTGGGAGTTTGATCGCTCGCTATGACGTGCGCTGACCAGGGGCCTGTGCAGAACAAAGGAAGGTCCTGGCCAGCAGCCAGCAGCTGGGGAAGGAAAGCCCTCGTGGCAGCCAGAAGGCCCATGTTGGCCCTGATTGCTAGCCAGGCCTAGGAAGCCTACCCATGAATGAATTTCATGCACTGAGCCTCTAGTATATTATATTGTTTGTATTATATTGTATCATAGCCTATCATTTCATTATTATTAAAACTAGAGGCCCAGTGCATGAAATTCGTGCACTGAAGGGGGTGTCCCTCAGCCCAGCTTGCACCCTCTCCAATTTAGGTCACCTCGGGGGATGTCCGACTGCCCATTTAGGGCCAATCTCACAATCCAGGATGCTGGCTCCCTACCACTCACCTGCTTGACTGATTGCCTCTAACCGCTTCTGCCTGCCACACTGATCATCCCTAACCACTCCCCTGCCAGCCCTATCAACGCCTAACTGCTCCCCTGCTGCCTGATTGCCCCAAACTGCCCTCCCCTGATGGCCCAATCGCCCCCAACTGCCCTCCCCTGCCAGCTGGTTGCCCCTAACTGCCCTTGCCTGCAGGCCTGGTCACCCCCAACTGCCCTCCCCTGTTGGCCCGGTCAACCCCAACTGCCCCCCCCTTTGGCCTGGTCACCCCTAACTGTCCGCTCCTGCTGGCCTGGTCGCCCTTAACTGCCCTACCCTACAGACCTAGTTGCCCCCAACTGCCCTCCCCTGCTGGCCTGATTGCCCCAAACTGCCCTCTGCTGATGGCCCAGTCACCCCCAACTACCTCCCCTGCCAGCCTGGTCACCCCTAACTGCCCTCCCCTGCAGGCCTGGTCACTCCCAACTGCCCTCCCTCCCCTGCATGGCTGGTCCCCCCCCCCAACTACCCTCCTCTGCAAGCCTAGTTGCCCCCAACTGCCCTCCCCTGCTGGCCTGATTGCCCACAACTGCCCTCCACTGCCGATCATCTTGTGGTAGCCATCTTGTGACCACATGGGGGCGGCCATCTTGTGTGAGGGTGTATGGTCAATTTGCATATTACCTCTTTATTATATAGGACTAGAGGCCCAGTGCACGAAATTCATACATGAGGGGGGGTGTCCCTTAGCCCAGCCTGCACCCTCTCCAATCTGAGACCCCGTGAGGGATGTCCGACTGCCTGTTTAGGCCCGATCTTATCGGGATCAGGACTAATGGATGGGATCGGGCCTAAACGAGCGGTTGGACATCCCTCTCACAATCCAGGACTGCTGGCTCCCAACTGCTCACCTGCCTCTGCCTGATTGCCCCTAACCGCTTCTGCCTGCCAGCCTGATCACCCTCTAACCACTCCACTGCTAGCCTGATCGACGCCTAACTGCTCCTTGGCCAGCCCAATTGCCCCTAACTGCCCTCCCCTGCCAATCTGGACGTCCCTAACTGCCCTTTCCTGCTGGCCCGGTAACCCCTAACTGCCCTCCCCTGCAGGCCTGGCCCGCCCAACTTCCCTCCTCAACTGCCCTCCCCTGCTGGTCTGGTCTCCCCCAACTGCTCTCCTCTGCTGGCCCGGTCACCCCTATCTGTCCTCCCTGCTGGCCTGATTGCCCACAACTGCCCTCCCCTGCAGGCCTGGTCCCCCCCAACTGCCCTCCTCTGCCAGTCTGGTCACCCCCAACTGCCCACAACTGCCCTCTCCTGCCAGCCATCTTGTGGCAGCCATCTTGTGTCCACATGGGGGCAGCCATCTTTGACCACATGGGGTGGCCATCTTGTGTCTTGTAGTGATGGTCAATTTGCATATTACTCTTTTATTAGATAGGATTATCAGGGCAACCAAGAAACTTGTATCATATTGTTGGTACAGCTTTATTTAGGCTTTATTTACTGATACAAACATCCTATCTAATAAAATAGAAACATGCAAATTGACCTTACCCCCACTACGCCCACAAGCCACGCCCACCATCAATCAGGAGTGCATATGCAAATTAACCCAACCAAGATGGCAGTTAATTTGCATATCCAGGCGCAGAGCAAAGACTGAAGACAGCGTAGAAGGAAGCCATGTGTTGCAGAAGGGAGCAAAGCTGCGGAGAAGCAAGCGGGGCGGCGGAGTCAGGAGGGAAGAAGGCTGGGCAGCGGAGAAGGGAGGGAAGCAGGCGGGGCAGTGGAGAAGGCCGCAGGAAGTCCTATTCTTGTAGGAATAGGCCCAAGGAAGCCCTATTCTTGCAGGACTCTTCTTGCAACGGGCCTCTAGTACATAAATAAGGCACATGTCAATATTAAACTTAGTTTTGTAATGGCAACTTTTCCTTTGAAAATTCAACTTCAAAAAGCCACTCTGGTATCAAAAAAGGAACAAGGGTCTATTGGGTTCATAATCCATTAGCAATATTTTTAGTAGGCTGAGAAGTGTCTGAGTACCCACATTTTTCTTGTCAGTATTGCAGAATTGGATAATTGCCAGAGATGGAAGCTAGCAGGGTTGGCCAAGTCTGATGGGAGAAAGTCATAGTTAAGGAAAAAAAGTAGTGACTTCACACTTTTCTACACTGTAGAATATCCTCTGAATGCTTAAGGGGTTGTTCTATATTGAACTCAAAAGTGTTGATCTATTTAATTATTACTGCAGATTAATTTGATATATGTATATCCATACCTTTTGTTTTTAAATACAAAAATATCATATTAAAAAGAATACAAAGAAAATTGTACTTCAGAGGCTATGATTGCCATCTAGTGGAGGCCACCCAAACTGCAAACCACAATTACCAAGATCTCTGGGAGGCTCTGGGAAAGAACCTGGCAATATCAACTACATAATGTTAACAGCAAGAACTCTTTTCAAGTGGAAATCTTAGGGGAGGTCCCACGGAGTGTCTCAATAGAATATTCATCAACTTTCCAGGTGTGCTCTTTCAGGGGGGTTATTAGTCAATGCAACTGTTCCTGAGGCAGCCACACTGTCACTTGTCTGGTTTTGCTGCTTTCTGGGCCTGGAGCTTGCTGTGTTTGAGAATCAGAGAGAGATCCATGGGCTGCAGTTTAGTGTGTGAGCAGCAGAATGAGGAGGAGGAGACATGGGCCATCTCTGTACTGCCTTCAGGCTTAGTTCTGAGATAGAAAATGTGGGTGTTTTCAGTCTGAGTTTTTGTCTTGCGAAAATTGAAGAATGAAGTCGAGGACAAAAATGATTAATGGAACCAAAGTTTATTGGGAGAAGCCAGTCCTGGAAAAGGAGAAGCTAGGGTTCCAGGAGCACACCAGTGTCTAGAGCTTCCTTCCCATGGAGTAGGAGTAGTTCAGCATCCAAGCTAATTAAAGTCCATTAGACCAAATGTGGAGGCCCACATGGCCTTAAGCCACGTGGTTGCAGGGATGTGCTCCTCCCCACAGTACCACAGGTATCCAAGGTACCCTGAGCCAGGGGAGAAGGAAGGGGAGCACACACTTTTTTGTATATATGCTTGCCTCACTGCCTTGTGATTGGTTATCTGCATGCTGTCTGTCTTAGCAATATCCATACATTTTAAAGTTCACACCTCTGCTGCTCACTCTGCCTTCCCACCCCAGTTCTATTTTCAAATTTTTAGCATTGTATATGATATTAGCTGTTGCCTTCCATATATGGCATTTATGTTGAGGTCCATTCCTTCTATAACAAATTTGTTGAAGTTTTTATCATGAAAGGATGTTGTATTTTGTGAAATGCTTTTTCTTCATCTATTAAGATGATTATATGGCTTTTATTTTTCATTCTAATAATATGGCATTTCATATTTATCTATTTGCATATATTAAAACATCCTTGCTTGCCAGGGATAAATCCAACTTAATCCTGGTGTACGATCTTTTTAATACGCTATTGAATTAGGTTTTTTAGTATTCTGTTGAAATTTTGTTCACCTGTATTCATCAGTGATATCAGCCTGTAATTTTCTCTATTGTGGTGTCATTAAAAGGCTTAGGACAATAATGGCTTTATAAAATAAGTTTTGAAGTGTTCCATCCTCTTCCAGTTTTTGTAAGAGTTAGAGAAGGATTTATGTTCATTACTTTTAAATGTTGAGTAGAATTCACCGGAGAAATCATCTAGTCCAGGGTTTTCTTTCTTGGGAAATTTTTTATTAGTGATGGAATCTCATTACTCACTATTGCTCTGTTCAGATTTTCTATTTATTCATAATTCATTCTTAGCAACTGTTATGTTTCTAGGAATTTATTTCTTCTAGGTTACCCAATTTGTTGGTGTATAATTGTTCATAGTAGTCTATTATGATCTTATACATTTCTGTGGTATCAGTTGTAATGTCTCCTCTTTCACTTACTATTTTATTTGAGTCTTTTTCTTCTTTTCTTAGCTTGTCTAGCTAAAAAGGTTTGTCAATTTTGCTAATATTTTTTAAAAACTTGTGCTTAGTTTAGTTGATATTTTCTAATGGTTTTTGATTATTGTTTCATTCATTTCTGCTCTGATCTTTGTGATCTTTGTTTTGGAGAATTTGGGTAAAGTTTATTCATGATTTCTTACACTCTTCTTGTAACACTTCTGAAGATTTGAAAGTATCTACACTAATAAAAGAGAAACATGCAAATTGACCATCACTCCACTACACCCACCAGCAAATCAGAGCAAGTATGCAAATTAACCCAATTTGCATATGCAGGCACGGAGCGAAGACTGAAGACAGCGTAGAAGGAAGAGGCAGGGAAAGTGGAAAGTGGGGCAGCAGCAGCGGCGGGAGGGAAAGCACGGGGCGGGGGTGGTGGGCTTCATTCCCTTCTCTGCTTCGTTCAGGCTACAGGAAGCCCTATTCTTGCAGGAATCTTCCTGCAATGGGCCTCTAGTATAAAAATGAAATGGGCAGCATGCCTACCTTGTGGTGCTATGGATCTATCTCTTGCTTCAATATTGTTTGGATGGAACAGATCCAGGGATTCCCCTTCTTTCAGCTTCCAACCACCCTCCAACTTCCTCTCCAGTTAGTACTTCTGGGAACATCCTCTGCTTCTGGGACCAACCAACACTTTTTTGGTTTTGGTTTTTTGTGGTAAGCTCCTTATTACCAACCATGAGTTCCCAAAGTCATCAGAATTATCCCATCAACGTGGTGACTGCCATCAACTGCATGGTCAACCTGCATCTGCAGGCCATCTCTATCACTCTCTGGGTTTCTATTTAGAAGGCAACCATGTGACCATGGAATGCATGGGCTACTTCTTTTGTGAGATGGCCCTGGAGAAATGCAAGGGTGCTGAGTGTCTCCTGAAGATGAAAAACTAGTACAGCAACTGTGCTCTTGCCCAGGATGTGCAGAAGCTGTCACAAGATGAGTGAGGCTGTAGCCTGGAGGCAACAGAAGCTGCCATGGCCCTGGAGACATACATGAACCAGACCCTTTTGGATCTTCACATCTTGGGTTGGTTCTGCCCTCACAGATTTCATCTCTGTGACTCTTTGGAGAGCCAAATATTACCTAGATGTGAAGGTGAATCTCATCAAGAAGATGAGCAACCACCTCACTAACCTTGAAGTGCTGACTAATCTCCAAGCTAGGAGCCTTCCAAAGGCACAGATAAGAGCTCTTGGAGCCCAGCAGCTTTTGACAGGACCCTCTCAACTCCATGGTATCAGGGCTTTTGCCTAAGTCATTCTCTCCAACCACCAGGCAGCTTTTTAACTACCCTCGGTACCTATCCTAGGCCATGAACAGATAAAAACACTAACACATTTGCAGCCTAAAATAAAATAAAGTCAGTTATTATAAAAAATATACATGGTGTTATGAGAGCATATAATATAGGGGCCTAACCTAGTTTGGGGGGTTCAGAACACTTTTCCTAAGGAATTGTTCATGATCTGGCCATAAGTCCTAGATGTTCACAGCCCTCATTTTGTATTTCTACAGTATTCCTTAATTATTCTTACTCTGGGAATTTTGGCAACTCTTGAGGAGTCAATGTAGAATACAAATGTAGAGCTAAAAATTGAAGTGATTTAATGAAAATAAAATGACACTATTTCTATGGAAGTAAAATTTTAACTAGAATAATCCTACTTGGCCACATCATAGTCTATATTTTTTAAAAATAGGTTAGACTTGAGATTTCACCTTTTGATTATCCTTTTGACTTATTTTCTGTGTCTGATAGGGGCTATTCTCCCCATAGCATTGTTAAAGGTTAAACCCCACCCACTGATGCAGAGATGGGCAGACCCAAGCTTGGGAAAGCCTCAGAACCTAGAGTTGAGAAAGTGTTCAGGGTTCTGTCTGAGGAGTGGTTTCTAACCCAGGTATTCACGAACTTCCTATAGTTTTTATTGCTTTACTACAGGACTGGTGCATGAAAATTCATGCACTGGAGGGGGGGTTCCTCAGCCCAGCCTGCCCCCTCTCACAGCCCAGGAGCCCTCAGGGGCGGGAAGCGACCCGGCGATCAGGGAAGGCGATGCCCCATCACACCTATGCTACTGTCACTGCTGGCAGCGCAAGCCTTGGCCAGCCCTGGTTACCTGTGCCTCGGGCAGCTCTGGGCGGCTGGGCAGCCGCCATCTGAGGCTTGCCTGTGCCTCAGGCGTCGGCTAGGCTGCCAACATCCGAGGCTTGCCTGCACCTCGGGCCAGCCCTGGGTGGCTGGGGGGCTGAGGGGACTGTGCCTGCTGCCCCAGTAGGGCTGAGGGGACTGGGCGCTGCCATCGTGTGGCTGTGGGCACCACCATCTTTGAGGGCGTGGCAGTCAATTAGCATGTTCCCTCCTTATTGTCTGTGGGTGCCACTATCTTTGCAACAGTGTGAGGGTCAATTAGCATATCCCCTCTTTATTAGATCGGATAGGATAATTCAAATACTGTTTCAGAAGCTGTGGAAGATAAAAGGAAACACAAAAGAATATTTTGGGGAAAAAAAGAATATTTGATTGCCCCAAATGGCAAGTCTTGTGAGAGCAATACAAATGTATACAGAGAATGGCTATCATCAATAAATCAACAAACAATAAGTGCTGATGAGGATGTAGAGAGAAGGGAACTCTTGTGCACGGTTGGTGGGAATGCAGATTGGCGCAGCCTCTGTGGAAAGCAGTATGGCATTACCTCAAATAATTAAAAATGAAACTGCCTTATAATCCAGCAATTTCAATTAAGGAAATTTATCTGAAGAAACCAGAAACAATACTTTGAAAGAATATATGCACCCCCTATGTTCATTGCAGTGTTATTTACAATAGCCAAGATTTGGAAACAGCCCAGGGATCCATCAGTAGATGACTGGATAAAATAGCTATGGTACATTTACATCATGGAATACTACTTGTCCATAAGAAAGAAGGAAATTTTACCCTTTTCAACAGCATGGATAGACCTGGAGAACATTATGATAAGTGAAATAAGCCAGTTAGAGAAAGACAAGTACCATATGATTTCACTCATATGTGGAATCTAATGAACAAAATGAACTAATAAGCAAAGTAGAGACAGAATCATAGATAGAGATAAGACTGACAACTGTAGGCAGGTGGGGTGGGGATGGAGAGATTGAGCAAAAAAGAGAAAACTCATGGACATGAATAACAGTGTGATGATTGCTTGGGGAGGTCAGGTAGGGAGAGGTGAAAGAGGGTATAAGGGAGATAAATAGTGATGGAAGGAGACTTGACTTGGGTGGTAAACACTCAGTATAGTGTACAATGATGGGTTGTAGAATTGTGCACCTAAAACCTGTATAATTTTGTTAACCAATGTCACCCCAATGAATTCAATAAAAGGGGAAAAAAGAAAGATATCTAAATTTAGAGGTGAATAATACATTAAAAAATGAAACACAGGGCAACCTCAGTTAAGGGGAATTGATAGTTTTGTTATGAGCTGGTATGAGAGTCTACTTTGCCCTATGTTTCCCAGAAGGCGATCCTGGGTTGGCTGTGACTCTAATGACAGATATACTTACAAGGGAGTGCAAGAACCTCTACAAAGTGTGTCACTAAAGAATTCTATTTTCTATGTCTAAAATATTTATTATTCTAGGGAAGGAGACATTTACAGTCTGAGAGAAACTGAAAAGGGGAACAGATTTGGGTAATGGAAGGAATATTGTCAGTACCTTAGAAGAAACTAACAATTATCTCCTGGCTTGCTTTAAAAATATTTTGATATAGTAGTTTAAATAATTCATGCTATTTTCAAGTCTTTGTTATAAATGTCAGCAAAAGAGTCAGAGCAAATATTTCAGAAGTCAATACTTCTCCCAAATTATAATCAAAAACATAACTTATCATGTCAGGAATATGATATTCTAAGATAAAATCCTACTTAAATATTTTAAATATTGAGGTGCTATAATATTTGATTACATAAAAATCAAAAAATGCAAATCAAGAAATAATCCATTCTGGTTTTTTACATTTACCTTTTAAATTAAATCAAAATAATTATGCCAGAGCTTTAATTAATTATTATGTCCATTATCAGAGCAACTCTGTGAGGATACATTATTATTATTTCCATTATACAGATAAAGAAACTGACAAAGTGGATATACAACTTCTCAACACCCCATAGCACATATAATTTATGTAAATGTAGCCTCTTACTCATAAAAATAACCTTTAGGTAATGAATCAAATGTTCCTTTCAGGTTTCTCAGCAAGAGAGATTTATTTCACTTTTACCCTCATTTTGTAAATTTTAAATAGAATAAAAACAGGATGGAATGGAATGGATGGAATGGGATAGAATAGGATAAATAGGATAGAATAGAATGGGATAGAATAGAATAGAATAGAATAGAATAGAATAGAATAGAATAGAATAGAATAGAATGGGATAGAATAGAATAGAATAGAATAGAATAGAATAGAATAGAATAGAATAGAATAGAATAGAATAGAATAGAATAGAATAGAAGAGAATAGAAGAGAAAAGAAGAGAATAGAATAATAGGAAGTGCCTTGCTCCCCTCCACATTAATTTATTTTGTAATTATGCCACTTAATAAATAAAAATACTATTAATGTTTTGTTCTCTTTATATATATTCTCATAACTCCCCTATTTTAAAAATTATTTTCCTTTAAGCTTTTGAAATGATAAATTGTATTCTGGGTTATTGAAACAGCTTTCAGATAAGGATTTCAAGTCATTCTCAGTAATCATTAAGGAATAATAAAGAATGAGAGAAATGATTGAAAATTTATGATAGGCAAATCAAGTCGTAGTTTTCATAAATAATTAGAAGAAAGTATATTCCCTAATAGACATTCCAATGTATTTGCCAATAATACTAGACACATGTTTACTGGATTGTTAGAAAGACTTTTTTAGAGCCCTGACTGGTTTGGCTCAGTGGATAGAGCAGCGGCCTGCGGACTGAAGGGTCCCGGGTTCGATTCCGGTGCAGGAGGCAGCTGATCAATGTTCCTCTCTCATCGATATTTCTAACTCTCTATCCCTCTCCCTTCATCTCTGTAAAAAAATCAATAAAATATTTTTAAAAAAGAAAGACATTTTTAGAGTTTTAGTGGACATTTGCAAAAAAGAACAAAAACATGGCAGAAAAATTAATGTCCTTTGTTAAAATATTACTGCAGTGGTGCCCTGGCTGAGTGGCTCAGTTGGTAGGAGTGCCATCCCATACACCAAAAGGTTGCAGGTTTGATTCCGTCAATGTATATACCTAGGTTGCAGGTTCCATCCTGGTCAGGGAACATGTGGAGGGAGGGTGAAGCAATCAATGTTTCTCTCTGATGTCGATGTTTCTCTTTCTCTCTGTCTCCTTTTCCCTTTCTCTCTAAAATCATTAAACATATCCTTGGGTGAGGATAAAAAATATCACTGCACTGGTGGACTAGAAGGCAGCTGCCAAGAATAGTCTATTTTCATCAATGTTCCTAATATTGTACTTCATCCATTCCACATACTGCTGCTAAATTAATTGCCCAGTTTTAAGTAAGAATTTATATAATTTCAGTATCAATAATAAATCAGAAAAGAAATTCAGTGTTAAAATTATACCCAAAATTAGAACTTAACAGCAACCTCAAAGGTGTTCTTTAGATACAGCAATTTTTTTTACTGTTCCTTTGCTCTAGGTAGGAAAATATTGGTCAGTATTAATTTAACAAGTTGTTTTCATAATTAAAAACATTTTAAGATAACTTAGGAATTTATTATGTCATGAAACTATGAAAAGTTTTATTAGGAAAGCCCTGCATCCATTTGATCTATAATTGCTTTCAAAACTGCCATAGCATTTATAAATCAATCTCTGGTTGATTATTAACATGTGGAAAAGGAACAATATCCTTATTCTCCCTCTATTCCAATTGTCTCCATTATACGATGTGTTGCAATTCTACTTAAAGATTTGAAACATTCATGAATGTCTTTAAGGCTTGTAAGCAACTCATTATTTTCATACTGTAGAGAATGAAAATGTAAAATTCCTAAATCTGTAACTCCATTTTAGGACCCTGTCAAATTTCCCCCAAGACATTATAGAATTACTGGCAAAACTCTAATGAAAGCAATTTCTATTACTGTAGTATTAAAGTATTCTAGTGTCAGTGAACCCCATTATAAAGCTAACATTGAATGTTAGGAGACAGGACCAGCATATCCTTATGACAGATACTGGATAACAGATACCAGGTTTTTCTATCTATAATTTCTATATTTTTAAAAATATATATTTTATTGATTTTTTACAGAGAGCAAGGGAGAGGGATAGAGAGTCAGAAACATCGATCAGCCGCCTCCTGCACACCCCCCACTGGGGATGTGCCTGCAACCAAGGTACATGCCCTTGACCGGAATCGAACCCGGGACCCTTCAGTCTGCAGGCCGGCCGATGCTCTATCCACGGAGCCAAACCGGTCAGTGCTATAATTTCCACTTTAAAAAGCTTTAAAAATAGAATTTTTATGTCTACTTGTAAAAAGTAATACTGAGAAAAATACTAAACAAAGAAAATACCTGTAGTTTAATAACCCAAAGATGAAAACTGACATGATTGGATGTTTTCCCAGTTTTCTCTATTTGAATGCCTACATTTTACCCACAATTGTGGATCCTACTTTATAGAATTTTTCTACTTTACAATATACCATCACCATTTTCCCATTATAGGACTTGTTCTAAAATATTGTTCTTAGAGCTACAAAGCTGCTATATGTTTACAGTCATAGCTTAGATTTATGGCTTAGCTGAACCTGCCTAATGCTTTATTTTGATTGTTTAACTTATATGCCATGACTTAACTTTTTGGAGAAAAATTGTCTTTTAGTTATTTAAACCTAAAATATTTCTCAAAATATTCCTTTCTAAGTAGTCCATAACTTACATATGTTTTACTTGTCATTATTTTTAGCACTAATGTACAATAGATTGTGAAGCAGATAAATTATTTCAGAGAATTGTTTAAAGTGGGTATGCTTTTCCTATCCAAATAATTTGACAGAAAGCATATACTAACAAGCATTCTTGGTTGGTCTGTAAAGGTTTCTCTGGAGAAACAGTAAATATTCAAGTATATGAGATTTACTTTTAATGAAATTTTCTATTATAATTTCACAGGTAGCAAAGAAAGAATTTCTCATCTTTCATTACCGATATCATTCATGTATATTCTTAACTATAATTAACATAATTAGAAAAACCATTAGTGTATGAATAAAAATCTAGAATAGATTTGTTTCTGAAATGTTCGTGTAATTTAAAATATATTCATCTCATCTGCTTCTGCATAATTTGTTCAAAAGCATGAAATATTTTTAATTCTCAAAGTGAAACACATTTGTTTTGTCAACACTTTAATTATTGTATGCAGTAATTTCTTTGAATTAAAAATAAAATTTAATGTAATTAATTTCTAAAATATTTACTATTTTTTTCTTTTTTATCCATAACTAGAGGCCCAGTGCATGATTGAATCATGCACGTGTAGGGTCCCCTACACGCTTTCGCTTTTCGCAGTGGATCTGGGTGCCTGTCCGCTGGTGCACCAGGCCTTTCAGAAGCCTCTGGCTCGGCGGAGGCTTCTGAAAGGCCTGGTGCCGGAGCAGACAGGCACCCAGCTCCCCCACTTTTGATGGTCCGGGGCCGCTGAGGGGGGCTACCCTGCTGTTGAGAGGTGCCGCTGAGGGGGCTGCCACGGACACCTGGCTACCCTGCCATTGAGAGGCGCAGCTGGGTGTCCGTGGCAGGCCCCCTCAGCGGCCGCGGATCTGGCCGTTGAGAGGCACAGGGGGCGGGAGTCCCGCCCCCTGCGCCTCTCAACAGCAGGGTAGTCCCCCTCAGTGGCAGCGGATCCGTGCCTCTCAATGGCCGTTTAGGCCACCCCAAGTCCCGCCCCCCAGCCTCCTGCCGCCCAATCGTGGGCGTAGGGGAGTGATGGTAATTTACATGTTACTCTATTATTAGATAGGATTGTTTTTATAAACACCAAGTTTTACACAAACACAAATTTTTCAAACACACTTTGCCCAACATTTTTGTGATTGTGTGTGCATATGAGCAATGCATGCAAATGTGGTTTTATAGCCCTGACACAGAATAGAGAAGTGTGACCAACTAGCCAAATGACATCCAAACAGAAAAGTCTGTTGATAATTTCAAGGAATATATTCAGAAGACCCAGCAGTCTCCACATTTAAGAATAACACTATAATAATACTATAATATATAGTCTTCTTGAAAAATTCCTAGTAATAATAATTACAGCTAACATTTACTGAATAGTAACCATGTGCTTAGCATAATTTGAAGTACTTTATCTAGCTTTGACTTCACAAGAAGCCTATATGGTAAGAACTATAATCATCACAAAATTTAGAAAAACTTTCCAATGTCAGTAGATGACAAAATCAGATCTTAAATCCAAATATCCAGCAAAAATTACAGGCTCTTAAATAGTGCATTATTAATACCATCTGTCTTGGACTGAATTGTGCCCCCCCCACTCCACCACCAAATTCATATGTTGAATCCCTATCCCCCAATGTGATGGTATTTATATACAGAGCTTTTGAGAGATAATTGTGAGTATATGAGGTCATGAAGACTGGTGGCCTTATAAGAAAAGGAAGAATTGTCTCTCTCTCTCTCTCTTTCCCCACCCCATATGCATGCACTGAAAAAAGGTCATGTGATCACACTGCAAGAAGATAGCCATTTGTAAGCCACAAAGAGAGTTCTTACCAGAACCTAACAATACAGCATTGTGATCTAAGACTCAAGCCTCTAGCACTGTGAATAAATAAATTTTGATGTTTTAAGCTACCCAGTCTATGGTATATTGTTATGGCAGTCCAAGCTAAGACACCATCAAAAAGTAAAGAATGGATTACAGTTCTGCTATTATTAATTCTCTCTAAAGTTGGGGTGGCTGGAACTTCATTCCACCTTCTCCCTCCATGTCAGCTATTTAGAGCTCTAGGCATAACTCTGATTTGGAAAGTAATTAATTGTTTAAAGATTGCATTACAATAACATCTGCATCATGGCAGCATAGATATCACTCCCTTTTGTCTCCCCCTTTTAACAACTGAATTTGGCACCCATCCACAAACAAAAATACCTCTGTGGAAGTTGTGAGATCCAGGACTATCCACCAAGGGACCTGAGAGGAGTCTCACCTCCTTCTATATCAAGTAGTAGGCAGACAGATCACAGTATGGGCTGAGACACCAGCAGGAACATACAAACCAGTCAGAGCCTCTCTAGGCCACATTTGGGTAAAACCAAAAGAGTGCTGACTTGGGCAGATACCCACAGGTAAGAGACCCTTTGTAAAAGTCCAGCCTTCCCCATGAGAGACTCCACTCTCTTGGAGAAAAAAATAAATAAAAGCTTAGATGCAGTGGACAGGGTAAGAGGAACTGCCAACAACACCCCTTCCCAAAGGTAGCATCGTGTGGGGCTGAACTAGATGGTTGTAACCTCTCCTATTGGTGAAAGGGAGAGCAGCAAATGAATGTGTGGCTACTCCAGTTGTGTGGGATGCTGCTGATGAAGCCCATTTCTCTCCAGCAGCACCTAAAATGTTTAGGTGGGACCTACATGACAGGGGGAATGGATAATATCAGGACTCATGTAAGAATATCAAAGGGCATTTAAGGAATGAGGTTCCTACTGACTTTCTTCAGGTCTCTAGCAGAAAGCCTTCCCATTAGTGACTGGGAGAATCTCAACTGAAGATGCCTGCCATCTAGATAATTGTGATTATATGAGGTCATGAAGATTGGTGGCCTTATAAGAAAAGGAAGAATTGTCTCTTCCTTTTGATATGCATCATTTCTTCAGTCAGACCTAAATGTTTAATAGGAACTTAACATTTAACTTATAGTAGGCAGTATGGAGAATAAAAGATGCGTAGGTATCATCTCTCAGCTCCTACAGGTTACAACCTAGGGTGTTGATTACTTCACACCTAAGACTTCTCTTAGGCCATTATTCTCCTTTGACCATGTTGGTATTCCTACAAGTTGGATATTATTTTCCTCATTTGAAAAAAATACGTTAACCAAAAAAAGCACAGAGAGATTAAGTAATTTGCCAATGTCATATAACTAAAAAGTGCTACTGTTGTCTATTTGAACCAAAATGTTAATTATTTCTGTCTACTTATTCCAAGTGATTAAATGATCCTCTATTTGTGGTTTTGGGGGTAGATAAAGAGGAGGGAGCAGATTTCAGAAATAGAATTGTAGTATTAAATGTGATCATTTCTGAGTTTACATTTGACTGCTTTAGAATACCAAGTAATTAGAATACATTATACTTCTAATAAATATTGTCTTAATTTTATTTCCTGGAATTAACAGTTTTATCATTTTTATACCAAAACAAATGCATTTTTTGTTTTTATTTTGCTTTCATATCGTTCAGAGTTGTTTTTTTAAAATATATTTTTATTGATTTCAGAGAGAAAGGGAGAGGGAGAGAGAGATAGAAACATCAACAAGAGAGAATCATTGATTAGTTGCCTCCTGCATGCCCTCTAATGGAGAGTGAGCTACAACCTGGGCATATGCCCTTGACTAGAATCGAACTTGGAACCCTTCAGTCCACAGGCTGATGCTCAATCCACTGAGCCAAACCAGTTAGGGACAGAGTTGTTTTTTAAAATTAAATTATGGATGTAATTCTTTCAAGGAGACCTACATTTTCACAAATTGTCAATTGGTCTAATTCTTCAATAGTTAGCTTTTTGTGTGTGTGCACAATGCACATGTCTGTCCTTTCACACTTTATGTTGATTCGCATTATAAAAATTAAGTTCTGTCTTAAAATAATTGATAAAGTATTGGGTAATTATAGGTGGTTTATGAACCTATTTTCAGTTGCCATTTTTATTGATTATTGCAATTATCTTTAATAACAGATTAATTGCTCCTGGGCCATACATGATATTATAATATATACATATTTCAAATAATTAAATTATTGTTTATTGTCGCATCTCAGAGTTTGAAGAAAGTTTATAGGTCAACTAACCAAACTTAATATTTAAAAAATTTAAATAATCCCTATTCAAAACATACTTTTATGACCCAGACCACCATGAGCAAACATAAAATGAAGGATATTTTATAATAGTGGTCACAGGAGGAAAACATCACTTTTTAAAATTTAGATAAAAACAAAATATCTCAATGACACTTATAATATGAACACTCATCATATGCCAAGTACTGTTCTGTACTCACATGTATGAGCTCATGTAATCCATGATGAAGATATTATTCCCATTTTATAGATAATAAAACTGAGGGGCAGAGAGATGAAATAAATCTGCTCGAGATCACACAACTAGTAATGGCAAAGCTAGTTTTCAGATTCAGGCATTCTGACTATAGAGCCTGTACATGTAATGGCTATACTATCTTTTCTTTTTTAATCTGGTAGAAAATGATCAGAACATTTGTTCAGTCATGGAGTTTCGCCTTTCTACATAGATTTTCACCTTTTTTTTTTTTTTGTTCAGATGGACTTTTTGGATTATACAGGACTTTGCAGCAAGATTTTTATAATTAACAAGAACAAAAAGTACAGGATTCCCACCATTTAGTCACAGAATATCTACATTCTACACTGTTGGAACTTTTGTTTTTTGAAGATTTTATTTATTCTTTCCATTGGAAATGCACAGTTGCAGTTGCAAGTAAAATCAACCTCAGTCAGTCTGTTACACTCAATGTTTGAAAATAGTATGCATCATTTCTTCAGTCAGCAGAATTTCTTTTTATAATGATATACTGCATTGATAATCTCTGAGAATATTTATAACTCACCTCATCTTAATAAGACTATTAATACTCCTGATGTTATAACAAACAGCATTAATCATTTTAGTGTTGACATATTGACAAACAATTTGATATGTGAAAAGAAAAATATAATCAAAGATAACCAAATTATATCTTTCAGTTGCTCATGGAAAAAAATAATGTTAACATAATTTAAAGCAGTGGTCGGCAAACTCAGTCAACAGAGCCAAATATCAACAGTACAATGATTGAAATTTCTTTTGAGAGTCAAATTTTTTAAACTTAAACTTCTTCCAACGCCACTTCTTCAAAATAGACTCGCCCAGGCCGTGGTATTTTGTGGAAGAGCCACACTCAAGGGGCCAAAGAGCTACATGTGGCTCGCGAGCCGCAGTTTGCCGACCACGGATTTAAAGTTTCAAAGATTAATAGCAATGCTGGTGAGAATGTACTCAATAAAAGCAATCCAGTCATAAGCTAGTAGTAGATACTGACAATAAAACAAGGTGCTCAAGTTAAGGATATATCATTACTAGTATATATTATACAATTACATCATTCCAGAATGAAGCATCAGTATTAAATTTGCAGAATTAAAGGCACAATTCTGAAGCTTTATTTATTTCATTGGTTTGGTTTGCAAGGCTAGGAGTCTTCAACAAATGATTGCACCCTCACTACAACTGTGATTTTAAAAATATCTAGAGTTTTGTTTATGTTAACAAGAATAGAATAGATGACATAAATGATCGTCACTGATTTAATTTTATGAAAAAAAGGAAAACTATAAAATATAATCAGAGGATATAATTTAACCCTTACATACACACACATAAGAATGTGTACATTCTTTTTATGCAAATTAAACATACTAATTTTAATTTTTAGTAAGCCTTATACATTCAGAGAAGATATTATTATTCCCATTTTATAGATGATGAAGCTGAGGTGCAGAAAAGTGAAACAAATTTGTACAAGTTCACATAACTAGTAAATGGTAGAGCTAGTTTCACTTTCAGGCAGTGTGACTCCAACACTATTGCTCAGAACAGGTTTGGAATTCATCATTTGGAATTATCTTGGAAGCCAGCTGAAAGCCATTTTAGAAACTTGTCTAAGTAATTATTCCACCTTGTTTTAGACCAAAATATTAGCCAATCCTACATTTATTAGAGTAATTTACATTAGTTTCTAGTTTAAAAAAGAATCTTACCCATCTGTAAATCATAGGAGTAATACAAAAATGGTGACTGGTGCATGGAAAATGCTAAATTAATGTTTCATGGATAAATGATTGTGAACACAAGCTCCAGAGATAACTGCAAGAATGAAGCTTCATGAATTATTTGAGCAGTTGTTTCATCACTGAAATAAGTTTATGTTCTTCCATGTGGATGACTTAGAAGGGGATGACCCTTATTTAGATGAATGAGTTCAAATCTTCACATTATAAAATCAATCACTTTATTTTTAAGTCACACTTTGTATATTCAGAGTTTAATTCTTATTCCAAGATTTTTCAGAATTAGAATTTATTCAAAAGTATTTTATATTTTGTAAGGCAAATCTGAAGTTATCCACTGCTCTATAAAAAATGCATAGGGTCCGAAACCAGTTTGGCTCAGTGGATAGAGCATCGGTCTGCGGACTGAAAGGTCCCAGGTTCGATTCTGGTCAAGGGCATGTACATTGGTTGCGGGCACATCCCCGGTAGGGGGTGTGCAGGAGGCAGCTGGTCGATGTTTCTCTCTCATTGATGTTTCTAGCTCTCTGTCCCTCTCCCTTCCTCTCTGTAAAAAATCAATAAAATATATATTTTTAAAAAATGCATAGGGAATAGGAATCTATACTAATAAAAGGGTAATATGCTAATTAGACCAGATAGACTGGACATCTTCCAGACGTCCTTCTGGATGTCCTTCTGGACAAAGCCACAGTGGCGGGGCTGAGGCAGAGGCAGTTAGGGGTGATCAGGCAGGCAGGCAGGTGAGCAGTTAGGAGCCAGCGGTCCCAGAATTCGAGAGAGATCCCACAGGGATCGAGACTAAACCCAAAGTCAGACATCCCCCGAGGGGTCCTGGATTGGAGAGGGTGCAGGCCAGGCTGAGGGGCCCTCCCCCCTCCCCGCCATGCACAAATGTTGTGCACCAGGCCTCTATTTGATATAATAACATGAAGTTGGGCTATTATGAGTGAAAAAAACATTTAATATCAATTCTGTTCAAATACAACTGGAAAACATGAGCATTTCTTCATGTTTTTTCCCCCTTCTTATGATACTTACCCCATTGGCAGGTTACCATTGTAGCAATGCAACCATGAGGTTCTTAAGCAATTTTTCTATGGTAATAATCAAGGAAATGTCAGCAAAACTTGCCAAGTAATGAATTTGCTTCAGTAAAATGACCAGGAATTTTTTGGGGGGGTTTATCTAATGTTAAGTAACAGGTTATAATTTTTCCAATTTTAAACCAATTATTTAGGTACAATATACTTTCAGTAAGGACAAAACATAACAGAATAAATAGACACAGACTGGATTGGAGCCCTCAATTTCTGCCCATCCCAGGAACATAATATAAGGAAAATATGCCTGTTTTAGATGTTTCAAATACTAGGACCTCCTAAAGCTAAATATTATGTATTTTTAAGCCAGTTATTGTTGCTATAGCTCCTATTCCAAGGTACCTTATAATCCCATGGGGACAGTGAAGTAAATGGAGTTATCCTTTCTCTTGCTGCCAATTCAGGGATTATAGTATAAGCAGCGTCCTCTTTGTGTTTTCAGTGAAAGTTTGTCCTTGATCTCAACGTTTTGAGATTTTAAAAAAAGGCGCCCTGGCCAGTTTGGCTCAGTGGATACAGCATCGGCCTGCGGACTCAAGGGTCCCAGGTTCGATTCCGGTCAAGGGCATGTACCTTGGTTGCGGGCACATCCCAGGTAGGGGGTGTGCAGGAGGCAGCTGATTGATGTTTCTCTCTCATCGATGTTTCTGGCTCTCTATCCCTCTCCCTTCCTCTCTGTAAAAAAATCAATAAAATATATACTTTTTTTCTCTTTATTTTTTTTATTTTTTTTTCTTTCCAATTTTTTTATTAAGGTATTATATGTGTACATATCTTACCATTGCCCCCCACCCCACTCCCATATATGCCCTCACCCCCCAGAGTTTTGCGTCCATAGGTTATGCTTATATGCATGCATACAAGTCCTTTGATTGATCTCTTATCTTCCCCATCTCTCCCTAACCTTCCCCCTGTAATTTGACAGTCTGTTTGATGCTTTACTGTCTCTGTATCTATCTTTTTGTTCAATTTTATAATGTTCTTTATTATCCATAAATGAGTGAGATCATGTGGTATTTTTCTTTCATTGACTGACTTATTTCACTTAACATAATGTTCTCCAATTCCATCCAGGTTGCTGCAAATGATGAGAATTCCTTCTTTTTTATGGCAGCATAGTATTCCATTGTGTAGATGTACCACAGTTTTCTGATCCAGTCATCTGCTGACGGGCACCTAGGCTGTTTCCAAATCTTAGCTATGGTGAATTGTGCTGCTATGAACATAGGGGTGCATATATCCTTTCTGATTGGTGTTTCTAGTTTCTTCGGATATATTCCCAGGAGTGGGATTACTGGGTCAAATGGGAGTTCCATTTTCAGTTTTTTGAGGAAACTCCATACTGTTCTCCACAGTGGCTGCACCAATCTGCAATCCCACCAGCAGTGCACGAGGGTTCCTTTTTCTCCGCATCCTCGCCAACACTTGTCGTTTGTTGATTTGTTGATGATAGCCATTCTGACAGGAGTAAGATGGTACCGCATTGTTGTTTTGATTTGCATCTCTCGGATAATTAGTGACGTTGAGCATGTTTTCATGTGTCTCTTGGCCTTCCTTCTGTCTTCTTTTGAAAAGATTCTATTTAGGTCTGTTGCCCATTTTTTTATTGGATCATTTATCTTCCTTTTATTAAGTTGCATAAGCTGCCTGTAGATGTTGGAGATTAAACCTTTATCAGTGATGCCATTTGCAAATATGTTCTCCCATGTAGTGGGCCTTCTTGTTGTTTTGTTGATGGTTTCTTTTGCTGTGAAAAAGCTTTTTATTTTTATGTAGTCCCATTTGTTAATTTTCTCTTTAGCTTCCACTGCCCTAGGAGCAGTGTCAGTGAAGAATTTCTTTTGGCATATGTCTGAGATTTTGCTGCCTGTGGATTGCTCTAGTATTTTTATGGTTTCCCGTCTTATGTTTAAGTCCAGTATCCATTTTGAGTTTATTTTTGTGTATGGCGTAAGTTGGTGATCAAGCTTCATTTTTTTGCATGTATCTGTCCAATTTTCCCAACACCATTTATTGAAGAGACTGTCTTTATTCCATTGTATGTTCATGCCTCCTTTGTCAAATATTAATTGAGCATAGTGGTTTGGGTCAATATCTGGATTCTCTATTCTGTTCCATTGATCTATATGTCTGTTCTTGTGCCAGTACCAGGCTGTTTTGAGAACAGTGGCTTTGTAATACAGCTTGAAATCTGGTATTGAGATCCCTCCTACTTTATTCTTCTTTCTCAGGATTGCTGTGGCTATTCGGGGTCTTATTTTATTCCAGATAAATTTTTGGAGAGTTCTTTCAAGGTCTGTGAAATATGCCGTTGGTATTTTAATGGGGAGTGCATTGAATCTATAGATTGCTTTGGGTAGTATGGACATTTTGATGATGTTGATTCTACCAATCCATGAACATGGTATGTTCTTCCATCTGTTTACGTCTTCCTCTATCTCTTTTTTCAGTGTCCTGTAGTTTTCCGTGTATAGGTCTTTTACCTCCTTAGTTAAGTTTATTCCTAGGTATCTTAATTTTTTTGGCGCGATGGTAAATGGGATTGCCTTTTTAGTCTCTCTGTCTGTAAGTTCATTATTGGTGTATAGAAAGGCCATAGATTTCTTGGCGTTAATTGTGTATCCTGCTACATTACCGAATTCATTTATTAAGTCTATTAGTTTTTTGACGGAGTCTTTTGGATTTTTTATGTACAATATCATGTCGTCTGCAAATAAAGACAGCTTTACTTGTTCTTTTCCAATTTGGATGCCTTTTATTTCTCCTTCTTGTCTAATTGCAATGGCTAATACTTCCAGTACTATGTCAAACAGGAGGGGTGAGAGTGGGCATCCCTGTCTTGTTCCTATTCTTAGGGGAAATGTTTTTAGTTTTTGTCCATTGAGTATGATGTTTGCTGTGGGTTTATCATATATAGCTTGTATTATGTTGAGGTATGAGCGTTTTATTCCCATCTTGTTGAGAGTTTTTATCAAGAAAGGGTGTTGGATTTTGTCAAATGCTTTTTCTGCATCAATTGATATGACTATGTGATTTTTATCTTTCAATTTGTTTATGTGATGTATCACGTTTATTGATTTGCGGATATTGTACCATCCTTGCATTCCTGGGATAAATCCTACTTGGTCATGGTGTATGATCTTTCTGATGTACTGCTGGAGCCGATTTGCTAGAATTTTGTTGAGGATTTTGGCATCTATGTTCATGAGGGATATTGGTCTGTAATTCTCTTTCATTGTGTTGTCTTTATCTGGTTTTGGTATTAGGGTGATGCTGGCTTCATAGAAGGAGCTTGGAAGTGTTCCTTCCACTTGAATTTTTTGGAATAGTCTGAGGAGGATAGGTTTTAGTTCTTCCTTGAATGTTTGGTAAAACTCTCCTGTGAAGCCATCAGGCCCCGGGCTTTTGTTTGCCGGAAGCTTTTTGATGACTGCTTCAATTTCATCCATAGTTATTGGCCTATTGTGCTGTTTAGATTCTTCTTGATTGATTTTTGGAAGGTTATATTTTTCTAGGAATATGTCCATTTCCTCCAGGTTGTCCAGTTTGTTGGAATAGAGTTGTTCGTAGTATTTTGTAACAATCCTTTGTATCTCAGCAGGGTCTGTTGTTATTTCACCTCTTTCATTTCTGATTTTGTTTATTTGGGTCCTCTCTCTTTGCTTCTTGGTGAGCCTGGCTAGAGGTCCATCCATCTTGTTTATCCTTTCAAAGAACCAGCTCTTGGTTTTGTTGATCTTTTGTATTGGTTCTTTGGTCTCTATGTCATTTATCTCTGCTCTGATCTTTGTTATTTCCTTCCTTCTGGTTACACTGGGCTTTTCTTGCTGCGCTTTTTCTAGCTCTTTGAGTTGTAGGGTTAAGTAATTTATTACCATTGTTTCTTGTTTTTTGCAATAGGCTTGTAGAGCTATGAACTTCCCTCTCAAGACTGCTTTCGCTGTGTCCCATAGATTTTGGATTGTTGTGTTTTCATTGTCATTTGTTGCCATGATGATTTTTATTTCTTCCTTGATCTCTCTGGTGACCCAGTCCTTGTTTAATAGCATGCTGTTTAGTCTCCATGTGTTTGATTTCTTTGGATTGTATTTATTGTAGTTGATTTCCAGTTTTATGCCACTGTGATCTGAGAAGATGCTTGATATAATTTCTATCTTCTTGAATTTGAAGAGACTTTGCCTGTGACCCAGCATATGATCTATCTTTGAAAATGACCCATGTGCACTTGAGAAGAATGTATATTCTGTGGCTTTGGGGTGAAATGTTCTGAAGATGTCAATTAATTCCATCTGGTCTAGTGAGTCATTTAAGATTGCTGTTTCTTTGCTGATTTTTTGTTTAAAGGATTTGTCCAGTGGTGATAGTGGGGTATTAAAGTCTCCTACTATGATTGTATTGCTATTAATCTCTCCCTTGATATCCTCCAGGAGTTTTTTTTTTTATGTATTTGGGTGCTCCTATATTGGGAGCGTATATGTTTACCAGAATTATTTCTTCTTGTTGGATTTCTCCCTTTAGTATTATGAAGTGGCCTTCCTTATCTCTTGTTATGGCATTTACTTTGAGGTCTATTTTGTCAGATATAAGTATTGCTACCCCTGCTTTTTTTTCATTTCCATTTGCCTGAAAGATATTTTTCCATCCCTTCACTTTCAATCTGTGTGAGTCTCTTGTTCTGAGGTGGGTCTCTTGTAGACAGCATATACATGGGTCGTGTTTTTTTATCCATTCAGCTACTCTATGTCTTTTGATTGGAGCATTTAGTCCGTTTACATTTAAAGTTATTACTGAAAGGTATTTGTTTGCAGTCATATCTCTTTTTGTGTCTGTATTCCTTCTTACCTGTTTATTTCTTCTTTTTACAGTATTCCCTTTAGCAATTCTTGCATTGCTGGTTTGGTGGTGATAAACTCCCTGAGGCTTTTTTTGTCTGCAAAGCTCCTGATTTCCCCTTCATTTTTTTTTTTTAAATTTCTTTATTGATTAAGGTGTCACATATTTGTCCTCATCCCCCCATTCCCATCCCACACCCCTCCCCTTGGATGCCCCAACCCTCTGTTGAACTTAAGCATTGGTTAGGCTCATATGCATGCACACAAGACCTTTGGTTGATCTCTCCCCCCTCCCCCCACCCTCCCCTATCCTCCCTCTGAGGCCCGATAGTCCGATCGATGCCTCCTTGTTTCTGGTTCTGTTCTTGTTCATCAGTCTATGTTGTTCATCATTTCCCCTAGATGAGCGAAATCATGTGTCACTATAGATATAGTTATAAGAATTGAATGTGCGACGAGCAATAATAGTTATGCTGACAGGCAAATGAATCAGTCTGTAGTGAGTTTCTTTCTGGACCAACAGTTCTTTTGAGACCCAATATCAATGTCCACCGGTTCCCTATGAGTACATGTCGGCACTGACCCCTCAGCTCTGGATGGTGGACAAATGGTGGTAATGCAGGTCCGACTCCCTCTGGTTTGGTCTCGGCTGGACCCAGGGGCACTGCTTCACCCGGATCCAGGGGCCCACGGCCTCACCCGGACCCGGGGCCAGGCTCACCCGGATCCAGGGGCCCGCGGCCTCGCCCGGACCCGGGGCCCAGGGCTCACCCGGCTCCAGGGGCCCGCGGCCTCGCCCGGACCCGGGGCCCAGGGCTCACCCGGCTCCAGGGGCCCGCGGCCTCGCCCGGACCCGGGGCCCAGGGCTCACCCGGCTCCAGGGGCCCGCGGCCTCGCCCGGACCCGGGGCCCAGGGCTCACCCGGCTCCAGGGGCCCGCGGCCTCGCCCGGACCCGGGGCCCAGGGCTCACCCGGCTCCAGGGGCCCGCGGCCTCGCCCCGACCCGGGGCCCAGGGCTCACCCGGCTCCAGGGGCCCGCGGCCTCGCCCCGACCCGGGGCCCAGGGCTCACCCGGCTCCAGGGGCCCGCGGCCTCGCCCCGACCCGGGGCCCAGGGCTCACCCGGCTCCAGGGGCCCGCGGCCTCGCCCCGACCCGGGGCCCAGGGCTCACCCGGCTCCAGGGGCCCGCGGCCTCGCCCCGACCCGGGGCCCAGGGCTCACCCGGCTCCAGGGGCCCGCGGCCTCGCCCCGACCCGGGGCCCAGGGCTCACCCGGCTCCAGGGGCCCGCGGCCTCGCCCGGACCCAGGATTCAGCCTCACCCGGACCCAGGGGCGCACGGCCTCGCCCGGACCCAGGATTCAGCTTCACCCGGACCCAGGGGCGCATGGCCTCGCCCGGACCCAGGGGCACGTGGCCTCACCCGGACCCGGGGCCCAGCCTCACCCTGACCCAGTTCCCAGCCTCACCCATACCCAGGGGCTCGCGGCTTCACCCGGATCCGGGACCCAGCGGGGTTTCGTCTTCTTGATCCCAATTCCTGTTGGTCAATTCCCTCTCAGCAATTCCTTCGGCCATTTTCTCAGAGTTCCCGGGCAGCCACCGCAGAACTCGTTGGGCGGCGGGCTCGGCGAAGCTCCGGTGTGCCCGGTGCGCGGCGGCGGGCTGGTCCGGGGTGGCTGCGTCGGCCCTTGGGTCTGCAGCGGTGGCCGGTCGCCGAGCGTGCGCACCTGGCCGCTTCCGGGGTGTTGAGATTCTTGAAGGACTCGGAGGTCAGCAAGCGCGTAGTCTCCCGCCCCATGTCTCCCAGGGGCTCGTCTGTCCGTGCTCGGCAGCGAGTGAAGCCTTCCCCTCAGCCGGAGACCGCTGGGGGAACTGCACCGAGCACGTTCCAGGCCACCATTGTGTCGCCTGAGCCGTAGTTTTTAAAGTGTGGTCTTTGGGTCACCGGCATAAGCTTCATCCCGCGTACCCCTCTCTTTTATTCTAGTTGTATAGCATCCGCTCAGTTAGCCCTCCGGTGGTTCTGGATGGTGTCTGCTCTGCTCTCCCGTTGTAGTCTCAAAACCGTTGTGGTAGGCAGCAATCAGGCTTCTGCCCTATGCCTCCATCTTGGTCCTTGTTTGTATAGTTAAGTCTTGATTGTTGTTGGTGTCACTGGGAGGAATTGTCCTCCAGGCCTATTGGCCGTGCGGACCCTCTGTGACTATAAAGGAAGAGTTGCTGTGCGGGAGACACGCCTATGTGCCGGGTCTTGGTGCAGCAAGGCTTCGGCGCTCACTGCGTCTGCCTCTTGAATGTGTCCCTTATGGGAGTGGTCGAAGTCTGGTGTCATCTCACACCGACCACTAGATGCCCTCATTTCTGGGTCTCCAATGTAGTGTAGGTCAGCTACTGCCTGTGGCCCCTCAGCAGGAATTACAGCATCCCTTATATTCGTGACCTGTTTCGGTGCCTTCCCCTTTTGGCTGCCTCCCTATCGCTCAGCTTCCCCAATCTCCCTAGGTGGTCGCTCTTGATATCCCCCTTTGTGGGCTGAGTGCAAAGTCTTGGTGTTGTTAAGCCTTGATTGCTGTTGGTACACTGGGAGGATGTGACCCCCGGCCCAATTGGCTGTGAGGATCAGCTGTGTCTATGCCGGGAGACAGCCCCATTCAACTAGACTTGCAAAATTGTAAAAGCCTCTGTGTTCAGCTTGGATGGGGTGGAGTTACAGGGCGGAGCCTACCGCCTTGGCTTCCCGTCAGCCCCGCCCTATGAGGTTCCTGTGTCTCAGTGTCCCTCTGTACTCCCAGCAAACACCTCTGAGAGAAAAGTGCCCTGGAGTTTCGCGCGCTGCCAAACAGTCTAGTCTCTCCCCCAATGAATCTGGATTCCCAGATTCTCTCCCGGAACTGGGTTTCCGTGTAGTCAGAATTGGGGCTCACCTCAGTCTGGCGCTTTTGTCTCCTTCCCTCCAGGGCGACTCAGCGGCACAGTCAACAGCCCATCCTCCGCGCACAATCCCCTGCGCGCCTCCGGTGCTCTGTTCTTCGCCGCCTCTCTGCATCTCTGCCCAGTTTTCCCCAGTATGAGCCTGGCTTCCCCGGGTCTTTCCCGGAACTGGGGTTCAGTGCAGTTGGAACTAGGGATTCAGCACAGTCCGGAGCTTTTGTCTCCTTCCCGCTAGGGCAATCCAGCGGCACAGGCAACAGACCCTCCTCTGTGCGCATTCCCGTGCGCGGCTCCGGCGCAGCTCCTCTGTGTCTCCGTCCCACAGCTCAGACTCCCCCAGCATGAGCCCGGCTTCCCAGGGTTTCGCCGGGAAATGGGGTTCAGTGCAGTCGGAGCTGGGGTTCAGCACAATCTGGCGCTTTTATCTCCTTCCCGCCAGAGAACGCCAGCCAGGCCGCCAGCCGCCCCTTCCTCTCCGGCTCCGTCTTCCCCGCACGCGCGCGGGCTCGTGTCTCCGCCCGTGTCTCCATACCTCAAGCTTTTACGGCTTCTCTGATTTTCCTTGTGGTTTTCTTTTTCCTTCTAATTGTGGGCATTTCAGTCAGCCAGCTTTCCTGTGGTTCTGGATGATGTCCGTTTTGACTTTTAGTTGTGTTTTTGATATTGTTGTGCCCAGCTGTAGGTTAGGTGTTTAACCTATGCCGCCATCTTGGTTTCTCTCCCCTTCATTTTTGATTGATAGTCTTGCTGGATATAGTATTCTTGGATTCAGTCCTTTGCTTTGCAACACTTTGTATACCTCCTTCCATTCACTTCTAGCTTGTTGTGTTTCTGATGAGTAATCATTTGACAATCTGATGGGTGTTCCTTTGTAGGTAACTCTCTGTCTCTCTCTTGCCGCCTTTAGGATTCTCTCTTTATCATTTATATTTGCCATTGAAATTATGACATGTCTTGGTGTGGGTCTTTTGGGGTTGATCCTGCTTGGGACTCTCTTTACTTGCGTAACTTTTATCTTTCCCATATCCGGGAAGTTTTCTGTCATTATTTCTTCAAATAGATTTTCTAATCCCTGCTGCTCTTCTTGTCCTTCTGGCAGCCCTATTATACGCATGTTACTTCGTTTCAGGTTGTCCCGAAGCTCCCTTAGGCTTTCCTCCTGCTTTTTAATTTTTTTCTCCAATTGCTGTTCAGCTTGAGCTTGTTTCTGTACCTGATCTTCTAACTCACTAATTCGGTCCTCTGCTTCTTGTAGTCTACTGTTGAAACTTTCCATGGTGCTTTTGATTGTGGCTATATCACTTTTCATTTCTTCCTGATTCTTGCATAAGTTGTTGATTTTCTCATCCATCCGTTGTATAAATTCCACGACCATTACTCTGAACTCCTTTTCGGTCATGTTGCAAGCTTCAGTTTCACTAATTTCCTTTCTTGGCGACTCCACATTTTCTTTCCTCTGTGAGATATTTCGTTTCCCCATTCTGGCTATTACCAGAAAGCTCAAGTTTCCGTTTGCGTGGACCTGGGCCGTGTGCTGTGGGGACTTCGCTCCACCCGAGTTTCACTGGAGTGCTCTGACACTAGGACGTGTGGCTGCCTTTGGTTGGTGGGAACCAGACTTGCCCAGGGTCAGTGTCCCCAGTGTTCTGTGTGGTCTCGTGTGCACACTTGGAATCAGGGGCCCTGTCTGCACCACACTGTTGGTATGTGCCGAAAATGAGATCCTTAGGATGTGCCAGGAGTCAGAGTTTCCCTGTGTCTGCACCAAGACTCTAGTGTCAAAGTCTCTGTTGCCTTGTGAGGTTTCTCGTTGAGAATCAGGGTCCCTGTGTGTGCATGCACCATCAATTGGGGTCGCTGGCTCTTAGTGTGAATGCGCTGTGAGTCAGGGATCCCAGGCAGCTGTGTCCAGCATGCCAAATTCCCTGAAGTGGAGCTGCGTCCTGTGTGTGCTCTCTCTACTGAGCCAAACCGGCTAGGGCGCACATTCTTAAAATCCTGAAGGTGAGCTGACTCCGTGGTGCACTCTCCCAAAGTCCTGGAAGGGGGGCGGAGTCAGTCCTGCGCGCCAACTTCCCGGAAGGGAAGCCCTTCTGTGCATGCTCTAAGATTCCCAGAAGGGGGAGCTGTGACCCGCAAGCCAAATTCCCCGAAGGGGAGCCCTCTGTGCGCACTGACAGATTTCCCGGACCGGGAGCTGCTTCTGTCCTGTGCCGCGCCAAATTCCCTCGTGGGGAGCGCGTCCCTGCGCAAAGCTCGGCAGCTTGGGCGAGGGGCGGGTCTATCAGTTACTATGGCGCTCTGGGCGCGCCTGTGAGCGCTCAGCAGCTTGGGGGAGGGGCGGGTCTATCAGTTACTATGGCGCTCGCGCGCCTGCTGGGAGTGGGGTAGGCTCTTTGACTCAAGGAATTCTGCTGAGAAGTCTGGATTCTTGTTTGTTGGTCTGAAGCTGTGATAGCAGTTCTCTGTGCCCAGTGGCTGCAGTGTCCTGGTTTGTGTCAGAAGCCAGGATCCGCGTCTCAGGCAGCTCTGTTTCCCAAGATGGCGTGGTCTCCGCGTTCGCACCAGCCGCTGAGAAGTGTCCGCTTTGTGCGCGGGGCTGCGCCGTCTAGGACTGCCCAGTTAGGGAGCCCCTTGGAAGACGTGCAGAATCTAACTGACCCTGGCTCACACACACACACACACCAAACACGTCTACACTCTCCTCTATGGGTTCCTCACTTGCACTCTCTCCCTACCTTCCTGCTGGTCGCCATCTTTTTCTGTTTTTCCAATAAAATATATTAAAAAATAATTTTAAAAGGCGCCTTCCCCTCACAAAAGCCATATGATCTATTGGCCTATTGGTACTTTTTAGAATGTATATTAAGTAACTAAGTAAAGTCTTATAGCATGCTAAATTGCTTGTTGTTTATTCCAGTCTGATTATCCTTCACATTCAGATTTTACCTACAATCTAAAAAATGTATTTATTTTTACTAAAGTAATATAGAAAACAGGATTTATGCTGATAGGAGAATCATAAAATAGTCACACTTTATATATTAGCCTTGTTTTCAAGGAAGTTGCTATTATAGCTATGAATTATTTGTGTGTGTGTGTGTGTGTGTTTTGTGTTTTTTTTTTTGTCCTAAGAAGGAAATAGCTATTATAATTTCCTATAGTTTAGAATACATAAAAATCATGAAGAAATTATTTGTCCAACATTCACTGACACATGGAACTGGAACTAAAATGTATTGTCTCCTAACAGAATTTCTCTGATGGCTTAGAAGCATTGAATTAAAAATCAGATGAGCCGAAACCAGTTTGGCTCAATGGATAGAGCGTCGGCCTGCGGACTCAAGGTTCCCAGGTTCGATTCCGGTCAAGGGCATGTACCTTGGTTGCGGGCACATCCCCAGTAGGGGATGTGCAAGAGGCAGCTGATCGATGTTTCTCTCTCATTGATGTTTCTAACTCTCTATCCCTCTCTCTTCCTCTCTGTAAAAAAAAAAAAAAATGAATAAAATATATAAATAAATAAATAAAATAAAAATAAAAATCAGATGAGTTGGGAACTTGTGTCCTGTGTTTTGTTTGATAAGGTGGAAGCATATCATAGAGGACAGAAGGCAAAATTCTCAAAAGTGATAAATTCTCAAAAGTGATAAATTCTCAGTCATCTCCTGGATAAAGCATTACCCAAACTATTGCCTTAAAATTGATAGCAGATTTTTAAAAATGTTAAGAATGCCTTTTTACTGTTTCTTTCAAATTTGTCATTATATTTTATTAGAGGCCCAGCGCACGATTAAATCATGCGCGTGTAGGGTCCCCTAGGCCTAGCCTGCCATCAGGGCCATGTCTTCCACCTTGCGATGCCTCGCACACTCCGTGGACACGGCTGGTACCCCGCAATGCTCCGCCAATGCTTCTGGCACCCCGAGGAGGGGGTGGGGGGAGGGAAGGACCCCAGACTCTGCCACGTGTGCCAGTGGGACCCCAGACCCCACCACCGCCAATGCGGGCCTCGCGAGCTCATTTGTAGCTGGCTGATCCCATTCCTCTCTCCCCAGTGTTGAGAGTCTGAGCTGTTGGCTGCTCTGAACCATTTGGCTCTTTGCCTTAGTAACAGCTTTTACCTTCTGCCTCAATTCCTCTCCCAGCTCATGCCCTTCTCCCATGCACTGCCTCCTCCTGCTGCTGGCTGCATGCAACCCTGCCCCTACCCCTGTGGCGAGAGCACCTCCACTTGCCACCTGGGGAGCTGCACCACACTCCCCGCACCCACCTGCCTGGCACCCATCCCCAGCACCCTCTTTGCCACATGGCCCCACCCACCCGCCACCTGCCTTGCTGCGATTGGAGCCTATGGGCCAAGGGACCAAGAGGTGCTCCATGCACCTCCTGGTGACCAGTCTTTGGTTGTTATGGTGTTATGGCGTTATGCCATTATGGCCACTGGCTTTTTATATATATATATAGATTCTCATTTTCACTGAATTCATCTAAGTGTTGGTCATTCTCACTTTAGCATTTGAGGATTAAGTGAATTATATATGAAAAATGCTCAGAACCATGTTTGACAAAGCATGATTCAAACTAATGAGCATCTACCATGTGCTTTTAGGCATTACAGGAAAAAAAGAGATAAATAAAACATAATTTAAACCTTTGAAGTACACAGAAGCTAGTGGGCAAGACAGAAACATGAATACCTGCATTGTATGACAGACTATAGCTAGTGTCCTAATAAGAATGAGAGGAGAAAGAAGAATTACCTTTATGATTATGCACTGGATCATTCAGTCATTAGTATAAATTAACTCACAGTTTTACTACATTCATTTAAGGTAAGCTGGATAGATGTTCCTTTGATCATTTATGTATCACTTTGTAATTTACAATGTGCTTTCACATACACTCTCATTTATTGTTATCCTCACAATAGCTTCATAAAAGGGATCACAGAAATTTTTCATTGGATAGAAAGGAAGATAAAGTTTGGAAAGAATATTTTATACTAGAGGCCAATTGCACAAAATTCATGCAAGAGTATGCCTTCCTTCTCCCGGCTGCTGAGACAAGCTTCCTTCTGGCACCCGGGACCTGGGCTTCCCTCCAGCTGACAGCAGGCACCCAGGACTCAGGCTTCCCTCACAGCCCCAGCTTCATCTGAAAGATTGTACAAAAGGACATCCGCTCTAATTAGCATATTATGTTTTTATTATTATAGCTAGAGGCCTGGTGCACAAAATTCGTGCATGCGGGCTGTGCCCCTCAACCCAGCCTGCACCCTATCCAATCTGGAACCCCTCTTACAATCCAGGACTGCTGTTTCCCAACCGCTCACCTGCCTGCCTGTCTGATTGTGCCTAACCACTTCTGCCTGCCATCCTGATCACCCCTAACCACTCCCCTGCCGGTCTGATTGCCCCTAACTACTCTCCACTGCTGGCCTGGTCACCCCTAACTTCCCTCCCTTGCCAGCCTGGTTGCCCCTAACTGCCCTCCCCTGCCAGCCCGATTGCCCCTAACTGCCCTCTCCTGCTGGTCTGGTCACCCCTAACTGCCCTCCCCTGCAGGCCTGGTCTCCCTTAACTGTCTTCCCCTGAAGGCCTGGTCACCCCCAACTGCCCTTCCCTGCAGGCCTTGTCCTTCCCAACTTCCATTCCCTGTAGGCCTCGTCCCCCCAAACTGCCCTCCCCTGCAGGCCTGATTGTCCCCAACTGCCCTCCCCTGCTGGCCTGGTCCCTCCCAATTGTCCTCCTCTGCTGACCTGATCGACCACAACTGCACTCCCCTGCCAGCCATCTTGTGGTGGCCATCTCGTGTCCACATGGGGCGGCAATCTTTGATCATATGGGGGTGGCCACCTTTGACCACATGGGGGTGGCCATCTTGTGTTGGAGTGACAGTCAATTTGCATATTACCTCTTTATTATATAGGACAAGAGGCCCAGTGCATTAAATTCGTGCACGGAGGGTGTGTCCCTCAGCCCAGCCTGCACCCTCTCCAATCTGGGACCCCTCGAGGGATGTCTGACTGCCCGTTAAGGCATGATCCAGGTAGAATCAGGCCTAAATGGGCAGTTGGACATCCCTCTCACAATCCAGGACTGCTAGCTCCCAACTGCTCGCCTGCCTGCCTTCCTGATTGCCCCTAATTGCTTCTGCCTGCCAGCCTGATCACCCACTAACCACTCCCCTGCCAGCCTGATTGCCCCTAATTGCCCTCCCCTGCAGGCCTAGTCACCCCCAACTACTCTCCCCTGCAGCCCTGGTCACCCCAACTTCCCTCCTCTGCCAGGCTGGTCACCCCTAACTGCCCTCCCCGATAGGCTTGATCGCCTCTAACTGCCCTCCCTTGCAGGCCTGGTCCCTCCCAACTGCCCTCCCCTCCTGGCCATCTTGTGCTGGCCATCTTGTGTCCACATGGGGGAAGCCATCTTTGACCACATGGGGGCAGCCATCTTGTGTGTTGGAGTGATGGTCAATTTGCATATTACTATTTTATTAGATAGGATAGAGGCCTGGTGCACGGGTGGGGGCCGGCTGGTTTTCCCTGAAGGGTGTCCCAGATCAGGGTGGGGGTTACCTTGGGGCGTGAGGCGGCCTGGGCAAGGGACCTGTGGTGGTTTGCAGGCTGGCCATGCCTCCTGATGACACAAGTGGAGGCCCTGGTATCTGGGATTTATTTATCTTCTATAATTGAAACTTTGTAGCCTTGAGCTGAGGCCAGGGCTGGCCAGGGTGGGTGGGAAGCTTGGCTTTCTCCATTGTTGGGGGCAACCCAAGCCTCCTAATTGCTCCAGCTCTGTGGCTGCTGCCATCTTTGTTGGGTTAATTTGCATACTCACACCTGATTGGCTGGTGGGTGTAGTGGAGGTACAGTCAATTTGCATGTTTCTCTTTTATTAGATAGGATAGTTGGTCAAATGTCAGAGGTGTTCTAATATCAAAGTTAGGGTGAGGAACCTGAGTTCTAGAGAGATAGAGACTAGCCCAAGGTCACACAGTTAATTAGTAGGAAAACCTCAATTTGAGATTATCTACTAGGTGTACCACTTAATAATAGCGGATTTTGTAATCAAAGAAAACACAATAATTTCAAGAGAAATATCAAAAGTGCTTTATTTAAAGTAATGTCCATCGCTAGCTACACATATCCCCATATTTCAGGTAATTTGTGGATACTGTACCAATAGAACTTTTCTTGTTTTGAGGCAAACCACTCAGAAACCCAATTTTCTACTTCTTCATATGTTTTGAAGTGCTGCTCAGAAAATGCTTATGCCATCGATCAGAACAAGTGGTAATCTGAAGGAGCAAGGTCTGGTGAATACCGCAGGTGTGTTAATACTTCCCAGGCATCATCTTTTAACGTGTCTTTAGCTGGTTTTGAAGTGTGTAATGGTGCGTTATCATGAAGCAAAATTACTTTGCCGTGTCTTCTGGCACATTCTGGTCGTTTTATGTTCAAAGCGTGGTTCAAATTGATTATTTGTTGTGATAGCAATCAGTATTAACAGTTTCACCTGGTTTTAGAAGCTCATAATACACCACACCTTCCTGATCCCACCAAACGCAGAGCATTGTCTTCTTTCCGAAGTGATTTGGCCTTGCAGTCAATGTTGATGGTTGACCTGGATCAACCCATGATTTTGTGCATTTTGGATTCTCAAAATAAATCCATTTTCATCACCAGTCACAATTGGATGCAAAAAAGACTTTCGTGCTGTTGAAGAAACATTTTACTGATGACTTTTCGGTTTTCCATTTGTCTTTCGTTCAGTTGATGTGGCACCCATTTTACTTCCTTTAAAATCTTTCCCATTGCTTGTAAATCATCACAACGTTTAATCTTTCTGCAAGTTGTTTTTGAATTTGACACGCATCTTCATTCAATAATGCTTGTAATTGTTGGTCTTCAAACTTCTTCATTTGACCTGCATGTCTTTGTCTTTCACATCAAAATAATCACTTTTAAAGCATTTAGACCAGTGTTCACAAGTATCTTGAGATGGAGTATGTTCACCATAAGCTTCCTGAAGTATTCAGCAGCACTTTTACTCAAAATTATGAATTAAAACTTCCCACAAATGCTCTGTTTTTGGCACAAAATTCAACATTTTTATGTGTAAAAATATCTATGATGTTACACAGTCAGCAAATTTGACATATGAAATTTTGAAGTTTGTTGTCAATACAACAAAATAGCATACATATCAAATCGCATATATATCAACATATGTGTAACTCTATCTATTGAAAAATTCCGCATTATTAACGGGTACACCTAGTATCCTATATAATAAAGAGCTAATATGCAAATTGTTGCCATGCCCTCACACCCTTGTGCTCTCAGGGGGACCTGAGTCCAGATCGGGGACCTGTGGCCGCATCCCCTGCCCCAGCGGGGCTTGATGGGGGACCTGAGGCTGCTCCCCCTACCTGGCATTGCTTGATGGGGGACCTTAGGCTGCACCCCCTGCCTGGCGAGGCTTGACAGGAGACTTGAGGCTGAACCCCCACCTGGTAGGGTTTGACAGGGGACCTGAGGCTGCGGCCTCCGCCCAGTGCTAGGCCAGGGGACCTGAGGCTGCACCCTCCCAACCTGTGGGGCTTGATGGGGGTTGGGCCAGCTGGGTCGGGGTCTTGTGTGATTTTGAGGTGCACGCGGGTGGGCAGGGACTTGATTCTGGGCTCCATAGTGCGCCCCAGATGCTGAAAAGAAGGAGATTTTCATATACATTTTACTAATTTTCTTTCATCTCTGACACTTCTTTATAGAGAAAGATCATATAGCAATATTAAAATATTTCCTCTATTTAATTACCTTTTAATGTGCACAAATTTTGTGCATTGGGCCACAAATCCTTATATAAAAACTCTGAGTCTGTCACATCCGCAATGACCGGAAACTTGACCATTCGCCCAGGCTGTATGTGCAGCAGGCTCTGGTGGGTGGGGACTTGTGGCAGTGGAGATGGGGACAGGGGAGGCGGGGCTGACAACCTTACACACGCACAGACACACACAACACCCACCAGCTCACAGCCTTTTCTCCCTTTCTTTCCCTCTCTCCCAGCTTGCTCTCAGAGCCTCTCTCAGAATGAGGAAACAAAACAGACTGGGCCTGAAAAGGCCTGGATGGAAGGGAGGGCTGATAGAGGGTGGAGCAGCCCCCATTGACCCTTTCCCCTCCCAGGTGGGAAAGAGGAAGAGGGACACAGAGAGGCAGGGAGGCCTGGAGGACTGCTGAGAAAAACAAAGAGAGACAGAGACTGGGCAAGATCAGGCCAGCAGAGGAGGGCAGTTGGGGGTGAGATCAGGCTGGCAGGGGAAGGAAGTTAGGGGTGATCAGGCAGGCAGAGGCAATTGGGGGCGAGATCAGGCCAGCAGGGGAGAGCAATTGGGGCGAGATTAGTCGGGCAGGGGAGGGCAGTTAGAGGCGATCAGGCAGGCAGGCAGAGAGGTTAGGGGCAATCAGACAGGCAGGCAGAGGCAGTTAGGGGCAATCAGGCAGGGAGGCAGGTGAGTGGTTAGGAGCCAGTGGACCCATATTGTGAGAAGGATGTCCCCCAAGGGTTCCCCGATTGGAGAGGGTACAGGCTGGGCTGAGGGGAACCACCCCCCCCCCCCCGTGCACAAATTTCATGCACTAGGCCCCTAATATATATATATATATATATATATATATATATATATATATATATATATATATAAGCCTAAGTGACTCTCCGACCTGATCACCAGCAGGCAGACGCTCAACGCAAGAGCGGAAACGACAGGCATGGAAACATGGAGCAGACTGATGAATCTCAGAAGGTCTCTCCAACATCCCCTGAGGGCTCCCGGATTGCAAGAGGGCACAGGCCAGGCCGAGGGACCCCACCAGTGCATTAATCCATGCACCAGGCCTCTAGTATTTTATAAAGGCAGATTATGGACAGCAAAGCCATACCTTAGCAGGGATGAAATTAACAATGTATCTATTTCTCCCACCCTCTAGTTCCTGGGATATCTGCTAGTGTCTATAAAAAAAACAACAACAAACAAACAAACAAACAAAAACACTACAATAGACTTTTTAGAAACTGCATGGTATTTGCCTTGAAGTGCTTTCAGGGCCTATTTTCATAACATATGAGTCTTGTTAGGGAACCAGTATGGCTTTAACAACTACAAAAAATCATGACAGCAATTAACATTTTAAAATGTGTTTTAAAAAAAGGGATTGACAAATAAGTCATTAATTTCATTGGGGAAGCTCACCCTTCCTCATTTTGTTTTTATATTAAGAGTGCATTCTTTCAGCCCTGGCCAGTGTGCTCAGTGGTCAGAATGTCAGCCTGTGCACCAAAGGGTGGCAGGCTCAATCCCTGGCCCTGGTCAGGGCATGTGCAGAAGGCAACCAATTGATGTGTTTCTCTCACATCAATGTTTCTCTCTCTATTTCTCTCCCCCTCTCTCCCTCCCTTCCACTCTAAAAATTAATGGGGGGAAAAGAGAGAGAGAGAGGGAGAGAGAGAGAGAGAGAGAGAGAGAGAGAGCATGCTTTCTGAGTACACTGTTTTACATTAAACACTGAGGGAGTATTTCAAATTAGTCTCTTATGTTGTTATAAAAAACCGAAGAAGAACAAAGTAATACTTAGAGAGATGGAGTTACATTTATTACACACGGGTCCAGAGGAAAATGTCTCTCAAATTCTGGGCCCCAACATGCAGGAATTTTCCCTATTTATATGTTTTTATCTTCTTTGTCTCCCAAATATGGGGTGTTTCTGGCCACTTTTGCAAGTTCTTAAAGAGCCCATATGTGCTGTGGCCTTGAGACCTCAACCAGAGGCCTGGCCTGGCGCCAGCACTGATAACCTTGTCTGGGGAAGGTTTAATGGCCTCGCTGAAGTGGGAGTAGTCTTAGCAAGCAAGAATTTATAGAAGCCAAATAGCAGGGTTAAAATTTCAAACAGCAGTTTTTATATAAGACTAGAAGCCCGGTGCACGAAATTCGTGCACGGCAGGAGGTTGTCCCTCAGCCCAGCCTGCACCCTCTCCAATCTGGGACTCCTGGAGAAATGTCCGACTGCCCGTTTAGGCCCGATCCTGGTGGACATCCCTCTCACAATCCAGGACTGCTGGCTCCCAACTGCTTGCCTGCCTGCCTTCCTGATTGCCCCTAACCGCTTCTGCCTGCCAGCCCGATCATCCCCTAACCACTCTGCTGCCAGCCTGGTTGATGCTTAACTGCTCCCCTGCCAGCCGGTTTGCCCCCAACTTCCCTCCTCTGCCAGCCTGGTCACCCCTAACTGCCCTCTCCTGCAGGGTTGATGACCTCCAACTTCCCTCCCTTGCAAGCCTGGTCCCTCTCAACTGCCCTCCCTTGCAGGCCTGATCCCTCACAACTGCCCTCCCTTGCAGGCCGGGTGCCTCCCAACTGCCCTCTCTTGCTGGCCATCTTGTGGTGGCCATCTTGTGTCCACATGGGGGCAGGATCTTTGACCACATGGGGGCAGCTATATTGTGTGTTGCAGTGATGATCAATCTGTATATTATTCTTTTATTAGATAGGATAGAGGCCTGGTGCACGGGTGGGGGCCAGCTGGTTTGCCCTGAAGGGTGTCACAGATAAGGGTGGGGGTTCCCTTGGGGTGTGGGGCGGCCTGAGCGAGGGGCCTGTGGTGGTTTGCAGGCCGGCCACGCCCCCTGGCAACCCAAGCAGAGGCCCTGGTATGTGGAATTTATTTTTCTTCTACAATTGAAACTTTGTAGCCTGGAGCGGAGCCAAGCCTGGGGCTCCGGCAGCCATTTCTGTGGCAGTTAATTCACCTTCTACAATTGAAACTTTGTCGCCTTAAGCTGGTGGGCCCGGCCAGGGTGTGCGGAAAGCTTTGCTTCCCCTGTTGCCGCCGGCAACCCTGGCCTGCTCTCTCAAGCTCCATTCTGCCGCCATTTGTTTGAATTTGTTTACCTTCTATAATTGAAACTTTGTAGCTTGAGTGGAGGCTTAGGCCTGCAACGGCTATGGAAAGCTTGGCTTACTCTGTTACCTGGGAAACCTTGCTCTCTGTGGCTGTAGCCATCTTGGATTGGGGTTAATTTGCATACTCGCCCTGATTGGCTGGTGGGCGTGGCTTGGCTGGTGGGCGTGGTTTATATAGTGGAGTGATGGTTAATTTGCATATTACCATTTTATTAGAGAGGATAGATGCTTCATTGTGGACTCATTATTATTAGAATGCCAGAAATATGTTCAGGTATAGCACTGTTAATCAGAACAAATTTCTCTGCCACTTGTCTTGTTGTAAGTTCTACAATACTTAGGTAGGCTGATGTAGAAATAATTAGGCAGATAAGTGATTTTTTTTCTAAATAGTCAAATGAATTATGATTAAAAGAACAAAATGGTTAAAATAGTTATGACTTAATAGTTATGGCTGATGTAGAAATAATTAGGCAGATAAGTGATTTTTTTTCTAAATAGTCAAATGAATTATGATTAAAAGAACAAAATGGTTAAAATAGTTATGACTTAATTTGAACTTCTCTCCCATTTAGGATGTTCCAACATTTATTTAAATCAGGTTTGTAATGAAACTTGAAAGATAAAAAAAAATATTACTGTTAAAATTATAGAACTAGATCTCTGAACCTTTGTAATATTTAGAAAAAAATTGGTATGTATGGATATTTAGTTTAAGTTTATAGAACCTTTTGTAAGCTTAGAGCACTGTTATTGTCTATTTGTCCATCAAAATTCAGATCAAATATGCATAGTATGAAAGCTATACACAAATATTTTAACATGGTTATCTTAAAAGTGTGGTTTGGTAGGTACTGTTTATTCACAATTATTCCCTTCTATCTCTTGTCACGCTTTCCCTGCAAGCAGAATATACTCCTCCATCCCGTTGATTTTGGGTTTGATCATGAGACTTAATAGCTCTAAGTAGAGGCTTTAAGACTTTTTTATCACGCTCTTGTGCTCATGCTCAAAATATCCTCGTTTTTAAATAGAAGAATGTGGCTTAGTGTGGTTAGAGACTTGTTTGTAATCATATAGCTCATGAAATTTTAAATCCATAAGCGTTGGAAGTAGAATTCCTCTTTTCTGTCTTTTATAACTTCTGCCATTTTAGTTACTATATTCTCAGAATATTTTTATCCAAGTTACAAGGAATATGTTTCTGCAATCATGTTTTTCATCATGAAAAGAAAACAGGAGTGAATAAATCTTCAGAAGACATGGTAGTAGGTTACAAAACGTGATCTTTTTACATGCATTTGTACATAAGTAACAATAATATTTGACTTGCAATGAGGAGGCAAAAAGGGCTAATTCCAATGTAGCCCTGATATTTGAGGCTAGTGATCTGAATCCAGGCTAGTAAGCTCAGTGTACATTCCTGATAGCCTATGATTAAGTCATTACCTCTTTCCCAGATACTGGTCTTGCAGAACCGGTTACAGAGGTCATTGGACTGTGGACAGTACACTGCCCAGAGGGAAGGCTCCTAACTCTGACGCCAGGCCAGACCACCAAATATGGCCTGGAGACCCCCAACACCTGGGGGCCTTCTTGCAAGGCCTGAGAAAAGGACTGGAAGCATAATCCATGCTTGTGGGACAAAGAGCACAGGGAAGGAGATATAAGGGAGGGCCCCATGCGTGTTCCTTCACTCAGATTTGGAAGGCTGTTCCCTGAGTCCACTGGCGTTATTAAACAGTGTCCCTCCAACTTCCTCAGAAGCGTCCTTGGTCTTCTGCAACAGCTGGTTCCCTGACCGAGAAACCAACCGAGCTTGGTATTTTTTTTGCCTCCAGTGAGGGGACAGAGCTTGGGGCCTGGGGGCGTGGGACAGGCCTCTGGAAGGCGCGCCCTGCTGATTTTAGCAGAATTGAACCGGGGGGCTCCTGGCGCTCCCGGACCTCAGCCCAGGACCCGGCCGGCATCTAGAGAAAGTGGACGGACACTTCTAGACCTGTCGACAGAATCTGTAAGGTAGGGGCCCCATCAGTTCAGCCCACTCCAGTGAGTGGAAGGGGGAGCTTGATCACCTCCCCGGAAGTCATAGGACTTCATCAGGAATCAGGAATCAGGAATCGGGTGGACTGTGTTTTTAAACTCTGAGTGAATGTCTGGTGAAAGTGTGTGAGTGTGGAGGGAGAGGACCTGCCCTCTCTTATCCTTTGTGTGGCTCCACGACCTTGGTTACGGAGTCCGATTGGGCCCCAACCTGCGGTTCCGCGATTTGTCATATGGCATAACGGTGACTCACCCCCACGTGGAGGTGACCAGGCCCGGGGTTTATACGGGTGCACCTTAGCTAAGACAAATCTAAGCTCCCAAGGGACGCGGCCAGGTGGGCATCTGAGTGAGGATCTGTGAAAACAGGTCACCCCCTTCCTTGTCTGTCTCGCGCCACCAATCATCATGGGGTCAGGACAAAGTAAACCCACTGTTCTCAACTGCATGTTGAAAATTTTTGAAAAGGGTTTCAATGGAGACTATGGTATTAAAATGAACCCCAGAACACTGAAGAAATTATGTGAAGTAGAATGGCCAGCCTTCAGGGTCGGCTGGCCCTTGGAAGGCTCCTTAGATAAGGGGCTGGTCAGGGTGGTGTGGAATGTAGTCACAGGAGATCCTGGACACCCAGATCAGTTTCCCTACATAGACAACTGGTTAGAAATTGCTCAAATCTTGCCGCCTTGGGTCCGGTTCTGCGTGTGTAACAAGGGACAGAGTAAGGTTTTAATAGCAGAAGTGAAGAGGCAGGCAGGGCAGGAGCAGTCTAAGGAGAGGCAGGCAGGATATGAGAAGCAGGAAGGAGAAAAGAAACAGGTCCCTCAAAAGGGAACCCAACCCTCTGTTCTGCCAGGACCCCCTGAGGAAGTCCCGCCAGTTTTACCACCTCCATATTTGCCACAGGCAGCACCAAGTGCTCCCCCCGCTGATCTGGAAGGTCCGGAAAGTCTAGAAACACCGCCTCCCTCCATCTCTCCTCAACAGGGCTCTCCAGAGCCAGTTGGGTGGCGCTTGCATTCAGCCGATCAAGGGCCCAAGCCACAACCGGCACGTCAGATGCCTCTAAGGGAGATTCGGGGTGCCCAAGTGCTTGGTGAAGATGGGACCTTGCAGGAGGGAAGGCCAGTCTATTATTATCAGCCCTTTACCACAAGTGACATCCTTAATTGGAAACATCACACCCCAAGTTATTCTGAAAAACCTCAGGCCATGGTAGACCTCCTAGAAACAATTTTCCAGACACAAGAGCTCACCTGGGTGGGCTGCAAGCAGCTCCTTTTCATGTTCTTTAACACTGAGGAGCACATGAGAGTAGTATCAGAGGCTCGGAAGTGGCTCCAGACCCAGGCCCCGGCAGGAATATTAGATACAGACAGATGGGCAAGGGAGGCCTTCCCAGATGAGGAACCTGATTGGAGCCCGAACTCAGAAGACGGAAGGACCGGGCTAGAAAGATATCGGCTGGCCTTCCTCCAGGGGGTCAGGGCTGGAGCCAAGAAGCCCACCAATATGGCTAAAATCTCTGAGGTTTTCCAGAAGCCTGATGAAAGTCCAGAAGCTTTCTATGAGAGACTATGTGAGCCATACCGGATCTACACTCCCTTTAACCCTGAGGCCCTGGAAAATCAGACCATGGTAAATGCTGCTTTTGTAGGCCAAGCCCAGCCTTATATCAGGAGAAAATTACAGAAGCTGGAAGGGTTTGCGGGAAAGAATGCCACCGAACTGCTGGAGATAGCCAACAAGGTTTTCATCAACTGAGACAGTGTGGCAAGGAGGGAGGAAGAAAAGAGAATACAAAGAAGGGACAATGTGATAGCAGCAGCTTTTAGAGGCTCAGGCTCCCAGACAGATCAGAAAGGGAAGCAAGAATACAGACCAGGGGGAAAAGGAAAACCAAGCCTGAGACGAGACCAGTGTGCCTATTGTAAGGAGACAGGACACTGGAAGAATGAATGTCCCAAATGACAAAGTAAGAAAACTGGACCCCCTTTTCCACCCAGTCGCTATCAGCCAGAGCCACCTGAAGCAGATCTCATTGGGCTAGCAATGGCTGATTCTGACTAGGACAGACCAGGCTCTTTTCAGCTAGGCCCCCACGAGCCCAGGGTCAAAATGAAAATTGGGGGCCAGACTGTGGACTTTATGGTTGATACAGGAGCTGAGCACTCAGTAGTCACACAGAAAATAGCACCTCTCTCAGGAAAAGAGGTCACCATTATTGGAGCTACTGGGGATCAGACTCGTAGACCATTCTGCCGCCCTCGCCGATGCCAACTTGGTGGTCATCAAGTAATTCATGAATTCTTGTACTTGCCAGACTGTCCAGTGCCTCTAATGGGTAGAGACCTTTTAGCCAAAAGGGGTGCAGAAATCACTTTTGCTCCAAATGGCTCAGCACAGCTTCGCCTAAGTGAGGAGACCTCTCCAATGATCCTGTCTCTAGCAGTGCGAAGGGAGGAAGAATGGAGACTTTATGCCGACCAGTCAAAGGCCTCACCATTAGAACGGGAATTAGAAAAAGAATTCCTACTGGTCTGGGCTGAAGGAAATCCTCCAGGCCTGGCTAAGGACCACGCCCCAGTGCTGATTGACTTAAAGCCTGGGGCACAGCCTGTTAAAATCTGCCAATATCCAATTCTGAGAGAAGCACTCCTAGGAATCCAGTTCCACTTAGACCTGCTGCTTCAGTGGGGACTTGTTAAACGATGCAGGTCTCCATGGAACACGCCACTCTTGCCTGTCAAAAAGCCTGGGACTAATGACTACGGCCCTGTCCAGGATCTACGGGCTGTTAATGAGGCTGTTATAACTCTGCATTCAGCACTGCCGAACCCCTACACTCTTCTGGGACTCATCCCATCAGAGGCTGAATGGTTTACATGCCTAGATCTGAAAGATGCCTTTTTCTGCCTTAGATTAGCTCCTTCCAGCCAGCCTCTTTTCGCTTTTGAATGGGAAAACCCAACTACAGGGGCCAAGGAGCAGTTCACCTGGACCAGACTTCCACAAGGGTTCAAGAACTCCCCTACTCTTTTTAGTGGAGCACTAGCATCTGATCTGTCTAAGTTCCCAGGACAGGACTTGGGGTGTGTTCTACTCCAATATGTAGACGACCTCCTACTGGCTAGCTCCACACGAGCTCAGTGCTGGGAGGGAACACGAGCCCTTCTGAGACTGTTAACTGAAACAGGTTATCGGGTGTCTAAGAAAAAAGCACAGATTTGTCAGAAAGAAGTCAAGTATCTAGGCTTTCGAATCACCCAAGGGAAACGAAGACTAGGAACTGAAAGAAAGCAGGCAATATGTGCCATCCCAGTCCCTAGCACCCGGCGGCAGATTCGGGAATTCCTGGGAGCGGCAGGGTTCTGTCGAATCTGGATCCCAGGGTTTTCAGACTTGGCTAAACCTCTCTATGAAGCTTTAAAAGGGGAAGAGAAGGCACCCATCAACTGGGGTCCCGAACAGGAGAAAGCCTTCATCACCATAAAGGCAAAGCTCACTGAGGCCCCAGCACTAGGGCTACCAGATGTGACACGAGACTTTAATCTTTTTGTTCACGAGAACAGCGGGGTAGCCCTAGGAGTTCTAACCCAGGAGTTTGGACCCTGGCAAAGACCAGTAGCCTATCTCTCCAAGCAGATTGACCCAGTAGCCTCCGGGTGGCCCACATGTCTCAGGGCCCTTGCAGCCACTGCATTGTTAGTCAAGGAAGCAGATAAGCTTACCCTGGGACAAAACTTAAATGTAAAAGTACCTCATGCTGTGGTCACCCTGATGGAAGCTAAGGGGCAGCACTGACTGACTCATGCTAGAATGATTCAATACCAAGGCCTGTTAAGCAAGAATCCGCAGGTAGGATTAGAAGCAGTGAGAACTCTTAATGCTGCCACCTTTCTACCTGTTGCTGAGGGGACCCCTGAGCATGATTGTCTGGAAGTCCTAGAGGAGGTTTACTCCAGCCGGCCAGATCTAACGGATAGGCCCCTGCCAAACCCGGACTTGGTATTGTTCACAGGTGGCAGCAGCTTCTTAGATGAAGGAAAAAGACGAGCCGGATAGGCAGTAGTATCAAACTTTGAGACAATCGAGGCACAGGCCCTTCCTGAAGGGTGGTCAGCACAGAGGGCAGAACTTTGGGCCCTTGCCAGAGCCTTAGAGCTCAGTAAAGATAAGCGTGCCAACATCTACACTGACTCGCGCTATGCCTTTGCTACCCTGCATATCCATGGGGCCATATATAAGGAAAGGGGGCTCCTGACGGCCGGAGGAAAAGGAATCAAAAATCAGAATGAGATTTTAAAGTTACTAGAAGCAGTCTGGGAGCCCAAGGAAATAGCCGTCATCCATTGCAAAAGTCACCAGAAAGGGAAAGACTCAGTGTCAGAAGGAAACCAACGTGCTGATGCCGCAGCCAAGCTGGCTGCTAAAGAACAAGTGGCACCATCACGGATCATGTTGGCCCCCGAATTACCTGAACCTCCAAACTACACTCCTCAGGAAGAGAAATGGGCCCAGCAAGAAGGGGGCAAGAGAACAAAGGAAGGCTGGTGGATACTCCCAGATCATAGGGTCTATGTCCCAGAACAGTTAGCCCATAAGGTAGTCCTCCAGCAGCATGAACTTACTCATTTAGGGAAGACTGCCCTAGAACCTTTGTTAGGAAGATACTACCTAATGGCCCATCTTCCCTCCTTGTGTTCCTCAGTCTCTCAATGTTGCCTCCTCTGTGCTCAGAACAATGCCAAACAGGGTCCTGTAGGACCAATAGGAGTTCGGCGCTGTGGGCAAGCTCCTTTTGAGGACTTAGAAGTAGATTTTTACAGAAATAGGGCCTAGCAGAGGGAATAAATACCTGCTAGTTTTTGTTTGCACTTTTTCAGGCTGGGTTGAGGCATATCCCACTCGCACTGAAAAGGCGAGAGAAGTCACTAAGGCATTGCTGAAGGATATAATTCCACGGTATGGAATGCCTCTGACCATAGGGTCTGATAATGGCCCAGACTTTGTAGCAGAAATAGTACAACAGGTAGCTAAGGCTTTAGGAATTAAATGGAACTTACAGCCTATAGGCCTCAGAGTTCAGGGAAAGTAGAACGCATGAACCGGACTCTAAAGCAGACTATGGCTAAGCTATGCCAAGAGATAACCTTACCCTGGACAGATATCTTGCCTCTTGTACTTCTGAGGGTACGCTGTGCCCCAAGGGCCAGGGTAGGTTTCTCTCCCTTTGAAATTCTATATGGTAGACCCCCTCCCTTAATTCGGCCAAAGGGAGATTTGGGGAAAATAGGGAACTTAGAAATCCAGAAACAACTACAAGGACTTGGAAAAGCTGTCTTTGAGGTACACAGATGGGTTACTGACCGACTACCCATCTTTCTAGGAACAGCAGTACATCCTTATAAACTTGAAGACCAGGTTTGGGTAAAGGACTGGAAAAAGGAGCCCCTCACACCTACCTGGAAGGGACCCTATCCAGTCATATTAACCACCCCCTCAGCTCTTAAGGTTACAGGACTGAATACCTGGATCCACCACTCCCGGGTGAAGGCAGTCCACCAGCCAAGTGATGCCCAGCCTGAGTGGAAGGTGACCTCTGACCAGAAACACCCCCTGAAGATCACTCTCAAGAAGACAGCGGATCTGGCCGATCAACCTGCTCCAAGGAATTTAGAAATGCCCTGCTGAATTCTCCCTAACACTAATCTTTCTTTCTTATCTCCTCCTAAAGGTAATATGCTCTGGTATTTCTGGATAATCATTCGTTTTATCTTTCTAATAATTCTCATTTTGTCTTTTTATGAATGCCGCCGGAACCCGAGACTAGTACCTGGAGGGGAACTCATCTGTTCTTGCTGGAACACAGCAGCACCATAAAATTACTGCTTCCCATACAGCAAGGAAACAAAGGCCTCATCATGGATTGCTGGACTGCACCTTGTCATGCTATCCTTGGCTACATCTGCCTTGCAGAAATAGCCATAATACTGCTCTTTGTCCTAGCGGTTCACTGTTTTGGACCCCACTGAACAGAAATAGAGGGAACAACATGCTCCCACTAATCCTATGGCATGTTATGACTACACTACCAAATGCACGTGGGGGGGGAGGGGAAATTGTATTGGATGGAAAAATGATAGGACCTGTCACAGCCAATGTGCAGCTAATTAATGTTGCTCCTATTTGTTTCAGCAGTACCCAAGGCCAACATTCAACAGGTCGCCAACCAGATGAACTATGCAACTCTATCCTCAAGGCTGAAACCACCTACCCCCAGTGCTCCTCTGCAGGAACATTCTATGTGTGTGGAACCGCTGCTTGCCTTTGCCTGCAAACTGGATGGGAATGCCTTTAAACTTCAGAATTCCCTACAAACCCCTCATGGGATGCTAACCCCTTTTTTCATCGTCCCCTTTCAGCTGGAAGTAGTTAAGAGTGGTCGTTGCCCATGTTCACCATAATATCCCGTAGTCATTGCACCACAAGGCTAAGAGAAGCTTGTGAGACAGGGGTGGGGGGTGGGGGGGGTGGCGATGAGGAGGCAAAAAAGGCTAATTCCAATGTAGCCCTGATATTTGAGGCTAGTGATCTGAATCCAGGCTAGTAAGCTCAGTGTACATTCCTGATAGCCTATGATTAAGTCACTACCTCTTTCCCAGATACTGGTCTTGTAGAACCGGTTACAGAGGCCATTGGACTGTGGACAGTACACTGCCCAGAGGGAAGGCTCCTAACTCTGACGCCAGGCCAAACCACCAGATATGGCCTGGAGACCCCCAACACCTGGGGGCCTTCTTGCAAGGCCTGAGAAAAGGACCGGAAGCATAATCCATGCTTGTGGAACAAAGATCACAGGGAGGGAGATATAAGGAAGGGCCCCATGCGTGTTCCTTCACTCAGATTTGGAAGGCTGTTCCCTGAGTCAGCTGGCATTATTAAATAGTGTCCCTCCAACTTCCTCAGAAGCGTCCTTGGTCTTCTTGGTCTTCTGCAACAGCAAAATCATTAAAGAAAACTATAAAGTAAATAATATTAGAAACTGGGCTTAACTTTGCCCTTTAAGACCATAGTGTATCTTCTTAAACATTGTCTAGTGTGAATCCCTACTCTGTACTTTGATTTTGTTGTTCCCCACTCTATTGTGATTCCAGGATCCTTATCCACAGCTTTGACATCTGGCTCCTGGCTTCTATCTTTGTTTCAAACTAACCGGAAAGTGGCTGAAATGTATACCAGCCAATCCAGTGTCATACACTCATTATAAACTGCATTCCATTTTTGTAGATTGAAAATGGGAGAAGTGAATTTACAGGGGAATTGCAATTGCAATTGTTCCCAATTGTTTCTCCAGGTATTCCTTATTACTGAGAAATACAAATGTGCTTTTTGCTAGAAACCCCTGCTGATGGAAACAAAATCTGCATTGCTATTCAAATTATTATGAGCTACCTACAGCACTTAGCTAACACAGTTACCTAGAAATGTTTATTTCATAGAACATTCTCTCTTCATAAGTAAAGTGCGACAAGAATAAGATGTAATTTCATCATTTCATATCCAGATAAGAAATGATCATGCAAAGAGGCAACAAGAAATAGTGAGGGGTTTTCCAACTTCACATTCTACAACTCAGGTGAATCAAAGCCTTAGTCACAGTGGTCACTGTGGGAAGTGAGGAAAGGTGCTGGAAGCTAATTCCAGCAGCGTATAATAAAATGCAAAATGTTCATCAAAACGTTGATGAATCTTGAGGCTTCAGCAGGGTTGAACATCTGCATATATTATTAACTGCTGCTGAAATAGCCAAAAGCATTTTCCCAAACCTAAAGATTTGCATATATTATTGCCTGCTGCATGACAGCCAAAGGCAGTTCCCCCAACCTGACAATGCCTACTGTATACCAAACTTATCTTTTGATATGTATATCTGCTTTGCTTTAAGACAATTGTGTTAGTAAAAAACTAGGGGTCCAGAGATTCAGAGAACTTGGTTGCTATAGCCTCAGCCTCCCCAGATGCCTTCAAAATTTATATTTCTAGTCTCTTTATTAATTTACATGCAGTCCCTTCTCCAGATTCCTGAACCCTTATAGATGCTGAGAAACACCCCAGCAGAAAGGGGCAATCAAGATTAGGTTCAACAAAGCAGTTCTGATTTTGTCTTTATAAACTATGCTTGAAAAATACTTTTAAAAAAATGGTCCATGGGGAAAAATGTTAAACCACTGAGCAGTAGTAAAATGAGCACAGGTTTCAAAATCAGTCAAATTAGGTTTCAATCCTGGCTACAATTATGTAACCTTGAGATATTTTGAGGCTCAAATAAAGTCATGCATCCAAGTACCTACAATATGGCAGGTACTTAATAAATACACTTGTATTTATTATTATTGCATAAAATAACATGATATGTAATATCCAAGATCATAGAATACATGATGTTCATCTTCAAAAATTTATCAAGTAAATCATATGTGAAAAGCATAAGATTTTCTCATTGCCCTTGAAAACTTTACAGCCTAATTGGCAAAATGATACAAAGCATTAAAAAAAATCAACAATTAAACAGGGTAGTATAAGCTAAGAAATAAATGACTTGAATTCCCTGGCTGAAGAAAGAAAAGACTCCAATAAAAAATGAATATGTTCAAGTATATGACCTCATCCTCTTGGCATGAGCCTCTGTGTGACTACATTATGAAGACTATCCCCAAACTGAGAGATTGAAACAATTACTAATTTACTGATTGCCGTGCAACATCTCTATTGAACAGGGAGAAATAAATGCCAAGGGAAAAGAGCTATAAATGGTGTCCCCTAATGAAGAAATAATAAGCTATGGTCTCACCATAGATTCTCTACTATGTCTCCACACTTTCAGACCATTTGCCAGCACTCTCAAAACAAACAAAAGCAAACCAAGTATACTTTTCAATTAATTCAATTACACTAGCTGAGGGTAAGCAATATGTTAAACAGTGGAATGTGTAGCAGACATTGTCCATGATGTAAGTGCTTTTTGGATAGTCCCCATAAATGTCATTGCTCTGTTTTCCATTTATTGACTCTTCCAGATATAGTGAAAATGGTAAAATGGTTACATGACAGAAAAGATGCAGAAAAGTCACATGAATTCAGAATAGTATAATGAGAATTAGTCCACAAATCATGAAGGTCTGATTGATAAAAATGCTTAACCAAAGCCCAGAGCCTCATTTGCAGTGTCACTCATGGATGATGTTGTACTAGTATGTCTCTCCTAATGGCATTTATTCACTCAACAACAACAACAAAATATTGAGTGCTGTTCTGGGGATAACACAAAGAACAAGACAAGATTGCTGCTCTTCAGGAAGTTACAGTTCAGTGTTGTATACAAACAAATAATTAATCAGAAGTGGTTCAATAAGTGCTTTGATAGAGGCAGTTAGAGGTTTCAACCGAAGCTTGTATAAAGGGGCATTTACCTAGTCCTAGAGTCAAAGATGATAGCCTACAGAGAACATAATATCAAAGGAAAGATGCAAAGGAGGGATATGAATTAACTAGGTAACAAAGCAGGGAGAACAAAGAACAGTGTTCCAATGGTGAAGGTGATATGTACCTACAAAGGTCCTGATACAAGAGAGAGAGTGCTATTTTGAATGTAACAAAAGAAGAAAACACAAGGGTGAAAATGGCAAGACTGGAGAAGTGAGCAGGAGTTAGATTAAGAAGGGCCATTATTTCACGCCTATGTGGAATCTAATGAAAAAAATAAACTGATGAACAAAGTAGATCCAGTGACATAGAACAGACTGATAAATCTCAGAAGGAAGGCAGGGGTAGGTAGTGGGTGGGGAGTGATTAACCTGGGAATTTATATGCATACATGCATAGCCCATGGACACAGACAATATGGGAAGGGCAGGTACAGGGTGGAAGAGGTGAATAAGAAAAAAAGGGACATCTGTAATACTTTCAATAATAAAGATGAATTTTTAAAAAAAAGAAGGGCCTTGAAAACTATGCTGAGGGCAATGTGGAAACTGTTGAAGGATTGTAAGCATGCACTTATCATGATCAGGTTTGTTTTTGAACAATTACTCTGGGAGATGAATGGGCCAGAGGCCTAGAGAGCAATCAAGAGACCATTGGAGTAATTGTGACAGTAGTGCTTTCCTGGACAAAGACAAGCTTAGTGAAGATAGAAATAAATGAACAGACACAAAAAGCATTTAAGAAATAAAATCAACAGGACTGAGTGATCGATTAGATATAGGAGGTGAACAAAATGAGATTTCTAAGTGTAGGTATAACCTCAACAAAGAAACATATATCTGCAGAGAATCCTGAGAAAGCCTGACTAGAGATAAGTGTGAAGAAAATTAGAAGAGTATGGTATTATAGAACCTAAAGGAAAAGTCTTTCAAGGAGGATGGTTGTGTATCGAGTGATATTAAATGATACTAAGAAAACATTTGAAAGTTGTTAGTGGATTCACCATAAAGTAAATCACTAGTAACCTGGGCACACTGTCAAAACAATTTTAGTGAACACCTAAGAATAGATGAGTGTTTCTATTACCAGCGATATGGAAAAATGGGCAACCTGAAAAACTTCCTAATAAAAAACACAGAGAAATGTAAGGCAAAAATAAAACAAAAATCCTTGAACTATATAGCTGAGACCACAAGGAATTATATACAGTTGAGATCATTTTAAATTCCAGAAGTTATACATATAGTACAGAAAGTTTCTGTACAGAAAAGTTTCATCTGGCTCCCCTTAATGTTAACATATCACATAATCATAGTTCAATTATGAAAACTAAAAGATAAAAGTACATACAATATAATTAAACTGTAGACTGTATTCAGATTCTACCAGTTTTCTACTAAGTCCTTTTTCTGTTTCAGGATGAAATCCATGATAGCATATTGCATTTAGTTTTCTGTCTCCTTAGTTCCCTCTAATTCATGACAATCCTCTTTCTTGACCTTTAAGAATATTGACAATTTTGAAGAGTACTAGTAATATACATTATATAATGTCCCTCAATTTAATTTTATCTGATGATTTCTCATGAATAGATTGAAGCTATACTTTATTTTTTTGCAAAAAATAGTATGAATGTGATATTGATAAGGTTATATACTTCTCAATGCCTCACAGGCAGGCAGCCCAGATGCTTAGGTTTCAGAGGCCTAGACTTCTCAGTCTTCTTATTCTTCCTCCCGCTGGAGTTCTAGACCCAGCACTCATTCCTGGTCCTCCCCCAGAATAGATATTTTAAAGTATGTTCCCTTCAAACATCTAGTACAATGGCCTTTTACCAGTGTCCTAAATGCAAGGGTATTTCTTTTTCTTTTCCCCTTCTCCTGGTCTGCATCATAAGAGGAACTTTCTAAAGACTCTAATCTTTTCTGTGAGCACCTGGTAAGGTACATGCAGAAAAAGCCTTCAAGATATTGCAGACTTCCCCAATTTTTGTGGTCTGCACATACACTCAAGTCTCCACCAATTTGCTGATCACCCTAGGTGAATTCTATTTTATCTGGCTGTGACATATCCAGGTAAGCCAGTGTTTGCATATTTTCCTCAGATTTTGAGACACTTGGTTGCCCTACAATCTCATGAGTTCATGAAAAAATAGGAATTTAAATATAATTTTAGCTTTTTAAAATTGCAAAGTGGGAATGACACTCTTTCCAGCTCTCTACATCCTCAAGCAGATGTACAAAATATTATATTATATATTATGTAGATAATAGATATTTTTCTTTAAAACTATTTTAAAATAATAATTATGTTTTTCATTTATGACCTTATTCGTTTATTTGTCATGGTTTTAATACATATTATTATGATAGTGTTTTTCCAACAAGCATATACTAACATTTTACTTTTCTATTTCAAAGAACATGACTCATATTTAGACATGAAAGATCCTTTTGATAATAACTCAAACTCTACAGCTCCAGAATATGCTGAATACTGCATATTTGTCCTAAGTAGTGCCATAAGTGCTTATGTAAATGTAATGCAAAGTGTTTTTGGAATTTACATATACAGACGCATTTTTTCTGATACTTTTAAAATAGCAATTCAAATGCATTGAGGCACAGACAAAAATTAAATGACTGCTTCTAGATTCGACTTTATTCCTCAGTGTTTAGGTTGTTCTTTCTGTTCAATAAAGATATACTTTGTGAAGCACATTTTTTCAGTTTTCAGATCTCTTTAAAATTAATACCCAAAAGTGCTGGCTTATATTTTTCTCAATTATTATTATATGTGGAATAGTCTATTAATATGACATAGAAAAATGCCCTGAATATTTAACTATAGCTACTATTTACTGCTAGAATAACTATTGTACTATTTATTAAAGGAATCTGTTGTAATTACTAGGTCACCAAATTTGCAATTACTTCTGAAACAACTGTACTTACAATTCACCTTTATTTATTATATATATTTATTTAAATATACATATAATTCTCTTGTCTAACTTTAGTTCCCTTTAACACTTATGATGCATAATAATCTTCATAACATTGAGGACTGATTATAAACTTTGGGTAAGATGAATCTGTATTCACATCTTGGCTCTTTCACTTAACTAATCTTGAACTATTTGCTACAGCTTTCTGGGTCTCAATTTACTCATGTGTAAAATTATCTCATATTGTTGGTATACTAAGTTTTGAAATAATTGCAAAGCAACTAACAAAATAATTATCTCATATTGTTGGTATACTAAGTTTTGAAATAATTGCAAAGCAACTAACTGTTGTGTAGCTGATAATCAATAGGTATCAGTTATTACTATTTTGATTACTTCAAATGAAATGCCATCCTATATAATAAAGAGGTAATATGCAAATTGACCATCATGTCCTAGCACAAGATGGCCGCCCCCAAGTGGTCACAAGATGGTCGCCCCCATGTGGTCAAAAGATGGCCATGACAATGTGGTCACAAGATGGCCGCCCCCAAGTGGTCACAAGATGGTCGCTCCCATGTGGTCACAAGATGGCCATCCCCATGTGGTCACGAGATGGCTGCTCCCATGTCATCACAAGATGGCCGCCACAAGATGGCCGGCAGGGTGGGTGGTTGTGGGTGATCAAGCCAGCAGGGGAGGGCAGTTGGGGGCAAAAAGGCAAGCAGGGAGGACAGTTATGGGTGACCAGGTTGGCAGGGGAGGGTAGTTAGGGGAAACTTGGCCTGCAGAAGAGGGTAGTTGGGGGGGGACCAGGCCTGCAGGGGAAGGCAGTTAGGGGAAACCAGGCCAGCAGGGAAGGGCAGTTGGGGATGATTGGGCCAGCAGGGGAGGGCAGTTGTGGGTGAAAAGGCCAGCAGGGGAGGACAGTTGAGGGCAATTGGGCCAGCAGGGGAGGGCAGTTGGGTGCAATCTGGCAGGCAGGGTAGGGCAGTTGGGGGCAACAGGGCCAGTAGAGGAGGGCAGTGGGGGGCGATTGGGTTGTCAGGGGAGCAGTCAGGCATTGGTCAGGCTGGCATGGGAGTGGTTAGGGGGTGTTTGGGCTGGCAGGCAGAAGCAGTTAGGGGCAATCAGGCAGGCAGACAGGCGAGCGGTTGGGAGCCAGCAGTCCTGGATTGTGAGAGTGATGTCTGACTGATGGTTTAGGCCCAATCCCTAAACCGGCAGTCGTACATCCCCTGAGGGGTCATAGATTGAAGAGGGTGCAGGCTGAGCTGAGGGACACCCCCCGCAGTGCACAAATTTCATGCACCAGGCCTCTAGTCCTAGCTAATAAAGAGGGAATATGTTAAATGACCCTCATACCATTGCAAAGATGGCAGTACCCACAGCCAATAAGGAGGGAATATGCTAATTGACTGCCACACCCTCAAAAATGGCAGCACCCACAGCCACAAGATGGCAGCACCCAGTCCCCTCAGCCCCACCGGGGTGGCAGGCGCGTGGCCACTCTGTGCACCTGCCTCCGGAGTCCCCCAATCTCCTCAGCCCCCCAGCTGCCCAGGGCCGGCCCTAGGTGCAGGAAAGCTTCGGATGGCAACTGCCCAGCCGCCCACGGCCGCCCGAGGCTCAGGTAACCAGTGCCGGCCAAGACTTGCACTGCTGGCAGTGGCAGCAGCAGAGATGTGATGGGGCGTCGCCTTCCCCTGATCTCCGGGTCACCTCCCACCCCTGAGGGCTCCCGGACTGTGAGAGGGGGCAGGTTGGGCTGAGGGAACCCCCTCCAGTGCATGAATTTTCATGCACCGGGCCTCTAGTTTATGATAAGAGTCAAGGTGATGATTCTGGCAATGGATATTATAACCAGTTCTATATTTTGCCACCAGATAAAATTTCAAAAGCTATTTATTGGTAGTTAAAGATAAAAAAATATTTTTTAAAAATATATCTAAAGAAAATTCTAAAACTATTATTATCATTTCATCTGTGAATTTCTCTTCCAGCTTTACTGGTATAAAATTGACAAAATTATTGTATATTTAATGGGTACAATGTTGTGATTTGATATATGTATAAATTGTGAAAGGTTTCCCACAATCAAATTAATTAACACTTGTATGACTTCACATGGTTGGTTTTTTTCTTTTACCTGTTAATGTGATTTTTCTGACTTCAGATGCCACATACACTGAGTGGCCAGATTATTATGATCTCTGAACGCATAATAATCTGGCCACTCAGTATATATCCTATATAATAAAAGGCTAATATGCAAATTGTCCCCTCGACCAGGAATTCAACTAGCAGGCATGCCAGCCAACCGCCCATGTCCCCTCACCCTGGCCAGGCTGGGTGGACCCCACCCATGCACGAATTCATGCACCAGGCCACCTCTAATATATATATACACCTATCTAATAAAAGAGTAATATGCAAATTAACCATCACTCTGTGATACCCATAAGCCACACCCACCAGCTAATCAGGAGCCAATATGCAAATAAACCCAACCAAGATGGCTACAGCCATAGAGAGCAGGAGGGAGGCTTGGGTTTCCCTGGCAATGGAGGAAGCCAAGCTTTCCACCTGCCCTTGCCAGCCTAGGCCTCCACTCAAGGTTACAAAGTTTCAATGATAGAAGATACATAAATCCAAACAGAAATGGTGGCAGCTACGGAGCTGGAGAGAACAGGAGGGAGGCTAGGGTTGCCCCCGGCGATGGAGGAAGCCAAGCATTCCGCACACCCTGGCCGGCCCAGGCCTCCACTTAAGGCTACAAAGTTTCAATTATAGAAGATACATAAATCCCAACAGAAATGGCTGCCACCACGGAGGGAGCAGAAGGCTTGGCTACGCTCCAGGCTACAAAGTTTCAACTGTAGAAGATAAATAAACCCCAGATACCAGGGCCTCTGCTTGGGTCACCAGGGGCCGTGGCCGGCCTGCAAACGACCACAGGCCCCTCGCCCAGGCTGCCCCACGCCCAAGGGAACCCCCACCCTGATCCGGGACATCCTTCAGGGCAAACCAGCCGGCCCCCACCACGCCTCTATTCTATCTAATAAAAGAGTAATATGCAGATTGACCATCACTTCAACACACAAGATGGCTGCCCCCATGTGGTCAAAGATCCTGCCCCCATGTAGACACAAGATGGCCAGCACAAGATGGCCAGCAGGGGAGGGCAGTTGGGAGGGACCAGGCCTGCAAGGGAGGGCAGTTGGGGGCGATCAAGCCTGCAGGGGAGGGCAGTTATAGGTGACCAAGCTGGCAGAGGAGGGAAGTTGGGGGCTACCAGGCCTGCAGGGAAAGGTAGTTGGGAGGGACCCAGTCCTGCAGGGGAGAGCAGTGGCGGGGGGACCCAGGCCTGCAGGGAAGAGCAGTTAGGGGTGACCAGGCTTGCAGGGGAGCAGTTAGGCATCAATCAGGCTGGCAGGGGAGTGGTTAGGCGTTGATCAGGCTGGCAGGCAGAAGCGGTTAGGGGCAATCAGGAAGGCAGGCAGGGGAGCAGTTGGGAGCCAGCAGTCCTGGATTTTGAGAGCGATGTCCGACTGCCCGTTTAGGCCCGATCCTGATCGGGCCTAAACGGGCAGTTGGACATCGCTCGAGGGGTCCCAGATTGAAGAGGGTGCAGACTGGGCTGAGGGACACCCCTCCCCCCTGTGCACGAATTTTGTGCACCGGGCCTCCAGTATATATATATATATATATATATATATATATATATATATATATACATACATACACATATACTGAGTGGCCAGATTATTATGCATTCAGAGATCAGAATAATCTGGCCACTCAATATATATATGAGCTAGAGGCCTGATACACAAAATTTCTGCATGGGTAGAGTCCCTTGGTCTGGCTGACGATCAGGGCCAATCTGTGGGGCAACCTGTGGGGTGATTAGGGGCCCCCTCCTGGCACCTATCTTAGCTGGCCTGGGGCCTGAGAGCTGGGGGAAGCTCCTGCATTGAGCATCTGCCCTCTGGTGGTCAGTGCGCATCATAGTGACCAGTCATTCCACTGGTCATTCCGCTGTTCGGTCAATTTGCATATTAGGCTTTTATTATATAGGATACCTGACAACAATATTTTAGACACCCCAGTTCTATGCTTCACCACTCTCTAAACACTGTCCTCTCACAGACCACATGCATGCCAGTCTGTCATATTTATCTTCTTCTGAAACAGGATGTGACTTGGAAATTTGGGGCTGTATATATTTTAAAAGACAGTAATAGTAACTGAATCTCATTAATCCTTGACTCATTTATCCAGTAACTTGATGGTTACCATGTGTGAAGTACTATTCTGAGGCATAGAGATCAAAACATAGATAGGTATGGTCTCTTCCTTGATAAATGCACAATTTACCAGGTATAAAAGATATACTATACTGTAATAAGTGCAACAAATAACTAAGTATAAGTAGCTGTGTGAATTGGAGAGAGTAGAAAATGGAATGGGGATGTTTGAGGCAAGCTTCATAAAAGAGGTGCTATTTTAGCTGTTCCTAGAAAGATAAACTGAATAGTACTAGCCAAGGAAATAACATATGCAATGAATGTAACTCTGAGAGAGCTTAGATTTTCTCAAGGAATAGTGAGAAGGTGAGTGTGGCTGGAATATAGTCCATAGATGGGGTGATAGGAGCAGACGCAGTAGGAGGAAGTTACAAACCCTAAATGGGTTTGTAATAGGTTGAGGAGTATGAACATCATCTTGTGGTTACAGTGAGTATAATGGAGTGAATGGAGTTAAGGCATTATGAAATTAGTTAATACCTTGAAATTCTGTCCTCCAATGTGATGGTATTAGGAGGTTGGGCCTTTTGTGAGGTAATTAAGTCATGACCATGGATTCTTCATGAATGGAATTAGTGCCCTTTCCAACATGTAAGGACATAATGAGAAAAAAGCAGTTTGTAACCTGGAAGAGGGTCCTCACCAGAAGTTGACCATGCTGGCACCCTGATATTGGACTTTCAGCCTCCAGAACTATGAGAAATAAATGTCCATTGTTTATAAGCCACTCAGTCTATAGCACTTTGTTATAGCAGGCAGAATGGACTAAGACAGTGAGCCAACAAGTTCTGGGTATCATGGTATCATGGTTCAAAAATGTCTCAGATTACTCTACCGACATGAAACTCTCAACAAATACCTCTTAAGTGGAATAAAATAAATACTACTCACTGTTTTATGCCAAATATTATCTGGAAAACAAAGATTTACAAATCAGACCTGGCTTCCTAATTCAATAAAACTGATGTTCTTTTTATGCTCTCAATTGTAAATATCTATTATCAGACAACTTACTAGTTTCATGGGTCACCATTAAATTAAGTATTTGGTATATAGAGGGATTAAATCATTTTTGTAATTATCCCTGAGTTGTTCAAGGGCAAGATCAGACAATGATTCAACTCTGGTTGCCTAATAGGATACAACTCATTTTGTAAAAGCTCTTGTTGAGCCACCAAAGCACAGTGAGTGATAATATTTATTGGTCATTGACATGAGTGTAAGAATTAGCAACATTTAAAAAAAATAGATAACAATCTCGCCAATGGTTAATGGCACTAATATGCACAATGCCACTTTCACCACTCTAGGCTAATGGTGACTAACAATTAATCAGACTTATTGTTATGAGTATTAGCTGATTTATATTTTTATAACTTTAATAATAAACTATAATTTACATGCCATAAAATTTAACAATTATAAATATAAATACAATGATTTTTAGTAAATTTATAAAGCTGTGCAACAATCAACAAAACCTAGTTTTAGGACATTTGTTTCACCCTTTCACCCCCTGTCTCAGTTTGTTCAAGCTGCTATAATGAAATACCAGAGACTGGCTGGCTCATAAAAAACAGAAACTTATTTATCACAGTCCCAGAAGCTGGAACCTCCGAGATCAAGGTACCAGCCTGGTCTCATTATGGTGAAGACCCTCTTCCTGGTTTATAGCCTTCTTGCTGTGTCTTCACTTCATGATAGTGTCTAGGAAATTCTCTAGATTCTCTTTTATAAGGAACTAATTCCATTCATACAAGCTCTACCTTTATGCCCTGAGCATATTCACCTCCTAATGTGATCATTTTTGTGAGTTAGGATTTCAAAATATGCACCTAGGGAAACACATTCAGACAATAGCACCACCACAAATTCCCTCAAAATAATTTGCAATCAATCTCCATTCCCACTCTAGCCAAAGAAAAGCATTTATATATTTTCTGTCTCAGACTTGCCTTTTTTTAGAAATTTCATGAAAATGGAATCCTAATATGTGGTCTTTGGATCTGGCTTCTTTCATTTAGCATAATGTTTTTGAGGCTCTACCATGAGCTATAATGCATTAGTAGTTTGTCCTTTTAAATTGAAGAATGTAATTCTATTATATGGACTTACTGCTTTTTAAAAATCCATTCATCAGTTGATGAACATTTGGTTTGCTTCCACTTTTGGGCTATTATGAATAACACTGTTATGAATGTTCACTTACAAGTCTTTGTGTGGACATTAGTTGTTTTACTAAATGTTGTTGTAAGTTAATGTTTTAATTTTTAGGAAAATTAACTGTTTTCCAAAGTGTGTAAACAATTGAAATGCCAAATGGCATATATAAAAGTTCCAATTTATCTAAAATGATATAAACATTTATTGATTTTTTTTTTTATTTTAGCCATTATGGTGGGTATAAAGTGGTATCTTACATTATGGTATTGACTTGAATTTCCCCAATGGACTTGGACCATTTTAAGCATATTTTCATGTATCTTCTTTGATAAAATGTTCTTTTTAGTCTTTTACCTATTTATTATTAGGTTGTTTTATTATTATTGAGTTATGAGTCCTTTGTTTATTCTGGTTATGAGTCCTTTAGAAAATACATGATTTGTAAGTACTTTCTCCTTGTCTATGCATTGTCTTTTCATTTTTAATGGTGTCTTTTGAAGTGAAAAGTGTTTAATTTTGATGAACTCTAATTTATAACTTGTTTTGCATGTAGATACCTAATTTTTCTAGCACCAATTGTTGAAAAAACTATAATTTCTTCAACTGAATTGGCCTTTTTATCAAAAATAAATTGACCATAAACTGTAAAAAAAGAAAGATCTTTTACCCTTTGGAGTCATCCTGGAAGGACCTGGAGAGTATTATGATAAGCAAAATAAGCCAGTCAGAGAAACACAAGTTTCACATGATCTTACTCATATGTGGAATATAAAGAACAAAAAAAACTGATGAACAAAATACATCCAGAGACACAGACACATGGAACAGACTGTCAAATCTCATAGGGAAGGCGGGGTGGGTGAGTGGGTAGATAGGTAGGTAGGTGGGAAGAGATCAACTAAAGAACTTGTATGCATATATGCATAACCCGTAGACACAGACAACAGTGTGGTGATGTCCTGGGGCAGGGGTAGGGGGCTGGCTAGAAGGGGTCAATGAGGGCAAATAGGGGACACATATAATACTTGCAACAATAAAGTTTTAAAAAACACAGAAGACTTTTTCAATCCATGGAAAAGTAGTGATATGGTGGAAATCTATATATTTTTTAAAAAACAAGGAATATAAATAATGAAAATGTATAGACCATATTTGGACATCAATTAAAAGAACCAATTTTTTAAAAAGTAGTATTCTCTCAGGTAAGTGTGAAAAATAACTAGATATTTTACACTAATAACAAAGATGTTTTTAGAAATAATAATTGTATTAAGTTTATGTTTTAGAAAAGATTCCTTATCTTTTAGCAGGGGGAAGCTGGGTGAAAAGGGTGAAGGGCGTAAAAAGTACAAATTGGTAGTTATAAATACTCATGATGATATAAAATACAGTATGGAAAATGTAGTCAATAATATTGTAATAACTATGTATGGTGCTAGATATGTACTTGAAATATTGGGGGATCACTTTGTAAAGTATATAATTGTCTAACTACTATGCTGTACATCTAAAACTAAAACAAAAATAATATGAAATGTGCCAAAACTGGTTTGGCTCAGTGGATAGAGCATTGGCCTGCGGACTCAAGGGTCCCAGGTTTGATTCCGGTCAAGGGCATGTACCATGGTTGTGGGCACATCCCAGTAGGGGGTGTGCAAGAGGCAGCTGATCAATGTTTCTCACTCTCTATCCCTCTCTGTAAAAAATCAATAAAATATATTTAAAAAATAATATGAAATGTAAACAGTAATTGAAAATTAAAATTTTAAAAAATGAAAAGCATGCTTGAAATATTTAGGTGTTATGTCTTGGACTTGTTTTACAATATTCTAGTTGCAGAAATGGAGGGGTGAGAGAATAGTCGAGGGAATAGTTGGAAATACATTGGCCATATATTGTGGATTTTCAGGTATACTGGGTTCTTTATACTATTCTCTCTATTGATACATAAGTTTGGGAGTTTCTGCAATACATCTACACTAATAAAAGAGAAATATTCAAATTGACCATCACTCCACTACACCCACAGCCAATCAGAAGCGAGTATGCAAATTAGCCCAACCAAGATGGCTGCGGCCATGGAGCTGGAGCGAGCAGGAGGCTTGCGTTGCCCCCAGCAATGGAGGAAGCCAAGCTTCCTGCTCGCCCTGGCCAGCCCTGGCCTCCGCTCAAGGCTACAAAGTTTCAATTATAGAAGATAAATAAATCCCAGATACCTGCTTCCAGCCAGCCCTGGCCTCTGCTCAAGGAGGCGCTGAGAAAAAAGGAAGAAAACCAAAAAAAGAGGGCCTGGGAGCCTGGATCGCTGGCAGGCATGGCCAGCCTGAAAACTGCCCTCAGCTCCTCACCCAGGCTGGCCAGGCACCCCAGTGGGGACCCCCACCTTGAAGGTGGTGTGGCCAGCCTGAAAACAGCCCTCAGTCCCTCACCCCATCAGTGGGGTTCAGTTGGAGGCGATCAGGACAGCATGGGGGGCAGTTTGGAGAAAGCAGGCCAGCAGGGGGGCAGTTGGGGGTGAACAGGCCAGTGGGGAGGGGAGGTGGGGGCTAGCAGGCCAGTAGGGGGGGCATTTGGGGGTGAGCAGGCCTGCAGGGGAGGCAGTTGGGGGTGAGCACACTGGCACAGGGGGAAGTTGGGGGTGATCAGGCTGGCAGGGGGGCATTTGGGGACGATCAGGCCGGTGGCAGGGGGAAGTTGGGGACGAGTAGGCCAGCAGGCAGAGTGGTTAGGGGCAATCAGGCAGGAAGGCAGGCAGGCAGGTGAGCAGTTAGGAGCCAGCAGTCCTGGATTTCGAGAGGGATGTCGTCTGCTGGTTTAGGCCTGATCCCTGTAAACCAGCAGTAGGACATCCTTCGAGGGGTCCCAGTTTGGAGAGGGTGCAGGCTGAGCTGAGGGACAGCCCCCCATGCACAAATCTCATGCACCGGGCCTCTAGTTTTATTATAAACATTATGTCATTAAACTTCAAATCTTAAGTAAAATGGACCACATTTTAGAAAATAAATAACCAAACTGATCCGTAAAAAAACTTCAATGCAAAAATACAAATGGATAGGGTTAGGGTTAGGGTTAGGGTTAGGGTTAGGGTTAGAAAAAAAAAGAAATACAAATGGAAATTGGATTTAAAACTCAAGCCACTCTGAAATATCCAGTACAAGATCATTCTGGTGGTCACTTCTACCAAATGATAATGGAAAATTAACTGCTATCTTTTGTAAACTTTTCCAAAGCATAAAAAAATGGGAAATTATTCAACTCATTTTCCCTAGCCAGCTCTCCTTGATTCAAAAAACAAATAAGAACCTTGCCCCCCCCCCAAAAAAAAAGAACACTTGAGCCAAGCTCATTCATATATCAGTAACTCTCTTACATAAAATAGCATAGTCAACACAACAGTGAATTAAATAAGCAAACAGGCTGTGCCCAAGGAATGAAAACATGATTAACATTAGAAAATACTTTAAATTGTAACTCCCTACATTAGCAAATTAAAGGGGGAAAAAGATTTGATTGTGCCAATGGATATAGAAAAAGTATTTGAAAGAAATTCAACATGAGTTCATGGTACAAACTTCTGGCAAAATAAGAATAGGAGGAAATCTCCTTTTCCTAAATTCTACACCAAACATAGTTAGACTTGAAATGTTAGAAGCATTCTCATTAAAGTCAGAAACAAGACAGATATACTCTCCCCACTACTGTTCAAAGCTCCACTGGAACACAAAACCAGAGATAAAGATATAAAAAATAAATAAGAGATAAGAATATTGAAAAGAAAGAGATACAATTTGGCAACAATATGGTCATCTGCCTAGATAATTAAAAGCAATAAGTCTGTGGAATATGCAAATAAATAAGAGAGTTCAAAAAGATACTCTATGGGAAATCAATATAACAAAATCCAGAGCTTTGACAAATGAAAACAATAATTAGAATATGTAATAGGCAATACCCCATTCACCACAGCAACAAATCCAAAAGTTACCTAAGAGAAGTGACAAGTCACAAAAATGTATGAGCTCTTCATATAGGCAAATATAAAAGTTTACTGATAGGTTCAGAATTTTTTTAAATGTCCCAAATAAATAGAGAATAATACCATATTCGCTAATGTGAAGCAAAATATCGTAAGTAAACATGTCAATTCTCCTTAAAATACTTACCTGTAGTTGCCAAAATGACAATGAAATTTGTATTGCTGTCTTCCACTCCCAAAATCAAGCCTGGAAAATTGTAAAGGGGCGAATGAAAACAAATAAATGATTATATATCAGTTTCCTAGGGCTGCTGTATCAAACTACCATGAACTGGTTGGCTTAAATAACAGAATTTTATTCTCTTAGAGTTCTGGAAGCCAGATGTCCCAAATCAGTTTCACTGGGCTGAAATCAAAGTGCCCAAAAGGGCCATACTTCAACTGGGGACTCTAGGGTAGAATCTATTCCTTGTCTCTCCCAGCTTCTGGTAGCTACAGACATTTCTTAGCTTGTGGTGACATAACTGCAGTCTTCAAGGTCAGCATCTTCAAATATCTCTCTGCTTCACATTCACATTGTCTCCTCTGTTGATTCTTCCTCTGCCTCCTTCTTAAAAGGACACATGTGATTGCATTTAAGGCTAACCTAGATACTCCCGGATAATCTTCCCATCAAAAGATTCTTAAATTAATCATATCTACAAAGACCTTTTTCCAAAAGAAGGAAGAATTTACAGGCTCTAGGTTCTGGGATATGAGAGCTTTAGCATCTGGATGAATTTTTCAGCCTACCAAAAATATCAACAACAAAATCTAAAAAAAAACACACAACACAAAATCATGAGAACCCTGTGTTGAACTGGTACTTGTGTTTCCCTCGGAGGAGTGAGAGGCAGCAGTGAAGTTTGGGAGTGTTGATTACCTGTAATAGATGACAGGATATATAGGAGTAAACTTTTTAAATTTCTGCCCCTGCTTCACTGCACAAATCTAGGCATCACCTCAGACTACAGATGTAAGTCGTCCTGGCATAGTATCAGATATCCAGAAAGATTGGCTGGATTAATGCAGTGTGACTCCAGAGTCCATGCTAATAACCACCTGAAACCACTGTAGGGTCTAAGACTGTGCTTTTAAAAAATATTTTAATAGAATAAAAGGAATGGACTAAAAATAGAATAGCAAGCATCAGAGTGAACTACAGGTACACACACTTGCTTGGTAGAGATGTAAAATACATTTATTAATATCTGGGAGGCTTAAGAAAAATGGAAATTACTGCACTGAACAATACAATATTAGATAATCTAAAAAAATTAGGGAGTCCACACATCATGCTGCTTAACATCTTCAGTGTAGAAAATAAACTTTTAAAACAAAATGTTTCCAACTGTATGGTGGGTGAAGAGACCCCATAGAAAGGTATGCTTCTTTTCTGAATCTCCACCACCTGTCATGGGTGCTGCTGTCCTCCAATCTAGCATTTAACCTGGGAACCAAAACCATTTTCTGAAAGACTTGCAGTTGAGCAAATGCTTCCAGCTGGCAGAGAGGGCAGAATCTCCCAGAGAGTATTTAATTAAGGAGTCGGGAGCTACTACAGAACAGAACGAGCCCCGGACTGTTCTGAGTCTGCTTTCAGCCTGGGGAGGCCCTATGCATGATCCTTGGATGTACTGTTTCCCGACTTTGACTTTTGGAGTTCCAGGGAGATAAGGCTTCAACTGAGATCACCAGAATCTGGTCCGAGAGGTGAGGAGTCCCAGACTCTGCCAGTCATCAAGGTAAGGATCCTGAAGAAACCTCCCACCACAGACAGAGGAGTTTCCCACAGACACCTTCCTCTGCTATCATCCCTGTGAGGCTCCAAGCATGGTTGACAGAAAAATCACCCCCGGTTACATGTCAAGGTCTCAGAGATATGGCCTTGATTTGCAGGACACATCCTCAGGCCAACAGAGTGGGCCCTGTCAGGAGTAAATATGAATACCTTGAGGAAGACTGAGATATCTCCCCAATTCAGAACCAGAGAGGTCCCCATAGAAATTGTCCCCAATTCTTGCTGTCAGCCCTAGAGACCCTGGGAAGTGCTGGGAAGATAAGGGTACCTCCCTCCCTTTTCTGCATTAGGGATGTCCCAGAGATGAATCCCTGGTCTGAAGGGGCTGGTCTCAGGTCACCAGGAAGAAAAGTTCTAAGCCCTGCCAAGAATCAAAGTAAGAAATTTGAAAAAGGGCTGAGGGGAGCTCTCACTGCAGATAGAGGAGAACCCAGCCCCACCCTTATGATCAACCCTGGGAAGCCCCAGAAAAGGTTCTTGGATGTGATGCTTCCTTACTTCTGCCTTAGGAATCTGAAGAAAGTGAAGCTTAGTGGCAGAGTTGTGACATCAGATCAACAGAGGAAAGAGTCCCAGGTGCTGCCAAGCGTCAAGTTAAGGAACCTGAGGAAAGACTAAGGAAACTTTTCTGTGTAGATAGAGAGGGCCCCACCTAACCAACATCCGACATCAGACATCCAACATCGGCTCACTCCTATTGTCAACCTTGGGCAAAGCTGTAATGCAGAGGTGTTATAGGCACCTCTCACCGACACCAGAAAGGTGTTACCAGACAGCCCCCTGAGCCAGTGGAGAGGTCTGTTCCCAACCTCGATCCCTGACTTCTCATATGAATGAATTTATACAAGAGACCTTGACTGTGTTGTGAAAAGCCAATTTATTAAAGCAATTAAAGCACACACCTTTGTTGAAAAAGGCAAAGCAAGCAAACCTATACACCTGGCTTATGAAGCACAGATGGGCTCTCAGCTAATCTGAAGAGCAGGTTGGGTGGGGGTCCAAGGCATTCTACACCATCCTGTCTATATGTCTCAAAATTCCTCTGCTGAATATTTTGATACAGATTAATTCTCAAGGTCTCTTTTTATTTTGTTGTGGTCTTCCCCAAATTCATGAGAAGTGTCTGGCAACTTTATCTTACCAAGCCTTGAGACTGCTGACTTCTCTGTTTAAGGAGTATAATTGTGCCTTTTTATCCTTTCCCCTTTCTCCTTCCCTTTCTGCATTCTCTCATTAGGGAGGTTTTTTTTTTGTGTGTGTGTGTTTTTTGTTGTTGTTGTTGTGTGTTTTTTTTTTGTGTGTGTGTGTTTTGTTTGTTTGTTTGTTTGTTTTTACCATTTGTTCTCATGTCCTTGGCTGGGGAAGATAATGGCTTGTTAGTTACAAGCTGGCTGCAAATTGCCCACACTGTTTGGCCTTTTTTTAACTTTGCTGTCTCAGTTTCCCTATTCCTCCTGCCTGGTAATCCTATAACAGAGGCACCTCCCTCAAACCTCCGTACTTCCTTGACATTGTTTCCAGGGAGATTGGTGCTATGGCCTGATGGAGGGATTCTCAGGTCAGCAGAATGTAGGTGCCCTAAGCCCTGTCAGGAGTAGTTGTGACTACATAAAAGAGGGTTGAGGGTATCTCCCCAAGTCACAGATAGTGCATTCCACAGAAACCTGCACTGTTCTTGCTGCCAGCTCTGGGAGACCCCAGACAGGAGTTGTTGGATGTGGTGTCTTTTCACTTTTGTCTCAGGGAAGTCTGAGGACAAGATGGCAGGTGAGGGGGTAAGAGTGGCCTGATGTCCTGCCAGATGTAAAGCCAAATACTCTGAAGGAGCCCCGAGGGCAACCCCACCCCCAGAACAGTTGGCACCAGCCCCTGATGTCATACCTAGAAGACACTAAGCAGAGATGGCCATGTGTGATAGGCTGTCACTTCTTCCACATGGGATGGGGGAAGTTATTCCTTTTGAAGAGTGGAATCTTCAATCTGAGGATGCATGTTAGGTCTGCTGTGGTGCGGGATGGAGCAATAAGTTTCAGGAGTAAAGATTAATAACATAATGACTCTCCTACTCTAGACAAAGGAGACCCCACTGAAACCCATGTAGTGCCTGCTATCAGCCCCAGGAGGCCCTAGGCAAGTGTGGCTAAATGTAGTCCCCCCTCACTTCCTCCTTAGGAAATCAAAGGAGCTAAGCAGAGTGGTGTAGCCCAGACCAGTGGTCACCAACTGATAGTCCATAGACCACTGGTGGTCCATGAGGTCTGAAAGGTTGGCGACCACTGGTCCAGACTATGGCATGGGAAAGATTGGGACTCCGAATGTGCACTGAGGGAAATATCTACTCCAGAAAAATGGAGACTTCACAGGTGGCCCCACCCTTCCTGATAACACCTGGGGGGAGAGAACTGTGCCTGTAGTCTGCATCCTGAGATATGCCTCAATTATCATAGGAATTGGGAGGTGAGGGCCTTGGTCTGAAGCATGTGTCCTCAGGTCAGCATATCAGAAGAGATCCAGGCAGTACCAAAAGTCAAGGTGAGGTGCATACCCTGAATGCCAACCAAGTTCCCGCCTACCCTAGAACAGAAGGAGCCCCATAGTGCATGACCCTACCCAGTGTACTCTCAGCCCTGAAATCCTCTGGCTCTGTTGGCTGGCTACTCCCTGAGGAGCCATTTCACTTCTTCTTCTAGATCTTAGGAGACAGGCCACAAGGAAAACAGGAGCCCTGTGACAAGAGCACCCCTAAAGAGGAGACCTGTGAGTTGTCTTTGTCAGAGCCACCATGGATAAGTTTCTCAGCTAAGTGTACTGACATGCTCCCTCTCTCCTCTAGGTCTGTAGGTCCCAATTGGCCAGCTGTCCCCAACACAAGCCATGCCTCACGGTCAGAAGAGTGAGAGCTGCAACCTTAAGGAAGACCTTCAGGCCCCAAGCGAGGCACAGGGCCTGGTAGGTGTACAGGCTCCCATAGTTGAAGAGGAAGAAGCCACTAGCACCAACACCTCCTTCTCCTCTCTCTCTTCTTTGACCCCTGGCACTCCAGAGGAGTTGCCTGCCACTGGGATACTTAGTCTTTTTCAGAGTTTCCAGAGATCCTGCTCCTCCTCCACTGCCAACACAGACACTCTATCAAGCAAATCAAGTGAGGGCTCCAGCAGCCAAGAAGAGGATCCAAGCACCTTGCAGACTCCACCAAGTCCTGAGTCCTTGTTCACTAAAGTGCTACAAAATAAGGCATATGACTTGGTGCAGTACCTGAGTATCAAGTATGTAACAAAGGAGCCCATCACAAAGGCAGAAATGCTAGAGAGTGTCATCAGAGAGCACAAGGATCACTTCCCTGTGGTCTTCAAGAAAGCCTGTGAGTGCCTGGAGATTATCTTTGGCATTGAATTGAAGGAAGTGGACCCCACCAGCCACTCTTATGTGCTTGTCAAATTACTAGACCTCACCTATGATGGGATGCTGAGTGATGACCAGGTCATGCCCAAGACCGGCCTCCTGATACTTATCTTGGGCATAATCTTCATGGAGGGCAACCGAGCCTCTGAGGAAAGAATCTTGGAAATGATGAATATGATTGGGGTGCATCCTGGGAAGAATAATTTTATCTATGGGGATCCCAGGAAGCTTATCACTGAAGATCTAGTGCAGGAAAAGTACCTGGAGTACCAGCAGGTGCCCAATAGTGATCCTCCACGTTATGAGTTCCTGTGGGGTCCCAGGGCCCATGCTGAAACCACCAAGATGAAAGTCCTGAAGTTTTTTGCCAAGATCAGTGGGACTGACCCCACTTCCCTCACAAACTGGTATGAGGAAGCTTTGAGAGATGAGAGAGAGAAAGCCCAGGCTGAAGTTGCCTTGGATGATACTATTGCCACAGCTGATGAAAGTTCAAGTGTCGTTTCCAGCAGCTTCTCCTGCCCTGAGTGAAGTTTGAAGCATATCATTCTTCACTGTCCATTTGAAGACAGCAGCCAAAGTTCTAAGTAGTGGAGGACAAGGGTGGATACGGAGGGAACACCTTAGTGTTCCTGTTAAATATAGGTGATTTGGAGATTTTTATCTTTTTTGTTTAAAATGTTGTTTCTTGTAATAAAAGGTTTAACTAGCTTCAGAATCTGAGCTTATTAATAACAGTGGTCAAACATTTATAGCTGTTTATCGGGTTTAAGTTTAAGAGGTCACAATTTAGCAAAAGAAATTAAGAAATCACCCATCTTTTTGTGAGTCCTTGTTCACTGAAGTGCTATAGTAACAGTAAGCACAAGAACAAGATAACATGGCATTACATTAGGAATCCTAATATATAAAATGCCAGGGGTCATCACAACCTAAACGACCAGATGGACGATCTAACAGCAGACTGCGTGGGGCAACCAGGCTGGCAGGGGGGTTAGTGAGGGACGACCAAATGACTAAACAGCAGGCTGCATGGGGCGACCAGGCTGGCAGGGAGTTTAGTGAGGGATGACCAAATGACAGAACAGCAGGCTGTGTGGGGCGACCAGGCCAGCAGAAGGGCAGTTGGAGGTGACCAGGCTGGCAAGGGGGGGCAGTGAGGGGTGACCAGGCCAGCAGGGGGGGAAGTTGGGGGAAACCAGGCTGGCAGGTGGGGGCAGTTAGGGGAGATCAGGCCGGCAGGCCAAGGCAGTTAGGGGTGATCAGGCTGGCATGGGGAGGGGCAGTTTGGGGCAGGCAGGCAGGCAGGTGAGCAGTTAGGAGCCAGCGGTCCCGGATTGTGAGAGGGTGCCGGCTGGGCTGAGGGGATGCCCCCCCCCCCCCCGTGCACAAATGTTGTGCACCGGGCCTCTAGTTTCCTTATAAATGTGAAAGATCCCAGCAGTAAAATATATGGTTTTAAGCCACAGAGGAAGAAAACATAAAAGATAGCTAACTTTTTATTCATTCATTTACTCTGTAAAATTATATATACCTGGATTTTCTTGGCTTATTAAAAAATATAGGAGAAATTAAATCTTAACTGAAATCTCTCACTGGCTCATTTATTCCCCAAACATGAATTGAGTGCTTGCTCTTTAGAAGGCCATGGGTTATAGTGGGGACATTAGGATTAGCAGGACACACTGCTAGTCATAGAATGGTAGATGATAGGAGCAGCAATGCCATCAAGAAGATGGTGAGATGTCCACTAAGAGCTAACAAACAAGGTAAACGGAAGGGGAGAGATGGTGGGACTCCATATGGATGTAGTCAAGTAAAAATTCCCTGAGACAATACAGTTTGGGACTTTCAGAAACTAAGATTTCTTTTGTGCGAGTTATTTATAGTGAAGCTGGCTAGTGGCAGGTGTCAGACTCAGTTGAGAGAAAAGTCTAGAATAGAAAAATTCAATTAGCAGTTACTTTTAGGTCATGGATAAAACAGAAAGAAATCTCCACCTGAGACTGGTATGGAAGATGTCCTGAACTCTTCTAAAAACACAGTAAATTTGGTTAATGTCTTAATACTTTCAACAATAAGAATTTTTAAGTTAATCACACAGCACATTTGGGAAGAATGTTTGAACTAGGTGTTCTAGACATATCATCTGCAAAGATTTCCTTTAAAATACAGTATGAGCCCTGGAGTGTGGTCTCAGTGGTTAGAACATTGCCAACCAATCAATGTGTCTCTCTCATATCGATGTCTCTCTCTCTTCCTCCCACCCTTCCACTCTTTCTAAAAAATCAATGGAAAAAATATCCTCAGGTGAGGATTAACAGGAAAAAAATGTGTCATATTCCCTTGAAGTGATGCCCAGGCTGGCACTCTTTCGCCTGGCCTGGGAGAGCCAGAGTTTCCTCCATTAAAATGACATTATGATTAGGTTATCTTGAGTGCACTTTGGCTAACTCTAAGCAAGGAAAAGATTTTTTGTGGCAGTGAAATTAATGAAAATGGTGTTTTGGATGGAACAGCAGTTGGAGAGAAGGAAGGAGTTGGTCTTTGACTTGAATTCTAGGAGCTCTGAGTTGAATCCAGCTGAGGAAGACTAACCCATAACCAAATTAAATAGTGTATGCTCTAATAAAATGTACTGAGTTTTATTTATGGAGCATTGTTTTGGACTGATTTGGTGTCTAGTGTCTAAGAGCACTCGCTGCATATTCTCTGAGAAGTCTTGGATAACAAAAGTTCCCAGAGGACATGGGGGTAGGTTCTGGGGTCAAAATAATATTAGAAACAATGGCCATGTGTCAGGAGCTCTGTTGAGCTCCAGTGAGAGCTAAGCTTCCAGGTGTCAGAATAGCTGATTAAAGCAACAAGCCAAATACAGTGAAGTTAAACCTTTAATCACTTCCTGTGATGGTATAAGCGAGAGTGTAAAACAGAAGAAAGTGCCCATTCATTGTTTTATTTTCCTTCATGGAACAGCACACCAGTGATGGTCAGGTAGATCAGCACAGACCTGGTGGATCTGCTCACTGTTGATGGAGCCAGAACAAAAGGCTCTAGCAGTTTTATGGATCCTGGAATCAGAGGAAGCAAAGGGGGAAAGGCTAGAAGTGAAAAGGCACATGGAAAAAGTGTCTCCAAGATTTCCTCCTCCTCCTCCCAGAAGGAGGAGGAGGCAGAGGCCCTGAAGAGGACCTCTGCCCAAGGCCTCATATAAAGACACTTTGGAATGAAAGTACAGGGACTAGGACTGCAAATATGAGAAGGGAATGACCTGCCAGAGAGGCCTGAATCTTGAACTGTAATCCATTTCAGTACATGCAATCTGAGGTGTGGAGGGCAGCTTTTCTCCAGGAGGCCTGACAAGGGAAAGCCTTTATAATTGTCTATGCTTAGACCTGAAAAACCACACATTAGGATTTTTATCTAGAAGCTGGATTCATCACCATTAATTAAAGATCCAATATATGCCAGGCACTATGCCAGAGGCTTTCCACATATATACATACTAGGTATATTGCAACAGTTCTATAAGACAGAGTTTATCAAATTCACTTTGCAGATGAAGAACCTAAAGCTCATAGCACTTGATAATTTCCTATTATCATATGGCTAGTAAGTGACAAGGCTGAGACTAAATCTGGCTAGTGGCAGGTGTCAGACTCAGTTGAGAGAAAAATCTAGAATAGAAAAATTCAATTAGCAGTTACTTTTAGGTCATGGATAAAACAGAAAGAAATCTCCACCTGAGACTGGTATGGAAGATGTCCTGAACTCTTCTAAAAACACAGTAAATTTGGTTAATGTCTTAATAATTTCAACAATAAGAATTTAAATTCATCAGCAATCCATGTTGCTCCCATACCTCCTAGCCTGAGGCAAACATTCCATATCTTAATTTATTTTTCTCAGTTCTTCATAATATCTCCCAGGCCTCTGTAAAAGGAGGTTTCTGTACAAGGATACTACAAGCAGGCCTAAAGAAGGAAGGTGACAATGTAAATAAAAAATTATTTGGGTCTTATCTGTGGCTTTATTAACCTAAGGTCCTCCTGCCCAAGTTCCAGGGTTCCTTGAGAGCTGCCTCTGTATTTCTTTCTGGTCCCAGAACTTCCCTGAATTATAGCACCTTTCCCCTGGTCTTCCCCCGTGTATCCTGTCTTTCTACCCTAGGACCTGCTCTTCACTATATTTTCCTATGAAAGCTGTACCATATTCTTGGTGGAACAGCCTAGAATCATCTGCCCTTCCCCTGACAAAAAGCATCCCTATTCCTTGCAGAAGACCCCTTGCTGTCCCATCCTTCACCCTGAAACTTCTCTGATAGTAACAGCCCCTTCTACTTAAAGGTTCACTTGGGAAACTGATATTCAGATGCCTGGTTTCCCCCAACCCCTTAGCCTCTTCAACCACTCCCCAAGTGTTTTCCAGAGTGCGTAGGTTCTGACTTGGCACATAGTATACTGATTTGGGGCTACAACCTTGAAATTAGAGAGTTTTTAAAATCTTTCTGATATTTGCAGTAGGATGTGATTATAATGTCTTTGAAACTGGCCAATGAACACATACACAGTTGGATTAGCTTACCTAGACAGTTAAAAGCCAAAGGAGAGTTGACTTAGGGTGGTAAATACACAATGCAATATATAGAATTGTACACTTAAACATATATGAAGTTATTAACCAATGTCACCCCTATCAATTTAATTAAAAAGAAATTTTAAAAATATAAAGGAGATACCATTAAAAACACTCCAAAGGCTTCCTCATAAATGGTAGATGAAGAAAGACTATGGAAATCATTGTGGAGTAAACATCTATTAAAGCTGAATTTCTACAACCCTGGAATCCTCCTAAGAGTTGAAAATTGGTTCTTTGGTGGACATGCTAATTCTGGTTAAAAAAAAAAAAAGAAAAAAATATATTTCCACTGCCTCTGGTCTGTGTACCTTCTCAGGAAAATTTTGGTTTTCAGTTTGCCTAATGGCATCTGTGTAGATAGTTGTTCAGTCATGTGAAGGGCAGCAGAAACTCACAAGTTAAAATTTGGACCATGCATCACAAGGAAGGAGAAACTTCTCAGCCTAATGAAATTATAAAGGTTATTCCAAAGGGCATGGAAGAAAGGTGCTATTGAGTAAAGGAAGGACAAAGGCTCCCTGAAAACGGTTAAATAATCCTTCAAAAACTCAATGTGATCCTGTGTTTGAAAGCTCCGGTCACACAGTAGGCACTTGAAAAGTTGTAGGATTTCAAAGTACATCTAACTTTCTCAGGAACTCCTCCAAGAAATGAAGAGATTTGTAATAACACATTGTAATAGTTTATTTTATTGAGTACCTATTATTGACAGCTGTTGGGAGAGACTACAAGTACTCATCCACATCTTATCTTTCTCTTTTTCCAGGACAAAGGGGAAAATGACATTGATAGTCCATGTATTGTTAGGCAGAAGCCAGTGGGCAATTCCCATGCTTTCTCTTTCACTTATTAGCAAGCATGGCTTACCCTGTGTTTCCATGGTAAAGCAAAAGGATGGAAGCAGCCTGGATCCCTAGATTATCTGAGAGCAGAGAGACCCTTCCAACTGCTATCAGAATTTACTTGAACAAAAGTAAGTTTTGCTGTGTTAAGACAACCAATTTTAGGTTTTGCCTGTTGCATCAGTTAGCAGTTACACTAAGTAGTAACATAGTACATAGCTAGTATCTCTGAGGAGTATTTAAACATTTAATTACAAAGGTAATAGTGCATATAATATTTTGTTTCTTTTTTCTACTGGTAAGCTTTATGGAGGTACAACTGACATGTAAAATTGTAAGATATTTAAAGTGTACATCCCAGTGATTTGATATACCTATACATTGTAAAATGATTCTCCATCTAGTAATTAACACATCTATCACCTCACACACATTTTCTTTTTTGGTGAGAACATTTAAGTTCTACTCTTTTAGCAAAAATCAATTATACAATACAGTGTTATCAACTATAGCCACCAAGTTTTACATTAAGTCCTTAGACTTTATTTGTCTTATAGCTAAAAGTTTGTACTTTTACCAACCTCTCCATATTTCCCCCGCCCTTCCAACCCCCAGTAACCGCTTTTCTACTCTGTTTCTGAGTTTAACTTTCTTTAATTCCACATATAAGTGACACTCTGCAGTATTTGTCTTTCTCTACTTGGTCTATTTCACTTGGCATAATGCCGTCAAGGTCCATCCATATTGTCACAAATAGTTTCAGCTTCAAGGAAACATGAGGAGGCACTCTATCTTTATTTGAAGGCAGCCCTATATTAATTAAAATGTATACTATAACCCCAAGGTAACAACTGACAACTTTTAAAAAGGTATATACGATGAGTAAATAGAAAAGATAAAATTAAATAAAAATGTTCAATTAACCCAAGTGAAGGCAGAAAAGAGGAGAAACAAAGATGGAACAAATAGAAAGTAGTTAGTGTGATGCAGATTTTAATCCAACCAAATCAATAATTATTTTAAATATGAGTAGTTTATTTAAAAAAAAACCTTTATGTATGACGATATAAAGATTCTGAAAGATGAAGTTACATAGTACATATGTTAACAAAACAACAGCTGGAGTAATTTTGTTAATATTAAACAAAGTGGAAATTAGAACAATAAATATTATCATGGATAAAGAGAAACATTATATTAGACAATGATAAGCTGCCCAATTATTCAAGGAGATATAACAAATACTTTTTTATGGTTATAGCCTTAAGAAGTAGAATAGTTGTGGTTTAAACCAAATTATTTTCATAATACATTTCCCATGAGTATTTAAAATTCTTCCTGAGTTTGCAACTCAGTTTCACTAAGTTATCTGTTAATTCCTGTGCCAATGCCACACTTTTAATTAAAATTGCTTTATAGTACATTTGAATTCCTGTAGGGTTAATTCCCTTGCTCTTCTTTATGGAAAGTTTTCTGGTATCCTATATAATAAAAGAGGTGATACGCAAATTAACCCTCACACCCTCACAAGATGGCTGCCTACAACCAGGCCGGAAGCAGGGTTAGTGAGGAATGACCAAATGCAGGCTGCGTGGGGCAACCAGGCCAGCAGGGGGGTTAGTGAGGGACAACCAAACGACTGAACAGCAGGCTGCATGGGGTGACAAAGCTGCGGGGGGGGGGGGGGGCGTGAGGGGCAACCAGGTTGGCAGAGGGGGGCAGTTGGGGGTGACCAGGCCGGCAGAGGGGGGCAGTTGGGGGTAACCATGCTGGTAGGAGGGTGCAGTTGGGGGAGACCAGGCCAGCAGGGAGGGCAGTTGGGGGTGATTAAGCTGGCAGGGGGGGCAGTTAGGGGCAACTAGGCCAGCAGAGGGGGGCAGTTGGGGGTGACCAGGCTGGTAGGGGGGCAGTTAGGGGTGATTAGGCCAGCACACAGAGGCAGTTAGGGGTGACCAGGCCAGCAGTGGAAGGCAGTAAGGGGTGGCCAGGCTGGCAGGGGGTCAGTTAGGAGTGACCAGGCCATCAGGGAGGGGGCAGTTGGGGGCAACCTGGCTGGCAGCAGGGGGGGGGCAGTTCGGGGCAACCAGGCTGGCAGGGGGGCAGTTAGAGGCAATTAGGCTGGCATGCAGAGGCAGTGAGGGGTGCTCAGGCTGGCAGCGGGGGCAGTTAAGGGCGACCAGGAAGGCAGGCAAGTGAGCAATTAGGAGCCAGTGGACCAGAATTGTGATAGGGATGTCCGACTGCCGGTTTAGACCCGGTCCTGGGGATTGGGCCTAAACCGGCAGTTGAACATCCCCCGAGGGGTCCTTGATTGGAGAGGGTGCAGGCTGGGCTGAGGGTACTTCCTCCCCCATGCACAAATTTTGTGCATCGGGCCTCTAGTTTCTTATAAATATCCTTTTCATAATAACTTTAAATTATAGATGATATAAGTGATTTCTCATTTTTAATGTGTTAAGAATTATTTTATGATCCTAAATGTGTGTGACCATAACAATAGAGTTTCAAAATGCATGAGGCAATAAAAGAAATAAAAGGAGAAATGGAAAAATCCACAATAATAGAATAATCCTACATCTACTGAAGAAATTGAGTTTATAGTTTCCAAAACAAAGAAAACTCCAGGCTTAGATGGTTTCACTGGCGAATTCTACCAAATATTTAAGGAACAAAAATTACCAATTCTACACAATACATTTCAGAAAGCAGAAGAGTAATAAACACCTCTTTTCCCATATTATGATTTCAGCATTAAAGACCAATATATATATATTAATTTCCTTTCAAAAAATATATATATGCAGATAAACAGAAATGTGAACACCCTCAGCAAAATCTATTCTACCTATATATAATAAAGATGATAAATAAAAAATAATGAAAGGCTGGTTTTACATTTGAAAATCAATCAATATATTTTAACATGCAAACAGACTATATAAAAGAAAATTATATATAATCATTTCAATAGTTTCAGAAAAAATATTCAACAAATTTAAAAAGAAAATTCTAACAAATGTCTCAAGAAACTTTCAATAGAAGATAATTTACTTAACCTGATAAGGGCTATTTATTTATTTATTTTTAATTCTATATTGTTGAGAGTGTTGTAGATGTCCTCCTTTTTCCCCCTGATTGCCCTCTTCCACCTGGTTTCCACCCCACCCCAAGCCTTCACCAAACTATTGTCTGTGTCCATAGGTAATGCATATATGCATATAAGATCTTCCCGCCCCTCTTTTTCCCCTCCCCTCTGAGATTCATCAGTCTGTTCCATGTTTCCATGCCTCTGATTCTATTTTAATCATTAGTTTATTTTGTTCATTAGATTTCTTGTTGGTTTATTTTGATTTTTTAGATTCAATTGTTGATAGATATGTATTTATTGCTATTTTATTGTTCATATTTTTTAAGCTCCTTCTTCTTCTTCTTCTTCTTCTTCTTCTTCTTCTTCTTCTTCTTCTTCTTCTTCTTCTTCTTCTTCTTCTTCTTCTTCTCCTTCTTCTTCTTCTTCTTCTTCTTCTTCTTCTTCTTCTTCTTCTTCTTCTTCTTCTTCCTCTTCTTCTTCTCCTTCTTCTTAACCCTTTGCACTCGCTTGCTTTTTTCTCTATTCCTTTATTCTACTCGGGATTTAATTTTTTAAATACCCCAGATTTTACAAAGCGCGGCAGTAGAATAAAAAACTGGAGTTTCTTTTCATACACACTTATTTATTTGGATTTTTTTATATTTCAAATGCATACGAGCTGCTACCAATGCTAACCGTGTCGAGTCACACTCAACATCCGAGTGCAAAAGGTTATTAAAGAATACCCTTCAACATCTATATATATAAAAGGTTAAGTGACTGTCTGACCGGCTGGTATCTATTATGCGCACTGACCACCAGGGGGCAGACTCTTCATGCAGGAGCTGCTGAGCTGCAGTGACTTGACAGCAGTGGTTCTCAGGTGATGCACCCCAGACCCAGAGATGAGGTAGCCCAATTCCTCGCGGGGCCATGCGATTCCACCTTTGGCCATGGGTTATGTTGTTGCTGGGGCACTGTTGGCCCCGAATCTGGTTTACTGCACAGTGGCATTTGCGTTCCACACTCTGTATGACAGCAACGTTGCAGAGTGCCCTCTCGCACTCCAGGACCCCTCAGGGGATGTCAGAGAGCCAGTTTCTGCCAGATCCCTGCAGGCCAGGCCGAGGGACTCCATCTGCTGGAGGGACCCAGCTCACTCTGCAGATGCCCTTTGAGCTGTGGTACTGCCCCAGGTGTGGCCAGCAGGGGAGGGACCTCGGGAGGTTCCATCTCACCCAGTCCCACCCCACCGGCCACCACCTGGGACCACCTGCATTAGTCCCTGCACTGGAACCAGTGCTGTGAGTGGAAAGACCAGAGCATGAGTTTTCTTTCTTTTTCTTGCACACCGCCCCCCCAACTCACTCCACAGATGCCCTTGGAGCCACAGTGCGACCCCAGGAATTCTAATTAATTTCCTTTCAATGTGCATGAATCTGTGTACAGGGCCACTAGAATCATAACACTGGTTTGGTGGTGATGAACTCCTTCAGCTTTTTCTTGTCTGTGAAGCTCTTTATCTGACCTTTAACCCTTTGCACTTGCTTGCTTTTTTCTTGATTCCTTTATTCTACTCGGGATTTAATTTTTTAAATACCCCAGATTTTACAAAGCGCGGCAGTAAAATAAAAAACTGGAGTTTTTTTTCATACAAATTTATTTATTTGGATTTTTTTATATTTCAAATTATTGATACATTCAAAGAGTATAAGAAGAGCTGCTACCAATGCTAACCGTGTCGAGTCACACTCGACATCCGAGTGCAAAAGGTTAATTCTACATGATAGCTTTGCTGGGTAGAATAACTTTCCAGCTAACAGTACACTTAATGATAGGAATATAAATACTTTTCCCCTAAATTCAAGGATAAGCAAAAATGTCTTCTCTCGCCGAAACTGGTTTGGCTCAGTGGATAGAGCGTCGGCCTGCGGACTGAAAGGTCCCAGGTTTGATTCCGGTCAAGGGCATGTACCTTGGTTGCAGGCACATCCCCAGTGGGGGGTGTGCAGGAGGCAGCTGGTCGATGTTTCTCTCTCATCAATGTTTCTAGCTCTCTATCCCTCTCCCTTCCTCTCTGTGAAAAATCAATAAAATATATTTAAAAAATAAATAAATAAAAATAAATAAAAAATAAAAATGTCTTCTCTCACTGCTGCTTTTAAAATCATACTTGAAGTTTGAAACTGTTTTATAGATCAAGAAAAATAATTTGATATAAAGATTCAAACCATTTCTAGTAGCAGATAGCACTATTGTCTATGTAGGATACAAGGTCAAAGGGGAGATAGCAGAGGGTAAAGAGGGGATAAATGGTGATGGAAAGAGACTTGACTTGGGGTGGTGAACATAATATAATATACAGATGATGTGTTATAGAATTGTACCCCTACAACCTATATAATTTTCTTAGCCAATGTCACCCCAATAAATTCAATAAAAATAAAGTGTGGTTTTATAACAGCAATGATCAATTGAAGTTTGAAATAAATGCTACACTAACACAGAGATAAAAATAAATAATTTGGTATGTATCTAACAAAATATGTCCCAGATCATTGTGCTGCATGCTATAAAACAGGGTTATGAAACAGAGAAGACTAAGTATATAGATCTACCATAATCATAGATTAAAAGACTTGACATTGTTAAAATGTCAATTCTCTCATTTCATTCATATGGACAACATAATACATCAAAATAGCAGCAAGCATTTTTTAGATATTGACAACCCAATTCTAAAATTTACATGTAAAGGCACGGGAACTAAAATATCCAAAACATTTCTAAAAAAGAACAATGTGTGAATATTCAAACCATTTTATATCAAGACTTAATACAAAGCTACAGTAAACACTGTGGTGTTGGCACTCGGATCTTTTATCAATGTAACAAATATCAGACCCAGAAAGGTACACACACAAGTAGAGTCCAGTGGTTTTTAACAATGGTGCAAGGGAATTCAATGAATAATCTTTTCTACAAATGGTGGTGCAAAAATAGAACATTCACAAGCATAAAAATGGACTTTGCCACATACCACACAACTTATACTACAAGTAACTAATATATGTGTAACTTTAGGTTTGTCAAAGAGGTTTTTTATATAAAATACCAAAAGCATTACCCATCAAATAATAAATTGATAAATTGGACTTTATGAAAATTAAAAACTTTTGCTCTGCAAAAAGAAAAATACTGCTAATGACATGAAAAGACAAGCTACAGACTGGGAGAAAAGTTTTGCAAATAATATTTGATTCTGTGATTATGTATTCTCTATGTAATAGAAAGTTAAGTTAAAGCTCAACAACAAGAAAAAAAATTTTACAAGTAGGTCAAAGACCTGAACATACATTTCACTGGATTACAGATTTCAAATAAGCATTTAAAATTTGTTCAACATAATTATTCATTAGGGAAATAAAAATTAAAACCACAATAAGATATCACTAACACATTTATTTTTTTTATATGTATTGGTGAGGGTGTGAGTATATAACTCTTAACAAACAGTTGATGGGGATGCAAAATTTGGCTCTTTTTTACAAAGTGAAAAAAACATTTGCCATAGGATTCAGCAATCCCCCTCCTAGGCATTTACCCAAGTAAATTGACAACTTATGCTCACACACATAAAAAAACTGAATATGAGTGTTTATAACAGCTTTATTCATAATTGCCAAAATCTGAAGGAACAAAAAAAACACCAGATGTCTCTCAAGGAGTTAAAGTATAACCAAACCATGGTACACTCAAAACATACAATACACCCTGGCTGGTGTTTCTCAGTGGTTAGAGTGTCTGCCTACACACTGAAGGGTCTCGGGATCAATTCCTTGTCAAGAGCAGATAGCTGCGATGCAGGTTCTGGTATGCAGGTTCAATCCCTATCAGGGCGCTTGCATGAGGCAACCAATTGATGTGTCTCTCTCATCTCACTCTCTCTCTCTTTCTCTCTCTCTCTCTCTCTCTCTCTCTCTCTCAGCCTTCCCTTCCTCCCTCCCTCCCTTCCACTCTCTCTAAAAATCAATGGGAGAAAAATATCCTCTGGTGAGGATTAACAAAAATCAAAACAAACAAAAAAACATACAATACTACACAGAAATGAAAGAAAGGGAAGAAACTATTGATCTATGTAACAACAAGGATGGTTCTCAAATGTATTTTTCTAATTGAAAGAAGCCAGACAGAAAAGCTGCATATTGTATTCCATTTATATTGCATTCCAGAAAAGGCAAGAACAGGGATGAAAATTAGGATCAGGGGCTTTCAGGGATTCAGGAAAGGAAGTGGACTACAATGGGTAGATGGGTTGTCATAAGCTAATTTGTGTGGTATTGAACCTATTCTGTATGGTAATGTGATGTTGGATACAGGACTGCATTTGTCAAAGCCCTTAGAACTCTACACTACAACAATTTAATTTTACTAAAAAAATTAAAGATCAAACAGGATGGCCCAGGAACTTGCAGACTGTCACAAATGAATTTAACTGTATTGACATGTAAGTCATAACCATACTGAAGGAGGTGGGGAAGATAGGGCCTGACTTAAATAACTTTAGAAATCAATGTTTTAACTAGATACTGTAAGGTTAAAGACAGAAAGACTTGTACATAAGCCTTGTACTCTCATTGTTTAATCTGTTTTTCACAAGAAGAATGGTTAACAAATCTGAAATCACTGTACATGTATTCTATCTAGATTTTTAAAAATATAATACATTGCAGTAGTGAGAGCCAAGTTTCTCATTGTCAAAGAAAAAAGTTATAATTAAGCAAAGATAAATGCTAAAATGAACCCTGTGGTAGTAGATTAGAGTTGGAAATATTATTAAAAATTCATGTTTATTTTAGTATATATACAATTACATAAATAAATACAGAGATAAATATAAGTATACAAATATATATCCTATATATTTGTGTTTGTATACCTTTAATTGCTAGTATGTCTGCCTAGAAGACCTAGAATCAATGACAACCCAGAAGCATCACACACACCTAGCTCTCAGGTTTCAATCTTTAAACTCCATTCACTACTAAAAGGAGCCAGGCTCCTTGAGTGATGGTTAATTATAGGGCTTGGAATTTTGTATTATGCAAAATATATTTTTCTGGTTATTTAAAAATACTTTTATATTTGGTCCATTGGAAAATTCTATGTAACTTTTAAACATTTAGGTCTAAAGATTTTGTCTCTTTAGTACTAACACATGAATATTATTAATGTACTTTTTAGCATTTCAACATGTCACATTACAATGATGATTATGTTAAAATGCCAGGTTTTATATTTGAAAGGTTATTATTACCTTTAGCTAATTATATTTAACCTTGGCAGTTTCAACAGTTTTGAATGGAACCAAGACATTCTCTTATTTGGACTTATAAAAAGTTGACTTAAACATTTGTCATAGAAGTTTTTCTGTGCCAATCCAGGGGAAAGTTATAATTGAAGTCAATACTAGCTTTCAATACATATGCACAATTGCATTTTTATACTAATTTCAGACAAAAATAATACTATGCACCAACTTGAAAAGAAAAAGAAAAAATGGTTACAAAGAAGAAAACTTGAATTTGCAATGTGACTAAAAGACAATTATAATTCTGGTTAAATACATATAGCATCTTTGGAATTTTCTTTGGAGATTCTCATTTTAATTACTAGTAACACCATTGTACTTCATTGTGTGGAAGTCTTTTAATTGACTCTGTAGCAAACTGACTGTCATGGAGGTGACTCATTCTGAGAATTCCAAATATACAATTTGATTTCACATTCACCCGTTTTTGTCTTTTCCATTTGTTGCTTCCTAGTTTAACTCTTGTTATCTATTCTTAACAATTTTCTTGAACATTAATATTTTCAAATACAAGTGAATACATGGTTAAATACTATGCACTCTATCAAAGAACAAATAGATAATTTGGGTTCTTTTACATTTCCTTTTTTTTTTTTAATTTGAGTGCATCTAATTTCCCAGGACCAGTCTTTGAGTGACAACTGAAGAAATGTATTTAAACTACAAGTCTCCCTTAGTATCTGGGTGATATTGTATTTTACCTCTCTAGTTTAGACATAATAGAATACCAAGACCATAGAGGTCTTTGATTTGTCTTTTCCCCAACTCAAAATAAATTGTGGCTATGATTCCTTGAAATTCCTAGGAGAGTTAAGTATGTTGGAAGGTTTTTCCATTATAAATGCTTTTCTGCCGGGGCTGACCTGCAGACCCTGAACTATGGATGAATGATTAACACACATTTCCATGAAAGAGAGGCTAAGGCACTACTTGGCTATCGCCTCCAAGTAGCCCTGTTCTCCTGCCTCCTTTGGCTTTTATTGTCATAACAACTTGAACTAAAATTAATCTCTAGATACAATCAGCTAGGTAAGTATCCTTGAGAAAGCACGTGCTTCTACAAGGTCGGGTCTTTAAAGACTAAGCATAGAGATTCTAGCAAAACACCCCAGGGGATCGAACTTGTTTGGAAAAGTTAAGGGAGGGGCTGCCGCCTTAGGCAAGGTCCCCTCAGAGGTCCCTGACCTTTAGGAGAATCCTCCTTACAGACATTCGAACTAAGTACCTTGCTTCCCCACCCTTTTCCATTACAAATACTGCAGCCCTGGGCACAACTGGTTGCATGAAGGGTGTTATTATTCCACTTCTCTTGGGTCCCTGTTCAGGGACCCCACTATTCAGGGTTAATGCTTTCTCAGATCTCCAGTTTTTCTTATAACCTTTGAAAGTTAAGACACTATAACTATGGTTTTCATCAGCTGACCCAGTTGAATCTCCTTTATAACATACACAACAAATTAAAACATAGCTTCTGATTTTGCTTTTCTAAATTACAGACTTGAAAATTCTTATTTGCTTAAACCAAAATATTTCTCATTCCAACTTCATAACCATGAAGCTACAAAATATAAATTGATCATGACAGTCTTCATTAAAAGCCTGTTTGGTTTCCTATGTTATGCCACTGTGAAGAAAAATATTGATTGCATTGAATCACAGTTTTTAAAATCTTCCCTTTTGAGGTAATTGTAGATTTACATGCAGTTTTTTTTTAATTTCCTTATTGATTAAGGTATCACATATTTGTCCTCATCCTCCCATTCCCATCCCACACCCCTCCCACACATGCCCCCACCCCCCTGTTGTCCTTAACCGCTGGTTAGACTCATATGCTTGCACACAAGTCCTTTGGTTGATCTCTCCCCTTTACCCTCACCCTCCCCTACCCTCCCTCTGAGGCCCGACAGTCTGATCCATGACTCCTTGTTTCTGGGTCTGTTCTTGTTTATCAGTCTATGTTGTTCATTATTTCCCCTAGATGAGTGAGATCATGTGCTATTAGAAATACACTTATAAGAACCGAAAATGAGACAAGCAATAATGGTTATGCTGACAGGCAAATGAATCAGTCTGTAGTGAGTTTCTTCCTGGGCCAACAGTTCTTTTGAGACCCAACTTCAATGTCACACAGTTCGTTATGTGTACATGTTAGCCATGACATTTCAGTTCTGGATGGTGGACAAATGGTGGTAATGCTGGTCTGACCCTCTCTGGTTTAGTCCTGGGCAACCTATAGTGACGCACAGCTGTTAACTGCTAGTATGGCAAGGCAACGTCAGCGTCTTCCATCTCTGGACTGCTTCTCTTCTGTCTTGATGGCTGGAGTAGTCCTGTCGATTCCTCTCTGTTGCTGGAATCCACATGGTCTCAGAGTTGTTTTCTGAAAATATACAAATATATTCTTGACCAAAAGTTAATAAAGGAATATTTTCTATAAATTTGACTTGGGATCCTATTTCATTTTTGCCCAAATGATTTTCCTCTGGCTTGTTTTGACACCTTGTGTGTTTTTCATGGGTCTTGCTTTTAGCCTTACAATTAATTTTCTAAAGTATTAATTTTCTAGAGGTAATTACTTACAGGATATTTTTCCTTACATGATATTCTTCTACTACCCCCCCCCTTACATGCAGTTTTAAGAAACAATTCAAGAGATCCCATATAGCTTTAACCCAATTTCACCCAAGATTAACACCTTGCATAACGGTACTACAATATCACAACCAGGAAATCATTGATAAAATCCACCAACTTTATTCAGATTTTGCCAGTGTTATATGCACTCATTTGCTTAATTGTTTGTATGTGTGTGTGTATATATATATATATATATATATATATATATATATATATATAATTTTGTCATTTCAATAATGTTATATAAAATGGAGTCATATACTTTGTGACCCTTGACATTGTTTTTTTTCCACTTAGTATAATGCCCTTAATATCCATCCAAGTTGTTGTATATATTAACAATTAGTTCCTTTTATTGATAAGTATTATTCCATGGTATGGATAATCACAATTTGTTTAGCCATTCACATTTTAAAGAATATTTTTATTGTTTTGAATTTTTTGCTTTAAATTCGACGTACTGTGAGATCCATGTACAGGTTTTTGTAATTGTTATGGGGCAACCCACAAGAAATGACAACCAGAGACAGAGATAAAAATTTATGAGCCTTTATTAAGCTGGCCAGCGACTACAGTTGTAGCACTTCACCGTGGTAAAGGCTGAACTGCAGTGCAGACCACAGGTATTACAGCAAATTTATACTCAGAATCCACAAGAAGGAGTTAGGACAGTTACAATGACAACCCAAGGGTTACAAAAGTTATTACAGCTGTTTCCAAAAAACTCAGGGCACAGGTGCAACGCCTGGGCATGCTTGGCTGGAGCTTGAACCGCCACCTCCCTCTAAACTCCAACCAACCCATTGTTCAGTGACCTACTCTACCTCCCTCTGTCCCAAGGCATCCTGCCTCCAGGCAATGGAGGAGCTGTGCAATGTTTGCAGCCCAGAACATAATAAGTTTTCATTTATCTGCTAAATATCCAAGAATTACAATTTCTGGGCTGTATGATTAGTGCATTTTTATTTTGTAGAAATTTCCATATTCTTTTCTGAAGTGGCTGTGACATTTTCCATTCTAAGCTGTCATCTATGAATAAGCCAGTTTCTCTGCATCCTTGCCATCATTTAGTTTTATTAATATTTTTCAGCTTTATAAAGATATACTGTAATTGACATGATATTGTACAGGTTTAAGGATATACAGTGTGTTGATTTGATACACTTATATATTGCAAGTGATACACTTATATATTGCATACACTTATATGATTGCCACCATATTGGTAGATAACACCTTTATTACATCACATAAGTACCTTTTTATTTTTGTGGTGATAATATTTAAGATTTACCCTTAGAAGCTTTCAGGTATACAATACAGTATCATCATGCTGTATAAATTATATCCCCAAACTATTCATCTTATAACTGAACATTTGTACCATTTGCCATTTATAACAACATGAATGGACCTTGAGAACATTATGCTAAATGAAATGTTAGTCAGAAATAGCTACAAACCATATGATTTCGTTCATATATGGGATATAAAACTGAAACTCATGGACACAAACAGCAGTATGGTGGTTGTCAGAGGGAATGGAGTGGGGGTGAATTAGGCCTAATATATGATGACAGAAGAAGTTTTGACTTTGGGTGCTGGGCACACAGTACAATATACAGATCTTATAATATAAAATCCCACAACAGAAACCTATCTATAATAATAAAAGCATAATATGCTAATTAGATTGGATGTGCTTCTGGACCTCCTTCTGGACAACCTTCCGGACAAAGCCGGGGCTGTGAGAGAAGCCCGGGTCCTGGGTGCCAGAGGGAAGCCGGTGCCAGCAGCCAGGGGAAGAAAGGTCTACTCTTGCATGAATTTCGTCCATCAGGCCTCTGGTATAATCATATTAACCAATGTTACCCCCAATAAATTTAATTTTAAAAATCAATAAATTTACAAAAAGATCCTCTTTTTACCCTGGCGTGTGTGCACAGTGGTTAGAGCACCAGCCCACACACTGAAGGGTCATAGGTTCAATTTCCAGTCAAGGGCAGGTACCTGAGTTGCAGGTTTCATCCCCCAGCACCTGGCAGGAAGCATCCAGGAGGCAACCAATCCATGTGTGTCTCTCATGTCCATGTTTCTCTCTCTCGACCCCTCCCATCTACTCTGTTTAAAAATCAATGGAAAAAATATCCTCAGGTGAGGATTAACAAAAAAAAGAAAATAATAATAAAAGAAAGAATACCTTTTATTTTATTTTATTTTATTTATTGTTTGAAGTATTACAAATAGTGGTATATATGTCTCCTTTTTTCCCCCCATTGACCTCCCCCTGGCCTCCACTACCCCCCAGTACATGCCCTCACCTGCGCCCCCCCAGTGTCTTGTATCCATTGGTTATACTTATATGCATGCATACAAGTCCTTCAGTTGATCTCTTACAACCCCCCCCCCCCCCCCGCAACCTCCCCTGCCTCCCCGCTGTAGTTTGGCAGTCTGTTCAATGCTTCTTTGCCTCTGTATCTATTTTTTCCCCATTTCTTTCCTTTAAAAAATCTTGCCTCTGCAGACTAGAAATAAACATATAATAACAAAAAATATTTGAGTCCCAATTTCAATGTCCAACAGTTCTGAGTCCCTGTTTCAATGTCAAACAGTTCCTTATGTGTACATGTCAGCAATGATATCTGGATGGTAGGCACATGGTGGCAATGCAGGTCCGACCCTCTCTGGTTTGGTTCTAGGCAACCTGCAGCGACTCACAGCTGCTGACTGCTAGTATGGCAAGGCGTCGTCAGGGTATTCCATCTCTGGAATGTTTCTCCTTTTGTCTTCGTGGTTGGAGCAGACTTGTCAATTCCTCTGTGTTGCAGGAATCCACCTAGTCTTGGAGTTGTTTTCTGAAAATATACAAACATATTCTCAACCACAAGTTTGATAAAGGAATAAAGGAATCTTTTCTATATAATTGATTTGGGATCCTTTTTATTTTTGCCCAAACGATTTTCCTTTGTCTTATTTAGACACCATGTGTGTTTTTCATGGGTTTCTTGCTGTTATCATTACAAATGAAAATTAATTGTGTAGGACGAAAAGATGGCAACCAGCAGGAAGGTAGGGAGAGAGAGAGTGTGAGTGAGGAACCCATAGAGGAGAGTGTAGATGTGTGTGGTGTGTGTGTGTGTGTATGAGCTAGGGTCAGCTAGATTCTGCAGGTCTTCCAAGGGGCTGCCTAACAGGGCAGTCCTAGACGGCGGAGCCCCACGCACAAAGCGGACACTTCTGGGCGGCTGGTGCGGACACGGAGACCATGCCATCTTGAGAAACAGAGCTGCCTGAGACTCGGATCCTGGCTTCTGACACAAACTGGGACCCTGCAGCCACTGGGGACAGAGAACTGCTATCACAGCTTCAGACCAACAAACAACAAGAATCCAGACTTCCCGGCAGATTTCCGTGAGTCAATGAGACTATCCCCCTCCCCGCAGGCACGCGGATAGTGCCATAGTAACTGATAGACCCGCCCCTCGCCCAAGCTGCAGAGCTTTGTGCAGGGACACGCTCCCCCTTACGGAAGTTGGCGCGTGGGACAGAAGCAGTGCCCCTTCGGGGAAATCTGACAGAGCGCACAGAGGGCTCTCCTTTGGGGAATTTGGGAGAATTTGGCTTGCAGGTCACAGCTCCCCTTCGGGGAATCTTAGAGCGCGCACAGAGGGATGCCCTTTGGGGAATTTGGCACGCAGGACGGACTCCGCCCCCCTTCGGGGAATCTGGGAGAGTGCACGGATGCAGCTCACCTTCAGGAATTTGAGAGTGAGCGAAGCCCTAGCCGGTTTGGCTCAGTAGAGAGAGCACACACAGGACGTAGCTCCACTTCAGGGAATTTGGCATGCCGGACACAGCTGCCTTGGATCCCTGACTCACAGCGAATTCACAGTAAGAGCCAGTAACCCCAATTGTTGGTGCATGCACACACAGAGACCCTGATTCTCAACGAGAAACTGCACAAGGCAACAGAGACTCTGACACTCGATTCGTGGTGCAGACACAGGGAAACTCTGACTCCTGGCACATGCTAAGGATCTCATTCTCAGCACATACCAACAGTGTTTTGCAGACAGGGCCCCAGATTCTAAGTGTGCACACGAGACCACACGGAACACTGTGGACACTGACCCTGGGTAAGTCTGGTTCCCACCAACCAAAGGCAGCCACACGTCCTAATGTCAGAGCACTTCAGTGAAACTCGGGTGGAGCGAAGTCCCCAAAGCACACGGCCCAGGTCCATGCAAATGGAAGCTTGAGCTTTCTGGTGATAGCCAGAATGGGGAAACAAAATAACTCACAGAGGAAAGAAAATGTGGAGTCGCCAAGAAAGGAAATTAGTGAAACTGAAGCTTGCAACATGACCAAAAAGGAGTTCAGAGTAATGGTTGTGGAATTTATACATCGGATGGATGAGAAAATCAACAACTTATGCAAGAATCAGGAAGAAATGAAAAGTGATATAGCTACAATCAAAAACACCATGGAAAGTTTCAACAGTAGACTACAAGAAGCAGAGGACCGAATTAGTGGGTTAGAAGATCAGGTACAGAAACAAGCTCAATCTGAACAGCAATTGGAGAAAAAAATTAAAAAGCAGGCAAACATTGAACAGCTGCGAGCACCAGAACACCGGTCCCCTATCGGCGCAAACATTCGGATTCAAAGGAACCCTTCACTGAACTACGGAAAGGTCAGATTTCGCCTGAAATAAGGTGTGGTTTCTAATCCCCGCGGTGGGAGGGAAGCGCGCGAGCCGTGGGACCGGCGGGAACCGGGAGGTCTGTGCCTAGAAAAACCGGAGGCAGTTGGAGCTGCCGTGATCCGTGAATGTGGAAGGGGTCCTCTGAGTTGCTAACTGAAGTGACCTCTTAAAATCAACTCATTTTAATCTGACGAGGAGGATCAGACTAAGAATTTTCAAAGGAGTGCGGGCTCCTTAGTCTGGCGCACAGACCCACTGTCCGCACACTTGGGCTCTTTCTGACTCTGCTTACTAAGCCCAACGCATAGGAAAGCCCAGGTGGAAAAACCCTGAAAGACTGCAGGGGAAGTTGTTTTTTCGGAACCTGGGAACAGAGCTGGGTGTGACCATCGGAGAGGCAGCTGTGAGGCACACACCTCCACAAACCGGTAGTGAGTGCCATAGAGGGGAAAAAAAAAAAAGCTAGAGAGGCCCAGAAGTCAATTCAGAAACACTGCCACCCAGGGGCTGAAACGCTAATTCTCTCTGGTGTAATCAAAAATAAATACAAGAAATTAAGACACAGCCGGCTTAAAAGGCAGGATTGGCTTACAACACGGAGGAGCAGAGGAACGAAGCTGAACTGAAATACCGCCCAGACTGGGAAACAGGCATACCAAACAGAATAAAAGAGGAAGTGAATGACAGCCGCTATTGCATATTTTAGTCTTCCTATTTTTTAATTTTTAATTCTTTTTTCAATTTTTTTATTCTACTTTTTTATTTTCATTTTTTGCATCTTTTACTTAAGAAAAAATTTTTTTTTCTTTTTCCTCGATTTTCACCTTTTTAATTATTACATTTTTATTTTCAATCAGCATTATTATTGCTATTATTTTACTTTTTTTTTTTTTAAATGTCATTAGATTTTCTCTTTCTTTTATTTTGGGATTAGTGTCCTACATTCTATTTGCATCTTTCCCTTACCCTATCTCAACGCTAACATTTGGCCATCACTCTCCTCCTAACCTTTCCCTTTAAGAAAATTATTTTTCTCTCTGGCCTTTTGTTGTTGTTTGCTTGAATGTGGATTAGATTGAATTTTTATACTTTTTTTATGAGATTGTTTTGATTATACTTTTTGTTTGTTTGGTTGGTTCTATTGTTTGCTTTGTTTTTGTTTTTTTTTATTACTTTTGTTTTCTCTTGCCTCACTTGATATTAGTTGCTGTTGCAGTTTGTATTAATCTCCAGGCTCGTGTTGCTGGAATTTGCTGGGATTAGTGGTTGTTCTAGTGGAGTCTACTCCCCATATATATAGTCTGTTCCCCTTTTCTCTCTTAGTATTGTTCTTGCCTCTCTTACTCATTTTTCTTTTCTTTTTTCTTACTGCTCTTCTCCCAAGTTCAGATTCACACTCTTTTTTTTTTTTGTTCTTTCTTTTTACTCTCCCTCTTCCACTCCTATTCCCTAATTTGTCTTTCTCTGGTGGTTACCTTTATTGGAGGTTATTAATATCGTGAATACTATTCTGTTTAGTGCCTTGTGTGTTGTGCCTGGTTGTGTTGTATTTTGTACCTTTAAATCAACGCTGGAGAGAGAGAACTATATAACCAGACATCCGGAGAAGAGAGACCATGGGGAAACAAAGAATTAGCCCGCCCAGGAAAGAGAAGCAGGCATCACCAGAAAAGGAAGTAAACGAACTAGAGGCAAACAACCTATGAGAGAAAGAATTCAGAGAAATGGTCATAAGGTGGCTGAAAAGGATGGAAGACAAATTCGACAATATGAGTAAGAACCAAGAGGAAATGAAGAAGAACCAAGAAGAAATGAAAAATGACATCGCTGCTGTAAAGAACTCAATAGAAAGCATCAAGAGTAGACTAGAAGAAGCAGCGGACCGCATAAGTGAGCTAGAAGACAAGATGGAAAAAAATACCCAATTACAACAGCTTCTAGAAACAAAAATTAGAAAGCATGAGGAGAGCCTAAGGGAACTTCGGGACAACACAAAACAAAACAACATAAGGATAATAAGGGTACCAGAAGGAAAGGAAACGGAGCAAGGAATAGAAAACCTGTTAGAAGAAATAGAAACAGAAAACTTCCTTGATATAGGGAAGAAAAACCCACACAAATCCAAGAAGCTCACAGAGTTCCAAGCAAAATGAACCCCAAAAGACCGACGCCAAGGCACATTATAATTAAGTTGGAAAACACCAACGACAAAGTAAGAATCTTAAAAGCGGCCAGAGAGAGACAGACAGTTACATACCAAGGAACCCCCATCAGACTAGCAACTGATTTCTCAACAGAAACTCATCAAGCCAGAAGGGAATGGAATGAAATATACAAAGTCATCCAAAGGAAGGGTCTCAATCCAAGAATACTGTACCCAGCAAGGCTATCAATCAAAATTGAAGGTGAAATCAGGCGCTTCACAGACAAAAAAGGGCTAAGGGAGTTTATCACCACCAAACCAGCAATGAAAGAAATGCTAAAGGGTCTGCTGTAAAAAAAAAAAAAAAAAGAAAGAAAGAAAGAAAGAAATAGGAAGCAAAGAAGGAACACAGGGGTATAGAATAAAAATGGTGACAAATAAGTGCCTATCAATAATAACTTTAAATGTAAATGGATTGACTGCCCCAATCAAAAGACACAGGGTAACAGATTGGATAAGAAAAGAAAACCCATATATCTTCTGTCTACAGGAAACCCACCTCAAAAAAAAGGACGCATACAGACTGAGAGTAAAGGGATGGAAAAAGGTTTTCCAGGCGAATGGAAATGAAAAAAAAGCTGGGGTAGCAATACTTATATCTGACAAATTAGATCTCAAAGTGAAGGACATAACAAGAGATAATGAAGGCCACTTCATAATACTAAAAGGAGAAATCCAACAAGAAGAAATAACTCTGGTAAACATATATACACCCAACACAGGAGCACCAAGATACATTAAAAAACTCCTGGAAGATATCAAAGGAGAGATTGACAGCAATACAATTATAGTAGGAGACTTCAATACCCCACTATCACCATTGGACAAATCCTCTAAACAAAAAATCAGCAAAGAAACATCAATCCTAAATGACTCACTAGACCAGATGGAATTAATCGACATCTTCAGAACATTTCACCCCAAAGCCACAGAATATACATTCTTCTCAAGTGCACATGGGACATTTTCAAAGATAGACCATATGTTAGGACATAGGCAAAGTCTCTCCAAATTCAAGAAGATAGAAATCAAATCAAGCTTCTTCTCAGATCACAGTGGCATCAAACTGGAAATCAACTACAATAAAAACAACCCAAAGAAATCAAACACATGGAGACTAAACAGCATGCTATTAAACCATGACTGGGTTACCAAAGACATCAAGGAAGAAATAAAAAAACATCATGGCAACAAATGACAATGAAAACACAACAATCCAAAATCTATGGGACACAGCGAAAGCAGTCTTGAGAGGGAAGTTCATAGCTCTACAAACGTATTTTAAAAAAGAAGAAACAATGGTAATAAATTACCTAACCCTACAACTCAAAGAGTTAGAAAAAGAGCAGCAAGAAAAGCCCAGTGTAACCAGAAGGAAGGAAATACCAAAGATCAGAGCGGAGATAAATTACATAGAGACCAAAGAAACAATACAAAAGATCAACAAAACCAAGAGCTGGTTCTTTGAAAAGATAAACAAGATTGATGGACCTCTAGCCAGGCTCACCAAGAAGCAAAGAGAGAGGACCCAAATAAACAAAATCAGAAATGAAAGAGGTGAAATAACAACAGACCCTGACGAAATACAAAGGATTGTTACAAAATACTACGAACAACTCTATTCCAACAAACTGGACAACCTGGAGGAAATGGACATATTCCTAGACAAATACAACCTTCCAAAACTCAATCAGGAAGAATCTAAACAGCTCAACAGGCCAATAACTATGGAAGAAATTGAAGCAGTCATCAAAAAGCTTCTGGCAAACAAAAGCCCGGGGCCAGACGGCTTCACAGGAGAGTTTTACCAAACTTTCAAGGAAGAACTAAAACCTATCCTCCTCAGACTATTCAAAAAAATTCAAGAGGAAGGAACACTTCCAGGCTCCTTCTATGAAGCTAGCATCACCCTAATACCAAAACCAGATAAAGACAACACAATGAAAGAGAATTACAGACCAATATCCCTCATGAACATAGATGCCAAAATTCTCAACAAAATCCTAGCAAATCGGCTCCAGCAATACATCAGAAAGATCATACATCATGACCAAGTAGGATTTATCCCAGGAATGCAAGGATGGTACAATATCCGCAAATCAATAAATGTGATACATCACATAAACAAATTGAGAGATAAAAACCACATAGTCATATCAATTGATGCAGAAAAAGCATTTGACAAAATCCAACACCCTTTCTTGATAAAAACTCTCAACAAGGTGGGAATAGAAGGATCATACCTCAACATAATAAAAGCTATATATGATAAACCCACAGAAAACATCATACTCAATGGGCAAAAACTAAAACCATTTCCCCTAAGAACAGGAACAAGACAGGGATGCCCACTCTCGCCACTCCTGTTTGACATAGTACTGGAAGTATTAGCTACCGCAATTAGGCAAGAAGAAGAAATAAGAGGCATCCAAATTGGAAAAGAAGAAGTGAAGCTGTCCTTATTTGCAGATGACATGATATTGTACGTAAAAAAACCCAAAAGAATCCATCAAAAAACTAATAGACTTAATAAATGAATTCGGCAATGTAGCGGGATACAAAATTAACGCCAAGAAATCTATGGCATTTCTATACACCAATAGTGAACTTAAAGAAAAAGAGACTAAAAAAGAAATCCCATTTACCATCGCACCAAAAAAATTAAGATACCTAGGAATAAACTTAACTAAGGAGGTAAAAGACCTATATGCGGAAAACTACAGGACACTGAAAAAAGAGATAGAGGAAGACGTAAACAGATGGAAGAACATACCATGTTCATGGATTGGTAGAATCAACATCATTAAAATGTCCATACTACCCAAAGCAATCTACAGATTCAATGCACTCCCCATCAAAATACCAACAGCATATTTCACAGACCTAGAAAGAACTCTCCAAAAATTCATCTGGAATAAAAAAAGACCCCGAATAGCCGCAGCAATCCTTAGAAAGAAGAATAAAGTAGGAGGGATCTCCATACCAGATTTCAAGCTGTATTACAAAGCCACTGTTCTCAAAACTGCCTGGTACTGGCACAAGAACAGACATATAGATAAATGGAACAGAATAGAGAATCCAGATATCGACCCACACCACTATGCTCAATTAATATTTGACAAAGGAGGCATGAACATACAATGGAATCAAAACAGTCTCTTCAATAAATGGTGTTGGGAAAATTGGACACACACATGCAAAAAAATGAAACTAGATCACCAACTTACACCATACACAAAAATAAACTCAAAATGGATACAGGACTTAAACATAAGACGGGAAACCATAAAAATGCTAGAGGAATCCACAGGCAACAAAATCTCAGACATATGCCAAAAGAACTTTTTCACTGACACTGCCCCTAGGGCAATGGAAGCTAAAGAGAATATTAACAAATGGGACTACATCAAAATAAAAAGCTTTTTGACAGCAAAAGAAACCATCAACAAAACAACAAGAAAGCCCAGTGCATGGGAGAACATATTTGCAAATGGTATCACTGATAAAGGTTTAATCTCCAACATCTACAGGCAGCTTATGCAACTTAATAAAAGGAAGATAAATGATCCAATAAAAAAATGGGCAACGGACCTAAACAGAATATTTTCAAAAGAAGACAGAAGGAAGGCCAAGAGACACATGAAAACATGCTCAAAGTCACTTATTATCCGAGAGATGCAAATCAAAACAACAATGCGGTACCATCTCACACCTGTCAGAATGGCTATCATCAACAAATCAACAAACGACAAGTGTTGGCGAGGATGCGGAGAAAAAGGAACCTTCGTACACTGCTGGTGGGAATGCAGACTGGTGCAGCCACAGTGGAGAACAGTATGGAGATTCCTCAAAAAACTGAAAATGGAACTCCCATTTGACCCAGTAATCCCACTCCTGGGAATATATCCAAAGAAACTAGAAACACCAATCAGAAAGGATATATGCACCCCCATGTTCATAGCAGCACAATTTACAATATCTAAGATTTGGAAACAGCCTAGGTGCCCGTCAGCAGATGACTGGATCAGAAAACTGTGGTACATCTACACAATGGAATACTATGCTGCCATAAAAAAGAAGGAATTCTCATCATTTGCAGCAACCTGGATGGAATTGGAGAATATTATACTAAGTGAAATAAGCCAGTCAATGAAAGAAAAATACCACATGATCTCACTCATTTATGGATAATAAAGAACATTATAAACTGATGAAAAAAAAGATAGTTACAGAGACATTAAAGCAACAAATAGACTTTCAAATTACAGGGGGAAAGTTAGGGAGAGGGGGGGTAGATAAGAAATCAAACGAAGGACTTGTATGCATGCATATAAGCATAAACAATGGACGCAAAACTCTGGGGGGTGAGGGCATGTGTGGGTGTGGGGTGGGGGGTGTAATGGTAAGATATGTACACATATAATACCTCAATAAAAAAAAAGAAAAAAAATAAATTGATGTAAAAAAACTAAAAAAAAAAAAAATTAAAAAGCAGGAGGAAAGCCTAAGGGAGCTTCGCGACAACATGAAACGAAGTAACACGCACATAATAGGGCTGCCAGAAGGACAAGAAGAGCAGCAGGGATTAGAAAATCTATTTGAAGAAATAATGACAGAAAACTTCCCGGATATGGGAAAGATAAAAGTTACGCAAGTACAGAGAGTCCCAAGCAGGATCAACACCAAAAGACCCACACCAAGACATGTCATAATTTCAATGGCAAATATAAATGATAAAGAGAGAATCTTAAAGGCGGCAAGAGAGAGCCAGAGAGTTACCTACAAAGGAACACCCATCATATTGTCAAATGATTACTCAACAGAAACACAACAAGCTAGAGGTGAATGGAAGGAGGTATACAAAGTGTTGCAAAGCAAAGGACTGAATCCAAGAATACTATATCCAGCAAGGCTATCAATCAAAATTGAAGGGGAAATCAGGAGCTTCACAGACAAAAGAAGGCTCAGGGAGTTTATCACCACCAAACCAGCAATGCAAAAATGCTAAAGGGAATACTGTAAAAAGAAGAAATAAACAGGTAAGAAGGAATACAGACACAAAAATAGATATGACTACAAACAAATACCTTTCAGTAATAACTTTAAATGTAAACGGACTAAATGCTCCAATCAAAGACATCGAGTGGCTGAATGGATAAAAAAACATGACCCATATATATGCTGTCTACAAGAGACCCACCTCAGAACAAGAGACTCACACAGATTGAAAGTGAAGGGATGGAAAAATATTTTTAAGGCAAATGGAAATAAAGAAAAGCTGGGGTAGCAATACTTATATCTGACAAAATAGACATCAAAGTAAAGGCCATAACAAGAGATAAGGAAGGCCACTTCATAATAAAGGGAGAAATCCCATACTAAAGGGAGAAATCCAACAAGAAGAAATAATTCTGGTAAAAATATACCCACCCAATATAGGAGCACCCAAATACATAAAAAAAACTCCTGGAGGATTTCAAGGGAGAGATTAATAGCAATACAATCATAGTAGGAGACTTTAATGCCCCACTATCACCATTGTACAAATCCTCTAAACAAAAAATCAGCAAAGAAACATCAATCCTAAATGACTCACTAGACCAGATGGAATTAATTGACATCTTCAGAACATTTCACCCCAAAGCCACAGAATATACATTCTTCTCAAGTGCACATGGGTCATTTTCAAAGATAGACCATATGCTGGGTCACAGGCAAAGTCTCTTCAAATTCAAGAAGATAGAAATTATATCAACCATCTTCTCAGATCACAGTGGCATAAAACTGGAAATCAACTACAATAAATACAATCCAAATAATTCAAACACGTGGAGACTAAACAGCATACTATTAAACAAGGACTGGGTCACCAAAGACATCAAGGAAGAAATAAAAAACATCATGGCAACAAATGACAATGAAAACACAACAATCCAAAATCTATGGGACACAGCGAAAGCAGTCTTGAGAGGGAAGTTCATAGCTCTACAAACGTATTTTAAAAAAGAAGAAACAATGGTAATAAATTACCTAACCCTACAACTCAAAGAGTTAGAAAAAGAGCAGCAAGAAAAGCCCAGTGTAACCAGAAGGAAGGAAATACAAAAGATCAGAGCGGAGATAAATTACATAGAGACCAAAGAAACAATACAAAAGATCAACAAAACAAAGAGCTGGTTCTTTGAAAGGATAAACAAGATGGATGGACCTCTAGCCAGGCTCACCAAGAAGCAAAGAGAGAGGACCCAAATAAACAAAATCAGAAATGAAAGAGGTGAAATAACAACAGACCCCGCTGAGATACAAAGGATTGTTATAAAATACTACGAACAACTCTATTCCAACAAACTGGACAACCTGTAGGAAATGGACATATTCCTAGAAAAATATAACCTTCCAAAACTCAATCTAGAAGCATCTAAACAGCTCAATAGGCCAGTAACTATGGAAGAAATTGAAGCAGTCATCAAAAAGCTTCTGGCAAACAAAAGCCCAGGGCCTGACGGCTTCACAGGAGAGTTTTAGCAAACATTCAAGGAAGAACTAAAACCTATCCTCCTCAGACTATTCCAAAAAATTCAAGAGGAAGGAACACTTCCAAGCTCCTTCTATGAAGCCAGCATCACCCTAATACCAAAACCAGATAAAGACAATACAATGAAAGAGAATTACAAATATCCCTCATGAACATAGATCCAAAATCCTCAACAAAAGTCTAGCAAATCGGCTCCAGCAGTACATCAGAATGATCATACAGCATGACCAAGTAGGATTTATCCCAGGAATGCAAGGATGGTACAATATCCGCAAATCAATAAACGTGATACATAACATAAACAAATTGAGAGATAAAAATCACAGTCATATCAATTGATGCAGAAAAAGCATTTGACAAAAATCTAAGACCCTTTCTTGATAAAAATTCTCAACAAGGTGGGAATAGAAGGATCATACCTCAACATTCTAAAAGCTATATATGATAAACCCACAGCAAACATCATACTCAATGGACAAAAACTAAAAATATTTCCCCTAAGAACAGGAACAAGACAGAGATGCCCACTCTCACCACTCCTGTTTGACATAGTACTGGAAGTATTAGCCATTGCAATTAGACAAGAAGAAGAAATAAAAGGCATCCAAATTGGAAAAGAACAAGTAAAGCTGTCTTTATTTGCAGACGACATGATATTGTACATAAAAAATCTGAAAGACTCGGTCAAAAAACTAATAGACTTAATAAATGAATTCGGCAATGTAGCAGGATACAAAATTAACACCAAGAAATCTATGGCGTTTCTATACACCAATAGTGATCTTACAGACAGAGAGACTAAAAAGCCAATCCCATTTACCATTGCAGCAAAAAAATCAAGATACCTAGGAAGAAACTTAACTAAGGAGGTAAAAGATCTATACACATAAAACTACAGGACACTGGAAAAAGAGATAGAGGAAGACGTAAACAGATGGAAGAACATACCATGTTCATGGATTGGTAGAATCAACATCATTAAAATGTCCATACTACCCAAAGCAATCTATAGATTCAATGCACTCCCCATTAAAATACCAACGGCATATTTCACAGACCTTGAAAGAACTCTCCAAATATTCATCTGGAATAAAAAAAGACCCCAAATAGCCACAGCAATCCTGATAAATAAGTATAAAGTAGGAGGGATCTCAATACCATATTTCAAGCTGTATTACAAAGCCACTATTCTCAATACAGCCTGGTACTGGCACAAGAACAGACATATAGATAAATGGAACAGAATAGAGAATCCAGATATCGACCCAAACCACTATGCTCAATTAATATTTAACAAAGGAGGCATGAACATACAATGGAATAAAGACAGTCTCTTCAATAAATGGTGTTGGGAAAATTGGACAGATACATGCAAAAAAATGAAGCTAGATCACCAACTTACGCCATACACAAAAATAAACTCAAAATGGATACAGGACTTAAACATAAGACCGGAAACCATAAAAATACTAGAGAAATCCACAGGCAGCAAAATCTCAGACATATGCCAAAAGAACTTCTTCACCCATACTGCCCCTAGCGCAATGGAAGCTAAAGAGAAAATAAACAAATGGGACTACATAAAAATAAAAAGCTTTTTGACAGCAAAAGAAACATCAACAAAACAACAAGAAAGCCCAGTGCATGGGAGAACATATTTGCAAATGGTATCACTGATAAAGGTTTAATCTCCAACATCTACAGGCAGCTTATACAAGTTAATAAAAGGAAGATAAATGATCCAATAAAAAAAATGGGCAACGGACCTAAATAGAATCTTTTCAAAAGAAGACAGAAGGAAGGCCAAGAGACACATGAAAACATGCTCAAAGTCACTAATTATCTGAGAGATGCAAATCAAAACAACAATGCGGTACCATCTCACACCTGTCAGAATGGCTATCATCAACAAATCAACAAACGACAAGTGTTGGCGAGGATGCGGAGAAAAAGGAACCTTCGTACACTGCTGGTGGGAATGCAGACTGGTGCAGCCACTGTGGAGAACAGTATGGAGTTTCCTCAAAAAACTGAAAATGGAACTCCCATTTGACCCAGTAATCCCACTCCTAGGAATATATCCTAAGAAACTGGGAACACCAATAAGAAAGGATATATGCACCCCTATGTTCATAGCAGCACAATTTACAATAGCTAAGATCTGGAAACAGCCTAGGTGCCCATCAGCAGATTACTGGATCAGAAAACTATGGTACATCTACACAATGGAATATTATGCTGCCATAAAAAAGAAGGAATTCTTACCATTTGCAGCAACCTGGATGGAATTGGAGAACATTATGCTGAGTGAAATAAGCCAGTCAATGAAAGAAAAATACCACATGATCTCACTCATTTATGGATAATAAAGAACATTATAAACTTGAACAAAAGGATAGATACAGAGGCAGTAAAGCATCAAACAGTCTGTCAAATTATAGCAGGAAGGTTAGGGAGAGGTGGGGAAGATAAGAGATCAACCAAAGGACTTGTATGCATGCATATAAACATAACCAATGGACGCAAAACTCTGTGGGGTGAGGGCATATATGGGAGTGGGGTGGGGGGGGGCAATGGTAAGATATGTACACATATAATACCTTAATAAAATTTTTGAGAAAAAAAAGAAAATTAATTGTGTAAAGTAAAAATTTTCTAGATGTAATTTACTTATAGGATATTTTTCCTTACATGATATTACCCTACTATCCCCCCTTTTTTTGATTAATGGAGGCTTTTGTAAATTTTATAATGCAATCTTGGTAACTTTAAATTTTACTTTTTTGCACAAAAATATGATTGCTTTAGGTTCGTTGCATGTTCAGGAATTTTACCACGAGATGAACTACCAATAGAAATTTTAGTTACGACTTTAGGAACAGCTTTTTGTCCAGTACAATTAAATTTTCTTGAATATTCACTTATTTCAATTAGCACATTTAAATTAATCTGAAAACTTGATTACTATTTTACAGTCAAATTTAATACTCTACCAACAATCTTAGTTTACCCTGTAAATATTAGTGGATAGGATTATTTGCATTCTTGAGTAGGACCTGAGCATTCCTGGTGCTAGACTGGATTTAGATATAGGGCAGCTGCTGTCAGCCAAGTCTCTGTCTGTTACCTGTGTCCCGATCTGAGCTGGGTGTGGGAAGCAAAGCAGCCATGGGGGCAGGAGACCTCCCTCTGAAGGGGTGAGGGTTTAGGCCCCTGCAAGGTTGGGGGGTTGAGGGTCTGTGCCCCACCTCTGTTGACTCCCAAGTTCTCTCCTGATGGCCCCTCTGCGACTGTGCCTGTCTTAGTTTGTTCCTTCCCTGAGGAATCTTTCCAGTCTCTGGCTAACCAGTCATCCTCCGGGGCCAAGGAGGGTGATGTGAGGTTCAGTTCTGTCTCCTTGGTAGCCTATGCCCCCGTGGCCTCCACGCCCAGCATCTGCCTTGGGATCCCCTTGCCTGCTGGTGGGGCTCCAACACTGATAACATATTTCGGGGAACTCAGGTTTCTTCTCCAGGGAGGGCCCAGCTCACATGATTGGGCGAGAGACAGATCCATGGTACCAGCCACCACGAGGCTTCAAGCTCAGCATGAACAGAAAGCTCAGGCAACAGCTGAGGGCAATTGTATTGTGAGAAGAGGGTCCCTCTTGGCAAAAAAGGCAAGAGGGGCCAATATAGAATGCTCAAGTGCCTTCCCAGTGCCTTAATTCCTTCTGAAAGGGATTAAATCCTTTCATGTCCTTTTTTAAATTGCTGCCAAACATTCAAAGAATTAGTTTGTAAGTTTGGGATAATTGTACAATATGTTGTTGTAAAATATCTAAAATTATAATGACATTGTAGAATAATATCATGTAAGGATATTCTTTGCTCTAGGCCATGGCAATTCAATTTCAAACTGGCTGTCAATTTCTTTTTGTAACTTTTTATAAACTTTGTCAGGGAGGCAAAAACACAAATTACTTTAGTTCAAGAGGCCAAATATATTGACTTTTAATTACAATCCTTATGACTTTTGCAGGAAACTTCTCTTTGTTTCCTTCCAAAATAATTTTCAGGCTACAGAGAGTTTCATTTAAAAATCTTTGTCACATGAAACCATTTCTCTTAAGGTTATGGTGACCACTAGTATGAATTAGATTTAATGTTTTATTTTTATTTTATTTTTTTATAATATATATTTTTTTAATTTTTATTTTTTACATATGTGTCCTTATTCCCCCATAACCCTCCACCCTACCCCCTTGTTGTCTGTGTCCATTGATTAGGCTCATATGCATGCACACAAGTCCCTTGGTTGATCTCTCCACCTTACCCCCACCCTCCCCTACCTTCCTTGAGGTATGACATTCTGATCGACGTTTCTCAGTCTCTGGATCTGTTCTTGTTCATCAGTCTATGCTGTTCATTATATTCCACAAAAGAGTGAGATCATATATTTATCTTTCTCTGCCTGGCTTATTTCGCTTAGCATAATGCTACTATGCTGCGGTAAAAAAGGAGTTCCTACCATTTGCAACAACATGGATGGAGATGGAGAGCATTATGCTAAGCGAAAGAATACCTTTTAATTTGCTGTAAAATCCTTTTAGTTGTTTTGTACTCTTCCTTATCTACCTGATCTCTAAATTTTGGGGTACTTCAGAACTCAGTCCTTGGATGTTTTCTCTAGTCATACTCATTCCATTAGTGATCACAGTCAGTAATATAGCTTTTAATATCTTCTATCCCAAGCATATATTCCTCTAGTAAACTATTGACTCATTTATCCAATAGCCTACTTAACATAAGCCCTTGGAAGTCTACCAATATGCAAATCTTATCATTTCTTCTCTCACAAACCTGTTCCTTCAACATCCATTCTCATCTTAATTAGTGGCAATTCTGTATATACAGTGCTGAAAGACAAACATTTTGATATCATCTTCAACGATATCATTTTTCTCTCATTCTCTGCTTTCCTCATATCAGAACATCTTGGTGGCTCTATCTTCTATTTATATGCGATCATTTGTAACTACCCACACTGCCATAACCCTGATCCAATACACCATCATCTCTCACATGGATTTCTATAGCATGTATTGCTCTAATAACCTCTTTTTAAAAGTCTCCCTGCTTGGACCCTTGCCAAACAATAAATAATTTGTAAGAGAACAGATAAAATAAAAGTAAATTATTACTGACAGAATTAGAAAAGTAGGATGTGGCGTCCCAGATACAACATTTCTCAGTTGCAACTTTGAGCAAGTTACTTAATTTCTCAATGCTTCAGTTTCCTTATCTATAAAATATGGATAATAGTAAGACTTACTTTGTAGGGTCATTCTGAGTATTACACAAGTTAACATATTTAAAGTTTTAAAAAGAGAACCTGGCAATTGTTATATACCTCTTAGAGACTATTTTGAGATGAGCAATGAAACACCAGCAGAGTTTCCATAAATATATTATGTATAGAAATGGTTTTCTTTATGCAATAAAAACCTTTAGAAAAATTTGAATGGGTGTGCAACAAAACTATGTTACATTTCATCTCTATAACTTATCAGCTGATGGAGCTTATATTTACATTTACCTTTTGTGATCAATTGAAAGTGTTCCTTATAATATTAAATTACATACTTTAAGGGTTAGATAGAAGTTATTCTCTTCAATCAAGTTCACCAAATAATTATAATTTTATTTATGTTACCACAATGAGAAATATATATAATAATTGATACATAAGCTATATATAAAGAAGACAAATTTACCCCAATGTTAATTTTATTGAAGTTTGGGAAAAGCATAAAACTGTTTAAATATATAAAACACTTGCTAGGGCATCATTTTACTATATATATTAAGAACAGTTTGAGTGCAAGTAAGTTTGTGGCATCTTGTTTTATTTTTTCACCTTGCTATTTATTACCACCTTAAAATAATTTTCAATACATTATTTACTAATTAATCTATTATTTTCTGCTCCCCTCTCAAGAGAATGTGATCTCCCTGAAGTCAGTGTACACAAGCCTTCTTGCTCTCCATTTTATGCTCATTAGCTATAACAGTGCCTGGAACTTACCAAAACTCTATAAATATATATTGAAAATTGTATAAATGGACGCATAGATACATTGTTTCAAGGTATAATGCTATCACACACTTAGACTACAGTACAGTGTAAGCATAGCTTTTATATACAGTAGAAAATGTTTAAATTTATGTGACTTACTTTATTCCAATATTTGCTTTATTGCAGCAGTCAGGAACTGAACCCACAATATCTCTAAGGTATGCCTTTAGTTTTCTTTTTTTTTCTCTCTTTATTTATTAAGGTATTATATATGTGTCCTTATACACCACTGCCCCCCCCACCCCCCACTCATGCCCTCATCCCCCTGGTATCTGTGTCCATTGGTTAAGCTTATATGCATGCATACAAGTCCTTTGGTTGTTCTCTCCCCCTTACCCCCACCGCACCCTACCTTCCCTCTGAGGTGTGATGGTCTGATCGATGCTTCGCTGTCTCTGGATCTTGGTTCATCAGTTTATGTTGTTCATTATATTCCACAAATGAGGGAGATCATGTGATCATGGGATATTTATCTTTCTCTGAATGGATTATTTCGCTTAGCATAATGCTCTCCAGTTCCATCCATGCTGTTGCAAATGGTAAGAAGTCCTTCTTTTTTTTTACTGCAAGATAGTATTCCATTGTGTAGATGTACCACAGTTTTTTTATCCACTCATCTGCTGATAGGCACTTAGGCTATTTCCAAAACTTAGCTATGCTGAATTGTGCTGCTATGAACATAGGGGTGCATATATACTTTCTGATTGGTGTTTCTAGTTTCTTGGGATATATTCCTAGAAGTGGGATCACTGGGTCAAATGGAAGTTCCATTTTTAGTTTTTTGAGGAAAGTCCATACTGTTCTCCACAGTGGCTTCACCAGTCTGCATTCCCACCAGCAGTTCACAAGCGTTCCTTTTTCTCTGCATCATCTCCAGCAATTGTCATTTGTTGATTTGTTGATGATCGCCATCGTTACAGGTTTGAGATGGTACCACATTGTCATTTTGATTTGCATCTCGTGGATGGTTAGTGACTTTGAGCATGTTTTCATATGTCTCTTGGCCTTCCATATGCACTCCTTCAAAAAGTGTCTAGTTAGGTCCATTGCCCATTTTTTGATTGGGTTGTTTAACTGCCTTTTGTTAAGTTGTATGAGATCCCCGTAAATGTTGGAGATTAAACCCTTATTTATGATAACATTGGCAAATATGTTCTCCCATGCAGTGGGCTTTCTGGTTGTTTTATTGATGTTTTTTTTCTGCTGTACAGAAGCTTTTTATTTTGATGTAGTCCCATTTGTTTATGTTCTCTTTAGTTTCCATTGCCCTAGCAGCTGTATCAGTGAAGATACTGCTTCGGCATATGTCTGAGATTTTGCTGCCTGTGGATTCCTCTAATAATTTTATGGTTTCCCGTCTTACATTTAAGTCCTTTATACATTTGGAGTTTATTTCTGTGTATGGTGTAAGTTGGTGGTCTAGTTTCATTTTTTTGCGCGTATGTGTCTAACTTCTCCAATACCGTTTATTGAAGAGACTGTCTTGACTCCATTGTATGTTCTTGCCTCCTTTGTCAAATATTAATTGAGCATAGTGGTGTGGGTCGATTTTTGGGTTCTCTATTCTATTCCATTGGTCTGTATGTCTGTTCTTGTGCCAGTACCAGGCATTTTTGAGAACAGTGGCTTTGTAATACAGCTTATTTGGTATTGAGATCCCTCCTAATTTTTTCTTCTTTCTCAGGATTGCTGCAGTTATTTGGGGTCTTATTTTATTCCAGATGAATTTTGGGGGAGTTCTTTCTAGGTCTGTGAAATATGCCATTTGTATTTTAATGGGGAGCGTATTGAATCTATAGATTGCTTTGGGTAGTATGGACATTTTAATGATGTTGATTCTACCAATCCATGAAGACGGTCTATACTTCCATCTGTTTATATCTTCCTCTATCTCTTTTTTCAGTGTCCTGTAGTTTTCTGAGTACAGGTCTTTTACCTCCTTGGTTAAGTTTATTCCAAGGTATCTTACTTTTTTTGGTGCAATGGTAAATGGGATTTTTTTCCCCATTTTTAAAATTTTTATTTTCATCTTTTTTTTTATTTTTTAAAGTATCCTACCTAATAAAACAGTAATATGCAAATTGACCGCACCTTCGCTACGCCCAAGCCACGACCACGTGCCAAAGCCACGCCCACCAGCCAATCAGGGCGAGTATGCAAATTACCCAACAAAAATGGCAATTAATTTGCATATGCTGAGGGAGGGAGGAGTGAAGACTGAAGACAACTTAGAAGGAAGAGGGAGGAAAATCGAAAAGCAAGGTGGCTGCCAGAGGGAAAGCCGGGGCAGGGCGGAGCGGGGCGGGGTGGAGTGGGGCAGAGCGGGACAGGGCGGAGTGGGGCGGAGCAGGGTGGGTAGCTGCGGCCCACGGGTGCGGGCGCGGTGGCCGCAACGGCGCCGGCAGCGGCAGCGCACACGGCTGCAGCAGCCGCTTGCAGGATTTTTCCTGCAAAATGGGCTACTAGTTACAAATAGTAGTACATATGTATCCGTTTTTTCCTCCATCCTCCCCTACCCTCCGCACATGTCCTAACCGCCACCCCCCCCCAGTGTCTTGCGTCCATTGGTTATGTTTATATGCATGCATACAAGTCCTTTGGTTGATCTCTTACCTACCACCCCCTTCCTCAGCCTTCCTTCTGTAGTTTGACAGTTTGTTGGATGCTTCTCTGCCTCTGTATCTATCTTTTTGTTCATCAGGTTATAATGTTCTTTATTATCCATAAATGAGTGAGATCATGTGGTATTTTTCTTTCACTGACTGGCTTATTCCACTTAGCATAATGCTCTCCAGATCTATCCATGCTGTTGCAAATGGTAAGAAGTCCTTCTTTTTTATAGCAGCGTAGTATTCCATTGTGTAGATGTACCATAGTTTTCTAATCCACTCATCTGCTGATGGGCCTTTAGGCTGTTTCCAAATCTTAGCTATTGTAAATTGTGCTGCTATGAACATAGGGGTGCATATATCCTTTCTGATTGGTGTTTCTGTTTTCTTAGCATATATTCCTAGAAGTGGTATTACTGGGTCAAACGGCAGTTCCATTTCTAAATTTTTGAGGAAACTCCATACTGTTTTCCACAATGGCTGCACCAGTCTGCATTCCCACCAACAGTGAAGGAGGGATCCCTTTTCTCCATATCCTCTCCAGCACTTGTCATTTGTTGATTTGTTAATGATAGCCCTTTTGACAGGTGTGAGGTGGTACCTCATTGTTGTTTGGATTTGCATCTCTTGGATGATTAGTGACTTTGAGCATGTTTTCAAATGCCTCTTGGCTTTCTGAATGTCCTGTTTCGAAAAGTATCTATTTAGATCCTTTGTCCATTTTTTGATTGGATTGTTTATCTTACTTTTGTTAAGTTGTATGAGTTCCCTATAAATGTTGGAGATTAAACCCTCATCAGAGATATCATTGGCAAATATATTCTCCCATGCAGTGGGCTTTCTTGTTTTGTTGATGGTTTCTTTTGCTGTGCACAAGCTTTTTATTTTGATGTAGTCCCATTTGTTTATTTTCTCCTTAGTCTCTCTTGCCCTGGGATCTGTGTCTGTAAAGATATTGGTAAGACATATGTCTGCAATTTTGCTTCCTATGAAGTCTTGTAGAATTTTTATGGTTTCCTGTCTTACATTCAAGTCCTTTAGCCATTTTGAGTTTGTTTTTTTATATGGTGTAAGTTGGTGATCTAGTTTAATTTTTTTGCATGTAGTCTGACCAAATTTCTCAGCACCATTTATTAAAGAGATTGTTTTGAGTCCATTGTATGTTCTTGCCTCCTTTGAAAAATATTAATTGAGTATAATGGCTTAAGTCAATTTCTGGGTTCTCTATTCTTTTCCATTGGTCTATATGTCTGTTCTTGTGCCAGTACCAGGCAGTTTTGAGAATAGTGTCTTTGTAATATAGCTTGATGTCTGGTATTGTGATCCCTCCAACTTTGTTCTTCTTTCTCAGGATAGCTGTGGCTATTCGGGGTCTTATTTTATTCCAGATGAATTTTTGGAGAGTTTGTTCTAGATCTTTGAAATATGCCATTGGTATTTTAATAGGTATTGCATTGAAGCTATAGATTGATTTAGGTAATATGGACATTTTAATGATGTTGATTCAACCAATCCCTGAACATGGTATGTTCTTTCATTTATTTATGTCTTCTATCTTTTTTTTCAAAGTCCTGTAGTTTTCCAAATACAGGTCTTTTACATCCTTGGTTAAGTTTATTCCTAGGTATCTTAAATTTTTTTGATGCAATGGTAAATGGGATTGTTTTTTCATTTCTCTTTCGGTGAGTTCATTATTGGTGTATAAAAATGCCATAGATTTCTGGGTGTTAATTCTGTATCCTGCTACATTGCCAAATTCAATTATTAAGTCTAGTAGTTTTTTGATGGAGTCTTTGGGGTTTTCTATGTATAGTATCATGTCATCTTCAAATAAGGACAGTTTTATTTCTTCTTTTCCAATTTGGATGCCTTTTATTTCTTCTTGTCTGATCATTATGGCTAATACTTCTAGTACTATGTCGAACAGGATTGGTGAAAGTGGGCATCTTTGTCTTGTTCTTGTTCTTAAGGGAAATGAGTTTAGTTTTTTCCCATTGAGTATGATGTTGTCTGTAGGTTTGTCATATAAGGCTTTTATTATGTTAAGGTATGATCCCCCTATCTCCACTTTGCTGAGAGGTTTTATCAAAAAAGGGTATTGGATTTTGTCAAATGTTGTTGTTTTTTGTTGCATCGATTGATATGATTATGTGTTTGTTTTTTTCTCAGTTTGTTTATGTGATGTATCACATTTATTGATTTGCGGATATTGTACCATCCTTGCATCCCCAAAATAAATCCTGCTTGTTCATGGTGTATGATCTTTCTGATGTATTACTGGATCCAATTTGGTAGAATTTTGTTGAGGATTTTGGCATCTATGTTCACCAAGGATATTGGCCTGTAGTTCTCTCTTTTTTGTGGTGTCTTTATCTGGTTTTGGGGTTAGGGTAATGCTGGCTTCATAGAAAGAGCTTGGAAGTGTGCCTTCCTCTTGAATTTTTTGGTATAGTCTGAGGAGGATAGGTATTAGTTCTTTGAATGTTTGGTAGAACTCCCCTGTTAAGCTGTCTGGACCAGGGCTTTTGTTTGCTGGAAGATTTTTTATTGTTGTTTTAAATTCTTCAGTAGTTATACGCCTATTCAGGTTTTTTTATTCTTCTTGGTTGAGTTTTGGGAGCTTGTATTTTTTCTAGGAATATGTCCATTTCACCTAGGTTGTCCATTTTGTTGGAATAGAGTTGTTCATAGTATTTTTTCATAATCGTTTGTATTTCTGTGGGATCAGTTGTTACTTCACCTCTTTCCTTTCTGATTTTGTTTAATTGGGTCCACTCTCTTTGCTTCTTGGTGAACCTGGCTAGAGTTTCATCAATCTTGTTTATCCTTTCAAAGAACCAGCTCTTGGCTTTGTTGATCTTTTATTTTTTTTATTTTTTTTGTCTCCATGTTGTTTATCTCTGCTGTGATCTTTATTATTTCCTTCCTTCTGCTTATTATGGGCTTTTCTTGTTGAGTCTCTAACTCTTTGAGTTGTAGGGTTAAATAATTTATTAACATTGTTTCTAGTTTTTTGAGGTAGGGTGTAGAGCTATGAACTTCCCTCTCAAGACTGCTTTCACTGTGTCCCATAGATTTTGGATTGTTGTGTTTTCATTGTTGTTTGTTGACTTGATGTTTTTTTATTTCTTCTTTGATCTCTCTGGTAACCCAGTCATTGTTTAATAGCATGCTATTTAGCCTCCAGGTGTTTGATTTCTTTTATTGTTTTCATTGTAGTTAATTTCTAGTTTTTGCCATTGTGATCTGAGAAGATGCTTGGTATGATTTCTATCTTCTTGAATTTGGAGAGACTTTGCCTTTGTCCCAACATATGGTCTATCATTGAAAATGACCCATGTGCCCTTGTAAAGAATGTATATTATGTGGCTTTGGGGAAAAATGTTCTGAAGATGTCAATTAATGCCATCTGATCTAGTGTGTCATTTAGGATTGATATTTATTTGCTGATTTTTTGTTTAGAGGATTTTTCCAGTGCTGTTAGTGGGATATTAAAGTCCCCTAAAATGACTGTATTGCTCTCATTCTCTCCCTTGATATCCTCTAGAAGTTTTTTTTTTTTTTTATGTGTTTGGGTGTTCCTGTATTGGGTGCATATATGTTTACAATAGTTGTATCTTCTTGTTGGACTTCTCCCTTTAGTATTATGAAGTGGCCTTCCTTATCTCTTGTTATGTCCTTCACTTTGAGATCTAATTTGTCAGATATAAGTATTGCTACCCCAGCTTTTTTTTCATTTCCATTCACCTGTAATACCTTTTTACATCCCTTCACCATCAGTCTGTGTGAGTCCATTTTTCTGAGGTGGGTTTCCTGTAGACAGCTGATATATGGGTCATGTTTTCTTATCCACTCAGCTACCTTATGTCTTTTGATTGGGGCTTTTTATCCATTTGCATTTAACCCTTTGCACTCGCTTGCTTTTTTCTCGATTCCTTTATTCTACTTGGGATTTGAGTTTTTAAATACCCCAGGTTTACAAAGCGCAGCAGTAGAATAAAAAACTGGAGTTTCTTTTCATACAAACTTATTAATTTGGATTTTTTTATATTTCAAATTATTGATACATTCAAAGAGTATAAAAAGAGCTGCTACCGATGCTAACTGTGTCGAGTCACACTCGACATCCGAGTGCAAAAGGTTAAAGTTATTATTGATAGGTACTTGTTTGTCACCATTTTTATTTTTTATGCCTGTGTTCCTTCATCACTTCCTATTTCTTCTTTTTATAGCAGACCCTTCAGCATTTCTTGCATTGCTGGTTTGGTTGTGAAAAACTCCCTTAGTCCTGTTTTGTCTGTGAAGCTCCTGATTTTACCCTCGATTTTGATTGATAGACTTGCTGGGTACGGTATTCTTCGATTCAGTCCCTTCCTTTTCATGACTTTGTATATTTCATTCCATTCCCTTATGGCCTGATGTGTTGCTATTGAGAAATAAGTTGCTAGACTGATGGGGGATCCGTTGTATGTAACTTTCTGCCTCTCTCTGGCCACTTTTAAGATTCTTACTTTGTTGTTGGTGTTTGCCAGTTTAATTATAATGTGCTTTGGTGTCAGTCTTTTGGGTTTCTTTTTGTTTGGGACTTTTTGAGCTTCTTGGACTTTTCTTCCCTATATCAGGGAAGTTTTCTGTCATTATTTTTTCAAACAGGTTTTCTATTCCTTACTCAGTTTCCTCTCCTTCTAACACACCTATTAGGCGGATGCCATTTCAATTCGTGTTGTCCCAAAGTTGCCTTAGGCTCTCCTCTTGTTTTTTAAGCTTTTTTTTTTTCTAGATGCTTCTCTGCTTTGGTATTTTTTCCTACCTTGTCTTCTATATCACTGATGCGGTACTCCACTTCTTCTAGTCTACTGTTGATGTTTCTAATTGAGTTCTTTATTGCAGTGATATTATTTTTCATTTATTCTTGGTTCTTCTTCATTTCCTCTTGGTTCTTACACATATTGTTGAATTTGTGTTCCTACCTTTTCAGCGACCTTATGATCATTTCTCTGAATTCTTTCTTGGACAGGTTGCTTGCCTCCATTTCGTTTACTTTCTTTTCTGGTAATGCCTCCTTTTCTTTCATATGTGGGCTGTTTCTTTTTCTCCCCATTATCTCTCCTCTCCGGGTGTCTCTTTATGTAACTCTCTCTCTCCTTCATTGAGTTACAGGCACAAAATACAACACAACAAGGTAGAGCGCACAAGGTACTGAACACAAATATATTTATGATGCTAATAATCCCAAATAAAGGTGACCACCAGAGAAAAGAGAAATAGGGGATAAAAAAAGTGCAAAAATGATATTGAGAAAAGGAAAAAAAGTAAGAGAGAAAAGAAAGAGAATTAAATAGAAGGGAGAAAAGTTTTTATATGGGAGAAAACTCCAACAGAACAACAACTAATCCAAAAAAAAATGCAACCAACTAACACCCAGATATGAATGTAAACTACAAACTACAACTAATAACAAGAGAGGAAAAACAGAAGCAAACAAAAGGAGAAACAATCACACAATCAAACAAAGAAAAAAACCAATGTACTCAACAATCAAACTAACAAAAACAATAGAACAGAGAGAAAGAAGGCCAAAACAAAACAAAATAAAACAAAAAACAGAAATTAAAAAAAAGGGAAGAGATAAAAAAATTTGGATAGTGAAGAAAAAGAGAGACATGTGTATGGACTTGGAGCAGGGGATAAAAATTAGATATATAAGTAGGGTGAATGTTTAACAGGGCTAAAAAGAAGGAATAGGGAAAATCTAAAGCAGGAATTGGGTAAGAGAAACAGGACAACAAAAGGGGGAAAAGTGAGCAAGAGAGTGTTGGCATAAAGGTAAATTTGAGATACAGTAAAATGATGCTAAAGGAAAAGTGAAAATAGAATGTAGAACACTAATTACAAAATAAAATAAAATAAAATAAAGAGAAAATAAAATGAAACTTTAAAAAATGTAAAATAATAGTAGTAATAATACTGATTAAAAATAAAAATATAATAATTAAAAAGGTAAAATCAAGTGAGAAAAAAGTTTATTAAGTAAAAGATAAATAATAAAAATATACAGTAGTGAAGGTCATTCACATCCTCTACTGTTCTGTTTGGCACACCTGTTTCCTGTCAGGTAGTCAGGACAGTATTGAAGTTCCCTGCATTCCACAGCTCCTCTTTGTCATAAGCCACAATCTTGTTTTCAAGCAGGCAGTATTTCTTTGTTACTCAGCCTGCCTGTGGTTTTATTTACACAACAGTCAGTTTGTGATTCAACCCCTGGGTGGGAGTGTTTCTGTATTGACATATGGGGCTATAAGTCCTCTTTACCCAGTATTTAGAATTTGTTTTCCCTACTGCACTTAATACTGGTTTGGGGGTATGGACTGCCCCATAGCTGGTTTTCTGATCATTTTTCCCCACTCTGATCCCCAGGTTCCACAAAATCAATTTCCCCTGCAGTCTCTGAATGTGTTTTTAATTGGGTGACCTATGTACTGGGATTAGTAATCAAAAGCAAGGATTTAAAGAGAAAAAAAGCCAGAGTAAGTGCACAAACTCACAACTTTTTTGCCCCAGCAGTGTGCACAACTCTGCTCACGTCTCTGTACATGTCTTTTTCCCCTGGCACAGTGCTGCTGGTTTACTGGTAAAGCTTCAGGCTGCCTTTTTGTGCCCAGCTCAGCTATAGGTTTATTTCTAGAGTTCTTTTCTGTCAGCAGCCCTGTGGACCCCCTTCCACATTCGTGGACTATGCTGGCCCCAACGTCTGCAGATTTTGTGGGGTACAGACTTCCTCTGAACCTCTAGAGCCCACTGCGCGTGATTCTCTCTTCAGCCTGGATCACAGACTTCACTTTTTCTGGGCTAAATCTGACATTTCCATGAGAAGGTGCAGAGCTTGTTCGAGTCTGTGTATTCGTGCTGCTTGAGACCCAGTGTTTGTGGGCTCACAGCTGGTCCCTGGGTGTTGTGGTTGTAGGGTCCCAGGAGGTATCTGATTCTTCCCTATTGAAGGTAAGGCTAGGCTTCTGATCACAACCACTCTCCCCTCAAGATGGCATGGTCTCTGGGGCACACCGGTTGCTCTGAGAGAAATTTCATCAGCAGTGGAGGCTCCCCGGTCTGGGGAGCCTGGTCTGTCAGTCCCCAACAGTCCTTTGGAATATAACTGTCCCTCACTCACAAATAGACACTCCACGTACATCCACACACTCTCCTTTCATTCTCTCACTCACAGCCTGCATTCCAGTTGGCAGCCATCGTCAATCTCCAAATGGGATTTTTTTAAAATTTCTGTATCTGTAAGTTCACTGTTGGTGTGTAAAAATGCCATCAATTTCTTGGCATTAATTTTGTATCCTGCTAAATTGCTGAATTCATTTATTAATAATTCTAATAATTTTTGATGCAGTGTTTAGGGTTTTCTATGTACTATATCATGTCATCTGCGAATAATGACAGTTTTACTCTTCTTTTCCAATTTCTTCTTCTTGTCTAATTGCTATGGATAGCACTTCCAGTACTATGTCGAACAGGAGTGGTAAAAGTGGGCATCCCTGTCTTATTCCTGTTCTTAGGTGAAATGGTTTTAGTTTTTGCCCATTGAGTATGATGTTGGCTGTACGATTGTCATATAAGGCTTTTATCATATTGAGGTATGATCCCTCTATTCCCATTTTGCTGAGTGTTTTTATCAAGAAAGGGTGTTGGATTTTGTCAAATGCTTTTTATGCATTAATTGATATGACTATGTGATTTTTATCTCTCAATTTGTTTATGTGATGTATCATGTTTATTGATTTGCTGATATTGCACCATCCTTGTATCCCCAGAATAAATCCCACTTGGTCATGGTGTATGATCTTTCTGATGTACTTCTGGATCTGATTTGCTAGAACTTTGTTGAGGATTTTGGCATCTATGTTCATGGGGGATATTGGCATGTAGCTCTCTTTGATTGTGTTGTCTTTATCTGATTTTAGTATTAGGGTAATAATGTCTTCATAGAATGAGCTTGGAAGTGTTTCTTCCTCTTGAATTTTTTGGAATAATCTGCGAAAGATAGGTTTTACTTCTTCCTTGAATGTTTGGTAAGACTCCCCTGTGAAGCCATCTGGCCCCAGGCTTTTGTTTTATGGAAGTTTTTTGATGACTGCTTCAATTTCCTCCATAGTTATCAGACTATTGAGATTTTTAGATTCTTCCTGATTGAATTTTGGAAGGTTGTATTTTTCTAGGAAAAGGTCCATTTCCTCTAGGTTGTCTAGTTTGTTAGAACAGAGTTGTTCATAGTATTTTTTAACAATACTTTGTATTTCTATGGGGTCTGTTGTGATTTCACCTCTTTCATTTCTTTTGTTTATTTGGGTCCTCTCTCTTTGCTTCTGGGTGAGCCTGCCTAGAGGTTCATCAATCTTGTTTATCCTTTCAAAGAACCAGCTCTTGGTTTCATTGATCTTTCTCATTGTTTTCTTGGTCTCTATATCTTTTATTTCTGCTCTGATCTTTATTATCTCCTTCCTTCTGCTCACTCTGGGCTTGTTTTGTTGCTCTCTTTCTAATTCTTTAAGTTGTAGAGTTAGATAATTTATTACCTTTTTTTGTTTGTTTTTTGAGGTAGGCCTGTAGATCTATGAACTTCCCTCTCAGGACTGATTTCACTGTGTCCCATATATTTTGGTTTGTTGTGTTTTCATTGTCATTCATTTCCAGGATGTTTTTAATTTCTCCTTTGATCTCTTTGGTAACCTAATCATTGTTTAATAGCATGCTATTCAGCCTCCAAGTGTTTGAATTTTTTTGGTTGTTTTTGTTGTAGTTTACTTCTAATATTATGCCCTTATGGTCTGAGATGATGCTTGATATGATTTCAATCTTCTTGAATTTGGAGAGACTTTGCGTCTGATCCAATATGTGGTCTCTCTTTGAAAATGTCCCATGTGCACTTGAGAAGAATGTATATTCTGTGGCTTTGGGATGAAATGTTCTGAAGATGTCAATTAAGTCCATCTGATCTAGCGAATCATTTAGGATTGCTGTTTTTTTGCTTATTTTTTTTCTAGAAGATTTATCCAGTGATGTTACTGGTGTATTAAAGTCCCCCACTATGATTGTATTGTTGTTGATCTCTCCCTTGATATCTTCAAGGAGTTTTTTAATGTATTTGGGTGCTCCTTCATTGGGTGCATATATGTTTACCAGGGTTATATCCTCTTGTTGTATCAATCCCTTTAGTATTATGAAGTGGCCTTCCTTATCTCTTGTTATGGCCTTCACTTTAAGGTGTATTTTGTCAGATATAAGTATTGCTACCCCACCTTTTTTCATTTCTATTTGCCTGAAATATATTTTTCCATCACTTTACTTTCAGGCTGTGTGAGTCCCTTGTTCTGAGTCTCTTCTAGACAACATATATATGGGTTATGTTTTTGTTTTTTTTTTTGTCCATTCAGCCACTTGATGTCTTTTGACTGGAGCATTTAGTCTGTGTACGTTTAAAGTTATTATTGATGGGTTATTGTTTGTAGCCAATTTTTATTTTTGTGCCTGTGTTCCTTCTTCCCTTTTTATTTCTTTTTTTTTACACCAGTCCCTTTAGCATTTCTTTCATTACTGGCTTGGTAGTGATAATCTCCCTTAGCCTGATTTTCATCTGTGAAGTTCCTTATTTCCCCTTCAATTTTGAATGATAGCCTTGCTGGATAGAGTATTCTTGGATTCAGTCCCTTGCTTTGCATCACTTTGCAAGTTTTCTTCCATTCCTTTATGGCCTGATGTGTTTCTGTTGAGAAATCATTTGATAATCTAATGGGAGATTCCTTGTATGTAACTTTCTGTCTCTCTCTTGCAGCCATTAAGATTATCTCTTTGTCCTGAATGTTTGCCATCAGAATTATGATGTGACTTGGTGTGGGTCTTTTCAGGTTCATCTCTTTTCAGACTCCCTGTGCTTGTGTGACTTTTTTCTTCCCCACATTAAGGAAGTTTTCTGACGTTATTCTTCAAATAGGTTTCCTTACCCTTGTTCCACTTCCTGTTGTTCTGGCACCCCTATTATTCATATGTTGCTTCGTTTCATGTTGTCCCAAAGCTCCTTTAAGCTCTCCTCTTGTCTTTTAATTTTTTTTTTCTCCAATTGTTCAGTTTGGGTGTTTTTTGCTTCCTGGTCTTCTAATTTGCTAGTTCAGACCTCCCCTTCTCTTAGTCTGCTGTTGAAACTTTACATGGTATTTTTTATTGTAGCTATATCACTCTTCATTTCTTCTTGATTCTTACATAAGTTGTTGATTTTTTCATCCATCTGGTTTATGAACTGTATAACCCATATTCTGAATTCCTTTTCTGACATATCGCATGCCTCCATTTCACTTAGCTTCTTTTCTGGTGATTCCTCATTTTCTTTCCTTTGGGGGTTTCTTTGTCTCCCCATTTTTGCTCTCACTGAATGATCTAGGATTCTTGTCATCTGGGGGCTGCTCTTCAGGCAGCAGTGGCTCCTCGGGTTGTAGCTGCTTCTCAGGTGGTCATGGCAGTGGCTGCTCCTCAGTTGGCAGTGGCTCCTCTGGTGTGTGCTGCTCACAACAGTGGTTGCTCCTCTGGCTGGCGGGGTAGGCTTCTCACGCATCTGCTGCTCCTCAGATGGAAGTGGGCTGCTTGTGGGGCTGCTCCTCCTCATACAGGGGCAGGCTGCTTGTGCGGCTGCTACTCCTCAGACGGGGTCAGGATGCTTGCACTGCTAACGTGGCTGCTGCTCCTTGGATGGGGGTGAGCCACTTTTGTGGCTTCTGCTCTTTGGGTGAGGGGGGCTGCTTGTGGAGCTTCTGCTCCTCGGATGGGGGAGGGCTGCTCGTGGAGGCTGTTGCTCCTCAGACGGGGGAGGGCTGCTCACATGGCTGCTGCTCCTTGAATGGGGTGAGCTGCTCCTGGAACTGCTGCTCCTTGAATGGGGTAGGATGCTCATGCGGCTTCTCTTCCACAGAAGGGAGCGGAATGCTCACATGGCTGTTGCTCCTTAGATGTGAGCGGGCTGCTCGCACAGCTGCTGCTCCTTGGATGGGAGTGGGCAGCTCATGCAGCTGCTGGTTCTATGACTAGGGCATGCTGCTTGTGGGGCTACTTCTCTTTGGACGGGGGTGGGCTGTTCATGCAGCTGTTGCTCCTCCTACTGGGATGGGCTGTTCGCGGGGCTGCTGCTCTTTGGATGGGTGTGAGCTGCTATTGTGTCTGCTGCTCCTCAGAAGGGGGCGGGCTGATCGTGGGGCTGCTGCTCCTAGGAGAGTGGTCGAATGCTCTTGTGGCTGCTGCTCCTCAGACAAGTGTGGACTGTGTGTGGCTCCTGCTCCCTGGATGGTGGCATGGTGCTCACATGGCTGCTTCTCCTCAGATGGGGGCAGGCCACATGAGGCTGCTGCTCCTCAGACTGGGGCAGGCTGCTTCTCCTCAGATGTGGCAGGCCATGTGAGGCTGCCACTCCTTGGACTGGGCTGGACTGCTTGCAGGGCTGTTGCTCCTCAGATGGGGGTGGGCTGCCCATGTGGTTGCTGCTCATGTGATCGTGGTACCCTGGGTTAAAGCATTGGGCCAGCCAGAGGGGAGTGTGTTTCGGAACTCACAGGAGCCTGCACCCGGGGTGGCTGGAGTCTTGGTGACCATGGGACTGCAGCCGAGGTAGCAGGTCCCTGGGGCAGGGGGTGGCTGTAGTGTCCCGGGTGTTGTCTGAGAGCACCTTGGGTGGAGATGAGGCTGGGGTCCCTGTCACAGCAGCTCTCCCCTTAAAAAAAACATAGCTTCTGCCGAAGAGCCAGCCACTCTGGGACTATTTTCTCCAGTAGCCGAGGCTGCCTGGTTAGCGAACCCAGTCAGCCTTCCCCCAAAAGTCCTGCAGTATCTAACTGTGCCACACACACACACACACACATACACACACACATACACACACACCACACATCCACTCTCCTCTTTTGCTCCCTCACTCACTCATGCTCTCTCCCTCTCTGCGGCCTTCTTCCTGCCTCTGTAGTTTGGTATGGAGTGTTATTGACCCGTTCGTGGATGGAATTTCCTTTCTGGGTGTCTGGTTATGTGTGTCTCACTCTCTACCACATTGGCCAAACAGGATATAATTCACTTCGACAAGACATGACACAAAAGGAACAAAACATGAATGTACTCACGACATCGATACCCCCAATATAAGTGACCAGCATAGAAAAGAGAGCACAAATGATATCGAAGAGAGAAAAATGGTATGAGATAAAATCAAAAGGAATATATATATATATATATATATATATATATATATGGAGAAAACACCATAGAACAAACAGATAAACCAAAATATACAGACCCCAAATACCCAGTAAAGAGGGTGGGGGCAGAATCTTATATACAGAAAAGAAGGTTAAGGCATTGGATGAATATGGGGAGGACCTCAGTTCAGTATAGAGAGTATATAAAGAGGATGAGTGGATAAGAAGAAAGAGAAAGAGAAGAAAAAAAGTAATACAAAATTTTTAAAAAATAATTAAAAAATAAGATAAAATTTTAAAAATTTGAATGATGAGAAAATAATGCTAAAAGAAATCCTCTCTAATAAAATGGTAATATGCAAATTAACCATCACTCCGCTACATAAGCCACGCCCACCAGCCAATCAGGGCGAGTGTGCAAATTAACCCCAATCCAAGATGGCTACAGCCACAGAGAGCAAGGTTTCCCAGGTAACAGAGGAAGCCAAGCTTTCCATAGCCATTGCAGGCCTAAGCCTCCACTCAAGCTACAAAGTTTCAATTATAGAAGGTAAACAAATTCAAACAAATGGCGGCAGAATGGAGCTTGAGAGAGCAGGCCAGGGTTGCCACCGGCAGCAGGGGAAACAAAGCTTTCCACACACCCTGGCCGGGCTCACCCGATAAAGGCTACAAAGTTTCAATTGTAGAAGGTGAATTAACTGCCACAGAAATGGCTGCCGGAGCCCCAGGCTTGGCTCTGCTCCAGGCTACAAAGTTTCAATTGTAGAAGGAAAATAAATTCCAGATAACAGGGCCTCCCCTTGGGTTGCCAGGGGCCGTGGCCAGCCTGCAAACCACCACAGGCCCCTCGCTCAGGCTGCCCCACACCCCAAGGGAACCCCCACCCTTATCTGTGACACCCTTCAGGGCAAACCAGCTGGCCCCCACCCGTGCACCAGGCCTCTATCCTATCTAATAAAAGAATAATATACAGATTGATCGTCACTGCAACACACAATATAGCTGCCCCCATGTAGTCAATGATCCTGCCCCCATGTGGACACAAGATGGCCACTACAAGATGGCCAGCAGGGGAGGGCAGTTGGGAGGCACCCGGCCTGCAAGGGAGGGCAGTTGTGAGGGACCAGGCCTGCAAGGGAGGGCAGTTGAGAGGGACCAGGCTTGCAAGGGAGGGCAGTTGGAGGTGATCAACCCTGCAGGAGAGGGCAGTTAGGGGTGACCAGGCTGGCAGAGGAGGGAAGTTGGGTGCAAACAGGCTGGCAGGGGAGCAGTTAAGCATCAACCAGGCTGGCAGCAGAGTGGTTAGGGGGTGATCAGGCTGGCAGGCAGAAGCGGTTAGGGGCAATCAGGAAGGCAGGCAGGCAAGCAGTTGGGAGCCAGCAGTCCTGGATTGTGAGAGGGATGTCCGACTGCCCGTTTAGGCCCGATCCTGGGATCGGGCCTAAACGGGCAGTCGGACATCCCTCCAGGAGTCCCAGATTGGAGAGGGTACAGGCTGGGCTGAGGGACAACCCCCTGCCATGCACGAATTTCGTGCACCGGGCTTCTAGTTGAAAATAAAGAAACAAACAAAAAAGGAAAATAAAGAAAAAATTAAAAAGATATAACAAAATAATGATAAAATAAAAATGAAAAACTAAAGTGTTGTTTCTGCCTATTTTTAATTCCCCATGAGGGCTGGTTTAAGATCCCACTCTTCTGTACTGTCTGCAGCTTCTCAGTTTCCTGTTGCTGGGACTGAAAGCCTCTCTTTAGGCCAGTCCCTGTGGGCTCTCAGGGACTATTCAGCTTTTTTTTTTGTATCCTTTGTACCACTCAGGGTGTAGTCTGGGTGTGGCTGTATTGGTTGCCTGGAGACAGCAGGGAGGGGCTATCTCTTCAGGAGAAAATGACTGCCTAGATCCAGCATGTCAGGTATGACTCAGCACCAGACTCGTGGCCCCCTATCCCATACACTCCCCTCCTCCCAGCCTCTCCCTAGACTCCACAAGTCCACACTTCCACCTGCACCTCTGTCTGTATTTGAAAGGTCCTATGAACTTGGTTCAGTGAACAAAAGCAAAGACCAAAAAGAGGGGAAAGAGCTGTGCCACTGGGAGCCCCTCTCCCCCCAGCATGGTGCGGCTTGGGCAGCCATCCAAGCTGCCCCCTCTGGGCTCAGTCTCTTGTGACTGTGGACCCAGACCCAGAATCCCCTGCCACCAGCAGTCCTGCGGACCTCCTTTTCACAGTCAGACGCTACACCTGTCCCAAGGGACATGGCCTCGGTGCCACATGGTTTCCCTCTGACCATCTGGGCTTGGAGATCTCACAGTTCTCTCCAGCCCAGATTCCTGATTTTATAATTCTCCAGGCGTCCTCTCCCCTTCCTGGCTGTGAATTGTCTCAACAGCTGTGTCTACTTCACCAATTTGGGGTTAATGTTATTAGATTTAGTTGCTAATTCTATCTGCTCCAGGACAAGGCTCAGGACACGTCCATCTATTCTGCCACCATTTTGTCTCTCCAATAGTGATTTGTCTCTGCCTTTAGTTTTCAATCTGATATCCATCCTTTCCAAAAGACCTTATGTTTCTGAAACTTATTTTTCATTGTGCTAAGTCAGAATTATTTCCACAAATCAGCTAATCACTGGACCATCTTAATACTTAAAAGTAACATTTCAGAAGAATACTTCATATATCAAATTATCTAATAATTGATGTCATAACATTTCTTAGCCTAGATGTATAATTTCTTAAAATTATTAACAATATTTTCAAAAGTTTGGGGTTTTTTTTGAAACAAGTCTTGATATTAACTCTTTTATTCATGTTGCCTTTTACATATGCAAATACACATATAAAATACCAGACAAAGGTAGTAAAAAAGTGTTTGTTTGTAGATGAGTCTATACTTCAAGATATACTGAGTAACAATCCAGTTGTTCATTGAGATTGATTTTATAATAGAAAAACACAATGAAAAGTGGCTAGGAAGTAAAATAAGAATAAAATAATAAACCAAAAGATGCAATGCTTCATTCAGGTTCTAGAATACATTAAAGCATGGGCCATATGGGAAAGGGAGTTGCTCAGTTTTTCTGGCTATCTCTTGTATAGAGGCGACTTCCATGTTATTAAACTTCCTTTTACTCTCCTGTTAATTGTCTTTTATTATGAGGGGTGGGGAGATGTCTTAGTCAAGAACCTAGAAGGGTAAAGGGAAAATTATTTTCCTTCCTTACATTACTAAGACAGATGCCAGGCATTTAATAACAGTTAAAAATTGTAAGGACTTCAGGAAAAATTACACACCTAAATCACTGTGAAAACACTCCCAGGAAAATCTGGCTTCTTGAATTGTTTATTTGCCCCCTTAGACATGAATGCATCATTACTGTTTAATATATCAATTTTCAGACTGGGAAATATTTCTATTTGATTCATTTTTTAGTCATTATTATTTTTTACTATTTTGTTTCATGTAACATTTCAATTCTTTTCCCTGTTGGTGTTGTTCAAAATTACTCTGGCATTTAGAACTAAAAACTATGTACTCATCTTATTATCCTAGATTGATTTTGAAAACATATTTATATCTAGTTCATGTTTCCATATCTCTGAAGCCATGTTTATGTTTCAGGTTCTTTCTACCTCATGGAAACACTGTGTTTAAGCTTTCTCTTGATTATTGAGTTCTCACCATTGATCTATAGGAAATAATGTATTTAGGGGAGCTGGCTGACAAGTCTAATTCACTCATTAAGTCCCATTACCTAGGCAGACTGTAGCTGATTGTTAGATATAATATTTTTTAAAAATATATTTTTATTGATTTCAGAGAGGAAGGGGGAGAGAGAGAGAGAGAGAGAGAGAGAGAGAGAGAGAGAGAGAGAGAGAGAAAATCATTGATAGGCTGCCTTCTGCATGGCCCCTACTGGGGATCGAGCCCACAACCTGGGCATGTGCCCTTGATTGGAATCGAACTTGGGAGACCTCAGTCATCAGGCCAATGCTCTATTCACTGAGCCAAACTGGCTAGGGCAGATATAACATTTTTAATCCTCATTGACAATTTGGCAACTTTAAAATTCAGAAGCGATGAGAGAAAGTTAACTTAAAAGTTAGCTAAATATGAAAAAAAATAAAGAAAATAACAGACATTAATTCATTTTAAGGCATAATAAATCTCAGATGACCAAAAATGAAAGAGATTCATTATTTAATAATGCTACCACTTATTAATCATTAACTGTTAACTTTACTAACATCCTCTCATTTATTCCTAAAAATAACTGCCAGGTAACTATTATCCACTAATCACAAATGAAGAAACTGAGGCTCAGAGAAGTTTACTTGCTCAAGAATACACAGCTAAATAAGAGTTGGCACATTATCCTTACTTTGTCATGACTGTGGTCAAATAATACCAGTGGAGGCCTGAGAGAAAGAGATGTGTGGCTGCTGGCCAGGCCCCAAGAGAAAGAGAGAGCCAAGGGCTGATAAACAGCTGCCACAGAGGCTACGGATCAGACCCTGCTTCTCTCTCCAGGCCTCTTTTTGGGCCTGATCCGCAGCCCCCTTGGCAGTCAGTGCAACCCAGCACTGACTTCCGGTTGGTCAAGCCTTTGGTTATTTTGGATGTTATTGACCCTGGGTCTTTATATATTAGGATTGTTTGGAAAAAGGAAGACTAGTATTTAGACATGGAATCTAAACTAAAGCAGCATGGCTACATAGGAAAGGCAAACATGTCTGTCCATTGTGGAGATTTGCAAATGTTGTTATGCATCAAGTAGGCAGAAGAAAGATATAAAATGTTCTGAAAGAATTTACATTGGTTAAAGACAACAAGGACCAGAGAAAGTGAGGTGGGGTTAGTTCTGGGATAGGCACAGGGTACAAGAAAGAAATTTTTACTCTCTTGGATAGGTTGTGGGCAAGTCCAGAAAGTTCATGTGTAAATCAGAAGCAGAGGCTCCTGGGGTCCAAAGATGTCTGGCTATTCCTCTATAGAATAATCATAGAACTAGCCACCAGAAAAAAAATTTTTTTTGATAAATTGTACATATTTTCATTTAATTTTTTAAATTTTATTGATATTTTTTATTTTATTTTTTTAATTTCTTTATTGATTAAGGTATCACATATTTGTCCTCATCCCCCCATTCCCATCCCAAACTCCTCTCCACACATGCCCCCACCCCCCTGTTGTCTGTGACCACTGGTTAGGCCAGTGATGGGCAACCTTTTGAACTTGGTGTGTCAAACTTCGCCAAAAAACTGAGCATAACTCGGGTAGTGTGTCACTTTGAGGAAAAAACATTATTTCGCAAATGTTTCATCCTCAGGAGCAGCAAATGTGTCATCCTCGGCATGCGGCTGCCTCAGCGGCCGCGTGTCATCAGAAATGGCTACGCGTGTCAGTGCTAACACGCGTGTCATAGGCTCGCCATCACTGGGTTAGGCTTATATGCATTCATACAAGTCCTTTGGTTGATCTCTCCCCCTTACCCCCACCCTCCCCTACCTTCCCTCTGAGGTTTGCCACCAGAAAATTAATCCAAACTTCCAAGGTACACTAAGGAGGGTGAGCAGTCTTTTGTCAGAGCCTGCTCACAGCTATTCACAGACTAACTGTTCTATATCTTTTACTCACTCTGGCTGCTATAATTTTAATTTAAAACATCTCAGATATTTTTTCTTGTCAACTGTAAAATTCTATTATTTTATTTGCTCTCTCTTTTTTTTAATCCTTACCTAAGGATATTTTTTCCATTGATTTTCAGACAGGATGTAAGGGAAGGGGGAGAGGGGAGAGAGAGTGAAACATTGATTGGTTGCCTTCCGCATACACTCCCAACTGGGCGGGGGATCAAACCCAAGAACCCTTAGTCTGCAGGCCGACTCTCTAACCACTTCACTAAACAGACCAGGGCTTATTTGCTGGTTTGACTTATTTCTGACAAATATATTTCTGGCACATTTACTGGTGAAGCAGTCTATTCACTAGAAGACTTAGCCCTTTCCATTCTAGTCATTAAATCCCTGAGGCAACCAAAAACAGTGCCTTGACTAAGGGTCACAAAGTACAGGTTTCTGTTAAGCTAAAGATAACACCTATGTTCATAGCAGTATAATTTTCAATAGCCAAGATTTTGAAGCAGCCCAAATGCCCATCAGTAGATGAGTGGATAGAAAAGCTGTGGTACATTTACACAATGGAATACTACTCTGCCATAAAAAAGAAGGAAATCTTACCCTTTGTTAGAGTGTGGATAAACCTGGAGAGTATTCTACTGTTTAAAATTTTACTATGAGCATAAATTTTATAATGTTTAATACTGTTTAAAAACTAGTATATAGATAATAAGTGGCAGAATCAGTACCTGAGCTTTTACCTTCAAAATCCACATAACCTGGTCTTTCCACTACTAAATCAGTAAGTAAATTATGCATTATCAGTAAGTAGAATGAACTTGCTAGTTTGGATCCATTCACAGAATGTTGTGGTGGATAATTTTCATTTTCAAATGAATGTGTACTAAATTTACAATTCTCCAGGCTAGGCTTAATTAATTACACACATTAAGAGTTAAATAGTATAAGAATAGCTAATATAACTTGCTCATGTGTTTAGAGAATGTTCATGTTTTTAAAGTTTAGAATAAATGCTTACAATGAAGTTGTTTTTCTATTGTATACAGTTTTCTGATTAATTTCCATAATTCTGATATTTTTCAACAGTATTTTATTTGAAAATTAATATGCTTATGAAACCCGCTTTACTTCTTTCTTTTGATTTATTTTTAATTGAGAGTGTTCAACATCCATAAAATTGTTAGCCTTAAAAGGATTTTGTTTCAACAGGAAATCCTCTGAATACTTTCTTTTCAACCTAATATTAGTCACCTATTGGAGAAAGATTACTATTGAGTATAATGGCTGATGAGAGGTAATTCAATATTGTAACCCCTAACAAGAAAAAAAATTATGACTGCAAGAAAACATGCTATTTTTGAGACCATCTTCACTGACTTGCTATCCCTGCATATAAAATAAAAAGTTGTTTGGCTCAAACCAATGGATGATGCCAGGTTTCCTTTCCACAATTTATCATCTTAAATAGCAGTTGACTCTGATGTTTATAAGAGGGTAGAAGAACAAAGCATATTAAATTGTTGAAATTGTTTTCTGTATTTGCTTTCTGTACTTATTCCAAGAATAGTGTACTGCTTCCTAATGTAAAAGCTAGAGATAACACCTAAACAGTGTTAGCCAGCAGCATTCAAAAGAATGGGTTAATTTCATATCTGTGTTTATAACTGAGTGGGAATGGAAAAATTATGGGATTCTCTCCCCCCCCCATTTTTGTGGAAAGAGGGAATAATTAGTTTGCTTTAATGAAATAAGTTGTGTGTGTTTGCAAAATACAAACTTTAATACTTATAGTGAAATGCTAAAAAAACGGCTCCATTTCTATGCATTCTGAATATTTTCATTTTCAATGGATTTCATTTTTTATTAGGATATTTGTTGTACATGAGGATGTATTATGATTAGATTATCTGAGAAAAAATTTTGCTGCAATGAAATCATTCCAAACTTTGATTCTTCTTTTTTTTTCATTTTTCTTTTTTTTCTTTTTTTTTATTGAGGTATTATATGTGTACATATCTTACCATTACCCCCCCACCCCACACCCACACATGCCCTCACCCCCCAGAGTTTTGCGTCCATTGTTTATGCTTATATGCATGCATACAAGTCCTTCATTTGATTTCTTATCTACCCCCCCTCTCCCTAACTTTCCCCCTGTAATTTGAAAGTCTATTTGTTGCTTTAATGTCTCTGTAACTATCTTTTTGTTCATCAGTTTATAATGTTCTTTATTATCCATAAATGAGTGAGATCATGTGGTATTTTTCTTTCATTGACTGGCTTATTTCACTTAGTATAATATTCTCCAATTCCATCCAGGTTGCTGCAAATGATGAGAATTCCTTCTTTTTTATGGCAGCATAGTATTCCATTGTGTAGATGTACCACAGTTTTCTGATCCAGTCATCTGCTGACGGGCACCTAGGCTGTTTCCAAATCTTAGCTATTGTAAATTGTGCTGCTATGAACATGGGGGTGCATATATCCTTTCTGATTTGTGTTTCTAGTTTCTTTGGATATATTCCCAGGAGTGGGATTACTGGGTCAAATGGGAGTTCCATTTTCATTTTTTTGAGGAAACTCCATACTGTTCTCCATAGTGGCTGCACCAGTCTGCATTCCCACCAGCAGTGCACGAAGGTTCCTTTTTCTCCGCATCCTCGCCAACACTTGTCGTTTGTTGATTTGTTGATGATAGCCATTCTGACAGGTGTGAGATGGTACCTCATTGTTGTTTTGATTTGCATCTCTCGGATAATAAGTGACTTTGAGCATGTTTTCATGTGTCTCTTGGCCTTCCTTCTGTCTTCTTTTGAAAATATTCTGTTTAGGTCCGTTGCCCATTTTTTTATTGGATCATTTATCTTCCTTTTATTAAGTTGCATAAGCTGCCTGTAGATGTTGGAGATTAAACCTTTATCAGTGCTAGCATTTGCAAATATGTTCTCCCATGCACTGGGCTTTCTTGTTGTTTTGTTGATGGTTTCTTTTGCTGTCAAAAAGCTTTTTATTTTGATGTAGTCCCATTTGTTAATTTTCTCTTTAGCTTCCATTGCCCTAGGGGCAGTGTCAGTGAAAAAGTTCTTTTGGCATATGTCTGAGATTTTGTTGCCTGTGGATTCCTCTAGTATTTTTATGGTTTCCCGTCTTATGTTTAAGTCCTGTATCCATTTTGAGTTTATTTTTGTGTATGGTGTAAGTTGGTGATCTAGTTTCATTTTTTTGCATGTGTGTGTCCAATTTTCCCAACACCATTTATTGAAGAGACTGTCTTGATTCCATTGTATGTTCATGCCTCCTTTGTCAAATATTAATTGAGCATAGTGGTGTGGGTCGATATCTGGATTCTCTATTCTGTTCCATTGATCTATATGTCTGTTCTTGTGCCAGTACCAGGCAGTTTTGAGAACAGTGGCTTTGTAATACAGCTTGAAATCTGGTATGGAGATCCCTCCTACTTTATTCTTCTTTCTAAGGATTGCTGCGGCTATTCGGGGTCTTTTTTTATTCCAGATGAATTTTTGGAGAGTTCTTTCTAGGTCTGTGAAATATGCTGTTGGTATTTTGATGGGGAGTGCATTGAATCTGTAGATTGCTTTGGGTAGTATGGACATTTTAATGATGTTGATTCTACCAATCCATGAACATGGTATGTTCTTCCATCTGTTTACGTCTTCCTCTATCTCTTTTTTCAGTGTCCTGTAGTTTTCCGCGTATAGGTCTTTTACCTCCTTAGTTAAGTTTATTCCTAGGTATCTTAATTTTTTTGGTGCGATGGTAAATGGGATTTCTTTTTTAGTCTCTTTTTCTTTAAGTTCACTATTGGTGTACAGAAATGCCATAGATTTCTTGGCGTTAATTTTGTATCCCGCTACATTGCCGAATTCATTTATTAAGTCTATTAGTTTTTTGATGGAATCTTTTGGGTTTTTTACATACAATATCATGTCATCTGCAAATAAGGACAGCTTCACTTCTTCTTTTCCAATTTGGATGCCTCTTATTTCTTCTTCTTGCCTAATTGCGGTAGCTAATACTTCCAGTACTATGTCAAACAGGAGTGGTGAGAGTTGGCATCCCTGTCTTGTTCCTGTTCTTAGGGGAAATGGTTTTAGTTTTTGCCCATTGAGTATGATGTTTTCTGTGGGTTTATCATATATAGCTTTTATTATGTTGAGGTATGATCCTTCTATTCCCACCTTGTTGAGAGTTTTTATCAAGAAAGGGTGTTGGATTTTGTCAAATGCTTTTTCTGCATCTATTGATATGACTATGTGGTTTTTATCTCTCAATTTGTTTATGTGATGTATCACATTTATTGATTTGCGGATATTGTACCATCCTTGCATTCCTGGGATAAATCCTACTTGGTCATGATGTATGATCTTTCTGATGTATTGCTGGAGCCGATTTGCTAGGATTTTGTTGAGAATTTTGGCATCTATGTTCATGAGGGATATTGGTCTGTAATTCTCTTTCATTGTGTTGTCTTTATCTGGTTTTGGTATTAGGGTGATGCTAGCTTCATAGAAGGAGCCTGGAAGTGTTCCTTCCTCTTGAATTTTTTTGAATAGTCTGAGGAGGATAGGTTTTAGTTCTTCCTTGAAAGTTTGGTAAAACTCTCCTGTGAAGCCGTCTGGCCCCGGGCTTTTGTTTGCCGGAAGCTTTTTGATGACTGCTTCAATTTCTTCCATAGTTATTGGCCTGTTGAGCTGTTTAGATTCTTCCTGATTGAGTTTTGGAAGGTTGTATTTGTCTAGGAATATGTCCATTTCCTCCAGGTTGTCCAGTTTGTTGGAATAGAGTTGTTCGTAGTATTTTGTAACAATCCTTTGTATTTCGTCAGGGTCTGTTGTTATTTCACCTCTTTCATTTCTGATTTTGTTTATTTGGGTCCTCTCTCTTTGCTTCTTGGTGAGCCTGGCTAGAGGTCCATCAATCTTGTTTATCTTTTCAAAGAACCAGCTCTTGGTTTTGTTGATCTTTTGTATTGTTTCTTTGGTCTCTATGTCGTTTATCTCCGCTCTGATCTTTATTATTTCTTTCTTTCTGCTTACACTGGGCTTTTCTTGTTGCTCTCTCTCTAACTCTTTGAGTTGTTTGGTTAGGTAATTTATTACCATTGTTTCTTGTTTTTTGCAGTAGGCTTGTAGAGCTATGAACTTCCCTCTCAGGACTGCTTTCGCTGTGTCCCATAGATTTTGGATTGTTGTGTTTTCATTGTCATTTGTTGCCATGATGTTTTTTATTTCTTCCTTGATGTCTTTGGTAACCCAGTCATGGTTTAATAGCATGCTGTTTAGTCTCCATGTGTTTGATTTCTTTGGGTTGTTTTTATTGTAGTTGATTTCCAGTTTGATGCCACTGTGATCTGAGAAGAAGCTTGATATGATTTCTATCTTCTTGAATTTGGAGAGACTTTGCCGATGTCCTAACATATGGTCTATCTTTGAAAATGTCCCATGTGCACTTGAGAAGAATGTATATTCTGTGGCTTTGGGGTGAAATGTTCTGAAGATGTCAATTAATTCCATCTGGTCTAGTGAGTCATTTAGGATTGATGTTTCTTTGCTGATTTTTTGTTTAGAGGATTTGTCCAATGGTGATAGTGGGGTATTGAAGTCTCCTACTATAATTGTATTGCTGTCAATCTCTCCTTTGATATCTTCCAGGAGTTTTTTAATGTATCTTGGTGCTCCTGTGTTGGGTGTATATATGTTTACCAGAGTTATTTCTTCTTGTTGGATTTCTCCTTTTAGTATTATGAAGTGGCCTTCATTATCTCTTGTTATGTCCTTCACTTTGAGATCTAATTTGTCAGATATAAGTATTGCTACCCCAGCTTTTTTTTCATTTCCATTCGCCTGGAAAACCTTTTTCCATCCCTTTACTCTCAGTCTGTATGCGTCCTTTTTTTTGAGGTGGGTTTCCTGTAGACAGCAGATGTATGGGTTTTGTTTTCTTATCCAATCTATTACCCTGTGTCTTTTGATTGGGGCATTCAATCCATTTACATTTAAAGTTATTATTGATAGGCACTTATTTGTCACCATTTTTATTCTATACCCCTGTGTTCCTTCTTTGCTTCCTATTTCTTTCTTTCTTTCTTTCTTTCTTTCTTTCTTTCTTTCTTTCTTTCTTTTTTTTTTTACAGCAGACCCTTTAGCATTTCTTTCATTGCTGGTTTGGTGGTGATAAACTCCCTTAGCCCTTTTTTGTCTGTGAAGCGCCTGATTTCACCTTCAATTTTGATTGATAGCCTTGCTGGGTACAGTATTCTTGGATTGAAACCCTTCCTTTGCATGACTTTGTATATTTCATTCCATTCCCTTCTGGCTTGATGAGTTTCTGTTGAGAAATCAGTTGCTAGTCTGATGGGGGTTCCTTTGTATGTAACTGTCTGTCTCTCTCTGGCCGCTTTTAAGATTCTTACTTTGTCGTTGGTGTTTGCCAACTTAATTATAATGTGCCTTGGCGTCGGTCTTTTGGGGTTCATTTTGCTTGGAACTCTGTGAGCTTCTTGGATTTGTGTGGTTTTTTTCTTCCCTATATCAAGGGAGTTTTCTGTTATTATTTCTTCTAACAGGTTTTCTATTCCTTGCTCCGTTTCCTTTCCTTCTGGTACCCCTATTATCCTTATGTTGTTTTGTTTTGTGTTGTCCCGAAGTTCCCTTAGGCTCTCCTCATGCTTTCTAATTTTTGTTTCTAGAAGCTGTTGTAATTGGGTATTTTTTTCCATCTTGTCTTCTAGCTCACTTATGCGGTCCTCTGCTTCTTCTAGTCTACTCTTGATGCTTTCTATTGAGTTCTTTACAGCAGCGATGTCATTTTTCATTTCTTCTTGGTTCTTCTTCATTTCCTCTTGGTTCTTTCTCATATTGTCGAATTTGTCTTCCATCCTTTTCAGCCACCTTATGACCATTCTTTCTCTGATAGGTTGTTTGCCTCTAGTTCGTTTACTTCTGAATTCTTTCTCTGATAGGTTGTTTGCCTCTAGTTCGTTTACTTCCTTTTCTGGTGATGCCTGCTTGTCTTTCCTGGGGGGGCTAATTCTTTGTTTCCCCATGGTCTCTCTTCTCCTGATGTCTGGTTATATAGTTCTCTCTCTCCGGCATTGATTTAAAGGTACAAAATACAACACAACCAGGCACAACACACAAGGCACTAAACAGAATTGTATTCACGATATTAATAACCTCCAATAAAGGTAACCACCAGAGAAAGACAAATTAGGGAATAGGAGTGGAAGAGGGAGAGTAAAAAGAAAGAACAAAAAAAAAAAAGAGTGTGAATCTGAACTTGGGAGAAGATCAGTAAGAAAAAAGAAAAGAAGAATGAGTAAGAGAGGCAAGAAGAATACTAAGAGAGAAAAGGGGAACAAACTATATATATGGGGAGTAGACTCCACTAGAACAACCACTAATCCCAGCAAATTCCAGCAACACGAGCCTGGAGATTAATACAAACTGCAACATCAACTATTATCAAGTGAGGCAAGAGAAAACAAAAGTAATAAAAAAAAACAAACAAAGGAAACAATAGAACCAACCAAACAAACAAAAAGTATAATCAAAACAATCTCATAAAAAAAAGCATAAAAATTCAATCTAATCCACATTCAAGCAAACAACAACAAAAGGCCAGAGAGAAAAATAATTTTTTTAAGGGGAAAGGTTAGGAGGAGAGTGATGGCAAAATGTTAGCGTTGAGATAGGGTAAGGGAAAGATGCAAATAGAATGTAGGACACTAATCCCAAAATAAAAGAAAGAGAAAATCTAATGACATTTAAAAAAAAAAAAGTAAAATAATAGCAATAATAATGCTGATTGAAAATAAAAATGTAATAATTAAAAAGGTGAAAATCGAGGAAAAAGAAAAAAAATTTTTCTTAAGTAAAAGATGCAAAAAATGAAAATAAAAAAATTAGAATAAAAAAATTTAAAAAAGAATTTAAAATTAAAAAATAGGAAGACTAAAATGTGCAGTAGCGGCTGTCATTCACTTCCTCTTTTATTCTGTTTGGTATGCCTGTTTCCCAGTCTGGGCGGTATTTCAGTTCAGCTTCGTTCCTCTGCTCCTCCATGTTGTAAGCCAATCCTGCTTTTTAAGCCGGCTGTGTCTTAATTTCTCATATTTATTTTTGATTACACCAGAGACAATTAGCGTTTCAGCCCCTGGGTGGCAGTGTTTCTTAATTGACTTCTGGGCCTCTCTAGCTTTTTTTTTTTTTTTTCCCTCTATGGCACTCACTACTGGTTTGTGGAGGTGTGTGCTTCACAGCTGCCTCTCCGATGGTCACACCCAGCTCTGTTCCCAGGTTCCGAAAAAACAACTTCCCCTGCAGTCTTTCAGGGTTTTTCCACCTGGGCTTTCCTATGCGTTGGGCTTAGTAAGCAGAGTCGGAATGAGCCCAAGTGTGCGGACAGTGGGTCTGTGCGCCAGACTAAGGAGCCCGCACTCCTTTGAAAATTCTTAGTCTGATCCTCCTCGTCAGATTAAAATGAGTTGATTTTAAGAGGTCACTTCAGTTAGCAGCTCAGAGAACCCCCTTCCACATTCACGGGTCACGGCAGCTCCAACTGCTGCCGGTTTTTCTAGGCACAGACCTCCCGGTTCCCGCCGGTCCCACGGCTCGCGCGCTTCCCTCCCACCGCGGGGATTAGAAACCACACCTTATTTCAGGCGAAATCTGACCTTTCCGTGGTTCAGTGAAGGGTTCCTTTGAATCCGAATGTTTGCGCCGATAGGGGACCGGTGTTCTGGTGCTCGCAGCTGTTCAGTGTTTGCAGTTGTTGCGGAAAGTCAGGTTTCCAATAAAATCCTCCTTTCCTTGCAAGATGGCGAGGCGCCCGGTGAGCCCGCAGCTCCTGGAGGGAACCCAGCCCCTGTCAATGCTGTCTCTATGTGGTCTCCACTTATGTCCTTGGTTATCAGGGTTCTCTCCAACTAGTCTTCAATTGATTTTTCAGGAAGTTTTTCTGTATTTTAGTTGTAATTCCAGTTTGGTCCTGGGAGAGTGTCAGTGTAGCTTCCACTTAATCCGCTGCCATCTTGGAATCCCCCAAACTTTGATTCTTCTTAAGCTATAAGATTTTGTCTTATTTTCTTCTTGATTAAGTAATGAGCAGGTTACCCAAATTAAACACTTAATATAGTCTGTTCAAATGTATTCATATATCTCACATTTGCTTCATTAATATCTAATTTAAGAAAATATGTAGAAAACAATCATTGCTGCATTAGAATGATGTCATCCACTACATTGGCTAAGAAATCCAAATATGCTCCATTAGACTAGAGTTGCTTTAATCATGATAGATCCTATGGGACCCACTTATAAAGTTTTAAATCTTCATCCTTTCAGATCCAAAGTGTTAATGTCTCTAAATGTTCATAGCATTTCTCAAGGATTTTATGTACTCATAAAATTATTTCGCTCTTTCAGCCCTCTCCACACAGTACTGGCAGTGTAGAAATAAAATAGGGCTAAATGTTTAGGCATGAGAGCAAACATTTTTGAGCCATAGTCAGTAAATTCAATATTTCCATTGCCATTATTTCGATGACACCTCCCTGCAAAATGCTGAAGGCATAAATTAAAAATACATCTTGAAGAAATAACATAGACATTAAAATACATCTTAAAGTAATAAATATTCAAGTAAGAACTGAAGATACTTTAGTTCAACTCAGGCTCAAACTTTTGGATCACCTATGCTTCCTCGTCCTCCATCATTCTTCATGCTTCATCATTAGTTCAAGCCTGTTGAATCATCTTAAAATGTATGGTTTGCATCTCTCCCTCCTTACCCTTCCTGCTACTACTCCTGTTACATACCTATTGATTTCCTCTCTCTTTAGGATGATGGCAATTATTTTAACTCAGAGTTTCCCACACTTGCTTCTGTGGAACACTTGGTTCCATGAAATAGGTGACATTCAGGAGTTCCACTTGAGAAACATGGGTTAAATGTGTGTGTGTGTGTGTTTAATTGCATCATTTCTCATAGCCTTTAAATTTCTAATTTTATTGACCAGGTAACCTATGTGCCAGACACTGATGCTAGATCTTCTTATATTATTCCTTTTAAAAATTATGTTATTATTATCTGTTTTAAAGACCACAAAACTAGTAAGCAGTGAGGCCAGGTTTTAATGCCACCTCTTTCTCACTCCAAAATCCCTATTCTTTCCATATTTCCATCTTCAGACTGAGACATCATATCATTTCGTTAAAGGTCATAATGTACTCATTAGCTACATGTTTTCTTATCTTAATAAAAAAATTAACATCTTGATATTTGTAATAGAGAGGAAATTAAATTTGCTTTATTATGAAGCTGATACTGTAGAGGTTAATGGCATTCATCTTTGTATCAGACAACATGATCCAAATTGTGTCTCTACAAATTACTAGTTGTATGACCAAGAGTAAGTCCTTTAATCACTTAAAATCTATTTCCTAATTTGTACAATAGGTAAAGTAGTTATTTCAGAGAGATCTTTGTGAGGATTAAATGTGATTATGTAGGTAAAGTTCTTGAAAAAATTTGACATAGAATAAGTATTGAATTATAATATAGTTATTAATAAATAATGATAACATCATATCCCTAAGACTCACTTGCCTGGGTCTTTTGATGGACAAAAAAGATTAACTACATTTTTTCCTTAAATCTCTGACACCAAACACTTACAGGAACCCATTTTGATTCCAGGTATAAAAATACTAGACATTACTGTGCATTCTCTGGAATGGTAAAAACTAAGGAATTTTGTAGATTGGAAGGATCTTACTCAGTAAGTATTAATATAGTTTAACAGCAATGACCACGTATAGACTGAGCTATATTCCTAGAAGATGAAGTAATTTTTCTTGCAAAATGAAATTAGTAATCGCAAAATGAATCTGTATTTTTATGTATCCACAAGATGAAAATGAATATAATTTTATAACCCAGTTAATTATGTACTTCAGTATTACATTTTCAATGATAAATTTAAAACCAATGAAGGAAGTTTCATCAAATATATAATTGCATTATAGATAAAGAAAGCTATATAATTAAAATATAGTATTCTTAGTAATATTCATAGATTTAAAACAAAGTCTGTGTTTAATGTTACTTGCTCCTCAAAATAAGCCAGTCAGAGAAAGATAAGTATCACATGATCTCACTCATATGTGGAATCTAATGAACAAAATAAACTGATGAACAAAATAGATCAGAGACATAGAACCATGAAATAGACTGATGAATTTCAGAGGGAAGGTGGGGATAGGGGTTTTTGAGTGAGAGATTAAATGGGGATCTTATATGCGTATATGCATAGCCCATGGACACAGACAATAATGTGGTGAAGGTTTAGAAGGAGTGAGTGCAGGAAGGAGGGGATCAATGGGGGAAAAATACACAAAAAACAAAACAAAGAGAATATCTGTAATACTTTCAACAATAAAGATAAATTTTATAAAGGTTAGTTGCTTGCTATTATAATTGATTTATACAGAAACTAGATATTTTGACCACTAGATAGAGCTTTGATATAATGCAGTAAATAAGATCCACTAAATCTACAGAAAACGTAATACTGTCTTCTATACATGCATTGCCTTATCTCTAGACATCTGTTTCCAGGCCTAAGTAGGTTCTGAAAAGACATTTGATTTTCTCCTCTGTCAGGAAAGCATAAGTTATAAGTTCCCCTACCTCAAAGCATGACACTTAGTGTTTTGTCCATAGCTCATTGAGGAAATTAGATGAGAATCAATTGGTTCTTCTCTAAGACCTCTAACACCAAAGAACTAACTTTCTACTGGTTGAGATGAAACTGTTTTTATTAAAGCACAATCTTTAAAAAACTCAATTGGAACATTACTTGTCTTGACTTTAAGCATCTTCAGCAGCTTCCTGGAATAGTAGCACATGGTATTTGAAAAGGCATAAATTACATTATGTGTTTATTGGTCACCTATGTAGAAAGTAGTGAAAAAGACCTAAATATCTACTCTCAGAAGAATTGACAAGCTATCTTGACTAAGGACCTCTAGGTCTGAAATTACTTCAGCACTGGGGCTGGAGAATCTCAGAAAGTACTCACACTTGGCATAATCATTCTCCCTGGCTAGGGGAATTTCCACATTTCCATTGGTCAAAATATAAAGATTTAAAAATATGGGGAAAACTTTATTTCCTACATTTTCAATACATTTATGATAAAGTGCACATGTATAGTTCTTCCTCCAAAATTATATTCCAACATTCACAAGAGCTATGACTGAATAATTGAAGTACCTGAAAATGATGGCAAGACAACAAATATAAGATTTATCACAAATATATTATAACATAAAGAAAAATCCTATAAATAAAAGGTTAATATGCAAAGTGACCGAATGGCAGAACAACTGGTCGATATGATGCGCTCTGACCACCAGGGGGCAGACACTCAACACAGGAGCTGCCCCCTGGTGGTCAGTGCGCTCCCACAGGCTCATAGCTGGCGAGCAAAGCAGCGGTAGCAGGAGCCTCTCCTGCCTCCATGCAGTGCTAAGGATGTCCGACTGATGGCTTAGGGCCCCTCCCCATGGAGATTGAGTCTAAGCCATCAGTTGGACATCGCATGAGGGCTCCCGGACTGCAAGAGGGAACAAGCTGGACTGAGGGCACCCCGCCCCCGAGTGCACAACTTTCGTACACCAGGTCTTTAGTGTATATATAAAATTAATTGGGATGTCTTTGGGTAGTTAGAGCTATAGGTTTGTTTATTTTTCACTTTTTATTTTTCTGTCTTTAAAATATGAATTTATAATTTGAAATTGGGACAAACACACTTAAAAAAAGAAATGGGACAGAGGACATTTATACATGCAAAAATTAGCTACATTATTAGGCCAGTAGTAGTCCTTGCATTAAGGACAAATTGTATTGTTAAGCATTCCAAAATAAAACAAGATAACATTTTTGTCCTTGGAGGTACTGTAATTTTAAAATAGGAAGAAAAGAGTTAGTGTCTCTTGGCTGGTGGGCTCCCTCATTGATTTTCATCTGGAAGCTAACAGATAAGTTCTTGTCCACTCTATTACTACTTATATAGTTGGACACAGACTGAACACTTTCATGGGGCATAGAAAAAACACATGTCTAATCCTATGGACAAACATGTATGTGCATGCATAAATCAAAGTACACACACACATGCACATGACATGCTAATGGCTCTGTCACTTGGGCCACCACACAGAAGTTAATGGCATGCTGATTCAAAGAACTAAGGCTAGCATTATTTCTGAGTTAAGATAGCAGTATGAGCATAAGCATAATCACAAAATTCCCTACTCCTAAAATGTTATTGATCAATTAAATAAATATACACATGGAAAAAACAATTTTCATCAGCAATATAAACAGAGAAGGTATTCCACACCAGAAAGTTCTGTTTGAGACCCGTGGGATATATTGAAGGAACCCAGAGAAGGGACCCATTTTGACAGAAAATGGTGTTTACAGGAAATTAGTGGTAGTAGACCCATTCGAGAACTGACACAGGTACTCTAACTCAGAGTTATGGCTGACATTGTACGTGATTGAATGTAAAGGCAGACCAAAGAACTGTTAGGAAATGTAACAACTGGGTTTCTCCTCATCTTGGGAGATGACTATCTTTGTGATTCCATACTGATGTAAGGCAGCACCTAGATGTTTTCTGAAAGAAATGGACCAAATGGAGAACAAGACTTATTTGTGAAGGAATTAAGGAGGCTCTTGTCCTATATATCCTGACATGATTGGTGGCTCAGAGCAGAAGCTTTTAGATGACAATGTTTCTGATACAAGTTGTTAACTATCTGAACTAGTATCAGCTGATTTTGTTTATTTTTATTTCATGAAGTCATAGATGCAAGCTGGAAGAGAGAAGGTGGTATACTCAGAGTAGGGACCATGGACATTTGGTTCACTTATTTATGTAACTTACTTATACCTCCATGTCCTGCTCAAGCATGGTTACACAAATTCCACTTGTATTTGATGATGGAGTGATGCTGTGTATGCCCAACTTTATAACTTAGTGGATCATACAACATGCATTTCATGATGTGTGGCTCAATCTGCATGATAAATTGGTGTCCTATAATCAAGTGTTCAGTCTCTATTTAAGCCCAGAAGTGAACCAAGAGCAGTCTCTCAAAAGAAGGGTAGTTACCTAAGGATGATGGTAGGACCTTGCTCCAAAATCCTAAAGTCCTGAAAGGTGATTAATCTATAGGAGCCTGCCAAAGGGATGACAAGCTTCATCCTTATCTACACTGACACTTTAAGCACCATTAGATCTGATGGATCATATGGCCCAAGTAACAGAGCAGCTTTCACAACAGCCTTCATGTGCTTTAGAGTCTTCTCTTGTTCTAGGTCCCATTCAAAACAGATTTTTTGGTCACTTAGCAATAGGACAGAGTAATACACTGAGGAAGATATGTTTTCTCCAAACCCAAGGATGCCCATTATGTTTTGTGTTCCTTTTTTGTTTTTATGAGGTGCCAGATGCAACAATTTGTCCTTCATTGTAGAAGGGATTCTCCATATTCATCACATCACTGGATCCCTGAAAATTTACTGTGGTAGAAGCCCCTTAATTTCAGTTGGGCTTAGGTCACTCTCTGACACCCATATATCTTACCAATAAGTCTAGAGTACTTGCTTTTTCCTGCTCACTAGGTACAATCAGCATAATATCATCAATGTAATGGACAAGTGTGACATCTGGGGGGAAAAAAAAAGATTTCAAGATCTCTGGGAATTAGGAAGTGACATCACAAAGATGGCAGAGTAGAAGACTCTAGACGCCATCATCTACCTACAAAGATAAACAATTAGATAGTATTCCATAAACAAAAATATATCTGGGAGAGACCAGAAGTCAACTTAAGAGGCTTCAGCAACAAAGTAGAACAGAAAACCTGAGAATAATTGCACAATAAAGGGTAGGAAGAGAAGCTTCCTTTTGCCTACATCTTTCTCCCCTATAAACTGGCACTGTTCAGAATCAAGAGGGAACTCCCAGGCTCAACGGAGTTCCATGAGTGACCAGCTTTCCCAGCCTTTCATGGTATTTCTCACAGAACTCACTTCAGTTTCACCTCACCCAGAGGCTAGCAAAGCTGAGCATTTTGAGAATAGGAATAAGAAAGAAGGGCAGGGTAACTAGCATTAGCCATGCATCATAAGTGTGGTTCCCAGTGCCCTACTCTGTAGACAACTCCAGCAGATTTTGCTAGTAAAGACCTCAATAGTCCTTATGGATGTTGCAGACTCCCTCAGGTTTCATCACTCATGACCTCATCACAGACCCTGGAAGATTGTTCTGCAGAAGACTCCAGTACCTTTTGCTGAAGAAATAAAAGGCCAGAACAGTGTTACAGAACAACTACATATTTCACCTCTGAAATTTTCAACCTACCAGTTTTTGCATTTGCAGACACTAACCTGAGCCCCTCCACCCCCATGCTGCCTTTTTCCCCTCTCATTGGAGCCCAGGTTCCACACTGGCAGCTAGCTCTAGCCTCTGAAGCTGTGTGCATGCAAAATGTCAGCCTCAACCCTTGCAGCTGAGCCCCACCACAGTACATGCTTTCATGACTAGCTCTTGTAGTTATGCATGCACCTGCATGCTGCCAGCCTGACTCCTGTCACTGGCCTCCACCACCATGCACATGCCTGGGGTGAGACTCTACAGCCTTATGGGCGCATGCAGAGAGCCAAGGTCACATAGTTGCTTGTGGGCCTAGACCTTTCCCTATCTCCTCTCACTGGCCTGCCTCAATGGGTTAACTTAAAGCTAGCAAGCTGCAGCTATGCACTTGTACAGTGCAATCCCAGATCCAGTCACCATCCTCCATTACCATGTGTGTGTCTTGAGAGCCTCTGACAGGGCCACTGAAGCTGCTAGTGTGCTTATAGTTGAACCCAGCCCTCACACTTCCAAAATGATGCCCCTATCATCTGAGAAGAGTTGACTATTACTGACTAACATTAACCCAGCTAAATGGTGCTCACAAAAAGTATGAAAATTCCTTTACTCACCTTGCTTCACTCAAAGTTCTCACATTCAGGTACACTCAAAGTCCTGCTTCAGTATTCATAAGAGAAAAAAATAACATATTTCTAGAAATAACCAGTTCTCTGTAATACTGACTTTCATAATATCTTTTATTTGGGGGAGAGGGGTGTTGTGTGTGTGTGTATTTTGTTTTTTTACAGACAACTTTAGTTTTTATTTCATGATCATAAACTTAAGTCTGCAATCCAGCTAGATTGGGAAGGGCTAAGGAAATTATGGAACCCAATGAACTGTGGTGAGAGCACAAAGATTATACTAGTAGAACATTCCAAGCAGATGGGGGTGTAGGGTGCTCTCCTGAGCTACAGAAGGAATGGTCTGGTGGTTAAGGTAAACCACAAGTCAAATTTATTAGAGTTGTCCATAGTCAGCAATGGTGATCTTCTTCCTGGTCTTGCCATTCCTGGACCCAAAGCACTCCATGGCTGTCACAATATACATGCCTTCTTTCACCTGGCTGAAGACCACATACTTGCCATCAAACCACTCAGTCTTTGCAGTGCAAATGAAGAATGGAACCGTTTGTGTTAGGTCCAGCATTTGCCATGGAAAAGATGCCAGGACCTGTATGTTTCAGGATGAAATTCTCATCCTCAAATTTCTCCCCATAGATGGACTTGCCATCTGTGCCATTATGGTGTGTGAAGTCACCACCCTGGCACATCAATCCCAGAATAATTATATGAAAACAGGAACTTCTATAACCAAATTCTTTCTCCCCAGCATTCAGAGCACGAAAGTTTTCTGCTGTCTTTGGAACTTTGTCTGCAAACAGCTCGAAGAAGACACGGCCCAAGAGCTCACAGTCGAGGAAGATGTGAAAGAATACAGTGGGATTCACTGTGACTGGTCACAGGCAGGGCGATTCCTGGGCAGTGGCATCTGCATAGCTGGGAGTGTTTGTTTTAAGCCATTTTCTTACTTCCTAAAAACCATCAAAAATTATCTGGCAGAGATGCCCCTGCATTTACTAAACAGGGATAATGCTGTCAGACTCAGTGGCCTCAGACCTCTGACTTCTGTTTTGCCATCAGGCCATCATACTTTTGATCTCCCTCCTCCCCAGGACTGGCAGAGTATAACTCACATTAGAATCCATTTGCTCTTGCATGCTCTTTTCTTTTTCTCCTTTACTGGATAAGATGCTACTCTTCCCATAATTTTTAAAATATATACCTGATACTTTATTTTCTTTTTCCCTAGAACCCTAAAAACATCTGCTTTGGCTCAAAATCACAACGGACTGGTTAGCACAGTATTCTAAAACAAACAGGCTTCAGTAGGTAAATATTCCATAGATAAACAGAATCTATTTTCCATGTTAATCCTGTTAAAATCCAACAAGAGAGCATTTTGCACAAGCATGCCAATCAATTAAAAAGGCAAATATCAGAGAACTACAAAATGTCAGAGCTGGAAAGGGCACTTGGAGGTCATCTAAAACAACCTCCATGTTTTTCCATATGTAACACCAAGGTCCAGTGAAGGTGGGTTGCCAAAAGATTCATTTAGTTAAAAACAGAGCTGCATGCAAACCAGGAAGTGTAATGTCTGTAACTTAGTTTGAAATTTATCCAAAAATAAGATGGATAGAGGGATAGATATGATAAATCAAGTGCAGTAAAATGTTAATGATAGGAACTAGTTGGCAAGTTCATGACTGTTCACTGTAAATACTTTCAACTCTTCCGTGTATGTTTGAGTACTTTCAACATAAAATGTTAGGCATTTGAGCATTGCAACTACCTTATGAAGCTGGTAAGCCAACGATATTGAGGATAGATGCCTCACAGTAGGTTTGGTGGATGCATGAGTGAATGCTGGTGTCCACAGTCAACATAGATAAACTAATGTGGACTCCTACTAAAAGAATACACTTACACTTCTTTAAGATGCATTGCAGGATCCAAATAGATAAAATAGTTTTGATTTAGTCAGGATTCTTGCAATTACAAGTGAAAAATAAATTCACCCCAGATTTGCTTAAGCAAATTAAAGGACTGTATTGGTTTCCATAAATGAAGTTTCCAGGGGTGAACTTGGTTTGATCTTGGTTATCTGCACCCAGACTCTCCATATCCTGGCTCTGCTCTCTTTCACATTGGTTCCATTCTTATTCAGGCTTGCTCTTCCCAGTTGCAAGGCTCTCTATACCTCCTGTTTATATCCCCACAAGTCCAAACCCAGAATAAATGAGAGCACGACTGTCTCAACAATAAAAGAAAAAGTATGTAGAGTGCATTTCATTTGTTCAGTCTGAATTGTGTGCCCATCCTTAAACCAAAAACCATTTGCAAAGAGACTGCAATATTCTAATTGGATGTCAAACCATTAAAATGAAAAGTCACACCACAGGTTTGCTATCTGAATATCTCTTAGATTGCTGAGGAAATTGTCTTAAGGTCCAAGATGGTAGCAAGGAGTAGAGGTCCTAGATGTGACCTATCTTCCAGTAAATTCCATAGCATATTTCTGATCTCAGGAATCTCTCTCCAAGGGAGTCACAAATGCAGATGGTGAAAGTGGCCCATTTCAAGAAAGATGCACACAGCTGGATCTGGGACTATAAGTGTTCCTTGGAGAACAATCTAACACTTGATGAAAAAAAAAGGAGCTTGAGCTCTTGTACACATGTATTCCAGGCACCTAGAAGAAATGATAAATTTGGGGTGTTAAATAGGGTCCTTGAAATCAAAGACCCTCTTGGAGCCATATTCAAAGAAATCTTAACTATTTTTGCAAGTCAGATTGGAAAGAAATTCACTGACAGTTCTTACTTCTAGATAATTGAAGTTAATTTCCAAATAAATTTAGGAGTAGGTGTGAACTATTTCATCAAATAATATTACATTAACTGGGCTACTTATTCAGATGTGATGATTATATAATCAAATGCACTATTCAAACAAGACCATTTTTATCTTTATAATCATGAATTAAATTAGGCAGAAATGTATGAATGCTGTAAATTACTAGAGTTCTCTACCTAGTCCCCTTCCCAGAGTAGAACTGCTGGACCCAGTAATGCTATTCAACAGGGTCAGGCTGCCAGGAGCAGTGCTGAGGTTGCCCACAGCTGTCATGTGTGGAGCCCGAGTGCAGCGACCAAACAGCCTCCAGAGAGGCTCCCAGACTACCACCGGAGGACTATGTTTCTTATGGTCATAAGAAGAAGGAAGGCCAGAAACCAAACTCAGAACAAGTGTATGGAGACAAAGTTTTAGATAGTCCACAAATTTAGAGCAAGAGACAGTGAGTCATGAATGGCAAAAGAAGGTGCCCTGTACAAATCCTACAGATAAGGCTGCTGGCAGTAGATTGAGTACATTGGTTAAAGCAGCGAGGGTGAGGGAAAATGCTGACCAGTTCCCAACTATGTCTGGCAACATGCTCACAAATCTAATTTGATCCATATAAAAATACCCTTCCATATCCAGCCTGATCTTAGCAGTTCTTTCTAATTGTGGAGTGGGTTGCTACCTAGAAAATGACTTGAAAAAATATTTAATGTGCAAAATTGGGATTTTGAAGGTGTCTTGATCCATATATTTGCATCTGCTTTATGCCTGTGTGCAAACATTTTAATATGATCTTTTCTACATTTTTCTCTGTCTTCAGAAAGGTCAGGTCCATCTTTCATTCCAACATGACCAACAGGTTGACAGACATGGTACATGCACAAATTGTAAAAAAAAAAAAAAAAAGTGCTTTCATTCATTCAAGAACTATTTACAGAGCATCTGCTCTATGCCAAGCCTCATTATAAGCAGTAGGAATGCAATGGTGAGTAAAAGTAGACATAGTGATGGGAAGCATTTGGAGGTGGTGCTGACAGATTAGCAGGGGCCAGAGCATCTAGAGGTCTGTCAGTTACAATGAAGAGTTTGGTCTTCATTCTAAGAGCAATCAAATGCTTTAGAAAAATCTGAAATTAGGAAGGGAGTATGATGACATCATCAGATTTGTGTTTTCCAAAGATCAGTGTGGCTGCTGTGTACAGGATGGACTAAAGGAGATAAGGGGGGAGCAGAAAGATCAGCTAGGGAGGAGGTCACCATGGTAGTCCAGGGAAGATAAGATGGCTTAAACAAAGTAGTGATTGTGGAACATGAAATATGATTTTAGAGGCAACATTTGCAGTTTATTTGCACATAAATTAGACATCAGGGGTCTTGGTGAGGAAGAATGAGGCATTAAGGATAGCATCCATGGAGTAACGTACAATTTGACTTAAAAAGCAAATTTACTCTCTTTGTAAGGACTCCTATAGCATACAAACAGAGCAGCCCAATATCAGTATCCCTTACATCTTAAAGACTAGTCACATATATGTGTTCACTTTACAGATCCATCAGCTTCAAGGAAAAAGCTCTTGCATTTTGCAAAGACAGAAGGACATTCTGTGCTGATCAAAGACAAATAATGAATGTGATATTAAATAAGGTGTAGTACTTTCTTCACTGGATGTCATGTTTAAAGATTCTAGTTGTAAATGCAGGAAGCCCTAGGTTCTCCTTCATTAACTCTCATGGATTAATTATCCATAGCTAAGTCTCAATTTTTGTTAAACCTATTTCAGAAGCAACAAAGCAGTCTGTAAAAAACAGGCAGGATATTGGAACCCATGGAACATATTCCAAGAGAGAAGTATTTCATCTTAATTATCCGGGGATGGGGAAATCAGCATGATGTGGAGGAAAAGAACAGCAATGTCAGAGTCAGGCAAAGCTAAGCTAGAATCTTGGTTCTCCATCCATTGGGTATGTGACCTTGGAGCACATATTTCTGCAAGTATTTCCTTTTGTTTAAAATTCATTTAGAATGGGACTACATCAAAATAAAAAGCTTCTGTACAACAAAAGAAACCATCAACAAAACAACAAGAAAGCCCACTGCAGAGGGGAGAACATATTTGCCAATCACCAACATTTACAGGGAACTCATACAACTTAACAAAAGGAAGATAAACAACCCAATAAAAAAATGGGCAACGTACTAAATAGATACTTTTTGAAAGAGGGCATAAGGAAGGCCAAGAGACATATGAAAACATGCTCAAAGTCACTAATCATCCAAGAGATGCAAATCAAAATGACAATGCGGTACCATCTCACACCTGTCAGAATGGCTAACATCAACAAATCAACAAATTACAAGTGCTGGCGAGGATGCAGAGAAAAAGGAACCCTAGTGCACTGCTGGTGGGAATGCAGACTGGTGCAGCCACTGTGGAGAACAGTATGGACTTTCCTCAAAAAACTAAAAATGGAACTCCCATTTGACCCTGTGATCCCACTTCTAGGAATATATCCCAAGAAACTAGAAACACCAATCAGAAAGTATATATGCACCCCTATGTTCATAGCAGCACAATTCAGCATAGCTAAGATTTGGAAACAGGCTAAGTGCCCATCCGCAGATGAGTGGGTTAAAAAACTGTGATACATCTACACAATGGAATGCCTCGCTGCTGTAAAAAAGAAGGAATTCTTACCATTTGCAAGAACATAGATGGAACTGGAGAGCATTATGTTAAGTGAAATAAGCCAATCAAGGAAAGATAAATATCACATGATCTCACTCATTTGTGGAATATAATGAACAACATAAACTGATGAACAAAAACAGATCCAGAGACAGAGAAGCATTGATCAGACCATCAAACCTCAGAGGAAAGGTAGGGGAGGGTGGGGATAAGCGGGAGAGATCAATCAAAGGACTTGTATGCATGCATATAAGCCTAACCAATGGACACAGACAACAGGGGTTGAGGGCATGAGTGCGGGGTGGGGGACAATGGGGGGATAAAGACACATATGTAATATTTTAATCAATAAAGAAAAAAATATATAATTCATTTAGAAATACTTGAAATACAAATTGTTATAAGGATGCAATCAGATAATCAAAACATAGTTTTCTTATACATCCATAATGAGTACAACAGTACCTACTGTTCAGGATCATTGTTGGATTGAAAGTAAAGACAGTAGTAATAAAATATTAAAATATATGGCACATAGAAGACAATACATCAGAGCTATTAAGACAGAGGGAATCCCTTGGGATTGTTCTACATAAACAAAGTAAAAATATTATTGATTGAAAAAATTCTCATTATTCAAATAAAGCTGAAATAAAACTAGTTCTTACCCCTTTGATAAAATTCTACTTTTTTCAAACCAATATTATGTGCAGTTTTTACAATAATATATTTTTAAAATAAAAGTTTTATTTATGATGTGATCATTTTTAAAAATAACTATTTTCAATACTTTGTATTATCTTTTTTTAAAATATGTTTCATTGACTTTTATATAGAGAGGAAGGGAGAAGGAGAGACAGATAGAAACATGTATGATAAAGACACATCAATTGACTGCCTTCTGCATGCCTCCTACTGGGGATCTAGCCCACAACCTGGGCATGTGTCCTGATGGGGAATGGAACCCGGGACCTCTTGGTCCATGGGACGATGCTCAATCCACTGAGCCACAACAGCTGGTCTACTTTGTATTATCTTAATGGCATGATATAAAATTCTCAAATTTACCTGATTTCAAATGGTACCTTATCAGAGCTGTCTTCGCAGATTATCCTATCTATATAAACCAGTGCCTCTTCCTCCATCCAATGCACAGATAATAACTTCATCACCATGCTTCTCCTCACCGCTTCTATCCTTTATTGTTCTCTATAGCAACTATCGCAAACATCTGGCATACTGGGTAATTACTTGTGGACTTGTGTTCTATCTTTCCCCATCAGAATGAAAAGTTCAAGGAACATAGGACTGTTCTGTTGTTTTGTTAACTGACTTATCCTTGGCACCTACAACTGCATCTGGCATAGTGTGGGCACCAATAAATATTCACTTTTAAAATGAATAATAATATTTGTGCATACTTACCAAATAAAAATGCTACTTTTCATGTGAATTAATATGACAACAAAGCTTTCATAGAATCTATTTGCATTTTACATTTAACTTTTTTCTTCAGCTCCCATTTCCTATAACAAGGCCAGAGAAGGCTTTAACTCTGTTTTACAATCAAGTAAATTGAAGCTTAGACAAGTTATGTGTGCCATCTTTTATCACACAACTATTGAGTGATTTCCTCATCGAAACCTGATTCTAAAAGAATAAACTACAATTGCAGTGTCAAAAATGCAGAAGTTACTTGGAATATGCAAAATAACAATGTTCGGTTTGTATCTGTCATAAATGAATTGCTTGCATTCTAGTTGAATTTCAAGTTTCTTATAGTAATGAAAGTATGCAAATAATGACTTTTTCCTCACCCTGCATTACAAAGGTTAAGGGCAAAGAATGAACACCTGCTGTGTGATACTGCTTTTCACCAATAAAGCAAAAAGATCTGGAGCTCCACTTATAAATACCTGCATAATAATAATGCATGATAAATGAAAAAAGCCTGGCTTCCATCTGACAGAGAGTAGCAGCAGCATACTATGTTTGATTAATGTCTGTATTTTCCCTTTCACCACAGAAAACGTGTTTTGCTAAAACAATGATTTAAGATGAGTGTTGGTGGTCAAGTCTCATTAACCCTACCCTAGAAAAACTGGGGAGTAGGCAGACCTTGGTTTTTGTGTGCTGGCCACCTTCCCATGTTATACCTTCATCACTGTGATCACTCCCAGGCAACAAGAAGCTGCTTAAAATATCCCTTGCATCTCCTCATGGCCTCCTCCCCTGCCAAATACCCAGTGTGGACCCATCCCTCCATGGAAAAAAGAAAAATAAGTTGAAAAGCTGGTTTATGCTAAATTGTTAAGATCATAATAATTCCAGAATAATTTTGGATTCAGATCTTAGTGCAAAATCAGGCCCCGCCACTTATTCACTGTATGGCCTTGGGCAAGTTACATAATTTCTCTTTGCTTCATTTTTCTCATTATGGAATGGAAATATTAATAGTACTTGACAGGATTGAGTGAAGACTCATGTGTGTGTGTGTGTGTGTGTGTGTGTGTGTGTGTGTGTGTGTGTGTTTCCGAGTGCCTAGAACTTAGTGTTAAGTATTTGCTATTAAAGACATAGGTCATAATTTGTAGTAAAAGAGGTGACTGATCTGATTTTGATATATGTGACCTGGGCATGTTACACCATTTCTCTGAATAGGATTCCTTATTAAAATGGATATACTCCCTACTTTATAATGCCAGATTAAGGATTTATAATATTGTATGTAAAGCATGTAGAATATTATCTGATGAAGAGCAGATGTTTCATATAGCATTACATATTATTCTTTGCAACTTAAAAGGGGATTGTGAGGTGTAGTAATGCTATTCTAAAGTAATCATTGGGACAATGGTCTTGAGCAGTGGTTCCATTGAAGACCTTCAAGGTATCCTACCTAATAAAACAGTAATATGCAAATTGACCGTACCTTCGCTATACCCATAAGCCACACCCACCAGCCACACCCACCAGCCACACCCACCAGCCAATCAGGAGCAAATATACACATTAAACCAGCAAAGATGGCGGGGGAGGGGGCAGCACCCGCTGCTGGTGGAATCCAAGCCATGATAGTAGACTGGGGCAGGCGGTTAGTGCCGGCAGCCAGCTGACAAGGTCCTGGATAGGGGCTTCAAATCAGCGCTGCCAGCTGCGGCTGATTCGAAGCCCCAATCAGGGATCACAGACCAGGGCAGGCAGCGTGGGTTAGCGCCGGCAGCCGCCTACCCAGGTCCGCCATCACGGATCATGGACCAGGGCAGGCGGTGTGTGTTGGCACCGGCAGCCGCCTGCCCAGGTTCACCATCATGGATCACGGACCAGGGCAGGCAGCGTGGGTTAGTGCCGACAGCTGCCTGACCAGGTCCCAGATAGGGATCATGGACCAGGGCAGGAGGCGTGGGTTAGCGCCCGTAGCCGCCTGCCCAGGTCCACCATCACGGATCACGGATCACGGATCACGGACCAGGGCAGGCAGCGTGATCACGGATCAGTGAGCAGGGCAGGCAGCGTGGGTTACTGCTGACAGCTGCCTGACCAGGTCCGCCATCCCGGATCACGGACCAGGGCAGGCAGCATGGGTTAGCGCCCATAGCTGCCTGCCCAGGTCCACGATCATGGATCACGGATCACGGACCTGGGCAGGCGGCGTGATCACGGATCACGGACCAGGGCAGGCAGCGTGGGTTAGCGACCGCAGCCACCTGCCCAGGTCCGCCCTCACGGATCATGGACCAGGGCAGGCAGCGTGGGTTAGCGCCTGTAGCCACCTGCCCAGGTCCACGATCCCGGATCACGGACCAGGGCAGGCAGCGTGGGTTAGCACCAGCAGCCGCCTGCCCAGGTCCGCCGTCATGGATCACGGACCAGGGCAGGCAGTGTGAATTAGAGCCCGTAGCCGCCTGACCAGGTCCCCGATAGGGACTTGGAGTCTAGCATAACAAAAATAATATTCAGCAAAAGCAGGAGACAAGGTTTCATAAGTTCTCCCCCAGGTCACCACTGTTCTCTTATACATTTTAATTATCCCAGACTTTGCCTGATGGGATTTGATTTGAATTATGCCTGATAGAGATTACATGGCATGAATTGTAGGCTCATTCTTTTTGTGGTTGCCTGACTGAGAAAGGCCTTGGAATGAGAGAAGGCACTTTTATTTTCCTTTTTCATTCTATAGAGACTGAGGAATTACAGTTATATGAAGAAGTTAGTGATAGAATGCAAGTCTCATGCTGTAGTTTTTCTGTAAGTTTTATCATGTGGACTATCAAAAACTTGGTGGGATCCTTTTCAAGAGGTGTTACAAAAATTATGTTGGAATTAACATTCAAGAATAAAAGGAGAGAAGTGAGTGATGGGTAAAGGAAAGAACTTTGTCCTAGAAACCAAATAGAAGCCACACTTTGGAGGTATTAAAGGATAATTTTTTAAAAAGGTAAAATCATGACTCATAATCTGTATAGATAAAAGGCTAAGTGACCGACATTTGTCCATCCGTCTGACCAACCAGTACATATGACACACACTGGAAATTTAAAAATAAACTTTGACTCGCACACGTGCCATACATATAAAGCTCTCGCTGGCGCTACTTTGAATGTTGCATTTGGTGGGAAAGTTCTTTTCAGAGGCTATTTTTGTGCCACCATGCTATACGATTGGCCATAGTACAAATAAGTTTAAAGTACTGTAGTGTTTGGGGATGTTTCAGATAGTTGTCTCTTAAAACAAATATGAGATCAGAGGATTCTGCTTATAGTGAATGGTTAGTAAAACTTGGAGATGGCAAACTTGATAGCAGTTTTCATTTAGGAATAGATATTATTGAAATTCCCCAGGAAATAATTTTTAATGGATCTATTATTAAAGCCACCTTTGGAAATAGTATATCTATAGATAATATTAAAAATATATCTAAATGTGCAATTCTTTGTTCAAAAAATGAGCACGTTCAAAAATTAAATGAAGAAATTTTGGATATACTTGATGGAGATTTTTACACCTATTTGAGTGATGATTCCATTGACTCAACAGATGATGCTGAAAAGGAAAATTTTCCTATTGAATTTCTTAATAGTATTATTCCTTCTGGAATGCCGTGTCATAAATTAAAATTGAAAGTGGGTGCAATCATCATGCTATTGAGAAATCTTAATAGTAAATGGGGTCTTTGTAATGGTACCAGATTTATTATCAAAAGATTGCGACCTAACATTATCAAAGCTGAAATATTAACAGGATCTGCAGAGGGAGAGATTGTTCTGATTCCAAGAATTGATTTGTCCCCATCTGACACTGGTCATCCATTTAAATTAATTTGAAGATAGTTTCCCGTTATGCCAACATTTGTGATGACTATTAATAAATCACAAGGACAAACTCTAGACAGAGTAGAAATATTCCTACCTGAACCCGTTTTTGGACATGGTCAGTTAATGTTGCTTTCTCTCTCTCTCTCTCTTTTTTTTAAAGTATTTTTAAAAAATATTTTATTGATTTATTTACAGAGAAGAAGGGAGAGGGACAGAGAGTTAGAAACATCGATGAAAGAGAAACATCGATCAGCTGCCTCCTGCACACCTCCTACGGGGGATGTGCCAGCAACCAAGGTACATGCCCTTGACTGGAATCGAACCTGGGACCTTTCAGTCCACAGGACGATGCTCTATCCACTGAGCCAAACCAGTTACGGCTCTTGCTTTCTCTTGAGTTCAAAGAGCATGTTACGTTAAAGTTAAAGTTGTAAATACTTTATCTCAAGGGAAATTAGTCAAGCACTCTGAAAGTCTTTTTACTCTTAATGTGGTATACAGGGAGATATTAGAATAAGTTTAATTACTTTATCAGTCATTATTTGCATCAATGTTGTTTTTGTATTACAAGTTTGTTATTGTTGTTATATCATTTTGTTATTGTTTAGTTATTAATAAAATTATGTATTATTTTCCTATACATTGTACTCATTTCCTTTTATCTCTCACACTTTTATTATAGAGAAAGGGCAAATAGCAATATTAAAATATTTCATCTAATTAATTCCCTTTCAATGTGCACGAATTTCGTGCACTGGGCTACTAGTCTTTTAAATAAGACCAGCATTAATGTTAGAAAGTTTTGTTTTTGATGCTATTTGCAGCAGATCATATTTTCCAAGGATGATTACAGCAGTGCCTCCTATTCCACATGCTCTTTTTACTAAGTGACCTGGACCTCTTGAATGTCTCTTCCCCTTGAATTGGGGCTTTGTGATGACCTTGATCACTGGAGAAGCTATCTGACTCCCAAAGTTAAGTCATAAAAATGCCATGCACTCTGCCTAATTTCTGGGGACACTCCTTCTGGGGAACTCCAGCCACCATGTAGAGTGGAACTGCCCTGAGGCCAAAATGCTGTGAGGAGGCTCTAACTAGCCCATGTGGAGCTGCCCTAAAGTTCTGTGATGAACCCTAAACCAGAATGGCTCACTTAAGTCCTTCCTAAATTCTGGAAGCTCAGAAACAGTGAAAAATAGAAGAACCGTTGTTATGTTAAACCACTAAGTTTTGGAGTGGTGTGCTATGCAGTTTTAGGTAACAGATTCACAATTCTGTGTTTCAATTGTGTTTTACTATGTGAAAATATTGCTTATGATATCTTATTATTGTATCTCATTTGACAAATGTATTATCTCTTTTATGGCTGAGGAGATGGAAGATCTGAGAAATTGAGTGACTTTCCAGAGGTTACACAGCCAAGTGCAGTGGCAGAGCAGGCAGGCAAACAGTGATCCTCCAATTTCAAGCCCCAAAGTTGGTCTGTTCATATCACACACCTCAGAGTAAAGGACTTTGAGAAGAACAGCATGAAAATTGCTCTTGATACAGCTTTTCCTTGAGTTCCAAAAACCTTTTATAAAATGAGATCGTGCAAGCAGATGTGATTTACTTCAAGTTTTGCCTGGTGTTGGGCTGATAGATTTCCATAGTTGGTACCACAAGGATGAGTTAGTATTGTTTTAACCACTTGAAATGAAAAACTGAAGCATGTTCAATATTTACATTTCATTTTACTAGATCTTGGTCATTCATTTTATTGTCCAATTTCACATTGTAGTTTTATGATTTCTCATTTCCATGAATATTAATCGGAATTACAAATGTACTCAATGATTTAAAGGCACATTTTAAAAGTATTTGGTGGGAAATTTAATTCGGGTGATATGTCCTGAAAAACAATCTTTCTATAAAAGTGAAAAAGTTACTGCCATGTCAGTGTTTCTCTGAAAATACACAGTGAGAAAAAATAGCCAATTAAAGAGCATGATAACTGTTCTCCTTGAAATTCCTACAGGTAATTTAAAATGTCATGCTTTTATTTCTTCCTGCATATTTTCAACAAACAAAATTCTTGTTTTTCCCTCCTGATGATCCTGACCACTGTTTGTTTCTGAGTGGTCATGGAGACTGAAGGTTGTCTACAGAGTGCTATAAAGTGAGCACCAAGAGTCATCTCTTCTGTACATTGTTACATGCCACAACCCTTCTCTTGGTTATAGCCTGTAGAGCTTCAGGGTGAGCATGAATGGAGTATGGAACCAAGGACTTTGTAATATTTCTCCTCCTAAAAGTTCCCCAATTCAGAATTCTATTACTTTGGTACTCTGGATTTCTTTCCCTTCAGTGATTGCTGAAAAAGAAACATTTTGAAGATAATCTCAGTTGAGATTTTAGTTTTATGGCTATTTTTAGAAATCATTGACATGTCACATCCTGAAATTCAGAATGGCATTACCAGCCTAGGATTAGAGAATACCAGTGCCAATAGAGCCCCTTGAGCTCACTTAGTCCAGACTCTTTCACAAATAGGCCAACTGAGACTCCAAGAGAGGTAGGACTTTGTCCTCAGTCACATCATAAACTGAGGGCTGGCTTCCCCTATGTCCAGAGACTTCTTCTGCTAGATCTCCTTTGCTCATTGAATCTCCTTTATCAGCTTTTGCCACTGGGAAAGTTTTACCCTGCATTCTCACCTGAACATATCAACATGACAAGGAACAAATATATAATTTTGTGTTTCTTTTCTAGGCAGCCCATGGTCCCTCAAAACCTTTACTAGCCATACTGCTGTAAGCAAACAGTGATAAGACTTTGTAGAATTCACAGATGGAACCCCAAGGTGACTGAACTCAAAGATGTCCTAGTCCTATCTTATGCAAACACCTATCTTTTCTGAAAACTCTTTCACCACATATGGGCAAGACTGTAGGTACTAGAAAAAGCTATTTTCTCCTAAGACTGAATACATAAGGATGTCCCTAGGCTCTGTCCCAGCCCAGATAACCACAAACCCAAACACATTCCTTTCCTACTTGCCTCTCAAGTTGTTTTCAGTTGAAGAAGAGGAAGGAAACTTCTATTGAGGTACTACCTCTCCTTCTGGGTTAACATTTCTTTTGATCTTTCTCTTTGGTTCCTGACCCACCTCTTTTGTTTCTGAAATACCTAGTGGGAGAATTTTGTTGGCTCAACATGCACTGTTGTGAGTCAGGCCAGACCCAGGATTGAATGAGAGCCTCAGGATCCCATTTCCTACAAAAGGAAGTTGGGACATTTCTAAAGGAAAAAAAAAAAAGTAATGTTTTAATTAAAACTCTTAGCTTACTTTTTAAAAATTAACAAAAATAGAAATTTGCCATTTTTCTCACTAGTGAGCCTAGCCTTTGGTATGATCTATATGAGACAAATAAACATTTGGAATAATAAGATGAACTGGGTTATTCAAGAAATAAAACTTTGATCTGAGGGAAAAAAATGAGTTTTTGCGGAGGCTCAATTTAGCCATATTCCCCTCTATGTAAACCAAATGTAATAAATAGTGCCTCATTTCTTCAATGTATTTCAGAGTCATAGCTCAGGCCAAATGGAATTAACTCAATTCAGCAGTGTTATTAATGTGGCTCCAAGTGAGGTGTCACATTTCCCACCATGAACTCCAGCACTGAGATAAACTGTCACAGCTGCAGGGATAAGCAATGGTCCCAGGCCGGTCATCATGTATAGACATGACTACAATGTGTGTAAAAAGTGCCCTTGTAAAATGGAAAACACTTAAGTAAGCAAACAATGAACCCAGAGCTGTTCACACACTACAGAGAAGTCCTCCAATGCAAAAACAACCCTATTATAAATTTCTCAATTGTAACACCACACAATAGACACAATATATACATTGTGCTGAAAGCAAAGAGAAAAGAAGAAATAATTGTCTCAAATTTGTCATTTCATGTCTATCAGTTTTAAGATTTGCAGGACAATCCTATAATTAGTGCTTCTCAAACTTCAGGATACACAGGAATCAGCAGGGAAGCTTGTAACAATGCAGATTCTGATTTGGTGGGCCAGAGAGTCCACTGTAGAAAACAAGTTCCCAGTTCATGCTCAAATTCTGGTCCACACACCATACTTTACGTATCAAGGCTCTAAGCTTGACCTTCCCAACCTTGTGCTGCAGTATTGTAATGAGAATTGATATCCACATCCCTTGGTCACCTGGGCAGGAATTGAACGGAGCCTCTGGCAGTGAAGTTTATCTTAGTGTGTTGTGCAAGTGTTATCCTTTTCTATCTGTGCACTATAGGGAAAGGGTTTGGAGGCACATCTCTAAGTAGTAGTGGAAGTTTAACATCATTCCCATTAGCAATAAATTATTCCTAGTAATAATCATAACGATAACAATAGCTATCATTTATTGCCCACTTACTATTTGCCAAAAACTGTGCCAAGTACTTTACATGACTCAGTCATAGAATCCTATAACAACTCTAAAATACACATGGTATTATTAGCCCCTAGGTGACTTACATCTGTTCCCATGGCTTTTCACTTTAGATATTATCTGTATAGTAATGATTCTCAAATTTATATCTGCAACTCTGACTTCTTCCCGAACTCCAGTTGCATTATCCAACTGCCTACTTGATGTATCCACCTGGAGATGCTCAAAATTCATAGTATATCCTAAGCAGAAAACATGCTCCTCTTCCAAGCTGCTTCTATTTAATTCCTCCAGCTAAAAATTTAGGTGTCTGTTTTTTTTTAACTTCTTTTCCTCACCCTACATATACATGTACTCCATTAGGAAATACTGTCAGCCCAACTTTCAAACTGTAATCTGAGTCAGTCTGGTTCTATCTCCTCTGGCACCATTAGCTGTGGCTTGGATCACTGCAACAGGCTTCTGGCTGTTTTCTCTCTCTCTCTCTGCTCTGTTCTTTGAGCAGCTTTGGTTGTCTAGAGGTGGTTGGCATGTTTGCAAGTGGCAGCTGGTGAGGCCAGAGCAGTGGAGTTGAGCCAGATAATAATAGCAAATATTTGCGTGACACTCACTACGCTCTAGACAACTTTCTAAGGACCTTGCACAGAATAGCATATTTAATGCTTGCAATAACCTCCCAGTCATGTTCTATTGTTACCCCCATTTTACAGGTGAGTACACTTGCCCAATGTCTCCCAGCTAGGGAACAGTGAAAGCAGGATTCAAACCAAAGCTGAATGAGTCTAGAATAAGCAAATCGAACTTTTCTGCTCTGTTTCCTCTAGAAAGGTTTATGTGTCACACTAAGGAGTGTGAACGAAAGGAACCACATGCTAACCTGACAAGCTCAGGGGAGGCCTGTGTGGCAGTCTTGAAAACTCAGAGACCTAAAATAACCACAAAAGATGGTCTGAAAATTAAATATTTAACTACAAACAGGTTATAGTGGGCAGTCATTCCTAGGCTGATATTTTCCCTGACAAAGATCAACTTAGATCTTTCCTAGCACATTTGCCTTTTTTGCCTCTAAGATAACATATCTGTGAGATGTCTGGGTAACTTGTAACTTCCTTTTTTCTGGATCCCCTGGGGCACAACCAAATGTGGTGGGCGCCAGGACAGATGCCTCAAATTCCTTCATTATCATGTTAATTGTTCCTGTACCCACCTAAGTATGTGTCCATCATTTTACTTTTTATCCAATCCCAGGGGTTTCCCACCTTTTGACTTTATCCCACCTCCTTAATCCATCACCAATGAATTTCACATAACCTACCCATGTCCCTCCTTTGATTGCAATGTATAAATACAGATGTAACCCGCCATTCTTTGGAGCATTATCTCAATTCATTGAGGTTCTGCTTCCTGGCATATGTCGACAGTTTGGCTCAAATAAACTCACTAAAATTCTTTACAGGTTTCAATGGTTTTGGTTTTTTTTTTTCGTTAACAGGAGCATGCACTGTGACCTGAAGGCTAGGGGAAGGGCCATTAAAATTAATAAATCCACCAAGTCAGTTAAGTGGTTGTTTTGTCTACAGACAAGTACACAAACTCAAGCAAATTATTTTTTAACTGAATTGGTAACTTCAGTGAACTAAATAAAAATAATCAAGTTGCTTAAGCAAATCGCTTCCCTTGGAAGTTGCGTATTTTGTGAATTCTGCTGGTCTGTTCCTATATCCTCCAGAAAGTGTCCTTATGGAAATCCATTGCTGTACATCAAGAACATCTGTCTGATGCTTCCATATATATCGACCAGTATATATTTATACTTTTTCTCAATGTATATTCTAATTTGAATAAGAAGTAAAAGAGTATGAATACCAATTACTTTCATGACAATAACAATATCTTGCCTATTCTGAAAATATCTCCCAAGGGATTTGGCTTATACATAACTCATCTCTTAGGAAATAAAACCTGGAATGTCATTCAGTACATCTCTGGCAGTGATCAGTCAATGCACTATGCTAATAAAAGAGATCTATTCATGCCAATCACTTGCCTCTGAAGACTTAGGGGTAAAGTCACATAAAGAGAAGGTACATGTTCCCATGGTACCTTGTGCTTGCGACTCTTTAGCACGGACCACATTATATCACTATGGTCTATTTACTTTGCAATCTCTTCCACATGACTGTGAGCTTCTCCAGGGCAAGAATCATATTTTGTTCAGCTTTGGATCCCAAGCACTCAGCACAATGCTTATAGAAGAGTGATCTTTCGGTAAACTATTATGGGATAAATAAATAAAGTGGCATTTGACATAGCTGATCACACCTTCCTTCTTAGATACCATTTTTAGTAGGCATCTGAGATGCTCCTCTCTCCTGGCTTCTCTTCTACATTCACTGGCTATTTTTTTTAGTCTCCCAAAGTTCTACACTACCTCCTTTGTTGAATTTCCAGTCTCATGACTTTAAATGCCATCCCTAAGCTGACTACTCTAAAATCCAGTGGCTTCCAAGCACATGTTTAGAATAAAATTCAATTTCCATACAATTACTTAGAGGCCCTCCACAGCCTGCCCTGCCTCCCCACATCTGACTTTCTCTCTAAATGACCACTCACTCTCTCCCCAGCTCACTGTTCCAACTACACTGGCATCCTTGCTGTTTGAGGGAATATACCGACCATGTTTTTGTCCCTTGGAATGCTCTTACTTCATGTCTCATTCATTCAGATTTCTTATCAGTACTTATTTTGAAGGAAGCTTTCCCTGACCATCCAATATCTTTCCCTCATCAAGTTCTATTCCTTTTTACTCTAAATTATTTTCTTTTAAAAGCACATATCACCATCTGATATGTACTAGTATAGTTGTGTGTTTTCTCTCGTTTCCTTCCTCTAGGCTATAAGCACCATGAGGGCAGGGACTGCTGGTACTTCTGGTACCTAGAAGAGTTCCTGTACTAGAGTGAGTACCCAATGAGTATTTATTGAAAATAAATGAATGAGTAGAAATGGCAGATTTTAGAAAACAAATGATGAGTTGTAATTTATACTTATAGATGGCAAAACCAATTCCAAATCCCAAGAATCTGTGAGTTCAAACTTCTCTCCTCATCTAACTTTGTAACCAGCTAGACCATTGACTCTGCCTTACACATCTTTGTATCTCTACTGCCTAGCATAGAACATGGGATACATAAGGTACTTAATAAATGTTGAATGAATATACTTTACTATTAGAAAAAAAGCCTATGGATTTCATTGTGTGCCCCCTGGGTAAATGTGAGACAGACTTGTTAAAGGTGATTGTAAAACACTTTACAATTGTTGGGTACCAGGGCCATGCATGGAAGCAGTTGGATTTTCATTTGATTGGAGCAGCTATTAGCACTGTGGATGTTTCAGTGATCTGATTTGTCCACAAGGGCTCCTTCATTTGTCTCTAACAGCCTTTCCTTATGAGGGAATTGACCTGCTTGCCTTGGCAAAATAGGAAGATGGGGAATCTGATGAAATCACACCACTGCCTAAGAGTTAAGTCCTGTAAAGCTTCACATTTACACCAGACTAAAATCATTTGGGATGACCCAGAATCATAAAATCTGTTCTAAAGAATATACAAAAGTATAAATGAGTGTCAGGGAAATTCATTTAGCATACACAAATACTTTTATTTATTTATTTATTTATTTATTTATTTATTTATTTATTTAATCAATCTTTATTGTTCAGATTATTACAGGTGTTCCTCTTTTTTCCCCCCATAGCTCCCCTCCAACTGATTCCTCACCCCACCCCATGCCCTTATCCCCCACCACTGTCTTCATCCATAGGTGTAAGATTTTTGTCCAATCTCTTCCCACACCCCTCACACCTCCTTCCCCCTGAGAATTGTCAGTCCACGCCCTTTCTATGTCCCTGATTCTATTATATTCACCAGTCCATTCTGTTCTTCAGATTTTTTATTCACTTGATTTGTAGATTCACTTGTTGGTAGGTATGTATTTGATGTCATTTTGTTGTTCATAATTTTTATCTTTACCTTTTTCTTCTTCTTCCTCTTCTTAAAGAATACCCTTCAGCATTTCATGTAATCCTGGTTTGGTGGTGATGAACTCTTTTAGCTTTTTCTTGTCTGTGAAGCTCTTTATCTGACCTTCTATTCTGAATGATAGCTTTGCTGGGTAGAGTAATCTTGGTTGTAGGTTCTTGCTATTCATCACTTTGAATATTTCTTGCCACTCCCTTCTGGCCTGCATAGTTTCTGTTGAGAAATCAGCTGACAGTCGCATGGGTACTCCCTTGTAGGTAACTAACTGTTTTTCTCTTGCTGCTTTCAAGATTCTCTCTTTGTTTTTTGCCCTTGACATTTTAATTATGATGTGTGTCTTGGTGTGGTCCTCTTTGGATTCCTCTTGTTTGGGGTTCTGTGAGCTTCCTGAACTTGTAAGTCTATTTCTTTCACCAGGTAGGGAAAGTTTTCAGTTATTATTTCTTCTAATAGGTTTTCAATATTTTGCTCTCTCTCTTCTTCTTGCACCCCAAAAATTTGGATGTTGGTACTCTTAAAGTTGTCCCAGAGGCTCCTTACACTATCTTCATATTTTTGGATTCTTTTTTTTCTTAATTACTTTATTGATTAAGGTATCACATATTTGTCCTCAATCCCCCCCCCCACATTCCCATCCCAAACCCCTCCACACGCATGCCCCCACCCCCCTGTTGTCCGTGATCACTGTTTAGGCTCATATGAAAGCACACAAGTCCTTTGGTTGATCTATCTCACTTATCCCCACCCTCCCCTACCTTCCCTCTGAGGCCTGACAGTCTGATTTATGCTGTTCTTGTTCAGTCTATGTTGTTCATCTTTTCCCCTAGATGAGTGAGCTCATGTGATACTAGGAGTACACTTATAGAAACCGAAAATGAGACAAGCAATAATGGTTATGCTGAGAGGCAAATGAGTCAGTCTATAGTGAGTTTCTTTCTGGGCCAACAGTTCTTTTGAGTCCCAATTTCTATGTCCAACAGTTCTCTATGTGTACATAACAGCAATGATATTTCAGTTCTGGATGGTGGACAAATGGTGGTAATGCAGGTCCGACCCTCTCTGGTTTGGTCCTGGGCAATCTGCAGTAATGCACATCTGCTGACTGCTAGTATGGCAAGGCATCGTCAGCATCTCCCATCTCTGGACTGTTACTCTGTCTCCATGGCTGGAGCACTCCTGTCAATTCCTCTCTGTTGCAGGAATCCACATGGTCTCAGAATTGTTTTCTGAAAATATACAAATATATTCTTGACCAAAAGTTAATAAAGGAATCTTTTCTATAAATTTGACTTGCGATCCCATTTTATTTTTTGCCCAAACTATTTTCCTTTGGCTTGTTTTGACACCATGTATGTTTTACCTGGGTGTATTGCTGTTAGCATTACAAATGAAAGTTAATTTTCTAAGGTAAAAATTTTCTAGATATAATTTATTTACAGGATATTTTTCCTTACATGATATTCTTCTACTATCCCCCCTTTTTTGGTTTAAATATTAGGAGGCTTTTGGAATATTTATGCTGTAATCTTGATAGCTTTTAAATTTTACTTTTTTGCACTAAAATGTTAGGTTCATTATATGTTACACAATTTTACCATGAGATGAACTACCAATAAAAATTTTAGTTAACACTTCAGGAACAGCTTTTATGTCCAGTACAATTGCTTTTCTACAATATTTGATTCTTTCAGTTGGCCAATTTAAATTTTATGTGTCCTTATTCCCCCATTCCCCCATCCCCAATTTGTGCCCCACCCCTCCTGTTGACTGTGTCCATTGATTAGGTTTATTGCATGTTCAAAAGTCCCTTGGTTGATTGTGGAATCCCTTGTCACGTCCCGCGTGTTTCAGAGATCCCGTTCAGGTCCGGTGTCTGGAGAAGGCCACAATCAAAATGAAAAGAGACTGGAAAAAAATTAATTTGGGAAAATGGGGGCCAGGCGGGAGTCCACCTCTAGGGGGAGGACTGCTCCTTGCTCTGGCCTTTACCATCCCTTTTATTGGGTTTATGAGATACACCCATGTCCTTTAGGCAGAAAATCCCAATAATAGACAATCAGCAAAAATTTACATATGATTAACAGGTGAGAGTTGCTTTAACTACCAATGTCTCAACTAAACAATGAGTGATTAGCTCTGACCATTCAGAGTGATTAAGGTTTACCAAAGCATTACGGATTCCCTTTTCACATTTAACTTCCAATGTCTCAATGTTTGGTTTCCTGCAGTTGATCTCTCCCCCTTTCTCTCTGCAACCCCCTCCTTCCCTGAAGTTTGAGGTTCTGATCGATGTTTCTCAGTCTCTGGATCTGTTCTTGTTCATCAGTCTATGCCATTCATTATATTCCACAAATGAGTGAGATCATGTGATATTTATCTTTCTCTGCCTGGCTTATTTCACTTAGCATAATGCTCTCCATCTCCATCCATGTTGTTGCAAATGGTAGGAGCTCCTTCTTTTTTATCGCAGCATAGTATTACATTGTGTAGATATACCACAGTTTTTAATCCACTCATCTGCTGATGGGCATTTGGACTGTTTCCAAATCTTAGCTATGGTGAATTGTGCTGCTATGAACATAGGGGTACATATATCCTTTCTGGTTCGTGTTTCTAGTTTCTTAGAATATATTCCTAGGAGTGGGATCACTGGGTCAAATGTGAGTTCTCTTTTTAGTTTTTTGAGCAAACTCCATACTGTTCTCCACAGTGGCTGTACCAGTCTGCATTCCCACCAGCAGTGCAATAGAGTTCCTTTTTATCCGCATCCTCGCCAACACTTGTTGTTTGTTGATTTGTTGATGATAGCCATTCTGACAGGTGTGAGATGGTACCGCATTGTTGTTTTGATTTGCATCTCTCTGATGATTAGTGACTTTGAGCATGTTTTCATATGTCTCTTGGCCTTCCTTCTGTCTTCTTTTGAAAAGTGTCTATTTAGATCAGTTGCCCATTTTTTGATTGGGTTGTTTATCTTCTTTTTTTTAAGTTGTATGAGTTCTCTGTAAATGTTGGAGATTAAACCCTTATCGTTAATATCATTGGCAAATATATTCTCCCATGCAATGGGCTTTCTGGTTGTTTTATTGATGGTTTCCTTTGCTGTGCAAAAGCTTTTTATTTTGATGTAGTCCCATTTGTTTATTTTCTCTTTATTTTCTATTGCCCTAGGAGCAGTATCAGTGAAGAAGTTCTTTTGGCATATGTCTGAGATTTTGCTGCCTGTGGATTCTTCTAGTATTTTTATGATTTCCCATCTTATGTTTAAGTCCTTTATCCATTTTGAGTTTATTTTTGTCTATGGTGAAAGTTGGTGATCTAGTTTCATTTTTTTGCATGTATCTGTCCAATTTTCCCAACACCATTTGTTGAAAATACTGTCTTGACTCCATTATATGTTTATGCTTCCTTTGTCAAATATTAATTGGGTATAGTGGTTTGAGTCAATTTCTGGGTTCTGTATTCTATTCCATTCATCTTGTGTCTGTTCTTGTGCCAGTACCAGGCTGTTTTAAGAACAGTGGCTTTGTAATACATCTTGAAATCTGGTATTGAGATCCCACCTACTTTGTTCTTCTTTCTCAGGATTGCTGCAGCGATTTGGGGTCTTTTTTTATTCCAGATGAATTTTTGGAGAGTTTGTTCTAGGTCTGTGAATTATGCTGTTGTTATTTTAATGGGAAGTGCATTGAAATTATAGATTGCTTTGGGTAGTATAGAAATTTTGATTATGTTGATTCTACCAATCCATGAACATGGTATGTTCTTCCATCTGTTTATGTCTTTAACTCTTTTTTCAGTGTTGCATAGTTTTCCACATATAGGTCTTTTATCTCCTTAGTTAAGTTTATTCCTAGGTATCTTAATTTTTTTGGTGTGATGGTAAATGGGATTGATTTTTTAGTCTCTCTTTCTGTAAGTTCACTATTAGTGTATAGAAATGCCATATGTTTCTTGTCGTTAATTTTGTATCCTGCTACAGTGCCGAATTCATTTATTAAGTCTAATATTTTTAATATATATTTTAGTGATTTTTTTACAGAGAGGGATAGAGAGTTAGAAACATCAATGAGAGACAAACATCAATCAGTTGCCTCCTGCATACCCCCCACTGGGGATGGGCCCACAACCAAGGAAAATGCCCTTGACCGGAATCGAACAGGGGACCCCTCAGTCTGCAGGCTGATGCTCTATCCACTGAGCCAAACCGGTTTCGGCAAGTCTAATAATTTTTTGATGGAGTCCTTAGGGTTATCTATATACAGTATCATGTCATCTGCGAATAACGAGAGTTTTACTACTTCTTTTCCAATTTTGATGCCTTTTATTTCTTCTTCTTGTCTGATCACAATGGCTAGTACTTCCAGCACTATGTTGAACAGTAATGGTGAGAGTGGGCATCCCTGTCTTGTTCCTGTTCTTAGGGGAAATGGTTTTAGTTTTTGCCCATTGAGTATGATGTTAGCTGTGGGTTTATCATATACAGCTTTTATTATGTTGAGGTATGATCCTTCTATTCCCACCTTGCTGAGAGTTTTTATCAAGAAAGGGTGTTGGATTTTGTCAAATGCTTTTTCTGTATCAATTGATATGACTATATGATTTTTATCTCTCAATTTGTTTATGTGATGTATCATGTTTATTGATTTGCGAATATTGTACCATCCTTGCATCCCTGGGATAAATCCTAATTTGTCATGGTGTATGATCTTTCTGATGTACTGCTGGAGCCGATTTGCTAGAATTTTGTTGAGGATTTTGGCATCTATGTACATGAGGGATATTGGCTTGTAATTCTCTTTCATTGTGTTGTCTTTATCTGGTTTTGCTATTAGGGTGATGCTGGCTTCATGAAGGAGCTTGTAAGTGTTCCTTTCTCTTGAATTTTTTGGAATATCTGAGGAGGATAGATTTTAGTTCTTCCTTGAATGTTTGGTAAAATCCCCCTGTGAAGCTGTCTGGCCCCGGGCTTCTGTTTGCTGGGAGCTTTTTGATGACTGCTTCAATTTCTTCCATAGTTATCAGCCTATTGAGGTTTTTAGAATCTTCCTGAGTAAGTTTTGGAAGGTTGTATTTTTCTAGGAATGTGGCCATTTCCTCCGTGTTGTCTAGTTTGTTAGAATAGAGTTGTTCATAGTATTTTTTAACAATCTCTTGTATTTCAGTGGGGTCTGTTGTTATTTCACCTCTTTCATTTCTGATTTTGTTTATTTGGATCCTCTCTTTTTGCTTATTGGTGAGACTGGCTAGAGGTTCATAAATCTTGTTTATCCTTTCAAAGAACCAGCTCTTGGTTTTGTTGATCTTTTGCATTGTTTTTTTTGGTCTCTATGTCATTCATTTCTGTTCTGATCTTTATTATTTCCTTTCTTCTGCTCACTGTAGGCTTTTCTTGTTGCTCCCTTTCTAATTCTTTGAGTTGTTGAGATAGGTGATTTATTACCATTTTTTCTTGTTTTTTGTGGTAGGCCTGTAGAGCTATAAACTTCCCTCTCAAGCCTGCTGTCATTGTGTCTTATAGGATTTGCAATGTTGTGTTATTATTGTCTTTAGTCTTCAGGATGATTTTAATTTCTTCTTTGATCTCATTGATAACCCAATCATTGTTTAGTAGCATCCTATTCGGCCTCCAAGTGTTTCGTTTTTTTGGAATGTTTTTGTTGTAGTTTATTTCTAATATTATGCCATTGTGGTCTGAGAAATTGCTTGATAGGATTTCAATCTTTTTGAATTTGGGGAGACTTTGCTTGTGACCCAATATGTGGTCTATTTTGGAAAATGTCCCATGTGCACTTGAGAAGAATGTATATTCTGTGGCTTTGGGGTGAAATGCTCTGAAGATGTCAATTAGGTCCATCTGACCTAGTGTGTCATTTAGAATTGCTGTTTCTTTGCTGAATTCTTGTCTAGAGGATTTACCAGTAATGTCAGGGGTGTATTAAAGTCCCGTACTATGATTGTATTGTTGTCGAACTCTCCCTTGATATCTTCCAGGAGATTTTTTATGTATTTGGGTGCTCCTGCATTGGGTGCATATATGTTTACCAGAGTTATATCTTCTTGTTGAATTGCTCCCTTTAGTATTATGTAGTGGCCTTCCTTATCTCTTATTATGGCCTTTACTTTGAGGTCTATTTTATCAGCAATAAGTATCGCAACCCCAGCTTTTTTCTCATTTCCATTTGCCTGAAAAATATTTTCCCTCCCTTCACTCTCAGTTTGTGTGAATCCTTTGCTCTGAGGTGGTTGTCTTGTAGACAGCAAATATATGGCTCATGTTTTCTTGTCCATTCAGCTACCCTATGTCTTTTGATTGGTGCATTTAATCCATTAACGTTTACTGTTATTATTGATAAGTACATGTTTGTTGTCATATTTTTCATTAGTATTTGTGTTTCTTCTTGCCTTTCTCTTTCTCCTTTTTACAGCAGTCCCTTTAGCATTTCTTGCATTGCTGGCTTGGTAGTGATAAACTCTCTTAGCCCTTTTTTATCTGTGAAGCTCCTGATTCCACCTTCAATTTTGCATGATAGCCTTGCTGGGTATAGTATTCTTGGATTCAGACCCTTGTTTTGCATCACTTTGTAAATTTCATTCCATTCCCTTCTGGCCTGGTGTGTTTCTGTTGAGAAATCGGTTGATATTCCAATAGGAGATCCCTTGTAGGTAACTTTCTGTCTCTCTCTGGCAGCCTTTAAGATTCTTACTTTGTCGTTGGTGTTTGCAAATTTAATTATGATGTGTCTTGGTGTCGGTCTTTTGGGGTTCAATTTGTTTGGAAGTCTATGTACTTCTTGGACTTGTATGTTTTTTTTCTTGCCAATATCAGGAAAGTTTTCTGTCATTATTTCTTCAAACAGGTTTTCTATTTCTTGCTTCTCTTCCTCTCCTCAGTATACCAATTAAGTGAATATTGTTTCGTTTTGTGTTGTCCCAAAGCTCCCTTAGGCTCTCCTCTTGCTTTTTAAGTCTTCTTTCCAGTTGTTGCTGTGTTTGTGTGTTTGTGAGTTTTTTCCTACTTTGTCTTCTAATTCGCTGATGCAGTCCTCAGCTTCTTCTATTCTACTTTTTAAGACTTCCACTGTGTTCTTTATTGCAGCTATGTTGTTCTTCATCTCCTCTTGGTTCTTTTTCATGCTGGTGACATTCTCATTCAGCTCCTTATAGTTCTCATTGAGTTGTGTGTATTTGTCATTGAGTTGTGTATATTTGTCATCCATCTGTTTAAACATCCTTATAACCATTACTCTGAATTCTTTCTCTGATAAGCTGCTGCCCTCAGTATCATTTAACTCCCTTTCTGGTGATTCCTCTTTTTCTTTCTTTGGGGGATTGCCTTTTTGTCTTCCCATGTTTTTCTATAATGTTGTAGTTGTAGATCCGCTTGCTTTGCTACCCAGTTTCTTTGGGGGATGGTGCTACTGGTGTAATCTCTCAGTTCTCCTGGGCTTGGTAATCTAGTTATCTCCCTACTTGAACTATTTGGGTTCTCTTGATGTAGGCCTGCCAGCTTGAGAGGCACAACTGTGGTGTCTAGAAGTCAGCATCTATGGAGTGTCCCAGTTTTTGCTGTCTTGCACCCTTAGTTGAAATTGCGCGTGTCCAATGGGGACTCACAGTGGCACCCAGGAACCATCTGTTGGGAGAGCTCACAGTGGCTCCTACTGGTGCCCTGTGTGTAGATGGGCTCAGGGTTCCTGCCTGTTGGAAATTCGCTTCTGTGGAGGTGTATTTGCAGGCACAGGGCTCTGATGCACTCTGAGGGGTCCTGGCACTGAGGTTGAGCAGCTAGGGTGAATGTGGGCCATTATTCAGGAAGAGGGGTTTCAGAATTTCTGCTGCAGGACAGCATGACCTTGTCTGTACAGAATCACACCCAGCAGGGGCTCAAAGCAGCTCCCCAGAGGACCCTGTGGATATATGGGCTCAGGGTGCCTTCCCTTGTCTGTGGCCATGAGTTTGCCAGCTCTGGAAGTGTGAGAGAACTGGTGGTGCGTTTGCCTGCACAGAGCTCTGACGCACTCTGAGGGGCCCTGGCACTGAAATTAAACAGCTAGGGTGTATGTGGGAAGTTATTCAGGAGAAAGGAGATCAGAGTTTCTGCTGTGGTGTAGCGCATCCTTATCTATATGGAATCACACCCAGCAGGAGCCCAAAGCAGCCCCCTAGAGGACCCTGTGGATATATGGGCTCAGGGTGCCTTCCCTTGTCTGTGGCAATAAGTTTGCCAGCTCTGACAGTGTGCGCGAACTGGTGGTGCATTTGCCTGTACAGAGCTCTGACGCACTCTGAGGGGCCCTGGCACTGAAGTTGCACAGCGGGGGTGTCAGTGGGCAGTTATTTAGGAAGAGGCAGTTGAGAAATTCTACTGCAGGGCTGCACACCCTTAACTGTGCAGAATGAAACCCTCGGGGTACTCAGTGGTTCCCAAGCACTGCCTGAGTAGTGGAGTGCCTGGGTGACTATGCTCTGGGAACACGGTGAATCCTGAGTTCAGACACTGGGGAGGGGGAGGTTGTACTTACTGCTTTCAGTGGCGCACTTTTGGAGGTGAGGGTCTCAGGGTCAGTGCGTCTGCAGCTGGGGTGGCAGGTCTTCTACCAGAGGGGCTGTAGTGTCCTGGTTTGCTTCCTAAACCAGATTGGGTGGTGGCGAGACTAGGATTCTAGTCTCAAGCAGTTCTGTTCTTCAAGATGGTGGGGTCTCTGTGCCGCTGGTGTCCTCCCCGGAGTGTTTGCAGCGGCCGAGGGGTTTTGACATCTAAGATTGCCTGGATTGGAAGCCCCTTGGAAGAACTGCAGGGTCTAACTGTCCCTATTTCACTCACACACACACCCACACACGTCCACACACACCTCTATCACTCCTTCACTCGATCACACACTCTCCCTCCCTACCTTCCTGCAGGTCACCATCTTCCTCCTCCTCTTTTTTTTGTTTTTTTGTTTTTTTGTTTTTCTAGTTGGGTGTTTTTTGTTTCATCATATTTCAGATCTTTGGTTTGATTCTTGGGGTACGTTGATCTACAGTTGAGTTTCCTTATATTCTTTATTTTAGACAGTGTATGCTTAATTTCTGACTGGTCCTTTTCCATATTTTGGCATTCTCATTAAGATCCTTAAAGGTCTCACTAAGTTCCTCAGAGGTTTTTAGAAGATTCTTGAGTAACCTTATAAATGTGGTTTTGAACTCTATGTCGTCCAGTAGTTTGCTTTCCTCCATTTCTTTCATTTGTGACATGTTTTTTTTTTGTCTACGCATTTTGGCTGCTTCCCTGTGTTGATGGAGTGGCTTTGTCTGGTAGGTGACCTATAGGGGCCAGTGGCTCAGCCTCCCCAATCACCTGAGGTGGACGCTCTTGGTGCACCCCTTTGTGGGCTGAGTGCAAAGTCTTGGTGTAGTTAAGCCTTGATTGCTGTTGGTACATTGGGAGGAATTGACCTCCAGGCCAATTGGCTGTGAGGACCTGCTGTGTATATAATGGAAGAACTGCTGCGCTGGAGACACGCTTATGGTGCAGGCCTTTTTCCAGTGGGGCTTTGGTGCTCGCTGAGTCTGCCTCTTGAATGTGTCACTTATGGATGTGAGGAGTTGAAATCTGGTGTCTCACACTGACGCCTAGGTACACTGGCTCTGGATCTCCAATGGGGTGCAGGTCAGCTACTGTCTGAGGCCACCCAGCAGGAGCTACAGTTTTCTCCTCTTTGCTTGGGGTTTGGAGGTTTTGGAGTTGTCTGACCCAGGTTGCAAGTTTGCTAGGTTAAGCTGCAATAGGGCAAGCCATTCATATGCAAAAGTCATTGCTCGGAGCTTGGGTGGGTTTGTAGGTTGTGTGGGGTGGGGTCTCAGGGCGTCACTAGGCTAGGGCGTGGCAAACAGTGATGGCTGCCAGTCAGCTGTCTCTGTGTCTTCAACCGTGTCCCTGCATCCCACACCCCAGCACAGTAAACAATTATTCCTGCACGCAGCTCTGCAAACAAGCCACCCTCACTTTCCGACCCAATGGAAGACAGTCCAGCTTCTCCCTGTAGGAGTTTGGGTTCCCCGTGTCTACCCAGAAACTGCATTTCAGAGTAATTGGGAGCTTGTCTCCCTTTGGGTTGAAAAAAGCAACTCCTGCCTCCAGCCCAGATCACGTACCTCCGTACCTCAGCTTTTCAGCACTTGTGCATGTCTCAATGCTCTTTTCTCTTTCCTTCTAGTTGTAGAACTTCCACTCAGCCAGCTTTCCCGTGGTTCTGGGTGATACACGTTTTGTCTTTTAGTTGTAGTTTTTAAATTGTTGTGCAAGGCAACAGTTTAGGAGTTTACCTACGCCTCCATCTTGGATCCTCCCTTCACAAATACTTATTTTTAATAATTGTTTATCAACATGGAAAAGTTCATGCTCTTAATGAAGACATATACTCATTTATTAGATTTTATTATTATAATTTGTTTTTAATTTCCTGAATATAATTTTCTTTAACTTCCTATATAAATGGTAACTATTGTATAATAAAATGTGTTATTCAAACAAGAACTCTTTGAAAATGAAGGGGGGCTCTAATAATCATTTTGGCTGATCAAAGGAGAAAATTGAGACTGCTTCAGCCCATCTGGGACATGGGGTCTCTATCTCCAAATGTACTTTGATAAGCTCTTATGTGGATAAATTTAGTTTTAGAAAACTCAGATTTCTGTTTGTCTAACTCGTGTTCAGGTTGTAAAAAATGAGATAGCCAATACAATTATTCCAGTAACCTGTATCATATATATTAATGCTCTTTTTCCCACAAGGGTTAGAAATAATGTTATTTATGATTTAGAAACACTTTGAATATCATATTTGACAGAGCAGAAAACTGAGATTATGCAACCAGCCTAAGGCCCTGATGGTCAGTCAAGAAAACTAGGATTAGAACTCAAGTGTGTTTTTGTTCTTCTGATTGGGTGTTTCTTGCTTCCTCATATTCTAAATCACTGATTTGATTCTCAGTATAATTCACAATTATAAAAAGGTTGAAGAAACTCAAACTGTTTGTCCTTGTTTAATTTTCTTGTCTGTTTCTCTATTCCCAGGAATTTACCTAAGTTCCTAATATCGTGCCACATTTAGACATACTGAACTATGAAGGTAATAACATAAAGCCAAGATTTTACTCAGTTTTGTCCTTTTATTAAAATTCTCTGTAAACATGCTCCCCTTTATTGCCCTGACCAGGAATCAAACTAGCAACCTTTTGGTGCACAAAATGATTCTCAACCAACTGAGCCACTCTGGCTGAGCCCCTTATGTCCTCTCTCATTCAGTCATCCCAGAAGGGTACCAGACCTAGTTGGCTCCTAAGAACAAAGTCCTTGGTTGAGTCTGGCGGGTCAGTCCAGAAATAGAGCATTTAGGCAGATGTAAACCATAAGAACAAATACCACTGAGTCACTGAACAACCCTTGAAGACTCACATGTCTTGTGTTAAACACCATACTTAGCATGGGGATTTGTTAAACATGGTCCTTTTCATGCACTTTTGAAGAAAATGTATCTGCCTAATGCCTATCCAAATGTATACTTCATATCTGCATAGTCAGACATTTTCTACAATGGTCAACGCTTGACGGATTTTTTTTCTCTGAGATTCCAGAGGCTAAAGAGTGTGATCATTCATTACCATGCCTGATAGGAAAGAGGCTTCAATGCCATGAGGTCAATGGGAATATTACTTTGCAATAAGAAAGATCTTCAATTGTACATATAAAAGAGAATGAAAAAAAAAGTGTGTGATTTTTTATTTTATTTTTTACCCCATGGCCTAACAACTTGAAAGAATATCCTTCTATTCCAAAGAGACTATTGTGGGACTGTTTCTAGAAATCAATGCTAGGTATTTAGGTATTTTAAGAGAGAAAAGAAAATTGTATTATTGAAAGTGTTTTGTCTACTGATATTTAGAATATTTAATTTCTTCTATTTTATCTTATGTTATTAGTGACAATGGAGAACCTAGCATAATGCAATTATAATTAGAATTGTAAGTTGCCCTACATTTCTCTTTACCACCACACTTATCCTAAGAACTGCCTATTTTATTCACATTTTAGGTTCGATTATTTTTTCAAGGTCTTTCAAACTGTAAATGAAAAGGCACTATCTGAAGGTCAGTTCAAAGACAGAGAAACTGAGGCCGGCCATTCATACTTTGTCTCCAAGGTGAACACCTGAGGTGACTTATCCGTCTAACCAGTATGTACTCAATAAGCAGGGTTTTTTTTTGTTTTTTTACTATAAAGATTAAACATTGACATTTTAAAAATCACTTTATCAGTTCTTACAGCCTTAATTGAATTATACATTTCAAAAAATGATAGTACCAAGCAGAAATGTCATAAAGCCAATAACAGCTATGCTGGCATAAAAGATGATCCCCATACTCCATGCATGACCTGCATCACTTCACATTTCTCTGGAAAAAAATGCTCTTCACACTCCCTGTGCTTTACTTTCCTCTTCCCAAATAATGGCTATTTGGAGTATGTGCACTTTGCAGATATCAACATACTTATCAGATGTACTTCCCTTGATTAAAGACTCAGCTCACTATCCCAGAAACAAACATTTAAGATGCATTGACAATTTTGTTTTAGAATTGCCTTTCCAATCATTATTCAATAAGCAACTTTCCCTGCAATTTACTTATATATCAATACAATATTTTATTTTCAACACTTTATATTTGCACTTTATCAGGCATATATTTCTAACACAGGCATAGCTAAGTAAAGGAAGAATGGAATGGCATTTTTTTTCACATTGACATTTCCCAGAACAGTGTGCTAAAATGTGCAGCTGGATGAACATACACAGACCTCCATTCCTAACAGAGCTGTTTTATCCCTTTCACAGGGGACACAGTCTGTCTTTCCCGTGGGACTCACACACGCCTCTGAAGCCCTTTCAGTTCAATCAGAATCAAGAGCTATCATTTGGAAAAGCAGCCAGGATGTCATATAGGGGAATATGGGGACCACATGCTCAACGTGAGGGACTCCAGGAGACGGGGGAAAGTAAGGGCAGGGAGATTTCCAGATTTTCCAAAACTAGGTTTAGAATCAGCAAAGTTCTCATCTGGCTAAGCATGTCTCTGGGATGAAGAACAGTTAATTTTGTTTTGTCCTTACCTGAGAAGATTCTTGTATTTTGCCAGGAGCCATCTGATCATCAGAAAATCTGTAGGTGTGTCGCTGAACAATAACTAGGATAACAAATGACAACATTACCCCATCAAGTCATCACCAACAACAACTAATTAGAACCATGAAGAAATCTGGGTCGTACTAGTGGGTATTCAATTGCACTTAAAAAGAATATTGTGACAATATCAATTGATGCAGAAAAAGGATCAGACAATATCCAGAATCCATTCATAAGTCATATTCATAGTACACACCTAAATCCAAGTTAATTATAAGTAAAGCATCAGACAAATACCAATTTCAGGATGTTCTATAAACAGTGATATGAAAACTACAAGGAAAATTGTAAAATCATCACTGCCTAAAGGAGCCTAAGGAGATATGACACGTCAATTGGGGAGAGGGGGGCAGGAGATTTATAATATGTTCAATAAGAAAAATATTTTTAAGTAAAAATAAATAAATAAATAAATAATAGATGTAATGTAAGATCCTTAATGGGATCTTGAAAAAGAAAGAGGGCATTATGTGAAAAGTAAGAAAATTTAATAAAGTATAGACTTTAGTTAATAATAGTATATTAATATTGGTGGCTTATTTTTACCACATTTATGATACTAATATAATATGTCAATAATAAGGGAAACTGGATGGGGAGTATACAGTAACTCTGTACTATCTTTGCAATTTTTCAGTAACTAAAACTGTTTAAAGAATAAAGTTTATTCTAAAAATTTAGTAAATCTCTGCCAAAACACATTAAGAATAAAGAGAACATTGTAATAGATCCTTCAGTCATTAATAAAATAAGAGAATATTATGAACAACTTATGTCAATATATTGAATACTAGAGGCCTGATACAAGAAATTCATGCATGGGGGGGAGCGGGGATTTCCCTCAGCCTGGCCTGCACCCTCTGACAATCTGGGACCTCTTGCTCCTAACCCCCTGCCTGCTAGCTCCTTACTGCTTGGCTCATCACTCCTTATGGCTGCCTCAGAGGTGAGAGAGGCTCCTGCCACCTCTGCTGCACTTGCCAGCCATGAGCCTGGCTTCTGCAATGAGTGTCTGCCCCCTGGTGATCAGTGTGCATCATAGCAAAATGGTCATTATGCTGTAAGGGTCGCTGGCCTGTTATTATATAGATTTAGATACAACTTACAAATTCTAGAAGAATGTAATTTACCAAAACTGAATAGTTCTATCATTATTAAAACATTTGCATTAGTAATGAAAATCTTCCTGCATTGAAAACTGCAGGTGCAAAGAGCTTCACTGTAGTTCTACTAATCATTCAAGAAAGCAATAGTTCCAGCATGACACAAACTCTTATTCCCAATAATGGGTACAATTTGAAACTCATTCTATGAGTCTAACAACACATTGTTACCAAATTTTAACAAGAGCTGTATAAAAAATGAAAATACAAGTGACTCTCATTCAAAAGTACCCATGCAAAAACCCTCAGAAAATATCAGCAACAAAAAAGGGTAATACATCATTAGATTATGAATTCTTTTCCAGAAATGTTGCTTTTATTTTACTTTAAAATTTTAATTAGTGTAATATACTACATTACCTTATTAAAAGGGAAAATCATATGATTGTCAAAATAGATGGAGTGAAATAATTTGATTAAATTAATAACACATTCATAATAAGAACACTTAGCTATAAATTTGACTTGTGATCTTTTTTCATTTATTTATTTATTTATTTATTTATTTATTTATTTATTTTTCCCAAACGATTTTCCTTTGGCTTGTTTTGACACCATGTATGTTTTACCTGGGTGTCTTGCTGTTAGCATTATAAATGAAAGTTAATTTTCTAAAGTAAAAATTTTCTAGATGTAATTTATTTACAGAATATTTTTCCTTACAAGATATTTTTCTACTATCCCCCCTTTTTTGGTTTAAATATTGGGAGGCTTTTGGAAATTTTATGCTGTAATCTTGATAGTTTTTAAATTTTGCACTAAAATATATTTTCAGAAAACAACTCCAAGACCACGTGGATTCCTGCAACAGAGAGGAATTGACAGGAGTGCTCCAGCCATGAAGACAGAAGAGAAACCGTCCAGAGATGGAAGACGCTGACCATGCCTTGCCATACTAGCAGTCAGTAGATGTGCGTCACTGCAGATAGCCCAGGAATAAACCAGAGAGGGTCGGACCTGCATTACCACCATTTGTCCACCATCCAGAACCGAAATATCATTGCTGTTATGTACACATAAAGGACTGATGGATATAGAAATTGGGACTCAAAAGAACTGTTAGCCCAGAAAGAAACTCACTATAGACTGATTCATTTGCCTCTCAGCATAACCATTATTGCTTGTCTCATTTTCGGTTCCTATAAGTGTACTCCTAGTATCACATGAGCTCACTCATCTAGGGGAAATGGCGAACAACATAGACTGAAGAACAAGAACAGCATTGATCAGACTGTCAGACCTCAGAGGGAAGGTAGGGGAGGGTGGGGACAAGGGAGATAGATCAACCAAAGGACTTGTGTGCTTGCATATGAGCCTAACCAGTGATCACGGACAACAGGAGGATGGGGGCATGAGTGTGGGGTGGTTTGGGATGGGAATGGTGGGGGGGTTGATGACAAATATGTGATACCTTAATCACATATTATAATCACAATAAAGTAATTTTAAAAAAAGAACACTTAGCTAAATTCCTATAAGAAAACTTCCTTGAAAACTGATGGCTACAAAAAATACTTAATGGTGAGACACAGAGTAATTTTTATTGAAATCTGTAATAACCTAAAAATGCCCACTACCACCACTTCAATTTAACATTTTACATTATTATAGCCAGCATAATAGTTACATTTATTAAAAAGAGAAGAAAAAGATTACTTTATCAATATTACATATTATGCACATAAAATACAAAATAATATAGAGATAAATTATTAGAATTAATAAACAAATTTAGCAAGCCCTACCTAATAAAAGAGTAATATGAAAATTAACCATCACTCCGCCACACCCACAAGCCACACCCACAAGCCAATCAGAGCGAGTATGCAAATGAACCACAACCAAGATGGCTGTGGACGCAGAGAGCAGGGGAGAGGCTTGGGTTTCCCCGGCAATAGAGGAAGCAAAGCTTCTGCAGCCATGGCCGGCCTAGGCCTCCACTCAAGGCTGTAAAGTTTTAATTATAGAAGGTAAACAAATCCAAACAGAAATGGTGGCAGCCAGCCACGGAGCGAGCAGGGGACTTGGCTCCGCTCCAGACTACAAAGTTTCAATTGTAGAAGGTAAATAATTTCCAGATACCAGGGCCTCCGCTTGGGTCACCGGGGGGCGTGGCTGGCCTGCAAACCACCACAGGCCCCTCGCCCAGGCTGCCCCACGCCCCAAGGGAACCCCCACCCTGATCCGGGACACCCTTCAGGGCAAACCAGCTGGCCCCCACCCATGCACCAGGCCTCTATCCTAAATAATAAAAGAGTAATATGCAGATTGACCATCACTCCAACACACAAGATGGCTGCCCCCATGTGGTTAAAGATCCTGCCTCCATGTGGACATAAGAGGGCCACCACAAGATGGCCAGCAGGGTAGGCCAGTTGGGGGTGTGGACCAGGCCTGCAAGGGAGGGCAGTTGAGAGGGACCAGGTCTGCAAGGGAGGGGAGTTGGCGGCGATCAACCTGCAGGGGAGGGCAGTTAGGGGTGACCAGGCTGGCAGTGGAGGGAAGTTGGGGGCAAACAAGCTGGCAGGGGAGCAGTTAGACATCAATCAGGCTGGCATGGGAGTGGTTAGGGGGTGATCAGGCTGGCAGGCAGAAGCAGTTAGGGGCAATCAGGAAGGCAGGCAGGTGAGCAGTTGGGAGCCAGCAGTCCTGGATTGTGAGAGGGATGTCCGACTGAACATCCCTCAAGGGGTCCCAGATTGGAGAGGGTGCAGGCTGGACTGAGGGACTCCCCCCCAACCCCGTGCACGAATTTCGTGCACTGGGCCTCTAGTCTATATATATAAAACCCTAATGGGCAAATCAACTAAATGGCGGAACAACTGGCATAATGACTGGTTGCTATGATGCGCATTGACCACCAGGGGGCATATGCTCAATGCAGGAGCCACCCACAGCCCACAGGCCCGGACCAGTGGTGGCAGCTGGGGGTGGGGCCAGTGAGCAGGTGGTGCCAGGCCAGCCAAGGCGAGTTCGAGCGGCTATCCCCAATTGCACCACCAGTCACCCCGCAGATCGGCCCTGATTGCTGGCCAGGCCTAGGGACCCTACCCATGCAGGAATTTCATGCACCAGGCCTCTAGTAAAAACATAAAAGAGAATGGCATTTCTATATACCATCAACAGATGGAAAGTGACATTTTAAATAACATGTATAGGGCCATAAAATATCACCTATCTAAAATTAAACTAATAAAATATATAAAGACCTCTGTGCAGAATACTATAAAAATCATTGAGATAAAGACCTGAATCAATTTTAAATATACCATTTGATATACTAAAAACTCAATATTTTAAAAGTATAAATTATCCCCATGTTGACCCATGAATTCAATGCAAATCCAATCTATACTAGTACATTTGCAGGTATTTTTCTTGCAATTGACAAAATGATTCTAAAATTTTTATAAATGTGAAGTATCAAAAATGTTTGCAGCACATTTAAAGATGTCCAATGTGTGAACACTTGGACTACTGGATATCTAACATAATTATAAAATTACTAGAGGCCCAATGCATGAAATTCATGCAAGAGTAGGCCTTCCTTCTCCCGGCTGTGGCACTGGCTTCCCTCCAGCACCCAGGACCCAGGCTTCCCTCTGGTCTAGTTAGCATGTTATGCTTTTATTATTATAGATAGTAATTAAGGTACCATAATATTCTTGTAAGGACAATGAAATGGACAGAAGAGAGAAAGCAGAAATAGTGTATAAGTATTCAGAAGTCACCAATTTTCAATGTGCTTGTGTTGGGGAGTGGGGTGCAGTTGCCACTCTAAAAAGCAATTATCAGGCCACCAGAAGGGTATCTAAGAATTCAACTCAATTCTGATACTATCTACCCAGAGCTAGCCTCAGATCCCACAGGTTAAGGGTTCAGTCCTACAAAACTGAACAGCCCTCTTACTTCAGATGCCAGTTGCAAGCCCAGGTTATCACTTGTGCTTATAACCAGCAGGTTATAAATCAAAATTTTCCATGACCCTTTCCTCAGGTTCAATTAATTTGCTAGAGTGGCTCACAGAACTAAGAGAAAAATTTTACTTACTAGATCATCAGTTGATTAAAAAGAATATAACTCAGGAACAGCCAGATGGAGATGATGTATAGGACATACCTTCTTGGAGTATGCTATTCTTCCCATATCTCCACATGTTCACTGAGCTAAAAGATCTCCCGACCCCATCCTTGGGATGAAAAACAAATATATATTTCTTATTATAAATCACAATATTACATAAAGCCTTGAATAAGTAAGTATTTGATTTATGACAAAAGTAGCACTCTCGAGGAGTGATGCTGAGACAATTGGGTATCCACAGGGGGAATAATGGGGGGGCGGGGAACAACACATGAAATTTAACCTGGCTTTCATCACATAACACATATATCAATATACACAGTCATTCCTCCTTATTTACAAATTCATATTTGCTAGTTCCTTTGCTCATTGAAATTTATTGTAATCCCCAAATAATTACTTGTCATGCCTTTGTGGTCATTTGTGATCATGTGGAGAGTGGTGAATTTGAGTCATCCAACACATATGATACTGCCAGCTAAGATGGAATAAGGCAAAGCTCTGCCTTCTTATTTCAGCTCTAAACACAAATATTATTTTAGAGGTATATTTAGTGCCACATTCTTTACTGGTTGGTCGTGATTTTGCTGTTTAAAATGGCTCCATTTAGTGTTGAAGTGCTGTCTAGTGTTCCTAAGAAGGCTGTGATGTGCCTTATAGAGAAAGAACGACTGCTAATAAGCTTTCTTCAGGCATGAGTTAATAGTGCTGTTGGCCATAAGTTTAATGTTAATAAACCAACAATAAGCTATATCTGGAAAAAGGAAGAGGAAATTTGTCAATCTTTACATGAAGCAGTTCTGGAAAGTGCTAAAGTAGCAGCCATTTTGTGCATTGAAGCTTTGGAAAACTGGCTAAATTTATGGATTCATGAAATGATAACTAATTAATAAAAGCATGGTGGATGGAATTGTTGCGAGCCTGAAAGCCAAAGAAATTTTCAGACACATTACCCAGGGTCAATAAAATGTTAAACCCTTCTTAACTAATGCTGGCTGGCTCGTTTGCATGTTTCAAAAGGCAACATGGTGTGTAAACATTGAACTTGCAGGTTCTGCACAGGAGGATGCTGCAGTAGAATTTTAAAAGTATCCACCAAGTGTTCTACAGAAAAAGGGAAAAAGTTACAAGCAGATATTTAATGCTGATGAGATTGGCTTGTTTTATAATTACATTCATAAGCAAACCTATATACCATGAATGGCATTTCAGTTTATGAAAATGTGACCAGAAACTCAAAGGAACCTAGTCCTGTTTTTTTTTTTTACCTAAGAGTATAGTTCAGCATTTGCTAGTTTAGTATTCATGGTGACTTCATAGAATATAACTACTATTGAATAATGAGAATCATATATATTACAAATCAATAAGATAGACAACACCTCTACAGAAAAATAGACAAAATATTTTTTTCAAATATATATTTTATTGATTTTTTTACAGAGAGGAAGGGAGAGGGATAGAGAGTTAGAAACATCAATCAGCTGCCTCCTGCACACCTCTCATTGGGGATGTGCCTGCAACCAAGGTACATGCCCTTGACCGGAATCGAACCTGGGACCCTTGAGTCCGCAGGCCAACGTTCTATCCACTGAGCCAAACCAGTTAGGGCTAGACAAAATATTTTAACAGTTCCTGGAAAATAGAGGAATTCTTCATATCTAAACATCATATGAATTAGTGCTCAACCTTATTAGTAATCAGGAAAATGTAAATTAAAATGATAGTATGGGATCATTACCCACATTTCTGATTGGCAAAATTTTACAATCTGAGAATATCCAGTAGTGAGAGAATATAATTCTCTACTGTTGGCTGTGCACAATTAACACAACCACTTCGGAAAACAGTTGGGAATTATCTAGCAAAATTTAAGTGTACTTACTTTGTAGCCCGGCAATTACACTTAGTAAATACCATAGAAAAGTGCATGTATATATGCACCAGAAACATTGAAAAGAATATCCATTGTAGCACTATTCCTAATAGCCAAAACTGGAAAAAAAATCCTTAGGCACATTATTAGTGAAGCTAGGAATAATGTGGTATTTCTTCTTGTAGTGAGCCTAAGTATTCTAAGTAAGGGGGAATTCACCCATATTTTCTGAATGATTATCTAACTCCAGTATTTTTTTTAAAAAAATATGAAACCTCAGAGCAGGCTGCAGAGAATGGTAATCTGTTCTAGTCTAGGAGTAACTGAGATTTTTTTTTCCAGATTGGCTCTATTTTTAAAAGCATAACAATTCTCTTTTTCTTAGCATAATTTAAGATTCTGTTTAAAATATTTTAAGTATATTAGCATAATAAAATTCACTCAGAGGTGCTGTTGTTATGTTTATGGGCACGACCTTTAACTCATTTAAGTTTCATTTTCCTCACCTGTTAACTCTTGAGGAATCAATTCCAGCAGCTAGGAATGTATTGACCATTAACAGAATACCTGCGTAATACTGGCTCAATCAAGTAGAAGTTACCTTTCTCTCACAATAACAAAAATAAACAGTTCTATACATTGTTTCAGGTGCTCAATATTGAATTAAAAGACTCAGGTTCTTTCTAACTTTGTTTCATTATCATTGCTACATGGTTGTAAGATGACTTCTGAACTTCCAGGTATCACTTCTGTCTGTTCCAGGCAGAAGAGGAAAAGAGAGAAAAAGGATGCACTGATGACAACTATCTTGTTTTCATTAGTAATCAAAATTATTTCTCAGAATACTACTTAGCTTTTTCCTTCTTTCATCCTTTTGGATAGAACTATGTCATAAGACCAGCCTTGGTTTCAGGGGAAACTGGAAAGCCAAGAATTCATTTTTCTAGCCTCTGGAGTAGAAGAATGTAAAAGAGAAGGGGTTAAGGAATGAACACTTATGAGCCAATACAATGCTAGGTATACTCACCTTACCTATATCAAAGGGTTGTTATGAGTATCAATTGTGCTATCAGACTTGAAAATCTTTACAACTTACAAAATGCTAAATAAATGTAATAAATCATTATGATCAACTTTTGGAACTAAGTATCATTTGGTACTTTACTGAACTCAAATTATGATTCAATGCTTAATTACTGAGACAAAGATCTCTATGCAAATATTATACCAGATGATTTAAATCTATTTTTATCTATTTTCAACATCAACTAGCAACTGCTAGCTTGGGACTTTGCTCAGGATAGAATATTTCAACTTAATGAACCAGTATGAAAAATCTCTTTATTTTATAGGAGATTAATCTGAAAAACTTGTCATATTATTTATCTCTTATGAAAGTTTCTACTGTGAATAGATGGAAGGCAGAGAGAAAATATTCCCTATAGAAATAGGCAAGGGGAAACTGATATTGATTTTTGCAAAATAAATTCAGAGTAACTCTCACAGGCTTTGGGTGTAACTAGGTCACTGGGAAAAATAAGAAAGAAATGTTTTGCTGACAGGAGAAATATGGTTATTTCTTACACATGATTATTAAATGGATTCAAAACCTTTTTATTATTATACCAAGATTATTTCAACCAAGTAGAAACTACATACTTATATGAGCAGAATGCAAAAAAAATAATAATAATTTGGACAACACTATGCATTTAGATCAATTTCCCTAAGGAATAGTTAAATTAATTATTAAATCCCAAATAAAATCACTTATCAAAAATTCAAATCATTTAAAAGTGGCAGCTACTTCATACATAATTATGTAGCCCCAACAGAGTAGAGTGAATCAGTCACTGGTTATTTCTCTCTGTTTGAACTCCAAAATCATTCACAGTACCACAAGGACATTCTAGAAGCTATCAAAATTACTAGCCTTATGTATTGGCCAAAGTAGTAATTTAGCAATCTCAACATATGAAATTCAATGGATTAGAAAGGAAAATATCATTAGCTTGGAGTAAAAAATAAAGATAGATATAACATCTTTGACTACTTAATCTGTTAACAAAGTTATATTAAACACCTAATATGTGCCAGGCTCTATGCAAGGCAATAGGTATAAAATGGTAAATAAAAGATACGAACAATATCTACCATGGTTTTTTATAGTACATACAGTCTAGGCTAAAAGACAAATTTTAAGCATATTTTTAAATGAGATCATTCTTGAGTGCTTAACACAATACCCAGAATAATAATTCAATAAATGTCAGCTACTACTTCTATTGATGATACTACATACATATATACATATATATGTACATACATACATACATACATAAGTGCAACATGCTATGAAAACATAAAGAAAGAGGACTATTTTGGAGAGGTCAGAAAATACTTCTTAAAAGACCTGATATTTAAACTGAGTTCTGAAGGATGGGTGGGTATAAACTCAGCAAAAGGAAGATATATGGTTAGTTTCTAAAATGAATACCACATGAAGATTGCTCTACTCACTGATTCCTAAAACTACCTTACAATTATATGCTAACTTTGTTCAAGCTAATATCCCCTATCAAAGTGTCCTCTCTCCATTTTTCTACCAATTCTGATCTCACATCTTTGAGCCTAAATCTGTTGAATTACTCTGCAAAATTCTGCCTTCCTCCAACAGTGACATTTGGTCTTAATAATTAGTTATGCAGGAGCTAAGATATTTTGAATTTAATAATAGATGTAGTACAATAATAAATAAGTCTTACATATGTGTGATTGGGTTACCAGAAGAAAGGCAGAAAAGGGCAGAAAAAATATATTAAAAAAAACCTAGTCCGAAATTTTCCAAAATTAGTGACAGCAAGCCAGAACTGCAAGAAGCTCAGAGAATAAACACGCACACAAAACTCCCAAATATAAGCATATCATATTTAAATGGCTGTAATACAAAGAAAACTTCCTATTGCAGTTTCAATATGTAAATAGCTTAGAAATCCTAACTCACATATGTACCAGAAAAAAAAAAAAAAAGAACAAACTGAAAAACAATGACTTTTCTTAGAACCATCAGACAGGAGAGGTTTCAGGGTAAAACACTAACCCAAATCTGGAGAGAAAGGTGAATCAGTTTACTAGGGTCAGAAGCCAGTAAAGACATAAGCTGGTAAGAACACTTAAACATTAACTTCAAAAAATAAATAAATAAATAAAATACTGGCAGCATTGTATAGACCAGAACCTCTTGGAGGCTGCAGCCTTAAGGAGGCCTCCACACTTGTGAGTTTTACCTCTAGGAATCCCACCAAGTTTTCATGTTAAAAAGCCAATAAAATTTATCTCATGCCTATGGCACTGCATGGGGGAAGTAAACAAGACCCAACTCTATGATGTCTACAAGAAATCCACTCTAAAGACATAGGTTAAAAGTAAATATATGGAGAAAAATATACAAGGCTAACATTAAGTAAAAGGAAGATGAAATAGCTATATATTAATTTTAGTTGATGCTGACTTCACAACAAGAAAATATCAGGGATAAAAGGAGTCCATAAATAACCATAAAAGGTCAATTCTCCAGGGAGACAAAAATACTCTATGTGTGTGCATCTTAACAGAGCATCAAACTACGAGGGAGACAAAAACTGATTGAATTGCAAGAAGGAATAGGCACATCAACTATTATACTTCAACATCCATCTTTCAGAAAGAATGCAGATGCCTGAACAGCACTATCAATCAAACTGATCTAATTGACATTTATATAATACTCTACCCAGCAGATGCAGAATACATGTTCTTCCCAAGCTCACACAGAACATTCAGCAAGACAGACACCATACTGGGACATAAAACACATCTTACCAATCTTTTACAGAAACTTCTTGTTTGTGTATATTTATTTAATATAAATTATGTAAATTATGTTCTCAGAAAACCCACACCCCAACCCCGTATTCAGAAGGCAATGAGAGACTGAAGAAAGAGACAGGCCACACCATATTGGTAGATGGCAGATTGAATAAGCAAGTCAACTTAGTTGAAGCTTCTCTTGGCCAACCACAAGGTGAATAGATCTCTGCACCATCTGCCTGAATGCTAAAAGTTTATGTAGAGGTAACTCCATACTACTTTCCATAGTGACTGCACCAATCTGAATTCCCACCAACAGTGAAGGAGGGTTCCGTTTTCCCCACATCCTCACCAGCACTTGTCGTTTGTTGATTTATTGATGATAGCCATTCTAACAGGTGTGAGGTGGTATCTCATTGTGGTTTTAATTTGCATTTCTCTGATGATTAGTGACATTGAGTATCTTTTCATATGTCTATTGGCCATTTGTATGTCTTCTTTGGAGAAATGTCTATTCAGGTCATTTTCCCATTTTTAATTGGATTGTTTGTTTTTTGAGGTATTGAGTAGTATTAGTGCTTTATGAATTTTGGATATTAAACCCTTAACATATGTATCTTTGGCAAATACGTTCTCCCATTCAGTGTGCTGTCTTTTCATTCTGTTGATGGTTTCCTTTGCTGTTCAAAAACTTTTTAGTTTGATGTAGTCTCACTTGTTTATTTTTTTCTTTTGTTTCCCTTGCTGGAAGAGATATATCAGAAAAAAATACATTGCTACAAGAAATGTCAAAGAATATACTGCCTATGTTTTCTTCTAGGATTTTGGCTTGGAGTCTAACATTTAAGTCTTTAATCCATTTTGAGTTTATTCTTGTGTGTGGTGTAAGAAGGTCTAGTTTCTCCACCCCCATATCTGTCCAGTTTTCCCAACACCATTTATTGAATAGACTATCTTTACCCCATTGTATGTTCTTGCCTCCTTTGTCAAATATTGATTGAACATATAGGCATGGGTTTATATCTGGGCTTTCTATTCTTTTCCATTCATTTATATCTCTGTTTTTGTGTCACTACCATGTTGTTTTAATTACTAGAGCCATGTAGTATAGTTTGTTATCAGGTAGCATGATACCTCCAACTTTGTTCTTCTTTTGCAAGATTTTTGTGGCTATTTGGGGTCTTTTGTGGTTCCATATAAATTTTTGGAATATTTGTTCTAGTTCTGTTGTTCCTGTCAAGATACACCATTGGTATCTTGATAAGAATTTCAGTGAATCTATAGATTGCTTTGGGTAGTATGGACATTTTAATAATATTAATTCTTCCTATCCATGGACATGATATATGTTTCCATTTATTTGTATCATCTTCAATTTCTTTCTTCAGTGTCATAATTTTTAGAGTACAGGTCATTTAAAACCTTGGTTAAGTTTCTTTCTAGTTTTTTTTTTTTAATGCAATTGTAAATGGGGTTGTTTTCTTAGTTTCCCTTTCTGATAGTTCATTATTGGTGTATAAAAATGCAACTGATTCCGGGATGTTTATTTTGTATCCTTCTACTTTCCTAATCATTTGTGATAGTATTAATAGATGAATAATCTCATATGTTCCTCACAACAATCCTATGATTTAGAAAATATGATTAATTCTATATCACAGGATTGTCATGAGGTGCCAATGAGGAAGTTCTTCTGGAAGCTTAAAAGCAACATACAAATATAAGCCATTATATTATCACAACATATCTCAGGTTTTTGTACACATGTCCTATAAAAGTACATGCACACACATATTTACACATTCACAAATTTAAAAACAATATAAATACTCTTAGTATATACAATAATATCTCTGATTCCTTTGAATTCTCTTTTATGCCTTTATAAAATAATATAACTCAAGTCCCTTGATGTCAAAACTCACAAATAGCTTACAACATATATTTTAAAAAACACAAATCTAGAATAATGTCCACACTGCATATCTAAGATACAAAATTATTTGCAGAAAAAAAATATGTGTAACACTGTTCTGTATTTTACTAATTAAAAATAAGTAGTAATATGTATCTATGTAAGTTATATAGTTTTGAAATTGTATTATACTTATACAAGATTGGTGGAGACTGGGAAAAGAGTACATGGGACCTACCTGTATATTTTTGCAATTTCTTATTTATGTATAATTATTTCAAAATAAAAAGTTTAAAAAGTTAAAAATCTATAAAGGAAAATACACATTCTTTACACACATTAGTATATTTTTAATTTAAAAAATGAAAAATTTGTTCCAAGAATGTAAAATATGTTAATTAAAATCAATATAGTATAGATTGAAGTGAAAATAAACTTATACTACTTAATCTCCATAGATATAACATTTCCTATTATTATAATAAGATGATAATGTATGCACTTATATTACTAAAAAGTGGAAAAATAATTACCTTTTATTTAATTTTTACTTCCTTGATAGGTAAAGTTCTTCAAAATTTTATGTAGATTATCTCATGGAAACCCCAAAAAACTTTATTGTTAATTCTATAAAATAAATTTGTTGTGAGCATTGAATGAGATAATATGAGAAAATATTTTTATAAACTATCAAGCAACATGAAAATAGAAGCAATCATATTACTCCAACATTTGATTCCCTAAGAGAAAGGTTTCCTAATACACACTTATTTTCTATTTAGAACTGAATCTACATGAGGAATATATTTTTATAATTAAATTTAGTAATTTCATTAATTAGCTATTATTAAAACACTATTTTATTTTTAATAAAATGATGTGAGTTACTTGTTTTCAGGAGATTGCCAGAACAAACCTGGATAAGTCGGCAACCAAATCACTTCAAACTTGATCCCAAAATAGAGGTAAACATCTAGCACCTAAAATATACATGTTAAGAATGATGTGAACTATTAAACTACTGAATATAATTATATTAAAATTATGTCTCCATTTTGGAACAAACAAAACACAGTAGGAAAGACAATAGAATTAAAAATTTAAACAATCACAATAGAACAAAGTGACCCAAATTCCAAGGAATAGACTTAGATTTTGTTATACTATTGATAAGGAAGAGAAGAAAATCTAATTGAAGAGAAAGTTTGATAAAAATGGCTAATAGCACATATCAGAAAAGGAGAAAACTCTCTATTGAAAATATCTTGCATTTTTGCATTTTCTTTAGTGAATTTAATCATTTTAGAATTAAAGGCTATTATGAATTTGTCAAATTAACACTTGTTAAGTGGAGTACAGGGTGCCAGCCCACAAGAGAATTTGAAATAAAAAAGTTTATTACTCACAGGTCCTGGAGGAAGTACCTGGCAAACCTCAAGAGGCCACAGGTGGAGGTCCAGGCAGAATGTAGCCAAAGCAAGAGAACCTGGATGGGGAACATGTCTTTATTAAGGTCCATCGGTTGAGTGAATTGGGGTTCCCATGATTAAGATGGATTGGTCAATTCAAACCAAAAGAATGGAGTTTAGGTAAGCCTCACGGGGGTCTTATGTAAGGGGCATATAAGGGAAAAGACCCTGGGAGGGAGAGGAGACCGTTGATCACAGGTTTGTTGGGGAAGTCATACTAGGTGTACTTATATTTACATGTGACTCTGAAGGCTGCTATCTAGGGCATGCAATTGCATGAGGGGCTTAGTGTCAGTTAAAGGTCACTGCAGGCCACTTTGCCAAACAAAAAGATGCCAAGGCAACATTACCATGGAGTAGCTTAGCTAAACTCTAAACAAAAACCCAAAGTATCATTTTCATTAATAAGGAAAGCAGATGTTTATCTTAATATCTAAAAGTAAGTGGGTGGAATATTTCATGAAATCCTTAAATAAAGAGGGTATAGCAGGCCTTTGAAACCAGATCCTCAATGCTATTGTAATGCTACAGTAATGAAACCTTGTGCTATTGGCTCAATTATCGACAAACATCAATAAACTGAATTGAGAGTTCTGTTCTTGCCTAAAGTGGGTATTTAACAGAAATAAACATCCACAGATATATCGTCAATTTATAACATACCCAAACTCAGTCTGCATATATTACATTTTGAATTTTAAAAAGGTTATTAACAATAAAGAATTTAAATTAAAAAACATGAAAAAATATTATTAATTACTTTCACCTATATGGAGGTTCATGATGAGCTATTTAATGAAAAAGATGTATCAGGTGATAGTAAAATGCTATTTTGTTTCAAGGTCTCCTGTGAATCACAGGAACAGGATGTTGCCATAGTCAAACCCTTGGAAAACCACTCCAAACTGATTGATTTCCAGAAGGCTCAGTACTTAACAGCCCAGCTAAAGGTCAGTAACAAAAACACACTGCAGAATGAGAATAGTATAATGTCATGTTTCTAGAGGCTGCCAAGGCCAAACTATGGACTCGCTTTGTAAAAACAGAAAAATATAAATGTTATTATTACAAAATTTGATTCTATACAAAGACATGCCTGAATACTGTTCTGAATGTGACAAATGTTGAAAAATGAATAGGCAATTAATATTGATTTAGAAGTATGAAATGAAGAATGAGTGGAGAAGGTTTCACTTTTGTCTCTGTTATTATGTTTTCTTGCCTGGTATCATTGATAATAGTGAAAAAAGAATTTTTATTATTAAGAAATTTTTATGAGAAGTAATAAAAATAATTGGTACCATAGAACAGGAAAATCATTTTATGTGGAAATTTAAAGTCACTTAATTTCTAGAAACCACATGTTTTCTCTTCTGTAAACCAAAGATATTAACCATATTTAATATTAAAGCTGGCCAAAAATAATAGCAGTAATGATGATTAAGATTTAAAGATTATTGACATGGCAGGCCAACTGCTTGATATGTATTTGTAGATAATCTCACCTGTGATACGGGTATTTTTAATTTTGAGGATTTAGCTTCCCTTGAAATCTGAGAAGAGATTAAAAAAACCAAGCTATTAAATTACTATGTTTGCTTCAAAAAGACAAAATACACATTTAATTAATTATGTTCCCTTGATATCTCCTTCAGAAGCCAATTATCTACCTATCAGGATGTGATTATCTGGAATAATCCTTTGTATTTGCTGTGATTTAGCTACCACTAACCAATTAACCGTCATTTTATGCCTCAAGGTCTCAGATGAAACTGAAATTTGAAGAGAATGTCACTGGAAAACTCTATGAACTGTCTTCCATGAGACTCTGAACTGACCAGGTGAGTACTATAATTTTAGAGTAGATGTGAAGATCCCAGGTCTAGAACCTAGCCAGTTTGACTCAGTGGATAGAGCGTTGGCCTGCAGACCAAAGGGTTTGATTCCAATCAAGGGCATATACCTTGGTTGCAGGCTCTTCCATGGCCCGGGACCTGATCAGAGCTAGTGTAGGAGACAACCAATTGTTGTGTTTCTCTCACACCGATATTTCTCTCTGTCTTCCACTCTCCCTAAACATCAATGGAAAAATATCCTTGGATGAGAGTTAACAACAACAGAAAAAGATCCCAGGTCTAAAGAACATGGGTAAGGAGTGTTTTGGTAGACCCAATCTCTAAATTATGCATACTGTCTGAGTTGATCTGTACTATTCTACATGTAATTTGGTGAATATGGTAATGCAGAATATAGTTTTGACAGTATTAATCATCCTATATAATAAAAGGCTAATATGCAAATAGACCAAATGGCCGAACAACCGAACAACTGGTCGCTATGATGTGCGCTGACCACTAGGAGGTGCACACAAAACATGACAGGCATCAGCAGCAGGCGACAGAATGCAGAACATGGCGGGCGTCAGCTGTGGCAGGATGGTGGAGCAGGTGAGCGGGGGTACTAGACCAAGGCAGGGCGCTGGTCGCTGTCATCGGGGCGAGCCTCTAGTGGTTACTGAAAATTCTTCACTCCCATATGCCATGGTCCCACCTGGCACTCACACCTGCTGCTGGTGTCGGGCTCGCTCGCACCTGCTGCTGGCGCTCGACGCTGGCCCTGATCGCTCAGCGCCATCAGCGAGTGCGAGCAGCGGCCGCCATCCCTGATCGCCCCTGAGGGCATATCCACCTCCCCCTGCTCCTGAGGGGTGATTGGGGCAGCAGCCACCACTCGCACCCACTGACAGTGCCAGCCCTGCTTGCACTTGCTGCTGGCGCTGGCCCCAATGGCTCTGCACCATCAGCGGGTGCAACCAAGGCCAACGCCATCAGCGCATGGGAGCGGTAGCAATGGGAGCAGGGCTGCCAGCAGACAGGGGACTGGGGGCTGTGGCAGGAGGGGCTGGTCAGGGGTGTAGAGGATGGGCTGAGACCTGCCCCTGTGAGCACCGCAGCTTCATGGCCCACAGTTTCTTTTAAGGTGCACAAATTTGTGCACTGGGCCCCTAGTTTAGCAAATGCAAGAAAATACAGTAAGGAATTATAAAATTCAGTAAGATAATTTTGTAAGAGGAATTTTATTGAGATATAATTTACACACAATAAAACCCCATTTCAATAATGTAGAATTTAAATATTTTAATAAATTTACAGAATTGGGCAACTATTACCACAGTCTAACTTTATAACATTTCTATCACACCCCAAATATGCCTCATGTCTGTTTGCAGTTTCTGCTCCCACCTTCATTGAGCCCAAGGCAACTACTTAATCTACTTTTTCCCCTATATAGATTAGCCATGTCTAGAGATCTATACCAGTGATGGTGAACCTATGACATGCGTGTCAGCACTGACACGCATAGCCATTTCTGATGACATGTGGCCGCTGAGGCGGCCGCATGCCGAGGATAAAACATTTGCTGCTCCTGAGGATGAAACATTTGCGACTAGAGTCTTAGACTCCAAGACTCTAGTCACAAATGTTTCATCCTCTCCTATTAGACACTCTGTGCCGGAGGTCTGTAGGCCAAAACAACAGAAGTCCGGCACAGAGCGTCTAGTTCTGGGACTTCCGGTTAAGCCGGGATATTTGCCCTCAATTCTGCCGGCAGAGCAGGGAGCAGCAGAATGCAGCAGGGGACGCATCTCTGGGGGCCCTGCCATTACCAGTAACCAAATAACAGTTAACCACAGCAACCATTATCTACTGTTCGGGGGTGTCATGGATTTCTAATCCATCATTACTGAGATAAGTGAGGGGGAGGCTGGGAGAGGCGAGGGTTTGTGGCGTGCTATGGGTGCCGTTTCCCGCCATTAGAAATAGCGGCAGCCATTTTAATTCACATAAGGAACACCATCTTGCTCCATAGTGCAGACTCCATTTCACCACTATTACTGTTGTGCATCCTTATTAACCCCTATTTCTGCTTATTAACCTGCCCTTTCCTAAAAGACAGTTATATGAACCATTTTGTGGTTAGTTAGGCTAGTTAACCCCTAATTGCCTGCAGGCCTAACAAGCTATCTATAATTCTATCTTCTGTCACTGCCCCCCTGATGGAGAACCCAAAAAATAAAAAAACTAAGGTTAAGTAAAGGAAGTGGTAGTAGCAGTGGCCGACCCTTTCAAGAGACATGGACCGAGATGTATGGCTTTATAGAAAAAAATGGCAGATCATTTTGCGTTCTATGTACTGAAATGGTAGTAAGCAGAACATGGAATATAAATAGACATTTTGAAACTAATCATTCCCAGCTCTTGGAAAAAAGTGAGGATGAAAGGAAGGAATACATTTCCAGGCAGCTACACCTTTATAAGAGCCAATCTAATTCCATCCTTAAATTTATGAAAGGCTCTACAAATTTAACATCTGCAAGTTTGAGCATTGCTCACTCTATAGCTCAGCATGGAAAAGCGCTCAGTGAGGGAGAATTTATTAAAGAAACTCTCCTAAGATGTGCACCAGTTCTATTTCACGATATGCAGAATAAAGATGCAATTATTAAGAGAATATCTGAGTTACCACTCAGTAGAAATATCATAAAAGACCAAATAATGAGACTGAACACAAACGTACAACATCAATTAAAGAGAGACATAAGGAAGTGTAAATATTTTTCGATCTCTCTTGATGAAACTACTGATGTCACATCACATGCTCAGTTGGCCATTATTGGTTGATATTCTGATGGTCTCACAATGAGAGAAGAGTTGATAAAGTTAGTATCAGTGCCAACAAGTAAATCAGGAAGCGAAATATGTAAGGTTGTTATACAAACATTTTGTGACCTAAGCATTGATATCTCTAAAGTTGTGTCAGTGACGACAGATGGAGCACCAAATATGGTGGGGAAAAAAGTCGGATTTATCAAATTGTTTACAGAAGCTATTGGACATCCGATTGTGCCTTTTCATTGTATTATCCATCAGGAGGCTTTATGTGCCAAGGCAGGATTCACCGACTTAAACGACTTAATGTCAGTTGTTACAAAAATAGTTAATTTAATAGCTGCTCGCCCCCTTCACAAGCGAGAATTTTCGGCACTTTTACTGGAGATTGATTCCACCTACAGTGGACTGCTGATGTACAATAATGTAAGATGGCTGAGCCGAGGCAAAGTTCTTAAGCGCTTTGTGGAGTGCTTTGAAGAAATTAAGGTATTTCTTGATGATAAGGATCTGGAAAACTTTCCTCAGCTTAATGATGATAAGTGGGTCAACACCCTGATGTTTTTTACAGATCTCTCTGTTCATATTAATGAACTGAACTTAAAGTTACAAGGTTTTGGCAAAAGTATTGACGTTATGTTTGGATACATAAAAGCTTTTGAAAGTAAAGTTAAAATTTTCAAGTGAGATGTAGAAACTAAAACTTATAAGTATTTTCCTCGAGTAACAAAGTATTTTGAGAAGGCCAGTGCAGCTGTGCAAAATGAAATGGAACTTTTGCATATAAAGTAACAGCATGTTTTAGACTCGTTACTTGACCAGTTTAGTGATAGATTTAGTCAATTTAGAAGTCTAGAACAGACCATGAAAATAATTAAGTATCCTGATGTAGTAGTCTACAGTAGTTTGGAATTAAATGGTTTCCAATGGATGCAAATTGATGATTTGGAGATGCAACTTGCAGAATTTCAAGACAGTATCTGGGCTCAGGTGTTTGTCCACTTGAGGTCAAAGCTTGAGAATCTGGAAAGGTGCCGCTTGGAGAATCAAGAGGAGTGCCACTATGAACAGGAAATTTGGAGTGCCTGGAACCGACTACCAGACACTTTTAGCACCCTGAAAAATATAGCAATGGCTTTACTCACAATTTTTCCCTCTACATACTTTTGTGAGGCCTTATTTTCAGCGTTAAATAATATCAAAACCAACAAAAGAAACAGATTGACAGATGAAGTTAGTAGCGCTTGCTTGGGCCTGAAGTGTACAAAATAACAACCTTCAATTGAAGATTTAGCCAATGAAATTCAGCAACAAAAAAGTCACTAATAGGCAGGTTAGTTAAAGAATTCCCCCTCCCACTCACTTATCTTAGTTCACGGCACCCCACACAAGCTAAATAATATCAAGACCAACAAAAGAAACCGACTGACGGATGAACAAAGAAGTCACTAAGCAGGTAAGTTAAATATTTAGTTTTTGGTTTATTAAATACAATTATATATAACAATTATACATTTATGTTATTTAAACTATAAATATCACAAAATAATGTTTTTTCCTCAAAGTGACACACTACCTGAGTTATGCTCAGTTTTTTGGCAAAGTTTGACACACCAAGCTCAAAAGGTTGCCCATCACTGATCTATACTAATAAGAGAGTAGTATGCTAATTAGACCAGGAGACCATCCGGATGTCCTTCCTGACAAAGCCAGCTGGGTGAAGCAACCTGGCAGCGGTCTCGGGCACCAGCGCCTGTGGCCAGGGAGATGAAGAAGCTGCCTGCCCTGTGGTCCCGGGCCGCAACCAGCTGGAGAAGCCACCTGTCCCGTGGTCCTGGGGGAGATTGACAAGCCACCTGCCCACAGTCTGGGCGCCAGAGCCTGAGGCTGGCTTGAGCCTGGGAGATGGAGAAGCTGCCCGCCCTGAGGTCCTAGGCTACAGCCAGCTGGATAAGCGGCCCACCCCCGCGATCCCAGGCTCCAGCGCCTCTGGCTGGCTGCAGCACATGAGATGAAGAAGCCGCCTGCCCTCTGTGGTCCCAGGCTGCAGCCAGCCAGAGAAGCCACCAGCCCTGTGGCCCTGGGTGCCAGTGCCTGAGGCCTGGGAGATAGGTTCCCTCTTCTCCCACTACAGGCATTACTCCAATATTCCCCTTCTGAATTTCCCTCTGCTTTCCCAACCCAACTCCATTTTTCATCTGTAGGAAAGGGAACAGAGAGAGCATTGTTAAAAGCTTACATTTTTAAGCAGGTAAGGTTGGTACTTAAAAATATACATGAAAAACTAGAGTCCTTAAGGTAACAAAGGCTAGAAAGGGAGGGGACAGGGACAGGGCAAGACATATTATATCCAGCAATCCATGTGGGGACTGAAAACTTTACAATAATGACAATCAGTGAAGATATGAATCAACTAAAATATTTGACAGGGACAATTCTTCCATCTTTGAAAATATCTATATCAAGTCTGTTTAAATAGATTTTCATCTGCATAATATAACACATTCTGACAAGACCACCGCCACCAATGTGGTCAGTGTTGTGCTGGTAAATGTTTAACAACTGGCTCTCAATCAAAGAAAACAAAACCCTGATTTATAGTATCGGCCAATTTCTGTGGCATAAATTCTCCATCCATGGCTAATTTCAGCTGCTCATATGATGCCACCGAATGCAGAGCTGAGAAGAAACATGCAGTAATACACTATTATATTCCACCAGAAAGACCCAAAAGATATAAATAATGTCAAGACTCAGAACAGTAAAGTGTAGTAAATAATTGAGGAGTGATGAATTTAGAGTATGTATTACCTTTGGTTTTAATGTAATTTATTCACTTTTAAGATTATATAATTTAATTGTTAATAATGACCATGTTTAACAACCAGCTTGCAAAATTTCTAAACATTTGTGAGCCAGTAAGAGCAGGCTCCAGCACAATACTGAGTGGAGTATAATGGTTAAAGGGCATGGCTCATGGATTTGAAATGAGACTCAGCCACTTTTAGGTTTCACTGGTCAAGTTACCTGATCTCTCTATACCTCTGGGTTTTCATCTGTGTAATTATAGTACCTACTGTATAGAGTTATTGCAAAGATAAAATGAAATCTGTGTATGACACAGCACAGTACCTGAAATAATAATTCACTCAATTTGTTAAACATGTTACTCCCTCAATACGTTGTTGGCAAAATTACTCTACTCATGCTGAAAGAATGAAATTTTATTAATGAGAAAAATATCTTATTTTGTGATCTACATGGAGACAGTCAATTTTGCTTCTTAGGCAGTAGATGGTAATCTACTACTAGAAACTGAAAGGGGAAAATGACCTCAATCAACATGATTGAAGCAATGTATTATTAGCTGGATCATAAAGCAGAGAGGGTGCCATACATTCTGGGATACATCTGCAGTAAGAGGCTTCACCTCAGGTATAATTCTGATCAACTAAGCATCAGACTTAAGATGAATGGTGAGAAGGATTCTGAGGCTGCTTCTAGACTTAGCAGGAATAGAACTTAATACATAAGCAACAGTTACTATTGTTAATGATGGTGAGAAAAAACACACCATGATCTATACTAATAAAAGGGTAATATGCTAATTAGACCAGATGTCTTCCAGACGACCATCTGCATGTCCTTCTTGACAAAGCCGGGCCTGGGCAAAGCTGCCTGCCGGCAGTCCTGGCACCAGCGCCTGCAGCCGGCTGCGGCCTGGGAGATGGACAAGCCGCCCACCCCACGGTCCCAGGTGCCAGCGCCTGCGGCCCAGGCAAAGCCACCTGCCCACTGTCCTCTGAGGCTGCAGCCGGTCCAGGCGAAGCCAGCCCGGGTCCTGGTGCCTGTGGCCGTCCAGAGGGAGGGAAGCCTGGGTCCTGGGTGCCTGCAGCCGGCTAGAGGAGGTAATCCTGGGTCCCGGGTGTGGGGCTGAGGCAGAGGTGGTTAGGGGTGATCAAGCCAGCAGGGGAGCAGTTAGGGGTGATCAGCTGGCAGGCAGAAGCAGTTAGGGGCAATCAGGCAGGCAGGTGAGTGGTTAGGAGCCAGTGGTCCCAGATTGTGAGAGGGATGTCCCAGATTGGAGAGGGTGCAGGCCAGGCTGAGGGACAATCCCCCCTGTGCATGAATTTCATGCACTGGGCCACTGGTACTATATAATAAAAGCCTAATATGCAAATCAACTGAATGGCGAAATGACTGGTCGGTGGGGGATGGGGCTGGCAAGCAGGTGGCGCCAGGCCAGCCAAAGCAAGTGCCAGCAGGCAGAGGGAGGCAACCAGAAGCAGCAGTGGGGGTGGTAGGCTCCCACATAGGTTTATTCAGCTCTGCTGCACTGCTTTCTACTTTTATATTCTGGTCCAACCACAGCATTTGTAAGATGGGGTGGTGGGGAACAAGTGCCCTCCTGGCTAGACACAGGGACTTGAGTGCCGGCCTCATGTGCATCCCCAGGTCGCTAGCAGACACAGCTGCAACCAGGGGCCACAACCCAGGAGCGAGCTCTTCCACAGGCCCTCCCCACCTTCTTCCACCTTGGGTCCCGCATCCCTGACCACAAAGCCAGCAGCAGCCAGCAAGTGGGCCACCAACCCGAGCAGTAAGCCTCAAAGCCTAGAATTCCTCCCAAGCCCCCCGATCAATATATTTAAAAAATTGAATTTTGCATACTAGCAATGAACAAGTAGAAATACATATTGGAAATACACACCATTATAATCACTCAATATAAAGTACTTAGGTATAATTCTGAAAAAATATGTACAGGACTTGTATGCTGAGAAATGCAAAATGCTGATGAAAAATATCAAATAATATCTAAATAAATGGAGTCATCTTATAGCCATGATGTGGAAGAGTCACATCACAAAGGTGTTAATTCCCTTCAACTTGATATACTAGTACAGGTTTTAGGTAATTTCTTATTAAAGTCTCAGGAAAATATTTTTTAGATACCTGTATAAAAGGACAAAGAAACTAGAATAGCTTTTTAAAAAGCATTCGGGAAAATAATAAAGTAGGAGGAAAGACTCTTCCCAAACGTATGTAACATATGTAGTTACAGTAATCAAGACAATGTTGTATAAGCAAAAGGACATATACATTGATAAATAAAATAACAATAGAAAACCAATAAATAGTTCTCACACAAGTATGGACAACTGAGTTTTGCCACAGGTGAAAAAGCAATTAAATGGAGGAAGGATAAGCTCTTCAACAAATGGGGCTATACAATTTGTATAATCACCCCTCTCCCCCAAAGAACTGGGATCTAAACTTCACCATTTACACAAAAATTAATTCACTACAACCAAATAACATAATCCATAACTCACAAAGGTTTTAACTAGCTTACTTAATCCTTTACAGTCATTAAGTTACATTAAGAATGATCTGATACTAAAATAAACACATTACTTTTTAATTAGATTTTTATAATTAGTTAATTTTTATTTTAATATAAAACATGCAATGGAAATTACATGTGCCTATAATACTTACAAACATATTATATCCTGATACTTTGTTTCTATACCAACATATTTTTTATGAATTTTGTAATGGTTTGTGCATATTACTAACCTTGATAAAGGTTCACCTGCAATACCAAATAGATATTTTTACTATTCAAAATAATTTAAGTAAAATTTGCTGTTTTTCCAATGGAAAAACAAACAGACTTTTCAGCTTATATTAAACACCTTCACGTTAGTTTTAAAATCCCAATAGTAGCCATATATTGATCTATGCAGTCCCCATAGCAACCATGAGATATTCTTTTTAATAAATATTAAAATCTCAACCAAATTATTGAATATTGTGCAAAAAAATACAAAAGATACAATTTCATTGAATCAATCTACTAGTATTCAGGAGGGAATACTTCATAAGAATTTTTAGGGTTTTGGTTAGAATTATAGTAATAGTAATATAGAGTAACTTGTTAGTATTACGAGTTTAAGGAAATATATAAACTCAAAATTACTAGTCAGTTTTCTTAAAAAATGGAAATTATTCATAATGTTCTTTAAGAACATTTATCTATACTAATAAAAGGGTACTATGCTAATTAGACTGGGAGACCTTCCAGGAAACCTTCCAGACGTCCTTCTGGACAAAGCCATGGTGGCGGGGCCGAGGCAGAGGAGGTTAGGGGCGATCTAGCCAGAAGGGGAGGGCAGTTGGGGGCAAGCAGGCAGGCAAGAGGGGCAGTTGGGGGCGAGCAGGCCAGCAAGCGGGGGCAGTTGGGGGGGATCAGGCCAACAATGGGGAGCAGTTGGGGGCAAGCAGTCTAGCAGGCAGAGTGGTTAGGGGCAATCAGGCAGGCAGGCATGTGAGCGGTTAGGAGCCAGCATTCTTGTACTGTGAGAGGGATGTCCGACTGTGGGACCAGGCCTAACCTGGCAGTTGGACATCCCCCGAGGGTCCCAGATTGGAGAGGGAGCAAGCTGGGCTGAGGGACAAACCCCCCCGCCCCCATGCATGAATTTCTTGCACCGGGCCACTAGTATATTTATAAAGGAATTCATAGAAACCAATTGTCTCAAATGTTTTTGAGTTTACAGGTTATTATTCATTAACATAACAGTACTGAATATAAAATTAAATGTTAAATGGTTTTCTATAAAGTTCTTATAGATATTTCCTATATTACTGAAAAGAATATATTATGTTTGTCTATGAAATTATGGGGAATTATCTCAATGTGAATATAATCATGTGACATCAGACAACACTCAATGCTCTTGAACTCCTTCAACATCAGGTTTCACTACTACAAAATTAGGAGATAAATTTGTGGTTACATATACCAGTTTAGGTAAGTTTTTTAAGGCAAACATGGGTATTTAAAACTATAAATGCCCATAAACATGTTTATTTAATTTGAGGTCATTTTATGTTTGTAAAACGTAATAATAAAAATGCTTCAGTTACTACATAAATTATTCATTTTGATCACAAACAAGATTTCAATTGGTTAATAAGGTTTTATTTAATTCAGCTCCATATTCTTAATGCTTTCATTTAGATTTAGAATCACTTAGATTTTATTTTTATTTAGATTAAAAGTCTATACTGAATCATAAAGACACTGCACCTATTTATTTTATTTTAATATATTTTTATTGATTTCAGTGAGGAAGGGAGAGTGAGAGATAGAAACATCAATGATGAAAGAGAATCATTGATCAGCTGCTTCCTGTACTCCCTATACAGGGGATCAAGCCCACAACCCAGGCATGAGCCCTGACCAGGAATCAAACTGGGACCTCCTGGTTCATAGGTCGATGCTCAACCACTGAGCAACATCAGCCAGGCTGCACCTATTTCTTTAAGCAAAGCATACCTACTTTTGAAAAATGTATGTGGAAATGGTAAGGAAATTTACTATAGTCAAATATTCTGTAGGATATATTTATACCAAAATAATATATATTGTTTATATAAAATTCAAATGTAACTGGGTATCCTCTACTCTTTTTGCTAAATATGACAACCCTTCCATTGAATAATGCATATTTAGAAAAACACTTATTGTGAGTCATCAGCTATGTAAAATATTACAGTGAATTTGACACTCCCAAATCTCCTTTCCAGTTACATGAGAGATACTGTTTCTCACCTGTGTCTCTTTGTTCAGAACATATTAGTTAACATTAAAACTATTAACTACCAGGTATTGTGAACAGAGAAAATAGAAATATCATAAATATTGAGACAACTTAGGAGGAAAATAGGAGAGTGCACATTTTGAGGAGACAGTATGAAGAAGATTAAATAAACTCCGATTCCTCAGGAAATAATATTTTAAAATTAGTTAAATATTTCAAGGACTACACTGAGATAAGAGAACAAATGAAAAAGCCATAGCTAGTGCAAACAGAAAGAGTTGTTTTTCATAGGGACTTATGTGAAGAAAAACAATTTGTCTTGGGGAGTTAGAGTGAAAAAAGGCAATTCATATTTTCCCCTTGTGTCTTGCTCAGAGTTAAGAGGATTATAAATTTGCTTTCATCATTTTGCGACTTGAAATGAAATGCCATAAAAGGGGATTTCTAGTATGAGCACATTAGTTTAAACTCACTTATCTTCCTTTGCCTCTTGGAATTCACAGGGAGAATAAGGCAACAGAAATGCACACCTCTTATAGGAAGTTAGGGGCAGTTGAAACTGAAAATAATGAAAAACTTTTAGGGTTACCAAATGCAGTGGAGATAGGACAGTAGTATAAACTGGAGTAAGTAGAGAGGATATGCTATAAATACAGACCCCAGAGGTATCTGCCAATGTATAATCCTTGAATTTGAAGACAGGAGCCTGAGTTGAAATCAGTAAATCCCTGTGTACAATAATGATAACTGTGTGCAAAGGCTGGATGTGTGGTTTTATTCTGAGAAGCACAGAGCAAACACATAGAATTTTTAGTTTGAGGAAATCCTTTGGAAGAAGCAAGAAGAAATGGGAAAAGAGAAAGAAGTTAATATGTATGGATTAATATGTTGCTATTTAGATAATAGAGCCCCAGAAAGATAGAAAAAAATACAAAGAAGGCAGTGTTTTTAAAACCACTGGAGATAAATTTCTTGGAGTTAATAAAACATAGAAGAAACAAATGGGAGAGATTCAGAGTATACTAAAAATGGAGAAATTGCAACATATATACAGACATATCACATTGGAGTGACTTTTCCCCAAATATCAAAGAAAAGTAGGAAATTCTAGACACTTACAGAAAGACAAAAGGCAAAAACAAGTGATATTAATGTATTTTTGAATATCAGTACATGATGCAAGAAATTGAACAAAAATGTAAATTTTAGCACATATATTTATCTAAACTGTCATTAAAATATGTGAAAGATTAAATTATTCATAGGCATGCAAGCCCTATAAGTTTTGTAACAAGGTATTTATAGGCAAAAGAGTTATAGATCACATCTTATCATTTACAGTAACACGTATGGACTTTGAAGGCATTTTGCTAAGTGAAATGTCAGAGAGAAAGACAAAAAACATATGAACCAACTTACATATGGAATTTAAAAAAATGAATAGAAACCCCCCAAAAAACACACTGATAAATACAGAGAACAGATTGGTGTTTGCCAAAGGCAGAGGGGGTGGAGTGAACAAAATGTGTGAAGAGGATTAAAAGGTGCAAACTTCCAGTCATAAAATAAATAAGTCATGGGGATGTAATGCACAGCATGGTGACTATAGTTAACAGTATTGCCTTGCATATTTAAAATTTGCTAAGAGAGTAAATCTAAAAAATCTTCTTCACAAGAAAAAAATTTTGTAACTACATGTGGTGATGGATGTTAACTAGACTTATTGTGGTGATAATATCATAAACCCAAAGTTTTGTTTTAATAGAAGATGATGGCTGAATCTACCAGTTATACTTATATAGAAATGTGAAGGATCTAAAATAGCCAAAGTAACTTTTAAAAGAACAAAGTTGGAGGGGTGTACTACTCAATTTTTTAAGATTTTCTGTAAAATAACAATAACCAAAGACAGTCTGGTATTGGAATAATGATAGACATATAAAAACAGTATGATATAAAGTCCAGAAATAGAACCATATATATATATAGAAAATTGCTTATCAACAAAGATTCAAAGGAAGATTAGAAGAGAAAGGATATAGTCTTCTTTTCAAAATTTGAGTCTGGATCAATTATATAACCACATGCAAAAATATAATTTTGTTCTATACAACTCATCATAAAAATTTTAAGTCAAAATGGATCATAGACCTAAATGTAAAACCTAAAATGATAATGCTTCTATAAGAAAAAAAGAAAAAAATTAATTTGAAACTATTTCTTAGATACAAAACAATCTGTTAATGCAAAACAATAAATTGGTATTCATTCAAATTATGAACACACTGTAGAGAGAATGAAAAAATAAACCACAGATTTTGAGAAAACGTTTGCTAATCATATATCTGATAAAGGTCCTGTATAGAGAAATATAAAGAATTCTCAAGTCAATAATAAGGAATCAAACAACCCAATAATAATGGTCATACGATTTGAGCAAACACTTCATCAAAGAAGATACAGGGATTGCAAATGAGCACATGAAAAGAGTTATTTGTAATTGGGGAAGTGGAATATCAGAATGAGGTGCTACCATGTGCCTAATAGAAGGACTAAAATTAAAAATACTGATAATTATGATGTACACTTTAAATATCTTACAATGTTATTGTCAATTGTACCTGAATAAACCTGAAAAAAATAGAAGATACTTTATACCATTTTTTTCTGGGGACCTGGAAAATGTCTTTATAGAGTCCCTAATATTCTCCTTTTCTAAATGTCTTCATTATAATTATTGAATATTATTAAGAAAACCAATAAGAATAATGATCACTCAATCATTTACTCAATGCTAACTTACCTGTCATTTATAGAGTTTAGTTTATATGTTTTGATCATTTAATTTTCATAATTCAAGGATCATTTACATATTTAAATCTTGAATAATTTTGAGTGAATTTATGTCTAAGGTGCAAAGTTTGTGCCTTTCCCCATTTATTTCCATATGGCCATCCATTTGTACCATCACCGTTTATTGATGACCAAAGACTAAAAGACTAAAGACCGAAAGACTATCTTTTCTGTCTTGAAGTGCCTTTATTCCTATGACCAAAGTAAAGTTGTCTGTATTTGCATAGGTCTATTTGTGGACTCTATTCTGTTCCATTTCCTTGTGTCTATTCATTTAAAAATATTATGTTCCGATAGAAAAAAGATGGCGACTGGCAGGAAGGTAGGGAGAGAGAGAGTGTGAGTGAAGAACCCATAGAGGAGAGTGTAGACTTGTGTGGTGTGTGTGTGTGTATGAGCTAGGGTCAGTTAGATTCTGCAGGTCTTCCAAGGGGCTGCCTAACCAGGCAGGCCTTGATGGCGGAGCCCCGCGCACAAAGCAGACACTTCTCGGCGGCTAGTGCGGATGTGGAGACCACGCCATCTTGAGAAACAGAGCTGCCTGAGACTCAGATCCTGGCTTCTGACACAAACCAGGACCCTGCAGCCACTGGGAACAGAGAACTGCTATCACAGCTTCAGACCAACAAACAACAAGAATCCAGACTTCCTGGCAGATTTCCGTGAGTCAAAGACCCTATCCCCCTCCTCACAGGTGCTCAGATTGCGCCATAGTAACTGATAGACCCGCCCCTCGCCCAAGCTGCAGAGCTTTGCGCAGGGACGCGCTCCCCCTTAGGGAATTCGGCGCGCGGGACAGAAGCAGCTCCCATTTGGGGAAATCTGTCAGTGCGCACAGAGGGCTCCCCTTTGGGTAATTTGGGTGAATTTGGCTTGCTGGTCACAGCCCCCCTTCGGGGAATCTTAGAGCGTGCACAGAGGGGCTTCCCTTTGGGGAATTTGGAGCGCAGGACGGACTCCACCCCCTTCGGGGAATCTGGGAGAGTACACGGAGCCAGCTCACCTTAAGGAATTTGAGAGTGTGCGCCCCAGCCGGTTTGGCTCAGTAGAAAGAGCACACACAGGAAGCAGCTCCACTTCAGGGAATTTGGAACGCCGGACACAGCTGCCTGGGATCCCTGACTCACAGCGCATTCACACTAAGAGCCAGCGACCCCAATTGTTGATGCATGCACACACAGGGACCCTGATTATCAACAAGAAACCGCACAAGGCAACTGAGACTCTGACACTTGATTCTGGGTGCAGACACAGGGAAAATCTGACTCCTGGCACATGCTAAGGATCTCATTTTCGGCACATACCAACAGTGTGGTGCAGACAGGGCCCCTGATTCTAAGTGTGCACATGAGACCACACGGAACACTGGGTACACTGACCCTGGGCAAGTCTGGTTCCCACCAACCAAAGGCAGCCACACGTCCTAGTGTCAGAGCACTTCAGTGAAACTCAGATGGAGCGAAGTCCCCACAGCACACAGCCCAGGTCCATGCAAACGGAAGCTTGAGCTTTCTGGTGATAGCCAGAATGGGGAAATGAAATAACTCACAGAGGAAAGAAAATGTGGAGTCGCCAAGAAAGGAAATTAGTGAAACTGAAACTTGCAACATGACCGAAAAGGAGTTCAAAGTAATGGTCATGGAATTTATACATCGGATGGATGAGAAAATCAACAACTTATGCAAGAATCAGGAAGAAATGAAAAGTGATATAGCTACAATCAAAAACACCATGGAAAGTTTCAACACTAGACTAGAAGAAGCAGAGGACCGAATTAGTGAGTTAGAAGATCAGGTACAGAAAAAAGCTCAATCTGAACAGCAATTAGAGAAAAAAATTAAAAAGCAGGAGGAAAGCCTAAGGGAGCTTCGGGACAACATGAAACGAAGTAACATGCGTATAATAGGGCTGCCAGAAGGACAAGAGCAGCAGGGATTAGAAAATCTATTTGAAGAAATAATGACAGAAAACTTCCCAGATATGGGAAAGATAAAAGTTACGCAAGTAAAGAGAGTCCCAAGCAGGATCAACACCAAAAGACCCACAACAAGACATGTCATAATTTCAATGGCAAATATAAATGATAAAGAGAGAATCTTAAAGGCGGCAAGAGAGAGACAGAGAGTTACCTACAAAGGACCACCAATCAGATTGTCAAATGATTACTCAACAGAAACACAACAAGCGAGAAGTGAATGGAAGGAGGTATACAAAGTGTTGCAAAGCAAAGGACTGAATCCAAGAGTACTATATCCAGCAAGACTATCAATCAAAATTGAAGGGGAAATAAGGAGCTTTGCAGACAAAAAAAGACTCAGGGAGTTTGTCACCACCAAACCAGCAATGCAAGAATTGCTAAAGGGAATACTGTAAAAAGAAGAAATAAAGAGGTAAGAAGGAATACAGACACAAAAATAGATTTGACTACAAACAAATACCTTTCAGTAATAACTTTAAATGTAAACGGACTAAATGCTCCAATCAAAAGACATCGAATGGCTGAATGGATAAAAAAACATGACCCATATATATGCTGTCTACAAGAGACCCACCTCAGAACAAGAGACTCACACAGATTGAAAGTGAAGGGATGGAATAATATCTTTCAGGCAAATGGAAATGAAAAAAAAGCTGGGGTAGCAATACTTATATCTGACAAAATAGACCTCAAAGTAAATGCCATAACAAGAGATAAGGAAGGGCACTTCATAATACTAAAGGGAGAAATCCAACAAGAAGAAATAATTCTGGTAAACATATACGCTCCCAATATAGGAGCACCCAAATACATAAAAAAAACTCCTGGAGGATTTCAAGGGAGAGATTAATAGCAATACAATCATAGTAGGAGACTTTAATATCCCACTATCACCATTGTACAAATCCTCTAAACAAAAAATCAGCAAAGAAAGAGCAATCCTAAATGACTCACTAGACCAGATGGAATTAATTGACATCTTCAGAACATTTCACCCCAAAGCCACAGAATATACATTCTTCTCAAGTGCATATGGGTCATTTTCAAAGATAGACCATATGCTGGGTCACAGGCAAAGTCTCTTCAAATTCAAGAAGATAGAAATTATATCCAGCATCTTCTCAGATCACAGTGGCATAAAACTGGAAATCAACTACAATAAATACAATCCAAAGAAATCAAACACATGGAGACTAAACAGCATGCTATTAAACAAGGACTGGGTCACCAGAGAAATCAAGGAAGAAATAAAAAAACATCATGGCAACAAATGACAATGAAAACACAACAATCCAAAATCTATGGGACACAGCGAAAGCAGTCTTGAGAGGGAAGTTCATAGCTCTACAAGCCTATTTCAAAAACAAGAAACAATGGTAATAAATTACCTAACCCTACAACTCAAAGAGCTAGAAAAAGAGCAGCAAGAAAAGCCCAGTGTAACCAGAAGGAAGGAAATAACAAAGATCAGAGCAGAGATAAATGACATAGAGACCAAAGAACCAATACAAAAGATCAACAAAACCAAGAGCTGGTTCTTTGAAAGGATAAACAAGATTGATGGACCTCTAGCCAGGCTCACCACGAAGCAAAGAGAGAGGACCCAAATAAACAAAATCAGAAATGAAAGAGGTTAAATAACAACAGACCCCGCTGAGATACAAAGGATTGTTACAAAATACTACGAACAACTCTATTCCAACAAACTGGACAACCTGGAGGAAATGGACAACATTCCTAGAAAAATATAACCTTCCAAAAATCAATCAAGAAGAATCTAAACAGCTCAATAGGCCAATAACTATGGACGAAATTGAAGCAGTCATCAAAAAGCTTCTGGCAAACAAAAGCCCGGGGCCTGACGGATTCACAGGAGAGTTTTAGCAAACATTCAAGGAAGAACTAAAACCTATCCTCCTCAGACTATTCCAAAAAATTCAAGAGGAAGGTATACTTACAAGCTCCTTCTATGAAGCCAGCATCACCCTAATACCAAAACCAGATAAAGACAACACAATGAAAGAGAATTAGAGACCAATATCCCTCATGAACATAGATGCCAAAATCCTCAACAAAATTCTAGCAAATCGGCACCAGCAATACATCAGAAAGATCATACACCATGACCAAGTAGGATTTATCCCAGGAATGCAAGGATGGTACAATATCTGTAAATCAATAATGTGATACATCACATAAACAAATTGAGAGATAAAAATCACATAGTCATATCAATTGATGCAGAAAAAGCATTTGACAAAATCCAACACCCTTTATTGATAAAACCTCTCAACAAGGTGGGAATAGAAGGCTCATACCTCAACATAATAAAAGCTATATATGATAAACCCACAGCAAACATCATACTCAATGGACTAAAACTAAAAACATTTCCCCTAAGAATAGGAACAAGACAGGGATGCCCACTCTCACCCCTCCTGTTTGACATAGTACTGGAAGTATTAGCCATTGCAATTAGACAAGAAGGAGAAATAAAAGGCATCCAAATTGGAAAAGAACATGTAAAGCTGTCTTTATTTGCAGACGACATGATATTGTACATAAAAAATCAGAAAGACTCCGTCAAAAAACTAATAGACTTAATAAATGAATTCGGCAATGTAGCTGGATACAAAATTAACGCCAAGAAATCTATGGCCTTTCTATACACCAATAGTGAACTTACAGACAGAGAGACTAAAAAGGCAATCGCACCAAAAAAATTAAGATACCTAGGAATAAACTTAACTAAGGAGGTAAAAGACCTATACACAGAAAACTACAGGACACTGTAAAAAGAGATAGAGGAAGACGTAAACAGATGGAAGAACATACCATGTTCATGGATTGGTAGAATCAACATCATTAAAATGTCCATACTACCCAAAGCAATCTATAGATTCAATGCACTCCCCATTAAAATACCAACGGCATATTTCACAGACCTTGAAGGAACTCTCCAAAAATTCATCTGGAATAAAAAAAGACCCGGAATAGCCACAGCAATTCTGAGAAAGAAGAATAAAGTAGGAGGGATCTCAATACCAGATTTCAAGCTGTATTACAAAGCCACTATTCTCAAAACAGCCTGGTACTGGCACAATAACAGACATATAGATCAATGGAACAGAATAGAGAATCCAGATATTGACCCAAACCACTATGCTCAATTAATATTTGACAAAGGAGGCATGAACATACAATGGAATAAAGACAGTCTCTTCAATAAATGGTGTTGGGAAAATTGGACAGATACATGCAAAAAAATGAAGCTAGATCACCAACTTATGCCATACACAAAAATAAACTCAAAATGGATACAGGACTTAAACATAAGACGGGAAACGATAAAAATACTAGAGGAATCCACAGGTAGCAAAATCTCAGACATATGCCAAAAGAACTTCTTCACCGATACTGCCCCTAGGGCAATGGAAGCTAAAGAGAAAATAAACAAATGGGACTACATCAAAATAAAAAGCTTTTTTACAGCAAAATAAACTATCAACAAAACAACAAGAACATATTTGCAAATGGTATCACTGATAAAGGTTTAATCTCCAACATCTACAGGCAGCTTATACAACTTAATAAAAGGAAGATAAATGATCCAGTAAAAAAATGGGCAATAGACCTAAATAGAATCTTTTCAAAAGAAGACAGAAGGAAGGCCAAGAGACACATGAAAACATGCTCAACGTCACTAATTATCTGAGAGATGCAAATCAAAACAACAATGCGGTACCATCTCACACCTGTCAGAATGGCTATCATCAACAAATCAACAAAGGACAAGTGTTGGCGAGGATGCGGATAAAAAGGAACCCTCGTGCACTGCTGGTGGGAATGCAGACTGGTGCAGCCACTGTGGAGAACAGTATGGACTTTCCTCAAAAAACTGAAAATGGAACTCCCATTTGACCCAGTAATCCCACTCCTAGGAATATATCCTAAGAAACTGGGAACACCAATAAGAAAGGATATATACACCCCTATGTTCATAGCAGCACAATTTACAATAGCTCAGATCTGGAAACAGCCTAGGTGCCCATCAGCAGATGACTGGATCAGAAAACTATGGTACATATACACAATGGAATATTATGCTGCCATAAAAAAGAAGGAATTCTTACCATTTGCAACAACCTGGATGGAATTGGAGAACATTATGTTAAGTGAAATAAGCCAGTCAATGAAAGAAAAATACCACATGATCTCACTCATTTATGGATAATAAAGAACATTAAAAATTTGAACAAAAAGATAGATACAGAGGCAGTAAAGCATCAAACAGTCTGTCAAATTACAGCAGGAAGGTTAGGGAGAGGTGGGGAAGATAAGAGATCAATCAAAGGACTTGTATGCATGCATATAAGCATAACCAATGGACGCAAAACTCTGGGGGGTGAGGACATATATGGGAGTGGGGTGGGGGGGCAATGGTAAGATATGTACACATATAATACCTTAATAAAAAAATTGAAAAAAATAAAAAATAAAAATATTATGTTCCCTGTAGGGAGCGGCTTTAGGGTCAAGCCTTGGGCTGACCTGTGGCAGGGCCACAAACAAGTCCTAGCCTGGAGGGCAGAGCTCTCCTAGCATTATTAAGCCTGACCTTGTAGCCCTCCTTAATTCTTTCCTAAATAGCTAATGGGCTGTGGGCGGTGCAGCAAATGTTACCAAAACAAGAACATTTGTATACATGTTAATCTACCATTGTTTTAATGAGACTATAAAATAAAGCATCAGCTTGCAGGCTGGGTCTTTTGTGTCCTCATCCAGGCAAGGGAGATCTGCTGAGCCCCACCTGTATTCTCTTGTCTGTCTTTTCTTCAATCCTTCACCAGCCCTCCTCAGGTTCACCCTTGGCCGTGCTGTCGCAGCACAGTTCCCTTGATTGTTGTAGTTTTTAAATAAAACTTGAAGTTGGAAAGTGTGAGTTCATCAAATTGTTCTTCATTGGTATTATCTAGACTACTCAAAAGTATGAAATGAGTTTGTCAACATCTACAAAATAGCTTATTGAGATTTTTATTGGGGTTGCACTGGTTCTTTTGGTCAATTTATGAAAAACTGACAGATTATTAATAATGTCTTTTGATCATAAACAGGAAATATAACTCAATTGATTTATTTTTCTTTCATCACTTTCAAGTGTTTCATTTTTTTCCACAGAAATCTGTAAATATTTTGTTCAATTTATATTGAAGGATTTTTTCCTTTTTGGTATATTATAAATGGTTTTGTTTCTTTCATATTTCAATATTTGTTACTGGTATATAGAAAATCAACTGAATTTTGTATGTTGACTTTGAACCTAGCTTCATATTATCTCTATAAATTCTCATCTGGGCATATAACAATGGGCTCCATTTCAGTTTGAAATTCCCAAATCACAGCGTTAATAACCTAAGTATTGAATTTCAGCGTTTCACCAAGGGAGGGGCACAGCCAGCTCCAAATAACTGAGTTTGGGCTTCCTGCCCTGTGCCCCCAGGCCAGCAGGTGGCGCAAGAACCCGCCTTTTCTCCCTACGTGGTGCACATGCCTAGTCGGCCTGCAGTTGTAGGTGTTTTGTCCAGGAGTTAAGACAAAAATTTCGTTTCCTCAGGACCAAGGGAAGGAAAATCAAATTTACAAGATTGCCTTCACGCAAAAATGCATGCATATAAGCATAACCAAAGGACACAAGACACTGGGGGGAGGGGGGGGAGGGCATGTGCCCGGGGGGTAGGAGAGGCCTGGGGGTAGGTCAATGGGGAAAAAAGGAGACATATGTACTACTATTTGTCATAGTTTAAACAATAAAAAGGAGTAAAAAAAGAAGCCTGTTCATTTGTACTTGTCTCACTGTTATAAATCCAGTCACAGTCAACCACGGACCTATCTGCTTTGCTTTAAATTTCTGAACATTTCATATAGATGGAATCATACCACATGAGGTATTTTATGCCTTTTTTTCAATTATCAGATTGTATCAAGGTATATGGATGTAGCATGTAGCAGTACTCCATTCCTTTTTTATGGCTGAATAATATTCCATTGTATTACACTTTTGTTTATTCAACAGTTGATGGATATTTGGATTGTTTCCATTTTTGGACTATTATATGGATATGAATAATGTTAATATGAACATTCATATACAAGTTTTGATCTGGACCTATTTTTATTTCCTTTGTGTATATAACTAGGTGTGGAAGCACTGGGTCATAAGGAAACTCTATGTTTAAAATTTTGAGAAATAGCTATGCTGTTTCCAAAATGGCTGAACCATTTAACAATTCTAACAGCAACATATGATTGTTCTAGTTTCTCCCCATCTTCACCAGTGCTTGTTACAGTCTGTCTTTTTTTTTAAATTATAATCTAGTGACTATAAAGTGGTATCTCACTGTGTTTTTAATTTATATTTCCCTAATGACTAATAATGCTTATCATTTTATATGATTATTGACCCTTCATTTATATTCTTTGGTTAAATATCTATTCAAATCCATTCCCCCCACATTTTAATTAGTTTGCCTTATTATTATTGAGTTGTAGTAACTGTTCATATAATATTCATAAAACAGTCTTATCACATATAAGAACTGCACATATTTTGTCCTATAATAAGTTATTTCAGGAACTCTTGATAGAAGCTGAAATTGTCCTTTTCTTTATTCCAAGTTCCTGTAAGGTTAGTGCTTCAGAAAAACCTCATGCCAGATTATATAAATTGAAAGGTAAAGTGGTGGAACATTCTAATTTTTGTATATAATGAAATATACAAAAATTAGAATGTTACTTGTCACAGTTAATAATCAGCAAAGGCAATAAAAATAAGAAATTGGAACACATTAATAGCAAAACTGAAATACACAAATTGTTTTTAAATTTATCTTATTCTTTCCAGACATCTATAAAAAAAGCTGCCTATCTTTCCAGGAGAACCCAAAATGAGATTTCTCACCTTATTTTGTAATTGCCTCCAGCTATTCTGAGTACCGTCTATCAGCTGGGATTAACTTCCATTGCTCCAATGGCCTTAGTTGGAGCCTTACCATCTTGAGGATGCCTGAAATCCAGGTGGCTGTCACAATTCTCCTAAGTTCAGGGAAGGCAGCTCAAGGTCACCTACAGCTCCACCCCCATCACTGGTCCAAAGACCATTAGAAACATTGCTTTTGTTTAGCATTACTCTACCTGGAGAGGCACCAATTACACATAATCTAAGATATCTACACTTTTCTAACTAGGGCACTACAGAGAAGGACTCAAGGAAGAGGACCTACCCATTCTCCCTCCCATTTTCACATGTAGCTTTCATCTTCCTCACCACATCATGATGACTGTACCCAACATTTTTCCATAATCAGTGTTGACCCCACTGCCCTTAACTTACATCTCTCCCTCAGTGGGGATCCCCTATCAAGTCCATATTTACCTGAATGATTATGAGGACCCAAATTACAACTATCTTCACCTTCTCTACCCTGTGGGTGTTCAAGTTGTTAGGAATGAAACTTTGAAAATGGTTTGCTTTTTCACAAAGACAAAAAAGTCTCCCATTACTTGTCTCTGTGCCCCACAACTATCTACAGTTCACATTGCAGAAAAGCAGTGACAAGAGCCCTAGAACCCTGGTAATGAAGGTGGAGATTTTAAGGGTGTGAGTATGGAGAGAAGAGAAATCTCATTTCCTTCTCCATCACTTAACTGCATCCATCCCAAACCAGTCAAGCAGCTGAGGATTAAAGGACAGTGCCCATACTTTGCTCCCTGTCAGGTATCCTTCTGTTGGCCATGTGATATGGGCCAAATTCCACATGAGGATTTTAACCCCTTCAGTAGTTGCTTCAAATAGTTGGCATATGCTAGTGCAGGGTTAGGAATGAGAGGACCTGAGGTACTGTGGTGAGGTGGCAAAGCAGAGACACTGGGCAGGGTTGGTCTGAGTTCAAGTAACAGCTCAGCAGCTAGCAGACTGTGAGATGCCAAGACAGTTATTAAAACTTCTTTTCCTTCTCTTTTTTCATTAGTAAAAAGGAGTGGAGTGTATATCCCAGCTCCTATGTCACAGGGTTCTTGTAAGAACTCAATAAGTATCCCTGGAAGGGTGGCTCAGTTGGTTGTAGCATCATCCCATACACCAAAAAGTTATGGGTTCAATTCCCTGTCTGGGTAGATACCTAGGTTGCGGGCTCGATACCCTGTCAGGCATGTAAGGGAGGCAACCGATGTTTCTCTCTCACCTGGAGGTTTCTTTCTCTGTCTCTCCTTTCCTCTCTCTCTAAAATTAGAACAAAACAAAAACACCTTTTCCTTAAGTGAGGATTTTAAAAAGTCAATAAACAAACACAAAACTCAATAAATATATGTGCAAACAACTTTAAATAATCCTTGGCACATAGTAAGCATTAGTGTTGATGCTTGTCTGTTTCTACCATTTATTTTGTAAATATTAATCTACCCTAATTCATCCCATTTCCTCGGGCCAGTTCCTAGTCCATCTGTGACGTCCCAAAGAAACTCCATACCAGTAGTGGTCACTGGGTGTCCCCTCCCCTGGAACCTGGATTACTACTTTGTATCTCTATAGATTTGCTTATAATAGACATTTCATATAAATGAAATCATAAAATATATGGCCCTTTGTATATATGTTCTTTCACCTGTGTAATATTTTCAAAGCTCCTTGATGTAACATGTGTCAGTACTGCATTCCTTTTTATCCTTTGTATGGATATGGCAAAGTGTGTTTGTTCATAATATTGTGGGTTATTTCTACACTAGAGGCCTGGTGCACAAAATTTGTGCACTGAGGGGGTGGGGTCCCTCAGCCCAGCCTGTGCCCTGTCACAGTCTGGGACCCCTCGGGGGATGTCCGCCTGCCAACTTAGGCCAGATCCCCCTGGCAATCAGACATCCCTCTTGCAGTTTGGGGCTCTCTCAATCCAGGACCCCTCACTCCTTGCTGCCCACCTGCAGCAGAGGTGGGAGAGGCTCCCGCCACCACGGCTGCACCCACCAGCCATGAGCCTTCCTTCTGGCTGAGCAGCACTCCCCCTGTGGGAGCACATTGACCACCAGGGAGTAGCTTCTGTGGTGAAAGGTGGTCAGTGTGTGTCATAGAGACCAGTCATGCCGCCGGTCATTCTGTCGTTTGGTTGATTTGCATATTAGGGTTTTATTATATAGCATTTGGGCTCTCATGTATAATGGGCCTCAGTATTTGTGTTGATATTTTCGTGTGTTCATATGTTTTGACTTCTCTTGGGTGTATAGCTAGGTGGAATTGATTGATCACAGTGTAACTATGTTTAATGTTTTGAGGAACGGCCAGGCTTTGTTCCAAAATAATACATTCCCACCAACAATGTTTTCTCAGCAACCTTGAAAAGAATTGCTAGTGTATATTTTTCACTTTAGTCATTTTATAGGATGTGAAGTGATATCTCATTATTGTTTTGATTTGCATCCCCCAAATGACTAATGATATTGAGCATCTTTTTATATAGTTATTGGCCATCTGTTTATCGTTTCTGGAGGAATAGTTATCTGGATCCTTTTTCCATTAAAAAAATGGATTGCGTTTTTATTAAGTTTTAACAGTTATTGATATATTCTGAATAATAAGTTATTATAAAACTAGAGGCCCAGTGCACGAAATTCGTGCACTGGGTGTGTCCCTCAGCCCAACCTGCACCCTCTCCAATCTGGGACCCCTCAGGGGATGTCTGACTGCCTTTTTAGGCCTGATCCCACAGGAACTGGGCCTAAAGAGGCAGACATCCCTTTCACAATCCGGGACTTCTGGCTCCCAACTGCTCGCCTGCCTGCCTGATTGCCCCTAACCACTTCTGCCTGCCAGCCTGATCACCCCCTAACTACTCCCCTGCCAGCCTGATCAACGCCTAACTGCTCCCCTGCCAGCCAGATCATTTCCAACTGTTCTCCCCTGACAGCCCGGTCACCCCCAAATGCCCTCCCCTGCATATTCCCTCTTTATTAGATAGGGTTTTTTCTTTAACATATTGGACAGCTCTAACTGGTTTGGCTCAGTGGATGGAGTGTCAGCCTGCAGACTCAAGGGTCCTGGGTTCGATTCCGGTCAAGGGCATGTACCTTGGTTGGGGGCACATACTGCAGGAGGCAGCTGATCGATGTTTCTCTCTCATAGATGTTTCTAGCTCTCTATCCCTTTCCCTTCCTCTCTGTAAAAAAATCAATAAAATGTATTAAAAAAAAACACATATTGAACAGTGTACCTGCCGCGGTCTTGACAAAGCAGTAAAAATGTAAACCCAAATTAAAAGTGTCATAAAATAAACTCCTTAAACAAGAATTTCATGAGACTTGGAAAGGTGATATGATGTGGTTGTTTCTTCCTTTTTTTCTTCTCTTTCTTTTTCTTGATGTTTCATCTTTTGTCCTTTCTTTCTTTTCTCCTTGTATTCCTTTTCTGTCCTCTCTTTCTCTAAACTTTTCCTTTGGTAGAATCATCAGTACTTGAATCGGTCCCTGGGGGCACCAAGGGCTGCCTCTGGGAGGGGTTGGCGGCATGGGGTTGCAGGCACCTCCCATCCAGACACTCAGGGCTGCCTCTGGGAGGAGATGGCGGCTTGGGTTCATGGGCGCCTCCCATCCGGACACCCGGGACTGCCTCTGGGAGGGGATGGCGGCGTGGGGTCGTGGGTGCCTCCCACCCAGACACCCGGGGCTGCCTCTGGGAGGGGATGGTGGCATGGGGTTGCAGATGCCTCCCAGCTGGACACCCCGGGCTGCCTCTGGGAGGGGATGACGGCGTGGGGTCGCAGGTGCCTCGCATCCAGACACCCAAGGCTGCCTCTTGGAGGGGTTGGTGGCATGGGGTCGAGGGTGCCTCCCATCCAGACACCCCGGGCTGCCTCTGGGAGGGGATGGCGGTGTGGGGTCGCAGATGCCTCCCAGCTGGACACCCCGGGCTGCATCTTGGAGGGGTTGGCGGCATGGGGTCGAGGGAGCCTCCCATCCAGACACCCTGGGGCTGCCTCTGGGAGGGGATGGCGGCATGGGGTCATGGGCGCCTCCCATCCAGACACCCGGGGCTGCCTCTGGGAGTGGATGGCGGCATGGGGTCATGGGCGCCTCCCATCCAGACACCCAGGGCTGCCTCTTGGAGGGGTTGGCGGCGTGGGGGACAGACGCCTCCCATCCAGACACCTGGGACTGCCTCTGGGAGGGGATGGCAGCTTAGGGGCATGGACACCTCCCAGCCGGACACCCCAGGCTGCCTCTGGGAGGGGATGGCGGCATGGGGGACAGACGCCTCCCAGCCGGACACCCCGGGCTGCCTCTGGGAGGGGATGGCAGCGTGGGGGACAGACGCCTCCCAGCCGGACACCCCGAGCTGCCTCTGGGAGGGGATGGCGGCGTGGGGACTCAGACACCTCCCAGCCGGACACCGGGGGCTGCTTCTGGGAGGGCATGGTAGCATGGGGTCCCCGGCACCTCCCAGCCAGACACCCGGGCTGCCCGGCTCTCAGCAGCAGCCCTCCCTGGGACTGGGGGACTCCGGCGGGGCTGAGCGGACTGGGCACCGCCATCTTGTGGCTATGGGGGCCGCAATTTTGTCGCGGAGGTATGGTTAATTTGCATATTACTCTATTATTAGATAGGATATGTGATTTGCAAGAATTTTCTCCCATTCTGTGGGTTGTCTTTTCACTTCTCTAATAGTGTCCTTTGAAGCACAATATATTTATTTTTCATAAGTCCAAATTATGTATTTTTTGTTGGGTTGCTTGTGCTTTAGGTATCATATCTAAGAAACCTTTACTTAATTCAAAGTCACAGAGATTTACTAGCAGCATTTTGACACAGTGGGTCACTCCCCTCTTCTGGTAAAACTTTAGTCACCTGGCATATAAGGCATGATTTTCTTTTAGTTTTCTGCTTAACTCACTGTCTGTTTCTTCTCAGTCTCTTTTGATGGATTCTCTCTTCCCTGTTGTCTTAATGTTGGTGTGTCTTTGGGTTCAGTTCTTGGACCCCTTCTTTTTTCTCTGTCCACACTCCCTCCATGAATTAACATCACCAGTCTCATGGCTTTAAATACCATCTGTATCCTAATGACACCTAATTTTATATTTTCAGCTTAGACTTTCCTCCTAAACTCCAGAGGACACATTTCTATTTGCATGTACAAAAGTTTTATTAAATTTAACTGATCCCAAATGAGCTTTGTAGTCTCCTTGAACTGGAGACCTCCGCATCTCAGTTAATGGGCATCCTATTCATTAGTAAAACCTATATGCACTGTTCTATATATATATATATACAAAATAATTGTTTTAACTGGTAATTCAAATAATGGCAATACATTGCAGTGTAAAACCTGCAGTGGATTTCCTATTGAACTTGGGTTTAAAGCCAGTCACTTGCAATGGCTAAGGACCTATATTAACTAGCCTCCATTTATTTTGTTGAACTTTGTCCATAACGGTTCTCCCTGTATCTCTGTACTCCAGCCACACTGGCTTCTCAGATATTGCCAGAACTCATCAGCCACACTCCTTAGGGTATTTTCATAGAATGTTCCTTAGGCTTACTATTATATATTCTAGCTCATATTATCCCTCTCTCAATGTTCCCATGTTTGCGCAAAAATCACCTTGAGCCCTGACCAGTGTTTTGTTCTGACATGGATGTTTCTCTCTGTTTCTCTCTAAAAATAAATTTTAAAATATTTGTAATCATCTTTATATTGAGACTATGGGGAAGACAAATAATTCTCTCTCTGCCCTTCTGATTTCTTGATTGAGACTCCTGTAATAAAAGACAGGTTAATAAGGTAAAACAAACAGAAGTTTATTAATATGTATACTTCCTATATACATGGGAGAGACCCAGGGAGAGTAACTCTCTCAGGTAGTTAGAATACCGTCCTAATAAGCAAAGAGGAAGGAGATATAGGCCTATTAGGAAATAGAAAATGACTTTTAAGAAAGATGAATGGGCCCTTAGAAGAATAGATGTGAAATGTGAATGTTTGTGACAAAGCTTGTCTGGGTGTAGTATTCCCTTTTATTCTTCTCCTCTGATAAGAGTCAATCTTCTATGACTGATGAAACCCCATGGGAAGAGATTTATGACAATTTTGTTCCTTTTAGAGAATCTGTCTTTAGATAGATTAAGGGAATTCAGAGAAAGACTCTCCCTAAATTGTTATTTTTCAAAAGCCTACATCTGAAAATAATCAAAATACCAAACTGGCATATTTTAAAGTGACATATTCTATTACCTTTCAAGGACTTCTTTGATCACTTTATATAATTTTGCAACTGATCCCATACCACAACTCCAGATCCCCTTTAATCCAGATGTGTATTTCTCCCTTGATCTTTATCTTTATCAGGTTCTAATAGTACATAATTTATTTATGTCAGTGTCCCTCTTCCCACCTAGAATGTAAGTTCTATAAAGACAAGTATTCTCAGTTATTTTGTTTAATGATGGCATATAATTGGCACCAATAAATATTTGTTGGATAAATATCAAATGGCAGTGTATAGCTATCATAATTAAAACAATTAAATATCTGGCTCAAGAAGTGACTGAAGCATCAATATAACAAAATTGAAAGCTCAAATGTTACAAGGCCAAATTTCATATTACCTAAAAAAAAGTAAAGTTAAAAAATTATCTTCCTAGTATTTCCCAAATAAATTTCACATGGGGTAAAGAGGTAGAGTATAAAATATGAACCATAAAATCCCATTCACCCAGAGAGGGACATATACTATATTTTGTCAAGGAAATAATGCAACTGGCAGAAACATGTTTTTATAGAGTGAGTTCATACTTGCACAAACAAACAAACAAACAAACAAACAAACAAAAAAGGCAGAAAAGGGGAAAAGCCTCACATGTATACTTATGTAAGTTAGCAGGTTGTTCTTTGAGCAAGGAAAACTGTGTGGACAGATATGTACAGGGTGTTTTTGTAATGATTGAGGCTGAGTATGTGGTTGACTAAGAATATTTTTGTGCATTGTTTCATATATTAGAATAAGCAAGTAGTGTCTTTTAATTGAAATTTTACACAGATTTTTTATGAAAGTAAATTTAGTTCCTACCACATTAAACAAATTAAAGTCTTCAAGTCTTGAGATTCCAATCTGTCAAAAGAGGTAATTCCTAGCCTTATGACTGGTAATGACAATTATGATAAAGACAATTATTAACACTTCCTGAATTCGCACTAATATTTCAGGCACTGCACTAAGAGCTTTTATGTGGTTCTACTGATTTAATCTGCATAATAAAACTCATGATAGGTAATATTATTACTTCAGGCTCAGTGATCTGTCAAGAGGATTAAATCAGCCAACACACATGAAAATACTGCTATAATCTGAACACAACCTAGAAATGAAAGTAATTATGTCGGTTTAATATGCGGTCACACATTTGACTAAATAAATTTATTGATAAGTTTAGTCCTTGAGAACTTGTATGTAAACCTAGTTGTCTGCATATGAGCACTCTGAACAATCTAAACTAATTGTTAAGCTTAATCATTACTACATCGTCACCATGTTATTCAATATGGAAGCCACTAACCACATGTGTCTCCCAGCACTTAAAATGTGGCCAGTCCAAATGGAGATGTGCTGTAAGTGTAAAATGTACACCAGATTTTAAGCATTTTGTGTGAAAAAAAAAGAAAGGAAAATATTTAATTACTATGCTTTTATCTTGATTACCCATGGAAATATAATATTTTGGATGTCCCCAAGTAAATAAAATCCATGGCTAAAATTGTTTCAATCTGTTCTTTTTGCATTTTTTAAATGTGGGTAGTGGAAAATTTAAAATTACATGTGTGGCTCTACGTATATTTCTATTGGATAGTACAACTTTATAACATATTGTTTTTAGTGAGTTTGGTTTTCATGTGGCTACTAGGGCATTTCTTGATCAATGGCACCTCAATCCTTGTAAAGCATATTTACCCAGTGCTTTTGTCAGAACATAGTTGAAACAATCTGGCATAAAAAGAATGTTTGGGTGGCAAGATAGTAAATGGGATGGAAAATAAAAAACAATGAGATTTCAAAAAATTTAGTTTCAGAATTCATAGATAGCATTTATTGAATGTGCTGATCCAGTGTGTTTCTTGTGAGAACAAAATGGGCCAACCAATGAGAAAATAGTCTTGTGAATTGTGAACTGGCATAAAAAGATAAGGAATGGTTACAATGCTGTTTCTAGGTCTAACTAAACACTTTACATGCACATTTTCCTACTAAGAACCCACATATCAAGTTATGAGCACAAGGGATATGCCCCTTAGAGGTTCCACTTCATTTCCAGAGTTTATTGACAATTTTTATCAACATGTCACTAGTGTGTTTGGGTCTCATGCTGCTGCCAAGACAGCCTTGGGGGTGTTAGCATCAGGGCCCCTCCCGATGCTGATCCTGTGGAGGAAGATCCCTATCATGTCAACTGTGGAGTTGCAAAGCAAAGTCTATGGAGAGGTGCAGTGGTGGGACCTGGGAACCCCATGTCTAGAGCAAGGCCACTGTCTGACTCACTGAGCTGTCCATGCACCGCCCCTCCTGTTTGTGAAGAGACGGCTCTTCTTGAGGTTGAAGTTTTGTAATGCATTTCACATACTGGATAAAATTACATCCCTGAAAATTCAAGAACATCAGGTGAAAATCTAAGAACTCAAAAGATGGTTTAGTAAGACAGGAATAAAGACACAGGCAAGCTTTCTCTGAAAATTGAGCATTGAAAATAGTCCTCCACATAAAAAAAAAAAGTTGAAATCTGGAGGAGGGAGAGGTCAGCCCTTCAGGAACCATTGAATGAAAGGGCAGCCAGCTTCTGGAACCTATACAGAGCTCACATGACATGGATGGAGTTGAGCCTCACAGTCAGCCAGCCTGAGGTAAGATTCTGTTCATGAACAGGACAACAACAATCAAGATCCAATTAAAATAAGAAAACCCAATTAACCCACACAAGGGACATTTCTAGAGCATCCAGGTCAGGAAATAAAGGAGACTGCACCACTGAGTCCCACAGGACACTTACTGCATTAGGCCACCCCATGAAGACTATTCCACACCTTCTGACATGTAGTGTTTTTATTATCAATCCCATTTAAGTATTCCATTATTTCCTTTATTTATACTTTTAAATTCAAGTGTTATTTCTTAGTATATATTTTCTAAAATACCTTTTTAAGTCATTTGTTTTGATTGATATCTGATTTTATTTCATTGTGGTCAGGGGAACATCCTGTATGGTAAATTTTAGAATTTATTTATTTTGTGTGATGGTCAGATTTTGTGAATGTTCCATTTGTGTTAAAAATAATGTTAATGGATAAAAAACACACAAGATCAGTAAAAAAATAATGTATAATAATGTATAAGGAGGAAGATGGCGACTGGCAAGACGGCAGGGGGAGAGAGAGAGTGTGTGTAAGAGAGTGAGGGAGCGAAAGGGGAGTGTGTAGATGTGTCTGGAGAGTGTGTGTGTGAGCTAGGGACAGTTAGATCCAGCAGGACTTTTGGGGGCTGACAGAACAAGCAGTCTCACCACCACTCAGACTGGCCTCAGACACAAATGAGGACCCTACAATCACTCTGGACAAAGACCTGCTACCACAGCTGCAGACCCAGGGACACTGAGACTACAGACATCCCAGCCACAGATTTCTGTAAGTCACAGAGCACATCCCCTTCACTGCCTGCCCGTGGCAGTGGCATAGGGCCTGCGCTACCAGTGGCATGCAATCAGGCCTCCTGCCGACACTGGGGGTTCTGTGCAACCCCGCCCCCCTAGCAGGCCAGGAACTTTGATTTTCAGCATACACACTAAAAGCCAGACTGAGCGCCAGTGACTTTGATTCTCAGTGTGTGCAAGTGGGGACTCTATTTCTACTCTCACACACACAGGTTATCAGCGCACAGACTGATTCTTGGCACCACACTGAGCACCACTAACTGATTCTTAGTGATCACACGTGGGAACTCTGTTTCTCACTATGCATGTGCACAGGGACTCTGACTATAAGCGCACAGACTGATTATGGGCATGCACAGCAAGACCACACTGAACGCCAGTGACTTTGATGCTCAGCACGTGCACATGGGGACTCTGTTTCTCCTCACACATGCATGGGGACCCTGATTCTCAGAGCACACTCGAGGCAGCACCATGCACCAGATACTCTGATTCTCGAATCTCAGCATGCTCACACAGGGACGCTGATTACTGGTGCGCACTTGGGGACTCTGATTCTTGGTGCACTAAGCAGGGACTCTGTTTCTCAGCACGTGTGTGTTGGGGCCCTGATTCTAGGTGCACGCACGAAGCCACAATGAGCACCAGTGCCTCCAATGCTTGGCGCTCAGGGACCCTGATTCTTGGCGCATGTATAAGGCTGCACTGAGTGCCCGTGACTCTGATTCTTGGCGCAGACATCCAGGGACTCTGATTCTCAGTGTGCGCGGCTCCTGCAGAACATGACAACCACACGTTTTGGTGTCCGAGTTCTTCAGGGACGCTTTGGTGACGAGATGTTCCCACCACACAAAGCTCAGGTCCCCACAACTCGACATGTGGACCTTCTGGTAATAGCTAGAATGCAAAGACAACAAAACAATCCCCAAAGGAAAGACAAATAGGAATCACCAAGAAAGGAAATAAGTGAAAAGCAGGTATGCAATATGTCAGAAAAAGAATTTAGAGTAGTGGTCATACAGTTCAGAAACCAGATGGACAAGAAAATAAAAAACCTATGCAAAAATCAGGAAGAAATCCAAAGTGATATATCTACTATAAAAAATGCTATGGAAGCTTTCAACAGTAGACTAGAAGGAGCAGAGGACCAAATTAGTGAGTTGGAAGATAAGGTAGAGAAACAAGCCCAATCTGAACAGCAACTAGAGAAAAAAATTAAAAAGCAGGAGGAGAGCCTAAGGGAGCTTTGGGACAACATGAAACGAAGTAACATATGTATGATAGGAGTACCAGAAGGACAAGAAGAGCAGCAATGATTAGAGAATCTATTTGAAGAAATGACAGAAAAAATTCCCTGATATGTGGAAGAAAAAAAGTCACACAACTACAGAGAGTCCCAAGCAAGATGAACCCCCAAAAAACCACACTAAAACATGTTATAATTACAATGGCAAATGTTAACAACAAAGAGAGAATCTTAAAGGCTGCAAGAGAGAGACAGAGAGTTACCTACAAAGGTTCCCCCAACAGATTATCAAATTATTTCTCAACAGAAAGACATCAAGCCAGAAGGGAATGAAATTAAGTATACAAAGTGATGCAAAAGAAAGGACTGAATCCAAGAATACTCTATCCAGCAAGGCTATCAATCAAAATTGAAGGGGAAATCAGGAGCTTCACAGACAAAAAATAGGCTAAGGGAATTTGTCACTACCAAGCCAGCAATGAAATAAATGCTAAAAGGAATGCTGTAAAAAGAAGAAATACAAGGGAGGAAGGAACAGAGGCATAAAGGCTAGAAACGGCTACAAACATGAACTTATCAATAATAACATAAAATGTAAATGGATTAAATGCTCCAATCAAAAGACATCGAGTGACTGAATGAATAAGAAAACATGACCCATATATATGCTGTCTACAAGAGACCCACTTCAGAACAAGGGACTCAAACAGACTGAAAGTGAAGGGATGGGAAAACATCTTTCAGGCAAATGGAAATGAAAAAAAAGCAGGGTTAGCAATATTATATCTGACAACATAGACCTCAAAGTGAAGTCCATAACAAGAGACAAGGAAGGCTACTTCATAATTCTAAAGGGACTGATACAACAAGAGGATATAACTCTGGTAAACCTATATGCACCCAATGTGGGAGCACCTAAATACATTTAAAAAAATAAAAAATAAAAAACTTCTGGAAGATATCAGGGAGAGATTGATAGCAATGCAATCATAGTAGGAGACTTTAATAGCCCATTAACATCACTGGATAAATCAGCTAGACAAAAAATCAGCAAAGAAACAGTCATCCTAAATGACTCACTAGATCAGATGGACTTAACATCTTCAGAACATTTCACCGAAAGCTACAGAATATACATTCTTCTCAAGCACACATGGGACATTTTCAAAGATAGACCACATATTGGGAGACAGGCAAATTCTCTCCAAATTCAAGATTGAAATCATATCAAGCATCTTCTTAGATCACAATGGCATAAAATTAGAAATCAACTACAATAAAAACAATCACAAAAATTAAAACACTTAGAGGCTGAATAGCATACTATTAAATAATGATTGGGTTATTACAAAGATATCAAAGTAAAAATAAAGCATCCTGGAAAAAAATGACAAGGGAAACACAACAATCCAAAATCTATGGGACATAGTGTATGCAGGCCTGAGAGGAAAGTGCATAGCATTACAGGCCTACCTCAAAAAGAAAAAAAAGAAAGAAAGAAAGAAAAGAAAAACTGGTAATAAACCACCTAACTCTGCAACTTGAAGAATTAGAAAGATAGCAACAAGAAAAGCCCAGAGTGACCAGAATGAAGTAAATAATAAAGATTAGAGCAGAAATAATGATATAGAGATTAAAAACAAACAATAAAAAAAAAAAAAAACAAAGATCAATGAAACCAAGAGCTGGCTCTTTGAAAGGATAAACAAGATTGATGAACCTCTAGCCAGGCTCACCAAGAAGAAAAGAGCGAGAACCCAAATAAAAAAAATCAGAAATGAAAGAGGTGAAATAACAACAGACCCCACAGAAATAAGAAGAATTGTAAAAGAATTCTATGAGCAACTCTCTTCCAACAAACTGGTCAACCTAGAAGAAATGGACATATTCTTAGAAAAATAAAAACTTCCAAAACTCAACCAGGTAGAATTTAAAAAAAAAATCTGAATAGGCTGATAACTATGGAGGAAATGGAAGCAGTAATTAAAAAAACTTCCAACAAACAAAAGCCCTGGACCAGATGACTTCACAGGAGAGTTTTATCAAACATTCAAAGAAGAAATAAAACCTATCTTTCTCAGACAATTCCAAAAAATTCAAGAGGAAGGAACACTTCCAAGCTCTTTCTACAAAGCCAGCATTACCCTAATTCCAAAAGCAGATAAAGACACTACAAAGAAAGAGAATTACAGGCCAATATCCCTCATAAACATAGACGCCAAAGTTCTCAAAAATTTTTTCTAGTAAATCGAATCCAGCATTACATTAGAAAGATCATACACCATCACCAAGTGGGATTTATTCTGGGTATACAAGGATGGTACAATATCCGCAAATCAATAAACGTGACACATCACATTAAAAAATTGAGAGATAAAAACCATATAATCATATCCATTTATGCAGAAAAAGCATTTTACAAAATCCAACACCATTTCTTGATAAGAACTTTCATCAAGGTGGGAATAGAGGGATCATACCTCAACATAATATAAGCCATATATGACAAACCTACAGCCAAAATCATACTCAATGGGCAAAAACTAAAACCATTTCCCCTAAGAACAGGAAAAAGACAGGGATACCCACTCTTATCACTCCTGTTCAACATAGTACTGGAAGTGCCAGCCATAGCAATTAGACAAGAAGAAATAAAAGCATCCACATTGGAAAAGAAGAAGTAAAATTGTCCTTATTCACAGATGACATGATACTGTACATAGAAAACCCTAAAGAATCCATCAAGAAACTACTAGACTTAATAAAATGAATTCAGCAATGTAGCAAGATACAAAATTAACAACCAGAAGTTTATGGCTTTTTATACACTAATAATGAACTCACAGAAAGTGAAACTAAAAAAACAATCCCATATACCATTGCAACAAAAAAATTAAGATACCTAGGAATAAACTTAACCAAGGATGTAAAGTACCTGTACTCAGAAAATTTTAGGATGCTGAAAAAAGAGACAGAGGAAGACATAAACAAATTGAACAATATACCATGTTCATGGATTGGTAGAATCAACATTATTAAAATGTCCATACTACCCAAAGCAATCTATAAATTCAATGCAATCCCCTTTAAAATACTAATGGCATACTTCACAGACCTAGAACAAACTTTCCAAAAATTCGTCTGGACTTAAAAAAGACCCCGAATAGCTGCAAAATCTTGAGAAAGAAGAACAAAGTTGGAAGGATCACAATAACAGATATCAAGCTATACTACAAAGCCACTGTTCTCAAAACTGTCTGGTACTGGCACAAGAACAGACATGTAGACCAGTGGAACAGAACATAGAACCCAGAAATCAACCCAAGCCATTATGCTCAATTAATATTTGACAAAGGAGGCAAGATCATACAATGGAGTCAAGACAATCTCTTCAATAAATGGTTTTGGGAAAATTGGACAGATACATGCAAAAAAATGAAACTAGATCACCTTACACCATACAGAAAAATAAACTCAAAATGGATAAAGGACTTAAACATAAGACTGGAAACCATAAAAATCCTAAAAGAAGCCATAGGCAGCAAAATAGCAGACATTAGTTACAGCAATATTTTTACCGACACAACTCCTAAGACAATGGAAAATAAGGAGAAAATAAACAAATGGGACTACATCAAAATAAAAAGCTTCTGCACAGCAAAAGAAACAATCAACAAAACAACAAAAGATCCCACTGCATGGGAGAACATATTTGCCAATGTTATCTCCAATAAGGGTTTAATCTCCAAAATTTATAGTGAACTCATACAACTTAAGAAAAGGAAAATAAACAATCCAATCAAAAAATGGGCAAAGGACCTAAATAGACTCTTTTCGAAAGAGGATATACAGAAGGCCAGGAGACATATGAAAACATGTTCAATGCCACTAGTCATCCGAGAGATGCAAATCAAAACAACAATGAGGTATCATCTCACACCTGTCAGAATGGCTATCATCAACAAATCATCAAACGACAAGTGCTGGCAAGGATGTGGAGAAAAAAGAACCCGCGTGCACTGCTGGGGGGAATGTAGACTGGTGCAGCCACTGTGGAAACAGTATGGAGTTTCCTCAAAAAGTTAAACATGGAACTCCCATTTGACCCAGTAATACACTTCTAAGTATATATCCCAAGAAAACAGAAACACCAATCAGAAAGTATATGTGCACCCCTATGTTCATAGCAACACAATTTAAAATAGCTAAGATTTGGAAACAACTTATATGCCCATCAGCAGATGAGTTGATTAGAAAACTGTGGTACATCTACACAATGTAATACTACGCTGCTGTAAAAAAGAATGCATTCTTACCATTTGCCACAGCATGGATGGAACTGGAGAGCATTATGCTAAGCGAAATAAGCCAGTCAGAGAAAGATAAATATCACATGATCTCACTCATTTATGGAATATAATGAACATCATAAACTGATGAACAGAAATAGATACAGTGACAAAGAAGCATCAAACAGACTGTCTAACTACAGTGGGAAGGCAGGAGAGGGTTGGAAGGGGGTAAGAGATCAACCAAATTACTTGTATGCATGCATATAAGGATAACCAATGGACACAGACACTGTGGGGGGCTGAGGGCATGTGCTGGGGGTAGGGGAAACTGGGGGGAGGTCAATGAGGGAAAAAGGAGTCTTATGTACTACTATTTATATTACTTTAAACAATAAAAATAAAAAAATAAAAGCTATTATCATCCAACAAATAAAAAAATAAAAATAATGTATATTCTTCCACACTTAAACAAGTACAGTGTTACATAACAATCATATATTAATAAAATAATTTATATTCTCTGTTAGGTACAAATTTATATGCATTCATGGATAATTAATGTTTATCTGATACTATATCAGCACTTCACTCATCCCTAACCAAAACCCTGTGAGGTATGTATTATCATTTCCATTTTATAAAGGAAAAAACGGACAAAGAAATGTTAAATAATTTTGCCAAAGTCACAACACAGTTAGCAGAGAGTAGAAATGGAATTTGAACCCAGGCAATCTATCTTCAGTCTATGCTCTTAGCTACTGCTTTTTATCACCCTTCTTTTAGTTTTGTTATTTAAATCTTCTAATTCACTGGAGTCTTTTTTGGTATCTTTGTCCATCAATTTTCAATAGAACTAAAATTTTCAAATTGTCTTTTCTCTGTGGTTCTGTCATTTACAATTTTATAGTTCTATTTTCATGATCCTTATATCTTCTTGATCCATTTCTCTTAATATTAGTAAATAATACCCCATTTGTATTTTATGATGTTCTCACTAAGAAACAAATCTTGCAAAGATAAGAGATGCTAGCACTGGACATATGTATTAATGCTCAAGTCACTACAATATCAACTTCTATTTGGCCTGGATCTGGTGCAAACAACTCATTTCTGGAGAGTCAATAACTTGCGTAAGTCCATAATAGGTTAAAGAAAGAAAGGGAAAATAACATTTTCTCAATGTCCTATTAGCTACCTTACCAGGAAATAACTTTTAAAAATAAGTTATTTTCTCTTGCAAACAAGTTCTCAGAAGCACAGTAATCCCCACAGTAAGCTGTTAAAACAGGTGAGCTCCAGGATGCCTGCTATTTAAATGTGGCTCTCTGGTATTTTAACTATATGTCAGTATCGGAGGGAGTAGAGCTACAATGTATCCTAGGAATAATCATGGGCACATAGCTAACATCCACTGAGCAATGACCATGGGCAAGAACCTCTACTGAATGCTTTAAATGAATCTATGATGGATACTGATGAAATATGTGTTAAATTGTATAATTATCATATTTAATCATGTTTACCAACTTGAGACAAAAAAATCAGATCATTATAACAATATAAATACTGCTATCAGCATTTTCCAAATCAGCTACTGATGTTCAGAGAAATGGAGACATTTAACTAAGAACAAGGAGCTTGTAAGCCAATGAAATCTATTTTAAATTTTAAAACTCCACTAGGTTGAGATTATTATCTCTGCTTTATATATGAAGAAACTGAAACTATAGAGATTAAGAAATTTGCTTAGTCACTCAGATAATAAATGAAATAGATGAGAAATCAACCAAAAATGTCTGAGGCTTAAGATCATAGGGCATCTCTAGACTACAGAATGATTTAGTAAACTTAGCCATTGCCTGCAATCTTTCCCTAAATTTATTTTCAACATTCTCTATAACAATGGGTATCCCTTCTGGCTTTATTGAAATTCCCACCATTTTAAGTTGATTATGAAACAAACAAGGATACATTATCTATAGAACACTCCAGTTGAAATGCTTAAATAGTGTGATAGTTAATTATATATGTCAACTTGACTTGGCTAAAGTGTGCCTAGATAGCTGGGAAAGCATTATTTCTGGGTGTATCTATGAGGGTATTTCCAGAAGAGATTAGCATTTGAATCAGTAGACTGAGAAAAGAAGACCACCTCTACTAATGTAGATGGGCAACATCCCATCCATTAAGGCACTGAATAGAATAACAAGGCTGAAGGAAGGGCAAATTCTCTCATCTTGAGTTGAGATAGCCATCTTCTCCTGCCATAAGACATGAAGACATCAGAGCTTCTGGTTCTGAGGCCTTTGGACTGCAGGATTTATACCAGCGTCCTCCACCCTCACCTCCCTCAAGTTCTCAGACCTTTGACCTTGAACTGGGATGTACACAAGTGTCTCTCCTGGTTCTCAGGCTTTTGGACTCAGACTGAATTATACCACTGGCTTTCTGGGTCTCCAGCTTGCAGATGACAGATGGTGGGACTTCTTGGCCTTCATAATTGTGTGAACCAATTCTTATAATAAATCATATATCTATATAGCTATATATATCTGTATATATGCTTATGTGTGTATGTATACATATACATATGTATGTATGTATGTATGTATGTCCCATTGGTTCTGCTCCTCTGGGAAACCCTAATATAAGTATTACCTGGGAAATCACATCAGCAAACCTCTACCATCAGACTGGCCAGCTTTTACATATAGTGATGCATAAGATGTGAGCAAGGGTTGCAATATAAATCAAAAGGGATTAAATATAGAGAAGAAAATTTAGAATGCTATTGTATGAAGAACTGATGACAGTGTGAATGGGTGCATTTGGTGGAGAAAGAATTCACAGGAGAAATATGAAAAGTATGTGAAAAACATAATTTATAGGGTGTGTATAATTCTGGGTTATCATACTTTCCCACATGCCTAATTGAGGTATGCATAATGACTGAGATTTAAAAATAAAGGTTTTTTTTTCCTTTAAAAAAGTAATTTGCTTGTACCACCTTTGAGGCTACTAGTAAATAAAACCAGGTGTGACCTTATTATAAAGTTATTTATACCATTTATCTTAAAGATGGCCTCCATTGGGATGAAAAAAAAGATTGAATCCATAATATTTTAATCTGTTGCTGTTGGTGTACATAAGTCACACACTTCTATATCGAGTGTTTGCATATTGATTGTAGCTTGACTTTACCAATTTATCATTTAGTCTCGTACCATCACCCTCCATGATAGATGTTACAGCTAAGGGTCTAGTAGCAATTTCATTATAGTCCCCATGTTTCAGGGTTTCATAAATAAGCAGTCAAAATCTACTGTAGGCTATGAAATATTTTAGTTTGCATATCTATATTATCATTTTAGTTCCATATTGTAGTTTCCATCCATCATCTGTAGAATCATTTTTCATTTTCAGAGGCAGTTTGTATAGGAAACCATTTTAATGACCATCAAGTGAGGAGAAACCTTGAAATAGAAGGTAAAGGTATTAAATCCTATTCCTCCCCACCAATATAAATAAATTGAATGAATTTATGAATAATGCAAATTATACTATGTGATATACATAGATTTATAAATACTTATAAAATTAATCAATAAGCATGTAAATTGTTTATTGATGATAAACCCTAGTAAGTATATGTTAAGTGAATAAATAAGGAGGTTTAATATTATGTAAGATATAGAGTTTAAGACTATGCTCATGACCTCTATCAACTTAAAATCTAAAAGGGGAGATAAGATATAGAAATATAATAATTCTAGAAAAATAATTCTGGAATGGGATTTAATAACTTTCCCTTTGCACATTAAATGTCAAATGAGTAGTACTACATAAGTTGAAGTGAAAGAAAATATTTGTTAGTGTCTATATAAATGTCCAGTTATTCAAATGGTTAGCCCAGAGAAGGTCAGGGTGGTCTCAGACAATCTTTAAATTTCTCTCTGCCTTGATATTACAGGCCCTGGGCATATGATAGTTCTGGCCCTGCTCTGCTGGCTGTTTTAACATTGCTTTCAACACTGAATTCTCATAAACCACTCATATTCATTACATTTCTGCTCATATTAACCTTTTACTCCTGTTCTGTTTGGATTAAAGTCTCTTTCCCTGAATTTACCACATGTTTAAATTTTAGCAATTTTCTATATTTCAGGATCTTCATCTATACAATCTACACTAATAAAAGAGAAACATGTTAATTGACCATCACTCCACTATGCCCACCAGCCAATCAGGAGTGAATATGCAAATTAACCCAACAAAGATGACAGCAGACACAGAGCTGGAGCAAGCAGGAGGCTTGGGTTGTCCCCAGGGATGGAGGAAGCCAAGCTTTCAGCCTTCCCTGGCCATGGCTGAAGGAGGGGCTGGGAGTGAAGACTGCAGACTTGGCTTTGGCCCGGGAGCAAAGACTGCAGGGGAGCAAAGACTGTAGGCTTGTCTCTGGCCTGGTAGTGAAGACTGCAGGCTTGGCTCCGGCCTGGTAGTGAAGACTGCAGGCTCCGGCCGGGAGCGAAGGCCTGGGTCCCAGGTGCCGGAGGAAAACCAGTGCTGGCAGCCAGGGGAGGAAGGCCTATTTCATGAATCTTTGTGCAATGGGCCTCTAGTGTATAATAATAATAATAATAATACCCTGCCTATTGACAGGGTATGAGAATTAGGTGAGATAATGTACATAAAAATTGTGTGTACTGTAAAAAGAAATATACATATACACGATTGAAAATGATATATTAAAGTTAGTAATAATAGTGGATAATAACAGTCTATTTAACTTATTATGTTAACATTACAATACTAATATTGATAGGTATAGTGGGTTGAATAGTGTCCCCTTATGTCAACTAGAAGAATGTGACCTGATTTGGAAACAGTGGGTCTTGATTTAAGAATCTTGAAATGAAATCATCCTGGATTCAGGGTGGCCCCTACATCCAAAGTTTGGTTTCTTTATAAGAGAGGGAGACTTGGACTCACAGATACAGGAAGAAAAGCCATGTAAAGATGAAGGCAGAGACTAGAGTGATGCAGCTCCAATCCAAGAAATGACAAGGATTGCTGGCTAATACCAAAAGCTAAGAAGAGTCAAGGAAGGATTCTTCCCTGGAGCCTTCAGAGCGAGCATGGCCCTGCCTGCATTTTAACTTCACACTTCTAGCTTCCAGAACTGTGAGACAATAAATTTATGCTGTTGTAAGTCACGCAGTTTTTATAATTTGATGCAACAACCCTAGGAAACTGTTAATAGGTGTACTTATTTTCAACAAATATACATTGTCATTGTTCAGTGGATAAGGAATGTCTTAGAATACCTTTTTTTTTTTTTTTTTTTTTTTTTTTTTTTACCACTTATTCCCCCTCATGGATCTTACTGATTTATCTGAGGCCTAGGTCTGGGCTCTGTTTTCAAATGTATAGACTGTGCTATAAGTATTACCAGTCATCTTCCATCCCTTTCCACTTAATGAGTTGGTTGCTGAACTATATATACTTGATACAAAGTGCTGTATTTCTGCATTAAGTACAGACTTTGGTACAATGGGGGACAGCATTGGTGTCATGGAATAAAACACTATATTCTAAGTCAGAGACAGAGAGACAGGCTGCTTGTTAAAAATGTGAACTGAGTTCATTTAATCATCTGAAAATGAGAGTAAATTTGGGTTCACAAGATTACTATGGAAATCAAAAGATAAAACATATGCGAAAGCACAAAACATACTTCCTGACCTTGTACACAGTTCATAAATCTTCCCCTTAGGTCTTTTACTTCTTCTTCTTTTGTCTTCCTGTGCATGTACCCACTTTTTCACAATAGGGATATTGAATACAATTTTTAAAAGATTCAGTACTAATTGACTCAGTGACAATTATGGGGACTGCATTTTGCCCCAAAGCAAAAAAACAAATATGGGCCATTGTTTGTGAAATATTTTAAATTTCAAGTATATGCCAGTGGAAAACAAAACAAAGCTGGTGCCCACCCCTCCCACCATATTTTAGGAAACATTCCTCTAGAATGAATTCTGATAGCATGAATTTTAATACTTAACATGTTTACTAGGTATCTGAAAAATACTATGCATGGCTTGTTGCAAAAAAAATGTATTGCTTTCAGAATGAGAAAATGAGCTGTGAATCTCTGCTGAGTAAACAACTAAAAGAAGTAATTAAGGAACATTATAAGACAATAATAAGTATTCTGCACTGATTTTTTGAAAGCAACACAGAGGATTTGTTAGAAACATTTGGTGTACTTTTTATCGAAGATTAAGTCCAAGTTTTAGAAACAAGTCTGCCTTAGATTATTTTTTTCTCTGTCTTGTATTGTCATTCTTCAGAACTTATCCCAATGGAACTAAAAGTAAGGTAGAATTACTCTACTTCCTTTGTTTCTGTATCTATAGTTATATGTCACAATTACCTTTTGTATGTTTATATATTACTCTGTCTCATAATCTTGAATTATTAATAATTATAATAGAATGTCATTTTTCTGTGGAGGAAGGCATAAGGTGAAAACATTAGGAGTGTTCTTTATTGTTTTTATGGTTTTTCCTGACATAGAGCACAAATTTATCTTACTGAATTTGTCATTCCTGAAGGATAACTTTGAGGAGGGTCTCACTGATTTTCTCCTAAAGATATGCATCAAGGAATCCGATAATTCTTCTGTTGAAAAGAACACAAACCAGAGAAAACATCCTTTTAAAGGTATAGTTGAGCTTTGGAAAAAGTATGGACATCCCTAGAGGCCAAAGGCAAGGAGGAATGGTAACTAGTTTCCTTAAAAACGAGGCTTGACTTTTTAAAGTCTCATATGAACCCTCATGAATTTTTGAGATAGAATTTTAGCTTTTGTATAAGTGAAATAGAGGAACAACAAAATCACAGGGAGATAAAAAACAAGTTTGTCAGTCTACTGGGTTTTGTGAAGGTAGTGAGTTTTCCTAAATATGTGTAACCAGAGGCTTGCTCTCAGTGGTTTTGTGTGTGTGTGTGTGTGTGTGTGTGTGTGTGTGTGTGTGTGTGTTTTCAGGTTAAACTGACAATATCTGCAAAGCATAGAAATTCTCAAGATGAGAAATTAATATTAAAAGTGTTACCAGCTTGTGTTGACTGGGTACCCCATTGGTTGGAGCCTCATCCTATACACCAAAAGGTTGCAGGTTCAATTCCAGTTCAAGGCACATACCTTGGTTGCAGGTTTGATCCTAGGTATGGGATGCAACCAATCGATGTTTCTCATATCAATGTTTCTCTCCTCCTTTCCTTTCTCTAAAATCAATAAACATATCTTCTGGTGAGGTTTAAAAAGTGTTACTAGCTTATATGTGTAGAAGAAAACATAAGATCTCTTAAGATCTCTTTGGAGGGTCATGCTATCATGCTATCAACTTGCAAATCTCACAACTGAGAAGCATAAAGCTGAGGAGGAATTTGCAATCCAAATTCTCAAAACCACCAAGAAACAATTCAACATGAGAGTCAGTCAACTGACATGAGAAAAAGCAGGATTATGTTTCCAAGAACTTCTGATAATAAAATGCATAAAAGACCATAAAAGGCCATAAAATTGGTATGTTTTAAAAAATTAAAATATCAATCTAAAATATGAGAAAAAATTAGGTATTAGGGAATAGGGACACATGTAATACCTTAATTAATAAAGAAATTAAAAAAAACAGACTCGAAGGCCTAAACAAACAAAAAAATTAATCTATCATACTGAAAAAAAAGATCCACAGAACTTCTGGAAATGAAACATAATCACTGCAATTAAACCTCAATGGGTCTCCTAGGAAAATGTCACAAAGAAACCCTTGCACATGTGCACCAGCATTAGTTTTTTTGTTGTTGATGTTTCTTTCTTTCTTTCTTTCTTTCTTTCTTTCTTTCTTTCTTTCTTTCTTTCTTTCTTTCTTTCTTTCTTTCTTTCTTTATTTGTTTTGTTTTTAGAGGGAAAGGGAAAGAAATATAGAAACATCAATGAGAGGGAAACACCATAGATTAGCTACCTCCTGCTATCTCCTATTATGGATTGAGCCCAAAACCTGGTCATGTGCCCTGAAATGGAATCGAACAAGAGACCCCTTGGTTCATGGGCCAATGCTCAACCACTGAGCCACACCAGCCAGGTTGCACCAGCACTAGTTGTATAAATACTTCTTCCTAAGATACAAGGAATAAGTTGCAATCTTACACAAAATCCCTTGTTAGGGAAAAAATGTCAATTCATTTAATGTAACTAGCAAAACTTTAAAACCCAAAGTAACCAAGGACTGTATAATAAGGATATTTACAGAACAACATTTTCATGAACATATGTGCAATGATCATTAACAAAATAGTTGTAAAACAATTCAGTAGTACTTCAAAAACACAAACTTGGAGGAGAAAATGGCTGGAGAATAGACAAACGTGTTCTGAGCCTTGCCCCGGAGCAGAAATAAAGAACAGCTGAGGGTCGCACTGGGAGTGTTTGTTCTCAAGCTAAGGGACAGCTGAACTCCAGGAGAAGGTGGGGGACTGCTGGAAGGGGTTCCCCTGACTGGGCAGCCCCCACTGCAGCTGCGGCTGGGTCCCTTCCCAGAGCTATGGGCTCGGAAGGGAAACCTCGCCATCTTGCAAGGGAAAGTGGATCTTGTTGGAGGACTGAAAATCAACAACTGCAGTGACCACCGAACAGCTGTGAGCCCCGGAACACCGGTCCCAGGTGGCACCAACGCGTAGACTCAAAGGAGCTTTTCACCCCACCACAGAAAGGTCAGATTTTGTGGGGATAGGGTAAGGTCTCTAGTCCTGGCGGGAGAGAAAAACACGCGTGCACTGTGGGAGCTGGAGGATCAGGGAGGTCTGACCCTGGAGAAGTCCGTGGCTGTTGGGGCCAGTGTGATCTGTGATTGTGGAAGGGGGCCCTCAGAGATGCTAACAGGGGGGATCTCTAAAGAACAACCCGTTTTGATCTGACGTGGAATGGATAGCCTGGGAGTTTCATGGGTGTGCAGTCTGCTTGAACTTGCCCGCCAGCCTCCACAAACCGGTATTGAGTGCCACAGAGAAAAAAGGCTAGAGAGGCCTTAGAGACCTGGAAGTCAACCCAGAAACACTGCCACCCAGAGATGAATCACAAATTGACCCTGGTGTAATAAAAAATCAAGGATTACAAGAAATTAAACCATCGCCTGCTTAAAAATCAGGACTGGATTACAACACTGAGGAGCAGTGAAACACAGGGAACTTCAATACTGTCCAGACTGGGAAACAGGCTTGCCAAATAGAACAATAGAGGGAGTGAATGACATTCACTACTGCACATTTTATTATTTTTATTTTTTTATTTTAATCTTTTAATTTTTATTTTCATTTTTTGCATCATTTACTTAAGAAACTATTTTTTTTCTTTTTTCATCACTTAATTTTAACTTTTTAATTATTACATTTTTATTTGCAATCAGCATTATTCCTATTACTATTTTACCTTTTTTATTTTATTTATTCTTGTTTTTTTATTAGTTTTTTTTTTAAGTGTCATTTTATTTTCTCTTTATTTTATTTCGGGATTAGTGTTCTACAGTCTATTTTCATCTTTCCTTCACCATCATTTTATTCTATCTCAACTCTACCTTTATGCCATCACTCTCTTCCTAACCTTTCCCCTTTTGGTGTCCTGTTTCTCTTAACCCTTTTCTGCTCTAGATTTTCCCTATTCTTTCTGTTTACCCCCTGCTAAAATTTCACCCTACTAATATATCTAATTTCCAATCCACTGCTCCAAGTCCATATATACCTTTCTCTTTGCTGTCTTAACTATAAAAAAAAATTGTTTTTCTCTCTGTCCTTTTGTTGTTGTTAGCTTGAATGTTACTTATATCGAATTTTTATGCTTTTTTGTGAGATTGTTTTGCTTATTCTTTTTGTTTGTTTGTTTTTTGTTTGCTGTGTTTTTGTTTATTTTTTACTTCTGTTTTCCCTTGCCTCGCTTGATATTAGTTGGTGTTGTAGGTTGTATTAATCTCCAGGTACTTGTTGCTGGCATTTGCTATGATTAGTGGTTGTTCTATTGGAGTTTTCTTGCCATATATATGGTTTGTTCCTCTTTTCTCTCTTAGTCTCATTCTAGTCTCTCTTATTTTTTTTCTCCTTTTCCCAATTTCATTTTGACACTCCTTTTTTTCTTCTTCTTTCTTTTTACTCTTCTTTCTCTCCTATCCCCTAATTTGTCTTTCTCTGGTAGTCACCTTTATTGGAGGTTATTAATATCGTGAATACATCGCTGTTCAGTGCCTTGTGTGTTGTACCTGGTTGTGTTGTATTTTGTGCCTTTAAATCAACACAGGAGAGAAAGAACAACATAACATGACATCCGGAGAAGAGGCCATGGGGAGACAAAGAAACAGCCCACATATGAAAGAAAAGCAGGCATCACCAGAAAAGGAAGTAAACGATTTAGAGCCCAGCAACCTATCAGAGAAAGAATTCAGAGAAATGGTCATAAGATGGCTGAAAAGAATGGAAGACAAATTTGACAATATGAGTAAGAACCAAGAGGAAATGAAGAAGAATCAAGAAGAAATGAAAAATGACATCACTGCTGTAAAGAAATCAATAGAAAGCATCAAGAGTAGACTAGAAGAAGCAGAGGACCGCATCAGTGAGCTAGAAAACAAGATGGAAAAAAATACCCAAGTAGAGCAGCTTCTAGAAAAAAAAAAATTAAAAAACAGGAGGAGAGCCTAAGGGAAATTTGGGAGAACACAAAACAAAACAAAATCTGCATAATAGGGGTCCCAGAAGGAAAGGAACCTGACCAAGGAATATAAAACCTGTTTGAAGAAATAATGACAGAAAACTTTCCTGATATAGGGGGGGGGGGGGGGGGAAACCCACACAAATCCAAGAAGCTGACAGAGTCCCAAGCAAAATGAACCCCAAAAGACTGATGCCAAAAAAAAAAAGACTGATGCCAAGACACATTATAATTAAATTTGCAAACACCAACGACAAAGTAAGAATCTTAAAAGTGGCCAGAGAGAGACAGAAAGTTACATACAAAGGAACTCCCATCAGACTAGCAACTGATTTCTCAACAGAAACTTATCTGGCCAGAAGGGAATGGAAAGAAATATACAAAGCCATGCAAAGGAAGGGTCTGAATCCAAGAATACTGTACCCAGCAAGGCTATTAAAATTGAAGGTGAAATCAGGAGCTTCACAGACAAAAAAGAACTAACGGAATTTATCACCACCAAACCAGCAATTCAAGAAATGCTAAAAGGTCTGCTGTTAAAAAAAAAAAAAAGAAAAGAAAGAAAGAAAGAAAAGAAAAAGAAAAGAAATAGGAAATGAAGAAGGAACACAGGAGTATAGAATAAAAATGGCGACAAATAAGTACCTATCAATAATAACTCTAAATATAAATGGATTAAATGCCCCAATCAAAAGACATAGGGTAACTGATTGGATAAGAAAACAAGACCCATACATCTGCTGTCTACAAGAAACCCACCTCAGAAAAAAAGACGCACACAGACTGAGGGTGAAGGGATGGAAAAAGGTTTTCCAGGCGAATGGAAATGAAAAAAAAGCTGGGGTAGCAATACTTATATCAGACAAATTAGATCTCAAAGTGAAGGAAATAACAAGAGATAATGAAGGCCACTTCATAATACTAATGGGAGCAATCCAACAAGAAGAAATAACTATGGTAAACATATACACACCTGCCGACAACGGTTTGGCTCAGTGGATAGAGCATGAGCCTGCAAACTGAAAGGTCCCAGGTTCGATTCAGGTCAAGGGCACGTACCTTGGTTGCGGGCACATCCCCAGTGCGGGGCATGCAGGAGGCAGCTGATCAATGTTTCTCTCTCATCGATGTTTCTAAGTCTCTATCTCCCTTCCTCTCTGTAAAAAAATCAATAAAATATATTTAAAAAAAAACATATACGCACCCAATACAGGAGCACCCAAATATATAAAAAAAAAACTCCTGCAGGATATCAAGGGAGAGATTAACAGGAATATAATCATAATATGAGACTTTAATACCCCACTATCACCATTGGACAAATCCTCTAAACAAAAAATCAGCAAAGATACATCAGTCTTAAATGACCCACTAGACAAGATGGAATTAATCGACATCTTCAGAACATTTCACCCCAAAGCCAGAGAATATACATTCTTCTCAAGTGCACATGGGTCATTTTCAAAGATAGACCATATGTTGGGACGTAGGCAAAGTCTCTCCAAATTCAAGAAGATAGAGATCCTATCAAGCATCTTCTCAGATCACTGTGGCATAAAACTGGAAATCAACTACACTAAAAAAAATCCAAAGAAATCAAGCACATGGAGACGAAACAGCATGCTATTAAACAATGACTGGGTTACCAGAGACATCAAGGAAGAAATAAAAAAGATCATGGAAACAAATGACAATGAAAACACAACAATTCAAAATCTATGGGACACAGCAAAAGCAATCTTGAGAGGGAAGTTCAAAGCTCTACAAGCCTACTGCAAAACACAAGAAACAATGGTAATAAATTACCTAACCTTACAACTCAAAGAGTTAGCAAGAGAGCAACAAGAAAAGCCCAGTGTAAGCAGAAGGAATGAAATAATAAAAATCAGAGTGAAGATAAACGACATAGAGACCAAAGAAACAATATAAAAGATCAACAAAACCAAGAGCTGGTTCTTTGAAAGGATAAACAAGATTTATGAACCTCTAGCCAGGCTCACCAAGAAGCAAAGAGAGAGGACCCAAATAAACAAAATCAGAAATGAAAGAGGTGAAATAACAACAGACCCTGCTGAAATACAAAGGATTATTTAAAAATATTTCGAACAACTCTATTCCAACAAACTGGACAACCTGGAGGAAATGGACATATTCCTAGAAAAATATAACCTTCCAAAAATCAATCTGGAAGCATCTAAACAGCTCAATAGGCCAGTAACTATGGAAGAAATTCAAGCAGTCATCAAAAAGCTTCTGGCAAACAAAAGCCCGGGGCCAGCCGGCTTCACAGGAGAGTTTTACCAAACATTCAAGGAAGAACAAAAACCTATCCTCCTCAGACTATTCCAAAAAATTCAAGAGGAAGGAACACTTCCAAGCTCCTTCTATGAAGCCAGCATCACCCTAATACCAAAACCAGATAAAGACAACACAATGAAAGAGAATTACAAGCCAATATCCCTCATGAACATAGATGCCAAAATCCTCAAAAAAATTCTAGCAAATCGGCTCCAGCAGTACATCAAAAAGATCATACACCATGACCAAGTAGGATTTATCCCAGGAATGCAAGGATGGTACAATATCCGCAAATGAATAAACGTGATAGATCACATAAACAAACTGAGAGATAAAAATCACATAGTCATATCAATTGATGCAGAAAAAGCATTTGACAAAATCCAACACCCTTTGTTGATAAAAACTCTCAACAAAGTGGGAATAGAAGGATCATACCTCAACATAATAAAAGCCATATATGATAAACCCACAGCAAACATCATACTCAATGGGCAAAAACTAAAACCATTTCCCCTAAGAACAGGAACAAGACAGAGATGCCCACTCTCACCACTCCTGTTTGACATAGTACTGGAAGTATTAGCCATTGCAATTAGACAAGAAGAAGAAATAAAAGGCATCCAAATTGGAAAAGAAGAAGTAAAGCTGTACTTATTTGCAGATGACATGATATTGTACATTAAAAAAAAAAAAACGAAAGACTCCATCAAAAAACTAATAGAGTTAATAAATGAATTCGGCAATGTAGCAGGATACAAAATGAACACCAAGAAATCTATGGCCTTTCTATACATCAATAGTGAACTTACAGAAAGAGAGACTAAAAAAGCAATCCCATTTACCATCACACCAAAAAAATTAAAATACCTAGGAATAAACTTAACTAAGGAGGTCAAAGACCTATACACGGAAAACTACAGGGCACTGAAAAAAGAGATAGAAGAAGACATAAACAGATGGAAGAACATACCATGTTCATGGATTGGTAGAATCAACATCATTAAAATGTCCATACTACCCAAAGCAATCTATAGATTCAATGCACTCCCCATTAAAATACCAATGGCATATTTCACAGACTAGAAAGAACTCTCCAAAAATTCATCTGCAATAAAAAAAGACCCCGAATAGCCACAGCAATCCTGAGAAAGAAGAATAAAGTAGGAGGGATATTAATACCAGATTTTAAGCTGTATTACAAAGCCACTGTTCTCAAAACAGTATGGTACTGGCACAAGTACAGACATATAGATCAATGGAATAGAATAGAGAATCCAGATATCAACCCAAACCACTATGCTCAATTAATATTTGACAAAGGAGGCATGAGCATACAATGGAGTCAAGACAGTCTCTTCAATAAATGTTGTTGGGAAAATTGGATAGATACACGCAAAAAAATGAAGCTAGATCACCAACTTATACCATACACAAAAATAAACTCAAAATGGATACAGGACTTAAACATAAGACGGGAAACCATAAAAATACTAGAGGAATCCACAGGCAGCAAAATCTCAGACATATGCCGAAAGAACTTCTTCACTGATACTGCCCCTAGGGCAATGGAAGCTAAAGAGAAAATAAACAAATGGGATTACATCAAAATTAAAAGGCTTTTTACAGCAAAAGAAACTATCAACAAAACAACAAGAACTCCCACTGTATGGGAGAACTTATTTGCAAATGTTATCACTGATAAAGGTTTAATCTCCAACATCTACAGGCAGCTTATACAACTTAATAAAGGGAAGATAAATGATCCAATAAAAAAATGGGCAATGGACCTAAATAGAATCTTTTCAAAAGAAAACAGAAGGAAGGCCAAGAGACACATGAAAACATGCTCAAAATCACTAATTATCCGAGAGATGCAAATCAAAACGACAATGCAGTACCATCTCACACCAGCCAGAATGGCTATCATCAACAAATCAACAAAGGACAAGTGTTGGCGAGGTAGCGGAGAAAAAGCAACCCTTGTGCACTGCTGGTGGGAATGCAGACTGGTGCAGCCACTGTGGAGAACAGTATGGAGTTTCCTCAAAAAACTGAAAATGGAACTCCCATTTGACCCAGTAATCCCTCTCCTGGGAATATATCCTAAGAAACTGGAAACACCAATAAGAAAGGATATATGCACCCCTCTGTTCATAGCAGCACAATTTACAATAACTAAGATTTGGAAACAGCCTGGGTGCCCATCAGCAGATGACTGGATTAGAAAACTATGGTACACAATGGAATACTATGCTGCCATAAAAAAGAAGGAATTCTTACCATTTGCAGCAACCTGAATGGAATTGAAGAACATCATGCTAAGTGAAATAAGCCAGTCAATGAAAGAGGAATAACACACGATCTCACTCATTTATGGATAATAAACAAAATTATAAACTGTTGAACAAAAAGATAGATACAGAGGCAGTAAAGCATCAAACAGAATGTCAAATTACAGAGGGAATGTTAGGGAGAGGTGGGGGAGATAAGAGATCAACCGAAGGACTTGTATGCATGCATATAAGCATAACCAATGGACACAAAACTCTGGGAGGTGAGGGCATGTATGGGAGTGGGGTGGGGTGGGGCAATGGTAAGATATGTACACATATAATACCTTAATTAAAAAATGAAAAAAAATATTTAAAAAAACAAACACAAACTTGCCTAGCTGGCGTGGCTCAGTGGTTGAGCATTGACCTATGAACCAGGAAGTCATGAGGTCACGGTCAATTCCTGGTGAGGGCCTTTGCCCTGGTTGTGGGTTTGATCCCCAGTAGGAGGCATTCAGGTGGCCTCTCTCTCTCTTTCTCTCTCTCTCTCCCTCTCTGAAATCAATAAAAATATATTTTAAAAAAATAGAAAACAAACTTAAGTTTACCTCAGGAATCTAAAGATTGTGTTAGGGAGGGAGATAATTTTTCAACCTTTATTCTTGAGTTCTTTTGGCTGGACCAATAATAAAATTGACACAAGACCAGATGAAGAGGAGAAAACACAGTTTATTTTGTGTGCATGGGGTCATAAATGATGCTCATAGAAATGATAAACCATCCAGTTTTTCATACTTTTTATACAAAGAAACAATAAATTAGTGAAGAATTGATAAGACAATGATTTTGGTGCTCAATTAGTGAGGAATCTAAACAAAGTTTGGGCTTGAATAAACTCTAGTGATAAGGGTATCTCTCTTAGCTCTCCTGGGGCAAGGAAGGTACCTTTCAAAGGGGGAGGTTTTTTTCTTTCTGCATTCAAATTTTATATATATCTATATATCTATATCTATATCTATATCTATATCTATATCTATATCTATCTATATATATATACACTTTGTATATATATATACATATATATATGTATATATATATATACATACACTTTGTATATATATATACTGAGTGGCCAGATTATTATGTGTTCAGAGATCATAATAATCTGGCCACTCAGTATCTCTCTCTCTCTCTCTCTCTCTCTCTCTCTCTCTCTATATATATATATATATATATATATATATATATATATGATCTCTGAACGCATAATAATCTGGCCACTCAGTGTGTGTGTGCATGAGTCCCAGTGCATGAATTCGTGCATGGGTGGGGTCTGTCCAGCCTGGCCAGGGGGAGGGTACATGGGCAGTTGGCTGGCCTGCCTGCTGGTCCAACTCCTGGTCAAGGGGATAATTTGCATATTAGTCTTTAATTATATAGGATATACATTGAGTGGCCAGATTATCAATTGAATTACTATATTTACTTATTAAAGGGGAAAATAATATGACCATTTCCATATGTTCAGAAAAAAATGTTTTATAAAACTTCAACATCAAACCTTTATTAAAAAAGAAAAAAGAAACTGTAGCAAAGCAAAAATAGAAAACCTCTCCATTAGCCTAATAAAGGGCACCTATAAAAAATTCACAAAAGACATTGCATTTAATGCTAAAGTAATGAAAACATTCCATTTAAAATCTGGTATTACAATAGGTTTCCCACTTCCACTACTCCTATTCAATATTAATATCTGAGTCAGTGTATTAAGGAAAGAAAAAAAAAGATATAAGGATTAGAAAAATGCTACTCATTATTTGAATATGATAATTATTTACATACAAAATCCAAAATATATACAGAATAAATTATTAGAATCAATAAGATGATTTTGTATAGCATTAGTATACATGATCAGCATAAAATATATTTCTATCCTCCGGCTATATGGAGTTAAAAATGTAATAAAAATGGTACCAGTTATAAAAACATCAATAATCACAAATTAAAGAAGAATAAAGATCTCCTAAAATATGCAAGACCTTTGGGGAGAAAATTGTATAATTTCACTGGAAGGCATTAAAGAAATCTAAGTAAATGGAGACAGACACCACATTCATGGATTAGAAGGCTCTGTGTTATAAAGATGTAAGTCATCCCCAAGTTGATTTGTAAAGATGACAAAATTCCAGTCAAAAATTCACAAATTTTGTTGTGAAACTTGGGAAGCTAATTCCTAAAAATTCATTTGGAAAATCAAAAGTCCTAGAATAGTCCTGAAGTGACACCTAAAATATGAGAAGGTGATACCTTACCAGGTTTCAAGATTTTTTTTATGAATCTATGCCATTTAAAACACTGTGGGATATCGGCACAGAAAGAGACAAATAGATAAACAATGTAGAAAAGACAAGAGATGAAGTCACACATATTTGAAATCTTAAATTATGACAGAGGTGGCAGTCTAAATCACCTGAGAAATGCTGGTGGGGCAAATGCTTAACCATAAAAAGTTAAATTGGAACCCTAGCTCAAACCAGAAACAAAAATTAATTTCAGGTAAATTAAAGATTTAAATGTGACTAGGAAAATTATTAAACTGTTAGTAGGTACAGTTCTTGAGATGGGAAACTACTGGTTAATATCTAGAAATAAAAAAATGCAAAGAAAATGTTTTAAAATCAACCATATTAAGATTAAGTGCAGTATTCTTAAAAATATCTATTAATAACATTGAAAAACAAAACATAGCTAGGAGAAGTAGCAACAAACGTAATTGACAACAGGTTAATATCAACAATATATGAAGAACATGTTTTTTAAATGCACAAACAATCAAATAGAAAAATGGGCAAAATAAATTACAGGCACTTTATAGAAGAAATAATGGTAGATAAATATGTGAGGAGATGTGCAGCCTCAATCATAGTCAGGGAAATGCACATTGCAATAATTAAACATCATTTCACACCCATAAGCTTCTCAACAATATAAAAATCTAATAATATCAAATGTGTAGGATGTGGAGCAACCCAAACTTGTCATTGCTGTACACAGGACAGTAAATCAGTTCAAACACTTTGAAAAAAATTGAAAGCCATTATTTTAACAAATTGAAGGCACACATCTCCTATTACCAGAAGTCCTTTTTAAAATTATTATCCCAATGTCTTGTGCCAGTGAACAAGAAGGTGTATATAAAGATTTTTATAATTTCATTGTTTCTAATTGCAAAAACCTAGAAACAACACAAATATCTGTCAATAGCAGAATGAATAAATATATTCTGGTATAGTGATGAAAGGAAATGTTAAATGGTAATGAAAAATTAATAAATTACAGCCATGAAACTACATGGTTGTATATCAGGAAGATAAGTATGAGTTAAGAAAAGAAAAAAAAAACACATTCAGTGTGATTCCATTTATAAAACATTTTAAAAAAACAAAATTAAACAATACAATGTTTAAGGATACAAATACTAGTACACATTAAAAAACTATAGGAAGAAAAGTAAGGAACTAATGAATGCAAAATTCCTATTATTCATGGCTGGAGAGGCTGGGAAGAGAACAGACAAGAAATCAACAAGAAGGTGTACATTTATATTTATTGGATTATTATTTCTCATATTCTACACTTTTATAAATATCCCTTTGCATACACTCCTTGGGAAAAATAAGCAAAGAAACTCAAACCATACCAAAACAAAAGATGTGCATTAACATTATCAGTAGGGGATACCAGAATGAGATGATTTTTTCTCTTGGACTCCTCTGAATAAGGGAAAAGGATAGCCTGGATATTTCAGAAAATCTGGAGTTGGATGTGTGCACAATTGACGGGTAGGGGGAAGGGGAATATAAGGAGGAAGAAGCTCTGCAAGCTGAGCCTAAGAAAGTCCTAAGACCTGAGAAAGCAATATTTTACTTTTGAGATAAATTTTCAGTACAAAATCAAACAAAAGTCAATAAAGTGTATTTACATGTTAGCAAATATTATATTGGTGTGGGGATGGAGACCTGATGAGAAAGGGTGAATATGATATGACTATTTCAGTGCTTTACTTCAAAATGCTTTTATGATAGAAAATCCCAGTAAATCGCATTACATTCCATGACCAACTTTCTCAGCACATTTTTATTTTTAGCTGCAGAGTAAAAAAACTTTGACTAAATATTGTTACTGACTACTAGCATTCATGCTAAGTTTTCTGCCCCAAATCCAATAAGAAGAAACTGGGTAATAGTTATAGCTGGGGTTAGTGAAATCTTGATCTAGAATATTCCTAAGGTCCCTTATTATTCTAAGCCTTCATGATGCTCTGTTTAACACCACTTAGTAGGAAATGGTCACTTTTACTCCATTCCTTGCATAGGAGAGATGCTGCTTGGTTGAGATTGCTTCACAATTGATTTCTGTAAGCCACTTGGGTTCTGAAATGACAAAAAGACATGTATGTCAGAGTTAGGATGTTCTCTTTCTCCAGCCTAGACTACGCTTGACATGACAATGATAGTGAAACAACAGAGTTGTGCCTCTGAGATCTGGCCCAAAGAGAGGTCAGAAGTGTTACCTGCTTTGGATGACATCTTCAAATAATCAACCTTAAGGATTTTCTTATTGTCACCACACTGGTCTGATTGTCAGGAGATATGCCTTCTAGTCCTGCCTCTGATTTTAACATACCACATGCCTTTGGGCATGTTATTTTCAGTACCTCAATTTCTTCATCAATAACATGAAAAATTTGGACTTGGTGATCTCTAAAGCCTTCTCAGTGGTCAGACATGTTAAACTGTGATTTCATCTGATTTCATCTACTCTCATAGTCCCTTTATGAGGTATGTTGGTGAAGAACCCTATTAAATACATAAACAAATAAACAACAACAGCAACACAACAAAAAACAACCAGAAAATACAGGCATATTAAATCTGTGGCTTTCAAAAATCCCAGAATAAGGAAATAACATAGACGTGTAGCAGATCCTACTCCGCTACTACCATTTTCCCCCCCATTTTTACCAATATAAGAGGATAAATATTTTAGAATTAAATCTGAAAGAGTTGAATGAACACATAGTGATATTACGTGGCTCATCAGTATTGATAATAATTTTAGAACTGGTAAAATTAAATTGCAAGACTTCTAGGATGGGATTTAAAAATGCATTGTTCTTCTGCCCCCTTGTGGAACGTTTAGTGTACTGCAATTATCTGGGTCAGGCATCCCTTGCAAAATGGGTTTTCTCTGGAAAAGCCCAAAGTCCATTCTTTGTTTCCAGAGTACTTTGTTATAAATTTTTGTTTTACTAATACATTTAAAGCAAACAATTTTTCTGCACAACTTAAGCTGAGAATTCTTCAGGGATTTCTAAAATTATTTTCTAAGAGAGATAAAACTTGTCTAGTCCTCAACTTGGCCAAGGCTTATTTCAACTGTATAATTTTAAACAATCAGGAGCCAAAAAACTATTTACTATCATGTTTAAAAAAAACAAAAAAAAAACATGTGTTTATTGAATTTTTAGAGAGGAAGGGAGAGGGATAGAGAGATGGAAACTGCCTCCTGCATGCCCCCTACTGGGGATCAAGCGGCAATCTGGGCATGTGCCCTGCCTGGGAATTGAATCAGTGACCACTTGGTTCATGGGTCGATGCTCAACCACTCAGCCACACAGGCCAGGCTACTGTCATGGTTTTTGAGGCAATAAGTACATCTGATTCTAAAATACACATTGATTAGGGGGGATTTTTAAAATACAAAAAGGTTTAAAGAAAAAAAAGGCATAAATATTTCCAGTAACCACTATTGATTCTTTCAATTATTTTATTCCAGGTTATTTTTTCTAAACATGCAGCAGGTTCTCAAAATATGTCATTTCATTCAACCTCATTTCATTATAACGTTGATGATGAAAAAAATCGACTCCCATACAGGGCCACTGTCCCCTTATGGCTGTATGGGTTTTCTCTGGGGATTCTGGTTTCCTCTCTCATCCCAAAGATGTGCACATTAAGTTAACTGTTGTATCTACATTGTCCCAGTCTGAGTGTGAGCATGTGTTTGTATCCCTGCTATGGAAGGGCGTACTCACAAGGGTGGGTCACCCTTTGAGCCCTGAGCTACCAAGAGAAGTTCTAGCCACCCAAAACCCTGAACTGGAATAAGCAGGTTGGAAAATAATGATCTGACTTGTTTTTATTCATCTTTCTTAAATGGATGAATAGTTCACACTATTTCAGCATTTGATAGTAGAAGTATTTGGGATCTTTATTTATAAGTTTAGTGATGTTTTTGTGATCAGAAATATACCATAGGAACTTAATTCTTTTTTGTATCAATTAGCCTATGGTAAAATTGTTTTCATTATGTGTCAAATTTCGCTTAATGTTGCAGTTTTCAAGAACTTAGCGACAACATTAAGTGATGATTTGCTGTATTTACCATTGTTACTCATAGTAGATGATTAGTAAATAATTGCTGAATATATAGGAATATATATAAGTATTTCCTCTTTTCATCAAATGTCTTTAGTAAAAATAATTTTAACCTCTTAAAATATTCACTCAAATTAATGTGTAAACATATTTCATTGTTTTTATGGTACATGATAAATCTTCATAAGCTATTTTTCAGAAGGTTTGTACTATTTAATATTCCCACTAGAATATAGTTATTTGCAAAATAACTTTCCAAAATTGAATATTATTGTTTACATTTGTACTAAATTGAAGGATGGAGCTGTATCTCACAAATATCTATCCTTTCATTCATATATGTATATAAACACACATATGCATGTGACATGTACGTACATATATATACAGAATATACATAAACAGAGAAAGGTGATGTGATTAGCATTTTAGTTTTGTTTTTATTCTGCTCAAATTTTAATTTTTTACATAAGGAAACATCCATAGTTTTATTTGGAATTTCTTCCATTGTCTTTAAACTTGAAAAGTATTACCATCAGCAATTTGATAATTACTTGCATTTTTATGTCTTGACTTTAAAAAAAAATCACTCTTTTGTAGTATGAGCCATACTAGAATTCAGATGAAGCATTCTTTAGATATATAGAAAATATTCATTTAAATTTAACGTTTCAGAGAAAAATCAATTTCTTCATAGGGTCAAATATTACCACAGCATATTTAAAAATCAGGTTATTAAATACATATTTCCTTAGAAAACATCAAGATGCTTAGGCTAATTGTTCAAAAGCTGTACAGCACTATTAGCATTTCTTAAGCATAGCTGGCATTATTTGGATTCTTCCTAAACTGGAATGAAATATGAAACTACAAAAAAATTGGAACCTGCATCTGTTCAATTTCAGTGATTAAGAAAACAAGTGAGCCTCAAGAAACTTTTAAACACTTTCTTCATCTCCAAGTCTTTTAAAGTATATGAGAATATAGATATGACTTACATATAAAATATTGCTCATAAAGGAAATTATTTCAGAGTTTTCAAAGTAATCACCTAATTGGGTTGATAACTCCACAGATGCTACTTTGACATTCTCCAAAATTCAGGGAAACATGATAGATTGCAGTTCATGTGGAATTCAAGGTTTGTAGGTGGGGTGTAAGGCCCAATATTTCAGTGATTTTGTTTACATTGAATCTTGTTTTCATTAGAATGAAAGATAGATTATAATGGATAAGTTCATAAACAAGGAGAAAGTGCCCTATGGTGTATTTTGCTGGACATAGAGGAGATGAAAGATTATAAAATTTGCTCAAGCAGAATGCAATAATATTGAGCACTTATCATGTATCAAGTTCTATGGTAAATTATATGTGTCAGCTTTTAATATTCATGTAGCAACTGTATGAAATAGTTATTATTGTTATCTATTTAACAGATAGGGAAAATGGGGCATGAAATTGTTAATCACCTTGTCTGAATTCACACAATTGGTAAAAGCCAAGCCAATGTTCAAACCTAGGTCTGTATGATGCCACCAGTTTTAAGCCTTTACCATCTGTGCTCCGTTGCTGGGGATAAACATAGTGAGCTAGATTAGATCTGGTATAGGAGAGAAAAAGTTTTCATAGAGGTCTTGAAGGTAAAACTTGAATAGAGAAAAAATAGAAGAGTATTATTTTTATTTTTTGTTAATCCTCACCTTGAGGATATGTTTTCCCATTGACTTTTAGAGAGAATGGAAGAGGGGGAGACATAGAGAGAGAAATATTGATGTGAGAGAGACACATCAGTTGGTTGCCCCCCGCATGGCTGGGGATCAAGCCTGCCACCAATGTTCATGCCCTTGACTGGAATCAAACCTGCCACCCTTCTGTCTGCAGACCACTGATCTAAGCACTGAGTGAAACTATCCAGGGTGATTTTTTTTTTCAGGGTGAACAGTAAGAGCAAAAGCAGGGAGGTATGAATAAGTAAATAGGAGAGTTAAAAAAAGTAAAATAACTTTTTTTTTACTGTATGCCAATTATTTAAATGTTTTCAAAAACAATTCTGTAATTTTAATAACACAATTTTTAAAAACCATGAAAAAGCACAAAATGAAATTAAAATCCTCTATAATACCACTTCTCAGAAATATATAAACAGGGATTTTAATAGTATCATAATGATATAGAAATGTATAGTGTATTTTTAAGTAAATGCATCATTCATATTTTATATTCCTACCAAATTATCACTTATTTATGTTATCAATCTAGTTAGCCTGTTATAGATTTATACTGAAAATATCCACAAGATGTGGTTTATTTTTTTCAACTTAGGTATGTGCTCTGACTGGGAATCGAGCCTGCAATCTTTTTTCCCCCCCGTGTATGAGAGGACACTCCAACCAACTGAGACACATGGCCAGAGCAAATGTGGTTTATTTTCATTTTTCCTTGCAAGGTTAACAAATAATTAGTTACTTGTCATGGATTTTTGCCCTGAAAGAGTCACTGAGAGTCTTTTCTTTTGCTTATAGTATGGCATCTGGTATTCATTTGTGAATTCTTTCTTTTTTACTTCCTTTGCTTAATTTTGTTTTAGGTTGATTTTGTTTTTGCTAGCTCATTTTGTTGTCATTTTTCTTTTCATAGATAGTTATCACCCATTTTCATTATGGTCTTGATTCTGTTATCTTGCTTTAAGCTTGCTAATTTTAATGTTTCTTATTTCTTTTCTACTCTGATTCCTTCTGTTGTCCTGATTGTTTTATTTTCCTTACCTTCTAATTCTGCAGGTTCTTATTCTTTCCCTGCTAAATAACCAGTAATGTAAACAAAGATCATCATAAAATTAATTAGGAACAATTTTAAGACAAACTTATAGTAACAAAACTTGGAGAATTTGGTTTAAGTCTCTAAAAGCCCAAGGAAATAGGTCTATTTTCAGAAATTGTCTTATTTAAATAAAGTCCAAATCAAGGCAATATTAGTGAAATCAAATGTATTGGAGGGAATAAATTTCCAAGTTTGTGAAAAATTATTTTACATATATAAACTGGCAAAATTATCACCTTGAATATTTTTCAAATGTAAACTCAGAATAACTTATAAATTCTAAGAGTTCATCAGTATGTGTGAATTAATTTTTTTAAAGTTCCATGAGAATCTATACCCAACTGGTAAATTTGGGTTGGGGTGGTCAAGAAATATGAAAACTAGGGCCGGTGCACAAAATTTCTCTTTTATATGAAAACTAGGGACCGGTGCACAAAATTCGTGCAGTGGGTGTGTGTGTCCCTCAGCTCAGCCTGCACCCTCTCCAATCTGGGACCCCTCAAGGGATGTCCGACTGCCCATTTAGGCCCGATCCCAGTGGATTCAGGCCTAAATGGGCAGTCGGACATCCCTCTCACAATCCAGGACTGCTGGCTCCCAACTGCTCACCTGCCTGCCTTCCTGATTGCCTCTGCCTGCCAGCCTGATCACCCCCTAACCACTCCCTTGCCAGCCTGATTGATGCCTAACTGCTCCCCTGCCAGCCTGATTGCCCCTAATTGCCCTCCCCTGCAGTCCTGGTCCCCCCAATTGCTCTCCCCTGCAGGCCTGGGTCCCCCTGAACTGCCCTTCCCTGCTGGCCTGATCTCCCACAACTGCCCTCCCTTGCAGGCCTGGTCCCTCCCAACTGCCCTTCCCGCCTGGCCATCTTCTGGTAGCCATCTTGTGTCCACATGAGGGCAGCCATCTTTGACCACATGGGGGCAGCCATCTTGTGTTGGAGTGATGGTCAATTTGCATATAACTCTTTTTTTAGATAGGATTTTATAATTATATCATGACATACTATGGAACTTAACTATTCCAAAATAAGAGTGTACAAGGGTATACCTAACCTATTAGAAAGAAGCTTTATCATTTTCAGTGGCTATGTCATGGAGAAATTCAGCAATGATTTTTCATGAGAAAAACAGGTCTCAAAGCATTTTGCAATAGACATTAATTAGGCTGGGCTCTAATCCTCTGATTTTCACTAGGAAACAGCATGATATTGTTTCCTATGCATTTAACTGTCTGGTGCCCCATGAGAAGTATAGGCTGAGCAAAATAACACTTCTAAATTTTAGGATGGAAGAAGTGAGGACCATAAAACGACTGGCTTAAGACCATCATAATATTTACAGAAAGTAATTATAAAACTGAATCCCTAGGACAGGTGACTCTTTAACCCTTATGCACAATTTGCTGCTTTAGCCAATGGAAATTATGTCCATTCTTTTCTCCATAACATTGAAGTATTATTTGTTATTGCGTAAATATTAAAGCCACAAATATTTGAATGTCATTTTTTAAAGTGAAGTTTAAAAACAGTTTTAATATATTTTGAATTCCTTTAGATCTGTGGAGAAAAGGCAATATTTCCAGTGGTCCAGTGAAATGTTTTTCTTTTTCCAAATAAAAAGCATGTAATTTCAAAGAAAAGGTGAGTGTTTTCCAAAATTTGGATGATGTCAGGCAGTTACAGAATAACAATGCAAATCCACTGAAGGATGTGTTTAAGAATGCAACTTGAAGTCCTTGTTCTCTTTTTTTTTTACTGTTCTGTTTCCCAAAAAAGGAAAAGATGCTAAAAAAAACAATACAGTGGGTTCTTCACAAAACATTTCAAATGCCAGCTTTAGTTCTGTCATCAATAAACCCAATATACTTATGCAAACTAAATAAATAGCAATGTGAACCACAGAATTCTGTGTCTTGTCACTTTAACTTTTAGGATTGATATCATAAAACATAAACTTTTTTATTCTAAAGCCCAGCCATGTATTTATGATATTTTCAATACTTAAACTTTTGACAAGTTCTTTCTATCATCACATTCCTTACAAAGTAATTGTGGAAAACTCGCAATCTGTGAAAAATTCTAGCCCCTTTAAAAGGTCCTGGAAAACTCCACCTGGCTTTGTGTGCCAGAAGCCATCAGAGGAGGTAGATTCCTGGCTTGCTATATCAATGATTTATGTGTTTTCTTTTACCTGAGAATAATTTCACATTTTTCCTGGTTGATAATTATTAGAACTGTATCATTATCGAATTCAGATATGCAATTTTTTTCTGTAAAAGACCAGGTAACAAATATTTTAGGCTTTGTGGGCCATATAGTCTGTTACAACCACAGACAATAAGTAAATGGGTATAGCTGAGTTCCAATAAGTCGTTACTTACAGAAACAGGCAAACTTAAAAACAATAATTGAGGATGGAATTTAGAGCTTTTGCAACATCTCCTTTTCCTATTCTTAATCATCAATGAGTTGAGATCAAGCAAAATTAAATAAATAAATAAATAAATAAATAAATAAATAAATAAATAAATAAAACAGATTTTTCAAGGGATTAGAAGTGAAGTCTTAAATTTGTACTTAAAGGCCATACTCACTGCTCTTTGCAGGACTCAAACAAGATGCTCCTAGCTGCTCCAGGATCCCAGTGCTGAATACCAAGCCCTTATCTCCTATAACTAACCCTCATAAACACTACTGATACAATTTTTTGTCTGTAGCTGTCACCTTACTACATATTTATGTTCTAGCTAAAATACTAGTAAACAAGGGAATCTTTCTTCATTGAAGCATCATGTCATTTTTGTCGCTGCTCAATGACTTTTCACTTACTTATCTGGCTTTTGTGCCAAATGCTAATTATATTTGAGCACATGACCATTGCCACATTAAACTTAGAGACATAAGCTAGTGCCTTTGCATGTTTACTGCTTATCTTTGGCTATGATTTCCTGTCCACTGCAGTACATAAATAATTAGGCAGATTTCAGGAGGGTCATTTCCCCATCACTTAATTCTTTTCCCTATAATGGCCCATAAATTTGACTACCATTTGCCTTTTTCTTTGCTTTTATAAAGTGATGTTCTCATTTTCAAAAATGTTTTGAATAATTTAAAAGTTGTTTCACCTGAATGCTGTATAATTTTGTTAATCAGTGTCACCCCAATAAATTTTAAAAAGGGGGGAAAGTTGATTCAATAGTATAACATTTTTCTAAGTGACATTCTAAAATTTGGGTTGGTTTCATAAATTAACTACTTATAGATATAGTAGCTTAATCAACCTCCATAAATAGATACTTTTTGAGCATTTACTATGGGCAAGGCATTATACTAAGCATTGTACCAAACTATCAAATGTACATCTGTAATCTACCAACAAAATCAATTTAACATAGATATTGTCCACAATTATCTGCATACCATACTCTATTGTCTGATTTATTTTGCTAAAGGAGATTTATATTTAATGTTATTGAAACAAGATACATTGGTATATTCTGAGGAAAACATCATCCAAGTTAGTTATTTGTGTAGTGAGGATAGAAATATGAACTTCTTAGGTATAGCATGATATACTCAAAACCGATTATTTCTTTGGACCAGGATTGTTCCTATGTAGAAAACTATGTAGTTGAGATCACCAAGAATACAAATTTTATGCTTTAACAAGATAAAATTGCTATTTCTCTATCTGATTATAAGATAACTAGAGGCCTGGTGCATGAAATTCGTGCAATTGGGGGGATATCCCTCAGCCCAGCTTGCACCCTCTCCAATCTTGGACCCCTAAGGAGATGTATGGCAGTCAGACATCCCTTTCACAATCCGGGACTGCTGGCTCCCAACTGCTCACCTGCCTGCCAGCCTGATCACCCCATAACCACTCCCCTGCCAGACTGATTTATGCCTAATTGCTCCCCTCCCAGCCCAATAGGTCCCAACTGCCCTCTCCTGCTGGCCTGGTAACCCCCAACTGCCCTCCCCTCAGGCCTGGACCCCCCAACTGCCCTCCCCTGCCAGCCCGGTTACCCCCAAATGCCCTCCTCTGCTGGGCCAATCATCCCCAACTGCCCTCCCCTGCTGGCCCAGTAAACCCCAACTGCCCACCCCTACTGGCCTGGTCGCCCCAACTGCTCTCCCATGCAGGCCTGATCACCCTCAACTGCCCTCCCCTGCTGGCCTGATTGCCCACAACTACGCTCCCCACCAGCCATCTTTGACCAAATTGTGTGAGGGTGTGAAGGTCAATTTGCATATTACCTCTTTATTATATAGGATTGTTATTCATATATTTAACTACTGCCTGATAAATGAGATATCATTTTGCTATTTTTAAAAGTTTGGGGATTTCTGAAAAAGATGGCGACCGGCAGGAAGGTAGGGAGAGAGAGAGTGTGAGTGAAGAACCCATAGAGGAGAGTGTAGACGTGTGAGGTGTGTGTGTGTGTATGAGCTAGGGTCAGTTAGATTCTGCAGGTCTTTCAAGGGGCTCCCTAACCGGGCAGTCCTAGACGGTGGAGCCCCGCGCACAAAGCGGACACTTCTCGGCAGCTGGTGCGGACGCGGAGACCACGCCATCTTGGGAAACAGAACTGCCTGAGACCGGGATACTGGCTTCTGACACAAACCAGGACCCTGCAGCCACTGAGGACAGAGAACTGCTATCAAAGCTTCAGACCAACAAACAATAAGAATCCACACTTCCCCGCAGATTTCCATGAGTCAAAGAGCCTATCCCCCTCCCCGCAGGCGCGCAGATAGCGCCATAGTAACTGATAGACCCGCCCCTCCCCCAAGCTGCTGAGTGCCCACAGGCGCGTGGAAAGTGCCATAGTAACTGATAGACCCGCCCCTCGCCGAAGCTGCTGAGCTTTGCGCAGGGAAGCACTCCCCCTTAGGGAATTTGGCGCGCGCGCGGGACAGAAGCATCTCCCAGTCGGGGAAATCTGTCAGTGCACACAGAGGGCTCCCCTTCAGGGAATTTGGGGAAATTTGGCTTGCGGGTCACAGCTCCCCCTTTGGGGATTCTTAGAGCGTGCACAGAGGGGCTTCCCTTTGGGGAATTTGGCACGCAGGATGGACTCCGCCCCCCTTCCGGGACTCTGGGAGAGTTCACGGAGCCAGCTCACCTTCAGGATTTTAAGAATGTGCACTCTAGCCGGTTTGGCTCAGTAGAGAGAGCACACACAGGACACAGCTCCACTTCAGGGAATTTGGCACGCTGGACACAGCTGCCTGGGATCCCTGACTCACAGCGCATTCACACTAAGAGGCAGCGACTCCAATTGTTGGTGCATGCACACACAGGGACCCTGATTCTCAACGAGAAACCGCACAAAGCAACAGAGACTTTGACACTCGAGTCTTGGTGCAGACACAGGGAAACTCTTGACTCCTGGCACATGCTAAGGATCTCATTTTCGGCACATACCAACAGTGTGGTGCAGACAGGGCCCCTGATTCTAAGTGTGCACATGAGACCACACGGAACACTGGGGACACTGACCCTGGGAAAGTCTGCTTCCAGCCAACCAAAGGCAGCCATACGTCCTAGTGTCAGAGCACTTCAGTGAAACTCGGGTGGAGCAAAGTCCCCACAGCACACGGCCCAGGTCCACGCAAACGGAAGCTTGAGCTTCCTGGTAATAGCCAGAATGGGGAAAAGAAATAACTCACAGAGGAAAGAAAATGTGGAGTCGCCAAGAAAGGAAATTAGTGAAACTAAAGCTTGCAACATGACCGAAAAGGAGTTCAGAGTAATGGTCGTGGAATTTATACATCGGATGGATGAGAAAATCGACAACTTATGCAAGAATCAGGAAGAAATGAAAAGTGATATAGCTACAATCAAAAACACCATGGAAAGTTTCAACAGTAGACTAGAAGAAGCAGAGGACCGAATTAGTGAGTTAGAAGATCAGGTACAGAAACAAGCTCAATCTGAACAGCAATTGGAGAAAAAAATTAAAAAGCAGGAGGAAAGCCTAAGGGAGCTTTGGGACAACATGAAAGGAAGTAACATGCATATAATAGGGCTACCAGAAGGACAAGAAGAGCAGCAGGGATTAGAAAATCTATTTGAAGAAATAATGAAAGAAAACTTCCCGGATATGGGAAAGATAAAAGTTACGCAAGTACAGAGAGTCCCAAGCAGGATCAATCCCAAAAGACCAACACCAAGACATGTCATAATTTCAATGGCAAATATAAATGATAAAGAGAGAATCCTAAAGGCTGCAAGAGAGAGACAGAGAGTTACCTACAAAGGAACACCCATCAGATTGTCAAATGATTACTCAACAGAAACACAACAAGCGAGAAGTGAATGGAAGGAGGTATACAAAGTGTTGCAAAGCAAAGGACTGAATCCAAGAATACTATATCCAGCAAGACTATAAATCAAAATTGAAAGGGAAATCAGGAGCTTTGCAAACAAAAAAAGCCTCAGGGAGTTTATCACTACCAAACCAGCAATGCAAGAATTGCTAAAGGGAATACTGTAAAAAGAAGAAATAAACAGGTAAGAAGGAATACAGACACAAAAATAGATATGACTGCAAGCAAATACCTTTCAGTAATAACTTTAAATGTAAACGGACTAAATGCTCCAATCAAAAGACATCGAGTAGCTGAATGGATAAAAAAACACGACCCATATTTATGCTGCCTACAAGAGACCCACCTCAGAACAAGAGACTCACACAGTTTGAAAGTGAAGGGATGGAAAAATATCTTTCAGGCAAATGGAAATGAAAAAAAAGCTGGGGTAGCAATACTTATATCTGACAAAATAGACCTCAAAGTAAAGGCCATAACAAGAGATAAGGAAGGCCACTTCATAATACTAAAGGGAGAAATCCAACAAGAAGAAATAATTCTGGTAAACATATACGCTCCCAATATAGGAGCACCCAAATACATAAAAAAACTCCTGGAGGATTTCAAGGGAGAGATTAATAGCAATACAATCATAGTAGGAGACTTTAATACCCCACTATCACCATTGAACAAATCCTCTAAACAAAAAATCAGCAAAGAAACAGCAATCCTAAATGACTCACTAGACCAGATGGAATTAATTGACATCTTCAGAACATTTCACCCCAAAGCCACAGAATATACATTCTTCTCAAGTGCACATGGGTCATTTTCAAAGATAGACCATATGCTGTGTCACAGGCAAAGTCTCTTCAAATTCAAGAAGATAGAAATTATATCAAGCATCTTCTCAGATCACAGTGGCATAAAACTGGAAATCAACTACAATAAATACTATCCAAAGAAATCAAACACATGGAGACTAAACAGCATGTTATTAAACAAGGACTGGGTCACCAGAGAGATCAAGGAAGAAATAAAAAAACATCATGGCAACAAATGACAATGAAAACACAACAATCCAAAATCTATGGGACACAGCGAAAGCAGTCTTCAGAGGGCAGTTCATAGCTCTACAAGCCTATTGCAAAAAAAAAGGAAACGATGGTAATAAATTACTTAACCCTACAACTCAAAGAGATAGAAAAAGAGCAGCAAGAAAAGCCCAGTGTAACCAGAAGGAAGGAAATAACAAAGATCAGAGCGGAGATAAATGACATAGAGACCAAAGAAACAATACATAAGATCAACAAAACCAAGAGCTGGTTCTTTGAAAGGATAAACAAGATTGATGGACCTCTAGCCAGGCTCACCAAGAAGCAAAGAGAGAGGACCCAAATAAACAAAATCAGAAATGAAAGAGGTGAAATAACAACAGACCCCGCTGAGATACAAAGGATTGTTACAAAATACTACGAACAACTCTATTCCAACAAACTGGACAACCTGGAGGAAATGGACAACATTCCTAGAAAAATATAACCTTCCAAAAATCAATCAAGAAGAATCTAAACAGCTCAATAGGCCAATAACTATGGACGAAATTGAAGCAGTCATCAAAAAGCTTCCAGCAAACAAAAGCCCGGGGCCTGATGGCTTCACAGGAGAGTTTTACCAAACATTCAAGGAAGAACTAAAACCTATCCTCCTCAGACTATTCCAAAAAATTCAAGTGGAAGGTATACTTACAAGCTCCTTCTATGAAGCCAGCATCACCCTAATACCAAAACCAGATAAAGACAACACAATGAAAGAGAATTACAGACCAATATCCCTCATGAACATAGATGCCAAAATCCTCAACAAAATTCTAGCAAATCGGCTCCAGAAGTACATCAGAAAGATCATATACCATGACCAAGTAGGATTTATCCCAAGAATGCGAGGATGGTACAATATCCGCAAATCAATAAACGTGATACATCACATAAACAAATTGAAAGATAAAAATCACATAGTCATATCAATTGATGCAGAAAAAGCATTTGACAAAATCCAACACCCTTTCTTGATAAAAACTCTCAACAAGGTGGGAATAGAAGGCTCATACCTCAACATAATAAAAGGTATATATGATAAACCCACAGCAAACATCATACTCAATGGACAAAAACTAAAAACATTTCCCCTAAGAACAGGAATGAGACAGGGATGCCCACTCTCACCACTCCTGTTTGACATAGTACTGGAAGTATTAGCCATTGCAATTAGACAAGAAGAAGAAATAAAAGGCATCCAAATTGGAAAAGAACAAGTAAAGCTGTCTTTATTTGCAGACGACATAATATTGTACATAAAAAACCCGAAAGACTCTGTCAAAAAACTAATAGACTTAATAAATGAATTCGGCAATGTAGCAGGATTCAAAATTAACGCCAAGAAATCTATGGCCTTTCTATACACCAATAGTGAACTTACAGACAGAGAGACTAAAAAGGCAATCCCATTTACCGTTGCACCAAAAAAATTAAGATACCTAGGAATAAACTTAACTAAGGAGGTAAAAGACCTATACACGGAAAACTACAGGACACTGAAAAAAGAGATAGAGGAAGATGTAAACAGATGGAAGAACATACCATGTTCATGGATTGGTAGAATCAATATCATTAAAATGTCCATACTACCCAAAGCAATCTATAGATTCAATGCACTCCCCATTAAAATACCAACGGCATATTTCACAGACCTTGAAAGAACTCTCCAAAAATTCATCTGGAATAAAAAATAACCCTGAATAGCCACAGCAATCCTGAGAGAGAAGAATAAAGTAGGAGGGATCTCAATACCAGATTTCAAGCTGTATTACAAAGCCACTGTTCACAAAACAGCCTAGTACTGGCACAAGAACAGACATATAGATCAATGGAACAGAATAGAGAATCCAGATATTGACCCAAACCACTATGCTCAATTAATATTTGACAAAGGAGGCATGAACATACAATGGAATAAAGACAGTCTCTTCAATAAATGGTGTTGGGAAAATTGGACAGATACATGCAAAAAAATGAAGCTTGATCACCAACTTACGCCATACACAAAAATAAACTCAAAATGGATACAGGACTTAAACATAAGATGGGAAACCATAAAAATACTAGAGCAATCCACAGGCAGCAAATTCTCAGACATATGCCAAAAGAAATTCTTCACTGACACTGCACCTAGGGCAATGGAAGCTAAAGAGAAAATAAACAAATGGGACTACATAAAAATAAAAAGCTTTTTCACAGCAAAAGAAACCATCAACAAAACTACAAGAAGACCCACTGCATGGGAGAATATATTTGCAAATGGCATCACTGATAAAGGTTTAATCTCCAACATCTACAGGCAGCTTATAAAACTTAATAAAAGGAATATAAATGATCCAATAAAAAAATGGGCAACAGACCTAAATAGAATCTTTTCCAAAGAAAACAGAAGGAAGGCCAAGAGACACATGAAAACATGCTCAACGTCACTAATTATCCGAGAGATGCAAATCAAAACAACAATGTGGTACCATCTCACACTGGTCAGAATGGCTATCATCAACAAATCAACAAACGACAAGTGTTGGCGAGGATGCAGAGAAAAAGGAACCCTCGTGCACTGCTGGTGGGAATGAAGACTGGTGCAGCCACTGTGGAGAACAGTGTGGAGTTTCCTCAAAAAACTGAAAATGGAACTCCCATTTGACCCAGTAATCCCACTCCTGGGAATATATCCGAAGAAACTAGAAACACCAATCAGAAAGGATATATGCACCCCTATGTTCATAGCAGCACAATTCACCATAGCTAAGATTTGGAAACAGCCTAGGTGCCCGTCAGCAGATGACTGGATCAGAAAACTGTGGTACATCTACACAATGGAATACTATGCTGCCATAAAAAAGAAGGAATTCTCATCATTTGCAGCAACCTGGATGGAATTGGAGAACATTATGTTAAGTGAAATAAGTCAGTCAATGAAAGAAAAATACCACATGATCTCACTCATTTATGGATAATAAAGAACATTATAAACTTGAACAAAAAGATAGATACAGAGACAGTAAAGCATCAAACAGACTGACAAATTACAGGGGGAAGGTTAGGGAGAGGTGGGGGAGATAAGAGATCAATCAAAGGACTTGTGTGCATGCATATAAGCATAACCAATGGATGCAAAACTCTGGGGGGTGAGGGCATATATGGGAGTGGGGTGGGGGGGCAATGGTAAGATATGTACACATATAATACCTTAATAAAAAAATTGGAAAAAAAATAAATTAAAATAAAAATAAAAGTTTGGGGGGGGGGGTGTCGTTATTTTTAAATACTTTATTTTTTTAAGAGTAGTTTTAGGTTCACAGCAAAATTGTGAGGAAAGTAGAGAATTTTCACATATATCCCCAGCCCCCACACATGCACAGCCTCCCTCATTATTAACAACTCCCATCAGAGTGGTACAATTGCTACAATTGATGACCCTACATTGACACATCATCACCAAAAGTCCATAGCTGACAATAAAATTCACTCTTTTTTAAAAATTTTATTTTATTGCTTAACATTTTACAAAGAGTAGTACATATTTCTCCTTTTTTACTCCATTGTCCTTCCCCCAGTCTCTCCTACCCCCAGCATCTTGCGTCCATTGGTGATGCTTATATGCATGCATACAAATCCTTTGGTTGATCTCTTACCTCCTCCCACTAACCCTCCCCAGCCTTCCTACTGTATTTTTTATAGTCTGTTCAATGCTGCTCTGCCTCTGTATCTATTTTTGTTCATCAGTTTATAATGTTTTTTATTATCCATAAATGAGTGAGATCATGTGGTATTTATCTTTCACTGACTGGCTTATTTCACTTAGCATAATGCTCTTCACATCCATCCATGCTGTTGCAAATGGTAAGAATTCCTTATTTTTTATAGCAGTGTAGTATTCCATTGTGTAGATGTACCACAGTTTTCTAATCCATTCATATGCTGATGGGCATTTAGGCTGTTTCCAAATCTTAGCTATGGTAAATTGTGTTGCTATGAACATAGGGGTTCATGTGTCCTTTCTGATTGGTGTTTCTGGTTTCTTGGGATAAAGTCCTAGAAGTGGGATTACTGGGTCAAGTGGAAGTTCCATTTTTAAGTTTTTGTGGGAACTCCATACTGTCTTCCACAGTGGCTGCACCTGTCTGCATTCCCACCAGCAATGCAGGAGGGTTCCTTTTTCTCTGCATCCTCGCCAGCACTTATCGTTTGTTGATTTGTTGATGATAGCCCTTCTGGCTGGTGTGAAATGGTACCTCATTGTTGTCTTGATTTCCATCTCTCGAATGATTCGTGACTTTAAACCTGTTTTCATATGTCTCTTGGCTTTCTGAATGTCCTCTTTCGATAAGTGTATATTTAAATCATTTGCCCATTTTTTTGATTGGATTGTTTATCTTCCTTTTGTTAAGTTGTATGAGTTCCTTGTAAATGTTGGAGATTAAACCCTTATCTGAGATAACATTGGCTCATATGTTCTCCCATGCAGTGGCATCTCTTGTTGTTTTGCTGATAGTTTCTTTTGCTGTGCACAAGCTTTTTATTTTGATGTAGTCCCATTTTTTAAAATTTTCTCTTTAGTTTCCATTGCCCTAGGAACTGAATTGGTAAAAATATTGCTACGACAAATGTCTGCTATTTTGCTGCCTATAGCTTCTTCTGAGATTTTTATTTTTTTCCATCTTACATTTAAGTCCTTTATCAATTTTGAGTTTATTTTTGTGTATGGTGTAAGTTGGTGGTCTAGTTTCATTTTTTTGCAAGTATCTGTCCAGTTTTCCCAACACCATTTATTGAAGAGACTGTCTTGTCTCCATTGTATAATCTTGCCTGCTTTGTCAAATATTAATTGAGCATACTGGGTTGGGTCAATTTCTAGGTTCTCTGTTCTGTTCCACTGGTCTATATGTCTGTTCAGTTGCCAGTACCAGGCCGTTTTGAGAACAGTGACTTTGTAGTATAGCTTGATATCTGGTATTGTGATCCCTCCTACATTGTTCTTCTTTCTCAAGATTGCCACAGATATCTGGGGTCTTTTTTTATTCCAGATGAATTTTTGGAAAGTTTGTTCTAGGTCTGTGAAGTACGCCGTTGGTATTTTAATGGGGGTTGCATTGAATATATAGATTGCATTGAGTAGTATGAACATTTTAATGATGTTGATTCTACAAATCCATGAACATGGTATATTCTTCCATTTGTTCATGTCTTCCTTTATCTCTTTTTTCAATGTCCTGTAGTTTTCTGAGTACAGATCTTTTACGTCCTTAGTTAAGTTTATCCCTTGGTATCTTAATTTTTTTTGGTACAATAGTAAATGGTATTGTTTTTTCACTTATCTTTCTGTGAGTTCATTATTAGTGTATAAAAAGGCCATAGACTTCTGGTTGTTAATATTGTATCATGCTACTTTGCCAAATTCACTTATTAGGTGCAGTAGTTTTTTGATGGAGTCTTTGGGGTTTTCTATGTATAGTATCATATCATCTGTGAATAAGGACAGTTTTACTTCTTCTTTTCCAATTTAGATGTCTTTTATTTCTTCTTCTTGTCTGATTGCTATGGCTAGCACTTCCAGTACTATGTTGAACAGGAGTGGTGAAAGTGAGCATCCCTGTCTTGTTCCCGTTCTTAGGGGAAATGTATTTAGTTTTTGCCAATTGAGTATGATGTTGGCTGTAGGTTTGTCATATAAGCCTTTTATTATGTTGAGGTATGATCCCTCGATTCCTATTTTGTTGAGGGTTTTTATCAAGAAAGGGTGTCGGGCCGAAACCGGTTTGGCTCAGTGGATAGAGCGTCGGCCTGCGGACTGAAAGGTTCCAGGTTGGATTCTGGTCAAGGGCATGTACATTGGTTGCGGGCACATCCCCAGTAGGGGGTGTGCAGGAGGCAGCTGGTCGATGTTTCTCTCTCATTGATGTTTCTAGCTCTCTATCCCTCTCCCTTCCTCTCTGTAAAAAATCAATAAAATATATTTTAAAAAAAAGAAAAAAAAAAGAAAGGGTGTCGGATTTTGTCAAATGCTTTTTCTGCATTAACCTTTTGCACTCAGATGTCAAGTGTGACTCGACACGGTTAGCATTATTAGCAGCTCTTTTTATACTCTTTGAATGTATCAATAATTTGAAATATAAAAAAAATCCAAATAAATAAGTTGGTATGAAAAGAAACTTCAGTTTTTTATTCTACTGCCGCGCTTTGTAAAATCTGGGGTATTTAAAAATTAAATACCAAGTAGAATAAAGAAATCGAGAAAAAAAGCAAGGGAGTGCAAAGGGTTAATTGATATGATAATATGATAATATGATTTTTGTCTCTCAGTTTGTTTATGTGATGTATCACATTTATTGGTTTGTGGATATTGTACCATTCTTGCATCCCTGGAATAAATCCCACTTGGTCATAGTGTATGATTTTTCTAATGTAATGCTGAATTCAATTTGCTAGAATTTTGTTGAGGATTTTAGCATCTATGTTCATCAAAGATATTGGCCTGTAGTTCTCTCTTTTTGCGGTGTCTTTATCTGGCTTTGGAATTAGGGTGAAGCTGGCTTCATAGAAAGAGCTTGGAAGTGTGCCTTCCTCTTGAATTTTTTGATATAGTCTGAGGAAGATAGGTTTTAGACCTTCTTTGAATGCTTGGTAGAACTCCCCTGTAAGGCCATCCGGACCAAGGCTTTTGTTTGCTGGAAGATTTTTTATCACTGCTTCAATTTCTTTGGTAGTTATTGGCCTATTCAGGTTTTTTTATTCTTCTTGATTGAGTTTTGGGAGCTTGTACTTTTCTCAGAATATGTCCATTTCATCTAGGTTTTCCATTTTGTTGGAATAGAGTTGTTCATAGTATTTTTTTCATAATCATTTGTATTTCTGTTTTATTGGTTGTTATTTCACCTCTTTCATTTCTGATTGTGTTTATTTTGGTCCTCCCTCTTTGCTTCTTGGTGAGACTGGCTAGAGGTTCATCAATCTTGTTTATCCTTTCAGAGAACCAGCTCTTGGTTTTGTTGATCTTTTGTATTGTTTTTTTGGTCTCTATGTCATTTATTTCCGCTCTGATTTTTATTATTTCCTTCCTTCTGCTTATGCTGAGCTTTTCTTGTTGCCCTGTTTCTAACTCTTTGAGTTATAGGGTTAGGTAATTTATTACCGTTGTTTCTTGTTTTTTGAGATAGGCCTGCAGAGCTATGAACTTCCCTCTCAGGACTGCTTTTGCTGTGCCCCATAGATTTTGGATTCTTGTGTTTTCATTGTCATTTGTTGCCTTGATGCTTTTTATGTCTTCTTTGATCTCTCTGGTAACCCATTCATTGTTTAAAAGCATGCTATTTAGCCTCCAGGTGTTTGATTTTTTAAATTGTTTTTATTATAGTTGATTTCTAGTTCTATGCCATTGTGATCTGAGAAGATGCTTGATATGATTTCTATATTCTTGAATTTGAAGAGACTTTGCCTGTGCCCCAATATGTGGTCTATCTTTGAAAATGACCTATGTGCAATTGAGAAAAATGTATATTCTGTGGCTTTGGGGTGGAATGTTCTGAAGATGTCAACTAATTCCATCTGATCTAGTGAGTTATTTCAGATTGCTGTTTCTTTGCTTATTTTTTGTTTAGAGGATTTGTCCAGTGGTGTTAGTGGGGTATTAAAGTTCCCTACTATGTTTTGCTGTCAATCTCTCCCTTGATATCCTCCAGAAGTTTTTTTTATGTATTTGGGTGCTCCTGTATTGGATGCATATATGTTTACCAGAGTTATATTTTTTTGTTGAATTGCTCCCTTTGGTAGTATGAAGTGGCCTTCCTTATCTCTTGTTATGGCCTTCACTTTGAGGTCTAAATTGTTGTATATAAATATTGCTACCCCAGCTTTTTTCATTTTCATTCGCCTAAAAAACCTTTTTACATTCCTTCAACATCAGTCTGTGTGAGTCCTTTGTTCTAAGATTGGTTTCCTGTAGACAGGAGGTATGCGGGTCATGTTTTCTTATCCACTCAGCTACCCTATGTCTTTTGATTGGGGCAGTTAATCCATTTACATTTAAAGTTATTATTGATAGGTACATGTTTGTTGCCATTTTTATTCTTTATGCCTGTATTCCTTCTTTCTTTCTTATTTCTTCTTTTTATAGCAGACCCTTTAGCATTTCTTGCATTGTTGGTTTGGTGGTAATAAACTCCCTTAGTCCTTTTTTGTCTGTGAAGCTCCTGGTTTCACCCTCAATTTTTATTGATATCCTGGCTGGGTACAGTATTCTTGGATTCAGACAGTTGCTTTGCATGACTTTGTATATTTCATTCCATTCCCTTCTGGCCTGGCATGTTTTTGTTGAGAAATCAGTCAATAGTGTGGTGGGAGATCCTTTGTAGGTAACTTTCTGTCTCTCTCTGGCAGCCTTTAAGATTCTTACTTTGTCATTGGTATTTGTCAATTTAATTATAATGTGTCTTGGCGTCGATCTTTTGGGGTTCATCTTGTTTGGGACTCTGTGAGCTTCTTAGACTTGTGTGAGTTTTTTTCTTCCCGATATCAGGGACATTTTCTGTCATTATTTCTTCAAACAGGTTTTCTATTCCTTGCTCCATTTCCTCTCATTCTGGCACCCCTATTATGTGGATGTTGTTTCTTTTTGTGTTGTCCCAATGTTCCCTTAGGCTCTCCTCCTGTATTTTAAGTTTTTTTTCTAGATGCTGCTCTACTTGGGTATTTTTTCCTTCCTTGTCTTCTAGCTCACTGATGTGGTCCTCTGATTCTTCTAGTCTACTCTTGATGCTTTCTATTGAGTTATTTATTGCAGTGATGTAATTTTTCATTTCTTCTTGGTTATTCTTTTTTTTAAAAAATATATTTTATTGATTTTTTTACAGAGAGGGAGAGAGAGGGATAGAGAGTTAGAAACATCGATGAGAGAAACATCTATCAGCTGCTTCCTGCACACCCCCTACTGGGGATGTGCCCGCAACCAAGGTACATGCCCTTGACCGGAATCGAACCTGGGACCCTTGAGTCCGCAGGCTGACGCTCTATCCACTGAGCCAAACCAGTTTCGGCTCTTCTTGGTTATTCTTTATTTCCTCTTGGTTCTTACACATATTGTTGAATTTGTCTTTCATCCTTTTCAGAGACCTTATGAGCATTGCTCTGTATTCTTTCTCTGTCATATTGCTTGCCTCATTTCATTTACTTCATTTTCTGATGATTCCTTCTTTTCTTTCATATGTGGGCTGTTTCTTTGTCTCCCCATGATCACTCCTCTCAGGATTTCTGGTTATGTAGCTGTCTCTCTCCTGCGTTGACTTAAAGGCACAAAATACAACACAACAAGACACAACACACTGGGCACCAACCACAAATGTATTCACAATACTAATACGCCTAAATAGAGGTGACCACCAGAGAAAAGAGAATTAGGGAGCAGAGATGAGTGCAAAAATGATATTGATAAAAGGAAAAAATGTAAGAGAGAAAAGAGAGAGAAGAAAAAAAAGAAGGGGAAATATATGAGTTTGAGGAGAAAACTCCAATAAAACAACAACTAATCCAAAAAATGCAAAAATCAAACACCCAGAGGTGAATGCTAACTGCAAAGAACAACTAATCCAAAAAATGCAAACAACATACCTCCAAACAACAAACACCCAGATGAATCTGAGAAGGCAGAGCTTATTTCCAGGAAGTAAGGTCAAGGAATTGAATGAATGGGGGGAAAGCCACAATTCAGTATAGAGGAGGTAGAAAGAGAATGAGTGTATAAGAAGAAAAGTAAAAAATCTAAATACAAAAAAAGGAAAAATATATATACATTGAGTGGCCAGATTATTATGATCTCTGAACTCATAATAATCTGGCCACTCAGTATATATATATATATATATATATCCTACCTAATAATAGACAAATATGCAAATTGACCATACCTCCAACATGCCCACAAGCCACGCCCACCATCCAATCAGAGCGAGCATGCAAATTAACCCAAACCAAGATGGCTACAGCCACAGAGAGCAAGGTTTCCTAGGTAACAGAGGAAGCCAAGCTTTCCGCCTGCCCTTGCCAGGCCTAAGCCTCCACTCAAGCTACAAAGTTTCAATTATAGAAGGTAAACAAATTCAAACAAATGGCAGCAGAATGGAGCTTGAGAGAGCAGGTCAGGGTTGCCGCCGGCAACAGGGGAAGCAAAGCTTTCCGCACACCCTGGCCGGGCCCACCCGCTTAAGGCAACAAAGTTTCAATTATAACCCCAACAGAAATGGCTGCCAGCCTCGGAGGGAGCCCCAGGCTTGGCTCCGCTCCAGGCTACAAAGTTTCAATTGTAGAAGGAAAATAAATTCCAGATATCAGGGCCTCCGCTTGCGTAGCCAGGGGGCATGGCCCGCCTGCAAACCACCACAGGCCCCTCGCTCAGGACGCCCCATGCCCCAAGGGAACCCCCACCTGACCCGGGACACCCTTCAGGGCAAACCAGCTGGCCCCCACCCGTGCACCAGGCCTCTATCTTATCTAATAAAAGAGTAATATACAGATTGATCATCACTGCAACACACAATATAGCTTCCCCCATGTGGTCAAAGATCCTGTCCCCATGTGGACACAAGATGAGCACCACAAGATGGCCAGCAGGAGAGGGCAGTTGGGAGGCACCCGGCCTGCAAGGGAGGGCAGTTGAGAAGGACCAGGCCTGCAAGGGAGGGCAGTTGGAGGTGATCAACCCTGCAGGAGAGGGCAGTTAGGGGTGACCAGGCTGGCAGAGGAGGCAAGTTGGGGGCAAACAGGCTGGCAGCATAGTGGTTAGGGAGTGATCAGGTGGCAGGCAGAAGTGGTTAGGGGTAATCAGGAAGGCAGGAAGGCAAGCAGTTGGGAGCCAGAAGTCATGGATTGTGAGAGGGCTGTCCGACTGCCCGTTTAGGCCCGATCCCACCGGGATTGGGCCTAAATGGGCAGTCGGACATCCCTACAGGGGTCCCAGATTGGAGAGGGTACAGGCTGGGCTGAGAGACAACCCCCCTCCGTGCACGAATTTTATGCACCGGGCCTCCAGTATATATATATATTAGAGGTCAGGTGCATGAATTCGTGCATAGGTGCGGTCTGGCCAGCCTGGCCAGGGGGAGGGGACATGGGCGGTTGTCTGGCCTTCCTGCTGGTCGAACTCCTGATCGAGGGGACAATTTGCATATTAGCCTTTTATTATACAGGATATACACTGAGTGGCCAGATTATTATGCGTTCAGATATCATAATAATCTGGCCACTCAGTGTGTGTGTGTGTGTGTGTGTGTGTGTGTGTGTGTGTGTGTATGTATATATATATATATATATATATATATATATATATATATATATATATATATAAATTTTCCTCCTTCTTTAATCTATCTATCTATGTATTTATTTACTATTGGAAAAAGAGGATAGAGAGTAGATAGGCCTGAGTTGGTGATCGGAATTAGTTAAACTATTAGTAGAAGAAGAGAACAAGCGAGGAGAGGAAAAGAGAAGCAAAACAAACAAACGAAACAAAACAAAACAAACAAAAAAAGTAATCAATAGTCAAACAAACAACAAGACAGAAAAAAAGAAAAAGGCAAAAAAAGGAAAAAGAATTTGGATAGTGAAGAAAACAAAGAGAGAAGTGTGTATGGGTTTGGAGCAGGGGAGAGGAAATTAAATGTATGAGTAAAATCAATTTTTAACAGGGAGTAAAAAGAAAGGGTACAGAAAAACTAAAGCAGGAACAGGGTAAGAGAAACAGGACAAAAAAGGAGAAAAGTGATGAAGAGAGTGTTGGAATAAAGGAAAAATTGAGATAGAGTAAAATAATGCTAAAAGGAAAATCAAAATAGAATGTATAACATTAATCCCAAAATAAAATAAAATAAAATAAAGAAAAAATAACATAAAATAAAACTTTTAAAAAGGGTAAAATAATAGTATTAATACTAATAGTTAAAAATAAAAATATAATAAAAATAAGGTAAAATCAAGTGAGAGAAAAAAAAATAGTTTCTTAAGTAAAAGATAAAAAATAAAAATGTGAAGTAATGAAGGTCATTCACTTCCTCCACTGTTCTGCTTGTCACGTTTTCATTCCTTGCAGGTAGTCAGCACAGTATTGAAGATCCCTGGTGTCGTAAGCCACAACCCTATTTTCAAGCAGGCGGGATCTCTCTGCTCTCTTTGGTTCGCATTCTGTTTTTAGTTATTTTTTGCACACAAGAGTCAATTTCTGCTACAGCCGCTGGGTGGCAGTGTTTCTGTCTTAATATCCTGGGCTAAAAGGCCTCTCTACTTTGGCTCTGCAGGCGACTCTGCAGGTGACTCTGTGTGAGACTCTGTGCGTGACTCTGCAGCTGCCTTTCTGGGTCTAGTCCAGCTATGGGTTAATATCTAGAATCCCCTTCTGCCAGCAGCCCTGTGGACCCTCTTCCACATTCAAGGGCTACACTGATCCCAACAGCTGCGAATTTTGTGGGGGGCAGTCTTTCTCTGAGGCTGTAGTGAACCAGGAGGTCATGGTTTGATTCCAGGTTAGGGCACATGCTGGCATTGTGGGCTCTATCTCCAGTTGGGGTGTGTGGGAGGCAGCTGGTCGATGAATCTCTCTTATCATTAATGTTTCTGTCTCCCTCTTCCTTCCCCTTTGGAATAAATAAAAATATATATATATTTTAAAATACCCTGCAAATGTATATGCATGGTTTTATAACCTCCGTCTATATTTACTGTTATATTGTCATTTTACCATGTTTCACCTTTAATTTTTCTCAGCCCAAAGGAGTTTACACAAAAAGAGGAGGCAATATACTGTTTTTATTTCATCTATATCACATTAAGCTGTTGGCACTTTATTCATTCCATTTCTTTGAATAGTTATATATCGTCTTTGCTACATTGAGTTATGTTACTTGTGCATTCTGTATAGCACTTATTTTGTTTGGCAATTTACATTGTGTTTAACCTAGGATTCAGATGCATCTGAGCATATTTGGAGGGCCTTTCAGGGAGAACTTCCAGGGATTCATTTATCATGAGAGATTCAGAATCCTCTTGGAAGGAATTCATCCCAAGGCAAGATAGATTTCAGGTACATGATTGTTTGAGTGGACAATATGAGTGATAGAAAACATGCTGTACTCAGCTTCATCCTTTCCTTCTGGGGCTGAAAAATAATGTCATCTAGAGCTTCTACCACCTCTAAGTGCTCACTTTTTTCTCCTAGGTGCACTAACCCTTTATTCTAAACCTTGAGCAGAGCCCTATGTTAGAGGCTAAGTCCAGTGGGTCATAATAAATGTGAGAAGTCCTCAAAAGGTTGAATGGATTCTTTAAGCAGGGCTAAAAATCTGCATGTTATTACCTGCTGCTTGAACAGCCGAAGGCAATTCACCCAACCTGATGGTCCTTTACTGTTTACCAAACCTTACCTTTGATATGTATATCTGCTTTTCTAGAGGGAAAAATGTGTGAATAAAAAGCTCTGGGTGTGGAGATTCTAGGAGTTTAGTCTAGAACTAAGTTTCCATCTGGCACCCCAAAATGCCTTCCAAATTCATATTTTTTTCTCTAGCCTCTTCATTCATTTATGCACAGCCCCTTCTCCAGATTCCTGAACTCTAGCAGATGCTGGGAAAGACCCTGGCAGTCCTTTGCTTCAGGCCTTTCTTTCCCTTCTCTCTTCTGCTCTTTCCCTTCCACAAGTCCAGCAGTTCCTGCCCTATGCTATGTTCCTCTACAGCTTTGGTTAGATAGAAGTGACAGAAGACATTAAAAATGTATGCTAGTCATCACCCTCATCCTTTTAGAACTTAGCATATGAAAAAGACTACCACAAGATACAGATTTTAAATCAAGGTTTCCTCTAATGCCAAGCATTTGTTTACCACCTTCACAATTTTGCCCATACCTGTTATATTAACTGTATTATCATTTGCTTAACATTTTATTTTTAATCAACTCATGACTAATATCTCCACGTACTCTTATTTTGTTCTAAGAGTAATACCTATGAAATCATAGTTTTGGTGTACTAGGTATAGTTTTAGAATATGTATAAATATATATAATATACATACAAAGGCACGTAACTATTAAAAAAGTAGCATAACAAACCAACAGGGAGATATTTAGAGTGGGCATATTTTTCCTTTCAAATAAACTGGATGGCATTGCAACTATGTATTTAATTTACTAATGGGAACAAGGGTTTCTTTTTTCTTACTTTTCCTACCATCTACCTTAATTCATAAATGACTATAATTGATAGAGTATGTTTATGTTTTGAAGTAAGCCATTTTAAAGCCTTTCTTAGCACTAACAAATAGCTATTCTTATAAAGAAAAGAGTGGTTAGCATCATCTCATTTTATCTAAAAGTCAAAATGATATGTTATAAAATAGTACCTGAGCAGGTATTTTGAAAGATTGTTCATCAAAAAAGGTTATTGATTCTGAAGCCTTTAAAAGAAAAGTTCAGATATCAGATTTTTAAGGTTTTAAAAATAAGCAAAATTGATATTTAGAGTTTAAAAGAGAAAGAAGTGTTATTACAAGTAGATTTTCTTTGGCAACTAATAATAAAAAGGATAAAGATATCCAAGACTGAAAGAAAACTATTTGGCCATAAAAACCTTCAACAAAATCCCCACTGCAAGTCATTGTACAGACTTTTTCAGAGTGTCACCAAATAGATGAGATCATTTCTAACCATTTAATCCAAAATATTTAATCATATTAGTAGAGATGTAGTATTAAACTGTGTTATCTATTGGAGTTTATGGGGTGGCCTTACAAATTCAGACAGGGCAGGGTGAGGGCATGTGCTGAGGGGTGGGGGCAGCCAGGGAGAGGTCAATGGGGGAAAAGGAGACTTATGTAATACTTTAAAACAATAAAGAATTTAAATTTAAAAAATTCAGGATAGAGATAAAGATGTATTGAATTATTCTCCCTTTCTGGGGAGACAACATGATATCATATACAAGTCTTGAATCTCAAATTTAATAACCATGTTATCTTAAATCACTTCAACATTGTATACCTTAGTTTTATTGGTTATAAAATGAGAATAATAATTCTTCTTTAGGTATTTTGTAACATAAATGTATATTCAATAGTTCTATAAAGTGCTATATACATCTACAAGTCAGTTATAGAGGCCTCTATTCCAGTCCAAAGTTAGGTAATTTCTGTGAAATCTCACTGACAAGAGAGGCGATACCACTTTCCTCTACACTATTTATTTATGTTATACATAATTCTGTAATTCAGTATATTTTACTTCATGTTTCTGGCAGGAGAGGAGAGTGAGGAAGGAGTTAAGCACATTTTTTTCTAGTATGTTCTAATTCCTTGGGAACAGTTTCTCTGTATTATTTCTCTATACCTGGTGACTGGCAAAATATTTGCTGAACCTCTTGGTACATTTTCACCATGAGTTAGAGGAATATAGATTTAAAGGAAAACAATAAAATTGTATCAAAATATTTTATTTAAAAAGTTTTCTCCTCTTCCAATATAATACACTGGTGTGAAGTAGAGAACCTTAAATGTATTTATAGACTGTTACTACTTGATTAAGAAAAATTGACCTGGTGCCCATCAGCAGATGAGTGGATTAAAAAACTGTGGTACATCTACACAATGGTATACTATGCAGCTGTAAAAAAGAAAGAACTCTTACCATTTCCAACAGCATGGATGGACCTAGAGAGCATTATGCTAAGCGAAATAAGTCAGTCAGAGAAAGATAAGTATCACATGATCTCACCCATATATGGAATCTAATGAACAACATAATCTAATGAACAAAAATAGACCCAGAGACACAGAAACATTGAACAGACTTTCAAATCTTAGAGAGAAGGTAGGGGAGGGTGGAGGGGGAGAAGAGATCAACCAATGAACTCATATGCATATATGCATAACCCATAGACACAGATAATAGGGTGGCGAAGGCTGGGGTGAAGGGGGCGGGAGAGGGCAATGGGGGAAAAACGGGGACATATGTAATACTTTCAACAATAAAGATTTATTTTAAAAAGAAAAGAAATATCAAAAAAATAAAAGAAAGAAAAATTGACCTGGAATGAGTTCTCACTATAATGAGTATTCTGATACACTCATTTAAATAAAGTTAATAGAGACAAGACTCTTCCTTTTGTATAATAACAATAATTATAATTAATAATTGCACATACATTATAGCTAAACAATTTGAATACATTTACTTAAGAGCCCTTGTACACAGAAAAAAACATTAATGTGAATAAAAAGTCAGAAGTCTCAGAAGACTTTCAAATGAAACATAATTGAGAGATTGTTAAAGAAAGTATTTTTAAAAAATGCTTTTCAAATTAATTTCTTATTCTGTAGTAGTTTATTTTATTTTCTGATCTACAGATTTATCGAAGGCTTGCTTATATAAAGTTGATTATCAATTTGCTTGTTAGCTCAAATTGCTCATAATTTGCATTCTTTCTTAGCTTAATGCCAACATTATGCAGTGGACCTTGCCTATTTTAAGTGGTTTTCACATCATAATTTCTCTTTTATATTTTTGTTAAAGATATTTCACTTTTTTCTCTTTATCTGTTATTATATTTTTAAATATATTTTATTGATTTCAGAGAAGAAGGGAAAGGGAGAGAAAGATAGAAATATCAATGATGAGAGAGAATCATTGATTGGCTGCCTCCTGCAGGCCCCCCACTAGCCCGAAACTCAGGCATGTGCCCTGGCCAGGAATAGAACCGTGACCTCCAGGTTCATAGGTCGATGCTCAACCACTGAGCCACGCCAGATGGGCTGTTATTATATTTTAAGGTAAATGCTTCACCATTATTGTACTTTCAAATGATCACATGCTGATGAGTTTGTGCAAAATTTAAAAAACAAAGAGTTTTATATTGGCACCATTCTGGAGTTTAGGATTTCTCCTTATTTTTGTCATATCAGTTGAGATTGGCCTGTATTTATTATAGTCAACATATATAACTTGCCCGTGTGATCTACATGTATCTCTGACCATAGAGTCAAATGTAGAGTATTAATGTGCATTCTTACCCTTGGATAATTGTCATGAAATACTGTAATTTCAGAAAAAAAGGAAATCTTAATGTTGTAGTCATTTTTTACTCCAGGGGGCAGTATAAAATAAGAAATGATAAGGCCTTACCTACTTGCAGTGTACATGTAATTATCAAAGCCAGAGGGAAGTGATGGATTTTATTAAGACAACCAGGATTTCAGTGTGTAATTTATAGCTATCTGAGATGGGTCTTTAAATGTGGAAGCCAGAGTGTCCATTTGAATCCTCATGGCAGGCTGATAACTGCTTACCTGCCATGTCTGTGTTCTCATCAGCAAATCGTGTATGATTTTAACACCGACAATGTGGTTCCTTTAAAGGACTTTAAAAAATATCTATATTTCAAGTGGAACTTTCTTTATTCATACATTCATACACATTACACATGAAAAGGCGGGCTCATAAATGCACATATCACATAGACAATCAAAGATAAGTTGTTAGCGTACCATAATGGGAATATACTTAAGCAGGTGATATACTAAAATGGTGGTAACAAAAACTATTTATTAAGTCTCTACTTAATTTCAGGCTCTGTGCTGGGAGATTTATATATTAAATCTCATTTAACCTTGTAACAAAATCCCATTTTTACAAATAATGAAATTGAATCTCAGTAATTCACCCAAAGAATGCCAGCCAGCAAATGGCTAAAGAGAATTCAAAAACGTATGTTCTATTTACTATGATAACCTATATGCCTAGCCCTACATGACATATACTTTGTGCAAGAAGAAATAAATACCAGTAGGAAACAGACTTTATTATCCCATTATGTGTCTGTTTCAGTGCTACAGCAGTTATTTTAAAAGACTCAGTTTTTCCCAGCCACCATGACGCAGTGGTTAAGCATCAACCTATGAACCAGGAGGTCACATGGTTCGATTCCCAGACAGGGTACATGCCCAGGTTTTGAGCTCTATCCCCAGTGTGGGGCATGCAGGAGGCGGCAAATCAATGATTCTCTCTCACCATTGATGTTTCTATCTCTCTCTCCCTTTCCCTTCCTTTCTGAAATCAATAAAATATATTTTAAACAAAGACTCTTGGTTTTTGTTTGAGATTAATTTTACCACCTTAATCTTTAGTCTGCATTTGCTAAAAATCACTTCTTCAGACTAATGGATTTTAAAAGAATACCTTGCTCGACTCCGAAAGCAATTCTTGTTCCATAACATAGGCTCTTATGTTCAATACATGGGGTCTGGTTCCACAGGCTAGAATTACTTGAATCATCATATTAGAAAGACATGCAAAGAGCCTCTTTGGCTGACCAGCCAAGGAATTAATATGTGGCTATTACTATCCTATGATCAGTCATTTACATATCCTGCCTTATTTACTTCACAGAAAAATGCTAAGGACATCTGAGAGGATAAGCACTTGCAGTTATTTTAATTAAAAAATAAAGCAAACTGAGATCCACCTTTATTTTTACCTTCACAGTACCAAAGGTCACATACAGTGATGATATGGATGGAGTGGATTCAATTAGGAATTAAGATTGATAAATGGTGATTGCAAATCCCTGAAGAACATGTGGGTTAAGCTATAAAAAAGTAATCATTGGTTAGGCTTATATGCATGCAGACAACAGGGGGGTGAGGGCATGAGTGAGAGGTGGGGGGCAATGAAGAGATAAGGACACATATGTAATACTTTAATCAATAAAGAAATAAAAAATAAAATAAAGTCAAAGTCTAAAAAAAACTAACCAACATTAATAAATATTGTAAAATGCTTATCAGTTGTTAGATGTGATATAGACCATAAAGTTCACTTATTCTAACTCCCTCTTTTTATACATGTAGAAATTGATCCATGAAAAGCTTCAAATTGCTGATATATGTGATGTGTGACATCATTCCATAAGAGGAACTATTTGCATGACCTTGATAATCCAACTCCCAAACCTAGATTATAATTGTCAGTTATATATTACTAGTCCATATATATGTGTAACAGAAATTTTTGAAGGGGCTCCTTACCTCACAATGTGTAAAGATAATATAATGATTGAAAATAAAGCAGTTTCAGGTAATAGTTTAAAATTCTCCTTCAACAGGAAGTGCTAAAACCCTGAGGGAAATGTAGCTTCCTTTTTTGCTCCTTAATTTTTTTTTCTCAGATTCTTCATCCAGGTACTGCTTAACATCCTTTTAAATTCCACACTTTGGGGTCTCACTGGCTATCTTGGAATGATCTCTTTCTTGTACTAGGACCTTAATTACTAATTGCAGAGGACTTTTGGTCTCTTTTGCATCTGGAATTGTTTAAAGTTCAGATTGTTAAACAACAACTCTTCCTCAGTTAATTCTAAAGAAGCCTGTTTTCCTCTAAATTGGATCTGCAAGATGACTTCTCATTACCCAGGAAATAGCTTATCTCTCTATTTGTATGGGTCTGCAGATTTCTGCTTCTCTGAACCTCTCCCTCTGCTGCTGGTGAGTTCTCCCTACTGAGATAGTTGATGGGAGACTGTTTTGATTGTAATATTCCTTTCTTTTTGTGGTAGCCTAACATCTAGATTAGAAACTGATCTATAAAATATCCTCCAGTGGAAAGAGACATAGACCCTATAGTACTTTATATAAATACAACTCCATGTGCTCTGGCTATAGCAGGCTTGAAATTTACTCTGAAAACATTTAATTTCTAGTTTGTATAATAAACGTTAAGATTTTAACTATTCATAACTCTTAAGTTTATTTTTAGTATCACCTGAATGAATAAAAGCATTCAGAAAGGAACTCCTGTGCCTTCTCAGCACTTAATGGCCCATACAACTTGTCTGTATACATATATTCTCCACCTCTATCAAAGAACAATAGAAACACTATCATTGCTATTAAAGGTCCTCTTCTCCACTTATCTGCATCCCATCCCTTCTTGCACATTCAAGAACAATAGACCCTTGAGACATTGAAGATTGCAGCAGAGTATGTGGATCTTGCACTCACTTCCTCCCAGAACCAAACTGGAATTACAACTAAAATATAGAGCAATCAACCGGTATAACCAACTGAACTATCTGAAGATAAATCTTATAACCAAGGATTTGCAGAAGCCACATTGAGACTGGTAGAAAGGGCAGAGAAGCAAAATGAGCTGGCCCTGCTTCCACTGGTGGCAACTGAGATTCTAGCAGGATATCTCAGCTGCAAAGGTTACTCCTGAGAAATGTGGCGTTTCAACGCAAGCCAGGCTCTCCAGCCCAGAGCACCAGTGCCCGGGAGAGGCACCCACATAACATCAGGCTGTGAAAGTCAGTGGGGATTATATCCACCAGGGAGAAAGAGACACAGGCACCCTCTTAAAGGGCCAAAGCACAAAATCTTGTTAGCAGCTACTGGGCTCCAGAGGAGGGAGGGTGGAACAGACTACAGTCATATGATGACAGATTCTGGTGTTTGGCTCTAGGGAGAGAGCCGAAGAGACAGCCATCAGGATCCCTGTGCTGAGTCCCTCTTCCAGACTGCAGATGCCATCTTTCTTGGGTGAAGCACTCTCATCCATACCACACCAACCTGAGAAATGCAATAGCCCTACCTCTGGGCTCGCTCTCACTCCACCCTGTGGAACTTGCACACTGCTTATTTATACCATGTCTATCCATATATCCATCCTTCTTTCCATATATATATATTTTAAAAGACTTTTAAATCATTTAGGATAATGAATATTTCCTAAATCTCTAATCTTGATCAGAAAAGAAGCAGATTATTCCTTATTTAGGCTTCTAGGACATTAGAATGTAATCTTATAGTATCTTAAACCACTGTACATTTGACTCTTAAAATTCACAGAAACCAAAAATTTAAATTGTGTTTTAAAGCTGGTACTCATACACAATGACAGATAATGTAATAGTGGGTAACAAAGGAGCTAGATTAAAATGAATTTCAGCATATAATTGAAGATGTTTAGTCTAAACTAGAAGCAATGGAAGATCTAAACATTGTAATTAATAAAGATGTTAGGGAAATAACCACAGTTGATTTTATTCTTCTTTTGGTGGACAATGATGGCCATTGTCACTTTTTCACCTTTAATTATTCTGTTTCACTGCTAATTGACACTTGTACTAGTGAGTAGTGAGGGAGAAGTATAAATGACAGTATCCAAATTGATTTAAGTCATTCAATGAAGTATTTTATTGCTAATTAATTCATAGAATCATAGAATATATATAATAATAAAAGCATAATATGCAAATAGACTGAACTACCAAACAGTAGAACGACCATCCAGACGACCTTCCAGACGACCACACTATGACACTCACTGGTGCCAGGCCAGCCAAGGTGGGTGCAATGTGATTGGTTGAGGGGTTCTGCCATTGCCCCACGATTGCCCCACAGAGGGAGGCCAAGGCCACTGGACAGCGATGCTGTGGTGGGAGTGCTGGGCCGGCCAGCGATTGCCCTGCAGAGGGAGGCCCAAGCCAGTCAAGTGATCACACCCCATGACTGTAGTCAACAGAAGGAGGCAACCAGTGGCGGGGGCGGAGGGGGACAGCGCCACACAGATGGCAAGCAGTGGCAGCTGCGGGGGCGCAGCCAGCTGCTGGCAGCCGGGGAAAAGAAAGTCCTGATAAGTCCTGATCACTGGCCAGGCCTAGGGACTCTACCCAAGTGGTCCCACATTGCAAGAGGGTGCAGGACAGGCTGAGGGACACATGCGTGAATTTTGTGCACTGGGCCTCTAGTTAATTAATAGAAATATATATGGAATGTCAGAACCAGAAGGACCCTTAAGATCACCTAGTCCAATTACCTCATTTTCCTGATGGGAAAACTGAGGCCCCTAGAAGATAAAGCAACTTTTTCAATGTCACATTTTTCTGAATCATGCATAACTAAAACACTAAGGTAGTATGTCCAGAAGCTGCCTTCCTTCTCTACTTGCAGAAAGCCATAATGAAAGATTTCACTTCCCTGGCCTAGATAATTGCTTGAGATATTCTAGTTCTTACATTTGTTCATTATCTGATTCTAATCTATTGTGTTCCATATGTTTATATTGCAATTATAATATTTTAAATGACACTAGTACTTAGGGTTCAGTTAGCAATAGAAATTACTAGTTTAATGGACAGTGAGTTTCTGTTTAATATGCATATTATTTTGTGAGTTTTCCCCTGTTGAAGTTTTTTTCAATTTTTCTGTGTTATAAAGGCTTGACCAAAGGGGGGGGGGGGACACCTATAAATACCATCAGAGGCAGATATAGGTTTTATTATCCTTAAGTTCATACTACTAGACATTCAAAATAAAAAGTTAAAGATGGGAAAGAATATTTTTAACGGTCCAAATAAATGAAGGGCCCTGAAGCTTAAGCTTCATTACCTTTACTATAACCCATCTCTGAATGCCAGAGCAAATACACTAGCCAGGTAAATACTTTTATTGCACAAGGAAGGTATGAGAGGAAGCTAATATTGCCTAAGTACCGACTGTGTGGTTGGCATTATGCTAAGGACTTTATACATAGTATCTTATTTAACCCTCACAAAATGATGAGACTGATATTACATCTGGGCTGTACTTCATAAACTGGGCATGTCTAATAAATGACAAAAAAGGGCTGTATTCTACATCTTTCTGATTCTAAAACCTGTGCACATTGCATCATACCCTTATATGAAAACAGTTATCATAAAACTCTGTTAACAACACATTTTGAATAATTATAAAGGCAGTTCAAAACTGAGCTGTTAAAGTGTGTATACATGTTTTGGGATACTCTGTAAATATTGACAGCAGGGGGCTTCCATTCATAAATGATAAGAGAAGCACTCAAATAATGATAATTCAATATACACTGAGTGGCCAGATTATTATGATCTCTGAACACATAATAATCTGGCCACTAAGTGTGTGTGTGTGTGTATGTATATATATTAGAGGCCTGGCGCATGAATTCGTGCATGGGTAGGGTCTGGCCAGCCTGGCCAGGGGGAGGGGACATGGGCGGTTGGCCGGCCTGCCTGCTGGTCGAACGCCTGGTCGAGGGGACAATTTGCATATTAGCCTTTTATTATATAGGATATACACTGAGTGGCCAGATTATTATGCGTTCAGAGATCATAATAATCTGGTCACTCAGTGTATGCATATATATATATATATATAGATGTGGGAGGGAGGAACAAAATTTCCTCCACCCCCAAGTTTCTTCTGGCTGGTCTAATAATCAAATAGACATGAGACAGATTAGCACAAGAAAATACTCAAATTTATACTTACATATGTGTGGGAACTCATACACATGACAATTTCAAAGACCACACATGTAGGAGAGGTTCAGAGATAGAAAGAAAATTCAGGTATGTAAAACATCCTGAGCTAAGGATGAGGTAATGCACCTCATAGGTTTCAAAAGGTCAGTGAAGGTTGATAACAAGAGCAGATGTTTGGTAAATAAAAGTTTGTCCTGCCATTTAGGTGGGTTGAAAAGGTTGAGCAAAGCCTCTAATTCTAATTCTTCTAGACAGTTAAGGGTGAGTGGATGAAATTCCTCCTGAGCCTGCAACTAAAGTTGCCTTTAGCTCAAAACAATCTGCATACCACAGAGGCACATCTTGGGGTGACCTGTTCTGAACCCCACAGATGTCTTCTATAGCAATATATCTATGGATGCCATAGTATGGTAGTTAAACTGCTGTGCTCTGGAGAATTAAATAATACAATAAAATATACTTGCACTATGAAAGGAGCTGAATCTGTTGGTTGACAGATTATTGAAGTTAAGGTTGATAAGAAATATACACACCTTAGCATTTTTTGGTAATATTCCTACTCCAGGGGTCAGTAAACATTTTTAAAGGATCAAGAGAGTAAATATTTTACACTTTAGATTCCATAAAAGATGTCAGTTGCACATTATTTATTTTTGACAACCCTTTAAAATGGTAAAAAAAAAAAGCATTCATAGTTAAAGACTCTGCAAAAAATAGGATGTGTGGGCTGTAGTTTGACGAACTCTGCAAGGATAAAGAGAAACTCTTAGAAACATTAATGAAGAAAGAACAAATTAGCTAGAAAGGAAAAAAATAGATTGGAATTGAATTTCTCACTTGTAACACTGAAACTGGAAAGCTCTTGCAAAGCATCTACAGACTGCTGATCAAAAAGGACCAAAACAAGTAACAATTTTAGGCCAAAGCAAAAGGTTCCTTTGCTATAAACCTTGATCTTTAAAGTGAACATTCTGGACTTCCTCTGGTGATGACCCTCCTTAAAGGGCAATGAGTTCAATGAGTTAAGGGACCAGGCACACCTGCATCCAGTGTTCTAGGAGTCAGCAACTCGCTCTCCCTGTGCCACCACTTTCAGGTACAGAAATTGGAGTCAAGGAATTTTTTGGAACCTGTACTTTTGGGCCATTATAAAAGTGGGCTGATGAAAGTAGGATACTAGGGCATGATTTTGGTTTATAGATCTTAAATATTTAGATATATGGTATGTGGATCTCTATTTTTATCTTTATTTGAGCCCAACAAATGTTAGAAGAAGGCCTGATCATAACTAAGGAATCATACTCTCGCCACACTATCAAAGATATATCAATGATATAATAAAATAAAGATATATTTGGAAATACGTGAGAATTTAAATATTACATTATATATGAACCTCATATGAAAAAATACTTGAATGAAAAAAATAAGAACCAAAAGAGAAACCATGGTTTAGAAAGTTAAAATATGTACCTATGGGCAAAATAAAGGATCTAGAAATAAGACATAATGTAAGCGAAATTTGAATAACTGCTAAACTATCTTAACAAAACCTAGAACCTGGAAATTGGAAAAGGTCAAAATAAATGTTTTCCAAAGGTCTTTTTCAGTTATGGTATGGTATTACTGTGGGAATAGCTAGAAAAAGTGAAGAATATGCAAATATTCTAAAAGCCTCAGATTATTAAAGAAGGGTAATTAGGGAAGACATGGAGCAGTATAGCAGAAGACACAGTGATTCTTGATATGGGAAAATACAGGAGTGGCTTAAGCAACCATGATTGCATTTACATGATGGAATATCATGCAGTATTAAAAAATAATTAATTAGATTTATACCAGTTGACTTTTAAGGGATTTTCATGAGTATTGCTGTGTGGAAAAAGAACAATGCAGTATGGTATATAAAAATGATCTCACTGTTGTAAAATAAGTAATCAAGGGGTGAAACCTGTCCTATGTATCTATGTTGTATGTATAGAATTATATGAGCTTCCAAAATATGGAGCGATACATCCTATCTTATAAAAGATTAATATGCAAATTGACCATCACTCCAACACACATGATGGCTGCCCCCATGTGCTCAAGATGGCTGCCCCCATGTGGACACAAGATGGTCGCCACAAGATGGTTGGCAGGGGAGGACAGTTGTGGGTGATCAGGCCAGCAGGGGAGGGCAGTTGCGGATGATTGGGCTGTCAAGGGAGGGCAGTTGGGGGCAAACAGGCCAGCAGCGGAGGACAGTTAGGGGCGACCAGGCCTGCAGGGGAGGGCAGTTAGGGGCAACCAGGCCAGCAGGGGAGGGCAGTTGGGGGCAATTGGGCCAGCAGGGGAAGGCAGTTGGGGGCAAACAGGCCAGCAGGGGAGGACAGTTAGGGGTGACCAGGCCATCAAGGGAGGGCAGTTAGGGGTGACCGGGCTGGCAGGAGAGGGCAGTTAGGGAGGACCAGGCCTGAGGGAAGGGCAGTAGGGGGCAACCAGGCCTGCAGGGGAGGGAAGTTGGTGGAGAACCCGGCCTGCAGGGGAGGGCAGTTGGGGGCAACAAGGTCAGTAGGGGAGGGCAGATAGGGGTGACCAGGCTAGCAGGGGAGAGCAGTTAGGAGCAATAGGGCCAGCAGGGGAGCAGTTAGGCATCAACCAGGCTAGCAGGGGAGTGGTTATGGGGTGATCAGGCTGGCAGGCAGAAGTGGTTAGGGGCAATCAGGCAGGCAGTCAGGCGAGTGGTTTGGAGCCAGCAGTCCTGGCCAGTGGGATCAGGCCTAAACGGGCAGTCGGACATCCCTTGAGGGGTCCCAGATTGGAGAGGGTGCAGGCTGGGCTGAAGGACACACCCCCATGCACGAATTTCATGCACCGGCACTCTAGTACATATATAAAGTTGTTAACACAGGTTACCTGGGTGTGGTGGGTATTGGAAGGGAGGAAGAAAGGGAAATGTTACTGTCAAGAGAAAAAGGAATATAAAAAATGTCCATACTAAAATAAAGACATTTACTAGTAGTATGTTCCGCTTCCTTTAAACTAGTATTCTACTCTCAAGAAAGTCTGGGAAATGCTAGATTGCACTAAGTTAAATAGATTTCTTTACTGAAAGCCTTTGTAGAATCATTAATATATTAAATATAAAATATGAATCTTTAAGAGAAAGATACATTACATAAAATACATTTTTGTGACATACTTTAAAAGAGTATTTTGTAGGACAGTTTGGGAAATGCTGCTTTAGTCATGTTTAATGTGAATGTATTGATATTTATCTCTGGTAAATATATTGTGATGACTCTTTAGTTCTGTGTCTTTAATAAATACATTATTAAAGTGACTTGTCATGTTGCTTACCATTCTTTAGCACCCCAAATTATTTGCTAAAGATTGTGTGGGCCTTTCACATTCTTCTCATGTATAGTCTATTGTTTAGGTGAATGCTAGGTATTGCCATCTTGATAACACTTCTGCCACATATTCTTTGTACATTATTGGTGCTAGTAGATTTTTGATATTTCAATTTATCCAAAACACCACCTTCTATAATTTTTAAGGACTACTATGACTCTATATTAAATGGACTACTTTTTCTGACACTGAACAACACTTTTCTTTTTCTTAGTTTGAACTTGTACAAGCTGACAGTTTAATCCAGACACTGTGTAATCCTTTGAATTCAAAGCTTGGATACTGTTGGATGAAAGAAATACATGCTTTCTATCATCTCAGTCAAAAGACAGAATTGGAAAAATGTTGAACTATAAGTATTTTCTGTCTTTTGCTGAATATTGTCAGAGTAGGAAATGTCCACAAGTATCTTGATAACTGACTTAGATGTTTTCAGGGACTTAGACAATAGGATTGAGAGATTGCTCATTTAACAGGCATTGATTGATATAGCTTCACTAGCTAGCAAGTATTGACAACTTTTGTGGGTAGTGGTTTCATTTTTAAAGTAATTCAGACTCTGAATGCATAGTTCCAACTAATATGGACTCATAGAATCTCAAGAAACAATCATGTTAAGCATGATGAGCTAGGGTATGCTGAAGGAACGAATAGCCTCCAAATCTCAGTGACTTAAAGTAACAAAATTCATGACTTACACTGTAAACTCTCCATGGATTGGCTCAGGGCTCTGCTTCTACATTGTCCTCCCTCTAAAATCCAGGCTATTAAAACAGTCACCATCTGGAATGTTTCCAGATGTGCAAAGCTGGAAATTGAATGTAAAGTTTCTCAAAACTTTCACTGTGCACAGTGGTGAAAGGTGTCCCTCTTGCTCACCTGGCATAGGCCAAAGCCAATCACATGGCCATTTCTAACTTCTAATGGATGGAGAAGTGCAACTAACCTATACCCAGAAGGATAGCCATAATCTTGTGAAGAACCCTAAGGCTTACCACAAGGCCCTTGGAAAGGTGGCTCAATGTAAACCTGAACAAAATTCTATTTGCTATGGTTCATTTGTACACTCACACACATTTTCTGAAATCACATACTTATAAAGTGACATTATATCTGTATCATACTCTCAGTATTACAGTTCTTGACCTATGAGCAGGATCTTAAATTTGAGTAACCAGCCTAACATATTATTGTATTACTAGAGGCCCAGTGCATGAACTTCGTGAACTGGGGAGGGGTCCCTCAGCCCAGCCTGCCCCCTGTCACATACTGGGAGCCATCAGGAGATGTCCTATGGATGGCTTAAGCCCACTCCCCATTGGGAGCATATCTAAGCTGCAGTCTGGCTTCCCTTTGCTTGAGGCGACCGGGCTGATCAGGGGAAGGTGCCCACCCCATCACCCCTCTGCTGCAGCCACTGCCAGTTACCGCAGCTGCCCAGGTATTTTCATCACCACAGACCCCAGTACCTTCACCATGAAAAAATGACAACTTTCTTTAAGCATTTTCAAGATGTGTCTTTCATAGAATATGACATTTCTTTATTTTTCTTTTTATCCTCACCTGAGGATATGTTTCCATTGATTTTTTCCCCCTTCCCTCTGATCCCAAGCTCAGCCCCTTCCCAAGCCAAAAGCCTCCTCCCCAGGTTTAGGCTTGGGAAGGGGTCCCTCCCCACCCCCCGCACCTCCGATAATAAGCTTGGCCCCTTCCTAAGCCTAAACCCTCCACCCCAGGATTTAGGCTTGGGAAGGGGTTCCTCCCAGCACTTCCCCAAGCCTAAAGCCTCCACCCCAAGCTTTAGGCTTGGGAAGGGGTTACCCCAGCACCTCCCTAAGCCTAAAGCCTCCACCCCAGGCTTTAGGCTTAGGAAGGAGTCCCCCCCCCAGCACCTCTGATCATAGGCTTGGCCCTTTCCCAAGCCTAAAGCCTCCTCCCCAGGTTTAAGCTTGGGAAGGAGTTCCCCCCAGCACCTCCCCAAGCTTAAAGCCTCCACCCCAGGCTTTAGGCTTGGAAAGGGGTTTGCCCCCCCCAAACCCCCACCTCCGATCGCAGGATCAGCCCCACCCAAGCCTAAAGCCTCTGCCCCAGGTTTAGGCTTGGGAAAGAGTTCCCCCCGCCCGGAAACTCCGATTGCAGGCTCGGCCCCTTCCCAAGCCTAAAGCCTCCACCCCAGGTTTAGGCTTGGGAAAGGGTCATCCCCCCCACCCCCTGCCTGGAACCTCCGATCGCAGGCTTGGCCCCTTCCCAAGCGTAAAGCCTCCACCCCAGGTTTAGGCCTGGAAAGGAGTTCCCCCCAGCACTTCCCCAAGCCTAAAGCCTCTGCCTCAGGCTTTAGGCTTGGGAAGGGGTCCCCCGCACCTCTGATCGCAGGCAGGCTCGGCCCTTTCCCATGCCTACAGCCTCCGCCCCAGGCTTTAGGCTTGGGAAGGGGACCCCTGCCCCTCCGATGGCAGGCTCAGCCCCTTCCCAAGCCTAAAGACTCTGCCTGATTGCCGGCTGGGAGTGACCTGGGTGCCGAGGAGGTTCCCCGGACCCAGGTATGTATGCAAATTAACCACCATCTTGTTTGGGTTAATTTGCATACTCACCCTGATTGGCTGGTGGGCGTGGCTTGGGTGAAGCAAATGTGCGGTCAATTTGCATATTACTCTTTTATTAGGTAGGATTTGTTTGGGCTGAACACTGCAAGTTTTTACCAAGATGGGGTGTGAGTGTGTGTGTGTGTGTGTGTGTGTGTGTGTGTGTGTGTGATTTTCTAAATTAAATCAATTTTAGAGAATATTTTGTTTAACACAAATGGTGCTTATTACTGAAAGAAAACAAGGAAGACCTAGCCTTCAAATATCCTATGAGTATTTTTAAAATATATTTTTATTGATTTTAGAGAGAGGAAGCGAGAGGGATAGAGAGGTAGAAACATTGATGAGAGAGAAATGCCAATTGGCTATCTCCTGCAAGCCTCCACTGGGCATCGAGCCCGCAACTCAGCATGTGCCTTGATCGGGAATCAAATTGTGACCTCCTGGTTGATGGGCTGACACTCAAACACTGAGCCACACCAGCTGGGCCCTATGAATATTTTTTAATGATATCCCAGGATCTGTGGTAATGACCAAATTTTTTAGGGTAGGGAGGTTGAGTGAAATAAAGAGTAAAGAGAGAATACCTGGAACATAATGCTAGTCTTTATACATCAGAGTTTGTGTTTATGAAAGATGATCTGATTCAAAATAAATTTTATTGTATTTTATTTTTATTGCCTTAGATTGCAGTATTCAATATTTAATAAATTATATATTGATAAATTACATTAATAATATTATACAATTAAACATTTGAAATAGTACCATGCTCAAATGTGGAAATGAGTGAACATCTTTCATAAACAACTTTTAAGTTGTTAAAAGGAGAAATGTGCACTCAAAAATATGTGAAGTGTGGAAACTTTAAATTCTCATAATTTAAAATCTAATTGTCCTCAAAATATATTTTTGGAGAATTTCAAATATCACTATTAGGAGTACTTAGGGAATGATTTTACTTTGTCACATAGTGCCAGGGATCAGCATTGCAGTGTTTTAAAGTTTTTTATTTTTTTTAATTTTTGTCCTAGCTGGTTTGGCTCAGTGGATAGAGTGTCGGTCTGTGAAATGAAGAGTCCCAGGTTCGATTCCAGTCAAGGACACATTTATATTTCTATCGGTCTCTCCCTCTCCCTTTCAAAAACTTGTGGTTTTCTATGGCACCATGATGCCTCCTTAAAGACAGAACATTCTATGTAGAAAAGATCATTGTTCCCAGAAACTCTAGCTACTTTATGAAAAATTTCTTATTAATCTTCATAACTCCTAACATAGCAAAAATTCTAACAATTTAACAGCTAGAAAAAGCAAGGCTCAGAGATGGTAATATCATTACCATGTTAACAAGATGCAAAAGAAGCAAATAATCCACCTTTAGAAAGTATGCTCTTCCAATACTTCGGTAATTATTAATATCATGATTTGAGCCAAATATTCAGTACATCTTATTGGTTTTTATGGTCTAAACACCCACACTGACAATCTTTTCAAAAATTTTTTGTCTTTTTGTTATTACTGAGCATACTTCCTTTCTAATAGACCAGAATTGCACTGAAGAATGTAATTAATGGAATTAAGAAAATGCACTCAATAATACAAAATTTATTGATACTATTTCATCTAGAATGGTGGCACTGAATATAACCTTGATTATCTTTTTTTTTCCTTTCAGTTGAACAGTAAAAAACAAAAGACATGCTTGTTATTCTACTTTTAAAGATTTTGGTGAAATATAGCAAGCAGTTCAGATCATTGAAAAGAGCACTTCATTGTAGTGAGATTATTTTTTCTTATTTAACTCCTTTTCCTTTTATGCTCTAGAACTAATAGAACTGATTTGTTAAGTATGGTTAAAGTGTTCACACTAACCTACTAGTCCACCTAAATAACATGGAGGGTTAGACCTCAGCTCACACCCCTTGTACATTTACACCCTTCTACCTCAGTCAATAGTCACACTCAGACTAATTGGCCAAATAGAGTCTGTGATAAATTGCCCAGTGCAGAGAGCTGTTGACACCCTGATTCTAAAACATATAGCTCTGATTATAACTTTTGCAGCAATTATTGTTTCAGAGGCATAACTGTCAGCAAATCGTTGAGTATAGCTTACACACAGGGCAGTTGTAGAATTGATGTCAATTGATAATTCAACATCCCTTATTTTCACTTATCTTGCTTCTCTCTGAATGTTAATGGTCATATGCTTTCTGTAGTAAAGTATTTTCCATGTGTGCCAACTTTGTCTTTATTTGCCAACATTGGCTTTCCCGGAGATAAGTCTGGGGACTGGATAGTTTTCCTAGGTGTTAGGAACACATACCCTCAATGAAAGACTGCAGTATAAGGTAACAGTGGAAGATGTAGGTTATAAGTAAGGAATTCATAAGGCTACAATTAGTAGTAACTGTTTACAGTAGCTTAAGCAAATAGTAGTTAGTTTTCTCACCAAATAAGAAGCCTGAGGGTAGGCAGTTCTTGGCATTGGTTTAGTATTGCATTAGTGCAAGTACAAGCAAACCTTGTTTTATTGCACTTTGCTTTATTGAGCTTCACAGGTGCTGCATTTTTTTAAAAAAATGGAAAGCAAGACCCTCCACCAGCAAAAAGGTTATGACTCACTTTATTGCAATACTCACTTTATTACCATGGTCTGAAACTGAACCCAAAATATTTCCAAGGTATGCCTGTAGAGTTTAGTAGAAATAAGAAGTTAATCACTTCTTCAATTAATCTATATCCCATTCAGAATTAAGTCTAAATTCATGAACATGTCATACCATGATCAGTCTTTCCCACATAACCAGTCTCATCTTTTTTAACTATGCACTGTCTACTCCTATATACACACACTAACACTTCAGTCATATCAAACTACACAAAAGACCAGTTTTCCACCTTTTATCATGTCTCTTATTCCTTTTATTCACGTTCACTTTTCTTGTAATACACTCTCTCCCCATCCTTGATGAACTATCTCTTTTTTCAACTTAACAATCATGTCTTTTAGGAAAAATCTTACTTGGCCTCATCACACTTTTTATAATCTCCATATACCTTAATTCAAGCCTTTATTACAGTGTATTATAATTGACTAGAGGCCCAGTGCACGAATTTGTACACTAGTGGGGTCCTTTGTCCTGGCCTGCGGGATCGGGCCAAAACCAACTCTCCAACATCCCGTGAGGGGTCCCAGATTGCGAGAAGGTGCAGGCCAGGCCCAGGGACCCCATCAGTGCATGATCGGAGCTGGTGAGGGTCGCAGGAGGTTGGCCAGCCGGGAGGGACTGAGGGTTCCAGGGCATGTCTGGCTCATCTCACTCAGTCCTGATTGTCAGGACCCCAGCAGCAAGATAATCTTCTGGTTGGTGTGTCTTCCCCTTGGTGTTCAGTGCACGTCATAGCGACTGGTTGACCAGTTGACTGTCTGCCCCCTGGTGGTCAGTGCACATCATAGCGAGTGGTTGAGTGGCCTTAGCATATCATTAGCATATTACACATTGATTGGTTGAACAGTCGACTGGTTGACTGGACACTTATCATATTAGGCTTTTATTATATAGGATTTCTTACATGTCTATATCCTCCATTAAACTGAGCAAACTGGAGAGAACCAAGATGGCAGCATAGGTAAACACCTATACTTGCTGCCTCTCACAACCACATCAAAATTACAACTAAAAGGCAGAACAACTACCACCCAGAACTTCAGGAAAGCTGGCTGAGTGGAAGTTCCACAACTAGAGAGGTGAAGAAAGCGCATTGAAACTGGTAAGAGGTGTGGAGGCGCGGAAAATGCTGGCACCTGGATGTGCTGCTATTTTAATTGGGAGGGAGATACAAGCTCCCACTTGCTCTGAACTCCAGTTCTGGGCAAGACTCTGGGGGACCCAGACACATACAGGGAGAAACTGGACTGTCTGGTATTGGGACGGGAACATGAAGGCGACTTTCTCTCAGATGTACTTGCAGCAATCATTGTTCCTGCATTGGGGTGCAGGATGCAGAGACCCGGGGACCTCTCTGGTACAGGGCTGACTGGCAGCCATTGCTGTTTTCTCTGCCCTAGTGATTCCCAGAGACCCCGCACCACCCAATTTACAACCCAACCCAAGCTGTGCACAGCGGCTTTTGCATATGAATGGCCTGTCCTTTCTCCTCCTAAAACCTGTCAAACTGGAGCTGGGTCAGAGAGCCCCAGAACTTCCAAAAGAAGGCCCAAGGCCCAGCAGCATCATCCTACCTTGCTTCACAGCTGGGCCTCGTCTGGGCACTTCCAAACCCCATACAAAGAGGAGGAATCTGCAGATGTCTCTGTATCTCCTGCTGGGAGGCTCCAGACAGTGGCTGACCTTGCACCTCCTTGGAGATCCAAGAGCCAGTGTACCCAGTGGTCAGAGTGAGACCATACCGGATTACAATTCTTCACATCCATAAGAGACACACTCGAGGGGCAGACTCAGTGAGTACCAAAGCCCCACTGAAGTAAGTTCTGCCCCATAAGGGTATCTCCTGCACAACATATCTTCCAGTGTAGACACAGCTGGTTATCACAGCCAATTGGCCTGGAGATCAATTCCTCCCAGTGATACCAACAGCAATCAAGAGTTAACTACATCAATTCCTCCCAGTGATACCAACAGCAATCAAGAGTTAACTACAACAAGACTGTACAAACACCCCACAAAGGGGTGCACCAAGATTGTCCACCTCAGATTACTGGGGAGACTGAGCCACTGGGCCCTATAGGACACCTACCATACAAAGACACTCTATCAACTCAAGAAGACTTAGCAGCTACCCAGTACATAGAAACAAACACAGGGAAGCAGCCAAAATGCGGAGACAAAGAAACAAGTCACAAATGAAAGAAATGGATGAAAGCAAAATACTGGATATAGAGTTCAAAACCATGGTTATAAGGTTACTCAAGAATCTTCTAGAAACCTCTAAGAAATTAGTGAGACCCTCAAGGATATGAAAAAGGACCAATCAGAAATTAAGCATACACTGACTAAAATATAGAATAATATACAGAGATCCAACAGCAGACTAGAGGATCCCAAGAATCAAGTCAAAGATTTGACATACAAAGAAGCAAAAAACACCAAACTGGAAAAGCAAAAAGAAAAAATAATCTAAAAATATGAAGATAGTGTAAGGAGCCTCTGGGACAACTTCAAGAGAACCAACATCCGAATTATGGGGGTGCCAGAAGAAGAGAGAGAGCAAGATATTGAAAACCTATTTGAAGAAATAATGACAGAAAACTTCCCCTACCTGGTGAAAGAAATAGACTTACAAGTTCAGGAAGCGCAGATAATCCCAAACAAGAGGAATCCAAAAAGGACCACACCAAGACACATCATAATTAAAATGCCAAGGGCAAAAGACGAAGAGAGAATCTTAAAAGCAGCAAGAGAAAAACAGTCAGTTACCTACAAGGGAGTACCCATACAACTGTCAGCTGATTTCTCAACAGAAACTATGCAGGCCAGAAGGGAGTGGCAAGAAATATTCAAAGTGATGTATAGCAAGAACCTACAACTAAGATTACTCTACCCAACAAAGCTATCATTTAGAATTGAAGGTCAGATAAATAGCTTCACAGAAAAGAAAAAGCTAAAGGAATTCATCACCACCAAACCAGTATTATATAAAATGCTGAAGGGTATTCTCTAAGAGGAAGAAGAAGAAAATTGTAAAGATAAAAAATTATGAACAACAAAGTGACAACAAATACATGTCTTTCAACAAGTGAATCTAAAAATCAAGTGAATAAAAAATCTGAAGAACAGAACAGACTGGTGAATGTAATACAATCAGGGGCATGGAAAGGGAGCAGACTAACAATTCCCCGGGGGTAAGGGGTTGTGGAGGGTGCAGGAAGAGATTGGACAAAGAGCTTACACCTATGGATGAGGTCAGAGAGGGGGAGAAGGCCTGGAGTGGGGTGGGAACCGGGTGGAGGGGAGCTAGGGGGTGTGGAAAGAGGAACATCTGTAATAATCTGAACAATAAAGATGTAAAAATAAATAAATAAATAAATAAATAAATAAATAAATAAATAAATAAATAAAATTAAAAAAAAAAACCTGAGCAAACTGAGGGCACGAACTTTGTCCCATTTGTCTTTGTATTTAAAGCACCTACCATCATACCTGTATATAGTAGGGTCACATAAATGTTGAATCAGTCAATAGTCACTTATGAGTCTGAGCTTGATTTTCCATGCTGAGGAGTATGACCATCTTGCTCATAATGCTTAGTGCCTTTTACATAGTATAGCTTCATAGATACCATTCCTTGCTCCTTCTCTGTAAACTAAAGTCAAGGCATGGAAGTTGCTTCTAAAGCTGTATCAATAGCTGGTAACACAGCTGATGGGGCTTCTGGAGGATACACTAGTCCACAAGGAAGAATATATTTTCTTGGTGCCTATAAAGTTTGTTTTAACCCTAATACATAAAAAAGAAGAAAATCAATTTGTTAATAGCAACATAAGTGATATTTGGTATTTAAGTTTTAGAAAACCTTTGCTAAAAAGTTACACCTATTTTTTTTTAAAATGGGAGGGGAGTATCTGCATTAGATCCAGGAATAAAAGAAAATACTTTAAATGAAAAAATCTTTTGAAATTTGAGTGAAATCTAGACTCAATGTTGGTGGCTTAGATTCAATAATGTTTCATTGTATTGTGAGATGTCAACAATAGGAAAACTGTATAAGGAATATGTGGAAAGTCTGTACTATCTTTGCAACTTTTCTGTGAATCTAAAAACATTTCAAGTAAAGATTTTAAAAATAGAGAGAAGTTTCACAACAATGGATATTAATACCACTGAACTGTACACTTAAAATAGTTAAAATGGTGAATTTTACATTATGTGTATTTTACCACAATAAAAAATATAGGAAGAATATTAAGTAGGTATGATGGGAGAGAGGCAGAGTAAGGGGAGTGAGATGTTTTCAAACAATTTTTGTTTGTCTGTAACATTCTAGGCACTGTACCAGAAATAAAAGTTGTTTTTTTATCTCTATTGCTACTGATGAATTCACCAAGGTTGCATGAGTTTAGATAATGTCATATCTGGGCCCTACTCCAGGTCTGCTTTAATCCATGCTTGAGAGAGAGAGGCTCTGGAGTGTATAGTTTTTAAGAGTGACTGACGTAAGTCCAATTATCAGCCAAGTTTGAGAGCCACTGCTCTAAGGTTTTTATATCCACTGTCTTTAAACAACTATTTCTCTTAACTTGAAGATGAAAGTGGGAAGTGTAGGATCTTCTGTAATGTGGACCCTGAGAACTGAAAAGACTCTTACAACCCAAGGTCAAAGCCTTGAATACTGCAGTGAAGCTAGCAGAGCATGGTGAAGGAGAAATGTCATAGAATTAGATCAAATATATTCCATGTAAAGCTCCAACTTGAGAAGGGTAATTTTCCCTGAAAATTTTCATTGTGTATTACAGACTGAGTCAAACTCCACAGTACCAAATGAAATATTTGGCTACTTCTTGTCTTCTATCTCCATAGATGTTATTGACTGCAGAGACCTCTGGTCACCAGGGAATTTTTAGATAGAGTAAAAGGCAATTAGAGGCTGGCAGGGTGAATGGATTAATGCTGTATGCTTGGAAGTTCAGAAAATAAGCAAACAAATACTTAAAGAAACAAACAATCATGTTTCCCATTTCACTGAGAATCAGAAGCAATTAGAAGAGACTTCCCCAGCCTTGCAGTACTACATCTCCTCACCTACTTATATCTCTGCTCATATGTACTCTTTTCTGCTATAAGTGGGATGAACTGTGCTCCTACTTAAAGACTAATCTGTCCAGTTCTTGCATTAGACCCCAAACTCTCTCACTTACTAATATAAGGATATTGCTCCAGCAATGCTACCTACTCCCTCTTACCTTTCTTTTTTATTCCTCATCCAAGGATATGTTCTTATTGATTTTCAGAGAGAGAGGAAGAGGGAGGAAGGGGGATAGGGAGATAGAGGGAGGGAGGAAGAGAGAGAGAGAAAGAGAGAGAGAGAGAGAGAGAGAGACATCCATCAATTGGTTGCAGCTGGGAATTGAACCCACAACCTTTTGGTGTGTGGATTGATGCTCCAAACAACTGGGCCACCCAGCCAGGACCCTCTTTCCTTTTCCTACCAGATATTTCACTTCAGAAGACAACTATGCTGCTACTTTCACATATATATATATATATATATATATATATATATATATATATATATATATATATATATAAAACAAAATCACCAAAACCAAAAATCAGCTGATCCTCTTGATCACTTTTCCCTCTTTGCCATCTAACACCACATTCTTCTGCCCCACTTCACAGCAAAACTCTTGAAGACAGTTGTCTATATAACTTGTTTTGAATTACTCTCCAACACTTTCCCTTGATTCCAGTTTATTGCCTCTGCTTCTCCACCAGATGTGCTCTTGGTCAAGGTCACCAATGACTTCTGTACTGCTTAATCCAAGGGCCAGTCCTTATTTCTCAACTCACTAGACTTAGCAGCATTTGACACAGCTGATTCCTACTTCCTCTGAGAAACACTTTCTTCACTTGGCTTTCAGGGTCATGTTTTCCTGCTCCCTCACTGGCTGTTCCTTCTCAGCTTTCTGATTCCTTCTCACCCTTCTGTCTTCTAAATTTTGAAAGTACCAGGCTCATTCTTGGACTGCTATTGTTATTTATACTCATTCCACCAGAAATCTCTTCAGTATCTTAATTTAAAATTCTATATATTTACTGGTGTTTTCCAGATTTATATTGCCAGCCTCGAGCTCTCCCCCAAACTCCATAGTAATATATCCAACTGCCTCCTTGACATCTTCATTTAGATATCTAATATATCTAACTAAACTGCTAATATTCTTCCCCAAACAAGTTCCTTCTGCAGTTTTCTCCATCTCACTCAGTTCATGGAAAGACTATCTTTCTAGTTTCTCTTTCCAAAAACCTATAGTGATTCTTGAATCTTCTTTTTCTCACACCCTAAATACTATCTGTTATAAATTATTCTGACCAATTTTATCTTCTCCAATATAACACCCATACTATAGCAGAGTAAATATTTAGAAAATGTAACTTCAGCACAATATTGTTTTGTTTAAAATGTCTAATTTTTTTAGCATGTCATTCAATTGCCTATATGACCTGCCCCCATCCTATCTCACAATTCACTCTTCCCTCACCCCCACATCCTATGCTCCAGCCCTACTGACATTCTTGCAATTACCTTAAGCCACCAGGTGCTTAGGAAATCATACGTTTTTCATACTTTTTCTTCTCCCGGGATGGGTTATTTCTTGAGTCCTTGAATGTGTGTTTGGAAGGTACTTACCTGATCATTGAAAGAATCTGCACATTAGTTCATTGTCCTGTGAGGGAAGAACTTCAGACGAAGGGATTTATGTTACACAAAAGGAAGTGTAGCAGTGGGCACATAATCATGAGAGCTACCAGTCCTATCACATACCACAGCACCAAGATGCTACCAGCTTGAGAGTGATGAACTAGACACAGCTGAGGCATGATCCTCAAAGACATTGAATGTGCTCTAAATTAAGCAGTAATGTCTTAGTCCATTTGGGTTCTTGTAACAAAATACTGGTTAGCTTATAAACAACAGAACTGTATTTTTCACAGTTCTGAAGGTTATGAATTTCAAGATCAAGGTGCCAAAATTATTGCATTCTGGTGAGAGCCCTCTTCCTGGTTCATAGCCAGTGCATTCTAGCTGAGTCATGGTGGAAGGGGCTAGATATCCCTCTGGAGACTCTTTTATGAGGTCATTAATCTCATTCATGAGGGCTTTGCCCTCATGACCGAAACACCTCCCAATGGCCTACCTTATAATACCATCACATTGATCATTAGGATTTCAATATATGAATTGGGGGGGGGGGAGACACAAACATTCAGACCATAGCAGTCATTATATTGAACAATTTTTCCAGTATTAGAATTAATTAGGCCAGAGTCCAGAAAATAAGGGGTATAAGTAGGAATGACCTCTCTCACCATCACTTCCAGCGACCCACTTTCAGGATTTGTCCTTCCTGTTCCCACAACTCTGGATCTTGAAGGTTTAGGAACCTTGGTTCCCAAAGAGGGCTGCTGTTTCACAATGAAGCTGAGAGGATATGTTTCATAATCATGGGATCCTTTTGCGTTTCTCTTGTTATTTTCTTCCCCAGTTTTGATAGTAAATGAACAGGTGCAGCAGCCATGGCCTGAGAATAGCTTGATAACTTGGGCCTCAAACTGCTCAAGATGGTGGTCTGGGTCACCCCACCAGATAATCCACGGAGACTATGAGAGGTGATAGTTGAAGGACATATTTATCTAGAGTGGATAGTGTAGGATGAAGATGGGAATCAGATGGGGCCTGTATACCAGATTCAGCTTGGTGGCAGTGGTTCATCCTGGAAAAGTTCCTCTTAGATATTTTCCCTCAGGAAAAGCCCACTAAATTCCTAAAGGATCTGCTTCCAGAAGTTATATGACACACATAGAGCTGAGTGGAACAAAGGGTGGATGATAATAGATGCTGTAGTATATTTTACACAATTCTCTTTCTCCCTAATACCTACAAAACTGAAATGCTTATCATCCCAGCTCTTGAAAGTCTAGGTGGCTGGGCTGGCAGTTCTTACCTGAGTTTCTCTTTATGGGTTGCCCTTGGCCAAAGAGAGGTGCTTTTCCTAAGGTTTTATCTTGTCTGAGTGGCTGAGGGAGAGGGAGCCTGGCTTCCTGCAATGATTGGCGAATGCAGGGATACATTAACCCAGACCCCTTACCTCAATTTGAAAAAAATTCTTGAGGGCCATTCCATTTCCAGTGATCCCCAGGAGATGAGCTGAGATATTTTGCTTTTACTGTATCACAGACCAACTTCTTCCTAATCCTGTTTCATTTACTCCCTTATAGGTATAGCTTCTGAGAATAGCCCAACACATCTGTTGCATTCCAATTTCTGTGAATCTGCTTCTCAAGGACTCCAACACCATGTCAAATGCTTCTTCCATTCCCTCTTTCCTTTTACAGCCTCACCATATATCATATTTTCATAATTTTATGTAGGTGCTCCCCATTTAGACTCTATGCCCCCTTGTGAGCTGGAAATATCTGTTTGTTCAATGTGTCACCAGCACCAAGCAGAGCATTTATCTAATGAAAAATGATTTTACCCTGGGATACTGAATTTCAGCCTGGGGTCAGAAGGACATGTAAGTGAACAGGGTGTTAAATGGAGTTAGGATATGTGGTAGGATCATTTGTGTAAATCAGTGTAAGTAAAGTAGAAACATTGAAAATCATTAGTTTATGAATAGGATTTCCCAAAACTCTGTGTTAACTCAGCAAATTTTCAAATTTCTTCTAAAGAGTTTTCCTTTGGCTAGTCATCCACATGGATAAATCTGGGATTTTTTTGGTGGGGAAAAAGTGATTACTCTTATTGTTGATTATTGAAAAATATTTATAATTAATTTAAATAAATTTATGGATCATTGAATGATTTCTTACACTGTTTTTAAGTCTTAATATTTTAAAAGAATTGCTAAATCTTGATAAATATCTAAAAAAGAGTAATCCTAAGCTCATTGGTAAAAGGAGTGACTCTTTTTTCAGGATAGGTAACATTATTCTAATGATGCCTCTTTGATATGAGAATTACTCAGTAGGTCTGATAGAGATATTTAATTTTTAAGCAGACTGCATTGCATGCTGTACTTGCTATATATGCCTATTTTTTCAAGTGTGCAATATACAGATTTACTCTTCAAAGAGTGGTAAAGCAGTATCATTAGATTTTCTGATGTTTTAGTTCCCTTTTATAGAGCATATTTGCAAAGTTAATATACTTAAGAATTTATAAATATATCCAAATTCTCAATTCAGCTTTTAGTTTGTGATATTGTGCTGCCTGAGAAACTGTTAGTATAGTTTCTTTAATGACAAGGAGTTTCTTTGTAGTCATATCTTTCATGTGGGTAGTGCTATTCTGTTGTCATCATATTCGATGATTGTAACAGCAACTCCATGACAAAAAAATTAAAATTGATTCCATGAGAATAATGCCACACACTGACTGACTGAATATATCACTGTTATACTGACTGGTTAGGTATTGTGTAAACACGGCATATTTCTAAGGATTTGAACAAATTAAGAATATCCAATAGATGTGTAGCTGTCATAGAAAACCAGCAGAAACACATCTTTTAAATTGAAATATTTATTTTTTGTTTCTTTTTTTAAAATTTATTTTATTAATTGTGGTATTACATATGTGTCCTTACTCCCCCATTACTCCCCCAACCTCCACCCATTCATGCCCTTACCCCCCTGTTGTTTGTGTCCATTGATTAGGCTTATATGCATGCATATACGTCCTTTGGTTGATCTCTCCCCCTTACCCCCACCCTCCCCTACCTTCCCTGAGGTTTGAGGTTCTAATCAATGTTTCTCTGCCTCTGGATCTGTTTTTGTTCATCAGTTTATGTTTTTCATTATATTCCATAAATAAGTGAGATCATGTGATATTTATCTTTCTCTGCCTGGCTTATTTCACTTAGCATAATGCTCTCCAGCTCCAACCATGTTGTTGCAAATGGTAAGAACTCCTTCATTTTTACCTCAGCATAGTATTCCATTGTGTAGATGTACCACGGTTTTTTAATCCACTCATCTGCTGATGGGCATTTAGGCTGTTTCCTAATCTTAGCTATGGTGAATTGTGCTGCTATGAACATAGGGGTGCATATATCCTTTCTGATTCATGTTTCTAGTTTCTTGGGATATATTCCTAGAAGTGGGATCACTGGGTCAAATGGGAGTTCCATTTTTAGTTTTTTGAGGAAACTCCATACTGTTCTCCACAGTGGCTGCACCAGTCTGCATTCCCACCAGCAGTGCACGAGGGTTCCTTTTTCTCTGCATCCTCACCAACACTTGTCGTTTGTTGATTTGTTGATGATAGCCATTCTGACAGGTGTGAGATGGTACCGCATTGTTGTTTTGATTTGCATCTCTCAGATGATTAGTGACTTTGAGCAGGTTTTCATATGTCTCTTGGCCTTCCTTCTGTCTTCTTTCGGAAAGTATCTATTTAGGTCAGTTACGCATTTTCTGATTGGGTTGTTTAACTTTCTTTTATTAAGTTGTATGAGTTCCCTGTAAATGTTGGAGATTAAACCCTTATCATTGATATCATTGGCAAATATGTTCTCCCATGCAGTGGGCTTTCTTGTTGTTTTGCTGATTGTTTCCTTTGCTGTGCAAAAGCATTTTATTTTGATGTAGTCCCATTTGTTTATTTTTTCTTTAGTTTCCAATGCCCTAGGAGCAGTATCAGTGAAGAAATTGCTTCGGCATATGTCTGAGATTTCTCTGCCTATGGATTCCTCTAGTATTTTTATGGTTTCCCATTGTATTTTTAAGTCCATGATCCATTTTGAGTTTATTTTTGTGTATGATGTAAGTTGGTGGTCTAGTTTCATTTTTTTTTTGCATGTATCTGTCCAATTTTCCCAAAATAGCTATTTTCAGAAAATCTGGTAGATTAGGAGTGAGGTCTCTTCTATTCTAGTCTAGGTCTTATTACTAAAAAGATAAACGGAAACAAGTCCCTTTACTTTGCTTGGACTTGATAATAAGTGTGACCATGTGTTGAATACCTTCTGTCATCTCATTTTATACCCAAAACAGCTCTTTTTTGGATAGGTATTATTATACCCATTTTACAGATTAGAAAACAGAGGCTCAGGTAATTTAAATTGCTCAAGGTTGCCTTTATTCTACTACAACATTCTACCTTTTCATTTTTCATCCAGAAGTAAACAATAATACCTACCATGCCTGTTTTATAAGTGTGTGTGTGTGTGTGTGTGTGTGTGTGTGTGTGTGTGTGTGGAAGAGAGAGAGAGAGAGAGAGAGAGAGAGAGGAGAGAGGGAATGAAATAAGATGATGGTTGTGGAAAAAGTTGTGTAAATTGCAAAGTGCCTTTAAAAGTCATCATTACTGACTCAGAGAGCTATTGAATTGTGTGATTCAATTATACCATCAGAACCTTTGTTAAGTTATTTATGCCTTTTTGAGGAAAGCTTATCCTCTTGAGGGAAAAATGATACATGAGAAGGGCAAGAAAGAGCTATCTGTGAGGTAGAGCAAATCAAGATATTTGTTTGAAGGTTTTATACTGGAAGCTAAGAAGTGATTTCTGGAGAGGTATAAGAAAGAGATAGGTCAAAGGATATGAATCCATCCCTTTTTGTTTAAAATAAGTGCCCTGCATTTTATTTGGTCATAAATCCCTTCACTAAGACCTCATAGATTCTGGAGTAGGTCTGGCCTTTAGGTGTCCTTTGAAGTCAGTATTATCATGCCATTTCATAGACAAGAAAAATCAAGTTTGGTGATAATAAGTAACATGCCCTCAAACACATACTAGGTAGCATTGCCAGACTCTGAACTCAGTGTGTGTGATTTCAAAGCTTTTCTTCTAATCACTAGCTTAAACTGCAGTATTGTGTATAATTACTGTATGAGGGCTCTAGGAAGCCCAAGGGGAAGGAAGAAGCTCATCCTGTAACTGTTTGTTGAAGCCTTTAGCTGTAGAACTGTGGTTTACTTTTCCTCCCATGTCTTTCACGCATACATTTTGTTTGTCTTAGGAAAGAATATTATTCCTCCTTGTCTTTTTTGTGTGAAACAAAACCAAGTTTAAAGACTGGCATTCTTCAGGCTGGGCAAAATAAAGCCATCTGTTCAACAAATAGGCATTAACCACCTACTGCCTACCAGGTGCTGCAATATGTATTGAGATCACAAAGATGGGAAAATTATTGAAATATAATGACATTTCTGAAATAATGATATGCACTAAGTGACATAAGAACACAGTGAACTGAGTGACTACTTTGAATGCATTTTATTTAAATTTAAGTGTAACACAATTTGTTTGTATTCTATCTTTTAATACCAGCACTGCCATATAATTCTCATGCTTTACATTTAACTTAAAAGTTACTTATTCAACATTCTTATTTTTACAAGTGTATAGAAATAAAATAAGCAGCTATTTCAGTACTTCAAAATCCTAGCAATCCTATATAATAAAGAGCTAATATAGGGGCTCTGAGGGCTGGCCGAGGCTGCGAGTGGCTGCGAGGGCCGAGCCCCTTGCACAAATTTTGTGCATTGGGCCTCTAGTTGTTGTCTATGTTCCTATCATAAGGCTGAACAAGCTAGCCAAAATGTCAAATACCTTTGCTTTTTGGCTGCTTTATAAAAAATCAGTATCAGAGAAAGAACACCTGATTGACTTTTGATGACATCATAGGAATTTCTGGGAGGGTAGTTGGTGTACCAGTCATGGAGAGCAGAGCCTCATGTGCGATAGTCACAGTAGTCAAATTAAACATGCCCAGTGTGTGACTAATCTTGGACTTGGGCACAGATTGATGGCCATATTTAAGTGATTGGTATCAGTGAGCAGTACATAAGTTTCTTCAGGCTTGCTTTACTTTATAGCTTATCACAAACATGACAGTGATTTATGTGATTTCATAATATTATTATAAAACCTTCATAATTATGGATTGTTGGTTAAAGTCGGAATCAACAGTGAACATAGAAAATAGTAACAATACATATGGCATGTATTAATTATGACTGCAGTTTAGTAAGAAAAATAATTTCAATGCAGGGCCCAGGGAGGAAGCAAACATTATAAAAGGTGGTTTGAAGGTTGGGAACTAAGGGATTGGTTTATTTTCAGTCCCCATTTTTCCTTCAGTTTCTCCTACTACTTACGAATTCTGGACTTCATTTAGGAATTATCTGAAGTTTTATATATAATGGTGGAAATTAGTTTCTTTTCTTCTGAATCATTATTGCAGTGTATGTTTCTGTATGTAGACAGCATATCTTGAAAAGTAATTGATATATTTTTCTCCACAAAAACCAATGTGAAAGTTCAATGTAATCCTATATAATAAAAGGGTAATATGCAAATTGGCCCTAATGGCAAAACAACTGGTGGCTATGATGCGCACTGACCACCAGGGGGCAGACACTCAATGCAGGAGCCGCTGCTCGGCCAGAAGCAGGCTCATGGCTGGCCAGTGCAGCGAAGGTGATGGGAGTCTCTCCCACCTCCGTGACAGCAGTATGGATGTTAGGCGCCTGGGAAGCGGTTCTAAGCTGTTAGTCGCACATCCGCCGAGGGCTCCCAGGCTGACAGAGGGATGTTTGACTTTCAGCTTAGGCCCAATTTCCTGGGGAGTGGGCCTAAGCCAGCAGGAGGACATCCTCCGAGGGGTCCAGAACTGCGAGAGGGCACAGGCCAGGCTGAGGGACCCCCCACAGTGCACGAATTTTGTGCACTGGGCCTCTAGTGTTTTAATAACAGAATTTTTTTTTTTCTATTCCAAAGTACTGTAGTTGCCCTGATTCTGACTGGGAGTCTGATTCCCGCATATATTTTTTCAAAGGTCTCAGTCCTGCCATAATTTTCTCATAGATCTAAGTGTTAAATGTTTTTATGTATAGTATTTTAGCATTAACAATTCATCTGTATATGTTCTTTGGTTTCTTTGAAGGATTGTCAAATTGATCATCCTTTCATGGTTATTTGTGCAAACAGACCCTGAATGATCCTGATTTCTCATTATCTCACTACTCATGAGGTATACACATGTGTCATATATGCTCTCTGTTTTATGTGGTACCACAGATCAGAGTTAAGTAATAGTAGGTAAAGTGGGCATTTGGAAATTTTTTGTTGAATTTGATTTAATTTGAATGGTAAAGATGGGGGAAAGTAATGATTGAATCTATTGGGAAATTGAAACAAAGCAGATTTTTCTCATGAATTGTGTAACCTTCCCATGTTGCTTTGCCATATATCCTCTTAAAAATTATTGTGTACTAAAAAGTAAGACAGCTTTTATTGAATAAAAATCTGAGTACATCATGACATGGCTATAAGAAAGTATGGAAAACAGCACAATTTTTATGGTAAAATAAACATAAGATTTACCATTTAAAATACTTTTTAGTGCATACTTTAGTGGAATTTAGAACACTCACATTCTAAATATCCATGGGAAGATATTGAAGCCCAAGTATCAACAAGAAAGGCAAGCATTGGAGCTAGTACCTTAGGGAGCCACCAGATCTACTAAAACACACAGTCTTAAATTTTTGTAAGACAGTATTCTTCCTCTAGCACTAACCAGCCACTACTGTATAACAAGAATGATATGAATAATTTGGGAGCTCCAAGGTGGAGGCAGAGAAAAGGGAGATTTGTAAGTATTCAGATGCTACTGCAGAGGGAAGTCCTGTGGTAGGAGTTTAGACATTGCTTCCTTAGTCATCTATCTATACCAGGTGTACTGGTTAATAATGACGGATTTTGTAATCAAAGAAAATATGATCATTTCAAGAGAAGTGCTTTATTCAAAGTAATGTCCGTCGCTAGCTACACATTTCCCATTTTTCAGATAATTTTTGGATATCCTCCCAATAGAACTTTTCTTGTTTGGAGGAGGACCATTCAGAGACCCAATTTTCCACTTCTTTGTAGGTTTTGAAGTGCTGCTCAGAAAGTGTGTATGCTATTGATTGGAACAAGTGGTAATCTGAAGGAGCAAGGTCTGGTGAATATGGCGGGTAGGTTATTACTTCCCAGGCAAGATCTTTTAACGTGTCTTTAACTGGTTAATAAGTGTGTGATGGTGTGTCATCATGAAGCAAGATTATTTTGCCATGTCTTTTGGCCCATTCTGTTTGTTTCATGATCAAAGCGTGGTTCAAATTGATTATTTGTTGTTGGTAGCTATCAGTATTAACAGTTTCACCTGGTTTTAGAAGCTCATAATACACCACACCTTCCTGATCCCACCAAAGTGATTTGGCCTTGCAGTCGATGTTGATGGTTGACCTGGATCAACCCATGATTTTGTGCATTTGGGATTTTCAAAATAAATCCATTTTTCATCGCCAGTCACAATTGGTTGCAAAAAATACTTTCTTTCGTGCCATGAAGCAACAGTTTAATGATGACTTTTCGGTTTTCCATTTGTCTTTTGTTCCGTTGATGTGGCACCCATTTTCCTTCCTTTAAAATCTTTCCCATTGCTTGTAAATTATCAGAAATTGTTTGCTGATCAACATTTAATCTTTCTGCAAATTGTTTTTGAGTTTGACACACAACTTCATCCAATAATGCTTGTAATTGTTGGTCTTCAAACTTTTTTGGTTGATCTGGACATTCTTTGTCTTTCACATTAAAATCATCACTTTTAAAGCGTTTAAACCAGCGTTCACAAGTCAAGTATCTTGAGATGAACCATGTTCACCATAAGCTTTCTGAAGTATTCAGCAGCACTTTTCTTCAAAATAAAGTAATGAATTATAACTTCCCGCAAATGCTCTCTTTTTTTGGCATGAAATTCAACATTTTTAAGCATAAAAATATCTATGATGTTAACACCTTCAGCAAATTTGACATATAAAGTTTTGAAGCTTATTGTCAATACAACAAAATAGCATACATATCAAATCTCATATATATCAACATATGTGTAACTCCATCTATTGAAAAAATAGTGCATTATTAACGGTACACCTAGTTCAGTGGTCGGCAAACTCATTAGTCAACAGAGCCAAATATCAACAGTACAACGATTGAAATTTCTTTTGAGAGCCAAATTTTTTAAACTTCTTCTAACACCACTTCTTCAAATTAGACTCACCCAGGCCATGGTATTTTGTGGACGAGCCACACTCAAGGGGCCAAAGAGCCGCATGTGGCTCTCGAGCCACAGTTTGCCAACTACGGACCTAGTATATATAAAAAGCCAGTGACTGGATATCGGAACAACCATAACGACCAGTTGCTATGACGCCGACTGTGGCCAGTGAACCAGCCCGATCAGGGGATGGGGCTAGCTGGCCAACACCCCATGGCCCTCCCCATGGCTGGCCCTGCCCCTGATCACCCCTCCCCACCCCAATAGAGGGCGGGGCTGGCCGACCAATCTCCTGCAACCCCTCCCCCTGGCTGCCCCCACCCTTGTGGGACCCTACCATCCCAAACGGCCCACAACCCCTCCCCCCAGCCAGCCCCACCCCTGATCATCCCCCAACCCCAATGGGGGGTGGGGCCAGCCGGCCAACCACTCATGGCTGTCCCCCAGGCCACTGTCCCCCAATCGGCCCCCCATTCTCCATTCGGGGGTGGGGCCAGCTGGCCCACTGCCTACGGCCCCTCCCTATGGCTGTCCCCACCCACAATTGCCACCCCCAAATAGGGGGTGGGGCCCGCCAGCCAATCTCCCGCTGTCTCCTGCTCCCAACAGGCCTGTCCCCAATCCTCCCCAATTGGGGCCAAGCCGGCTAGACCCCATCCGTGCATGAATTCGTGCACTGGGCCTCTAGTAATATATAAAAGGGATGCTTTAGCAGAGAAATCTAGAACTCCACATCCTACAGTAGCCAGAAATTCTGTAAAACCCTAGAATTGTTTCTTTACTTGAAAAAAAAAAAAAGAGTAATTGAGAAAAATCTGGAGAAAAAGTTTTTTCCATTGAGGAAACCCTTGTGTCATAGGTAATGAACCAGAAAATTATTGAATGGCTTGGTTAAGCTTGACCTGCACAAGTTAATTTTCAGTTGCCTGACCAAAAGAATGTAGGAAACCATTGTTTACAGGATATTTTAGATGCACAGGTTTCAAGGGTCCCTCAGAGATAAACCTCAGAAAGACCATTGCAGTTCCAAATTACTCTTTTTTTATTTCTTTATTGATTAAGGTATCACATATTTGTCCTCATCCCCCCATTCCCAGCCCACACCCCTCCCCACACATGCCCCCACCCCCCTGTTGTCCTTAACCGCTGGTTAGGCTCATATGCTTGCACACAAGTCCTTTGGTTGATCTCTCCCCTTTGCTCCCACCCTCCCTTACCCTCCCTCTGAGGCCTGACAGTCTGATCCATGCCTCCTTGTTTCTGGGTCTGTTCTTGTTTATCAGTCTATGTTGTTCATTATTTCCCCTAGATGAGTGAGATCATGTGCTATTAGAAATACACTTATAAGAACTGAAAATGAGACAAGCAATAATGGTTTTGCTGACAGGCAAATGAATCAGTCTGTAGTGAGTTTCTTTCTGGGCCAACAGTTCTTTTGAGACCCAATTTCAATGTCACACAGTTCCTTATATGTACATGTCAGCCATGACATTTCAGTTCTGGATGGTGGACAAATGGTGGTAATGCTGGTCTGACCCTCTCTGGTTTGGTCCTGGGCAACCTATAGTGACGCACAGCTGTTAACTGCTAGTATGGCAAGGCGACATCAGCATCTTCCATCTCTGGACTGCTTCTCTTCTGTCTTGATGGATGGAGTAGTCCTGTCGATTCCTCTCTGTTGCTGGAATCCACATGGTCTCAGAGTTGTTTTCTGAAAATATACAAACATATTCTCGACCAAATGTTAATAAAGGAATATTTTCTATAAATTTGACTTGGGATCCTATTTCAGTTTTTGCCCAAATGATTTTCCTCTGGCTTGTTTTGACACCTTGTGTGTTTTTCATGGGTGTCTTGCTTTTAGCCTTACAATTAATTTTCTAAAGTATTAATTTTCTAGATGTAATTACTTACAGGATATTTTTCCTTACATGATATTCTTCTACTACCCCCCCCCTTTTGATTTAAATATTAGGATGCTTTTGAAAATTTTATAATGTAGACTTGATGGCTTTTAAATTTTAATTTTTAGCACTATAATATTACTGTTTTAGGTTCATTACATGGTATGCATTTTTATCATGAGATGAACTACCAATAAAAATTTTAGTTAACACTTTAGGAACACCTTTTTGTCCAGTACAATTAATTTTTCTAGAATATTCGCTTGTTTCAACTAGCCAATTTAAATTTTCCTGAAAACTTGACTACTATTTTACTGTCAAATTTATTAATTGAAGGAGATACACATAAATGTCCCTGGATTGGAAGAGTTAGCATTGTTAAAATGTATATGTTCATTGGTTAATCTCTTCCAGTCCCCTCCTCGCCCCTCTGAGATCTATCAGTCTGTTTCATGCATCCATGCCTCCGGTCCTAGTTTATTTTATTCATTAGATTCCACATATAAGTGAGGTCATGTGATACTTATCTTTCTCTGACTGGCTTATTTCACTTAGCATAATACTCTCCAGGTCCCTCCATGCTGTCTCAAAATGTAAGCTGAATGGTATTCCATGGTGTAGATGTACTACAGCTTTTTCATACACTCATCTACTGATGGCATTTGGGCTACTTCTAGATCTTAGTTATTGTAAATAATGCTGCTATGAACAGGGGTGCATACATTCTTTCGGATTGTCATTTCAGGATTCTTAGAATATATTCCCAGAAGTGGGATCACTGAGTCAAACAGCAGTTCCATTTTTAATTGTTTGAGGAAATTCCATACTGTTTTCCACAGTAGCTTCACCAGTCTGAATTTCCACCAGCAGTGTACTATGGTTCCCTTTTCTCCACATACTCTCCAGCACTTTCTGTTTGTGCCTAAGACTACTGTTTTTTGTTTGTTTGTTTTTTGTTTTGTTTATCCTCACTAGAGGATATTTTTTCATTGTTTTTTTGTTTTTTTTAGAGAGTGGAAGGGCGAGGGAGAGATAGAGAAAAACATTGATGTGAGAAAGACATCACCCCGCACACACCCCATTCAGGGCCAGGGATCGAGCCGGCAACCCAGGTATGTGCCCTTGACCAGAATCGAACCAGAGACCCTTCAGTCTGAGGGCCGAAGCTCTATCCACTGAGCAAAACTGGCTAGCACTAGACTACTGTTTTGTGGACTTGGCAAACAGTATCCCTTTGAAAACTATTTATGACACACTAGTGGCCCAATGCATGAAATTCGTGCAGATTAAAAGGGGATTAATTAGAGAAAATATATTAATATTGCTATTAGCCCTTTCTCTATAATAGAAGTGTTAGAGATGAAAGAAAATTAGTAAAATGTATATGAAAATCTTCCTCCTGTCAGAGTCTGGGGCAAGCCGCAGGACCCAGAGTTAAGTCCCCACCCACCCATGTGCGCCTCAAAATCATGCGAGACCCAGACCCGGCTGGCTCCACCCATTGGGCTAGATCCAGACCTGACTGGTACCACCCTTCTCAAGCCCTGCTGGGCAGGGGCACAGCCTCAGGTCCCCTGGCCTGGCACCGGGGAGGGGGTGCAGTCTGAGTTCCCCCAGCCTGGTCTGAGGCAGGGGGAATGCCTTGAGGTCCCCCCTCAAGCCCCGCTGGGTGGGGGACGTTGTCTGAGATCCCCTGTCAAGCCCTGCCATTTGGGAGGAATGGCCTGAGGTCCCCTGTCAAGCCCTGCCAGGCGGGGGGTGCAGCCTCAGGTCCCCCGGCCTGGTGCCAGGAGGGGGGCACAGCATCAGGTCCTCCATCAAGCCCCACTGGGAGGGGGGCACAGCCTCATGTCCCACATCAAGCCCTGCTGGGTGGGGGGTGTGGCCTGAGGTCCCTGGGCCCAGGGCGAGGGGAGCAGCCTGAGGTCCCCCGGCCCAGCACTAGGGCGGAGGGGTCACACCTTGAGGTCCCCTGTCAAGCCCCATTGGGCAGGGGGTGAGGCCTGAGGTTCCTTGTCAAGCCCTGATGGGTGGGGGTGTGGCCTGAAGTCCCCTGTCAAGCCCTGCTAGGTGGGGGGACGGCCTGAGGTTCCCCCGCCTGGTGCCAGGGCAGGGGGCGTGGCCTGAGGTCCCCTGTCAAGCCCCATGGGGGTCGGGGGGGAGCAGCCTCAGAACCTTAACCCTGCTGATTGCTCGTTAAGGTTCGTTACAGGAACGCAGCTTCCGCTGTGGGTGCAGCCATCTTGTGTTATGGAAAACCCCCCTCTGCTGTGGGTGCTGCCATCTTTGTGGCAGAGTGACGGTCAATTTGCATATTCCCTCTTTATTATATAGGAGGATGGTATCCTCTAATCATCAGTTTACTTGCTTACATCTAAAGGCTTCAACAAGCAGTTACAGGATGAACTTCTTCCTTCCCCTTGGGCTTCCTCTAGCCCTCATACAGTAATGACACACAATACTGCAGTTTAAACTAGTGATTAGAAGAAAAGTTTTGAAATCACACACACCAGGTTCTCTCTCTTTCTCTCAAATCAATACCAAATCAGAGGTTGGTTCTGTTTGGTCTTGTGCTACACCAGTGGGTCTCAGCTTTCAGTGCACATTAGAATTACCTGAGAGGTTTTTTAAACTAATAATACCAAACCCCACATTCAGAGCTTCTGATTTCATTGTTCTAGGGGTATAGACTGGGAATTAGAGTTTGTTGTTGAATTTATTCATGCATTCATTGGTTGATTCTTTTATGTGCCCTGACCGGGGATCAAATCCTCAATGTTGGCATGTATTGGAATGATGCTCTTACCAACTGAGCTACCCGTCATGGCCAGGATTAGTATTTTAAAAATGCATCCCAGGTATTTCTAACAGGCAGTTAGAATTGAGAACCATTGTAAAGGGTGATATATCATAAACTATGTAGTCTACTTCCTTATGGATGGGTTAATTTTATCATTATAGGACCACTCCTTGTATTACATCACCCTGAGGGAAATTTACACACTATCATATTGGCTGAGTACAAGCTATCTTTAATATTACTGGTAACCTGCCCTAACTGATTTGGATCAGTGGATAGAGCGTCAGCCTGCGGACTGAAGGGTCCTGGGTTCGATTCTGGTCAAGGGCATGTACCTTGGTTGCGGGCACATCCCCAGTGGGAGGTGTGCAGGAGGCGGCTGATCGATGTTTCTCTCTCATTGATGTTTCTAACTCTCTATCCCTCTCCCTTCCTCTCTGTAAAAAGTCAATAAAATATATATCAAAAAAATATTACTGGTAACCTTCATTTTACTTTGTAATAGTTGAGAACATCATTTGATATTGTAGCAATTAATCTCATATTTTTCAATCTTCACCTATATCTTATAGAGATCTCTCTTGACCTTGTTCTTGGAATCATTACTGTGGCAGCACTAAGTGGCCTCTGAATATCTCTCCAGAGCTGTGTTTCTCCCCATCCTGATGTGGTCTCTCATTTGATTTCCTAACATGGTGCACTATAATTTTTTGCCTATTGCTTGTTCGTACTGGGATACAGTTGCTTTTATAATTACTTTTTAAAGAGATCATTTCACCTTTCTCCTATTCCAGATGAAATCAAATAAAATAGAAGGTGAAAAATCTATTGATTATCTATGTTATCTGCATGTTCCCACAATATTTTTGTCATAAAATATATTCCCTGAATAAAAAGTTTCACAGGTCCCAGATTTTTTGTGCAATTCTTTCAAAACTTTTTATTTTAGTAAACATACCAATTTGACAAATGATGTTGAATCAATTATTAATAAAAACAATTTTTTAAAGATTGCTATGGCAAAAATTTAGTTTACACACACACAAAAAAAAATCATAGCTCGAGTGGGTTTGGCTCAGTGGATAGAGTGTCAGCCTGTGGACTGTAGGGTCCTGGGATCAATTCCGGTCAGGGGTACATGTCTGAGTTGCAGACTCGATCCCCAGCGTGGGGCGTGCAGGAGGCAGTCAATCAATGATTCTCTCTCATCACTGATGTTTTTATCTTTCTGTCCCTTTCTCTTCCTCTCTGAAGTCAATAGAAATATGTTTTTAAAAATCATAAAATGACTACATGTAAAGAACACATTTTATTATAATAGCACTATATAACATTGTCTGTAACTGATAGTATATGAACAAAAACAATTTAAATCTTACAAATAAATAAATAAATAAATAAATAAATAAATAAATAAAATAATTATACCAAAAAAAACTTTTATTTTGGCTTGCCATCATGAAGTAGCAAATGTAATTCCAAACCCCAAATTCAAGTAAACAGTAGTAAAACAAAACCATTTATTGGTGCCTCTTTAAAGGCCTTGCCAATGTTGTCCAGAAACCAGTCCTCTGAGTGTTCTTCCTAGAGAGTTATTCATAAATCTCTGAGTCAGTTTACCTGCTGGACATGTGATCCTAATTATCTTTCATGCACCCCACTCACTAAAGGGCAATGGTATGGGTACAGTTTCCTTATGAGCCCATCTTCTTAACACATCTGTGAAAGGATCTGATGTCAGACATTCCATTGTCTCAGCTGCTCCCTTTTAAATTTCACAGGCCATTTGGCTCTAGCATCTCTACCATAATTTAAAACAGCTCCTTCACCTTTTTAGTAGGCTGAAACATCACACATCACTTTGATGCTGATAGTGCATTCCAAAAGTTAATTTCCCCAAGTTGTTTTTTATTAACTATCCAATCTTTTTTTAAAAAAAAATTTACCTGCTTGATAATACAATCATTTTAGTAGTCGCCAAACACAAATCCATGAACATTTGGATCTCTGGGTTGTTTGATTTCTCTGCAGTTTATACTGTCTGACTTTTGGCATAGTGTGCTAGTTGGCTGGCTGGCCCTTTGCCCATTTTCCCATCTTAAGGTGAGTGAAAAACATCAGCTTTTTTATAATGGTACAGCCACTATGAGCACCCATCTGCACCCCAACTGGGGATTGAACCTCCAATCTGGGTGTGACCGAGAATCGAACTCCCAACCTTTCAGTGCATGGGACGATGCTCCAACCAACTGAACCATATTAGCCACAGTGTGGACAGCAGCTTTTCATTTAACCCTGCTCCCAGTTAGAGTGAGCATGCTATCCACTAGCAAAAACATAGTCCCTACCTTTCTCTAGTAAATTCTTCCAGGGCTGTCCACTTAGCAAGAGGCTTTCCTTCGCTACTTGGTATCATGAACTCTCCTTGGAGCAGCAGGGGAGCTGTGGCTGACTGGCATCCGCATGTATAGTGTCATGAGGACTTGCTTGGTTAGGCCCTTTTTGGAGGTGCTCTAATAATTTTTACTGGATGGTCTGAACTTCTCCTCCCTGATTTAAATGATCCCGAGGCATAACTGGAAGCCCTTTCTATGGTAATAAAATGGTTTTGAGGTCAACTAAGTCTTTAGTTTCAATAGTTCCAAAATGGTGGGGAGTATTTTATTTTCTAGGGGAAGTTAAGTAGCTTTTGTCTCTGGGAATTTCTTGCTGGTTTCAGAGGATACCACAGATAGGTTCATTCAACATTGATCCTAACTTCCTTTCTATCCCATAAAGGGCTAGAAAGCCAAAAACTACACTTCCTAGACTCGCTTGTTGCTGAGTATCTTTAGGGTTTTCAGATTAGATTTTAATCAGGAATTGAGTTAAGGGGGAGAGAGGCTGCAGCCAATGATGCATTCATTTTGCTAATGCAGATCCAGGAGCTGTGGCAGGGCTCTTAATGGCCTTCATAATCCTATAAATCACATTTAAGGCACAGCTGAGGGCAGCAGCAGCTTCCTGATCCCTGGGTAATGGCGAAGGTGGTGTGCTCCTGGATCCAGCACTTTAGACAGTGGCCTCCTGTGCAGCTTCTTGATTCACCATCTTCCTGACTGAACCAGAAATGCTTTCCTTAATAGGTTGGTTTTTCCTTGACAGGTGATGGTGTTTGAAGGCTCAACATAGGGCCCGCTTCTTTGACCCTCCTACAATTGTGTAAACACTTCATTTTCTGCAGTAAATACATTTTTTCTTTTAATAACTAGAGATATTTCTGTTATCTGCAGTTAAATCCTGACTGATACACAGCTGGTTATTTCATTACTCTGAAGGGTCGATTTTCAGACAGTAAGATACAGAGTTCCTGATGCCTGGTGATTGACATGTCTAAAGTAAATGCTTTGTCTGCTGGGTTGTCACTAATGGTATACTCAACCCGACAGCTATTTTAAGTTAGTGTAGACTGTTGTTTTCGCCTTCCTTTATCTGCTCTCCCCAGTAAATACATGCTTTTTAAAGCTCATATCCTACTGGAGGAAGACAGAAGTATATTGTGTTCCTTGAAAAATTAGGCAGATTAATTTATATTTATTTTCCGTTAGTATGTTGAAAAACATAATAGGCAAGTCAATTACAGCTAAGTATTTTTCAGGGGCTTTAATTAATTCATTAGTGATTTGGACAGTATTGTCAATATACCCCCTTCTTTAACAATTAATAATTAATGTAAGGCTTTCTTAACATTTATCCTAGAGAATAAATGGAGATATGGTTTTGCAAATCACCCCTACCTCTCAAATATTTTATATTCAGGGAGGTTTCAGTTTGTTTCCCTTTCAATTCATCTTTGTGAATTATTACATATATACTTTTTTCTCTCTGCTGGTAACATTTTATTTCTTGACTAGAGGCCCGGTGCACGAAATTCGTGCACGGAGGGGGGTTGTCCCTCAGCCCAGTCTGTACCCTCTCCAATCTGAGACCCCTGGAGGGATGTCCGACTGCCCGTTTAGGCCCGATCCCAATTTTGAATGATAGGCCCACCGGGATTGGGCCTAAATGGGCAGTCGGACATCCCTCTCACAATCCATGACTGCTGGCTCCCAACTGCTTGCCTGCCTGCCTTCCTGATTGCCCCTAACCACTTCTGCCTGCCAGCCTGATCACCCCCTAACAACTCTGCTACCAGCCTGTTTGCCCCCAACTTCCCTCCTCTGCTGGCCTGGTTACCCCTAACTGCCCTCTCCTGCAGGGTTGATCACCTCCAACTGCCCTCCCTTGCAGGCCTGGTCCTTCTCAACTGCCCTCCCTTGCAGGCCGGGTGCCTCCCAACTGCCCTCTCCTGCTGGCCATCTTGTGGTGGCCATCTTGTGTCCACATGGGGGCAGGATCTTTGACCACATGGGGGCAGCTATATTGTGTGTTGCAGTGATGATCAATCTGCATATTATTCTTTTATTAGATAGGATAGAGGCCTGGTACAGGGGTGGGGGCCAGCTGGTTTGCCCTGAAGGGCTTCCCGGATCAGGTGGGGGTTCCCTTGGGGTGTGGGGCGGCCTGAGCGAGGGGCCTGTGGTGGTTTGCAGGCGGGCCATGCCCCCTGGCAACGCAAGTGGAGGCCCTGATATCTGGAATTTATTTTCCTTCTACAATTGAAACTTTGTAGCCTGGAGCAGAGCCAAGCCTGGGGCTCCCTCCGAAGCTGGCAGCCATTTGTGTTGGGGTTATAATTGAAACTTTGTTGCCTTAAGCGGGTGGGCCCGGCCAGGGTGTGCGGAAAGCTTTGCTTCCCCTGTTGCCGGCGGCAGCCCTGGCCTGCTCTCTCAAGCTCCATTCTGCCGCCATTTGTTTGAATTTGTTTACCTTCTATAATTGAAACTTTGTAGCTTGAGTGGAGGCTTAGGCCTGGCAAGGGCAGGCGGAAAGCTTGGCTTCCTCTGTTACCTAGGAAACCTTGCTCTCTGTGGCTGTAGCCATCTTGGTTTGGGTTAATTTGCATACTCGCTCTGATAGGATGGTGGGCGTGGCTTGTGGGCGTGGCTTGTGGGCATGTTGGAGGTATGGTCAATTTGCATATTTGTCTATTATTAGATAAGATTTGCATGGTAAGTACACAATGTTCACTTGATAATTTAATTGTGGTAAAGTACACATAACATACCATAACTTACCCTCTTAACCATTAAGTGTACAGTTCAAAAGTATTAAGTATATTCATATTATTGTACAACAGATCTCAAAAATTTTTCATCTTGCAAAACTGAAACTCTATACCCATTAAACAACTCCGCAGCCCCTGGAAACTACCATTTGACATTTTGTTTCTATGAATTTGACTGCTCTAGGTAATTCATAAGTGGAAACATTGTATTTATCTTTTTGTAAATTGCTTATTTCACTTAGTGTAATCTCCTCATGGTTCATACATGTTGTAGCATGTGTCATGTCAAAATTTTCTTCCTTTTTAACGTTTGATAATATTCCACTGTATGGCTAGACCATATGTTGTTTATTTATCCCTCAATGGGCAGATGCTTGGATTGCATTCACCATTTAGCTATTGTGAATAATGCTTCTATGGACATGAATATGCAAATATCTCTTTAAAACCCTGCTTTAAATTCTTTTGGATAAATACCTAGAAGTGGGAATACTGGGTCATGTGATAATTCTGTGTTGTTTTTTTGGGTTTTGTTTTGTTTTGTTTTTTGTTTTAAGTACCATACTGTTTTCCATAGTAGCTGTATTAAATGCATACTTTGAAGTATGCATTTTGCCATTTAGGCTTCTGACCGTAATCATAAAATATTGAACAAAACAATCATATTTTTAAACATCATTCACTATAATAATATCTCCATTCCAATTATTCACTTTGAAGTTCTGGCTATTAACAGATTAATTTCTATTCTTAGCCACCTGTTTCCAGTTTAATTTTAGTTTAAGTGTTACCAGTCTGTATTACTCAAACTTTTAAACAACTCTGTCTTTCCCTGAGCTATTATCACCTTGGAGATATTGTGAATTAACAGTAATTCCCTCTACTGGCCTTTTGACTCTCACAGATGATCACAGACTACCTCACCCCCAGGGTAGTTTTGTGGATCTCTTATCAACTTTGTAATTTTAGGGGGTTGCTACTCTTTCAGAGTGAGATATTCAGGGACAAGCTCAGCTTAATTTATTTGGTATTGAGGGACCTTATCTCCAAACCTCACTGACTCCTATGATCACCTCATCAGGGATTGCCTCTGGAATCTAAGGTTGTTTTCTTTGTACTTCCTTAACTACCTTATTTGACTGTCAGTTATCTTTCTGTTGTTGTGGGTTTTTTTTATAATGTCCATCTTAACAAGTGTCTTTTGAGACCCACCTTTTTTCTCAAAAATTATCCCTGCTCTCTTCTAGCTAATTTATTGCCCATTTTTGTAGTTGGATGACTAAAGTGAACCTACTCTTACATAAGCATTTGTCTACTAATTGCAGGGCATCTACTGCCCTTTCCTGGTCTCTAAGCTCTGTAATTAGTGAAGTCCTCTTGGTGAGAAGTGCTATGATTTCCATTTGCTTCATTAAAAGCAATTGATAGGGTATCCTGACCCTATTCTAGCTCCAGTGGGGTTTGATGCAGGTTGATAAACCATCTGTTTATGGATAACATAATCTTTGACTTCAAGAATAACTTATCTCATTTGCCACTAAGTCTATTGTATTAGCTGTGAGGTACCTCATCAGGCTGTAATTCTCTATTCCATGGGGAGTGGGAGAGGGTTTCTCCAACCTTAAAGAGGACTCTGGGCTTTATAAAGGATGTTCCAAGTCTTTCTTCCTAGGGAGATTTCCTAAACTTCTAATTTTATTTTTGTTAACATATGGTATCTAGTTTTTAGTGTATATTAACCAAGTCAGAACTCCTTTCCCTCTTTGACAAATGTTTTCCCAGGATTAGTAACTTGAGTAGAGTGGAAGCCCTTACTTCTTACCTCTTAAAGTCTTAAAACCAAGCCAAAAACCTTCATCAGAATGGTGATAATTGTCCCCTATGTTAGGCTGACTTTCTGATCTCCATTATTCTTTCAACTGTTTTACAATGTGGTACTGTGCACTTCTGTAAAAATATCCTACAGGATTCTTTTTAACCCTTTTACACAACATGAAAACTTAGAAATGGCTCATAACTGCCTTAATAACTTCCAAAATTTCTCTCTTTTGGGAAGTGATGTTTCCTCCTTTTACTCTATACATAGGTAAAAACTACCTGGTTGGTTACAATAAGTATTACAAACTGACCTAATTTAGCCATTAAGCAATTGTTAGGTTCCTTTGGTGTTTTTCACTGGCCTCGGGAAATTAGAAATAGTTGGTGCTTTATCTGTTTGCTTTCCCGCAATCTTTCTATCAAGTGATTTGAAAGTAAATATTAGATCTGATTTTGCCAAACATACACTTGTCAGCAAAAGCAGGCAGAAACATTGCTACTTCCTATTTCTGTGGTTCAAGAGTCCCACTCTCTGCCCTTACTTCTTTTGGCTATTACTTGATAGCTGGATCAGCCAGTTGTGTTAGTTCAGGGAAGAGTCTTACAGAAATAAGGTGACATATAATGAATGGTACTTTAGACCTTAAGGCCTCTATCAAACTGTTAGGCTACCGGCTTCCCAGATTTTTAAAACTTGTTTATGCAAGGACAGTGGGACATAGCAATGAATGTCCTAACCACCTACATATCTCATATCTCACCAATGAAAAAATTATCTCTAACATCCCTTATGCTGACTAACATGCCCTCAGGGTATACATATTTATATCCATGTTTGAGGTGCTTAATAACCTCCTTTGGAGTGTGAATTCCTGATTAGGGTACATCATAAGCTAACTAACCACCTTTATAGTTTAGATGACAGTTATCTTGGATACATCACAATTTCTATTACAGAACATATAAAAGCAAGCCATGTAATTAGCAGTTAAATGGAAAAAAGAAAAATATATGAGGTTTTTTGCTACATTACAAGGCAAATTTGTCAAGTACATGTAACCTTTATCTTTCCTAGCCTTTCCTTTAGTAGCTCTTGTACCACTCAGTGGTGGCCCTCCCTCTGCCCTGAGGACTTCTGGTATTCTCATCATCTTCCACCCTCATCAAAACAGGTCTTAGAAAAGGATTTTGTGAACTCATACACAATTTGAGGTTAATACCAGAGTAGATAAGGTGGGAACAAGTTAAAAGCTTGTGTGCCAAACACCAAGAATCCTATCTAATAAAAGAGTAATATGCAAATTGACCATCACTCCAACACACAAGGTGGCCGCCCCCATGGGGACACAAGTTGGCCACCACAAGATGGCCAGCAGGGGAGGGCAGTTGTGGGTGATAAGGCCTGCAGGGGAGGGCAGTTGGGGGTCCCAGGCCTGCAGGTGAGGGCAGTTGGTGGGGACCCAGGCCTGCAGGGGAGGGCAGTTGGTAGGGACCCAGGCCTGCAGGGGAGGGCAGTTGGTGGGGACCCAGGCCTGCAGGGGAGGGCAGTTGGGGGTGACCAGACTGGCAAGGGGGTGTAGTTAGGGATGACCCGGCCAGCAGGGGAGAGCAGTTGGATGTGACCAGGCCTGCAGAGGAGGGCAGTTAGGGGTGACCAGGCTGGCAGGGGAGGGCAGTTAGGGGCAATCAGGCCGGCAGGGGAGCAGTTAGGTGTTGATCAGACTGGCAGGGGAGTAGTTATGGGGTGATCAGGCTGGCAGGCAGAAGTGGTTTGGGGTAATCAGGCAGGCAGGCAGAAGTGGTTTGGGGTAATCAGGCAGGCAAGCAGGCGAGCAGTTGGGAGCCACCAGTCCTGGATTATGAGAGGGATGTCCAACTGTCCATTTAGGCCTGATACCGGTTCACCAGGACATCCCTCAAGGGGTCCCAGATTGGAGAGGGTGCAGGCTGGTCTGAGGGACAACCCCCCCCCTCTAGTATTTACATATTTGAACATTCCTGGGAAAGATAAATAGGTGAACAAAAATCTTACTATTTTAATTACCATTTCCCAAACATGCACTATGCATATAATCTGACACATAGTGTATTAGCCCGTTCAGGTTGCTATAACAGAATACCATAAACTGTGTGGCTTATAAATAACAGACATTTATTACTCACAGTTTTGGAGGTTGGGAGTCCAATATCAAGGTACCAGCAGATTCAGTGTCTGGTGACAACCCACTTCCTTGTTCATAAATGACTATCTTTCCTTTTGTTTTCACATGACAGAAGGGACAAGGGAGCTCTCTTGGATCTATTCTATAAGGGCACTTATATGACCTAATAATGACTTATATGACCTGATTACCTTCCCGAGGCCCCACCTCCAAATACCATCATATTGGAGATTAAGTTTCAACATATGAATTTGGGAAGAGGGGACACATATTCAATCTATAGCACAGATGTTTTACTTTTATATATGTATACATGTATAAATATATATGTATAGAGATAATACATACATATGCACACATTCTCATTTAATCTTCAGAACTTCTTTGTTAGATAGCATACTTTTTATTTTATAGTTTAGGAAACTGAGGCTCAAATGTTAAGTAACTTTCCTAAAGTCTTTTCATTGTCTTCACAATGAAAATATTTCCTGAGGCTTGCATTTTAACAATGAGCAAAACCTTAAGACACAGGAATTCATTTCGCATTGTAATTTTCAGGCTTTGGTGAATTGGTGGGAAAAGTGATTGTCAGTCACATTAAACAGCTGATCTCTTTTGTAATGGGAAATCTCAGTGAGGAATTTGCAAGAAAAATCATCCATGTGTACGGAATCTTTACTTTAAAAGTTTCATGTGTTTATTTTGTTCATTAGATTCCTTGTTCATTTATTTTGAGTTTTAGATACAATTTTGACAGATATTTATTTATTGCCATTTTATTGGGGTTTTTTGTTTTGTTTTTAATGATTCTTATAATGGTTTTATTTTTTTATTTTTTAGTAGTTTTAGATATATATTTTTTTAAATTTTTTTATTGATTAAGGTATCACATATTTGTCCTCATCCCCCCATTCCCAGCCCACACCCCTCCCCACACATGCCCCCACCCCCCTGTTGTCCTTAACCGCTGGTTAGGCTCATATTCTTGCACACAAGTCCTTTGGTTGATCTCTCCCCTTTGCTCCCACCCTCTCCCACCCTCCCTCTGAGGCCCGACAGTTTGATCCATGCCTCCTTGTTTCTGGGTCTGTTCTTGTTTATCAGTCTATGTTGTTCATTATTTCCCCTAGATGAGTGAGATCATGTGCTATTAGAAATACACTTATAAGAACTGAAAATGAGACAAGCAATAATGGTTTTGCTGACAGGCAAATGAATCAGTCTGTAGTGAGTTTCTTTCTGGGCCAACAGTTCTTTTGAGACCCAATTTCAATGTCACACAGTTCCTTATGTGTACATGTCAGCCATGACATTTCAGTTCTGGATGGTGGACAAATGGTGGTAATGCTGGTCTGACCCTCTCTGGTTTGGTCCTGGGCAACCTGTAGTGACGCACAGCTGTTAACTGCTAGTATGGCAAGGCGACATCAGCGTCTTCCATCTCTGGACTGCTTCTCTTCTGTCTTGATGGATGGAGTAGTCCTGTCGATTCCTCTCTGTTGTTGGAATCCACATGGTCTCGGAGTTGTTTTCTGAAAATATACAAACATATTCTCGACCAAAGTTAATAAAGGAATATTTTCTATAAATTTGACTTGGGATCGATCCTATTTCATTTTTTGCCCAAATGATTTTCCTCTGGCTTGTTTTGACACCTTGTGTGTTTTTCATGGGTGTCTTGCTTTTAGCCTTACATGCCATTTTATTGTTCATATTTCTTCTTCTTCTCCTCCCCCTCGTCCTTGTCCTCCTCCTCCTTCTTCTTTTTCCTCTTCTTAAAGAATGCCCTTCAACATTTCATGTAATACTGGTTTTGTGGTGATGAACTCCTTTAGCTTTTTCTTGTTTGAGAAGTTCTTTATCTGACCTTCAATTCTAAATGATAGCTTTGCTGGGTAGAGTAATTATGGTTGTAGGTCCTTACTATTCATCATTTTGAATATTTCTTGCCACGCCCTTCTGGCCTGCAGTTTCTATTGAGAAACCAGCTGACAGTTGTATGGGCCCTCCCTTGTAGGTAACTAACTGCTTTTCTCTTGCTGCTTTTAAGATTCTCTCTATGACTTTAACCCCTGGCATATTAATTATAATGTGTCTTGGTGTGGCCCTCTTTGGGTTCATCTTTGGGATGCTCTGCACTTCCTTGACTTGTAAGTCTATTTCTTTCACCAGGTAGGGGAAGTTTTCTATCATTATTTTGTCAAATAGGTTTTCAATTTCTTGCTCCCTTATTTCTTCTGGCACCACCATGCCAATGTTGGTACCCTTGAAGTTGTCCCAGAGGCTCCTTACACTATCTTCATATTTTTGGATTCCTTTTTTTTTCTTTTTGCTATTCTGATTAGGTGTTTCTTGATTCCATATATTCCAAATTCCTGATTTGATTCTCAGCAATTGGTTATTGATTCCTTGTAAATTATTCTTCATTTTAGTGTATCCTTTATTTCTGTGGTCCTTTTTCATGTCGTTGATGTTCTCACTAAGTTCCTTGAAGTACTCACTGAGTTCCTTAAAGTGCTCATTAAGTTCCTTTTGTATCCTTATAACCATTGTTTTGAATTCTGTATCTGGTAGTTTTGGTTTTTTTTTTTGTTTCCATTTCACTTAGTTTTTTCCTAGAGATTTCTTCTGTTCTTTTATTTGTGACATTTTTTGTCTCTGCATTTGGCTGCTTCCCTGTGTTTGTTTCTATGTATCAGGTAGAGCTGCTATGTCTCTTGGAGTTGGTAGAGTGGCCTTGTGTAGTAGGTGTCCTCTAGGGCCGAGTGGCTCAGCCTCCCCAGTCACCAGAACTGGGCACTCCAAGTGTGCCCCCATTTGGGCTGTATGCACTTTCCTGTTGTAGTTGAGCCATAATTGCTGTTATACTCACTGGGAGGGATTGAACCCCAGGCTAATTGGCTTTGAAGATAAGCTGCAACTTTAGGGGAAGAGCTTCTGTGCAGGAGACACCCCTATGTAGTAGGACTTGCTTCAGTGGGGCTTTGGTGCTTATTGAGTCTGCACCTTGGGTGTGTCACTTGTGGAGGTGGTAGGGTTGTAATCTGGTGTGGTGGAAGCTGACCACCAAGTGCACTGGCTCTGGAGCTTTCTGGGAGGTGCAAAGTCAGCCATTGCCTGTGCCTGCCCAAGGCCACTTGGCATATTTTACACAGCAATTGATAAATGGCTGCTACTTGTTTTGGGCTTGAAGGTGCCTAGGAGAAGTAAGCTATGAAGCAAGGCAGGTTGTCACTAGTGCTGGGACTGCAGCCCCTTCTTGAGATGTATGGAACATGCTGAGGCCAGCTGCTGCTTGTTTGAGAGATTTTAGGAAAGTCCAAAGCATGAGGCAAAAGAGGCTAGTTGTATGGAAAAGCCACTGGAAATGGGTTGGATGAACCTGCAAGTATGAGGGCTGGAGTTTCAAGGAATCACCAGGGTGGGGCGAAAAGTGTGAGCCAGATTGATGGAGATTCAGATATGGCATCTTCCCATTGGCTCTGTGGCCAGGAGGTCTCAGCAAAGAAGCAATGAATGACTTGTGCCAGCACTTTTGTCTGGGAGAAAGCTGTCCCCCAGTTCTTGTCCTGATGCCAAACAATTTAGTGCCTCCTTATATGTCTCTGGATCCTTTCAAGCTGTTGTCCCAGTGCTGGAGCTAAGAGGGAGTATGAGTAAGTCTGTGCACAGGCCCTTTAAGAGGAACTGCCTTGGAATCTTAGCAGCCCTCCATTTCCCTCAGCCTCAATCCCCACTGGTTTTTAAAGTCCAAAGTTACAGGGACTTCTCTTCCTGGCACTGGAACCCTGGGCTGGGGGGTGTGGTGTGGAAACATGGACCCCTTGCCCCTCATAAGGGCCCCCATGGCCCAGAAATCCCTCCCAATTTAAAGAAAAGGAAAAAAAAAACATGCCACAAGTGGGTGTTGGACCAGCCCTCTGCGCCTCCACACCTCCTATCAGTCTCAATGTGGCTTTTTCTTTAATTCTCTAGTTGTAAGGCTTCCATTAAGCCAGATTTCAGGTCATCCTGAATGATGATTGTTCTGTAGTTTACTTACAATTTTTATGTGGTTGTGGAAGGATGCAGGTATCACATTTACCTATGCCGTCATCTTGAATTGCCTACATTAACTTTTACACATTAATTACTTTGCATAGATTATGTATTCAGAGCTCTGTATTTCACATTTTTCCTGGTTTATCAATTGGAAAAATTAAATAATCTTTCACCTTATTAAAGTGGTTATTGCCCTGCCTGCATGGTTTAGTGGTTGAGCATTGACCTATGAACTAGGATGTCACGGTTCGATTCCCGGTCAGGGCATACACCCAGGTTGCGGGCTCGATCCCCAGTGTGGGGTGTGCAGGAGGCAGCCAATCAATGATTCTCTCTCATCATTGATGTTTCTATCTCTCTATCCCTCTCTCTTCTTCTCTGAAATCAATAAAAATATATTTTTTTAAAAAAATGGTCATTGAACACACACTATTAGCTGTTATTTTATGACAATTATCACCAATATGATATTTATTAACAAAATGTCAGCATCTTGTACCTTCATTAATATAATGATTATTATCTGTGTGTCAGCTAATAATAAACAGGACAGCCATAACTATTGTCTATTACTGTCAGATGTAAAAAAAAGTTATATACTAAATGTAGAACTTCTATGTAAGATGGTATCACATATTCATGCTTTTGAAGTCCTCTATTCCTGACACATATATAGAATAGATCAGAGATAAGAAAAAAAGAGAAATTAAAAAATATATCTGTTCTCAGAAACAAGATAATTATCTCTCTGCAAGTGAAGGTGAACCAACCATCTGGATCTTGAAGTAGATTAGGGTGTACAAGATTTCTTTCCTCTTGGGGTAAAGGGCATCAAATAAAAAGTGCCCCACTTGATGTAAGAGAACAAATCAAGACTCATTGCCTTGTGGAAATAATGGAGACCATCCAAATGATATATAGTAGGGGAAAAGGAAGGCTTCGGGTATGTTGTGATTGGAATTCATTCACATAAGAAAGTTGCAAGCAGATGAACTAGAAGTTGGACATCCTATGATTGGCTTGGTGAACATGTGTCTCTTCTTGGTCCTGAGCATAGACTTTTAAAAAAAATCTTTATTGTTGAGAGTATTACAGATGTTTCCCCTTTCCGCCATTTCTCCCCTCCAACCCACACCCGCCCCCAACCTAGGCCTTCACCCTATTGTCTGTGTCCATGGCAATGCATATAAGTTCTTTGGTTAATCTCTTCCCCTATCCTCATGCCCCCTTCACCCCCCTTCCCTCTGAGATTCGTCTGTCTGTCCCATGTATTCATGCCTCTGGTTCTCTTTTATTCATCAGTTTATTTTGTTCATTAGGTTTCACATATGAGAGTCCTCAGCATAGACTTTTGATAATGATTTTTTGAAAAATCCTAGGAAATTGATTCTGCTACCTAAAATAGTCATGTTCCCATGAATAATTTTAGGTCTCCTATCATTAATCAATGTGTTTTAGAACTAGGAAATAGACTTCTTTATAACCTTAACTGGCCTATCAGCATTACCTTCCATTAGTGAAAATAAATGTAGTTTAGAAATGAAATACAATGGAAGATCCCTGTTTTTCTCCAGAATATCATTCATGTTCACTCTCAGGATGTTTATACTGAAATATAAGGTTTAGAACAGTAAAGAATATAACTTACTAGTTATAAAAATTATAAAAGTTAATAGGTCACATTCTTATATATTTTACAAAATATTTAGTAAAAATATAACTGACCACAGGGATACTTAAAATTGGATAGGTTTACTGCGGTGGACGGTGCCACACCCTTTCCTGCCAATATCCTTTAAGATTTTCAAGGCTCCATAAGAATTTATCATATAGAAGATCTAAATGACGCATACATGTCAAGAGCAGATTTAATTGCACTAATGATATTTTCCTGCCTTCCACATGACCTTGATTAGAAGAGGCAGAGTACCTTTTGGAGAGTTGCAGTGATGAATCTGATAAGAATATTAGATATAATGTATTTGTCTACTTGACACAATAATGCTATGATTTTTTGGAAATATTATTTTAGAATATAAATATACCTTATTATAAAGCCTTAAATCTATGCTAAAATGAACACAGTGCATCCAATTCATATTATTTATCCTGATAAGCAATGCACATTATATTTCATTTCAAATGGTTTTGGTTGTTAAGCTGTGACTTTGACTGACCTATGTAAATGGAAAAGTATTTCCATGAATTAGCATTCCCACTTTTCCTCAGTAGTCTCTTCATTTTTCTCCACCTTTCATAGGAAGAATCAAGTGCCCATTTTCCCTTTTATTATTAACAAACCATTGATAAATTTAGATCCTTCTACAATTTTTATTCTCCTTTATTTTAACTGGACAGTGTGATTCTCGTCACTGTAAGTTCTGTGTCTGTGTCATTTAGCTGAGGTTACTATACCTTTATTTTATAACTTTTGAGAATGTTGATACCTCAGGGTTTTTTCCTCCGTTCAATTTTGAAAACTGGATTAATTCCTCACTATATTATCGAAATAGCTTATTACAATTACCTTATAATTGCCAAAGCCAATAGTCCTGTTTCAACTTTTACCTTTGTTTAAATATATATTTACTAGTAGCCCATTTGCACGAAGATTCGTGCAATAGACCTTCATTCACCTGGCTGCCTGCACCAGTTTTCTGCCGGTACCAGGGACCCAGGCCTTGGCTGTGGCCACCACCTTCTGCTTTCTTTCAGGGTCGGGGCTTGGCCCCGGGCAGTGGCCTTGGGCTCGGCCGCACCCAACATCCCTGCTAAGGATCACCGGAGCCGACCCCCAGTGGTTTCCTGCGATCTGTGCAGGCTCCCCGCTGGTGCCCAAGGCCGGGAAAGCCTCCGCCCGAGGCTTTCCCGGCCTTGGGCTCCGCCACACCCCAACATCCCTGCAACGGTTTCCTGGTGGGCGTGGTTTGTGGGCGTGGCTCGGTTGGTGGGCGTGGCTTGGGCGTAGCGAAGGTACGGTCAATTTGCATATTTGTCTATTATAAGGTAAGATTGATTTCAGAGAGGAAGAGAGAGGGATAGAGAGATAGAAGCATCAATGATGAGAGAGAATCATTGATTGGCTGCCTCCTGCACATCCCACACTGGGGATGGAGCCTACAACCTGGGCATATGCCCTGACGGGGATTTGAACCATGACCTCCTGGTTGATAGGTCGACGCTCAACCACTGAGCCATGCTGGCTGGGCAACTTTTACCTTTTTAAAGACTTTGTGGCATGGGACAAGGTCAACCAATCAAACCTCAATCTATAAATTTCAATCTTAATCAAAATTTATTTTGAATTTTTTAAAAACTCTATAGTCATCAGAACAGCAAAAATATATCATTTTATACCTGTTAGCCTGGCAAAAATTAGAAAACAAGATAAGATTAATTATAGACAAAAATTAGAAAGCAAGATAAAATTAATTGACAGAAATACGTACATATAGGAACTCTCAGGCATAGCTGATGAGAATGCAGATTATAGTATTATTGTCATTCTATAGAGAAATCTATAATAACTTAAAGTATGTCTGTTCTAACATAGAACAGCCCTGCCCAACTGAATGAAGGGAGGTACCCTCTTTCTCACTGGCAAAACAGCTGCATCTGATCCTACCTGCAGCTACCTGAGGCAAGGGAGAAAAGCCCAGGCCTGGAAATCTGTGGTCCTACAGGTGGCAAAGAGGAGGTTCCAGCAAGCCAGTCAGGGCTGAGGTATTGGAAGGAGAGGAAGAGCCACACCCAACTTCACCCCTCTACCCCCAATCCAACATGCTACTGGCACCCCTCCCAACACTAGTCTGATCAAACCATTCAGGCCCAGACCAGGATACCCCTGCAGAGCCCAGTTCCATGGGGGAAGTGACAACAGCTCAGAAAAGCGACACATGACAAGACTCAAAGCAGACCCAGCCTCTGGGCTGAGGTCCTGGCTGCTGGACTACCAGGGACTTCAACCTATTGGGCCTCAGTCAGGTTTCTCTGGGCCAGAAAAGGACAGTGACTCACATTGACCTGCACCAGAGAAACTCCCAGGAAACCCAGGAGAAACATACCAAGGAACAAGATTCAATAACATCAGAGCAAAATCTAGTGAGCACCACAAATAGCGGACAATATTGTGAAAATGTACCACAGCTTTTTTTTTTTTTAAGATTTTTAAATTTATTTTTACAGAGAGAAGAAAGGAGGGGGAGAGAGAGAGAAAAACCTCGATGTGAGAGGGAAACATTGATCAGCTGCCTCCTACACACCCACTAGCTTGTTCTCTTCAAAATCTTCCTACATTTCTGTCAAGTGCTCTGTCAATGTATTGTTAGGTCCGTACATGTTATTGATGATCTTCTTGCCCAATTTTTCCTTTGATCAGTGTATCATATCTTTATTTATTCCTTATGATGTTTTAGCTTAATTTATATTTTGTCATATATTAAGATATCTATCTTAGCTTTATTTTGATTCATAATTGCCTAGCAGTATTATTTACCCATTTAAAAAAATCTTTGTCTTAATTTTAACAATATTTTTGTATTTTCAGAATACCTTTTAAATTTTTTTTCCAGAGAACTTCTGTAGTTTAGTTGCTATAATTAACCAATTTATATTTATTTACAGTTTTATTAAGGCTCATAGTTGCCATCTTATTATACACTGAGTGGCCAGATTATTATGATCTCTGAATGCATAATAATCTAGCCACTCAGTGTATATCCTATATAATAAAAGGCTAATATGCAAATTGTCCCCTCAACCAGGAGTTTGACCAGCAGGCAGGCCAGCCAACCACCCATGTCCCCTCCCCCTGGCCAGGCTGGCCAGACCCCACCCATGCACAAATTCATGCACCGGACCTCTAATATATATATATATATATATATATATATATATATATATATATATATATATATACTGAGTGGCCAGATTATTATGTTATTATGCGTTCAGAGACGCATGTGGGTGATGGCGGGCATCAGCAGCAGGAGGCAGAGCATGGAACATGGTGGGTGTCAGCCATGGCAGGATAGTGGAGAAAGTGAGCAGGGGTGCCAGACCAAGGCGGGGCGCCGGTCGCTGTCATTGGGGCAAGCCTCTGGTGGTTACTGAAAATTCTTTGCTCCCTCATGCCACAGTCCCACCCGGCACTTGCACCTGCTGCTGGTGCTGGCCCGCTCGCATCTGCTGCGAGCACTGGAGCTGCCGCTCGTACCAGATGCCAGGCCCAATCTCGGCACTGTCAGCGGGTGCGGGTGATGGCCCCGCTCATACCCATTGCCAGTGCCAGAGCTTCCGCTCACACCCACTGCTGGCACCCAGAGCTGGTCCTGATCACTCGGTGCTGTCAGTGGGTGTGAGCGGTGGCTGCTGGCCCCGATCGTTCCTAAGGGCTTCTCCACCTCCCCCTGCTCCTGAGGGGTAATCAGGGCAGCAGCTGCTGCTTGAACCCGCTGACGGAACTGGCCCCAATCGCTCCACACCATCAGCGGGTGCAAGCAGGGCCAGCGCCGTCAGCACATGGGAGTGGTGGCAGCAGCAGGAGTGGGCCTTCTGGCAGACAGGGAATCAGGGGCCATGGATGGAGGGTCTGGGTGGGGGCACAGAGTATGGGCTGAGACCTGTCCCTGTGGCAGTCTTGTGGCCCACAATTCCTTTCAAGGTGCACGAATTTGTGCACTGGCCCCCTAGTTGATGTAATAATTGTGGGAAAACCTGCAGTAAGTCAAATCTTTCCAAACATCAGAAAGTCCACACTAGAGAGGGAGAAGTGCTTTAACTGTCAAGTAGGCTCTCAATGTTTGTGTGTGTGTGTTTGTGTGTGTGTGTGTTTGTAACTCTAGAACATGAATGCTAGGGAGAAGTCAGATAATTGTAATATAAACTTAACTGGTAGGTTTTGTTTCATTCAACATCAAGAGACACTGGAGGAATGAGAGCAGTGACACAATAAGAAGGAAGGTCCTGGAGATGTGTGGATTCCTCACTCACCAGATTAACTGAGGCCAATCTCCTCACCACACTTCAGGTCCCAGTAAGTATGCTGGCATTGCCTTTTGTATAGTTAAAATGATGTGTATCAAGTATAATTATGGAAAAAGCATTATGACTATTTAACTGTTTTAACATACATTAAAGAATTATGATTTGTAAAGAACTGAGCAATTTGAACACAATCTAATCTGATGTAGAATAAATTTATAACATCTTGTAATAATAAATAAATAAATAAATAAATAAATAAATAAAAAATATAGACGTTTTATTTTTGTTCAGATGGCCCACGTGTTATGTGGACCCACACTCATATTAATTTTTCTCTATTGATTTCTGAGACTTATAAATATATGTATGTGATCCTCCTTAAAAATATCCTATCTAATAATAGAGTACCATGTAAATTACCATCACTCCGCTATGCCCACCATTGGGCGGCGGGAGGCTGAGGGGCGGGACTCGGAGTGGCCTATCCAGCCATTGAGAGGCAAGGATCCGCTGCCACTGAGCAGGGCTACGCTGCTGTTGAGAGGTGCAGGGGGCGGGACTCCCGACCCCTGTGCCTCTCAACTGCAGGGTAGCCCCCCTCAGTGGCTGCGGACCATCAAAAGTGGGGGAGCGAGCTCTGGCCTCAGTCAGCAAGCCACGGAAACCCGGCAGAGGATGGAGAGCAGCGACGAGGAAGACATGGAGAAGCACCACATCCACCTACTCCCCGGCACTGCGCACACGCTGCACCTCCTGCCCTGTGATGTCCGGGTTAACCGGCCCGCCCCTGTGGGGCGCTTTTTCACCCCGGCCATCCGTCAGGGTCTGGATGGACTCGAAGTGTCGTTTCGGGGCCGCAGTCTGAGGGGCGAGGAGGTGGAGGTGCCGCCTGGCCTGCTGGGATACATGATGGTGATGGAAGAGAAGTCGGTGGGGAAGCAGGACTTTTCAGCGGTATCCGACAAGGACGAGCAGGAGCTGGTGGAACCCCAGGAGGCGCTGGAGTGGGACTTCGACCGCTTTATTGGTGCCTCCGCCAGTTTCAGCCGCTTCACCCTGTGGGGCCTGGAGAGCATCCCTGGCCCGGATGCAAAAGTGCGTGCGGCCCTGACCTGGCCCAGCCTCGCCTAAGCGATCCATAAACAGGTGCCGCAGGACTGAGAACCAGCGCTTGAAACTGGAAGCCACCGATCCCTTCACCAGCTCTCCACTTTGGATCCGCTGAGTCCACCACCCCAATAAATGAGCTCTTTCACAGCAAAAACAAAAACAAAAACAAAACAAAACAAAAAAAAAAACAAAAGTGGGGGACCTGGGTGCCTGTCTGCTCCGGAGGCTTCTGAAAGGCCTGGTGCACCAGCGGACAGGCACCCAGCTCCACCGCGAAAAGTGAAAGCGTGTAGGGGACCCTACACGTGCGTGATTCAATCATGCACTGGGCCTCTAGTATGACTATATTCTCATACACCTTTAATCCTTCCCCCTTTTCTTTACCTTAGTAATATTGTACTAAAACCCTGGCTGAGTACCTCAGTTGGTTGGAGCATCATCCAGTATACCAAGAGGTTGCAGGTTCAGTTCTCAGTGAGGGCACATACCTAAGTTGTAGGTTCAATCCCCAGTTGGGGCACATAAAGAAGACCACCAATCAATGTTCTCTCTCACATCCATGGCCATTCCAACTGTATTTTCTTTTTACTTAAAAATTATAAATTGTTTTTGTATTTGATCTCCTTGGAAGTTTTCAGAATTTTCTTTTTGCTTTTGGTGCTTTTAAGTTTTATTTAATGTGAACATCAAAGTTTTCCCCATATATATCCCATTTTTGTACTTTGTGAACCCTTTACATAACATGATCTTTAATGAACAAAATGAAGTATAGTAAAATACCATTTTCATAAATTCAAAATGCATGCACACAAAATAATACACATTTTGCAAAATCATACAAACAAAACGGGTGTGTATCAAACAGATTGGAATGGTTCCCTATGGAAGGAAGGGAATGGGAAACAAAAATGCAAATGACATGGAAAAATAAAAGAGAAGAGGGGCCTTGCTGTGTTCAATATGATAAGGCAAATACCTCAACTCTGTACGTATGCCCAAAGTCAAAAGCAAAACAAAACATTATCTAATACTGGGTTCCAATCTAATTTAACATAAAAATATGAAACATCGAGCTCTGGCCAGTGTGGCTCAGCTGGTTGGAACATTGTCCCATACACCAAAAGGTGGCAGTCAATTCCCAGTCAGGGAGCGTACCCAGGTTACAATTTGCTCCTAGTTGGGGCACATGTAGAAGGCAACCAATTGATGTTTCTCTCTCATATCAATCTTTCTCTCACTCTTGCTCTCTTCCTCTCTCTAAAATAAATATAAAACATGAAAAATTATTTCCACAATAAAAATATGATGGCTTATCTTTTTTTTTTAACTATAGCATCATTCTGATATTTGTTTTACAAATGGGGGGAACTGTATGGACCAATAGAAGAGTGATTCACTTACGTGGTTAGCTGTTCTTTAAGTGCTTATGTTGTTCCATTTCTGGCACTCTAAATGTATCTACTCTACTTATCCTATAAAGAGTACATACCTACCTATACTGCACAGAGTTTTGGATGAGGAAGTAGCTTCCATCTGATTAATTTACCTAGGACTTCTCTTCTACTCTGTTTCATTCATCTCTGCTCACCTTTCCCTGGCTCTTTGATCTAATTTATTTTATCTTAATCATTAAGTTCTGTTCACCATGAATGCTGTTCACCAAATATTTCTGATTCTTCCCCATTCTGAATACACAAAGCCATTTTCTGGCTTTCTTTAGATTGGATGGGACTGACTTGAACTGGCCAATATATCTGACCCTTCTTTAGAAATGCAAGACCCTCTAACACTGCTTTTTCCATCTGACACAATAACCAGCAAATTTGGGGATGGTGGATGCTCCATTTGCCTAAATCTCTGAATAACTAAAATATACATAGAACCCAGCCTGCCCACACTGAAAATGGCATATGCATTTAAATATTTCTTATCTTAAACCAGTGAGATTTGGAGTGTTGTTTATTTTGCTGAAGCATACCCTAATATATCTGGAGTGACATAATTGCCAAGAATTGAATGATTGGTGAAAATGTTTATTTTGTTCTTAGGATTGTTATACTGGAGTATCAGTCAATATGGCTAATGCGTTTATATTTACTGCAAACTTGAAAACATCCATTTAGGCCACCCAAACAAGTCATCATATTCATTGTCTTATATGGTGTCACAAGAAAATGTGAACTCAAATCTAGATGAAGAATACTTTATATATTGCTTCTTACTTATCTAAAAGCCTTGCTCTTGCCATATACAAAAGGGAAGACAAATCAATAGAAAAAATATTGGTTCTTCTAAAGTATCATTAATCATTTCTGATATTTTTAACTGACACTGATTTATTTGTAGATGACTTATTTTTAATGTATTCCATCTTAACAAATAATATTAAGCCAACTAGCCTGTCCATTTCCTTGCTAAATTTGTCAGAATGTGACACCTGGTTCAGTTAATTCACTCTTGTCTTTTTTTCACCATGACTTTGCTATGTAGCAAAATTTTACTGTCATGAAATTATTTTGTTCTCAGTTGAATGAAAAAATAATTTGCAATTCATTTGACAGTTACCAATGAACATGTTCTCTTTTGTTTTATCTGAGAGGTCTGCATAAACACTTTTTTGAGCAGTATCTTCAGTGAAGGAAAACGAAGCATAGCCTTTTAAATAATGTGCCGAAAGGTGTTGAAAATTTTCCATTATCTAATTGACACTGCAAAGATACTACGTATATAGGTGTGTAAGATGTGTTTGTTTATAACAAGTCAGGTAGAATAAATTGAATACTATTTAAACGTGTCCTTTCATGGTGGTACATAGGTACAATTATGTGAGGGATAAGAAGGGTGATATTTACTTTTAGGTGTAGTGTGCTTCAGAGAACCTTGTCAGAAGTGATAGTGTGTAACTTCTGAGATTGTAATCAAAGGCGATAAAATTTCCACCTGAGGCTCACTTATGTTCATTCTTTCTCTCTCTGTTCACCCTTGGACCCAAGTGGTAAAGTGACTTGCTTATGGTCACAAGCAGTTGGGTTGCAAAATGCCAAGGTTTGCTTGTCACCTTATAAATATTGACCTTTAAATTTTTGTGCCAATAACCAATTCATCAGAGAAAAGAAATGATGTATGTATGTATGTATGTATGTATGCATGTATGCTCATAGGAAAATATTTATGGAAATCCATGGCCCTTATGAACTAATAATAAATAATAATGTTTGAGAAAATGCTGTTAAGCTCCTGCTATAGTATATGCTATAATATTTCTTTTTAAATTTTTAATTGAATTTATTAGGGTCACATTGGTTAATAAAATTATATAGGTTTCAAGTGTACAATTCTATAATATATCATCTGTATATTGTATTGTGTGTTCACTATCCCAAGTCAAGGCTCCTCCCATCCCCTTTATCTCCCCTTTACCCTTTGATACCTCTTCCACACACATCCTCATACTATTCTCTGTGCCTATGAGGGTTTATTTTCCTTAATCCCTTCACCTTTTTCACCCAACCCCCACCGTCCCTCCCCTCTGACAGCTGTCAGTCTGTTCTCAGTATCTATGAGTCTGTTTCTATGTTGTTAGTTTATTTTGTTCATTACACACCACATATAAGTGAAATCATATGGTAATTGTATTTCTCTGAATCTGTATTTTCTGCTACCTTGTCTTCTAAGTTGCTGATTTCATTCTCTGCTTCATCCAACCTACTGTTTATTCCTTCTAGAGTATTCTTCATTTTAGATGAAGTATATCTTCATTTCGTATTGGTTCTTTTTAATGGTTTCTTTGTGCTTTTTTATGTTGTTGTAATTCTTACTAAGTTCCTTAGGCATCCTTATAACCATTTTTTTAAATTCTATATCTGATAAATTGCTTGCCTCTATTTCATTTAGCTCTTTTTCTTGAGATTTATCCTGTTCTTTCATTTGGGTCATGTCTCTTTGTCTCCCCATTTTGGCTGCCTCTTTGAATTTGTTTCTGTTTATTAGGTTGATCTGCTATGCCTCCCATTCTTTGTAAGGTAGCCTATGTAGTAGGTGTCCTGCAGGACCCAGTGGCACAGTCTCCTTTATCACCTGAGCTGGATGCTTGAGGAATGTCCCTGTGTGGGTTATGTGGGCCCTCTTGTTGTAGTTGAGTCTTGATTGTTATTGGCCCATTCATGCATGGGGTTGACCCTCAGGCTGATTGACTATGTGGAACAAGCCAGACCACAGTGTATGAGCTGTTGTGCAGATGCTGACCACACAAGCAGAATTTACCTCAGCAGGGTGCAGTGCCTGCCAAGATCTCCCTTTTGATACACTGCTTGTGAAGCTTATTGGATCCTTCTCTGATGTTATCTGGGGCTGGCCACTGAGTGTGTTGGTTCTGGGGTCTCTTCGGGGGAAACTCTGATGCAGGTCAATATCAGATCCTGTCTGTGACTGGCCCTGAGCTACCTATTTTCAGCTACAAAGCAATCCACAGTTTGTGGGTACCTCTGCTGGGCCTGAGTGTGTGCAGAAAGGACCAAGCTGTGTACCAAGTAAGGCTTTTGCGAGCATTGGCCCTGGGGCCAGGTCAGCAAAAGTCCCAAGGCACTCTGAGTTTGCCTCTGCCTACTGGATGCCTGTTAGGCTCAGTCACTGGAAGAGCCTCTGGCTGTACTCGATTTATATGAGTTGGGTTGTTAGTGAGTCAACAGGAAAGGGTGAGTGGTGTTCACCAGATTGATACAGGTTCAAGCGCAGTGCCAGTGCTAGCTGTCACCTGCCAGGCACCCGTAGACCTTTGTGATTGGGTGTGTTCTCCAGTAGTCATCAACTGAGGCCAGCAGAGTTTACCAGTCCCACACTGACAAGATTTGGCTCTGTGAAGAGAGGGTTCTGCACTGGTCAGGCATGCAAGAGGAAAATGGGCCTTGTCCTAGAGCCACATAACTCAGTTTCTTTCAGATTCTGACAAGAACCTGATCTCAGCAGGGTAGGGTTCTAGGAGTCAAGATGATGGGGCTAGTGAATCTCCCATGAGGGGGATATGGTAGTAAGGTTTGAGGGAAGGTGGAGAGAGTGGTCATTGCCCCAGAGCCATATAACTCAAGACTGTCTTGGAGTCTGTCCAGATCTTAGCAGGACAGAGCCACCAGGGTTCAGAAGGGTGTGGCCACCAGGAGCCTGGAGAGTGGGATTGCAGATCTCCTAGAGGAGGGGTTCCAGTCATGGGAAAGGCAGGGAAATGGCCCCGTCTTCAAAGCCATACAACTTGGTCCTTGACAACGCCTGAGCCTTCCCAGAGTTATACACCTTGACCAAGATAGCTGACTTATCAGCAGGGAGCAAACTTCCTGGGTAGGGCAAGAGGGAATTTAGTAGGTAGGGCTTTACTTTCCCCTGGACTGATGCCATTTGGAGGGGAGTGCTCCACCCAAGAAAGATGGTGTCTGAAGTTTGCACAGGGATCCTAGTAGCTGTCCTGTCAGCTCTCTTTCCAGAACCACAAACCCCAGTCTCTCCTAATGCCACACTAGTACATTCCACCCTTTCTCTGCTGAAGCCCAGGGTGAGTTGCTCCAAAAGAGATTTTATGCCTTAGGCCTTTAAAAGGGCTCCTGTGTCTCTAGCCAACTTCTATCTCTCCCTGGTAGACAGAATCTCCACTGATTTTCACAGCCATGTGTTATGTGGGCCCCTCTTTTTTCCTCTGATTCTCTGCTTTTAGACCCCATGCTTATCAGGGGATCTCACCACAGTTGAGACATTCCTTTGGAATTTCAGCCACTGCCTGTTGGAGCAGGGCCAGCCCTTTTCACATCTCTGCCCTTCTACCAGTTTTGATGTGCCTTCTTCTGTAAAATCTTGGTTATAAGCCTCCTCTTCAGCTAGTCTTCAGTTGGTTATTCAGGTTGCTGGCTCTATATTTTTGTTGTAATTCCAGTTTGGTCCTGGGAGGAGGTGAGTGCAACATCTACCTAGTCTGATACCACCTTCAATCCTCTGCTATAGTGTTTCATCATCTTTTTGTTTGTTTGTTTGTTTGTTTGTTTGTTTGTTTTTGATGATCAGGAATGAGTTAGCAATAGGGTTGGCATTTAGAGAGTGCACTTTCTTTTATGTTACAAACCCAAAGGATACCATAAGATGGCAAATTTAGAGCAAAAAAGAGCCCAGCTTGTGAGTCAGACCTATGTATGGATCTAACACTTGATAGCTGTGACTTTGAACAAGGGCCAAGTGAATCAATATTCATTTTCACAGATGAGTAATCTGAAGACCAAAGATGTGAACTGACTTTCCCAAGGTCATTTACCAATTCTTCTAAATTTAAATCAGGTATTCTGTCAATTATATCATGCTGTCCTGTTTGTACAGGTATTTGTTTACACAAAAGAGAGTAAAAGGGAACTTTTTTAAAAAGCATTTATCAATTGCTTACAATGGAGTAAACAAAAGCACAGTGCACATATTATCCAATTTAATCCTTACAAGAATACTTTGGAATTCGTGATGTGTTAATAAACCATTGAACAATTATGTTACCTGAGATTCTTAAAGCTAGCTCAAAGTCATAGATGACATGTACAAGAAGCAACATTTAGATTTATACTTGAATCATTGTGAACCTATTTACTCTGCCATCAAATCATTGTGCCATATTCTTTATTCAATTTATGTTATTTTCTATAATGTTTACTTATTTTAAATTAGCACATTTTATTTTTTCATATTTAAACATTCTTATTCTATATCTAAAGTTTAAATTCATTTCCCCATACCTTGTGGTGTATAGCTTTGTTCCTTAATTAAAAATACATCTTACATGTCTTTTTAAAAATTTTGGAAATTTATTTCGTTTGAAGTTTCTAAAAACAAACAAACAAACAAACAAACAAAATCCTTAGCTGAAAGGTACTTTTCCTCCATCTTGCTGTTATGTATTCTTTACATCTAGACTTTATGTTTGACTTTGCAGAAAAACTCTAGCTTTGAGTGATGAAAATAGAAATATGCCCTCTGAGGACCACTCTCTGATGCTTTAATACCTTAGTACCAGAGAGTCATTCTGGAAGATCTTAAATACAGATTAACCCAGTAGTTATTTGGAGGGGTATTAGGATGTGAATTAACCTGTGAATCCTCTTTCAAAATGTCAACTGTTGACTGTACACATCATTCATATCCAGGTATATGACTTGTATTACATTCATTTCCTTACCTTATTAAAGAAGAGATGAAATTCTAGACATTAAAGACCACCAGGAGCATAGCTTCTGAATTTAATCAATTGTAATCATGAAAGTAATTTATCAAAATTGTTGAAATACATAATGGAAAAATAATGGCTTCTGACTCCACTTAAAGCTATTTATTGATAACATCTCTTACTTAGTTTAAGTATAACATGAAATGTAAGAAAAGAAAAAAAAATCACATTGCTGGTGGATTTAATGAAAAAGAATACATGATTTGACAAAATATCTGGTTTTGGTGAGCAGGTGATGCAATCTTGAAACGCAGCTTCCTTATCTTTCACATAGGATAACACTATGTATCTTACAGGGTTTTTATTAGAACCAAAAGATGTACTTTTTAAAAAATATTTGACAAGCACTTATTAGTGTATAATAAGTACTTTTTAATTTCTAGAAAATAATATTACAATGATGAGTTAGGGTTGAAAATTGCTGTTTTAAATATATTGACAGGACTCATGAACTGAAATGTCCTAGTGGCTGGTGAAAATCAAGTAAATGCTCTGATTTCATTTTATTTTTTTATTTTTTTTAAATTACTTTATTGATTAAGGTATCACATATTTGTCATCAACCCCCTCCCCCCGTTCCCTTCCCAAACCCCCCCACACGCAAGCCCCCCTCCCCCTGTTGTCCGTGATCACTGGTTAGGCTCATATGCAAGCACACAAGTCCTTTGGTTGATCTATCTCCCTTGTCCCCACCCTCCCCTACCTTCCCTCTGAGGTCTGACAGTCTGATCAATGCTGTTCTTGTTCTTCAGTCTATGTTGTTCATCTTTTCCCCTAGATGAGTGAGCTCATGTGATACTAGGAATACACTTATAGGAACCGAAAATGAGACAAGCTATAATAGTTATGCTGAGAGGCAAATGAATCAGTCTATAGTGAGTTTCTTTCTGGGCCAACAGTTCTTTTGAGTCCCGGTTTCTATGTCCAACAGTTGTTAATGTGTTCATAACAGCAATGATATTTCAGTTCTGGATGGTGGACAAATGGTGGTATTGTAGGTCTGACCCTCTCTGGTTTGGTCCTGGGCAATCTGCAGCGACGCATATCTGCTGACTGCTAGTATGGCAAGGCATCGTCAGCGTCTTCCATCTCTGGACTGTTTCTCTTCTGACTTCATGGCTGGAGCACTCCTGTCAATTCCTCTCTGTTGCAGGAATCCACATGTCTCAGAGTTGTTTTCTGAAAATATACAAACATATTCTCGACCAAAAGTTAATAAAGGAATATTTTCTATAAATTTGACTTGCGATCCTTTTTCATTTTTTTGCCCAAATGATTTTCCTTTGGCTTGTTTTGACACCATGTATGTTTTACCTGGGTGACTTGCTGTTAGCATTACAAATGAAAGTTAATTTTCTAAAGTAAAAATTTTCTAGATGTAATTTATTTGCAGGATATTTTTCCTTACATGATATTCTTCTACTATCCCCCCTTTTTTGGTTTAAGTATTGGGAGGCTTTTTGAAATTTTATGCTGTAATCTTTTTTTTTTTTGCTTTTTTTTTTAAATTTCTTTATTGATTAAGGTGTCACATATTTGTCCTCATCCCCCCATTCCCAACCCACACCCCTCCCCACGGATGCCCCAACCTCCTGTTGAACTTAACCATTGGTTAGGCTCATAAGCATGCACACAAGTCCTTTGGTTGATCTCTCCCCCCTCCCTCCACCCTCCCCTATCCTCCCTCTGAGGCCCGATAGTCCGATCGATGCCTCCTTGTTTCTGGTTCTGTTCTTGTTCATCAGTCTATGTTGTTCATCATTTCCCCTAGATGAGCGAGATCATGTGTCACTAGAGATATACTTATATGAACTGAATGTGAGATGAGCAATAATAGTTATGCTGACAGGCAAATGAATCAGTCTGTAGTGAGTTTCTTTCTGGACCAACAGTTCTTTTGAGACCCAATATCAATGTCCACCAGTTCCTTATGTGTACATGTCGGCACTGACCCCTCAGCTCTGGATGGTGGACAAATGGTGGTAATGCAGGTTCGATTCCCTCTGGTTGGGTCTCGGCCAGACCCAGGGACACGGCTTCATCCGGACCCAGGGGCTCGTGGCCTCACCTGGACCCAGGGGGTGCGTGGCCTCACCTGGACCCAGGGGCACGTGGCCTTTCCCAGACCCAGGGTCACGTGGCCTCACCCGGATCCAGGGGCCCACGGCCTCACCCGGACCCGGGACCCAGCCTCACCCGGATCCAGGGGCACACAGCCTCGCCCAGACCCAGGATTCAGCTTCACCCGGACCCAGGGGCGCGTGGCCTCTCCCGGGCCCGGGACCCAGCCTCACCCGGATCCAGGGGCACACGGCCTCGCCCGGACCCGGGATCTAGCTTCTCCCGGACCCAGGGTCGCGTGGCCTCACCCGGATCCAGGGGCGCACGGCCTCACCCGGACCCGGGACCCAGCCTCACCCGGATCCAGGGGCACACTGCCTCACCCGTACCCGGGATCTAGCTTCCCCCGGACCCAGGGGCGCGTGGCCTTACCCGGATACAGGGGCCCACGGCCTCACCCAGACCCGGGACCCACGGCCTCACCCGGACCCGGGATCCAGCCTCACCGGATCCAGGGGCACATGGCCTCGCCCAGACCCAGGATTCAGCTTCACCCGGACCCAGGGGCGCATGGCCTCACCCGGACCCAGGGGCACGTGGCCTCTCCCGGGCCCGGGACCCAGCTTCACCCGGATCCAGGGGCACACGGCATCGCCCACACCCAGGATTCAGCTTCACCCGGACCCAGGGTCGCGTGGCCTCACCCGGACCCAGGGTCGCGTGGCCTCACCCGGATCCAGGGGCGCACGGCCTCACCCGGACCCGGGACCCAGCCTCACCCGGATCCAGGGGCCCACGACCTAACCCGGACCCGGGATCCAGCTTCATCTGGACCCAGGGGCACGTGGCCTTACCCAGACCCAGGGGCACGTGGCCTCACCCGGGCCCGGGACCCAGCCTCACCCGGATCCAGGGGCACACGGCCTCACCTGGACCCGGGATATAGCTTCCCCCGGACCCAGGGGCGCGTGGCCTCACCCGGATCCAGGGGCCCACGGCCTCACCCGGAACTGGGACCCAGCCTCACCCGGATCCAGGGGCACACGGCCTCGCCCAGACCCAGGATTCAGCTTCACCCAGACCCAGGGGCACACGGTCTCGCCCGGACCCGGGATCTAGCTTCTCCTGGACCCAGGGTCACGTGGCCTCACCCGGATCCAGGGGCGCATGGCCTCACCCGGACCCGGGACTCAGCCTCACCCGGATCCAGGGCCCCACGGCCTCACCCGGACCCCGGATCCAGCTTCACCTGGACCCAGGAGCAAGTGGCCTTACCCAGACCCAGGGGCACGTGGCCTCTTCCGGGCCCAGGACCCAGCCTCACCCGGATCCAGGTGCACACGGCCTCGCCCGGACCTGGCATCCAGCTTCACCCGGACCCAGGGGCGCGTGGCCTTACCCGGACCCAGGGGCACGTGGCCTCACCCGGGCCCGGGACCCAGCCTCACCCTGATCCAGTTCCCAGCCTCACCCGGACGCAGGGGCGTGCAGCTTCACCCGGATCCGGGACCCAGCGGGGTTTCGTCTTCTTGATCCCACTTCCTGTTGGTCAATTCCATCTCAGCAATTCCTTCGGCCATTTTCTCAGAGCTCCAGGGCAGCCGCCGCTGAACTCGTTGGGCGGCGGGCTCGGCGAAGCTCCGGTGTGCCCGGTGCACGGCGGCGGGCTGGTCCGGGGTGGCTGCGTCGGCCCTCGGGTCTGCAGCGGTGGCCGGTCGCCGAGCATGCACACCTGGCCGCTTCCGGGGCGTTGAGATTCTTGAAGGACTCGGAGGTCAGCAAGCGCGGAGCCTCCCACCCCATGTCTCCCAGTGGCTCGTCTGTCCGTGCTCGGCAGCGAGTGGGGCCTTCCCCTCAGCCAGAGACCGCCGGGGGAACTGCGCCGAGCACGTTCCAGGCCGCCATTGTGTCGCCTGAGCCGTAGTTCTTAAAGTGTGATCTGTGGGTCACCGGCATCAGCATCATCCTGAGTACCCCTCTCTTTTATTCTAGTTGTAGAGCATCTGCTCAGCCAGCCCTCCGGGCGTTCTGGATGGTGTCTGCTCTGCTCTCCCATCGTAGACTCAAAATTGTTGTGGTAGGTAACAATCAGGCTTCCGCCCTATGCCTCCATCTTGGTCCTCCTTTGTATAGTTAAGTCTTGATTGTTGTTGGTGTCACTGGGAGGAATTGTCCTCCAGGCCAATTGGCCGTGCGGACCCTCTGTGTCTATAAAGGAAGAGTTGCTGTGTAGGAGACACATTTATGTGCCGGGTCTTGGTGCAGCAAGGCTTTGGCGCTCACTGAGTCTGCCTCTTGACTGTGTCCCTTATGCGAGTGGTTGAAATCTGGTGTCATCTCACACCGACCACTAGATGCCCTCGTTTCTGGGTCTCCAATGGTGTGTAGGTCAGCTACTGCCTGAGGCCACTCAGCAGGAATTACAGCAAAAACTGCAGTTTCCTCCTCCTGTCTGAGCGTCCCTGGAGCAGTCCGACTAGAACTGCAGTTTATCTGGTCAAGCTGCCATAGGGCAGGCCACCCACATGCAAAAGCCGTTGCTTTGAGCTCAGGTGGGCCTGCAAAACGTGCGGGGCGGGCCTGCAAAATGAGCGGGGCGGGTCCCAGGGCGGGGCGAGTCTCAGGGCGGGGCGGGGCCTCAGGGCGCCACCAGGCCATGGCGTGGCGAACTGCACTGGCTGCAAGTCTGCTTTTTCTGCTTTCCACGTTTCTAAGTCCCCTCGTTCCGCACTCCAGCGCAGCAAACACTGATTGCTGGGCGCACCTCCGCAAGGAAGTCACTCCCACTCTCCAACACGAAGGCCGAGAGTCCAGCCTCTCCCCGCAGGCGTCTGGGTCTCCTGCGCATCCCCAGAAGCTGGATTTTAGGGTGATGGGGAACTAATCTCCCCTAGGGTTGGAACAAAAGCCGCACGTCCCTTCCCCCGCCCCCAGCCCGACCCACGTGCCTCCGCACCTCAGCCCCTCCGAGTTTGCTCTTTCCTCTTCCCTCTTAGCTGTAAATCCACCATTCAGCCAGCTCTCCTGTGGTTCTGGGTGGCAGACGCTCTGTGCGCGGCGAAGTTCCTTTGTTTAACTTTGCTGCCTTCTTGGTTCTCCTCTCTCAAAATGGCTAGAGGACTTGAGTGTAAGACAGGAAGTCCTAAGAATCCTCTAAGTCGGTGTTGGCGGTCTCCGGGGCCCCGAGGATCTCAGTGGGGAGCTGGGCCAGGTCGGTGACGCGGATGGGCCAGTCCTGCAGAAAGATGGTCTCTTCCTTCACCGAGAGCCGCTGCGCCGAGTCCGCGGCTGCCGCCACAGCAGCTGCCTCGGCGCCCACGAGCTCATGGCCCCGGCTGCGGTGCTGACTGAGAGGAGCAGCCGCCCGGCCTGGGGGGACGCGAGCAGGAGTCGCCACGCTCACCAGTCCATCTTTTAGTTGTATTTCCGAAAATGCCATGCGAGGCAGCAGATCAGCCGTTCACCTCCGCCGCCATCTTGGATCCTCCTATGCTGTAATCTTGATAGCTTTTAAATTTTGCTTTTTTGCACTAAAATGTGACTGCTTTAGGTTCATTATATGTTATGCAATTTTACCATGAGATGAACTACCAATAAAAATTTTAGTTAACACTTTAGGAACAGCTTTTTTGTCCAGTACAATTGATTTTTCTAGAGTATTTGCTTATTTTGATTGGCCAATTTAAATTAGTCTGAAAACTTGACTACTATTTTACTGTCAAATTTAATACTCTAACAACCATCTTGTTTTACCCTGTAATTATTAGTGGAGAGGATTATTTGCCTTCTTGAGTAAGCCCTGAGCATTCCTGGTGCTAGGCTGGATTTAGATATCCTAGACCCCAGTTCCCCGAATCATGGGTGCAAGACATATGCATCAAGTCTTGTTGCAGTGAGAGGGCATCTGCTGTCGGCCAAGTCTCTGTTACCTGGGTCCCGATTTGAGCTGGGCATGTGAAGCTGAGCAGCCATGGGGGCAGGAGATCTCCTTCAGCAGGGGTGAGGGTTCAGGCCCCTGCAAACTTGGGGGGGGGTGAAGGTCTGTGCCCCACCTCTGTTGACCCCCAAGTTCTCTCCTGATGGCCCCTGTGTGACTGTGCCTGTCTTAGGTTGTTCCTTCCCTGAGGAATCTTACCCGTCTCTGGCTAACCAGCCATCCTCCAGGGCCAAGCAGGGTGATGTGAGATTTAGTTCTGTCTCCTTGGTCGCCTATGCCCCCATGGCCTCCACGCCCAGCACCTGCCTTGGGATCCCCTCGCCTGCTGGCAGGGTCCCAGCGCTGATCACATATCTTGTGGAACCCAGGTTTCTTCTCCAAGGAGGCCCAGCTCACCTCACTGGGCGAGAGACAGATCCATGGTACCAGCCATCACGAGGTTTCAACCTTGGCATGAGCAGAAGCTCAGGCAACAGCTGTGGACAATTGGATTGTGAGAAGCAGGTCCCTCTTGGCCAAAAGGGCAAGAGGGGCCAATTTAGAATGCTCAGGTGCCTTCCCAGGGGGTCCTCTACATAGTGGAAGGGATTAAACCCTTTCATGTCCTTTTTAAATTGCTGCCAGACATTCAAAGAATTAGTTTGTAAGTTTGTTTGGGGTAATTATATAATATGCTGTTGTAATTCTAAAATATCTAGAGATGTGTTACGTTTGTCTCCAAGCACCAAACAGATGATTCCCCCTCCCCCCCCCATGGGTGTGAGGAACTATTATAAGTAATGGGGGTGATCCAAATCTGGAAAAAATTTTAATGACAGTGTAGAATAATATCATGTAAGGATATTCTTTGTTCTAGTCCATAGCAATACCCTTTCAAACTGGCTGTCTATTTCTTTTTGTATAGACAAGTCTGATTTCATTTTAAGAGAAGCACTGGACTAACTAAACAAAGCCTATGTGCTTTGCTTGAATCCCATTGGCCACCAGTTCAATACCCATGATATCCTATCTAATAAAAGAGTAATATACAAATTGACCATCACTCCAACACACAAGATGGCCACCCCCATATGATCAAAGATGGCTGCCCCCATGTGGACATAAGATGGCTGCCACAAGGTGGCCAGCAGGGAAGGGCAGTTGTGGGTGATCAGGCCAGCAGGGGAGGGCAGTTGGGAGGGACCAGACCTTCAAGGGAGGGCAGTTGGGGGTGATAAGGCCTGCAAGGGAAGACAGTTAGGGGTGATGGGGCCTGCAGAGGAGGGCAGTTGGGGGTGACCAGACCTGCAGGGGAGGACAGTTGTGAGGGGGGACTCAGGCCTGCAGGGGAGGGCAGTTGGGGGGGACCAGTCCTGCAGGAGAGGGCAGTTGGCAGGAGACCAAGCCTACAGGGGAGGGCAGTTGGGAGGGTCAAGGCCTCCAGGGAGAGCAGTTGGGGGCAACCAGGCCAGCAGGGGAGGGCAGTAAGGGGCAACCAGGCTGGCAAGGGAGGGCAGTTAGGGGTGACCAGGCCAGCAGGGCAGGACAGTTGGGGGTGACCAGGCCAACAGGGGAGGGCAGTTAGGGTGACCAGGCCGGCAGGGGAGCAGTTAGGCGTCAATCAGGCTGGCAGGGGAGTGGTTATGGGGTGATCAGGCTGGCAGGCAGAAGTGATTAAGGGCAATCAGGCAGGCAGGTGAGTGGTTGGGAGCCAGCATTCCTGGATTGTGAGAGTGAGAGGGATGTCCGACTGCCCATTTAGGCCCGATCTCACTGGGATCAGGCCTAAATGGGCAGTCGGACATTCCTCGAGGGGTCCCAGATTGGAGAGGGTGCAGGCTGAGCTGAGGGACACACACCCCTGTGCACAAATTTCATGCACCAGGCCTCTAGTAAAGAGATATTAGACAAAATTACTACTTCCCTTATATCTAAGCAATCTTTTAAATAAGACACTTACTGATTTTTTACCTAATTAAATATCTAGTAAATCAGTTTCTAGCAACATGTCAGAGTCTCATTAGAAACACATAGAAATATGAGATTAAATATATCAAAATATAAACTTTATTATATAGGTAATTTTTAAAAAAATCTTCAGGTACTTAAAAGTAAAAGATCATTTTAAAGTTTGGCATTAAATATGAGCTGATATTTCAGTGGCCCATAAAGTTTTCAGTACTGTATATATGATTTAGTAGGAAAATAGGTTTCCAAAACAAATGGAGCTGCCCTGTGACCCAAAATCTATAGGAGGAAGAGAAACTAAAACTTACATAGTGAAATGCCTTCAAAGGATGGCTCATATGACAAAATAGATTATAATACCTAAGATAGTGTGAGGAAACTTGCCATCTGTCCAAATCCTTTGGAATGGCTCAGCCTTCAAAATCTATCATTTTAATTCACCATACAAACATATTGAAAGTCTAAGAGAAAAACAAATGTTATAATCTCAAGATATATAGAATACATATCTGATAAAACATAATGTCCATTCATAACTTTAAAAAGCTCTTAATACATTACAAATAGACTCCCTTAACCAATAAAGGGATTCACCAAAAACATTCTACTTAGCATTGTAATAGAAGGCCTAACCATTGTAATAAGAGAAGAAAACGTTTTGAAAAGGTAAGAGAAAGGAAAGAATAAAAAGAAAGTAATCAATTGTCTTTATTCACACATAATAGGGTTATCAACACAGAAATTTCAATAACTTCTACCAATTATTAGAACCAGGAAAGTAACAGTGTTTTAGGGTAAACAATTAATGGGAAATAAATTATAACTTAAGCAGCAACAGCCAATTTGAAACTATCATAACAAAAAATGTTTTTATTTTTAATAACAAAAATCTAAGATCACCTAGTAGTAAATCAGACTCAAGGGTCCCAGGTTCGATTCCGGTCAAGGGCATGTACCTTGGTTGTGGACCAGTAGGGGGTGTGCAAGAGGCAGCTGATTGATGTTTCTCTCTCATCGATGTTTCTAACTCTCTATCCCTCGCTCTTCCTCTCTGTAAAAAGTCAATAAAATAAAATAAAATATTAAAAAAAAAGAGTGGAGTAATTTTAAAAATTTATTTTACTTTAATATAAAATGAACCTTGGAGGAGGTTGATTTGGGCTGGTACAATGACTACATAATGGTTTCAGGGACCTAGGCTTCCTTGAGCTTTCCACTCTACCATCCTCCGCATATGACTTTTATTATCTTCATAATCAAAGGATGGCTGCTCAGTGTCCAGCATGACATAAGCATTACAAGCTTGAAGAAAGGGAAGGATGAAGGGGTGGGGGCAATTTTGGTGCCAATAAAGTCTGCCTCTTTTTAAAGAGCTTTCTTTTGTACCCTGTCCAGCAACTTGCACTTATATTTTATTGACCAGAAATATGTCACATTGGCTTCCCTACCTGCAAGGAGGCTGCGAAATGTAATTTTCCTCCTGAGGTTATTGCTACCCTGAACAAAATTGGAGTTTTGTTACTTAGGAAGAAGGCAGTATGGGTATTGTATAGGAAACCAGCAGTCCATGACACATTCAGTAACTGGAAAACTATTCCTAGTGTAGACATGTGAGGATTCACTATCAAAATGATATTAATTCTGCCCTAATTAGTATATGAATTCAATACAATTTTAATTAAATTTGTAATTGTATTTTTTCATTGATATTGAAAAATTCACATGAGAGAGCACACAGCATAGTGATTAAAATCATAAACTCTAGAGCCCGACTGACTGGCTTTAAATTCAGGCTTTGCCACTTACAAGCCATGTGACCTTGGAAAATTAATTAACCTCTCTGTGCTTCAATCTCTTCATTGATAAAATAGAGTTGTTTCCTATAAGGAAAAAAATAGTTACTTTTTTTAAAGCACATCACACAGAACCTGTTACATAGTAAGTGCATTGCATTTGTTAAACATATATTAACATGAAATTAGAAAAAGATCCAACAAAATCCAAGGTAATTTTGAATATGTCTAAGGAGTACTATTACATATCACAAATTATTACAAAATAGTATTAAAATAATGTATTTTCCTGGCCGGGAGGCTCAGTTAGTTGGAGCATCATCCCATACACAGAGAGGATGTGTACAAAAGTTTGTGGGTTCAATTCCCAGTCAGGCTACATACCTAGGTTGCAGGTTCGATCCCCAGTTAGCATGTGCAGGAGGCAATCAGTCCATATTTATCTCTCTCTCTCTCCCTTTTCTATAAAAAGCATATCCTCTGGTGAGGACAAACACACACACACACACACACACACACACACACACACACACACTCAGACACAAATAATGTATTATCAAAGCAGGAATAGGCAGACCAATGAAATAGAATTAGTGAGGTCAGCAACTGATGGAAACACACAAGAGAACTTGGTCCATGACAGAGAAGGCAGTAAAACTCAAAGGAGAAAGGATAAGATTGTAAATAAATGATGTTGGGACAATTGGTTTCCTATATGGGGGGAGGGGGGGAATGTATCCCTATTTCATAGCACACTCAAAGATAATTTCAGATAAATTAAAGATAGAAATGTAAAAATAAATAATCAAACATTAGAGTCATTAGATAAAATTATAGGAGAATATCTCTATAACCACCAGGTATGAAAGGACTTCTTAAGTAGAATAAACTCAAACTGCCAATGAAAAGATTGGTAATTTGCCTACATAAAAATTTGAAACCTTTGTACAATAAACTGAAAACACTATGAGAAAATAAAAAGTTAAAATGGCAAATTTTATGTTATGTGTATTTTCCATAATATATTTTTAATCTGAGGCAAATATGGGTAAATATTCACCTTTTATATTTAGATGCTAGATACTTGGGTTCTATATTATTTGAATTTTCTTTATTCTTAGAATAGTTCAAAAATATCAATGTTGCATTTATTCATAAGAAAATAGAAATATGCTACTTGAAAAAGTTTCACCTATCTGGATATAGGGACTTCATTAGTTTACTTACCAATGACATCACAGTGCATTGCATTAAATATTAAAATTAATAAATGAAAGCAATCCCAACCCACTCAAATAGTTTGTACACTGAAGCAATGCATTCTTTTCTGAGTGCAAAAGTTTGAAATTCATTTGACTGTCAAGCAGACAAGGGTCATACACCTTGATGATCTCAGCAGTTTGTGGAGAAAGCTGCATTTAAATTTTAAAAGGCAAGCAAAACAGACATACTACATTTACACTGTTCCCATTAGAATTGTAGGCTATGGCCGAAACCGATTTGGCTCAGTGGATAGAGCGTTGGTCTGCGGACTCAAGGGTTCCAGGTTCGATTCCGGTCAAGGGCATGTACCTTGGTTGCGGGCACATCCCCAGTAGGGGGTGTGCAAGAGGCAGCTGATCCATGTTTCTCTCTCATCGATGTTTCCAACTCTCTATCCCTCTCTCTTCCTCTCTGTAAAAAATCAATAAAATATATTTTAAAAAAAAGAATTGTAGGCTATGAATCAGCAGAAAAGAGTGCTAAACAGGCTACTTCCAAGTCTATGTCTAATTGTGTGAAAATTCATATTTTATGTTGTATCCATATATTCTACAGTAAGGAGACATTTTTGCCATGAATTTTGTAAGAGGAACTTAACTAGAGGTTCATTTTCACCTGTTTGATGTTCTTCTTAAAACAATTGAGGGTTATGTTTCTGTAGTAAAAAAAAAAAAAGAGTGAATTGGAAATAGTTTTAAGTGTGCAATGTAAATAAGAAGAAATTCTGATCACATGATAGAAGAAATTCTGATCACATGACAGAACTTTTACTTATTAACTGGAGAATGTTGAGCAGTTGCTTACTTTGTGTAGGTCTCTATCTCATAATATAAAAAGTATTAGTTTGATACCAAATCATCTCAGAGGATCAACCATTCTATATTAACAAGGGTTTTTCTTATTTTATAAACATAAAAATAATTTCAGAATCTTGAAGTAAAACCCAATTTAAGAGTGTCAAGGCTGACTATATACCTGGCAGTTCTTCAAATTAACTTCCCTGTAAAATATAATGTTTCTTAAAGGTGCTACTTTGAGACTAATATATACTATTAAAACTAAAAAGTAACCACAGAAATGTTTTCCAACTTTAAGAGCACCAAAATATCTTTTTTTTCAGGGGAGAATAATGTATTAGTGATATTGTTTATAATTGCCAGAATGAGATGTTAATAGGTTGGGGTTTTTTTTAATAAATTTTTATTGATTTCAGAGAGGAAGGAGCCCACAACCCAGGCCTATGCCCTGACCAGGAATCCAACTGCAACCTCCTGGTTCATAGATAGGTGCTCAACCACTGAACCACGCTGGTTGGGAAATAGGTTGGTTTTAAATTCTCTACAGATCAAGCCATATGTGCACCCTGGCAGACTGCTTCCACCTCCATGGTCATGGTACACTACTGGCCCATAGTCCATTGATCAGAACTACTCACTTTGCCCTCCTCTACTGCAAGAGTTCTGGGAAGTATGGGGGGAGCATACTGATTTTCATTGTTCCAGCTGGGTCAGCCAGCTCTGTGACCCTGACTAGACAGGACATTTCCAGTTAAGCTTATGTGTATAGCTGGGGAGGGCAGGATGTGTAGTGTATAGCCTAAGAAAAAGCTCAGGCAACAGGCGTTCAAACTCTATTGGGTCTGACAGAGGCCATAAAGATAGTTTAGATACACATACAGGCATACCTTGTTTTATTGTGCTTTGCTTTATTACACTTCATGGATGTTGCTGTTTTTTTACAAATTGATAGCAAGAACCTCCACCAGCAAAAGATTACTCCCTTTATTGCGATACTCGCTTTATTGCAGTGATCTGGAATGGAACCACAATATCTCCAAAGTATGCATGTGCTTTAATAGACAAGATTTTCTAAATAAGGCTGCAGGATATTTTTTCAGAGAGGTTTCAGGAAAAATATTGCATAAATTATAGCTTAGATTCAGGGGGATTAAGATTTGATTGCTTTCAGGGCCTCTTTCTATTCTCAGAATTCAGTGCTACTTTCTGGGGTTTGATTGTACCCCAGATAACCTGAATTCTGTCATCTGGAACAGATAAAATTGGGAAAATATGCAGTAATGTAGTGTTTTCAAAATGTGCTTGCTAAAAGTCAGCTGGGACAACTTGTTAACTACTAGTACATAAATTACCATATATTTCCCCCAAGAAATTAATCTTCAGTACTTCTGGGTTAGAGCCCAGATCCCTGTAACAAGTATATTAGGTGATTCTTATTTTCAGGCAATTTTGGAGAACACTGTGGTAGGTATAATAGTACTGTACACTCTCTATAGTTAAACACACACACACATATTTGACTCTGTTTAAACTTTTAAGTTCCCTGAGTCTGAAGAGAGATAAATTTTCAGCCATCCTAGTAGCATGTCATATCCTGTTTTTGTTAGGTTACTAAATCCTCAATAATGAGGGATTTCTGCCATATTCATAAACTTACCACTTCCAACTACATTGTGCCTATCTTGATTCAGCATCATCAGGGTCTAGCCCCATATATTTTCTCCTGTTAGGTATTCTAGTTAATTCAATGTATAGTCACATTTCCCTTCCTTTTCCCACCTAATACTTTCCCCAGTGTGACTTTACCTTATTTGTCTATTGGCCAGAAAGGGAGGTGGGAATTGATTGTAAGAGGATCTGGAATTGTCTTGCAAGGCAGAAGAAACCTGTGCTACTTTAACAGAGGGCAGTAGACCACTTTTGCAGTCCCAGTGGGTTCAGGGGAATCTGGGAATTCAAGATATCAAGTATTCTTTTTTTTTTAAGTATATTTTTGTTGATTTCAGAAAGGAAGGGAGAGGAAGAGAGAGAATCATTGATTGTCTGCCTTCTGCACACCCCACACTGGGGATTGAGCCTACAACCTGGGCATGTGCCCTGACTGGGAATCAAACCGTGACCTGGTTCATAGGTCAGTGTCAACCACTGAGTTACACCAGCTGGGTGGATTTCAAGTATTCTTGAAATGTCGTCATCCCAAGAACCAGAGTCCCTTTCCCTTCCTATGGTTGACCTGTCTTCGACATAGGGTTGAGAATTCCAGCTTCTCATGCTCCTCTACTCTTATAAATAAGTCTGAACCATGTCCTCAGGTTTTTCTGCCCTCCAGCTGGAGAAGATGAGTTTCTTTATGTGCTGCCAAGGAAGCCCTCTGATTTTCACGTTTTGCTTAAATTGGTGATTAACCCTTATCCTTTCATAGTTTTTCTCCAGTGCATCAATAATATAAACAAAAGTTATCCAATTCCATATTCCTTGTAATTAATACTCACCTTATCCCTTCCAAACACCTGAGCTATTGTGCACACTGCTGCATTCCTTTCCACCCTTGATCCCATTCCAGTTTATCACCAGTGGATTGCACTGCCATATCATGTTAGTGACTATTAGTATGCCTTCTACCACTGCAGATGAAATCCTCCTATTTATATGACCAGGGAGTAATCTAGCTCTAAAATCCCATATTTGAGACTGCTTCTTAGGACTTTTACCAATATGAATTGTCTTGGGTCACGTTTCCCAAGAAAACAAAGTTACATACAGGATGTTTATTAGAGAATGATCTCAGTAGAAGCACCTTTAAAGGAGTTAGGGAAACCAGATGAGCAAAGGGGTGATTTGAACCTTGATATGTATGGTTGAAGTCAGGCTTCAGGCTGTTCCATAGGAATCTCTGGAACTGGAATTTTCTCTCATAATTGTCTTGAATTGAGGCAAGGGAGCCAGGTCTTTGTCCCCCAACACTAACCAATAATTAGATGCAGGCTTCATCCATGGAGGGGATGTAACTTTGGGTACTGTTGATCTTTTAGGGCAAGAGCAATTCCCAGAGAGGGACTCAGCTGTGAGCCTTAATAGCCCCACTACCAGCAAACAGGGAAAAGAGTAGCTTGGTCATCCTGATGGGGATATCTGACTGGAGAACTGCACCACAAACTATAATTTGTAAAGAGGCTAGTAGTCTGTTATTATAGATTGTATTGTAGTTAAGGCGGTTTTCTCTTCAAGCTTAAATATTTTTTCAATAGAACACTTTAAAACAGAATGAGCCATTTAACTATATTTTTTGGTCAATAAATATTTATGGAATGCTTACTACGCCAGGCACTATGATAGGCACTGTGGATACAACCATAAATATTATGTAATTGAGAGAATAAAACCATCCCCTTTAGTCCTGCCAAATGGAGACTGAGAATTAGAATCATCCCTGACTTAGAATTTAGTCATTATAAACATTGTTTTGAAAGCTTCAGCTGCATTTTTCTGTAGTTGAGAAAAAGACCATGAAGAAGTGTCTGGCTCAGCTACCATATTATTACCCATTTCCAATCAGCTAAAAAAAAATCCAAAAAGGAAGAAGGTATTAAGGAGATGAAGAGGAGCAACGAACACTTGCCTGTATAATATAATGAACTAGCATGAATGTGAGAGAGGCTGTCTTGAAAACTATAAGGCAGTTGATTGTCTTTTTTTGCTTGGTTTTATTAAGGTGTAATTTACATTGAATAAATTTCTTCAATTTCAAGTGCACAATTTTATGAATATTGGCATATTATTAATCATGTAACCATCACCAAAGTCAAGATATAGAACATTTTCATCACCCCCAAAATTTTCTTGTGCTTCTTTCTAGTCTATGTACTCCCTACTGATCCAATTTCTGCAACTGTGAGTTTGCCTTTTCTATAATAACATATAAATAAAATTATACAATATGTAGTCTTTTGCATCTGAATTTTTTTAACTTAGCATAACCCCTTTGAGATTCATTAACAAAAATTATATGCAAATATTTATAGTTTTATTCATAATAGCTCCAAGCTGAAAATAACACAAATGTCCATCAACTGGTAGAAGGATAAAGGAAATGTATGTTATACTCATACAATGGAATACTACCCAGCAATGAAATCGACAAACAACTGATAAAAACCATGAGTCTACTATTTTATGTGTATACTAAGTTATGTTTTTTTTACTGATAAATTCAATTTACAAACATCCTATCTAATAAAAGGGTAATATGCAAATTGACCATCACTCCCACACACAAGATGGCCACCCCCATGTGGTCAAAGATGGCTGCCCCCATGTGGACACAAGATGGCCGCCACAAGATGGCCCTCAGGGGATGGCAGTTGTGGGCGATTAGGCATGCAGAGGAGGGCAGTTGGGGGTGACCAGGCCTGCAGAGGAGGACATTTGGGGGTTACCAGGCCTGCAGGGGAGGGCAATTAGGGGTGACCGGGCCATCAGAGGAGGATAGCTGGGGGGGACAAGGCCTGTAGGGGAGGGCAGTTTGGGGAGACCAGGCCTGCAAGGGAGGGCAGTTGGGGGGAACCAGGCCTTCAGGGGGGCAGTTGGGTGGGACCAGGCCTGCAGGGGTGGGCACTTGGGAGCAACCAGGCCTGCAGGAAAGGGCAGTTGGGTGGGACCAGGCCAGCAGGGGAGGGCAGTTAGGGGTGACCAGGCCGGCAGGGGAGGATAGTTAGGGGCAATCGGGCTGGCAGGGGAGCAGTTAGGCGTTGATCAGGCTGGCATGGAAGTGGTTAGGGGTTGATCAGGCTGGCAGGCAGAAGTGCTTAGGGGCAATCAGGCAGGCAGGCAGGTGAGTGGTTGGGAGCAAGCAGTCCTGGATTGTGAGAGGGATGTCCGACTGCCCGTTTAGGCCCAATCCCACCAAGATTTGGCAGGACTAAAGGGGATGGTTTTATTCTCTCAATTACATAATATTTATGGTTGTATCCACAGTGCCTATCATAGTGCCTGGCATAGTAAGCATTCCATAAATATTTATTGGCCTAAACGGGCAGTCAGACATCCCTTGAGGGTTCCCAGATTGGAGACAGTGCACACTGGTCTGAGGGACACCCTCAGCCCCCTGTGCATGAATTTCATGCACCAGGCCTCTAGTAAGAGAATAAAATCAGTCAGTGTCTTAATATAGCTATGTGTTAAAATAGGAACTTGGATGCTTGACAGCAGGAAATGATAAATTGCTGCTATTCCTGTGTCCTATGAAAGTGATGCCTTTTACTAATCTATTTTATATCTTCACAATTTCTCTTTCTTATAACCAACACTAGTGGCCTGGTGCATAAATTTGTGCACATTGAAAGGAAATTAATTAGAAGAAATATTTTAATATCGCTATTCGCCCTTTCTCTATAATAGAAGTGTCAACCGAATTCATGATTGACAATGACAGATCGAAACATATGCTTGCAATGGGTGCCAGTGAGAGTTTTATATGAATCGTGCATGTGTGGGTCAACTTAGCCTTTCATAAATATAGAATTATCTTGCTTAATTAGACTCGCTTTCTGATGTAGCTAAACTTTTTCCAGCCCAGTGAAGCACTCCAACTTCTCTTTCCGGTAATTGTCAGCAACATAGCAGTAAATATCAATACGAAGCAGATGATTATTGTAGATCATGCAGGGAGAACAAAGGGTAAAATATTTAACTATAGCAGTGTTTGACTATATTCTGCGCAGTGACAAGGTCCACCATTTCTTATTTCTTTTCAATTGGGTCAAGTTTCTAAATCTCCATTTTCTGGCTAATAAAAAGAAAATAGGATTCCACCAAGTCTCCTATCTACCTACTCCAGGACTTCTGTGAGGATCAAGTGAGATGAGGCATGAGAAAATGCTTCACAGACATTTGGTTACAGTGCAAAATGTTTCCACCTGGGTGTTCCTAGGCTGAAGAAACTGCAAGGAGGCTAGTTGCTAGGGAGAGGAAGCCAGGCATTGCTACGTGACATCATTACCCAGATGGTTGGACACTTAGTATATTAGCTTTTTATATAGATAGATATACTCTTTTGTGTGTTGACTTGCCAGTATTTGGCAAGAGCCAGCCTGGTAAATGTAAAATTCCCCACTAGAGTCTGAGATACAGCAGTAGTCCCTGACACGGGATTGGTAAAACACTTTGGGAAATTGATTCAGCTATAAGAAGCATCTTAAATATACCCATACATATTCACTGGATTCACTTATGGAATTTTATCCTATGAAAATAGAAATGCAATCCAAGTTTATTATACAACTAGAAGCCCAATGCACGAAGATTCGTGCTAGAATGGGCTTTCCTTTCCCTGGGGCTGGCACCACCTTTCCACTCTGGCCCAGCCCTTTCAGAGACACCTCTTTCCACTCTGGGAGCCACCTCTTTCTGCTCCGGCGCTGCCTTCCCACACTGCCCAGAGGCCCTGAGAGACCGGGGGTGGAGCAAGCATCCCGCCCGCGTCTCTCGGTGCCTGTGTGTGCAAATTAACCGCCATCGTTGTTGGGTTAATTTGCATATCACTCCTGATTGGCTGGTGGTGTAGCGGAGGTACAGTCAATTTACATGTTTGTCTGTTATTAGGTAAGATGATGTTCAATACACTTTTATTCATTTTATTGTATTTTAACTTTATTTATTAGAAAATTTTTAGATTTACAGAAAAATTAAGCAAAAATGCAGAGTTCCCATATATGGCCTTTCCACTCCCCCATAGTTGCCTGTTATTAACATCATGTATTTGTATACTATATTAGTTACAACTCATGAGCCAATATTGATATATCATTATTAACTGAAATTCATAGTATACATTAGAGTTGATACTTGGTATTGTATATTCTACTAGAGGCCCGGTGCACGAAATTTATGCATAGGGGTTGTCCCTCAACCCAGCCTGCACCCTCTCCAATCTGGGGCCCCTCGAAGGATGTCTTACTGCTGGTTTACAGGGATTGGGCCTAAACCGGCAGTTGGACATCCCTCTCACAATCCGGGACTGCTGGCTCCTAACCGCTCACCTGCCTGCCTGCCTGCCTGATTGCCCCTAACCACTCTGCCTGCCAGCCTGCTCACCCCCAACTGCCCCCCGCCCCAGCCTGCTTGCCCCCAAATGCACCTTGCCAGCCTGATCACCCCCAACTGCCCCCCGTGCCAGTGTGCTCACCCCCAACTGCCTCCCTGCTGGCCTGCTCGCCCTCACCTTCCCTCCTCACTGGCCTGCTCACCCCCAACTGGCCCCCCTGCTGGTCTGCTCACCCCCAACTGCCCCCCCACCAGCCTGATCACCCCCAATGGCCCTCCCCCACTGGCCTGATCACCCACAACTGCCCTCCCCTCTTGGCCTCTAACAGCCTCTACCTTGGCTCCACCACCATGGATTTGTCCAGAAGAATGTCCAGAAGGTCTCCTGGAAAGTCTCCCAGTCTAATTAGTATATTACTCTTTTATTAGTATAGATAGAGGCCTGGTGCACGGGTGGGGGCTGGCTGGTTTGCCCTGAAGCGTGTCCCAGATCAGGGTGGGCATTCCCTTGGGGCATGGGGTGGCCTGGGTGAGGGGCCTGTGGTGGTTTGCAGGCCAGCCATGCCCCCATGGGGTGAGGGTCCCCACTGGGGGGGCATGGCCAGCCTGGGTGAGGGGCTGATGGCTGTTTGCAGGCTGGTCAAGCCCCCCAGCAGGAACCCTCACCCCTTGGGGGTGTGGCCAGCCTAGGTGAGGGGCTAATGGCTGTTTGCAGGCTGGCCACAGCCCCTTCAGGGTGGGGGAGTCCTGCTTGGGTGCCTGGCTAGCCTGGGTGAGGGGCTGAGGGCTGTTTTCAGGCTGGCCACACCCCCTTCAGGGTGGGGGTCCCCACTGGAGTGCCTGGCCAGCCTGGGTGAGGGGCTGATGGCTGTTTTCAGGCTGGCCAAGCTCCCCAGTGGGGACCCTCACCCCATGGGGGTGTGGCCAGCCTGGGTAAGGGGCTTTTTTTCTTTTTTTTTTTCAGTGCCTCCTTGAGCGGAGGCCAGGGCCTGCTGGAAGCAGGTATCTGGGATTTATTTATCTTCTATAATTGAAACTTTGTAGCGTTGAGCGGAGGCCAGGGCCAGCCAGGGCAGGCGGGAAGCTTGGCTTCCTCCATCGCCGGGGCAACCCAATCCTCCTGCTCGCTCCAGCTCTTTGGCCACTGCTATCTTTGCTGGGTTAATTTGCATACTTGCTCCTGATTGGCTGGTGGGTGTAGCAGAGTGATGGTTAATTTGCATGTTTCTCTTTTATTAGTGTAGATGAGTTTTGATAAATTCATTATGTCATGTATCCACAATTATAGTATTTTACAAAAGAATTTCACTGTTGTAAAAGTACCTTTTGCACCACCTATTTATCTCTTCCCCTCTCTCCCCTAAACTCCTGGCAACCACTGATATTTGTACTGTCTATATAGTTTTGCCATGACAGAATGTTAAATAGTGGGAATGACGCAGTACCTTTTCCAGATTGGATTGTTGTTATTGTTTTAATTTAGCAATATATTTTTAATGTTCCTGAATTTTTTTGTGTGACTTAATAGCTTTTTCTACTTTATTGCTTAATAATATTCCATTGTATTGATGTACCAGTTTGTTTAGCTCTTCGCCTATTGAAAGACACCTTAGCTGCTGCCAACTTTTACCAATTATAAATAGGGCTGCTATAAATATTTGTATGTGGGTTTTTGTTTGCACATAACTTTTTAATCAATTGGGGTAAGTGCCAATTGTTATATTGCATGGTAAGACTATGTTTAGTTTTATAAGCACTATCAAATTGTCTTCCAAAGTGACTGCTCCATTTTGCATTCCCACCAAGAATGAATGAAATTCCTTTTACTCTACACCCTTGCCAGCATTTGTGTTATTAATGTTTTGGAGTTTAGCCAATCTAATAGGTGGGTAGTATAATCTCATTATTGTTTAACTTGCAAATCTCAAAAATATGGTGTTGAGCATCTTTACAAGGCATATTTTCCAGTTGTATATCTCTTTGTTAATGTGTCTATTCAGATCTTTTACCCATAATTTAATTGAGTTGTGTTTTTTTTTGTTACTGGTAAGTTTAAGAGTACTTTAAATATTTTAGATTTGAGTCTTATTAGTTATGTGTTTTGAAAGTGTATTATCGCAATCTGTGGATTTTCTTTTCATTCTCTTAACAGTGGCTTTCCCAAAGCAAAATATTTTAGTTTTAATGAAGTCCAACTTATTATTTTTTTCTTTTATGTATCTTGTTTTTGGCATTATATTTAAAAATTCATTGCCAAACCCAATCTCACCTGAATTTTCTCCTATATTGTCTTCTAGAATTTTTATAGTTTTGTGTTTTATATTTAAGCATATGATTCATTTTGTGTTAATTCTTGTGAAAGGTGTAAGAGGTTTAAGGTTTGTGTCTAGACTCATCCCCTCCTCCCCGCCATGTTCCAGAACCATTTGTTGAAAAGACATTTTTCTCTTCACTGAACTGACTGCTTCTTTATCTAAGATCAGTTGACTATATTTATTTGGCTCTATTTCTAGACTCCATAGTCTGTTCCACTGATCTATGTCTCTCTTATTTCACAAATACCATACTGCCTTGATTACTATAGCTTGAAGTCATATTGCATTAGTCTAACAACTTGATATTCAATATCATGTGGGCTATTCTGAGCTTTTTGCTGTTCCATACAAATTTTAGAATAAGTCAACATCCACTAGTAAGTTGCTGGGACCTTTTCTGGGGCTTGCATTGAATCTTCAGATCATTTGGGAAGAGCCAACATCTTAACAATATTGAATCTCCCCTTATGGGCATGGGATATCTCTCCATTTATTTAAGTCTTTAATTTATTTCATTAGAGCTTTATACTTTTTCTCATAAATATTGCATGCATTCGTTGTTAGATTTATACATAAGGATTTTGTTTTATTTATACTAATGTAAATGGTTTTATGTTTTTAATTTCAAATTCCAATAGTTATTCTGGCATATAGAAGAGCAATTGATTTATATATATTCACCTAGTATCCTGAAACCTTGCTATAATTGCTTCTGAGTCCCAGGAGGTGTTTTTTTGTTGTTGATGTTATTGTGGATTATTTGGGATTTGTTTTTATAGAGGCAATCATGTAATCTGTGGACACAAACAATTTTTCCTCTTTCGCAATTGGTGTACCGTTTATGTCCCTGTCTTGTATTATTGCCTGAGTTGAAACTTCCAGTACAACATTGCTTATCTTGTTCCAAATCTTAGGGGAAGAATGTCTAATTTATTTCTGTTAAGTATGATGTTAACTTTAGGGTGTTTTTTTGTTTGTTTGTTTGTGTGTTTTTTGTTGTTTTTTTTTTTTTTTTTTTTTTTTTTTTGTAGGTGTTGTCTATAAAATAAGGGATTTCTCCTTTAAGTTTACTGAGAATTTTCATCCTGAATGGGTTTTGGATTTTCAAATGCATTTTATGTATTTATTGATATGATCATATGACTTTTCTTATTTAGCCTGATTTAAGGGATTACATTAATTGTATTTGGAATGTTGAACTAGCTGTGTATACCTAGGATAAATCCCACTTGTTCATAGTTTGTAATTTTTTTTGTACATCACTAGATTTGATTTGCTAATATTCTGTTGAGGATTTTGCATTTATGTTAATAAGAGACATTGGCCTGCTGTTTTTCTTTCTTGCAATGTGTTTGTCCTCTTTTGGTATTATAGTAATGCTGGCTACATAGAATGAGTTGGGAAGTGTTCCCTATGCTTTTATTTTTGGGGAACAGATTATAGAGAGTTGCTATCATTTCTTCCTTAAATGTTTGTTAGAATTCACCAGTGAACCCATCTGAGCTTGCTGCTTTCTTTTTAGAATGCTTAACTATTGATTCAGTTTCTTTAGTAGATATAGGCCTTGTCAATTATCTCTTTCTCCTTGCATGGTATTTGATAGTTTGTATCTTTCAAAGAATTGGTCCGTTTCATCTTGTTGTCAAATACGTGGGCATAGCTTTGTTCCTGTTGTTCCTTTATTAATCTTCTAATGTCCAAGGCATCAGTGGTATAGGCCCCTTTCATTCCTGATATTAATTTGTCTCTTCTCTTTTTTTCATAATTAGGTTTGATGGAGATTTATTACTTTTACTTACCTTTTAAAGAACCAGCTTTTGGTTTCCTTAAGTTTATTTATTGTTTTTCTGTTTTAAATGTCCTTGATTGTTGCTCTAATATTTATTATTTAATTTTTTCTGATTACTTTAGGTTTAATTTACCCCTCTTTTTCTAGTTTACTAAGGTAGAAGTTTAGGTTACTGATTTTAGAGCTTTCATCTTTTCTAACATATGCACTTAATGCAATAAATTTCTGTTTAAGCACTGCTTTCATTGCATCGTACAAAATTTGATAACTTGTATTTGCATTTTAACTTAGTTCAAACATTTTTTATTTTTCTCCTGAGACTTCTTTGATCCATGTGCCACTTAGAAGTATGTTGTTTAATTTCCAAATGTTTTGGGAAATCTTTGCTATTGATTTCTAGTTAAATTTCATTGTTGTCTGAGAGCATGCTTTGTATGATTTCTATTTTTAAAAATTTGTTGAGGTTTTATGACCTAGAATATTCTGTGTGAGAGTTTGAGAAGAATGTGTAGTCTGCTGTTGTTGAATAAAGGAGTCTACAAGTGTCAATTATATCCCGATGATTGATGGTGCCATTCAGTTCAACTACATCCCTACTTATTTTCTGCCTACTAGATCTATGAATTAGTGATAGAGGACTGTTACACTCTGCAACTTTAAAAGTGGATTCATCTATTTCTTCCTGCAGGTCTATCAGTTTTTGCCTCACATATATTGGTATCTTGACAATCAATTGTTGGTGCATATACATTAAGGATTCTTATGTTTTCTTAGATAACCAACATTATTATGTAGTTCTCATACTTGTCCTTGGTAATAATTTTCCTTGAAGTCTCCTTTGTCTGAAATTAATATAACTATGCCAATTTATTTTGGTTAGTGAAATAGTATGATATATCTTTATCCCTTTATTTAAATCTATATATTTAAAGTGGGTTTGTTGAGGGCAACATATAGTTGGTTTGTGTGTTTGATCCATCTGACAGTCTCTGTCTATTAAATTGGTGCACTTAGACCAAGCATGTCAAACTCGTGGTCCACGGGTGGCATGTGGCCCACAACGAATATTTTTGCAGGCCAGCCAATATAACGGTATGTAAGAGGCATTTTAATAAAAATTTTGTAACTTAATTTTTACAATATGTTGTTATACATAATTGTTAATAACGAACTACAACGTTCGCTAATGACTGATTACTATAATCGTGTTGCAGTCATTTCCCTTAAGCGCCTTACACTCAGGCGCACCATTTTCTCTCCACTAATACTAGCAGCACATATTTTATTTTATTTTATTTTATTTTATTTTATTTTATTTTTATTGTTTAAAATATTACATATATTAGTACATATATCTCCTTTTTCCCCCCTATTGACCTTCCCCCAGCCTCCCCTACACCTTGTCGCATGCCCTCATCCCACCCCCACAGTGTCTTGTGTCCATTGGTGTGCTTATATGCATGCATACAAGTCCTTTGGTTGATCTATTTCCCTCCCTCCCCAACACTCAGCCTTCCCGCTGTAATTTGACAGTCTGTTCGGTGCTTTACTGCCTCCGTATCTATCTTTTTATTCATCAAGTTATAATGTTCTTTATTTTCCATAAATGAGTGAGATCATGTGGTATTTTTCTTTCATTGCCTGGCTTATTTCACTTAACATAATGCTCTCCAGGTCCATCCATGCTGCTGCAAATGGTAAGAATTCCTTCTTTTTTATAGCAGCGTAGTATTCTATTGTGTAGATGTACCATAATTTTCTAATCCACTCATCTGCTGATGGGCACTTAGGCTGTTTCCAATTCTTAGCTATGGTGAATTGTGCTGCTATGAACATAGGAGTGCATATATCCTTTCTGATTGGTGTTTCTAGTCTCTTGGGATATAATCCTAGAAGTGGGATTACTGGGTCAAATGGGAGTTCCATTTTTAGTTTTGTGAGGAAACTCCATAATGTTCTCCACAGTGGCTGCACCAGTCTGCATTCCCACCAGCAGTGCACGAGGGTTCCTTTTTCTCCGCATCCTCACCAGCACTTGTCGTTTGTTGATTTGTTGATGGTTGCCATTCTGACAGGTGTGAGATGGTACTGCATTGTCATTTTGATTAGCATCTCTCGGATAATTAGTGACTTTGAGCGTGTTTTCATATGTCTCTTGGCCTTTCTTCTGTCTTTAGCAACTGATTGCCTGACTTGTTTGGTGTGCGCAACAGAAAATATTTTGCTTTCAGAGAACAAGAAAAAAATAGGTTTATTTGCATTATGCTTATTAATTTGTGCAGTTATTCAATGTCTGGTAAGTTAATGCTCAAGAAAAAAATATTAATTTTTATTAAAATGTTATATTATTTTATGTTAATGATTACTCATTTATTTCAGCCCTTTGTATTCAGCATATCTCTATCAAAATAAACCTAAGTTTCTATGAAAATTGAAGGTTTTGTTTTTTGCAGCCCACATAAACTTAAACCTTGTTTATTTGGTCCATGTTAGCCTTTGAGTTAGACATGCGTGAATCAGACCATTGATATGTATAGTGATTATTAATATAGTTTGATTTATATCTATAATATTTGTAATTTTTTATCCATTGGCCTGTTTTGCTTCTCTTTTTTCTTATATTTTTCTACCCCTCCTTGATTTAATTGAATCTTATAGATGATTCCATTGTCTCTCTTAGCATGATAATTATACTTATTTTATATTTTTAGTGCTATCCTAGATTACAATACACATTTACAACTAATCCAAGTCCACTATCAACTCTATACCACTTCACATATAGTGCAGGTACCTTATAATAGAATATTCTCAACTCCTGTCTTCTGTCCCTCATAACCTTGATGTCATTCATTTCATTTATCCATGAGTTGTACTCATCTAAAACATTGTTTCTATTATTATCTTTTTGATCAATTAGGAATAAGAAAAATCAAATAGTTTATTTTACTTTCATTTATTCCTTCTCTAATGCTTTTCCTTTCTTCATGTAGATACCAGTTTCTGAGCTATATTTTCTTTTCTCTTGGAATAACTTCTTAAACATCTTTCTTAAGTCATGTCCACCAGTGTCAAATTATATCAATTTATTTTTTTTTTGTTGGAGAAAGTCTTCATTTCTCCTTTACTCTTGAAGGATATTTTAACTGGATGCATCATTTTAAGTTGGTGGATTTTTTTTTCCTTTCAGCACTTTGTATATTTCACTTTCCTCTCTTCTTGCTTGCATGATGTTTGAAAATAAGTGTGATATAATATTTATCTTTCTTCCTCTATAGGTAATTTGGGTTTTTCCCTTCTGACTTTATTCAAAATGTTCTCTTTGTCTTTAGTTTTCTTTAGTTTGGATATAATATATCTAGCTGTAGAATTTTTTGGAATATTATCCTTGATATTCTCAGGTTCCTGGATCTGTAGTTTGCTATCATTAACTTGTGGGGGTTGGAGGGGGGGATTTTCAACCATTATTACCTAGACTGACAATTCACTACACTAATATAGAAGTATCACAAATTTTAATCAAACCTATTTTTCTATAGTGTAATACACAACTGATTTTCACTATTTCATAAAACAGAAAGGGAATCATTATATGGATCTGAATATCAATCTACCTTCTTTAAAAATGGAGAAAACTACTTTTAATTTATAGTGTGCAAATAGATTTTTACTTATGACCTCATAATTGCAATATTTTTATCTAAATGATCCTAAGTATGACTTCCTTGAAAACTGAAGAAGAAATAACTCTTTTAGTTGATATTGCAGGATCTTTATCTTGTAGGCTTTTGCATTTGGTGTTGATAGTAAAATGTTACAGTGGAAAAGTTTATAAATATAGCTAACATGGCACAGTGAATGGTTAGCCAACCATTAATGTGTATAGGCATCACCTGAAGAACAACTAGTCAAAAAAAGATTTTATGGGGCCACCATACTCAGATATTCTGAATAAGTAGGCATTTCATAGAGACTGCAAATTTACATTTATATTTTGAAAAATACTCAATATGAAAAGCATTGTGTTTTTTTTTTATGTTAGGGAGACACTTATATAAATCCTTAATGGATTTCCCAGCTTACTAGCCATGGAGTCACAGACAACTTATTAATACAGTAAACCCTCTATTTTGAGAACCTCGATTTCATAGACTTGTGATTTAACAGACAAAAATTCTGTTTCATATATCATATGTGAAAATTAATAGCCTGTTAATTTTAAAATTCTTTTAACCAAAATTTGCTTATTATTAAACTAGTGGCTCGGTGCATGGAATTGGTGCATGGGGGGGTGTCCCTCAGCCCAGCCTGCACCCTCTCTAATCGGATACCCCTTGGGCGATGTCCGACTGCCAGTTTAGGCCTGATCCCTGTCGGACATTCCCCTCGCAATCTGGGACCACTGGCTCCTAACTGCTCGCCTGCCTGCCTGCCTGATCCCCTAACTGCCTCTACCTGCCTGCCTGATTTCCCCTAAACCCTGTGCCTACCTGATTTCTCCCCAACTGCCCTCCTCTGCCAGCCTGATTGCCCCTAACTGCCTCTGCCTCCTCTGCCTTGGCCCCCACCACCATGGCTTTGTCTGGAAGGAAGTCAGACGTCCAGAAGATGGCCGGTCAATCTGGTATAATTAGCATATTACTCTTTTATTAGTACAGATAGATTATATAGGATAAGATTGCTTAAATGTGGGTGGGGAGCCTTTTTCAGCAGGAGGAGATGCTCTTGGTAGACAAAAATACATAATCCCTATATCTGGACTGATAGCCAGCCATATGCACAATACTGCCATATGCATTAAAAAATTGAACTGCTTTCTTACACCAAACAGCTGTTACCCTTAAAACCCCTCCTCAGCCCCCACCTTAGGTTCTGCCTTCACAGTTCACCCAGATTAGGTTCTGATTGGTCAGTTTCTATGCCAGTCAGTGTCTAAAGCTCTGCCTCCTATACAGCCATTGGCTCCTCACAGTTCACCCAGATTTGGTTCTTATTGGTCAGTTTCTATGCCAGTCAGCATCTTTGGGCCTGATCAGAGAGGTGGGGCTGATGAGCAGGCTGAAATGCTGACCTCTCAGAGAGATAGAGAGAGGCGCAGCCGCTGGCAAGGCCTAGAGAGAGAGAGAGGCAAGGGCTGATCAGCAGCTGGAGGCTGCAGATCAGACCAAGCTTCTCTGGACTTCACCAGCAGCAGCACCTCTCTCTCTCTGGGCCTCGCCAGCAGCCTGGGTTGGCTGCTGATCAGCCCCACCTCTCTCTCTCTCTGAGAGGTCAGCAGTTCAGCCCACTCACCAGTCCCCACCCACCCGAGCCTGCTGCATGCACAGCCTGGCGTTCAGTCATCACTTCAGTCGTTTTGGACGTTATGGCCCCTGGCTCTTTATATATAGAGCTTAGCATGTTATTTTTTGTTATTAATTCACTGTTATTTTTAACAAATTTTAGTGAATAGGCCATATATTGAAAAAATACTATGGGAATATCACCAATATAAATAAATATTACATGTCTAAAACTTAGTCTACATATTGAAATCCAAGAGTTACTGCTTGTAAACAATGTTTGGCGAATGATCAGCACATGATCAATCCATATTCAGAAAATATGCTCTATTATATAACAGACTTTCTGCTTTAACAGATACTTTCTCAACCCAATTAGTCCATTATGTTGAGGTTTTACTATAATAATTACCTCATCATGGTAGTTGTGAAGATTAAGCAAGGTGATATTATGAAGAGCATTTATACATTATACTAGAGGCCCGGGGCATGGCATTTATGCACTGGGGGAGGGGGGTTCCTCAGTCATGCCTGAGACCTCTCACAGTCCGGGACCCCTTGGGGGATGTCCACCTGCCAGCTTAGGCCCACTCCCCAGCAGTCAGACATCCCCTGAGGGGTCCTTAGCACTGCCATGGAGGCAGGAGAGGCTCCAACCACCACCACTGAGCTCTCCAGCTGTGAACCCAGCTTCTGGCTGAGCAGTGCTCCCCCTGTGGGAGTGCACTGACCACCAGTCGGCAGCTCCTGCCTTGCATGTCTTTCCCCTGGTGGTCAGTGCACATCATAACCGGTCATTCTGCTGTTTGGTCTATTTGCATATTAGCGTTTTATTATATAGGATATGCTCAATAAATTATATAATTTAATACCAGCAGTAATAATTATTATTAGAGCCAGTATATAGAGAGAAAGTTTTTATGTGTTGAGCATTTTAAGCACTTTTATGAATATAAATTAATTTTAGTTTTACAACTCAATTATGTAAGTACTATTATTATTCTTACACATAAGTAAACATAGGCATGGATATTTTAAATAACTTGTCTAAAGTCACCAAGTTAGTACAAGTGTTGAAAAAACAAACAAACAAACAGATTTTAAACCAAAGTAGCCTGGCTCCATTTCTTTTTTTAAACTAGTATGCTGCAAATGTATATCCATATATATGTGTGTGTGTGTGTGTGTGTGTGTGTGTGTGTGTGTGTGTGTGTTTGTGTGTGTGTATATATATATATATATATATATATATATATATATATATATATATAAATATATATATATATATAAATATATATATATATATATATATAACTATTAAATTTACACAACAAAAGAGAACTTATTGCAAATGTAAACTTCAGTAGTTGTCGTCAATATGTCTAAATTATTCTCTCCTCAATTAGTTTTCCATGCAGATTCCAATAGCAATATAGGTATATCTCAAAAATATTGCAGGTTTGGTTCCAAAACACTGCAATAAAGCAAGTATCTCAATAAAATAGCCATAATCTTTTTGCTGGTGGAGGGCTTTAACTTCAATTTATAAAAAAAAATTATTATTTGTGAAACACAATAAAGCAAAGTGCAATAAAATAAGGTATGTCTGTGTACACAATTGGGTATTCTGAATAAATACACAATTTAAACTTTTGAATTTGCTTTTAATTACTTGGGAACCCTTGCATTATCTCCCAAATTCCTAGGATTTGTTTTGAAAAATATTTGGCACAGTGATAAAAAGCTGATTGGCTCTGGAATTATCCTCAACTTTTCTATCTGAGTCAGCAAAGGAAGGCCACATTTCCTCTATTTCTGGGCTTAAAAGCATATTCCCATGTGGTAAAGAACTCTCAATGGCCCTTTGTAAATCTCAAATTTCACAAAGAATATCTATTTAAGGTAAGTTTCCTTACTTCATGTGCCCTAAGCATTCATAAAAGAAAAGTGTACTTAATACCACCACCTGTTATTCTTTTTAAGATAATTTATTGAAAGGATACTTCACTCAGGATATGGATATATGTTTAAGATTTGTTACTGGGCTATAAGGAATATATAACTGAATGGAAAATGATCTGAAATTATTCTAATTCATAATTCTATGGTGCTATCAATATCCTTAGGAAGGAATCTATATATATATATATATATATATATATATATATATATATATATATGGTTAAATGACCAGCCTACTGGCTGGTAGGTATGACACACACTGACCAACAGGGGGCAGACATTCAATGCAGGAGCTGCCAGGCTGCCAGGCTGTGGTGACTTGGCAGCAGTGGTTCTTGGGTGACGCACCTGGAATCATAGAGGAGGGAGCCTGATTCCGGGGGGCATCACTTGAGAACCACCCTCTCGCAATCCAGGACCTCTCGGGGGATGTCAGAGAGCCAGTTTCTGCCCGATTCCCACAGGCCAGGCTGAGGGACCCCACCAGGAGGAGGGACCCCACTCACTCTGCAGATGATTTTTGAGCCATGGTGCCACCTCAGGTGCTGCTGGCTGGGGAGGGACTGCGGAGTTTGGCCCTAGGGCATATCCAGCCCATCTCGCCCAGTCCCGCCCTGCTGGCCACCTTCTAATTTCCTTTCAATGTGCACAAATCCATGCACCAGGGCACTAATCTTACCTAATAATAGACAAGTATGTAAATTGACCGTACCTTCGCTATGCCCACAGCCAATCAGAATAAGTGAGTATGCAAATTAACCCACCAACGATAGCGGCTAATTTGCATACGAAGGCAGGGCGGGCAGCACCATGGCCTGCTTCCTGGGGTACGGGTCCATCGAGAGCAGAGTAGGCCCTGTGAGCAGCGCCAGACACCGCCCACAAGGTAACAGGCCATGGCCGGGGAGGCGGTGGGGTGGGCAGCACCAGAAGGCACAGGAGGGGTCCGGGTTCAACGCCACCCCGGGGAGGCGAGCCCGGACCGCCTAGCCGCTCCCATGGGGCTTTGGGAGCATCGCCGCCCCGGGGAGGCGAGGCTGGACCGCCTAGCCGCTCCCATGGGGCTTTGGGAGCATCGCCGCCCCGGGGAGGCGAGGCCGGACCACCTAGCCGCTTCCGGGGGGTCCCTGGGAACATCGCCGCCCCGGGGAGGCGAAGCCGGATCCGACTAGCTGCTCCCAGGGGAACATTGCAGGCATGGGGTTGCTGAGACCCAGACCTGGCCTCTGGCCACAGATTTCATAGCTTCGCAGAGACCAAGGGAATCTGCCTCATCTGCAGAGAGACAGAGTTTCTGCAGTGGCCCCAAGATGCAGGTGAATATATTCAATAGTGTTGTAATGATGGTATGATGCCAGGTGGGTACTAGAGCCCAGCCAGGGATCAAGGGGCATGGAAGGACTCCCGGGCAGAGGGGCAAGGACCCTCACCCCTGAGGCGGGGATTGAGGGGTGGTGCCACCTCAGTGGAGGGGTGCTGCATTGAAGGGTACTGGACTGACTGATGTGATTCAGAGAAGCTCCCAGTGCTAACCGGCCTTTCTCAGGCTACCTTCACACTTCAGAGGCAGTGACTCCTGCTCCTGCCTTGACCCAAAAGCAAGCCCGCGGTGCCCTGCCCCATGGCAGAGCATGCCTAGGCAGTGAGTGCGAAGCCTTCCACCTGCTCCGGAGAAGCAGGGGCAGTAAAGAATGGGGGGCAGGGGACGGGAAGAGGAAAGAATGTGGAGCATCTGCAATGAAGAGGTGCTCGAGAAAGAGGCTTGGAAGCCTGACTGGAAGGTTTGTTCTGTTTGCTGGGAGGCTGCCCCTTAGGAAACGCAAAGAGCAAGGCTCTGAGGGCTTCCTGTGTGCTGAGTCAAGTTACACAGCCAACTGGAATTGGCCTCAGTTTCCTGGTCTGTAAAATGGATGAAGCGTGTACCAGTGCCTTCACTGAGCTTTGATGGCCAATTGAGATACTATATAAAGAAAATGAGGGAAGAATTGAGAAAGAAAAGGAAGGACAAGCAACACAAAAGAAAGACTGAAAGGAACCTGTCAACCCATTGTCACTTAAATAGGGAATATAGTCAATAGTGTTGTAATGATGGTATGATGCCAGGTGGGTACTAGAAATATCAGGGAACACTTTGTAAAGTATATGATTGTCTAACCACTATTCTGTAACTAACATAAAACCTGAAACCAATACAAAATAATATTGAATGTAAAGAAATGAAAATTGGAGTGAAATTTTTATAAATTTCAAAGTTTAAATAAAAGCTGTAAAGGAAGGAAGGGAAGAATAAAAATAGTGTTTTTCATTTTAAAGAATTGTCTTTATATGGTGCTTTTATACTTTTCTCAGTCTTTATCTCATTTTAATTTCAGGGAAACTTAAAGACAAGATAATTGTTCCCTTCACTATTCAAAGAAAGGAAATCTTGGTGTCTGGTCCTAATGATTCAATCGTCAAGCCCTTATTGTAAAGCAGGGTTAGTAAAAATTTCTGTGCAGGGTCATATCTATACTAATAAAAGCCTTGGGGGTGATCAGGCCAACAGGGGAGGGTATTTGGGGGCAATTAGGCCTGCAGAGGAGCAGTTAGGTGTCAATCAGGCCAGCAAGGGTGCAGTTAGGGGGCAATCAGGCAGGCAGGTGAGCGGTTAGGAGCCAGTGGTCCCGGATTGTGATAGGGATGTCCAACTGCAGGTTTAGGCCCGATTCCAACAGGGATCGGGCCTAAACCTGCAGTTGGACATCCCCTGAGGGGTCCCATATTGGAGAGGGTGCAGGCTGGGCTGAGGGACACCCTCCCCAGTGCACAAATTTCGTGCACCGGGCCTCTAGTATTAATGATAAAATGACAATGTGGCAGAGTGGAGAAAACAATGGCCTGTGTGTCAAAGACACAGGTTCATATTATGAATGATACTTCCAGGTTGGGTGGCTTTATTGTGTTACTTCACCTCTCTGAACCTCAGGTGTTTTCATTTATAAAAGGAAAGTTATAACAGTACCTTCATTATAGGGTTGCTGTGAGGATTAATTGGGTTAACATATATATAGAAAAGTGTCTAGTGTGCAAATAGTTGCAATATAAATACTATCTGTCTCTAACATCAGAAGACACTTTGTCATATCTGGTTTTTAATAATGTCCATAGCTTGTTAGAGTCAAAGCAAGTCTAGTGCAATGTAGATTTTAAATTTCTTTGTGTTGTCTCTTTAGTCTACTTCATTGGATAAGTTGTCATCTTATAATTTCTCTGTTAAGATAAGCCTGCTCCATGCCAATGCAAATGGTAAAATTTCTAAACTCTTCAATCAGCTTTGTTGTTAGTCCTAGAGAGCTGCTGTGCCTGTCAAATCTGAAATGTAAAGTTTATTCACAATACTAATGTCCTGTCAACCATAACTGTTTAATCCTTTCAGTGTATGTCAATTATAGTTCTAATTCCTGGGTTGAATGCTCTCAAATTAAGTAATAATGTGGTTTAATATAAAATAGACTTGATTATAATGCAAATTAATTATGTTTCCCTAAATAGTATCCCATATTCATTCATTCAGTCATTCAACAAATATTTCCTAAGTAGCTATTATGTGCTAGGCCCTGTTCTAGGCACTGAGAATACAGTAGACAATAAGAAAGATCAAGTTTCTGCTCTCACTGAGGTGACATTCTAGTGGGAGTAGTCAGATAACAAACAAAAAATAAATAAACATATATGTTAGATGATGGGTACAATGGGGAATAGTAAACAACTGGTGAAATATGAAAAAATGTTGGCATGCGGAGTAGGGATTTTTTTTTTTAAATGCTCATTTACAACCTCATTAAAGAATGTGCGATTTGAGTAAAGATTAGAAGTAGATAATGTAAAGGGAACTAATATTGATCAATAAATTACTGTCAGGTTCTGTGCTAAATTAATTATATCCAGTCTCTTATTTAGTCTTCACAACCACCAGTAAAGTAGATATTTTTGTACCTGTTCTATAGTTAAAGTAACAGAAGTCCAAAGAACTTACATAACTTGTTAAAGGCTATAATGTTAATCACTGTTTCTCAAACTTCAATAGACCTACTTCAGACTTTTAAGTGGTCTTGAAGTTTCCTTTTGTAGTCTTGAAATGAAAGAGTGCCCCTGCAACATTTATATCCAGAGCACAAAAAGCATTGACAATTCTTTTCCTTACTTCTCTTCACTTGAACTTTTAATATCTTTGTTTGGGCTTTAGAACTTTATAGTAGGGTTGATCCACTGAAATCCTTCTTCAGTGCCAGTGCTGAGAATATCTTCTGCTATTATCTCACAACTGGGCCCCTCAAAGGGCATTGCCTCATCCTAAAGTGCAACTATCTTTCCACCAGGTGATCTATGGAATGATTGGCTGATGTGAGGGTTCAAAGGCCTAAACCCTTTTCTTCAATTTGGTACAACTCTGAAAAGCTGGCTATCCAAGCTCTAGAGATTACTAGAATATTCTGTAAGGCCTCATTTGCAAAGCAGTGGAGAACATAGTCTTTCTCTGTTCAACCCTACCTTTCTTACTTCCTTACAGGTACATCTTCCTAGAACACTTTAAACAAACTTCCTGCACATAACCACTCATCTCACAGTCTGTTTCCAAAAAAGTCTGACCTAAAATTTCTAACTGGTTCTAAAGATTTTCCATTGTGAAAATCTGCTTTGTGTGCTATAAACTCACTTCGGAATTCCATGTCAATTGTACTGTGGTGACTCAATTCAAACCTCCAATTTAAAGTACTGTAACAAGTGAACTGTTATCTGAACAAATTTAACATGAATTGAAATAGTTCAGTACTATATGAGTGAAGCATTTCAAGGGACTATGACAAGAAATAAACCTGGAAAGTAAGCACAGACTGGATCATGACATTCCTTCTGGGTGTTGTTGTTGTGTGTTTTTTTTTTCCTTTAGGCAACAAGGAGCCTTTGAACAGATGTTAAGCAGGAGAATCACAAAATCAGATGTACACTTTGGAAAAATGTCTCTGGTGACCATGTAGATAAAGGGTTGGGGGGATCTGAATAAGGCTAGAGGCAGAGGAACCAATTAGAAGACTAATTTAGACAAGACTTGATAAAGACATTGAAGGGAAGCAGAATTTGTCACCCCAAAATATGCCACTTTGGCATAAGATTTATCTTTAAATGGCTATTTTTACAAAACAGCAGTAACGAGAGAAGCTCTGAAAATCTAGTATGAGTTACTATTTTGTAAGTGACGTTTATATTTATAAGGAAAATCTTCACTTCTGAGAGAGTCTCTCTCTCTTTGTGTACCAGGAAGAGCAGGCTGTTGTATCTCTAGAAATTCTTATTAATGGAGAAGGCAAAGACTTCAATCTATATAACAACTAAACTCTTGTTTACTGTGCTATTTTTGGTAACCTTCCATAACTGACTCTCCCCCTAAATAAATATATATAATTAGCTGGAAATGGTATTTAAGGTGGTGGTTTGGGCCATTTTAGGGTTACTCAGTTTTCCTGGGTCTCTCCCATGTGAAGAGGAGGTATACTTGTTATTAAACATCTGTGTTTTTCTCCTGTTAATCTGCCTTTTATTAGGGGCATTGTGGGGTTCTTAGCCAAGACCTAGAAGGTTAAAGCAAAATTTTTTTTCTTCCCTACAATATGAAATGGTGTTCTTGCTTTATTTATGTATCTATTTATTTAACATATATTTGTTTATTCAACATAAACATATATCACTATATTAATTTTATATGAATTATAAAACAAACAAAACATGGGAATTAAAAGCCATGTGATAAAAATGAATATTAATGGAATTTTTATTATTTTCTTTCACCACCACAATGGATGATATTTCGTTAGCTCATCTTGGAATTCTCCTTTAATGAGAAATCTTTTATGAAGGAGAAATGAAGTGCTTTTTCTCATTCGTTTATTTGTGCAAGGAAGTTTTTATTTTTATTGTGTGCCATTACCATCCACTTGAACTATATTATAATTAATTCATACAATGGATATAATTCTGTACATTACATGCTGACACTGCATAGAAAGGGCATGTAGTGCAGTATATTTTATAGCAGTAATTAGTGGCCCGGTGCACGAAATTCATGCACGGGCGAGGGAGGGTTTCCCTCAGCCCAGCCTGCACCCTCTCCAATCTGGGAACCCTCGAAGGATGTCCTACTGCCGGTTTACAGGGATTGGGCGTAAACCAGCAGTCGGACATATCTCCCACAATCCGGGACTGCTGGCTTCTAACCATTCACCTGCCTGCCTGCCTGATTGCCCCTAACCACTCTGCCTGCCAGCCTGCTCACCCCCAACTGCCCCCCACTGCTGGCCTGCTCGCCCCCAAATGCCCCCTGTGCCAGTGTGCTTGCCCCCAACTGCCCCCCTGGTGGCCTGCTCAATCCAAACTGCCCCATGCTATCCTGATCACCCCCAACTGACCCCTACTGACAGCCTGCTCACCCCCAACTGGCCCCCCTGCTGGTCTGCTTACTCCAAACGGCCCCGCCCCCCACCAGCCTGATCACCCACAACTGCCGTCCCATCCTGGCCTGATCACCTACAACTTCCCTCCCCTCTTAGCCTCTAACCACCTCTACCTTGGCCCCGCCACCATGGCTTTGTCCAGAAGAACATCCGGAAGGTCTCTTGGAAGGTCTCCCAGTCTAATTAACATATTACCCTTTTATTAGTATAGGTAGAGGCCTGGTGCATGGGTGGGGGCCGGCTGGTTTGCCCTGAAGGGTGTCCTGGATCAGGGTGGGGGTTCCCTTGGGGTGTGGGGCAGCCTGGGTGAGGGGCCTGTGGTGGTTTTACAGGCCAGCCATGCCCCTATGGGGTGAGGGTTCCTGCTGGGGGGCATGAGCAGCCTGGGTGAGGGGCTGATGGCTGTTTGCAGGCTGGCCATGCCCCCCAGCAGGGACTCTTACTCCATGGGGGCATGGCCAGCCTGGGTAAGGGGATGAGGGCCGTTTTCAGGCTGGCCACAGCCCCTTCAGGGTGGGGGGTCCCACTGGGGTGCCTGGCAAGACTGGGTGAGGAGCTGAGGGCCATTTTCAGCCTGGCCACGCCCCCTCAGTGACCCAGGCTCCCAGCCCCTCCTTTTTTTCTTTTTTGTTTCAGCGTCTCCTTGAGCAGAGGCCAGGGCTGGCTGGAAGCAGGTATCTGGGATTTATTTATCTTCTATAATTGAAACTTTGCAGCCTTGAGCGGAGGCCAGGGTAGGCCAGGGCGGACGGGATGCTTGGCTTCCTCCATCGCTGGCGGCAACCCAAGCCTCCTGCTCGCTCCAGCTCTGTGGCCGCCACCATCTTTGTTGGGTTAATTTGCATACTTGCTCCTGATTGGCTGGTGGGCGTAGTGTAGGTACAGTCAATTTGCATGTTTCTCTTTTATTAGTGTATATGTACATAAATATACTACTATTGGTGAGATGATTGAGTCTTTTTAAGGATATCAGGGGGAACTAAAAGTTGCAATGAAACCCAAGAACTTTTTCCCTTATCACACTGGTATTTCCTCTGTTCAATTCTTTTGTTTTATTGGGTAAACTTTCTCAAGATCATAAACTAACAAAGGGCCTTCAAACAGTACTTTAAAGCTTATAATGAATCCAGCAGTAGCTAATTATCATCCTTGCTTCACAGTTAAGATGAGGAACAGAAATGACATTTCTCCATTTTGGACCACCAGCAAAATCTTGTTGGAGCTGGATCTACATTCTGAGTTAAATCCACACTCCAAGTTCCCTAAATCCTAATCCAGTGCTTTGTTGAAAACCTGTGTTAACTTCCAAATTACAGGTGGAAAAAATGTTATTTTCTCCTCTGCATGAAGCTATAGATTTTTTAATTAATCTGATTATTTTTCAACTATCCACAGAGCAGCAATAGGAAATAATACTTACAATGTGAAATATCAGTCCCTTTGAATCATACATTTTAAAGAGTGTTCCCCCCAGATTTTCTTTTTACACTCTTATTATAAAAATCAGTCATAACTGTTGAAAGCATTCAGTAGAAATGATGTGGTATTTGTCTGTGCTGAGGATGCAGAATAATTTGCTTCTTTTCTTTCACTTCTTTTTGCAAAAGAAATATGATAGACAGCAATGAATTTATCCCAGCAAATAGAAAAATTATTCCTCAAAATACTTTTTAGGCAGGAAGAGATGTGCCCTTATTGAAAATGCCACCTTATAGATGAACAATCTGATACAATGACTAGTGTATGTGAAAAATATCTCCAAATTGCTAAACTCTATGCTGCTTTGAATAGAAAATTGGCAGACAGGATATAGAAGAACCTGTCTTTGATTGCTTCCCTATTGAAGGAGACTGAGAAATTCAGGAGTGAAAGTGCCTGTTGTGCTCTGCCTTTGTTTCTGAACAAGTAGGAGGAGGCTTACTTGAGTCATACCAGCTCATAACTCCCATCAGAGTGATTTTCCTAAGAGATGACAATTGTCACTACTTCAGAAATTATGTTTTACCCCCAATAGCCTATGATAAAAGACAGATTCATTTATGATTGTATGACTCTCCTTATTACTCAACTAGAGGCCCAGTGCAATTCATGCACGGAGGGGGGTCCCTCAGCCCTGCATGCACCCTCTGCAATTCGGGACCCCTACACCTTTTTCTTATCTAGCTAACCTCTTCACATTTAAAAAAAAATAACTGAAATATCACCTAGGAAATCCTCTTTGAACAAATGTCTTTACAATCTGTATTAAGTATTTTCATAGTATATCATTCTTTTTCTTTAACAGCTACTTAGAGTGGATGCAATGTGGTTTTCATTCTTGCATCTGATTTTTTTCTTCTTGCTCTTGTAATAGCAAAGCTTATCCAATTTACATTTTCCCTTCAAGGGCTTATATTTGGTTCAGTTTCTAGTTGGCTCCCTGCTTTTTTTTTTTAAGCAATAAATTTGGGTTATGATAGTAAGCCTCACTTGTAATCAAGCCTGTAGGTCTCCCTATCTGAATATTTCTATAATACCTATCACTTTAGCATACCAGAGATTGTGTTCATTTATAGAACATAACAATAAATGTCACCCAATAATTTGATCTTCTAGTAATATTTTATAGCAATATGTATTATTCTAGTAATTTAACTATTAAAAAACTGAAGCATACAGAAATAAATCACATTGAACAATAAAGAATGACTCAAATATCAAAGCATATTACACTTAGAGCCTCCTTTGTCCTGTGCCTCAGATATCATAGCATAGTACATAGTTCATATGGAACTGAGATTCCTTTAAAATAGGAAGGGATGCCATACTCATAAAGCAGCTACTTACACACATATTTTTTATTTAATTCACAGCACATATTCTTTGTACTAATTATTGGAAAATCATCCTAGCAATTGCCTCTGTTCCTCTCTGTATTGTTGCCTTACATTCTGATGTTATTACTGCGCTTTTATCATCTACTCACTCTAATAAGATTGTGAATTTTTTAAGGGCAGAGATCATGACTTGAGCTTGTGTTTCTCTGTCATGGTGCCTAGATAAATACTCAAATGTCATCCAGTCCAAATGACTGTGATGAGAGAGGCCCACCATTGTTGGAGACCTCTGATTTTTATTTAAGGGGCCTCATTTGTTCTGATCCTTTACAGAGGGGTGAGTAGGGGCTGAGGAAATCCAGACAGAATTCTCCTCCTAAAAGATTTTGCTAAGCTGGTGCCCAGGACGCCGGGCATTTGTCCAATTAAAATACGGACACACAGCAATAGCAAAGGCACTGGCTTCGTACTGCTAATGCGTGGGGATCAAACCCCAGCCTGCAGGAACTTACCCCCGCAGTCAGGACCAGGCCGCTGGGTAGACCTGGGCTGGTGCTCCTAACTCTGGGGAGAGGGAGACTTCCCGTGGCTGCAGGCTAGAGGCCCCAGACTCGCTCCATGCACCGGAACAGGTTCCTAGAGCAGGTTGGTTAGCTGAGCTGCTTCTTCTCCTGGGATCGCGGAGCAGCTCGGCCTGGCCTGTTCTCCCTGTGATCATGGGGCAGCTTGGCCTGGGCTCTTCACCCTGTGATCACGGGGTGGCTGGACCTGACCTGTTTGCCCTGTGATTGAGGGGCGGCTTGGCCTGGGCTCTTCGCCCTGTGATGGCAGGGTGGCTGGGCCTGGCCTGTTCTCCCCATGATCACAGGGCAGCTCGGCCTGGGCTCATTGCTTTCCACCAGCTGCAGCTTGCCAGTCTCCTATGGGCTGGGGGAGCCAACCAGTCAAGCCCACAGCATGTGGCAGCTGCTGTGAAGGTCGCCACAGCAACCCAGCACTGACTTCTGGTTGGTCAGCCTTTGGTCGTGATCGGTTGTTACAAGTTACAACCCTGAGCTTTTCTTATTAGGATGATAGATCACCCCTTCCCTGGAGTGGTGGGCAGAGTAATGGTAATCATGACGCGGCCTGCAGCCTGGAAATACCAAGAGTAACAGTAATCATGACACGGCCTGCAACCTGGAAATACCAGGAGGCCCAATTCTGTACCTTATATGGACTATACATTGAATCACCTATCAGCGCCAGCTGGGTACCCTAAGCCCCCATTCTTTCCTCATTTCTCCCTTCAAGAGGAGCGCTCACCTCTGCTGGGGCCACTTCTCTCCCATTGCGAGACAGCCTGGCAGGTCTTTCTCCTAATAAAGCCTGTAATACCTGGTTTTCGGCTCCCGACTGATCTTTCATTCTGGTGTCTAAACCTGGGACGGGCACACTGGAACGCGGATTACCCAGTACCTTATCCTGAGCATTTCAGGGAAGCTATGGGCAGCGGAAGCTCGACTCAGGCTTACTCCCTGACTTTGCTCGGTGGTGTGGTTCTGGGTTGATTGGCCAGTCCTGGTCCCCTCTCAAACCCTGCCGGACCAGGACACGTGGGGATCTTGCCACTTCCTGTCCACCAGTAGGCTTCAGGGACTCCCTTTCTCTCCCCCCCCCCCGACACCCCTTCCCTTGACCTGGAGGGGCATTAGGGTTTCAGAGTTTCCCGTCTACTCAGTTTCTCGCACTCGAAAGCCCAGGTGCCCGGCTGGAAATACTCTTTTCTACTCCACGGGAAAGTGTCTCTGAGGTGATGATCTTGGAACCTTTTCTTGGCTCTCTCTCTCTCCCTCTCTCTCTCTCTCTCAGGTTGGGTGGGGAGACAAGAGGAAGCTCTTTGATCTCTCCTCCAACCTCCAATAGCCCTTCTCTCTGGTCATGGGTACCTCTCAATCCAAGCCCCCTCGAAACACCCTCTTGGGGTGCGTTCTTGCTAACCTCTCGACCCTTGGTCTCATTGATTCCATTAAGCCAAAGAAGTTCATCTTTCTGTGTAATACAGCCTGGCCTCAATACAAACTTGACAATGGCTCCCAATGGCCCGAAAACGGCACTTTTGATTTCAACATTCTCCAAGACCTAGATAACTTTTGTTACTGGACAGGGAAAGCTTCCGAGATTCCCTACATGCAGGCTTTCTTTTTCCTCCACTCCCACCCCTCGCTTTGCTCCTCATGTTCCACTCATCAGATCCTCCTTTCAAAGTCCCCTTCACCCCCTCAAACTGGTCCTCAGCCCCTTTCTCTGTCTTCTGACTCTTTCGACCCAGCCCATCATTCCTCTCCTCTCTACCTCTCCTGCCCCCACCACCTCCTTACAACCCTGCCACAGAACCCACTTCCCCCGCTCTACCCTCTGAGAATTCTAACCGCCTGACTTTCCCTGTGAGCTCTCAGCCGAATCTCCGCCCCCGTTACCACCAGCAACCTAATTCACAGGTGGCTGGCCAGTTCCCTTTGCGTGAGGTTGCAGGGGCAGAGGGTATCATCCGGGTAGCCATCCCCTTCTCACTCTCTGATCTTTCTCAAATCGAAAAACGCCTTGGCTCTTTCTCTTCTGACCCAGATAACTACATCAAGGAATTCAAATACATCAATCTTATGATCTCACCTGGCACATTTTTATTATTCTAACTTCCTGTCTAACACCATCAGACAAAGACTGAGTCTGGGACGCAGCTCAACAGATAGTGAACGAGGCCCACACTCGCAACAACACCAATCCTATTGGCACCCTTGCAGTTCCCTGGAAAGATCCCTACTGGAACTACCAGCCTGGACATCAGAATAGAGAGGCATGGAATCATCTGCTTGACAATCTTACCCAGGCTCTTCACAGGCTGGCTAATAAGGCAGTAAATTATGATAAAATGAAGGAGATTACCCATCACCCACAGGAAAACCCTGGGAAATTCCTTGAATGTCTTTCACAGGCACTTCAAAAATATACCCGTATTGATCCTACTTCCCCAGCGAGTATGGCTTTACTACACTCACACTTTATATCCCAGTTGGCCCCTAACATAAGGAAAAAACTAAAGAAACTTGAAGAGGGACTCGAGACTCCCCAGAGGGAACTCCTTAACATGGCCTTCAAGGACTTCCATAATAGAGAAGAACAGGAAAAGGAGGACCTTTAAAAAAGAGACCAGGAAAAATACCTTATGCTGGCGCTGATAGGTGATTCAATGTATAGTCCATATAAGGTACAGAATTAGGCCTCCTGGTATTTCCAGGTTGCAGGCCGTGTCATGATTACTGTTACTCTTGGTATTTCCAGGCTGCAGGCCGCGTCATTATTACCCTACAGGGCTCCACATCCCAAGACTCTAAGCCAACTCAGACAGGAAGGCCTACATCAACCCCACTGGGTGCCTGCTTTAAATGCAAACAACATGGACATTGGGCAAGACAATGCCCAAATCCCAGACCACCTCCTGGCCCCTGTCCATACTGCCAATTAGAGGGGAGTTGACTGTCCCAGCCGCTGAAGGGGGGCTGGATCTACCTCTATAACAAAAAACCCCACCTCCGGATCCCTGACAGATCTGCTGGGATTGGCAACAGAGGACTGACGGGGCCCTGGGTCTCTGGCCCCGGTGGCGATCACGCATCAGGAGCCCAGGGTAAATCTTCACATAGCAGGTAAGCCGGTCTCTTTCCTTGTTGATACTGGGGCCACTTACTCCACCTTGCCCTAATTCTCGGGCCCACTAACACTGTCCACCACTACCATTGTGGGAGTCTCTGGGACAAAGACAGTCCCATTATTAACTCAACCCCTACTCTGTACCTTCGGAGGAATACAGTTCACACACCGCTTCTTAGTTATTACCCAATGCCCCATCCTTTACTGCGGAGAGACATCTTATCTAAATTCCATGCAACAGTCTCACTGACTCCCTCTGCCTACACACCCTCGGCCTCTGCCTTTCTTGTCTCCACTGCTGACTCAGACTTGGCCTCAGATCATTCCCCCATTACCTCCAGTTAAGGTCCACCCTATAGTCTGGGACACCTCCAATCCATCTGTAGCCAAACACCATACTCCAGTCCTTATCCACCACAAGAATCATAACTCCTTCCCTTTCGTCCCCCAATACCCTGTCCCAACCAAACATCTACTCGGCCTTAAACCTACTATTTCCAAACTTCTCAATTCAGGTCTTCTAAGACCCACAAATTCCCCCTTCAGCACTCCCATCCTTCCTGTTATTAAACCAAGTGGCTCGTATCGCCTGGTTGAAGACCTCAGAACCATCAACTCGGCAGTACTGCTTATAGCCCTTGTTGTGCCTAATCCCTATACCATTCTGTCTTCTATTCCCCCTTTGTCCTCCTTTTTTATGGTCCTTGATCTAAAAGATGCCTTCTTCACTATCCCTTTAGATTCACAATGTCAGGACTTCTTTGCTTTCACCTGGACTAACCCAGAAACTAGACACTCACAGCAGCTCACATGGACAGTTCTGCCCCAAGGGTTTAGGGATAGCCCCCACTTCTTTGGGCAGGCATTGGCAAAGGACTTGCGGGATCTGGCACTGCCCAGAAGCTCTCTCCTATAATGTGTAGATGACCTTCTACTGTGCAGCTCTAATCTCCAAACCTCCCAGGAGGACACGTGTCTACTCCTTAACTTTCTTGCCCAGCATGGTTATCAGGTCTCAGCAACCAAGGCTCAGCTCTCCCAGTCAGCAGTAACATACCTCGGGGTTAGAATTTCACAGGACCAGATGGAGCTTACTGCAGACCATAAAAACCTTATCTCTTCCTTACCTACGATAACTGCCAAGTCTGACCTTTCTTTCCTGGGGGCGGCTTTCTCCGCTCCTGGATCCCTAATTACAGTAACCTAGCCAGACCTCTGTATGAGGTGACTAAGGGGGACCCCAATGAGCCTCTAGACCCCTCTAAACCTATAGAATCGGCCTTCAAATCATTACAGCAGGCACTTGTCTAGGCCCCAGCACTACACCTTCCGGACCTCTCACGGCCATTTATACTATACACTCATGAAAATCATGGCCTGGCTCTGGGGGTTCTAGGACAAGACAATGGCCCCTCTTTCACCCCAGGGGCCTACCTATCAAAACAACTGGACCCACATGTAGGGGCTGGGCCACTTGTCTCAGAGCCCTAGCAGTGGCAGCTACTCTGGCCCTAGAAAGCTCTAAACTTACCTTTGGGCAGCACACAACTATCAAATCCCCTCATCATCTTCAGGACCTTGTGACCCATAATGCCATACAACATCTCTCACCTTCACTACTTCAGGCATACCATCTAGTTTTCATTGAAAATCACCAGTTTTCTTTCACTCCTTGCTCTCCCTTGAATCCTGCTACTCTCCTCCCCCTTGGGACAGATCCTCCTTTTCACTCCTGCATTGAAACAATTACCCAGTTCACATCTCCCTTTCCTCATATTTCACCCACTCCTCTCTCCACACCCAAGCAAACCCTTTACATCAATGGCAGCTCTACCCACACAAGGGAGGGACAATATAAAGCAGGATATGCTATAGTATCCAGCGATCCATCCATAATAGAAGTTAGTCCTGTTCCCCCCAACACAACATCTCAGCAAGCAGAACTCATAGCCCTTACCAGAGCCCTAACCATCTCAGCTGGCAAGTCCATAAATATCTACACTGACTCTAAATATGCATACCACATAATTCATTCTGGTGCCAGCATATGGCGCGGACAGGGATTTCTAACCACCAAAGGCAATCCCCTACACATCCATACATACATCAAGGCCTTACTCAATGCAGCCTTGCTGCCCAAATCAGCTGCCATCATACATTGCGAAGGACACCAGCATTCTATGGACCCTATTGCTATTGGCAATAACCTGACAGACAGGATAGCAAAAAGAGTTGCCCAGTCAGGCACCACCCAAACTAACTTAATACTACTGGCCTTACCTACAACCTCCCCACAATACTCAAAAGAAGAACATCTCAAGTATCTAGGGCAGTGATGGTGAACCTATGACACGCGTGTCAGCACTGACACACGTAGCCATTTCTGATGACACGCGGCCGCTGAGGCGGCCACATGCCGAGGATGAAACATTTGCTGCTCCTGAGGATGAAACATTTGCGAAATAGTGTTTTTTCCTCAAAGTGACCCACTACCCAAGTTATGCTCAGTTTTTTGGCAAAGTTTGACACACCAAGCTCAAAAGGTTGCCCATCACTGATCTAGGGTATGCCCAGAAGCAAGGGTGGTACATTCAGGCAGGAAAATTCATCCTTCCACAGTCCCAAGCAATAGAGATACTTCAGGGAATCCATAATACTTTCCATGTGGGACAAAAACCCCTTCTGCTGTATGTCATTAGCTCTCTGTCTTTTCCGTCTTTATCCTCCTTAATATAGAAGATAACTAGAACATGTGATATCTGCAGTCCCTTCTCTCCTCAGGTTGGAGCCCGCCCTCACTCTTTCCCAATACACCAGATAAGGGGAAACCTCCCAGGGCAGGACTGGCAGATAGACTTCACACACATAAAAAACACCGTTATCTCCTTACTTCGGTTGACACATTTTCAGGATGGATAGAAGCCTATCCTACCAGCAGGGAGAATACTCAAACAGTAGTGGTAGCCTTCACCCACGACATCATCCCCCGCGTTGGCTTTCTGATGTCTCTTCTATCTGATAATGACCCTGCTTTCGTCTCTCAGATAACGCAGCTGGTCTCTCAAACTTTAAACATCAAATGGAACCTCCACATTCTCTACCACCCTCAGTCTTCAGGTAAAGTAAAAAAGGCCAATCATCTCTTAAAAACACATCTAACCAAGCTATCCTTAGAGCTCCATATGCCTTGGACTGAAATTCTCCCCCTAGCACTAATGAGACTGAGGGCCATGCCACGACAACCACTACTTCTAAACCCCTTCAAGATCATGTATGGGCGGCCTTTTGTCCTCCAAACCCCGGAGGACAATTCCCCTTCCCTGGGAGACTACTTCCCTGCTTTTGCCCATATGAGGGCACTCTTAAAACAACATGCTGATAATCTTCTCCCACGTCCCTTTCCTACAACTTCTACTCATCTCTCAGTACTCCCAGGGGACTTGGTCTATGTCAAGAAAAAAAGAAAGGCATCCTTACACCCACATGGGAGGGGCCTTTCCCAGTCATACTATCTATCCCTACGGTAGCAAAGGTACAAGGAATACACCACTGGTATCACCTGTCACACATTAAGCCATACAAACCTCTACACAAAACACTACCTTCCTAACACTTCTACCTCCACAGGAACTACCTCTCTCAGGCTCACCAAATGTCTTCCCACCATCCCCAAAAAAGACTCAGCGGCACCATCCAGGACCTGATGACTCATCATTCCTCACAGGCTAAATTCTACTATTTCCTGCAGTGTATCCTGGAGGACTAGTCCTGGTGGCGACCATGATCTGCTTCCCCAGAAGATTTACACTCATGGATAGTAGATCTTACCTGGCAAGGGACCCTCCGACTCTTTACTCCGGAAGAAGCTCAGGTTTTTGAATTCCTTTTTATATTCCTTGTCTCTTCACCATAATCCTCCTACAGGCAGCTAACAGTGAGTGCACCAATGAAGGTTTTTGGTCCTTTCAGGTGAAACGGACTTGGGATGATGAGGGAGTCATCAATTCTACTGTCTGGGATGGGAAATCCTCTAGTGTCACTCTCTATTTCAATGCCTGTGAGGCCATGATCCTGGGTAGGTCTAACTACAGTGGGTGGTATTGGGCCTATGCCATGGACCACAAATATCTATGTATGAAATACCTCCAGAAGGGGGACTGTGACAATGTAGGGGAATTCTAGTGTCCAAATTGGCAGTATTCTCACTACCACTCTGGTGCTTTACGTAGTCCACTAGGAAACCTCAAACCCCTCTTGGACTGTGGCACCCTTACGTGTAATCTGTCAGCTTTACCATATCAAACCCAGCAGACCCACTCTGGAACCAGGCTCAGCCAGCAGGAATTAGAATAGATGGAGGGGGCAGGGATCCTGGGGGTATAATTGTCCTCATCAAAACCTATATTAATCCCTGACCTATCCCTCCCCTACCAAAGGACATTCTTTCTTGCCCCACAAACTCTGAGCCTACTCCTTTACCCACCCTCATCAACACAACCTTCCATCTACTCTCTAACATCAATCCCTCCTTCTCTATATCCTGCTGGATTTGTCTGCCACTGACTCAAATTCTCATCATAACTACTCCAATACCAACCTATTGGGCCACTAACTTAACTCTTACCTATACCAAACCTCAATGCACCCTATACAATATATCTCTCTTTAATACGGAAAACACTACCTGTTTAACAAATACCTCTCAAACCACTACCTCAGCTACCCCTACACCTTACTACTTTGCACAATCTATAAATTTACCCCTTCCCTTAACCTGCCCTCCACCTGGTATTTTTCTCCTCTGTGGGACTATGGCCTACAACTGTGTCCTCCAGGACCTATCACACTTGCTCTGACTTTATGTCTTCCTAACCCCAAATCTTTCTATGAGAACAGAAGGAGAACTGGAATCCTCTCTTGGTCTTCTCAGGCCTCACCACAAAAGGGTGGCCCTTGTTCCCCTCTTAGTGGGTACTGGAGTCCTCACTGCAGTAGGGACAGGAGTGGAAGGCATTTCCTCCTCTGTTCATTTCTACCACAAGTTGTGTGCTGAATTTTCAGAAGATATCTCCATCAATAGCAATTCCCTTGAATCCCTTAAAAGGCAGGTAGACTCCTTAGCAGCGGTAGCCCTACAGAACTGGCATGCTTTAGATCTCTTGACAGCAGAAAAAGGGGGTACCTGTATCTTTCTTGGGGAAGAATGCTGCTATTTTGCTAATGAATCAGGAATTGTCAAAGATCACATTAAATCCTTCCAAGACAGGATTTACCAAAGATGATGTAACCAGCAAGAAGGGGGGTATGCCATTTTTGGCTCACTTGCCCCATGGCTTCTCCCATTATTAGGCCCACTGGTATCTATTATTTTAATTTTGATCTTTGGCCCCTGTCTCATGTGCTGTTTCACTAGTTTCTTACAGAACAGAATGCAGGTGTTCGCCAACCAGAAGGTGGGAGAGATCTATCTGACCTTGAAGTCTGAACAGGGACATCTATATCGCCAGAATCTTTGACGCCTTGAACTCTGAACAGGGACATCTATATTGCCAGAATCTTTGAGACCCTGGGTAAATGCCTATGACGATGCCCCCTCTCAGCAGGAAGCAGCTATGGAAGATGGACCTGCACCACCTGACCCTGCCCAGACTCTCAATTTTTTTACTATTACCAAAAGCCTGGAATGATAGATCACTCCTTCCCTGAAGTGGCAGGTAGAATAACGGTAATCATGATGCAGCCTGCAGCCCAGAAATACCAGAAGTGGAAGTAATCATGACGCGGCTGGTGGCCTACAGCCCGGAAATACCAGGAGGCCCAATTCTGTACCTTATATGGACTATACATTGAATCACCTATCAGCGCCAGCCGAGTACCCTAAGCCCCCATTCTTTCCTCATTCTTCCCTTCAAAAGGAGCGCTCACCTCTGCTGGTGCCACTGCTCTCCCATTGCGAGATAGCCTGGCAGGTCTTTCTCCTAATAAAGCCTGTAATACCTGGTTTTCAGCTCCCGACTAATCTTTTGCTCAAGTTTATTGTTTGTAATTCTCAAGCACTACATGAACCTTGCTTAATGTCTATGATAACTTCTAAGCCTCTCCCCTGAGTCACCTCACCACTTTCTACCCTGGCTGAGACTCTCTCTCTCCCTCTCAATCTCCCTCCATTTCTTAATTCCTTTATTGTTGCTTACCTCAACTCAACCTTAGCCTAGAACTAGTTTCCCAATATAAATCCTATTTTGTTTTTCACCCTATTCAAAAGGTCCAGTGAGTTCCATTTGAATCATAGTGTGTGTGTGTGTGTGTGTGTGTGTGTGTGTAGTTTAAATATACAGAAAACTGAAAAACCTAAGATGCTAATATTGACACCCATATGTTTACTACCAAGAATTAATAAATATAAACATTTAATTTAAATTTTGTTTTTAACAAAACAATATTGCAGATAGAATTGATCTCTTCTTTGTATCTCTCCACAGTCTGATTTCCCTTTTTGTCTAACCCAAGGCCATCATTAACAGGAGCTAAATCCATCTAGTACTTAATTTTATTCATATGACCTTCATTGCCTCTATTAAAAATGTAAAATTTTAGCATTGGCCAGCTATCAGTTTGCTCTTATTTACACTTCTATACACATTCTCACAAACATTTAAGAGGTGTTTTTTTTTTTTGTATGTTTTCTTTCAAAATCTGATAGATGATTATGTTTTGTTTGGTTTTGTTTGTTGTTGTTTTTCAGATTGCTAGTGAGGTTGAGCAGCTCATCTCTTGTTTAGTCTTGGACATTCCATTTCCCTCTTCTGTAATTTTCTATTATGTCTCATGGATTTGATTTTCTATTCCAGATGCTAAGTGCTATTTTAAATGAATATCATAAATAGCTTCTTTAAATCTATGATTTATCTTTGAACTCTCTTAATGCCGTTTTTATACAGATATTTAAATTTTTTATATAAGTCAATCAATCATTTTCTTTATGTGTGTTTTTGTGTCACATTTAAGAGATCCACAGTGTCACAAATTATTGTTTAAATGTTTTTATTATAGTTTTAAAATTTATTTTAAACATTTACATGGTTAAGTACCTTTAATTTATTTTCTGTATGGTGAGGTGCGGCTCTCTTACTTTTAGCACAAGGTAAGCCAATTTCCCCATTTAGTTGTAGTGCCAACCACATCATGTACTAATGTGTACAGATATTTTTCTAGTTCATCTATTCTGTTCCATTGATCAGCATCAGTATTACTAATATATCTTTGTCCTAGATCTTAATGTATGGAAGAATGACTTTTAGTCCTCAATATGAATTTTAGAATCATTCTAGTGTCAAATTTTTCTTATAAGATTTTGATTGGAATGACTTTGAATTTACAGATTAATCTGGGGGAATTTTTTTTTATTTTATGATATTGAATGCTCCCATTAATGAATATGGTTTATGTTCCATTGTTCAGGACTTTTATGTTCTTTGAAAACATAACATACTTTTTAAAAAAAGGTCTTCTTACATGTTTTTAGTTTTACTCCAAAGAAGTTACACTTTAAACTATTATAACACTGGGTCATTTCTTTTCCATTATATTTTTAATTGATTATTGCTGGTGTATAGAAATACTATTGGTTTTCCTTTGTTGAGTTGTGTTTAGCAACCTTACTGGAGTTTCTTTATATATATAAAATATGTTTTTATTGCTTTTAGAGAGAGAGGAAGGGAAAGGGAGAGAGAGAGGAACATCAATGTGAGAGAGAAACATTGATCTGTTGCCTTCCATATACTCTCTAACTGGGTATCAAACCCAAAACCCAGGTATGCCCCTTGACTGGGAATTGAACTGAAAACCTTTTGGTGCATAGGACGACACTGAACCAACTGAGCCACTCCAGCCAGGAGGTGTTTTATTTTAAATTGGGGTACAGTTAGAAATTGACTACCAGTTCAATTTAAGGAATTATAGATTTATTTAAATATATTTTAATTAATAAGTTTAAAAATTTAACCAAAGTGTTATGAATACTATTGTTATGATTTTTAATATTTCTGTAATTATGTCAACTTTTCCCTTGTTCATTTTTACATTCTTTCCTTCTTTATTTTTCTTGATATATTTTAATAGTTTTAAATTTTTTATTAGTCTTTTTATGCAACTAGTCTTTGGATTTATTGATTTTTCTCTATTATTCTTTGTGGGTGTTTTCTGGCATCTATTTTCCCTGATGCCATTTTGTCTAACATTTGGGTATAGAGCAGGAGGATAGCTTATTTATGAATCAATCATTCATTCACCCACCCAATATCCATCATCTGATAACTGTTCATGCCTCTTTCTCCCCCACTACTTGGTCTCAGTTGTCTGACCCAATGGAGGAAATATGGGCTGGCTCAAGCTATACCAATATAGAATGGGGGGGGGGTGCATTTCCCAGATATTATGAAATTCCCCAAGCTTTGTCTTCTTAATTGGCACAATCTACCATGAAATATCTGTGGCTGTCTACAAAGCAAGGCAAAAAGAGGGATGTTTTCATTTTTCTAAACCCTTAATGGCCCAGCAGTGCCATTAATTACAGTTTCTCTGCCAGTGCCCTAGGCTATCATCTTGAGGCATAATCAAGAGTGTGTCCATCTGGTGAGGAATAAAGTTCCCTTTGACTTGGCAACTTGTGCTTATAGAGCACAAGCATGCTACCACCTGGCTTCCCAAAAGTCTGCAAAGTGGCTGTCAGGACTTCTTCTCCCGCCAAAATCTGTGCTAAATGGTATCTGAGTATCAATTTCTTGGGCCAATCTTCTCTGTAACAGAATCTCTAGCATCTGTGTAAATGTGGATGACTTTTTCTCTAGCTTTCCAGAGGCTTATCTAGTATGCACTTTTGTTTTCAGCAAGAAAGAAAGCCTCTCCTAAGCTCTCAAAGATTCAGCTAAAGTCACTTGTATGCTTTGAGGACCCAAGTGCCTTTAGGCATTCCATCAGGATCTGCAGTTTCTTGGCCTCAGATGCTTTCCATTTCTATAGCATCTTTTGTGTCTACCCTGAGCAAGATCCAAAAGTCTTCTCTCCCTAAATAAAATTTGCAAATCCCTCCCTAAATAAAATGTACAAATCTCCTCAAATTTGGGTAGGTTATCATTCACACACAAGTCATTCTGTCCAAATAAGATAATCTATGTCTTAAACAACATGTCCAGGCAAGGGACAGTTAGGGATCTTTTATACCAGAGGACCTGCCAACATCTACTACTGAATCTTCCCCTAACTCAGGAAATAATTTCCTATTTTGTTTTGTTTCCGGTTTTAGTTTAAAGAAATTTGAAATCTATTAAAGGGCCTTAAACATGAAATTTCATACCTTTACCCTTTCTCCTAAAAATCATAGAGATGTTAATCTCATCTGCAAAATCTAGTCTGAATGCATTGAGCCTCTTCCCTTCCTGAGGATTTCTTCTGAAAATCAACCAGCCAAGACAAGGACAAATCTGTCAAACTGCATGACATCACAGCCCACCACCACATGTAAAAGTATCAGTGACTTCTGAGAGTCCACATTCATATCTGCATACCAGCTCATTAGTAATCATATATGTGGTCTCTAAATAAACTTTCTTCAATTCTGTGAGTGGTATGTCCTGAGGTAGGCTCTGCCGAAGATGGGCATGCATTCTTTGAAATCCAAGGAAAGGTCCTCCTCAGGGGCAAGTATAAATTTCAGTACAAAAGCCCAGTTGTAAAAGATATAACACATTCTTTATTTACTTCAATTAATATATGTTTATTCCAGAGCCTCCATCTTGCCAGCCAGGAAGAAAAACCTATTTCAGTTATTCTTTTTTTTAAATATATTTTTATTCTTCTACTAGTGGCCCGGTGCACTAAATTGGTGCATGGGGAGGGGGTCCCTCAGCCCAGCCTGCACCCTCTGTAATCAGGGACCCCTTGGGGAATGTCCGGCTGCTGGTTTAGGCCCAATCCTACCGGGATCGGGCCTAAATGGGCAGTCAGACATCCCTCGAGGGGTCCCAGACTGGAGAGGGTGCAGGCTGGGCTGAGGGACACACACCCTGTGCACGAATTTCGTGCACCAGGCCTCTAGTAGTTAAATGAAAAAGCAAGCTTCAGAATCCTGTAAAATGCTATACAATCCCCTCCCCAAACTGCTTGCTTTCTATTATCTCCTCTGGTTACCTTTTTCCTAGGTTGTACAGAATTTACATATGGGTCACTTATTGTTATAGTATTCTCTATCTCAGGAGAATTAAAACAGCTGTTCAACTATTTGTCATTCTCCTTTTGTATGTGACTATATAGGTTACAGAGAAGCACCAAAATCCGGCGAATTATCTCAATAAATAGGAAATAAATTCATTTTTGGGTATATAATTTTAAAAGTGAAATTTATTAAAGAAAATAAATAAATTATAAAAGTAACACATGGATTTTACCCCTTCAAGTGAAACAGGTTAGAAATATAGAGTTATAAGTGAAAATACCTCTTTACTTTATCCCAAATCTAAATTCCTTTCAGCGATAACCACTTAACACATTCTGGTTTGGACTACTCCAGACCTCTTCCTAGGCACTCACTTACAAATACCTAAATCTAGATAACTACAGCATTCTATAGCTTAGTATTTTTTTTAAATATAATTCACATTATACCACACATGATATTCTGATTTTTCAACTACTTATCATATGACTTCTTCATTTAGAATTTCATCAAATAATATATTAAATTTTTCTAAAGCATTTTATGTATATATAGTCATATATGTAACTACAGGGATACGTTCCGAGAAATGCATCATTAGGCAATTTTGTCATTGTATGAACATCATAGAGTGCACTTACACAAACCTAGATAGTACAGCCTAATACACTCCCAAGCTATATGGTATAGCCCAAGCATGTCAAACTTACAGCCAGTAGGCCACATGTCTCCTTTAAATAAACTTGATAGCCTATTGCTCCTAGGTACAAACCTGCATAACCTGCATAACATGTTACTGTACAAAACAACACAAGATCAAATAAAGCACACACAAAAAAAGATGCAATCAAGAAATGAGGTATGCATGAGATGTACTACTATGAGTCTGCTGCCAGCATAACACAGCATACTACTGCTTTATAGCAAACTTTTTTTTTAATTAAAATTTTATTTTATTTTTTTTCCAATTTTTTTATTAAGGTATTATATGTGTACATATCTTACCATTGCCCCCCCACCCCACTCCCATATATGCCCTCACCCCCCAGAGTTTTGCATCCATCGGTTATGCTTATATGCATGCATACAAGTCCTTTGATTGATCTCTTATCTCCCCCACCTCTCCCTAACCTTCCCCCTGTAATTTGACAGTCTGTTTGATGCTTTACTGTCTCTGTATCTATCTTCTTGTTCAAGTTTATAATGTTCTTTATTATCCATAAATGAGTGAGATCATGTGGTATTTTTCTTTCATTGACTGACTTATTTCACTTAACATAATGTTCTCCAATTCCATCCAGGTTGCTGGAAATGATGAGAATTCCTTCTTTTTTATGGCAGCATAGTATTCCATTGTGTAGATGTACCACAGTTTTCTGATCCAGTCATCTGCTGACGGGCACCTAGGCTGTTTCCAAATCTTAGCTATGGTGAATTGTGCTGCTATGAACATAAGGGTGCATATATCCTTTCTGATTGGCGTTTCTAGTTTCTTCGGATATATTCCCAGGAGTGGGATTACTGGGTCAAATGGGAGTTCCATTTTCAGTTTTTTGAGGAAACTCCATACTGTTCTCCACAGTGGCTGCACCAGTCTGCATTCCCACCAGCAGTGCACGAGGGTTCCTTTTTCTCCGCATCCTCGGCAACACTTGTCGTTTGTTGATTTGTTGATGATAGCCATTCTTACAGGTGTGAGATGGTACCGCATTGTTGTTTTGATTTGCATCTCTCGGATAATTAGTAACTTTGAGCATGTTTTCATGTGTCTCTTGGCCTTCCTTCTGTCTTCTTTTGAAAAGATTCTATTTAGGTCTATTGCCCATTTTCTTATTGGATCATTTACCTTCCTTTTATTAAGTTGTATAAGCTGCCTGTAGATGTTGGAGATTAAACCTTTATCAGTGATGCCATTTGCAAATATGTTCTCCCATGCAGTGGGCCTTCTTGTTGTTTTGTTGATGGTTTCTTTTGCTGTGAAAAAGCTTTTTATTTTTATGTAGTCCCATTTGTTAATTTTCTCTTTAGCTTCCATTGCCCTAGGGGCAGTGTCAGTGAAGAATTTCTTTTGGCATATGTCTGACATTTTGCTGCCTGTGGATTGCTCTAGTATTTTTATGGTTTCCCGTCTTATGTTTAAGTCCTGTATCCATTTTTTGAGTTTATTTTTGTGTATGGCGTAAGTTGGTGATCAAGCTTCATTTTTGTGCATGTATCTGTCCAGTTTTCCCAACACCATTTATTGAAGAGACTGTCTTTATTCCATTGTATGTTCATGCCTCCTTTGTCAAATATTAATTGAGCATAGTGGTTTGGGTCAATATCTGGATTCTCTATTCTGTTCCATTGATCTATATGTCTGTTCTTGTGCCAGTACCAGGCTGTTTTGAGAACAGTGGCTTTGTAATACAGCTTAAAATCTGGTATTGAGATCCCTCCTACTTTATTCTTCTTTCTCAGGATTGCTGTGGCTATTTGGGGTATTTTTTTATTCCAGATGAATTTTTGGAGAGTTCTTTGAAGGTCTGTGAAATATGCCGTTGGTATTTTAATGGGGAGTGCATTGAATCTATAAATTGCTTTGGGTAGTATGGACATTTTAATGATCTTGATTCTACCAATCCATGAACATGGTATGTTCTTCCATCTGTTTACGTCTTCCTCTATCTCTTTTTTCAGTGTCCTGTAGTTTTCCGTGTATAGGTCTTTTACTTCCTTAGTTAAGTTTATTCCTAGGTATCTTAATTTTTTTCGTGCGATGGTAAATGAGATTGCCTTTTTAGTCTCTCTGCCTGTAAGTTCACTATTGGTGTATAGAAAGGCCATAGATTTCTTGGCGTTAATTTTGTATCCTGCTACATTACCGAATTCATTTATTAAGTCTATTAGTTTTTTGACGGAGTCTTTCCGATTTTTTATGTACAATATCATGTCGTCTGCAAATAAAGACAGCTTTACTTGTTCTTTTCCAATTTGGATGCCTTTTATTTCTTCTTCTTGTCTAATTGAAATGGCTAATACTTCCAGTACTATGTCAAACAGGAGTGGTGAGAGTGGGCATCCCTGTCTTGTTCCTGTTCTTAGGGGAAATGTTTTTAGTTTTTGTCCATTGAGTATGATGTTTGCTGTGGGTTTATCATATATAGCTTTTACTATGTTGAGGTATGAGCCTTCTACTCCCACCTTGTTGAGAGTTTTTATCAAGAAAGGGTGTTGGATTTTGTCAAATGCTTTTTCTGCTTCAATTGATATGACTATGTGATTTTTATCTTTCAATTTGTTTATGTGATGTATCACGTTTATTGATTTGTGGATATTGTACCATCCTTGCATTCCTGGGATAAATCCTACTTGGTCATGGTGTATGAACTTTCTGATGTACTGCTGGAGCCGATTTGCTAGAATTTTGTTGAGGATTTTGGCATCTATGTTCATGAGGGATATTGGTCTGTAATTCTCTTTCATTGTGTTGTCTTTATCTGGTTTTGGTATTAGGCTGATGCTGGCTTCATAGAAGGAGCTTGGAAGTGTTCCTTCCTCTTGAATTTTTTGGAATAGTCTGAGGAGGATAGGTTTTAGTTCTTTCTTGAATGTTTGGTAAAACTCTCCTGTGAAGCCATCAGGCCCCGGGCTTTTGTTTGCCAGAAGCTTCTTGATGACTGCTTCAATTTCGTCCATAGTTATTGGCCTATTGAGCTGTTTAGATTCTTCTTGATTGATTTTTGGAAGGTTATATTTTTCTAGGAATATGTCCATTTCCTCCAGGTTGTCCAGTTTGTTGGAATAGAGTTGTTCGTAGTATTTTGTAACAATCCTTTGTATCTCAGCGGGGTCTGTTGTTATTTCACCTCTTTCATTTCTGATTTTGTTTATTTGGGTCCTCTCTCTTTGCTTCTTGGTGAGCCTGGCTAGAGGTCCATCAATCTTGTTTATCCTTTCAAAGAACCAGCTCTTGGTTTTGTTGATCTTATGTATTGTTTCTTTGGTCTCTATGTCATTTATCTCCGCTCTGATCTTTGGTATTTCCTTCCTTCTGGTTACACTGGGCTTTTCTTGCTGCTCTTTTTCTAGCTCTTTGAGTTGTAGGGTTAAGTAATTTATTACCATTGTTTCTTGTTTTTTGCAATAGGCTTGTAGAGCTATGAACTGCCCTCTGAAGACTGCTTTCGCTGTGTCCCATAGATTTTGGATTGTTGTGTTTTCATTGTCATTTGTTGCCATGATGTTTTTTATTTCTTCCTTGATCTCTCTGGTGACCCAGTCCTTGTTTAATAGCATGCTGTTTAGTCTCCATGTGTTTGATTTCTTTGGATTGTATTTATTGTAGTTGATTTCCAGTTTTATGCCACTGTGATCTGAGAAGATGCTTGATATAATTTCTATATTCTTGAATTTGAAGAGACTTTGCCTGTGACCCAGCATATGGTCTATCTTTGAAAATGACCCATGTGCACTTGAGAAGAATGTATATTCTGTGGCTTTGGGGTGAAATGTTCTGAAGATGTCAGTTAATTCGATCTGGTCTAGTGAGTCATTTAGGATTGCTGTTTCTTTGCTTATTTTTTGTTTAGAGGATTTGTCCAGTGGTGATAGTGGGGTATTATAGTCTCCTACTATGATTGTATTGCTATTAAGCTCTCCCTTGATGTCCTCCAGAAGTTTTTTTATGTATTTGGGTGCTCCTATATTGGGAGCGTATATGTTTACCAGAATTATTTCTTCTTGTTGGATTTCTCCCTTTAGTATTATGAAGTGGCCTTCCTTATCTCTTGTTATGGCATTTACTTTAAGGTCTATTTTGTCAGATATAAGTATTGCTACCCCAGTTTTTTTTCATTTCCATTTGCCTGAAAGATATTTTTCCATCCCTTCACTTTCAATCTGTGTGAGTCTCTTGTTCTGAGGTGGGTCTCTTGTAGACAGCATATATATGGGTCGTGTTTTTTTATCCATTCAGCTACTCAATGTCTTTTGATTGGAGCATTTAGACCGTTTACATTTAAAGTTATTACTGAAAGGTATTTCTTTGTAGTCATATCTATTTTTGTGTCTGTATTCCTTCTTACCTGTTTATTTCTTCTTTTTACAGTATTCCCTTTAGCAATTCTTGCATTGCTGGTTTGGTGGTTATAAACTCCCTGAGCCTTTTTTTGTCTGCAAAGCTCCTGATTTCCCCTTCCATTTTGATTGATAGTCTTGCTGGATATAGTATTCTTGGATTCAGTCCTTTGCTTTGCAACACTTTGTATACCTCCTTCCATTCACTTCTAGCTTGTTGTGTTTCTGTTGAGTAATCATTTGACAATCTGATGGGTGTTCCTTTGTAGGTAACTCTCTGTCTCTCTCTTGCCGCCTTTAGGATTCTCTCTTTATCATTTATATTTGCCATTGAAATTATGACATGTCTTGGTGTGGGTCTTTTGGGGTTGATCCTGCTTGGGACTCTCTGTACTTGCGTAACTTTTATCTTTCCCATATCCGGGAAGTTTTCTGTCATTATTTCTTCAAATAGATTTTCTAATCCCTGCTGCTCTTCTTGTCCTTCTGGCAGCCCTATTATACGCATGTTACTTCGTTTCATGTTGTCCCGAAGCTCCCTTAGGCTTTCCTCCTGCTTTTTAATTTTTTTCTCCAATTGCTGTTCAGATTGAGCTTGTTTCTGATCTTCTAACTCACTAATTCGGTCCTCTGCTTCTTGTAGTCTACTGTTGAAATTTTCCATGGTGTTTTTGATTGTAGCTATATCACTTTTCATTTCTTCCTGATTCTTGCATAAGTTGTTGATTTTCTCATCCATTCGATGTATAAATTCCACGACCATTATTCTGAACTCCTTTTCGGTCATGTTGCAAGCTTCAGTTTCACTAATTTCCTTTCTTGGCGACTCCACATTTTCTTTCCTCTGTGAGTTATTTTGTTTCCTCATTCTGGCTATTACCAGAAAGCTCAAGCTTCCGTTTGCGTGGACCTGGGCCGTGTGCTGTGGGGACTTCGCTCCACCCGAGTTTTACTGAAGTGCTCTGACACTAGGACGTGTGGCTGCCTTTGGTTGGCAGGAACCAGACTTGCCCAGGGTTAGTGTCCCCAGTGTTCCGTGTGGTCTCGTGTGCACACTTAGAATCAGGGGCCCTGTCTGCACCACACTGTTGGTATGTGCCGAAAATGAGATCCTTAGCATGTGCCAGGAGTCAGAGTTTCCCTGTGTCTGCACCAAGACTTGAGTGTCAAAGTCTCTGTTGCCTTGTGCAGTTTCTCGTTGAGAATCAGGGTCCCTGTGTGTGCATGCACCAACAATTGTGGTCGCTGGCTCTTAGTGTGAATGTGCTGTGAGTCAAGGATCCCAGGCAGCTGTGTCCGGCATGCCAAATTCCCTGAAGTTGAGCTGCGTCCTGTGTGTGCTCTCTCTACTGAGCCGAACCGGCTAGAGCGCTCATTCTTAAAATCCTGAAGGTGAGCTGGCTCTGTGCACTCTCCCAGAGTCCCGGAAGGGGGGCAGAGTCTGTCCTGCGTGCCAAATTGCCCAAAGGGAAGCCCCTCTGTGCACGCTCTAAGATTCCCCGAAGGGGGAGCTGTGACCCGCAAGCCAAATTCCCCCAAATTCGCTGAAGGGGAGCCCTCTGTGCGCACTGACAGATTTCCCCGAAGGGGGGCTGCTTCTGTCCCGCGCACGCCAAATTCCCTACTGGAGAGTGAGTCCCTGCGCAAAGCTTGGCAGCTTGGGCGAGGGGCGGGTCTATCAGTTACTATGGCGCTATCCGCGCGCCTGCGGGGAGGGGGATAGGCTCTTTGACTCACGGAAATCTGCGGGGAAGTCTGGATTCTTGTTGTTTGTTGGTCTGAAGCTGTGATAGCAGTTCTCTGTCCCCAGTGGCTGCAGGGTCCTGGTTTGTGTCAGAAGCCAGGATCCGAGTCTCAGGCAGCTCTGTTTCTCAAGATGGCGTGGTCTCCGCGTCCGCACCAGCCGCCGAGAAGTGTCCGCTTTGTGCGCGGGGCTCCGCCGTCTAGGACTGCCCAGTTAGGGAGCCCCTTGGAAGACCTGCAGAATCTAACTGACCCTAGCTCATACACACACACACACACCACACGTCTACACTCTCCTCTATGGGTTCCTCACTCACACTCTCTCTCTCCCTACCTTCCTGCCGTTCGCCATCTTTTTCTTCAGCAACCTTTTTTTTTATATCATTACAAAGTATTATGTACCACACATAATCATATGTGCTATACTCTTATATGACTGGCAGTATAGTATGCTTGTTTACACCAGCATCACCACAAGTGTGTAATACATTGCACTATGATATTATGATGGTCATGACATCACTAGGCAATAGAAATTTTTCAGTTCCACTAAAATTTTATGGGACCACCACTGTATATGTGGTCCACCTTTGACAGAAACATCATTATGCAGTGCATGACAGTACCATGTTTTGGTATTAAACATAAGTAGATGTTTTATTTATTACAAAAATAATTAAGTTAATTTGAGAATTATATCTAGTCTATATATGATCTAATGTGTGTAAAACCTGAATTGGTCCTGGTTCTGTTAATTTGACCTATTTTTTATGGATAACATTACTATGAGGTTAAGAATAAGGACCTTTCCTATTAATTTTGTAACCCTCTAATAAAATTTTCACTCTTTTGACCTGGTTTTGTGGAAATATTAAATTGATGGCCTGGCTGGCCTGGCTCAGTGATTGAGCATTGAACTATGAACCAGGAGGTCATGGTTCGATTCCTGGTCGAGGTACAAGCCCGGGTTGTGGACTCAGTCCCCAATGTGGGATGTGCAGGAGGCAGCTGATCAATGATTCTCTGTCATCATTTATGTTCCTATCTCTCTCGCCCTCTCTGAAATAAATACAAATATGTTTTAAAAATAAATAAATAGTGATATTGGTTAGATTGTAGCTTTTTCCAGAATTGCCAGGAAAGAGTGATTTGGTTGCTGAAAGTGTAAGTGCCCCAACTATAATATGATGAATTTTATTTCAATAAGCTTTTCATCTCTTACCCAAGAAAATAATATTCTGCTTATGTCCTTGGGGCTTTTGAACAACTGTACTTTTCTAGTGAAAATAAATTTAGTTATAGCAAATGAATCATCCTATATAATAAAAGACTAATAGGCAAATTGTCCGCTTGGGAGTTCAATTGACCAGGAGTTTGATCAACCAGGAGTTTGACTGCTCGCTATGATGTACAGTGACCACTAGGGGGTGACGCGGAATTAAGGAAGGAAGGCCCTGGCCGGCAGCCAGCAGCCAGGGAAGGAAGGACCTGATCGGCCCTGATTGCCAACCAGGCTTAGGGACCCTACCCATGCACAAATTTCATGCACCGGGCCTCTAGTACTAATATAAGACGTTAATATCAGGGGTTACTGGGTGTGGAATGAATGGGAAATCTGTACTATCTTTGCAATTTTTCTGTAAATCTAAAGCTGTTCTAAAATAAAAAAGGGGAAATATATCACATCAGAATGACAAATTTAGGAATCTTGGAAATATCAATAGGAACAGCATTCATCTCAAGTAGTTTTCTATAACTCCACTTCCTCTATACAAAAGCTGTTTTTCTACATGGTTCCATATTTCCCAGTACTTATTTCTTTCATGACATCATGTATGAGACAGTAAATTTATTATTTGATTCTAAGACCATTGAAGGCAAGGATTGTCTTACTTATGTTTGTGTTTCCATCATCTACCACAATGCTTGGCACACAGTACATCTTTCAATAAATGTTTGTTGATTATATGAATAAATAAGTGAGAGGAAATATAGCTCCTCTACATTTTTAATTCAGACAAATTGATTTTTAAATGTGTCTAAATTTTCAAAATTCATAATATTCTCTATGCATACAGTCAATAGGCATTCAGAATGTGTCTATAGCTAATAAAAATGAATGAAAACTTTCCAAATCATTGCTCAATTCCTATTTATTGAAGCATTTTTACTATTGTCCCTAAGATCTTTTTCTCCACATCTTGCACAAAAGGTAGGGGATACGTCCAGTCAATTGTTAAGGAGGCGAGGCCACTAAGGCTTAGGAGGATTCTCACAAGATGTTTGACCCACTTCTATTTATAATCTTGGTTTAAAATCAACTGCTTTTTAAAATCTCTCTTTGAAATAGTTGTTTATTATCTTTTATTTATTATAAATTATGCCACTTAAAAATCTTTCATATAAATTTATGGGTCTGTTTTGTTGAGATAATAAAGAACTGCATTTTATAAACTATGGCCTTTACAAAGGTCTTATTGTGCCATAAACTTTTAATACTTAATGTGCTCTCAACTTTGCACAGGGTCTCTTAAAACAAAAATCATAAATCATAAGAGTTCTTATTACAAGGATAATTTTTTCTTTATTCTTTTCTTTTTATTGTATCTATATAAAAAGATAAATGTTAGCTAAACCTATTGTGGTAATTCTTTCACAATACATATAAATCAAACCATCATTATGTATGCCTTAAGCTAATACAGTGACTTATGTCAATTATTTCTCAATAAAGCTGGAAAAAGAAGAACAACAAAGAAAATGAAGTGGGAAAATTAAATCACTGTTATAACTATTCCCATAAGTTTTGTTCTGATTTAGGCTTTTGATCTTGTTTAAGCATTAGTAATTATGTACTCTCTGTATTGTACACTAGTCATTAATTGTTGAGTAACTACTAATTTTGGCAAGTGAGTACAGATATATTTGTTAAATAAATTGTGAAAGAGATCAGAGAACAATAGTCCCTTTCAAATTTTTTTCCTGATTTGATATCTTGCAAGCAGAACTTATAATTGTTTCACTAAGTAAATACTTATTAAGTATCATATTGAGTATGGTCTGGCTGCCTAGCACTGTGCTTTATAAGGTTGGTAATACAAACGCTCTAAAGAGTAACAACAAAATTGTGGATGGTACAGAACCCTATATATATACTATGGTTTTTCCTATGCATGCATACCTGTAATCATTTAATTTATAAATTAGGCACAGTAAGATATTAAAATAACTAGAAATAAAATAGAACAATTATAACTGTATAATTTAATAAAAGTTATGTCTCTCTCTCAAAATATGATATCTCAAAATATCTTACTGTACTATACTCATCCTTCTTGTGATGATGTGAGATGATACAATGCCTATGTAATGACATGATGTGAGATGAATGGCATAGGCATTCTGACATAGCCATAGGCTATTACAACAGTTACTTGAAATTAGCACTGCCATTTTGTGACAATCTGATGACCTAGACAGTTACTAAGTGACTATTGGGCAGGGAGCTTTATATCATGGATATGCTATACAAAGAGATGATTCATGTCCAAGGCAGGATGGAGTGCGACAGCTTGAGATTTCATTACACTACTCAGAACAGTGCACAATTTAAAACCTATGAATTGCCTATTTCTGGATTTTTCCATTTAATATTTTCAGACTGTGGTTGACCACAGTTAACTGAAACCTTGGTAAGCAAAACCAACCACGGTTAAGGAGGGACTGTCATATACATATTTTTGGCATTTAATTTTGCTTTTTTATTTTCTAAATTAGTATATATATATATATATATATATATATATATATATACTTATCTCATTCTTTTAAATGAACATACAGTAAGCTACTAAGTATAGATATGTTGAAGATATATAGAATTTATGTAAAAATTACATCTGACAAATGTAGATAAGTACATATAAAACAAGGGGGAATTTTATATTAAACTAGAGGCCCGTTGCATGAAATTCGTGCATGGAGAGGGTGGGTGTCCCTCATCCCAGCCTGTACCCTCTTCAATCTGGGACTCCTCGAGGGATGTCCGACTGTCTGTTTAGGCCCGATCTCTAAACGGACAGTCGGACATCCCTCTCACAATCCAGGACTGCTGGCTCCCAACTGCTCGCCTGCCTGCCTTCCTGATTGCCCCTAACCGCTTCTGCCTGCCAGCCTGATCACCCCCTAACCACTCCACTGCCAGCCTGATTGATGCCTAACTGCTCCCCTGCCAGCCTGTTTGCCCCCAACTTCCCTCCTCTGCCATCCTGGTCACCCCTAACTGCCCTCCCCTGCAGGGTTGATCGCCTCCAACTTCCCTCCCTTGCAGGCCTGGGTCCCTCTCAACTGCCTTCCCTTGCAGGCCTGGTGCCTCCCAACTGCCCTTCCCTGCTGGCCATCTTGTGGTGGCCATCTTGTGTCCACATGGGGGCAGGATCTTTGACCACATGGGGGCAGCCATATTGTGTGTTGGAGTGATGGCCAATCTGCATATTACTCTTTTATTAGATAGGATAGAGGCCTGGTGCACAGGTGGGGGCCAGCTGGTTTGCCCTGAAGGGTGTCCCGGATCAGGATGGGGGTTCCCTTGGGGCGTGGGGCTGCCTGAGCAAGGGGCCTGTGATGGTTTGCAGGCCAGCCACGCCTCCTGGTGACCCAAGCAGAGGCCCTGGATTCTGGAATTTAATTACCTTCTACAATTGAAACTTTGTAGCCTGGAGTGGAGCCAAGCCTCCTGCTCGCTCAGTGGCCAGCAGCCATTTCTGTTGGGGTTAATTCACCTTCTATAATTAAAACTTTGTAGCCTTAAGCGGAGGGCTAGGCCTGGGCCTGGCCAGGGTGTGCGGAAAGCTTTGCTTTCTCCATTGCCGGGGGCAACCCTGGCCTGCTCTCTCCAGCTCTGTGGCTGCCGCCATTTCTATTAAGATTTGTTTACCTTCTAGAATTGAAACTTTGTAGCTTGAGTGGAGGCTTAGGTCTAGCAAGGGCAGGCAGACAGCTTGGCTTCCTCCGTTGCCTGGGAAACCTTGCTCTCTGTGGCTGTAGCCATCTTGGTTAGGTTTATTTGCATACTCTCCTTGATTGGCTGGTGGGCATGGCTGGTGGGCGTGGCTTAGGCATAGCGAAGGTGTGGTCAATTTGCATATTACCTTTTTATTAGGTAGGATACTAAACCAGATATACTGTGGAAAACATAAATTTGTTTATTCACCTTAAACAAATATATAACCCTTTACTATACACAGGGAGTAGGATTTTATAAAATTATCTTGAAATTATTTTTGTAGATTAATATTTATATACATTATTCTTTGAACATCATTCATGATCCAGAATTCTTGCTAATTGCCTCATGCATATCTTATTATTTAATGCTCAGCAAAGACATTATAACCAAGAAAATTTTGGTTGCATTCCCTAATGGTTTCCACAGCCATATTTTCTAATGTTTAAAATGAGAATAATACTACCCAAATGTGTTTATGTACTAATTAAATTGTATGCTATATGTAACTACCTTAAGGGTTGTTATGAAAATGAAATGATTTAATATATGTTGAAGCACCCCAAATAGAGCCTAGCAAGGAATAAATTCCATACAAGTTTTCTAAATAATAGCAGACTGTGTATTTATAGCACAATATCCATAGATCATTCAACCAGTAATGTGAGTCACATATTATGCTAGAACTTAAGAGATATAATGAATTTTCCTAGCCAATTGAAATTGGAGAGTATATGGGGGGGATTTCACATTATTTGTATATTTGTATTGTTTCAATTAAAATGTGATTTATATTTTACCAGTTATATGTTCACATCATTTTTAAGTATGTTTTTATTGATTTCAGAGAGAGGAAGGGAGAGGGAGAGAGAGAGAGAAACATCAATGATGAGAATCATTAATTGTCTGCCTCCTGCACACCCCGTATTGGGGATTGAGCCCACAATGCAGGCATGTGCCCTGACCTGGAATCAAACCAGCAACCTCTTGGTTCCTGGGTCAACACTCAACTGCTGAGCCACACTGGCTGGGCAGCATGCATATAGTTTTAAAAAATAAAATGCAAAATGGCTTATAATAAGAATCTTTCTTCATCTGTCCCACCCTCCCTATCCCTTAATTCTGTTCATGAAAAGCAATCAATTCAATTATTGTAGCTGTTTCTACTGGTATTAACTGCCATATTTGTAAATAATATACGTACATTGCTCTTTTTGGATTCATAGGTTGCAGACATTATTCACTGACTATTGAAAAAGCATTATGATAGTTGAAGATTATTCATTTTGTGAATGAAAGAAGCCACCTGCTAACCTGCCAAGCTCAGGGGAGGCCTGTGTGGCAGTCTTGAAAACTCAGAGACCTAAAATAACCACAAAAGATGGTCTGAAAATTAAATATTTAACTACAAACAGGTTATAGTGGGCAGTCATTCCTAGGCTGATATTTTCCCTGACAAAGATCATCTTGGATCTTTCCTGAGCCCATTTGCCTTTTTTGCCTCTAAGATAACATATCTGTGAGATGTCTGGGTAACTTGTAACTTCCTCTTTTGCTGGAGCCCCTGGGGCACAGCCAAATGTGGTGGGCTAGACAGATGCCTCAAATTCCTTCATTATCATGTTAATTGTTCCTGTACCGACCTAAGTATGTGTCCATCATTTTACTTTTTATCCAATCCCAGGGGTTTCCCACCGTTTGACTTTATCCCACCTCCTTAATCTGTCACCAATGAATGTTACTAGTAATGTTAACGGGGGGGAAAAAAACATTGAAACCTGTGAAGAATTTTTGTGAGTTTATTTGAGCCAAACTGTCGACATATGCCGGGAAGCAGAACCTCAATGAATTGAGATAATGCTCCAAAGAATGGCGGGTTACATCTGTATTTATACATTGCAATCAAAGGAGGGACATAGGTAGGTTATGTGAAATTCATTGGTGATGGATTAAGGAGGTGGGATAAAGTCAAACGGTGGAAAACCCCTGGGATTGGATAAAAAGTAAAATGATGGACACATACTTAGGTGGGTACAGGAACAATTAACATGATAATGAAGGAATTTGAGGCATCTGTCCTGGCGCCCACCACATTTGATTGTGCCTCAGGGGCTCCAGCAAAAGGAAGTTACAAGTTACCCAGACATCTCACAGATATGTTATCTTAGAGGCAAAAAAGGCAAATGGGCTCAGGAAAGATCTAAGTTGATCTTTGTCAGGGAAAATATCAGCCTAGAAATGACTGCCCACTATAACCTGTTTGTAGTTAAATATTTAATTTTCAGACCATCTTTTGTGGTTATTTTAGGTCTCTGAGTTTTCAAGACTGCCACACAGGCCTCCCCTGAGCTTGTCAGGTTAGCAGGAGGCTTGTTTTGTTCACAATTTTATACTACAGTCCACCCCACTTTCCCAAGCCAATTTCCCTATGTCATTATATCTTAGTTTTTTGTTGCTGTTAAATCAGTATTCAACATTTTCATTAATGATGTTGTAAATATTGTTCATTGCTTGACCATATTTTGAACTATGGCTACATTGACTTTCTTTTAAAACACATTTGTCCTGGAGTTAATAATCTCCTCCCCCACTTCCAGTTCCTTATTCTCCATTATTTGATTGGCTTTTAAGTGCCTGTTGTTCCATTTTTCTACAAATACTCCAAAATATCTATAAAATATCTGTTAATAATTTCCCCAAATATTCCAAAACATCATATAATCTATAATTTTTTTTTTATTTTTTTTTTAAACTTAGTGATCTTCCTCCCGGATATTTCAGCTTCCCCTTTCTCACCTGGATTGTTTGTTCCTATGCCTGCTTCATAAACTGTTATTCTGCAACTTCCTTTTATCATTCCCAAAGCTTGAGCTCCTATATTTTGAGTCCTATGTCTTTCTGTCTTAATTTATGCTTTTCTTTTCTGAAATACATTCTCCAGTACCTTTCTCAATTAGAGTACACAGTAGGCAAATGTTTGAATCCTCCCATATTCTATTTTCCACTTGATTAATAGTTGAGTTGGTATGGAATACAAGACTAAAAATACTTAGTATCTTAAAGTCTTCTTACTGACTATTCAATTTCTTCAGAGAAGACTTCTTCAATTACCTCATTAAATATGTTTATGCCTGGCAGCTTGTTTCTGGGCACAAGGTAGAGGATGAGATCACAAGCTTAATAATTTAAGTTTTACTTAATTCCCCTTTAGGTATGTGTCTCATTCAATTTTTCTTGTGGCATCCCCAAGTTGGGAGACTCTCAGATTTAATTTATCTTAGAAGTTAGGAGAGGAACAAACTTCTGATACTATCTACACAGCTTACTTCCACCTTCTGCATTGCCTAAACATTGAGGCCCTCAGGGATCCTTCAGGGTGAATTGTTTTGTTTTTGTCAGTGTCTTACTCAATTGGCACTTACATTCTACCCTGTCTTTGTAAGTGAGCTATCATGCTTCTATCTTTGAAAACAATTTAAATCTCTCATTGTTGTCTTCTTTCCTGTGTGTTTTTTTTTTATTGTTATGGGTTTATACCTTATAGTCTGTGGTAGGCAGAATAATAATACCCCAAAGATATTCACATCCAAACCCCTGGAACATGTGTATGTGTGTCATATTCTATGTTAAAAGTATTTTTTGCAGATGTGTTTAAATAAGGACCTTGAGATTGGGATATTACCCTGGATTATGTAGGTGGGCCCCAAATAATCACAGTGGTCCTTATAAAATGGAGGCAGGAGGATAAGAGTTATTAGTAAGAGATGTGAGGATGGAAGCAAGAGGTTAGAATAATATAATGAAGGGTCCATGAATTAAGGAATGTGAGAACCTCTCTAGAAGCTGAGTCAAAGAAAAGAATTCTGCCCTGAGGCCTCCAGAAAGTAACACAGCCATGATGGCACCTTGACTTTAGACTTCTAAACTGTAGAACTATTAGAAAATAAATATGTTGCTTCAAGCTGCTAAGTTTATGGTAATTTGTTATAGGAACTAATATGGATTTTGATAGCAACTATGGGATTCTGTCACAAATATCTAAAATGTGAAAGTTGAAGTATGGTAGCAACCATACTTAGGTAAAAACTGCTGTTTGAATTTTAACCCTGCTATTCTGGCTTCTGTACACACTTGCTTGCTTGGACAATAGGGTGGTTACCTCAGCTTCCAGACTGTGACCTGGAGACACAGAGGTAATTTTCCTGTGCCTGTGGACCAGAATCACAGGAGATTGATTCCCATTGACTCAGTAGCTCCAGGAGTAGAAACTGTAGATAACCTTTAGAGATTACTGACTCCGCTTGGGTCTGCTTCTGTAAAAACCTGCTTTCCCAAGATAGGGCCACATTCCAATAATGTCCAGCAGGGGCTGGGAACCCCCCTGCAGGCTGTTCCCAGAATTTAGAACAAAGGAAAATTTTTGTGGTTTAGACCTTTAAAAGGACTGCCTACACCTGGGACAGCGCGGTTGTGAGGGGGGCCACCTGTGTGTGGTGCTCTCGCGGCCGTCCTGGCCAGTTCAATAAATCCTTGCCTGCTTTTTTTAATCAATCAGCAGCCTCCGGTGGTCTTATTTTTGACTCCAGGGTTCAACCCCACAACAAAATTGAGTTCAGAACTGAGTCACTGTCAGAGTCTGGAAGAATTTCGAGGGGCATGATAAAAAATTCCTAGTTTGACCTGAACAGACTGTTACATTAAAGTTGTTGCTGGTGAGAGCACAAGGAAATGAGGAACATAGTAGGGAAAGTTTATATTGCCTTAGAGCAGTGATGGTGAACCTATGACACGCGTGTCAGCTATTTCTGATGACACACGGCCGCTGAGGCGGCCACTTGCCGAGGATGAAACATTTGCTGCTCCTGAGGATGAAACATTTGCGAAATAATGTTTTTTCCTCAAAGTGACACATTACCCGAGTTATGCTCAGTGTTTTGGCGAAGTTTGACACACCAAGCTCAAAAGGTTGCCCATCACTGCCTTAGAGAATACCTAAGTTATAATAAACAGATGGTTGATAGAAATTGAGAGGTTTGCGACGCAGGAGACAAAACACAGAGAGTCCAGGCAATTAAAAAGGGGGAGGTTTTAACCTTGCGCTCCCTGGCGAAATTCGCTGGTCCAAGGGTGGGCCAGGGAAGTTTGCGCCAAAAGGGGGCATAGGGACTTCTTTTATACAGCTGTTTAGTGGGGGGAGGGCGGAGGGCATGAGAGGTGTGGAATTTCTGCCTTGGGCCAGGGGTCTAGGAAGGCTCCAGTTATCTCTGTCACCATCTACCTTGCAGATGCATGCATCCACTCTGGACTTCCCCTGCCTCAACCTAACATTCCGGCCTTTTGGTGATAGGGGACACCAAAATCATCCTGGCTACTTCCTGCTGACCAGGGGTGAAGAGGGTGGGGGATGTTAAAGGCCAGGGTCAGGCATAGGCGGGTCAGAGGGCAGCCAAGTCTAGGGGTGGAGCAGGAGCTGGTTTACAGTCACCTGAGACATTTCCACGATCCGGGAGCGGATGAATTTGAGGAGGCAGGGAGCTAGGGAAAAAAAGACACAGATGAGAATTAGGGGCCCTATCAGGGGTAGGATTCAGGTAGCTAAAGGGCTTTGGAGCCAGCTGAAAAGAGTTGTCCCGGGAGTGTCTTGCACGTAATTCTTCACTCAGCTTAGTCAGGGTCTGCATGTTCTGTTCCACCACTCTGGACTCGTTGATGTAGTAGCAGCATTCTTCTTGAAGGAACATGTAGGTTCCTCCTTTTTCCGCAGTAAGAAGGTCTAGGGCCCGTCGGTTCTGCAGGGCTATTTGGGCTACCGATATTACTTGCAGCTGCAGGGAGACTAAGGAGGCAGTAGTGGACTCCAGGGCTATCTGGAGTTTGTCATTGAAATCCTGAGCAGAGATTATGCTTTTCCCGAGGGCCCCCCCAGCTAGGCCTACCGAGGCAGCAATACTTACCCCCAACATGACAGGGAGGAAGGCGGCCCGGCGGGCCCAGGGGTGGGATGAAGGGAGCAACCAGGCAAGCTCCAACTCTCCATACAAGGTTAATTGGGGAACTACTGTGGCCACGAAGCAAGGCCCGGGGTCAGAGGAGTTTATGCAGTTGCTTAAGGTGCCGTTGCACCAAAAGAAGGTACCCGGGCTGGCCTTGGTGGGACTGGCTGCAGTGTGGTTTTGGGTACAATTCCAAGTGACCCATCCCACAGTTACCGGGTTGCTCGTCTGGTAGCATATCCGCGGGGGCAAGGTGGGTTCTGGAGTTTTGGGTTCCCAGAGGGGAATGCCAGCCAGGGGAGGCTGACATTCACCATGTCCTTGGGTTCCTGGAGGAGTCAAGAGTGGGACGGCAGCCAGCAAAGGTCTTTGGAGAGAGATGCACAGAAAGCAGTGCGAGACATTGGGCAAGGTGTGGGTCTCGTTAAGGAATAGTAGAGTGTGTTGGATAAGTTGGAGCCAAGAAGACAGGACTTCTACCGGGGGGGAATCAGGCAGCTTCCCTTTAAGGGAATGTTTGGCCTGTAGGATGCTGTTGGAGACCTGGATTTGGGCCTCCTGGGCCATGACATATTCCCGGGAGATGTAGATGGTCCCTGAAGGGGTCAAGCTCCAATCACCCCCATATAGATTTCCCATAACGCCCGCAACCCATTGCTGGTCCCAAGGGTCCCGGACCCTGATGTTGAAGATCCTGTCCTTCCAGAAAAAGGGGCCAGTCCTGACCTCATTGTAGGCATCATGGATGACACAACCTAACCAGTGGCAACCTCCATAGGTGTTGATGTCTCGATTACACCTGTCTGGGTTCCGCTGGTCGGCCACCTTTGAACACTGACTGGAGGTCGACAGCAATCAGGATCTCTGCCTGACATCCGGCCAGAGGGCAGTCCTGATATCCTACCTGCCGGGTGACTTGTGTGCTGTCCTGGTTGTAGGTTTCACCGACCTTGAACCTCCACACATAAGCAGGTGGGGGTGGGTGTAGGTTGCCCACGGCTGGGAGGAGAAGGAGGAGGGGAAGGGCAGCTAAGGCAGACCTTAGTGGGGCCCAACACTTCACATTTATAGAAGTCATGCTGCTCCAGGGTCCTCTTGAGTCTGGAGAGGTGGTGCCACGATGGATCTCCAAGTAGTTTGGCCACAGTGGGGGTTGTGAGGATTACTGTGTGAGGTCCCGTCCACCTGGGCTCCAAGGCCTTGGGATGTAGATTCTTAAGGAGGACTGAGTCCCCTGGCTAGAGGGCTGGTCCTCGGGAGCCTTGGTCGGCTGGTTCTGGCCTGGGCAGAAACCTGTCAGTGTGTTCCTGGAGCAGCTGCCTGAGTAGAGACAGGTATGGAAGATAAGTAGCCAGGAGAGGAGGGTCAGTAGGGAAACGATGGTTGAGCAAGAAGGGTCTCCCATATAGGAGTTCAAAAGGGCTTAAGAAAGTGGGGCTCCTTGGTGTAGCCCGGATTCTGGTCAGGGCCATGGGCAGGAGGTCCGGCCAGGAGCTGCGAATTTCTAGAGAGAGTTTAGTTAGATGGTCTTTAAGGAGGCCATTGACCCTCTCAACCTTACCCGATGATTGTGGGTGGTAGGGTATGTGCAGTTTCCAGGAGATGCCAAGTGAGGTGCTAACCTGCTGAACGACCCTTGATATAAAAGCTGGGCCATTGTCTGATTGTATGGAGGTGGGGAGGTCGAACCTAGGGATTATGTGTGTTATCAGGGTCTCAGCCACAACCTCAGCAGTTTCCTTGCGGGTAGGGAAGGCCTCTACCCACCCTGTCAGGGTGTCTACCATGGTAAGCAGATATTTGGTCTTCTTGTGGGCAGGCATATGGGTGAAGTCTACCTGCCAGTCCTGCCCTGAGAGGTGTTCCCTCATTTGATGGGTAGGAAAGTTGGGGCGCATTCCTCCCTGGGGTGAGACAGCTGCACACGTGGAGCAGGAGGAGAAGGCACTCGTGACTGCCTCTCGCAGTGTGGACGAGGTGAAGAGGGGTTCGAGGAACCTCCAGAGTACCAGCAGTCCAATGTGCAATGACCGGTGGACCTGTTGGACAATGGCCCCTACCTGAGCCTTGGGAAGGGCGATCTTGTTATTTATGAAGGTCCATCCCTCAGGACCAGAAGAGCCTCCTCATTGTAGGAGTTTATTTTTTTCTTTTGTATACTGAAGGGTAACGGAGGGAAGGGAAAGGAACAGGACTGGGACTGGGGACCCTTCACACTGAGTTAAGCCTCTTTCCACCGCGTCTGCTCAGGCGTTTCCCCGCGTAACCATCGAGGAGTCAGTCTGATGGCCTCAGCAGTGCATGATGGCTACCTGGGAGGGAAGCTGTAAGGCATCAAGTAAGCGGGTTATGAGTCTAGCGTTGATAATAGGTGAGCCTTTAGTGGAGAGAAAGCCCCTCTCCCTCCAAATAACTGCGTGGCAATGGGCTATCAGAAAGGAATATTTGGAGTCTGTATATATGTTTACCCTCCTCCCTTTGGACAGATGCAGGGCCCTGGTCAGCGCAATGAGCTCAGCCTTTTGAAAGGTGGTACCCTCTGGGAACTGGGCCGCCTCCAGGGTCCGTTCGAGTGTTACTACCGCATAGGAGGCTTTCCGACGTCCCTGGGGGTCTAGGCACGAGCTTCCATCCACAAACAGAGTTAAGTCAGGATTGGAGAGAGGAAGATCTGAGAGTCCCGCCCAAGGTTGAGTGAGGGCCTCGACAACCTCGGGGAAGGAATGCCTTGCCACAGGTTGGGTGGAGGCAGCAGGAAGGAGGTGGCTGGGTTCAGGGCTGGGGACTGAGTTAGGGAGATGTCAGGACTATCGAGGAAAGGAGATGGAGTTCCTGCATGCGAGAGGGGGCAAGGAGAGATAAGGATCGGTGTGACAGAAGATCCTGTAGCCTATGGGTGGAGACCTGTAAGGGTTGCTGGAGGCAGATCTTCTGGGCCTCCTTGGTGAGAGCAGAGGCTGCAGCCAGAGCCCAGAGGCAGGGCTGCCATCCCCAAACCGTGGGATCAAGCTGTCTGGACAGGTAGGCTATGGGGGCGAAGGCTGGCCCTAGGGGCTGGGTGAGGACCCCCATAGCTATTCCCTGTTTCTCATCAGTAAATAGTTGGAAAGGCTTAGAGATGTCCGGGAGAGAGAGAGGGGGAGATGCCAGAAGGGCATCCCGGAGCTTAGGAAAAGCCTGGCAAATGAGGGAGGGTGAGGAGAGGGGGCCTACTGGTGTTTCTTTAGCAGCCTGGTATAGAGGCTTAGCTAGGAGAGCAAAATTTGAGACCCAATGGCAGAAGAATCCTACCAGCCCTAGAAAGGACAAGATTTGTTCTGCAGAAGTGGGAGGCTGTAGGTCTCGTATTGCCTGTGCTCAGTCAACTGCCAGTCCTCGGGAATTGGGAGTCAGACAGATCCCCAAGTAAGTGACAGTGGGGGCCGACAGTTGCACCTTGGCAGGGGACACATGGTATCCTTTGTCCCCTAGAAAGTTGAGGAGGCCAGCTGTCTGCCTCCGAGAAATATCTAAAGAGGGGCTGTAGAGAAGGAGATCATCTACATACTGGAGAAGAGTGCTGAGTTCTAATGAGCATTGTTGGAAGTCTCTGGCTAAGGCCTGGCCAAACAGATGAGGGCTGTCTCTGAACCCCTGGGGCAGAACCGTCCAGGTGAGTTGGCGGGATACCTGCTCATCTGGGTCCTCCCAAGTAAATGTAAACAGATGGTAAGAGTCTGGATCCAGAGGAATGGTAAAGAAGGTGTCCTTGAGGTCAAGGATGGAAAAGTGGGTTGTACCAGATGGGATGCGGGAAAGGAGAGTGTAAGGATTGGGGACACCGCATCATTGATTAGTCAGAGGTCCTGCACCTTCCAGTAGGTCCCGTCTGCCTTCCTAACTGGGAGGATGGGGGTGTTGCAGAGAGAGTCGATAGGTATGAGGAGACCCTGCCCCAGAAGCCGAGTAATGAGGGGTTTGAGCCCTTGACGATGAGTTAGGGAGGTAAGAAACTGGGGACGGGAGGGAAACGAGGGGGGTCCTTAAGTCTGATCCTGACCAGGGTATGGTGTCTAGTAACCACCGGGGTAGAGGTATCCCATACATTTGGGTTGATAAGGGACGCAGGCAGTGGGGGATCAGTGTTCCTGTGAAGGGAGGGGGCCAGTAGCGGAAGAAGCAGGGAGGCTGAAGAACTCCGAATGAGCTGCAGAGTGGCCCCTAGTTTTGTGAGGATATCCCATCCTTAAAGGGGCACAGGGCACAAAGGCATGATTAGGAATGAGTGGGTTATAGGGCTATTGTCGAGGAGACAGGGAAGGGGCCCAGTGGCCAGCGGGCAGGTGGATTTGCCGTCAATACCCATGACCGAGATCGTGGAATGGAAGAGTGGCCCGGAAAAGGAGGGCAGGACAGAGAAGTTAGCCCCCATATTTATCAGGAAGGAGATTTGCTTACCCGATACCTTGAACATTACCCTGGGCTCAGTGAGGGTGATGGGGGTCGTCGAGTCTGGGCATCTTCAGTCTTCAGCCAGTCCTAGCATGGCCAGCGGCGGGTCATGACCTGGAAGGGCAGCCCCTCTACGCTGAGACGCAGAGGGCCATCACTTTTCCAGGGGCAGTAACTTTTCCAGTGGCCGTTTTGACCGCACGCCGGACAGGGCTTGGTTGGAGCCCGAGACTGGGGGCACTGCTTTGCCCAGTGGCCTTCATTCCCGCACTTGAATCATCCTCCGGGTGGCACTCGTCCTCTCGTTGCACCCCCACCACGCACAGTCCCCTTTGGACCATGAATGGCTGCCGTGGGCCTCAGAGCTGCTACCAAGGCTTGAGTTTGCAGATTCACCTTTTGTCGAAGGCGGGCCTCCTGATCCGATTCTGCCTGCTCCTCACAGGCATTAAAAACCTTAAATGCCATATTCACTAGATCCTGAAAAGGAGTCTGAGGGCCATCCTCCGCCTTTTTAAATATCTTTTCCCGGGTTCGGCATCAGATGAGAGGTTTGCAACGTAGGAGACAAAACATAGAGAGTCCAGGCGATTAAAAAGGGGGAGGTTTTAACCTTGTGCTCCCAGGCAAAATTCGCTGGTCCGAGGTTGGGCCAGGGAAGTTTGCACCAAAAGGGGGCATAGGTACTTCTTTTATACAGCTGTTTAGTGGTGAGGAGGGCAGAGGGCATGAGAGGTGTGGAATTTCTGCCTCGGGCCAGGGGTCTAGGAAGGCGCCAGTTATCTCTGTCACCATCTACCTTGTAGATGCATGCATCAGCTCTGGACTTCCCCCTTGCCTCGACCTAACAGAAATATAGATGTTTATAAAGGCACTGCTGCTGAGGGGTCAGAAGGAAATGATTAACATGTTAACAGAAACTGGAAGAAAGAGGATCCTTGTTATATTGACAGAAAGCTTTGCTGAATTGTGCCCTATAGTTACATGGAAAGCAGAACTTGTAAGCAGTGAACTTGAATATTTAACCAAGATTTTCAAGCAAAGTATTGAATGTACAGCCTGCTTCTTGATACTTACAATAGAATTCAAGAGAAAAAATTCAGAACTCAAATTTAGTTTAGATTTTATCAATTTAAAATTGGCTTACATTTATTCACTTTCCTTTTTTCTTCTTGATACTATACACTTGTTTTCATGAATAAAATTTTACTAAGATTCTAATATACTAGAGGCCCAGGGCAGGAAATTTGTGCATGGGTGTGTGTATGTGTGTCTCACAGCCCAGCCTGCACCCTCTCCAATCTGGGACCCCTCGAGGGATGTCTGACTGCCCATTTAGGCCCGATACTGGTGGGCAGTCGGATATCTCACTCAAAATTCAGGACTGCTGGCTCCAAACCGCTCACCTGCCTGCCTGATTGCCCATAACCACGTTTGCCTGCCAGCCTGATCACCCCCTAACCACTCCCCTGCCAGCCTGATCGATGCCTAACTGCTTCCCTGCAGGCCTGGTTGCCCCCAACTGCCTTCCCCTGACGGCCCAATTGCCCCTAACTCCCCCCCCCTGCCAGCTAGGTCGCCCCCAACTACCCTCCCCTGCAGGCCTGGTTGCCCCCAACTGCTCTCCCCTGCAGGCCAGGTCCCCCCCCAACTGCCCTCCCCTGCAAGCCTGGTCACCCCCAACTGCCCTCCTCTGCTGGCCTGGTCACCCCTAACTGCCCCCACCTGCAGGCCTCATTGCCCCCAACTGCCCTCCATTGCCGGCCATCTTGTGTCCACATGGGGGCGGCCATCTTTGACCACATGGGGGCGGCCATCTTGTGTGTTGGAGTGATGGTCAATTTGCATATTACCTCTTCATTATATAGGACTAGAGAACCGATGCATGAAGATTCATGCAAGAATGGGCCCTCCTTCCCCTGGCTGCTGGCACCGCCTTCGCTCTGGCCCGGAGCCAGCCTTCCCACATTTCCCAGAGGCCTGGAGCAGCTGGGGTGATGCGACATGCAAGCGTCCCGCCCTGCTCCCAGCCACTCAGCGCCCACGTATGCAAATTAACCTGCCATCTTTGTTGGGTTATTTTTCATACTCCTGATTGGCGGGTGGGTGTCACGAAGGTACTCTCAATTAACATGTTACTCTTTTATTAGGTAGATTGCCAAACATATTAGATGAATATAAAATGCTTTGCCTTCTGGGAACCTACAATTCTAGTTAAAACATGTGAAATTCAATACACATACTTCTTTTCACTAATCCCTCACAAAATCCCATTAAAATGTATTTCTCTTCTCCACAATCTGAATGCCATCTATGTAATATCTTGCTAGGAAAATCTATTAAAATAATGTATTCCTCTTCATGGACAATTCTAAATAATCAAAAAAAATATCCTACAGTCCACTGTATAGGTTAAATTAGAATGAATCTCCTTTATTAATAATTTATATGTTATAATTAAAGTTAAAATATCTGCAACCATTTTATATTGATGGTAATTTAGAATTTTTGATTTGGCCTTTTATAAAGGTGATGTGTTTAAAGTCAAATTGCCTAAAATACATTTTATATTTCCTCCCTTGACCTTTAAGAAATTCAGTTAGGCAATTAATGTCTAATTGATGGAGTTAGTGATTTTAGCTTTTGTGCAGCAGAATCTCTAAGAAGATGCCTCATACCTATCCAATACAGAAAAATTTCATGTTTTAATTTTCAGTATGTCTTTGGTTCCCATGGAAACAGTTCAGTAAAACAAGTTTGAAATGTTACATTTTATTTAATATCTTACATTCATATAAATATTGCCAGAAGATATGTCATATCCATTCAAGTGTAAAGTATAATGGGAATTAAGCAAAGGAATATATTAAATTGAAACTCATTATGGCCCATTGTTGATACTGCTGGCCGGGAAAGATCTTCAAAAAGATTCTCAAGGACTATCTTGAAAAAATAATCAATACCTTCAGTAGAAAGTGTACTGATTTTATTAGTGAGGATTCTTATAATCACACTACTCTTCTATTTTGTAGAAAAAGACTTCAGAACTTGAATTTAGCTTAGTTTTTTTGGGGATATAAATTTAAAATTGTCCTACATTTATGCACTTAGATTTATAGGGGGACCAGTAAAACTGGATGTATCCTGAATAAAAGAAGTTATTGGCTTTGTATTATAATGTAAAGTTTCAAAATGTGAACCATTCCAATAAATATAGATTTTCACTTTCAACCAATTCTATATACTATTGGCCATGTATAATCTCAACTATTAAGCCTAATCATCTAGATATTTCAGGTCACTAAGAATTCTCACTTAGTCTACACTGCTAGAGGGAACTTTGGAAGATATTCAAACATTTTTCTTTCATCTATATATTTTTTTTAAAATCTCAGAACATTGAAGGAATTTGCTGACCACCATGAACTCTATATAAAATACTTTCTTCTGCAGCATGGTTACTTACATTGGGTGTCACATACAAGTTATACTAATGGTTGCTACACATTAGCCTGACCATTCACAAATGCATTAATCCCTGTGGAATCTTTCTGAGACTGCTTAGCTTTAGAATGTGAAAAGCTAAGGCAGGGGCCATACCCACCCACATTCTAGTAGTACATTAAACTCTATTGTGTGCTTCCTTATATGACAGTTTTATAGACAGTAAACTTCCTGATACCAGGGGCCATATTTTAGTTGTTTTTAACTTATCCTTGCTAGCCTATCTGAGATGGAGCTCAATCAATATCTATAAAAATAAAAGTGTAAGCCGAAACCGGTTTGGCTCAGTGGATAGAGCGTCGGCCTGCGGACTCAAGGGTCCCAGGTTCGATTCCGGTCAAGGGCATGTACCTTGCTTGTGGGCACATCCGGTCAAGGGCATGTACCTTGCTTGTGGGGGGTGTGCAAGAGGCAGCTGATAGATGTTTCTCTCTCATCGATGTTTCTAACTCTCTATCCCTCTCTCTTCCTCTCTGTAAAAAATCAATAAAATATATTTAAAAAAAGCGTAATATGCTAATTAGACTGGACGTCCTTCCAGACCTTCTTCCGTACAACTTTCTGGATGAAGCTGGGGCTGGAGGGAAGCCCAGGTCCTGGGTGCCTGCCAGTGGCCGGAGGGAAGCTGGTGCTGGCAGCCAGGGGAAGGAAGGCCCACTCTTGCACGAATTTTGTGCACTGGGCCTCTAGTCTATACTAATAAAAGGGTAATATGCAAATTTGTCACGACACCCTCACAGTAACAACTGAACAGCAGGCTGTGTGTGGTGACAAGGCCAGCAGGGGGGTTAGCGAGGGACTACCAAATGACTGACCAGCAAGCTGCATGTGGCGGCCAGGCCAGCAGGAGGGTCAGTGAGGGGTGACCAGGCTGGCAGAGGGGGGCAGTGAGGGGTGACCAGCCTGGAAAAGACAGGCAGTGAGGGGCAACCAGGCCAGCAGGAGGGGCAGTTGGGTGTGACCAGGCAGGCTAGGGGACAGTTGGGGGAAACCAGGCCAGCAGGGGGGCAGTGACTGGCATCCAGACTGTCAGAAGAGGGCAGTGAGGGGCAACCAGGCCAGCAGGGGGCCAATTGGGGGTGACCAGGTTGTCAGGGGGCAATTAGGAGTGACCAGGCCAGCAGGGGTGCAGTTGGGGGTGACCAGGCTGGCAGGGGGGACAGTGAGGGGTGACCAGGTCGGCAGGGGGGACAGTGAGTGGTGACCAAGCCTGCGGGGGTGGCAGTGAGGGGCAACTAGGCTGGTGGGTGGGACAGTGAAGGGTGACCAGACTGGCAGAGGGGGGCAGTTAGGGGCAACCAGGCCAGCAGGGGGTCAGTTGGGGGTGACCAGGCCAGCAGGAGGGGAAGTTGGGGGTGATCAGTCTGGCAGGGGGGAAGTTAGGGGCGATCAGGAAGGCAGGCAGATGAGCAGTTAAGAGCCAGCAGTCCCGGATTGTGAGAGGGATGTCCAACTGCCGGTTTCAGCCCGATCCCTGGGATATCCCCCAAGGGGTCCCAGATTGGAGAGAGTCCAGGCTGGGCAGAGCCCCCGCCCCCCCCCCCACCGCCCCGTGCACAAATTTCATGCACCGGGCCACTAGTTAAATAAATAAATTTAGTCTGAAACATGTTTTGCTTAAATAAGTATTATTGTATTTAACAACATATTTACCAGATGATTATTATAAACTAGTGTCTTGGTGCACAGATTCGTGCACATTGAAAGGAAATTAATTGGAAGAAATATTTTAATATTGCTATTCACCCTTTCTCTATAATAGATGTGTCAATCAAATTCACTATCAACAATGACAGATCAAAACACACATGTGCTATTGGTGCCAGCGAGAGTTTTATATGTATTGTGAATGCACGGGTCAACTTAGCCTTTTATATATATATACTAGAGGCCTGGTGCACGAAATTCGTGCACGGAGAAGGGTTGTCCCTCAGCTTAGCCTGTACCCTCTCCAATATGGGACTCCTGGAGGGATGTCCGACTGCCCGTTTAGGCCCGATCCTGGTGGGATCGGGCCTAAATGGGCAGTCGGACATCCCTCTCACAACCCAGGACTGCTGGCTCCCAACTGCTTGCCTGCCTGCCTTCCTGATTGCCCCTAACCACTTCTGCCTGCCAGCCTGATCACCCCCTAACCACTCTGCTGCCAGCCTGTTTGCCCCCAACTTCCGTCCTCTGCCAGCCTGGTCACCCCTAACTGCCCTCTCCTGCAGGGTTGATCACCTCCAACTGCCCTCCCTTGCAGGCCTGGTCCCTCTCAACTGCCCTCCCTTGCAGGCCTGGTCCTTCTCAACTGCCTTCCCTTGCAGGCTGGGTGCCTCCCAACTGCCCTCTCCTGCTGGCCATCTTGTGGTGGCCATCTTGAGTCCACATGGGGGCAGGATCTTTGACCACATGGGGGCAGCTATATTGTGTATTGCAGTGATGATCAATCTGAATATTACTCTTTTATTAGATAGGATAGAGGCCTGGTACAGGGGTGGGGGCCAGCTGGTTTGCCCTGAAGGGCGTCCCGGATCAGGTGGGGGTTCCCTTGGGGTGTGGGGCAGCCTGAGCGAGGGGCCTGTGGTGGTTTGCAGGCCAGCCACGCCCCCTGACAACCCAAGCGGAGGCCCTGGTATCTGGAATTTATTTTCCTTCTACAATTGAAATTTTGTAGCCTGGAGCCGAGCCAAGCCTGGGGCTCCCTCCAAGGCCGAAGCCGGCAGCCATTTATGTTGGGGTTATAATTGAAACTTTGTTGCCTTAAGCGGTTGGGCCCGGACAGGGTGTGCTGAAAGCTTTGCTTCCCCTGTTGCCGGCGGCAACCCTGGCCTGCTCTCTCAAGCTCCATTCTGCTGCCATTCTGTTTGAATTTGTTTACTTTCTATAATTGAAACTTTGTAGCTTGAGTGGAGGCTTAGGCCTGGCAAGGGCAGGCGGAAAGCTTAGCTTCCTCTGTTACCTAGGAAACCTTGCTCTCTGTGGCTGTAGCCATCTTGGTTTGGGTTAATTTGCATACTCACTCTGATAGGATGGTGGGCGTGGCTTGTGGGCATGGCTTGTGAGTGTGTCGGAGGTGTGGTCAATTTGCATATTTGTCTATTATTAGATACGATCGAGGCCTGGTACAGGGGTCGGGGCCAGCTGGTTTGCCTTGAAGGGTGTCCCAGACCAGGTGGGGGTTTCCTTGAGGCATGAGGCTGCCTGAGCAAGGGGCCTGTGGTGGTTTGCAGGCCGGCCACGCCCCCTGGCAACCCAAGCAGAGGCCCTGGTATCTGCAATTTATTTACCTTCTACAATTGAAAATTTGTAGCCTGGATTGGAGCCAAGCCTGGGGTTCCCTCCGAGGCCGGCAGCCATTTGTGTTGGGGTTATAATTGAAACTTTGTTGCCTTAAGCGGTTGGGCCCAGCCAGGGTGTGCTGAAAGCTTTGCTTCCCCTGTTGCCGGCGGCAACACTGGCCTGCTCTCTCAAGCTCCATTCTGCCGCCATTCTGTTTGAATTTGTTTACCTTCTATAATTGAAACTTTGTAGCTTGAGTGGAGGCTTAGGCCTGGCAAGGGCAGGCGGAAAGCTTGGCTTCCTCTGTTACCTAGGAAACCTTGCTCTCTGTGGCTGTAGCCATATTGGTTTGGGTTAATTTGCATGCTCGCTCTGATTGGATGGTGGGCGTGGCTTGTGAGTGTGTCGGAGTTATGGTCAATTAGCATATTTGTCTATTATTAGGTAGGATACATACATATATATATATATATATATATATATATATATATATATATATTAAACTTGCTTAATTAGACCTGCTTTCTGATTTAGTTAAATGTTTTCCAGCCCAATGAGTCACCCCAATTTCTCTTTCAGGTAATTGTCAGCAACACAGCAGTAAATATCAACACAAAGCAGATTATTATTATAGATCACACAGGGAGAACAAAGTGTAAAATATTTAACTGCAGCAGTGTTTGACTATATTCTGCCCAGTGAGAAAACCTGAAGTCATTTTCACGTTCCACCATTTCTTAGTTCTTTTCAGTAGGGTCAAGTTTCTAAGCTTTCTAAATCTTCGTTTTCCGGCTAATGAAAAGAAAAAAGGATTCCACCGAGTCTCCTATCTACCTACTCCAGAACTTCTGTGAGGATCAAATGAGATGAGGATGGGAACATACTTCACAGACATTTGGTTAAAGTGTAAAATGTTTGTACCTGGCTATAAAGCAAGTCATATTCCTGGGCTGAAGAAACTCCAAGGAGGCTAGTTGCTAGGGAGAGGAAGCCGGGTGTTACTATGTGACATAATTACCCGGTGCCCACAGGGACCATTTCCAGGTTGGGTTGGGCTGTAGGCCACATTTTGCACCATGGGGTCTTGGCAGCATTGGCTGCGATTTGGTGGGGTGTCTCTCCAGGTGGTGGCGGGGCCTCTGTCCCACTTGGGGGAAGCCGCGTGTTGGTTTGTCAGCACCAGATCTGTGGTGCCATTTATATTTAAATGGCCAGTGCACATCATGGCAGCTCCTGCATTGAGTGTCTGCCCGCTGGTGGTCAGTGCATGTCATAGCTGCCAGTTGGATGGATGGACACTTAGCCTTTTATATACACAGGTAATATGGGAAATAATTCTTTGCATGTATCTGAGTGTATGGCACATTCTAAATTCCCAGACAGAATTTTGCCACACACACAAAAGTGTCTAAAAAAAAAAGTGAGAATAATGTATGACTGGCTTTTAAATAGCTCAGAGGTTAAGAAATACTGGTAGAGTACTATAAAAACATCCATGTGACTGCATTGCCTAAGAAAAAGATTATTTCAAAATGTATCTGTAAATAAATATTGACAAGTCTTTTCTAGTACAAAGCACTGTGATTTAGAAGGGAAGCAAGTACACTGACAACATCTGATGGTACCTAGTATCCTTGCTGCTCTGTGACTCACTGCCTGACCTTGTCACTAAACTTCTTTTTGTGCCTGTCAGTGCAGCTGTAAAACTTCAAAAAGCAGTCTCCCCTACAAAAGCATTTCTTTACTGAGCTGTTCTGTGAGATATGTATCTTAAAAATAAAAGTAATTGTGAAGATAATGCCATAAGCAATACTGTCAATCTTAGTAACAAAAAGTACCAAATACATATTGAAGTCATTGGCATAAAAAGTGTTTAAAACACTCTTAAATCTCCTACCTCCCTATTCCATCCCCTTAGGATGGGATTCACCCCCTTTTGTAGCATCAAACACAATAGAGACTAATCAAAGGAGCAAGCTGCCGCAATTGCTAGCAACCCAAACTGATTTACCTTCTATCAGTGCTAGAGTTCCCCTGGCAATGGCCATGCATGGAAGAGATATGTTGACATGAACTCATGAAATATTTACTTTATTGACACTAAGATAATGTCAGTTATACAAAGGTCTGTGGTATATAAAAATAAGCTCTTTTATGCATGTACAGTACAATTCATTTTATGTATAATTTAAATATGTCTCTGTAGTCTATATGATCTTTTATACTTTGTCTATTCTTGGAACTAGACCCCTAGGAAATAAATTCCTTCCCAGTCTCTCCCTGAGGGTGAAGCTGATTGGATCATAATTTACTCTGATCACTGATAAACTTTCTGATTATTATTTACTTCATTTGAATAAACTATCCTATCTAATAAAAGAGAAATATGCAAATTGACCTACCTTTGCTACACCACAAGCCACACCCACCAGCCAATCAGAAGTGAGTATGCAAATTAACCCAACCAAGATGGCTGTGGCTACAGAGTGAGCAGGAGGCTTGGGTTTCCCCGGAAATGGAGGAAGCCAAGCTTCCTGCACACCCTGGCCGGGCCAGGCCTCCACTCAAGGCTACAAAGTTTCAATTATAGAAGATAAATAAATCCCAGATACCAGGGCCTCCGCTTGGGTCGCTGGGGAGCATAGCTGGCTTGCAAACCACCACAGGCCCCACGCCCAGGCTGCCCCATGCCCCAAGGGAAGCCCCACCCTGATCCAGGACACCTTTCAGGGCAAACCAGCTGGCCCCCACCCATGCACCAGGCCTCTATCCTATCTAATTAAAGAGTAATATGAAAATTGACTGTCACTCCAACACAAGATGGCTGCCCTCATGTGGTCAAAGATGGCTGCCCCCATGTGGACACAAGATGGCTGTCACAAGATGGCCAGCAGCGGAGGGCAGTTGGGAAGGATCAGGCCAGCAGGGGAGGGCAGTTGGGAGGGACCATGCCTGCAAGGGAGGGCAGTTGGGGTGACCAGGCCGGCAGAGGAGGGAAGTTGCAGGCTACCAGGCCTGCAGGGAAGGGCAGTTGTGGGGGACACAGGCCTGCAGGGGAGAGCAGTTGGGAGGGGACCAGGCCTGCAGGGTGCCGGAAACCAAACATTGAGACATTGGAAGTTAAATGTGAAAAGGGAATCCAGAATGCTTTGGTCAACCTTAATCGCTCTGAATGGTCAGAGCTAGTCACTCATTGTTTAGTTGAGACATTGGTAGTTAAAGCAACTCTCACCTGTTAATCATATGTAAATTTTTGCTGATTGTCTATTATTGGAATTTTCTGCCTAAAGGATATGGGTGTATCTCAGAACCACAATAAAAGGGATGGCAAAGGCCAGAGCAGTGAGCAGTCCTCCCACTAGAGGTGGACTCCCGCCTGGATCCCCATCTACACAAATGAACTCTTTTCCAGTCTCTTCATTTTGATTGCGGCCTTCTCCAGAAACCGCACCTGAATGGGAACCCTGAAACACGCGGGACGTGACAAGGGATCCCATAGCAGGGGAGGGCAGTTAGGGGCAATCAGGCTGGCAGGGGAGCAATTAAGCATCAATCAGTCTGGCAGGGGAATGGTTAGGGGGTGATCAGGCTGGCAGGCAGAAGTGGTTAGGGGCAATCAGCAAGGCGGGCAGGCGAGCAGTTGGGAGCCAGCAGTCCTGGATTATGAGAGGGATGTCTGACTGCGTGTTTAAGCCTGATCCTACCGGTATCGGGCCTAAACGAGCAGTCGAACATCCCTTGAGGGGTCCCAGATCGGAGAGGGTGCAGGCTGGGCTGAGGGACACACGCCCCCGTGCACGAATTTCATGCACCAGGCCTTTGTTTTCATTATAAGGGTGGCGGGAAATAGCCAGGGCAACTAGGAGTGGGGTCAGTGCAATTCCATCTCAGTTATAACTTAGGCTTAATTTGGTCAAACTCAGCTATGTTCATGACTTACCTCACTCCTCTAGTTGTAAGAGTGCAAATACTCTGCGTTCTTTTTTCTTTTCCTGTCTGTTGTTTTCCAATAATTTACTTGTGCTCATTCCTGATTTCACTGATCTAAGACATTCTACTTCTACTAACTAAAGTGATGTATTTCCCTTCTCCTTTGCCAGAGATTTTTTGCTCTACATTAAATCAATTCTGTAGTCTGGTGAGACTCACTTGAGGCAATATAAGGAGAATATTAAATACTATTCCTAACTTAACCAAACTCTTCACAATCCAATATTTTATGCATCTCTCACTTCTTCAGACAAACCAGTTGAAACTGCATTATTCTGAAGAAATCAAAGAGCTTCATTGCATTTCTCTCATATGTCATACTATGGAAAACTTTTTTTATAATTTAAAAATATTTTTTATAAAATGAGTTGTTACAACTCTAGTGTTTAAAATTTTAGTCCAGTTGGTATGATAATATATAGTTTACCTAAACATTCTTTTTTCTTCTTTTTTTTAAAGATCATCCTTGTTAAGGGTTTTATTTATTTATTTATTTATTTATTTATTTATTAAATATATATATATTTTTAATTTTTTCTTTTTTTCTTTTTTTATTATTTTTTTATTTTTATTTTTTTTATTTTTTTATTTCTTTATTGATTAAGGTGTCACATAATTGTCCTCATCCCCCCATTCCCATCCCACACCCCTTAAATATATTTTATTGATTTCTTACAGAGAGGAAGGGAGAGGGATAGAGAGTTAGAAACATCGATGAGAGAGAAACATCGACCAGCTGCCTCCTGCACACCTGCGGGGATGTGCCCGCAACCAATGTACATGCCCTTGACCGGAATCGAACCTGGGACCTTTCAGTCTGCAGGCCGACGCTCTATCCACTGAGCCAAACCAGTTTCGGCTACCTAAACATTCTTGTGACATATCACACTGTTTGCTCATATTTTGGAGGTAATATTATTCATATATACAGGTTGATTTTTTGGGGGGTAGTTATTCTTCATAACCAAAGTTGTTTCCATCCATTTATATGTAATGAAAAGAAACTGAATATGCTTTAATGATGTAGGCTTTTATTTCTTTGGGGAAAACATCATTTTTGTTTAATTTTAAAATGCTCTTTTTGATGTGCACTAAAATTGAGAGATAAATTAAACAGAAAATATACTAAATGGGGGGGGGGAGGATGTACCATTAGTATTCCAGGAATATTTTAACTCCAAAAATATGTATGAGTCACAAAAGTACAGAGTGTATGACTAGCACAAGTTATACTTGAACACCATGTGCATTTGCTTTTAAAGGGTAAGTCATTTTATGTCCAATGGTAAATACAGTCACCAAAATAGACTCTATCCACTAATGAACATTTAGTAAAAGGAAATATTAAGTATATAAATAAATTTTCCATTCACTTCAAAGTCTGTATGCCATATAAAGCATTTGGACAAAAAAAGCTACAGATATAATTCAAAGTAAGTATTATTTGGCCAAATTATTTGAATTAAAATAGAATATTTTAACCAATAAAATCTGACATTTGGTAAAACTAGATATTCTCATATTGCTAGAATCAGGGAGCACATTTTGTTTATTTTAGTATCTCCTAAATCACTTTGCACACCTAAATACATGTTTGTTAGATGAACTAATTATCTTCCCTTTTCTTTTATTTTTCTTTTTTGTTTTGAAATTCAATGGTCATCCTAAATAAAAAAAAATATATGCAATGGCTTGGCAAATCCAATAAAATCTATCCCTTTCTTCTGAATGTTGTGATGAATTAATTAACCTATTTATTGACCAAACATATGCTGAGCAGAAACTGTTATTATATGCCAAGCACTGTTTAAGAACTAACAGAGGTGAATAAAACACAAGAATTCTCAAAATACTCACAAGCTAGTGGGAGAGGCACAGAATCAGATCATTAAAATATAACCAACAAAAAAAATCATGCATAATCAATGTGTTGTATTTTCATCAATTTTGGGTAAAAATCAATCAAATCTCCTTTCTTCTAAGTATCTATCATACCATGTTAACAGAAATCCCATAGTGTCTCCCTTGATCACTGCTCATTCCCCCTTACTCCTATTTTAATACTCAATAACCCAAGGATCATTTTTGCTTACAAATATCAGGGAGAGAGAAAACTGAGAAAAAACATTTTAAATCTACCAAGGTTTTCACTTTCATTGTTGCCACAAGAACCCAGATTTCTGTAACATGTTTAGGTATAAAATCTTAGTTCTTTTGATTCATACTTACATGTTCAGCTATTAATCCAGAAACATTGGCCCAGAGATTCTTCCGATGGTCCATCTGATTTATAATTCTTTTGTCAACCCTGGTCATCAGCCTAGACAACTTCTCAACTCATAATGAGATTTCATTTAGAAGTTTTGATATCCTTTCTTTACAATGAATCTTATTAAATATCAATCCAATCAGCAAAAGAGTTCATATAATATTGAATCTCAACAAATAAGTAATAAGAGTTATAGCACTTTCCTCTTAGGTACCTACTTAATCTCTATGCACGTTGATTAACATTTTTATAAGATTATTTTTATTTTGCAAAGGATATTGGGAGGAGCTACTTTTCAAGCCACACATAGCACACCTTTTCCTTAAAGTATCAGTGACCTAAAAGTCTTCAATTTCTACGACAATGGTAGGAACCAAAGTTCCCCAACCTCAAAAATATATATAACTATAGGTGACTTATCTCCACCTTTAGATATAGTAGCAAACTATACCATTAAATATAAATAATGTCTCATTTAAGTATTAAGTATAAATTAAGAAAGCAATGTGATTTTATTTTAATAGCATCTGATAATAATTAAAAAGGATTGCACCCTATATGTTTAACCTCGTCTGAGTTCTGAATCAAATTAGACCTAGTCAAGAAATACCTGAGTTAAATCAGTCCCTCAGGGGTCATGGCCTAGAAGTAGTTTTATTGTCTTAAACCTGAGTTACAGTGTACCACAGTTGAGCATCTAGATACTATTTTGCCTACAAAAACAGTTTTCTTGTTTGCTCTGTCAAAACAACCAGGCTCTTCTTAGGTATTCTTCACATACTCTGATTCATTTGGAGCCTGAAGTCATTTTCTTAACTCCAAACTAGTACTTGAGTTCTAGAAGCTCTTATCTAACTATGTCCATAAGGCTGCTTTCTGGGTCTTGCTCCCCTTGAGGCAATAGTACCTGAAACCAAAAAAACCTGAAGTTTTTATTGCCTTAAAACCAAACATTGTTATCAAGGGAACATGGTCTTGGTTTAAAGTGAGCTGCTGAACTCATTTATGCCTGATAATTAGTAACTTTCCATTTCACTTAAACAAAATTAGTAAGCTCTAGAGATGCTGTACACTATCATACCTATAGTCAATATGTATTATACACATATGTATTTTAAAAATTTAAGAATTTATATCTCATATTAAGCATTTACCACAATAAAATAAAATCTAAAAAATAATAAAGTGAACTGCTGAGTATTGAAGCAATTTAGACATTTTGCATGTCATTTTTAGCTGAAGAAAAAGGATTCTCACAGACATACCACATATGAACAGGAAACAGAACAACTATGAGGACAGAGGCAAAAGTATGATTATAACTCTATAAGTAACTGGGAAAACCATTACTGCTGGTAGTAGTAGTAGTAGTAGTAGTAGTAGTAGTAGTAGTAGTAAAGCCTTGCCAAGTTGGGAAGCCACATCTGCTTTATACTGGAAAACCCCATGGAGAGTAACCTGCAGGAGCTTCTGTGTATTTGGCAATGAAAGAAGGCATGGGAAACAGAAAATCTGTGTTCTCCATGTTCTTGCCATATACAACAATCAATTTGCATATCACTTTCTGATCAAACATAATAGCTTGGTCATTACATACTCAGAAGCACTGTTAACAGAGCCTTTTTGACTATGCAAAATAACTTGAGAAATAATTTGGGGGAAGATACAGGACGTTTTCAGGACCTTACCATCCAAAGCAACTGAGATCAAAAGAACTAGTACATTACAGAATAACTCTAGGCCTATTCAAAACCAAGATAAGTTATCACAAAATAACAAAAGTAGATGTAATGAAGATGAAAAAAGTTGTAAGAGCTTTAAGAAATAAAGAGCTTTAAAATCAACATTAACAGTTGAATACCTCTGTGATGTTACTGTTTGCTACTTTTCCATTTTTTTCTCTGCTTGGTATTTTTGTGTGCTAACCTCTGAGAACCATATCATTGAGACTGCCTTAAAAGCTGGCTTCCAGCCGAAACCGGTTTGGCTCAGTGGATAGAGCATCGGCCTGCGGACTGAAGGGTCCCAGGTTTGATTCTGGTCAGGGGCATGTGCCTTGGTTGCAGGCACATCCCCAGTGGGGGGTGTGCGGGGGGCAGCTGATCGATGTTTCTCTCTCGTCGATGTTTCTAACTCTCTATCCCTCTCTCTTCCTCTCTGTAAAAAATCAATAAAATATATATATATAAAAAAGCTGGCTTCCAGTTGAATTCAGCCAATGGGACATACTGGTAGAAGATCTGAGTGCAGGAGAAAAATGAATTCTCACTCCCAATCTACTTTAGAGTAGATGGGTCCCTCAAATAATATCTTCAACAACTAAATTTGGAAAATTACCACATGTTTTAGGCCAAGACATATGGATACCTGAGGAACAAAAACACAAATTGTTGGGACATTGTGCTTGAATCTTCAAATCCTGCCTACCTGAAAGTCACACAACTTTTTGCCCTTGGAAGAGAGAGGACAAGTACTACATGATTCACAAATCAAAACATTGCTGGCAGAGTTCCTCATTTTCTAAACTCTCATTCGGTAACTTTTCCTTTCTATGACTTTAGATTCCCAATTTTTAACATATTTAGAATGGATATATGGGTAGTAGACATTTGTCAAGTTTTCATGGGGGGCATTATTTTTATCCAAACTTTTCATATTTTATTTTTTTATATTTGTCCAAAATGTTTTCTTATATTTATTCGAAGTTCTTTCTTTCTTTCTTCTTTCTTTCTTCCTTCCTTCCTTCCTTCCTTTCTTTCTTCCTTCCTTCCTTCCTTCCTTTCTTTCTTTCTTTCTTTCTTTCTTTCTTTCTTTCTTTCTTTCTTTCTTTCTTTCTTCCTTCCTTTCTTTCTTTTTTAGGGAATGGGAGAGAGAGATAAACATCAATGATGAAAGAGAATCATTGATTGGCTGACTCCTACTGGGGGATTGAGCCAGCAACCCGGGCATGTGCCCTTGACCGGAATCAAACCAGGGACCCTTCAGTCCAGAGGCCAATGCTATATCCACTGAACTAAATTGCCTAAGGCTCGAAGTTATTTCTTAAAGATGAGGCATCTCTGATACAGATCCCTCCTCCTTTTAAAGAATGAATAGTATGGAGACTTTTTTGGTATGACTATGACAGGCATATCCTCACATGGACAAATCCCTTTTGTGAAATGGGAATGGAGAGGGCTAGAGTAGAATAGGAAAGACTGGTGATTATTAATATCTTATATCTCATTTTTTAAAATTAATTAACTTATACATAAAATATTAATAAAAGGAATGATGAAAGAGACCATTAAGAAAAGGGGAAACAATCCCTTAAGACCAAGAACAAGACAAGGATTTCCACTTTTACCACTTTTATTCAACATAGTACTAGAAGTCCTAGCCACAGCAATCAGACAAAAAGAAGAAATAAAGGGCATCCAAATTGGAAAGGAAGAAGTAAAACTGTCATTATTTGCATATGATACAATACTGTATCTGCACAATCCTAAAGATTCAACCAAAAAAACTACTAGAACTGATCAATGAATTTAATAAAGTAGCAGGATACAAAGTAATATCCAGAAGTCAACTGCATTTTTATGCACCAATAATGGACTATCAGAAAGGGAAACTAAGAAAACAATCCCATTCACAGTTGCATCAAAAAACAACAGCAGCAACAACAACAAAAACATGGAAATAAGTTTAACCAAGAAGGTAAAAGACCTTTATTCACAAAATATAAGATACTAAAGAGACTGAACAAGATACACATATGGAACAATATACCATGTTAATGAATAGGAAAAATTAACATTAAAATGTCCATACTACCCAAAGCAATCTATAGATTGAATGCAATTCCTATCAAAATACCTATTTGTTCTATTTCACAGAACTAGAACAAATACTCCAAAAATTTATATGGAATTACAAAAGATCCCAAATAGCCACAGCAATTTTGAGGGGGTGGGGGAAACAAAGTTGGAGGTATCACGCTACCTGACATCAAACTATAGTACAAGGAGATAGTAATCAAAACACCATGGTGCTTGTCATAAGAACAGGGATATCTATCAATGGAACATAATAGAAAGCCCAGAAATAAACCCATACCTATAAGGTCAATTAATATTTGACAAGAGTCAAGAACATGACTCTCTTGTCCAATGAGGTAAAGAGAGTTTATTCAATAAATGGTGTTGGGAAAATTGGACAGATACATGCAAAAAAATAAATAAATAAAAACCAAAAACTGAGTGTAGACCACCAACTTACACCATACAAGAGAATAAACTCAAAATGGATTAAAGATGTAAATGTAACTTCTGAAACCATAAAACTACTATAAGAAAATATAGACAGGAAACTCTCTTACATTTCTTTTAGCAAGGATTTTTCTGCTCTATCTCTTCAAGCAAGGAAAACAAAATAAAAAATAAACAAATGGGACTACATCAAACTAAAAAGGGTTTACACAGCAACTAAACTATCAACAAAATAAAGACAACTTACAGAATGGAAGAACATTTGCCAATGCTATATCTGATAGAGGGTAAATATCCAAAATTTATAAAGAACTCATACAACTAAACACCAAAAAAACCTAACCCAATTAAAAAATGGTCAGAGGACCTGAATAAGCACTTATCTAAAGAGGACATACAGGTGGCCAACAGACATATTAAAGATGCTCAACATCACTAATCTTCAGAGAAATGCAAATTAAAACCACAATGAGATATCACCTCACACCTGTCGGAATGGCTACCATCAATAAGTCATCAAACAAAAAGTACTAGTGAGGATGTGGAGAAAAGGGAAAGGAACCCTTGTGTACTGTTAGTGGGAATGTAGATTGGTGTAGCTACTGTGGAAAACAGTAAGGAGGGTGCTCAAAAATTTGAAATGGAACTACATTATGACCAAGCAATTCAACTTCCAGGTATATATAAAAAAAAACCTAAAACACTAATTTGAAATAATATATGCACCCCTATTTTCATTGCAGCTTTATTTACAATAGTCAAGAAATGGAAACAATCCAAGTGCCTATCAATAGATGAGTGGGGGGAAAATCAGTGGAGCATGACTAGGGTGGCTCAGCAGTTGAACTTTGACCCAGGAACCAAGAAGTCACAGGTCAAAAAGGATATATGCACCCCTATGTTCATAGCAGCACAATTTACCATAGCTAAGATTTGGAAACAGCCTAAGTGCCCATCAGCAGATGAGTGGATTAAAAAACTGTGGTACATGAACACATGGAATACTACACTGCTATAAAAAAGAACTCTTACCATTTGCAACAGCATGGATGGACCTGGAGAGCATTATGCTAAGCAAAATATCCAGTGGGAGAAAGATAAATATCACATCTCACTCATTTGTGAAATATAATGAACAACATACTAGTAAACTGATTATTAAAAATAGATCCAGAGATAAGAGCATTGAATAGACCATCAAACTTTAGAGGGAAGGCAGGGGAGGGGGGGTTAAGAGATCAACCAAGGGACTTGTATGCATGCATATAAGCATAACCAATAGATACAGACACTAGGGGGGTGAGGGCATGTACTGGGGGGTAGGGGTGGCCTGGGAGAGGTCAATGGGGTAAGGAGACATATGTAATACTATATGTAATACCTTAAACAATCCTACCTAATAATAGACAAATATGCAAATTGACTGCACCTTAGCTATGCCCAAGCCACGCCCACCAGCCAAGCCACGCCCACCAACCAATCAGGATGAGTATGCAAATTACCCCAACAAAATGGCGGCTAATTTGCATATCAAGACAGCGTAGAAAGAAGCCAAGAGCTGCAGAAGGGAGCAAAGCTTCGGAGAAGCAAGCAAGCCGGGGGAGAAGGGAGGAGCGGAGGTGGGGCCGGGGGAGAAGGGAAAAGCAGGCTGGCTGGCAGAGAAGGCGGGGCGGGGAGAAGGGAGGAGCAGAGGCGGGTCCAGGGGAGAAGGAAGAAGAGCGGGCGGGCTGGCGGAGAAGGGAGAAAAGCAGGGGGGCTGGCAGAGAAGGCGGGGCGGGGGACAAGGGAGGAGAGCAGGCAGGGCGGGGTAGAGTGCAGCAGGAAACCCTATTGCAGGATTTTTCCTGCAACGGGAACGCTAGTCCTATATAATAAAAGGCTAATATGCAAATCGACTGAATGGTGGAAGGATCGGTCGCTATGATGTGCACTGACCACCAGGGGGCATATGCTCAATGCAGGAGCTGCCCCTTTGTGGTCAGTGTGCTCCCACAAGCGGGGGGGGGGGGGCGGGGGCACTGCTCAGCCAGAAACCAGGCTCATGGCTGGCGAGCAGAGCGGCAGTGGCCGGAGCCTCTCCTGCCTCCACTGCAGGCTGGCAGTAAGGAGCGAGGGGTCCCAGACTGTGAGAGGGATGTATTCTGGCAGGTGGACATCCCCCAAGGGGTCCCAGATTGCGAGAGGGTGCAGGCTGGGCTGAGGGGACCTCCCCTCAGTGCACAAATGTTGTGCATTGGGCCTCTAGTAAAGAATAAATGAAAAACAAAAAAGAAGTCACTGGTTCAATTCTTGGTCAGGGCGCATGCCTGGGTTGTGGCTCCAACCCCTATTAGGGGACATGCAGGAGGCACCTTTTGAGAGTTAAAAGTGGAAAGAAAGCAATATAGCACTCACCACCTGATTATTGAAAGGCAGAGTTTTTCGTGAATAAGGAAACATGCACTCTGCAAGTCTACCTCTGCTCCTCACCTGCTATATCATCTGGAGCTAGTTACCTGACAATCTGAACTTACTATTTACATCAGGAAAATAAATAACAATAAAAGCCCAATTTCTATAGACTGAAAAGGGTTGTAGCAAAGGGCAAATGACCAAATGTAGAACAAGTGCCTTGTGAATTATAAAATACTTTTTAAGTGGGGATTGTTACTATAACCACTGAACTGTAGTTAGGAAACACCAAGTGTTCTTTGACTTTTATTTCTAAGAAAAAGTTGTGCTTGCATGAGTATTTTTTTTTAATATACTTTTATTGATTTCAGAGAGGAAGGGAAGGGGAGAGAGAGACAGAGAGAGAGAGAGAGAGAGAGAATGATGAGAATCATCAATCGGCCACCTCCTGCACGCCCTCTACTGGGGATCGAGCCTGCAACCCAGGCATGTGCCCTTGGCCGGAATCGAACCTGGGACCCTTCAGTCCGCAGGCTGATGCTCTATCCACTGAGCCAAACCAGCTAGGGCAAGCATGAGTATTTTTATAAAGAACACTAAGTCATTTTTAACAGCAATTTCAAAAATGTAGAAATGTTTTCAACAGGCTGACTCTTTGTTGAGCAACATATAAGCATAGTGTTTAACTAAATACCATGTTTGATGAAGATTTGAAAACTGTGCAAATGAATCAATGAATGTTTTAACTGTATGTATGTATATATGTATACACACATTTATGAATAAATTATTGTATTTTATGAGTGTAAGCATATAGGCTTATTTGGGTATTTCTGAATCAGCTAGATACCGATACATTCTTAAAGTTTGTTTCTGGTGGTAATTTATCCCTTCCAGGGCAATGTATTTGTGTAGAAGAGGAAATGAAGTGCTTTTTTCAAATGTATGTCAATAAAGTTCAATGATGAAATTAGCCCTAACTCTGTATATGACTACTATAACAATATTATATTTCTATTAAAATAAAATTTTATACAGCTTTCTAAAATGACATTTTTTTCTTTGTAGCAACCAGATTACCAACATTGTTAGTATAAGTTAATAATTTTTAACTCTCCAGAGTGTCTGTGATAGTGCCTTAGGTGTTTGGGAAGAGGACACAGAGATTAATTAGATAAGTCTGATTCCTGTCCTTTCGACCTATATTTTTTTTAGGCAACATCAATATATACTCACTAAAAATTAAAAAAAAATGAACAAGATATGGACATATTGATTTCATTTCTTAATGTCTAAAAGACTCACTGAGAATAATGAAGTTTTTAAGGAAGAACACTATTTTAAGCCACAGAGGAATTCTCAGGAAATGGCTGATGAAATGATGCCCTGAGATGCCTACCTTACACTGTTGTTTCATCATTTCTTCAAAAATAATTATTGAGTGCCTACCATATTGTCAGGCATTATTCCCAGCACTGGAAGTACAATAGTGGAAAAAGAAAAGAAAAGACATCATGCCCTAGCTCAGTGATGGCGAACCTCTGACACGCGTGTCAGTGCCATTTCTGATGACACGCGACCTCTGAGGCGGCCGCATGCCAAGGATGAAACATTTATGTTATTTAAACTATAAATATCACGAAATAATGTTTTTTCCTCAAAGGGACACACTACCCGAGTTATGCTCAGTTTTTTGGCGAAGTTTGAAACACCAAGCTCAAAAGGTTGCCAATCACTGCCCTAGCTGGTTTGGCTCAGTGGATAGAGCATCGGCTTGAGGACTGAAGGGTTCCAGGTTCAATTCCAGTCAAGGGCACATGCCTGGGTTGAGGGCTTGATCCCCAGCAGAGGTTGTGCAGGAGGCATCCGATCAGTGATTCTCTCTCATTATTGATGTTTCTTTCTCTCTCCCTCTCCCTTTCTCTCTGAAATCAATAAAAATATATTTTTAAAAAAGACATCGTTCTTGCTTACATGGAAGCTTATATTATAGAAGTGGAAAATGAAAATAAATAATTTTTAAAAGATAGCTTAAGATAGAGGTGTAACAAAGAAAACATGCCTGAAAAAGAGTTAGTAATGATGAGTGAGTGATAGCTTAAATGTGAAAAACATGAAACTTAAAGACTCACCAAAATAATTTGAAAATACATTCTAACAAAGAAGCCCACTGATTAGAATCATCATGTTAATATTATACCTTTATGGTAAAGAAAACGAAGATTTGAATGAGGCATTATTTTATATCTATTAGCCGCATAAAATTTTTTTGATCTTTACTCAGTGTTGGCAAGAATTCCATGAAGCTGAGAACTCCCACAAAGTTATCAGCAGAAATTTTAAAGCACAAGATAATTCCAACAAAGAATACCCACCTGAAACTTGCCCTTCAGCAATGAAGTTGAGATAAAGCCTTTCCCAAACACTGAGGGAATTATTACTACACCGCCAAAGTGAAAGGATTCTAATCAGTAACATGCAAACATGAAAATATATAACACTGTAAATATACACTGAGTGGCGAGATTATTATGATCTCTGAACGCATAGTAATCTGGCCACTCAGTGTACATCCTATATAATAAAAGGCTAATATGCAAATTGTCCCCTCGACCAGGAGTTTGACCAGGAGGCAGGCCAGCCCGCCCATGTCCCCTCCCCCTGGCCAGGCTGGCTGGACCCCACCCATGCACAAATTCATGCACCGGACCTCTAATATATATATACTGAGTGGCCAGATTGTGTGTTCAGAGATCATAATAATCTGGCCACTCAGTGTATATGTGTGGGAACCCCTTCCATGTCCCATGTGGTTCAGGGTTCCGGTTCAGGGTTCGGGTTCTGGAGAAGGGCCACACAAAAATGAAAGAGACTAGAAGAAATTTAATTTGGTGATATGGGGGGCCAGGCGGGAGCCCACCTCTAGTGGGAGAACTGCCGCTAGGCTCTGGCCTTGCTATCCCTTTTATTGAGACTATGGGATACACCCATTACCCTTAAGCAGGTTTGGGATACACCCATAGCCCTTAGGCAGGTAATAAGCAGATTATCATATCAGTAAGGATTTACATGATTACAAGATGGGGAAGTTGCCTGTTACCATAGTCTCAATTAGATAGGGAGTGGTTGACTATGACCTTTCAGAGCTTCAAGGTTGAGCAGCCTTTTACATCTTTTTTATTAGTGAGACAATGGTCGGTTTCCAGCATCTCCCCCTTTCTTTCTTTAAAAAATCTTGCATCTGTAGACCAGAAATAAACATATAAGAACAAAAAATGTTGGAGTCCCAATTTTCAATGTCCAACAGTTCTGAGTCCAGTTTCAATGCCAAACAGTTCCTTATGTGTACATGTCAGTAATGATATTTCAGTTCTGGATGGTGGACAAATGGTGATAATGCAGGTCTGACCCTCTCTGGTTTGGTACTGGGCAACCTGCAGTGACGCACAGCTGCTGACTGCTAGCATGGCAAGGCATCGTCAGCGCCTTCCACCTCTGGACTATTTCTCTTCTTGTCTTCATGGCTGGAGTATTCTTGTAAATTCCTCTTTGTTGAAGGAATCCACATGGCCTTGGAGTTGTTTTCTGAAAATATATAAACATATTCTCAACCAAAAGTTAATAAAGAAATCTTTTCTGCAAATTTGACTTGGAGTCCTTTTTGTCCTTGCCCAAACCAATTTTCCTTGACCTATTTTGACACTATGTGTGTTTTTCATGGGTGTCTTGCTGTTACCATTACAAATGAAAATTAGTTTTCAAAGTAAAAAATTTCTGCCGAAACCGGTTTGGCTCAGTAGATAGAGCGTCGGCCTGTGGACTGGAGGGTCCCGGGTTAGATTCCGGTCAAGGGCATGTACCTTGGTTGGGGGCACATCCCCAGTGAGGGGTGTGCAGGAGGCAGCTGATCGATGTTTCTCTCACATCGATGTTTCTAACTCTCTATCCCTCTCCCTTCTCTCTGTTAAAATCAATAAAATATATTTTTTAAAAAAATTTCTGAATGGACGAGAAACCAAGATGGCGACATAAGGTAAACACCTAATTGTTGCCTACCACAACAATTTTGAAACTACAACTGGAAAACAGAGCGCACACCGTCCAGAACCACCGGAAAGCTGGAAGAGTGGAAAACCTACAACTAGAGAAAAAAAGAGAGGGGGACGCTGAGCCTCAGGAGCTGTGGAGGTGCGGAGATCCGTGAGCAAGGAAAGGGCAGGTGGCTGAATACACGGCAGGCTTGCTCGCAGCGCGTGCAAGGAGAGGGAAGGCAGCAGACGCTGTGTGGCTAGCTTTCTCGTTTGGGAGAAAAACAAAACCTCCTGACTGCACTGAAATCCAGCTGTGGTTGGGGAGAAACTGCTCTGTTTAGCAGCAGACTAGGCTCAAAATCTGCCTTCTCTCAGAGGCGCGCAGCCATTGCTTAGGGCACAGAGAAACCGACCCTCTTAGGGCGGCGTGGACGGAAACCAAGTTTGTCTGCACCATTCTGAGACTCTGCCCCATCCAAGCTGAGCACAGCCCTCCCAGTGGCTGTATTTCTCGTTCGGAATAAAAACAGAATCTCCGGTCTGCACTGAAATCCAGCCCCAGCTGGGGAAAAACTGGTCTGTTAGGCAGCGGGAGAGGCTCGAAAGCTGCCTTCTCTCAGAGGCGCACAGCCATTAATTTGGGCACGGAGAAACCGACCCTCTTAGGGCGGAGCAGACGGGAAACCAAAGCTTGTCTGCGCCACCCTGAGACTCCGCCCCATCCAAGCTGAGCACAGAAGCTCTCCCAGCGGAGACACTGCTGATCCTCACAGCCAACTGGCTTGGAGATCAATTCCCGCCAGTGATACCAACAATCCCAACCACTCTGAACTCCAGTTTCTGGGGACACACGGGGGACCCAGACGCCTATGGGACTCTCGGCCATCGGTCGGAGAGTGAGAGTAACTTTTCTGTTGGTGTGGACGACACCAGATTTCAACCACTCTCATAAGGGACACATTCAAGAGGCAGACTCAGTGAGCACCAAAGCCCTACTGTGTCTCCAGCACAGCAATTCTTCCGTTATAGACACAGCAGGCCCTCACAACCAATTGGACTGGAGGTCAATTCCTCCCAGTGTACCAACAGCAATCACGGCTTTTAACTACACCAAGACTTTCCATTCAGCTCACAAAGGGGAGTACCAAGAGCGACCACCTAGGGTGATTGGGGAAGCTGAGCTACCGGCCCCTATAGGTCACTGACCACACAAAGCCACTCCATCAGAATTGAAGGGCAGATAAAGAGCTTCACAGATAAGAAAACACTAAAGGAGTTCATCACCACCAAACCAGTATTATATGAAATGCTGAAAAGTATTCTTTAAAAAGAGAAAAAAGAAGAAAAAAGTAAAGATAAAAATTATGAACAACAAATACATATCTATCAACAAGTGATTCCAAAAATCAAGTGAATTCAAAATCTGAGGAACAGAATAAACCTGTGAACATAATAGAATCAGAGGCATAGAATGGGAGTGGATTGATAATTCTCAGGGGGAAAGGGGTGTCTGTGTGGGGGGAATGGGAAGAGACTGGACAAAAATCATACACCTATGGATAAGGACAACGTGGGGGGGGGGGAGGGAACCGGGTGATGGGGAGATATGGGGGAAAAAAGAAGAAACAATTGTAATAATCTGAACAATAAAGATTTATTAAAATAAAAAAATAATAAAAATTTCTGAATGTAATTGACTTTCAGGATATTTTTCCTTACATAACATTACTCCACTATCCCCGTTTTTTTTTTTTTTATTATTATTATTTAATTGTTAGGAGGCTTTTGGAAAATTTTTATAATGCAGTCTTGATAACTTTAAATTTTAATATTTTGCACAAAATATGACTGCTTTAGGTTCATTGCTTGTTAAGCAATTTTACCATGAGATCAACTACCAATAGAAATTTTAGTTAATACTTTAGGAACACTCGGGAAGATGGCGGCTGGCAGGAAGGAGTGGAGAGAGAGGAAGTGAGTGAGTGAGGGTATAAAAGGTGAGTGTGTGGTTGTGTGTGGGATGTGTGAGAGTGAGTGAGGGAAAGTTAAATCTCGCAGGAGCAGCAGGGGCTGGCAGAAAGCCTCTCCTTGACAAAGAGAGACTACCACTGCTGCAGGCACTCCCGGGACGGCCGGACCCTAGCACAGAGGGAGCCCACACCATCTTGAGCTGAGAACGGCCTTAGGTAGAAACTCATCAACACCACCAACAAGACAGGCCTTGGAACTTCCCCACGACCCAGCACCCACTCCAACCAATATCCTGCTACCCCAGCTGCAGACTCGTGGAACCTGGGACTTCCACCTCCAAAGACACAGCTTTCCGCAGCTGTCACTTCACTCCAGGTTTGCATCTGAGGGTGAGATTCTGTGCAGACGGGGGCCCACGGCCCCGCAGTGGAAATTCCTTCTTCCTTCTTCCTGGAAGGTTGCCCACATTAACCCCAGCTGCGCACGTACTTGCGTGTTCTCAGCCCCAGGTCACTTTGCTCAGGGTTTGCACCCAAGGGTGTGATTCTGCGCAGACAGAGGCGCGTGGCCCCGCAGTGGAAATTCTGAATTCCTTCTTCCTGGAGGGTTGCCCACATTAATCCCAGCTACTCAACCGAAGTGCCAGGACCCCTCAGAGTGCATCAGAGATCTGCGACCAGAGAGCGTGCCTCCACAGATACTAACACACTGAGCCCAACCAACCACAGGGCGCTAGTGGGAGCCACCATGAGCTCTCCCTGGGTGTGATCTTGAACAAGCAGGGGGCGCATGCCCCTCCATCAGTGGAAGCTTTGAATTCACTTACCGTGGATACCGGCCCATAGGCACCCCAATTACCTGGCTACACTGCCAGGGCCCTTCAGAGCCCTTCAGAGGGCCTCACTGGCAAAAGTACCGAGGGTGCTTCTATAAAACACCGCTGGGAGTAAGAACCTATCCACCACAGGTGCAACAGAAAAAGCTGGGTCTGCTCACCCCATGACTGCAGATCTCAGGGCACCACAGCAACGCCTTTCAAAAGACCAGATCCCCTGAGCCTCAACACTCCAACAGAAGGTACCTGGGGGCCACTGTGAGTCCCTGCTGGGGAGGTGTGATTACAATTAAAGGTGCAAGACAGCAAAAATTGAGACACTCCCACCCACAGCTGCTGACATCTAGACGCCGCAGTTGTGCCTCTCATGCTCGCAGGCCTACATCAAGAGAACCCAAATAGCTCGAGTAGGAGCTACACTAGATTAACAAACCCAGGAAAACTGAGATTAATCCAGTAGCACCATCCCCAAAAGAACCTGGGCAGCAAAGCAACTGGATCTATAATTAAAACATTACAGGAAAACATGGGGAGACAAAAAGGAAATCCCCAAAGGAAAGAAAAAGAAGAATCACCAGAAAGGGAGTTAAATGAACTTGAGGATAGAGGCTTAACAGAGAAAGAATTCAGAGTATTCCTTATAAGGGTGTTTAAGCGGATGGATGACAAATACACACAACTCAATGAGAACTATAAAGAGCTGAATGAAAATGTCACCAACATGAAAAGAAACCAAGAGGAGATGAAGAATGACATAGCTGCAATAAAGAACACAATGGAAGGCCTAAAGAGTAGAGTTGAAGAGGCTGAGGACCACATCAGCGAATTAGAAGACCAGGTAGGAAAAAACACACAAACACAGCAGCAATTGGAAAGAAGACTTAAAAAGCAAGAGGAGAGCCTAAGGGAGCTATGTGACTACACATAATGAAACAACATTCGAATAATAGGGATAAAAGAAGGAGAGGAAGAGAAACAAGGAATACAAAACCTGTTTATAGAAATAATGACAGAAAACTTTCCTGATATTGGCAAGAAAAAAACTATCCAAGTCCAAGAAGTACACAGAGTCCCAAACAAATTTAACCCCAAAAGACCGACAACAAGACACATCATAATTAAATTGACGAACACCAACAACAAAGCAAGAATCTTAAAGGCTGCAAGAGAGAGACAGAAAGTAACATATAAGGGATCTCCTATTAGAATATCAACTGATTTCTCAACAGAAACACACCAGGCCAGAAGGGAATGGAATGAAATATACAAAGTGATGCAAAACAAGGGACTGAATCCAAGAATACTATACCCAGCAAGGCTATCATTCAAAATTGAAGGTGGAAGCAGAAGCTTCACAGATAAAAAAGGGCTAAGAGAGTTCATCACTACCAAGCCAGCAATGCAAGAAATGCTAAAGGGACTGCTGTAAAAAGAAGAAAGAGAAAGGCAAGAAGAAAAACAAACACTAAGAAAAAATATGACAACAAACAGGTACCTAACAATAATAACATTAAACGTAAATGGATTAAATGCACCAATCAAAAGACATAGGGTAGCTGAATGGATAAGAAAACATGACCCACCGAAGCCGGTTTGGCTCAGTGGATAGAGCATCGGCCTGTGGACTCAAGGGTCCCGGGTTCGATTCCGGTCAGGGGCATGTACCTTGGTTGCGGGCACATCCCCAGTAGGGGGTGTGCAGGAGGCAGCTGATTGATGTTTCTCTCTCATCGATGTTTCTAACTCTCTATCCCTCTCTCTTCCTCTCTGTAAAAAATCAATAAAAAATATATTAAAAAAAAAAAGAAAACATGACCCATATATTTGCTGTCTACAAGAGACCCACCTTAGAGCAAAGGATTCACACAGACTGAGAGTGAAGGGATGGAAAAATATTTTTCAGGCAAATGGAAATGAGAAAAAAGCTGGGGTTGCGATACTTATATCAGATAAAATAGACCTCAAAGTAAAGGCCATAATAAGAGATATGGAAGGCCACTACATAATACTAAAGGGAGCAATTCAACAAGAAGATATAACTCTGGTAAACGTTTATGCACCCAATGCAGGAGCGCCCAAATACATAAAAAAATCTCCTGGAAGATATCAAGGGAGAGATCAACATCAATACAATCATAGTAGGGGACTTTAATACACCACTGCCATCAATGGATAAATCCTCTGAACAAAAAATCAGCAAAGAAATAGCAATTCTAAATGACACACTAGATCAGATGGACCTAATTGACAACTTCAGAGTATTTCACCGCAAAGCCAGGGAATATACACTCTTCTCAAATGCACATGGGATATTCTCAAAAATAGACCACATTTTGGGTAACAAGCAAAGGCTTCCTAAATTCAAAGAGATTGAAATCATATCAAGCATTTTCTCAGACCACAATGGCATAATATTAGAAATAAACTACAACAAAATCACTCCAAAAAATTCAAACACTTGGAAACTGAATAGCATGCTACTAAACAATGATTGGGTTATCAATGAGATCAAAGAAGAAATTAAAAACATCCTGGAGACTAAAGACAATAAAAACACAACATTGCAAATCCTATGGGACACAATGAAAGCAGTCCTGAGAGGGAAGTGTATAGCTCTACAGGCCTACCTCAATAAACAAGAAAAAATAGTAATAGATGATCTAACTCAACAACTCAAAGAATTAGAAAGGGAGCAACAAGAAAAGCCAACAGTGAGCAGAAGAAAGGAAATAATAAAGATCAGAGCAGAAATGAATGACATAGAGACCAAAAAAACAATACACAAGATCAACAAAACCAAGAGCTGGTTCTTTGAAAGGATAAACAAGATTGATGAACCTCTAGCCAGGATCACCAAGAAGCAAAGAGAGATAACCCAAATAAACAAAATCAGAAATGAAAGAGGTGAAATAACAACAGACCCCACAGAAATACAAAGGATTTTCAAAAATACTATGAACAACTCTATTCCAACAAACTAGACAACTGGAGGAAATGGACACATTCCTAGAAAAACACAATCTTCCAAAACTTACTCAGAAAGAGACTAAAAATCTCAATCGGCTGATGACTAAGGGAGAAATTGAAGCAGTCATCAAAAAGCTTCCGGCAAACAAAAGCCCGGGTCCAGATGGCTTCACAGGGGAGTTTTACAAACATTCAAGGAAGAGCTAAAACCTATCCTCCTCAGATTATTCCAGAAAATTCAAGAAGAAGGAACACTTCCAAACTCCTTCTATGAAGCCAGCATCACCCTAATACCAAAACCAGATAAAGATAACACAATGAAAGAGAATTACAGGCCAATATCCCTAATGAACATACATGCCAAAATCCTCAACAAAATTCTAGCAAATCGAATCCAGCAGTACATCAGAAAGATCATACACCACAACCAACTAGGATTTATCCCTGGGATGCAAGGATGGTACAATATTCACAAATCAATAAACGTGATACATCACATAAACAAATTAAGAGATAAAAAACATATAGTCATATCAATTGATGCAGAAAAAGCATTTGACAAAATCCAACACCCTTTCTTGATAAAAACTCTCAACAATGTGGGAATAGAAGGATCATACCTCAACGTAATAAAAGCTATATATGATAAACCCACAGCAAACATCGTACTCAAAGGGCAAAAACTAAAACCATTTCCCCAAAGAACAGGAACAAGACAGGGAAGCCCACTCTCACCACTCTTGTTGACATAGTACTGGAAGTATTAGTTATTTCAATTAGATAAGAAGAAGAAATAAAAGGCATCCAAATCAGAAAAGGCGAAGTAAAGCTGTCCTTATTTGCAGATGACATGATACTGTACATAGAAAACCCTAAAGACTACATCAAAAAATTATTAGACTTAATAAATGAATTCAGCAGAGTAGCAGGATACAAAATAAATGCTAAGAAATCTATGGCATTTCTCTACACCAATAATGAACTTACAGAAAGAGAGACTAAAAAAGCAATCCCTTTTACCATCACGCCAAAAAAAGTAAGATACCTAGGAATAAACTTAACTAAGGAGGTAAAAGACCTATACACGGAAAACTATACAACACTGAAAAAAGAGATAGAGGAAGACATAAGCAGATGGAAGAACATACCATGTTCATGGATTGGTAGAATCAATATCATCAAAATGTCCATACTACCCTAAGCAATCTATAATTTCAATGCACTTCCCATTAAAATACCAATGGCATACTTCACAGACCTAGAAGGAACTTTCCAAAAATTCATCTGGAATAAAAAAAGACCCCGAATAGCTACAGCAATCCTGAGAAAGAATAACAAAGTAGGAGAGATCTCAATACCAGATTTCAAGGTACATTACAAAGCCACTGTTCTCAAAACTGCCTGGTATTGGCACAAGAACAGACATATAGATCAATGGAATAGAAATGAGAACCCAGAAATCGATCCAAATCACTATGCTCAATTAATATTTGACAAAGGAGGCATGAACATACAATGGAGTCAAGACAGTCTCTTCAATAAATCGTGTTGGGAAAATTGGACAGATACATGCAAAAAAATGAAACTAGACCACCAACTTACACCATACACAAAAATAAACTCAAAATGGATCAAGGACTTAAACATAAGACAGGAAACCATAAAAATACTAGAGGAATCTATAGGCAGAAAAATCTGACATATGCCAAAAGAACTTCTTCGCTGATACTGCCCCTAGGGCAATGGAAGCTAAAGAGAAAATAAACAAGTGGGATTACATCAAAATAAAAAACTTTTGCACAGCAAAGGAAACCATCAATAAAACAACAAGAAAGCCAAGTTCATGGGAGAACATATTTGCCAATGATGTCAACGATAAGGGTTTAATCTCCAACATTTACGGGGAACTCATGCAGCTTAACAAAAAGAAGATAAACAACCCAATCAAAAAATGGGCAACTGATCTAAATAGACACTTTTCAAAAGAAGACAGAAGGAAGGCCAAGAAACATATGAAAACCTGCTCTAAATCATTAATCATTAGAGAGATGCAAATCAAAACAACAATGCGGTACCATCTCACACCTGTCAGAATGGCCATTATCAACAAGTCAACAAATGACAAGTGCTGGCGAGGATGTGGAGAAAAAGGAACCCTCGTGCACTGCTGGTGGGAATGCAGACTGGTGCAGCGACTGTGGAGAACAGTATGGAGTTTCTTAAAAAACTAAAAATAGAACTCCCATTTGACCCAGTGATCCCACTTTTAGGAATATATCCCAAGAAACTGGAAACATCAATCAGAAAGGATATATGCACCCCTATGTTCATAGCAGCACAATTCACCATAGCTAATATTTGGAAACAGCCTAAGTGCCCATCAGCAGATGAGTGGATTAAAAAACTGTGGTACCGACCCTGGGTCTGGGAAAGGCCACGGGCCCCTGGGTCCGGGGGAAGCTAGATCCCGGGTCCGGGCGAGGCCGTGTGCCCCTGGATCCGGGTGAGGCTGGGTCCCGGGTCCGGGAGAGGCCACGTGCCCCTGGGTCCGGGTGAGGCCATGCGCCCCTGGGTCCAGGTGAAGCTGAATCCTGGGTCTGGGCGAGGCCGTGTGCCCCTGGATCCGGGTGAGGCTGGGTCCTGGGTCCGGGCGAGGCCATGGGCCCCTGGATCCGGGTGAGGCCACGCCCCCCTGGGTCCGGGGGAACCTAGATCCCGGGTCTGGGTGAGGCCGTGTGCCCCTGGATCTGGGTGAGGCTGGGTCCCGGGCCCAGGTGAGGCTACGCGCCCCTGGGTCCGGGGGAAGCTGGATCCCGGGTCCGGGTGAGGCCGTGTGCCCCTGGATCCGGGTGAGGCCGGGTCCCGGGTCCGGGTGAGGCTGTGGGCCCCTGGATCCGGGTGAGGCCACGCGACCCTGGGTCTGGGAGAGACCAGGCGCCCCTGGGTCCGGGTGAGGCCACGTGCCCCTGGGTCTGGGGGAAGCTAGATCTCGTGTCCGGGCGAGGCCGTGTGCCCCTGGATCCGGGTGAAGCTGGGTCGGGCCCGGGAGAGGCCACGCGCCCCTGGGTCTGGGTGAGGCCATGCGCCCCTGGGTCCGGGTGAAGCTGAATCCTGGGTCTGGGCGGGGCCGTGTACCCTTGGATCCTGGTGAGCCTGGGTCCCGGTTCCGGGTGAGGCCGTGGGCCCCTGGATCCGGGTGAGGCCACGTGACCCTGGGTCTGGGAGAGGCCACGGGCCCCTGGGTCCGGGGGAAGCTAGATCCCGGGTCCAGGTGAGGCCGTGTGCCCCTGGATCCGGGTGAGGCTGGGTCCCGGGCCCGGGTGAGGCTACGCGCCCCTGGGTCTGGGTAAAGCTGGATCCCTTGTCTGGGTGAGGCCGTGTGCCCCTGGATCCGGGTGAGGCTAGGTCCTGGGTCCGGGTGAAGCCACGCGCCCCTGGGTCCGGGTGAGGCCGCGCACCCCCTGGGTCCGGGTGAAGCCGTGCCCCTGGTTCCGGCCGAGACCAAACCAGAGGGAGTCGGACCTGCATCACCACCATTTGTCCACCATCCAGAGCTGAGGGGTCAGTGCCGACATGTACTCATAAGGAACTGGTGGAAATTGATATTGAGTCTCAAAAGAACTGTTGGTCCAGAAAGAAACTCACTACAGACTGATTCATTTGCCTGTCAACATAACTATTATTGCTCGTCTCACATTCCGCTCTTATAAGTATATCTCTAGTGACACATGATTTCGCTCATCTAGGGGAAATGATGAACAACATAGACTGATGAACAACAACAAAACCAGAAACAAGGAGGCATCGATTGGACTATCGGGCCTCAGAAGGAGGATCGGGGAGGGTGGGGGGAGGGGGGAGAGATCAACCAAAGGTCTTGTGTGCATGCATATGAGCCTGACCAATGGTTAAATTCAACAGGGGGTTGGGGCATCCATGGGGAGCGGTGTGGGATGGGAATGGGGGGATGAGGACAAATATGTGACACCTTAATCAATAAAGAAATTAAAAAAAAAACTGTGGTACATCTACACAATGGAATACTACACTGTGGTAAAAAAGAAGGATCTTTTACCATTTGCAACAATATGGATGGAGATGGAGAACATTATGCTTAGTGAAATAAGCCAGGCAGAGAAAGATAAATATCACATGATCTCACTCATTTGTGTAATATAATGAACAACATAAACTGATGGGTAAAAAATAGATCCAGAAACAGAGAAACATCAATCAGAACGTCAAACTTCAGGGAAGAAATTGTGAGGTAACCAGAAACCCAAGAATGCCTGAGAACGCCTTTCTAGCCACGCTAGCAATCATCAGATGTACGGTAATTTTACCTGGGACAAGAGGGTAAGTATTTTAGTCTTATGCTACTGACCCTTCCTGAGTAAGACCCCTTATGGGGCTGATCCCATGACTAATGTAGTTACCAATAATACCAAACACCTTGGTCATCCAGGAGGCCCATGGGTGGGGCAAGAAAGTATAAATACACAGGGGTCTCCACCCAGCTTCCCTTTTGTATGACACAAAATCAAAATAATGCCCCTTTATGTGTACAATTAAAGAGAGGTTCCTGGCTTGTGTGGACACCAAAGAAAGGGTGTCACTACTATCACTACTTGCCCCCAGTAGAGGTGCAGAAAATGTAACTAAGACATTGTCTATATAAAAAGAAATGAACAGCCAGTTTGAAAGGGAATTGCCATGGACTAGAACAAAGAATATCCTTACATGATATTATTCTACACTGTCATTAAAATTTTTCCCAGATTTGGATCACCCTCACTACTTATAATAGTTCCTCACACCCTTGAGGATAAAAAAACAAAACAAAAACCATCTGTTTGGTGCTTGGAGACAAACTTAACACATTTCTTGGTACTTTAGAATTACATCAGCATAATATACGATTATCCCAAGCAAACTTACTAATTCTTTGAATGTCTGGCAGCAAGTTAAAAAGGACATGTACGGATTTAATCCTTTTCATTGTATAGAGGGCCTCTTGGGAAGGCACCTGAGCATTCTATATTGATCCCTCATACCCTTTAGGCCAAGAGAGACCCTCTTCTCACAATTCAATTGCTCACAACTGTTGCATGAGCTCTTTGTTCATGTCGAGGTTGAAGTCTCATGATGACTGGTGCCATGGATCTGTCTCTCACCCAGTGGGGCGAACTGAGCCCTCCCTGGAGAAGAAACCCGGGTTCCAAAAGATATGTGATCAGTGCTGGGGCCCCGCCAGCAGGCAAGGGGATCCCAAGGCAAGTGCTGGGCATGGAGGCCATGGGGGCATAGGCTACCAAGGAGATAAAACTGAACCTCACGTCACCCTGCTTGGCCCCGGAGGATGGCTGGTTAGCCAGAGACGGGTAAGATTCCTCAGGGAAGGAACAACCTAAGACAGGCACAGTCGCAGAGGGTCCATCAGGAGAGAATTTGGAGATCAACAGAGGTGGGGCACAGACCCTCACCCCCCCGCCCAACAGTGCAGGGGCCTGAACCCTATCCCCTTCTGAGGGAGGTCTCCTGCCCCCATGGCTGCTTCGTGCTTCCCATGCCCAGCTCAGATAAGGACCCAGGTGACCGACAGAGACTTGGTCGACAACAGCTGCCCTCTTACTCCAACAAGAATTGTTTGAGTTGTCTTATACCCATGGTGTGGGGAAGTGGGTTTACAATATCTAAATCCAGCCTACCACCAGGAATGCTCAGGACCTACTCAAGAAGGCAAATAATCCCTTCAACTAATATTTACAGGGTAAAATAAGATTGTTGTTAGAGTAATAAATTTGACAGTAAAATAGTAGTCAAGTTTTCAGGCAAATTTAAATTGGCTAGTTGAAACAAGCAAATATTCTAGAAAAATTAATTGTACTGGACAAAAAGGTGTTCCTAAAGTGTTAACTAAAATTTTTATTGGTACTTCATCTCATGATAAAATTGTGCACCATGTAATGAACCTAAAACAGTAATACTATAGAGCAAAAAATTAAAATGTAAAAGCCATCAAGACTACATTATAAAATTTTCAAAAGCCTCCTAACATTTAATTCAAAAAAGGAGGATATAGTAGAAGAATATCATGTAAGGAAAAATAACCTGTAAGTAAATTTCATCTAGAAAATTAATACTTTAGAAAATTAATTGTAAGGCTAAAAGCAAGACACCCATGGAAAACACACAAGGTGTCAAAACAAGCCAGAGGAAAATCATTTGGGCAAAAAATGAATTAGGATCTCAAGTCAAATTTATAGAAAATATCCCTTTATTAACTTTTGGTCGAGAATATGTTTGTATATTTTCAGAAAACAACTCCAAGACCATGTGGATTCCAGCAACAGAGAGGAATCGACAGGACTACTCCAGCCATGAAGACAGAAGAGAAGCAGTCCAGAGATGGAAGATGCTGACTTGGTCTTCCCATACTAGCAGTTAGCAGATGGGCATCACTGCAGGTTGCCCAGGACCAAACCAGAGAGAGTCGGACCTGTATTACCACCATTTCTCCACCATCCAGAACTGTAATGTCAGTGCTGACATGTACACATAAGGAACTGTTGGACATTGTAATTGGGTCTCAAAAGAACTGTTGGCCCAGAAAGAAACTCACTACAGACTGATTCATTTCCTGTCACCATAACCATTATTGCTTGGCTCATTTTCGGTTCTTATAAGTGTATTTCTAATAGCACATGATCTAGCTCATCTAGTGGAAATAATGAACAACATAGACTGATGAACAAGAACAGACCCAGAAACAAGGAGGCACGGATAAGACTGTCAGGCCTCAGAGGGAGGGTAGGGGAGGATGGGGGTAAAGGGGAGAGATCAACCAAAGGACTTTTGTGCAAGCATATGCGCCTAACCAGCGATTGGGGACAACAGGGGGGTGGGGGCATGTGTTGGGAGGGGTGTGCGATGGGAATGGGGGCATGAGGACAAATATGTGATACCTTAATCAATAAAGAAATTAAAAAAAATACTTTAGGAACAGCTTTTTGTCCAGTACAATTAAATTTTCTTGAATATTCACTTATTTCAATTAGCCAATTTAAATTAATCTGAAAACTTGAGTACTATCTTACTGTCAAATTTTAATACTCTAACAACAAACTTAGTTTACCCTGTAAATATTAATGGAAAGGATTTTTTTTTGCATTCTTGAGTAGGCCCCGAGTATTCCCGATGCTAGGCTGGATTTAGATATAGGGCAGCTGCTGTTGGTCAAGTCTCTATCTGTTGCCTAGATCCTGATCTGAGCTGGGTCAAGCCTGTGTCTGTTACCCGGGTCCCAATCTGAGCTGGGCATGAGAATCAAAGCATCCATGGGGCAGGAGACCTCCCTCAGAAGGGGCTAGGGTTCAGGCCCATGCAAGGTTGGGATGGTGAGGGTCTATGCCCCACCTCTGTTGACCCCCAAGTTCTCTCCTGATGGCCCCTCTGCGACTGTGCCTGTCTTAGGTTGTTCTTTCCTTGAGGAATCTTACCCATCTCTGGCTAACCAGCCATCTTCCAGCGCCAAACATGGTAATGTGAGGTTCATTTCTGTCTCCTTGGTAGTCTATGCCCCCGTAGCCTCCATGCCCAGCACCTGCCTTGGGATCCCACCTCGGCCACCGGTGGGGCCCTGGCACTGATCACATGTCTTGGGGTACCCAGGTTTCTTCTCCATGGGAGGGCCCAGCTCACACCATTGGGAGAGGGACAGATTTATGGTACCAGCCACCACGAGGTTTCAACCTCAGCATGAACAGAAAACTCAGGCAATAGCTGTGGGCAATTGGATTGTAAGAAAAGGGTTCCTCTTGGCAAAAAAGGGCAAGAGGGGCCAATATATAATGCTCAAGTGCCTTCCCAATGGGCCTTCCATACAGTGGAAGGGATTAAATCCTTTCATGTCCTTTTTATATTAGTGCCAATCATTCAAAGAATTAGTTTGTTTGGAATAATTACACAATATGCTGTTATAAAATATCAAAAATTATAATGACATTGTAGAATAATATCATGTAAGGATATTCTTTGCTCTAACCCATGATAATTTAATTTCAAACTGGCTGTCAATTTCTTTTTGTATATACAAGATCTAGTTACTTTTTAATCCTTTCCCAGAAACGAGTAGTGATAATTCCCTACTTCGTTGGTATCCACCCAAGCCAGAAACCTCTTTTTAATTTTACACACAAAGGAGCAGTGATTTGATTTTGTTATACAAAAGGAAAACTGGGTGGCAACACCTGTGTAATTATATTTCCTTGCCCCACCCATGTTCCTCCAGGATAAACCAAGGTGTCTGGAATTATTGATTACTACATTAGGCGGGGATTAGCTCACATAAGAGTTTTTACCCATAAAGGGTCAGGAACATAAATCAAAAATACTTCAGACAAATATTTTCTTATCTCCACCTTCAGAGGCCTAATGCATTGGTTTTCAATTATGGTTTCCAGATATTTCTGTACCTTTTCTGGAGCAATTCTTAAGCCCCATTTAGGGAGCTCCTTTTCTAATTGGGAAAACATGGCCAAAGTCTGCTCTTCCAGTGGGCTTGCTAAGAGCAAGTCATCCATGTAATGAATAATATAACTTTGGGAGTATTTGTCTCTTAAAGGCTGAACAGCTTGAGCCATATTTTGACACAAAGTAGGTCTATTGGCCATTCCTTGAGGTAAAACCTTCCATTGATATCTTTTCCAAGGGAATGGTGAAAAAACAATCTTTAAGAACAATCGCCATTTTCTTTTCGCCTTTTTAGGGATTGTAAATATAGGCGTATTCCAAGGACTATTGGAAGGCTCTATGTGACCAGCTTCTATTTGTTCTTGTATTAATTCATGAATATGACTTAATTTCTCCTGGGTTAATGGCCACTGATCCACCCAGACAGGTCTATCATCTTTCCATTGTATAGGATCAGCATGAGGGTGAGGAGACTGAGCAGTGACCGCTTCTAAAAAGGTTGATATCCTGTCTGAGTTATTAACTGCTTTCCTTTGCAGGTAATGATACATGCTTGTAATCCTTCTAAAATATCCCGGCCCCATAAGTTGACTGCTATTCCAGAGATGACGTAGGGCTGAAACCATCCTGTCTGTCCTTCCTCATCTTGCCACCTTAACACTGTGGTACTACGTTGTGTGTAATCAGGAACTCCTACCCCCTTAACTGAGCCCATAGCTTCTTCTGTGGACCAACTTGGAGGCGAGAATTCTTTGCTGATAACATTAACATCCACACCAGTGTCCACTAGACCCCTAAATTGTTTTTCCTCTATTCATAAATTAATCATAGGAGAGGTTTTGCTAATTTCATATATCCAATAGATATCCGAGCTTCCAAATCCTTACATTCCTCTTTTCCTATTTGTAGCCTCACCATGTTGAACATAAGGTAGGAGTATTATCTGAGCAATTCTTTGTCCTGGAGCAGTTTGCATAACATGATTACATTCCAGTATAACTTTAACCTCTCCTTCATAATCTGAATCAACGACTCCAGGTAGAACAGTTAATCCTTTTAGAGTGTTTCCACTCCTCCCTAAGATTAATCCTAAAGTTCCCTGGTGGTACAGGTCCCCAAATTTCTGTAGTAATAGTTTGCCAAGCAATATCAGGGGTCAAAGTGACTGAAATAGTGTTAAAATCCAGGCTTGTGCTTCCTGGAGTTGCTCGGATGATAGAATTCACTATGGGCCTTGTAGGACAGATTTCCCCTATTGATGATGGAGCTGGGGGATGCCCCTCTGGCCCTTTCCCAGAGATTGACCATGCCCTCTATCTTGATCTAGAGGCTGCCCGTTTCTATGAAATTTTGATTTACAAAAACTGGCCCAGTGGTTCCCTTTCTGACATCTAGGACACCAAGAGATGATTAAATCTGAAGGTGGAGTGTTCACGCCTCTTCCTAGAGCACTACCTTCTGTCCTTCTCGCTTTCCTACATTCCTTTTGGAAATGTTCTGTTTTTCCACACTTATAACACCTCTTATTTCTGTTACTGCAGCAGCAAGTAAATTTGCTTGAAAAGTGCCTGATCCCACATTTTGACACGCTTGAATCATCTCTGTAATGGTAATATTTCTTCTCAGAGGCGTCAGGCATTTCTTACAATCAGCATTGGTTATCAATTACAATCCTTATGATATTTGAAGGAAACCTCTCTTTATTTTCTTCTAAAATAATTTTTCAGGCTACAGAGAGTTTCATTTAACAATCTTTGTCCCATGAAACAATTTCTCTTAAGGTTATGGTGACCACTAGTACGAATTAGATTTAATATTTTACTAACAATCCTCAGTTTATCCTGTAAATACCAGTGAAAGAGATTTAAAAATTTTCAAATTTCTCCTTTTTATTAAGCTAGAATTTGATTATTTTTTAAAAAGAGTATCCCCTTAGGTTTATTTTGCATCCACAGAGGGATCATGGGAGGCCTCCAGTAACTTTCTTAGAATACTTAATCAAATTGCTTACAAAGACATTGGCTTATTCCAAAGGAAATGGTTGGCCTTTGTTATTTCAAGATGGCGGCCCCCAGGGGACTGGCAAGCCATGTGGCCATCATGATGGCTGTCTAATCCATTCTTTTAAAAGACAGCCAAATTTATATTGCAGACAAACAAAAATCTCACTAGCTGTTTCTGGTCTTTATTAGAATTGTTTATAAAAATATTGGCTTTTCATTTAGCTGAAAACCTTGATTATAATTTAAAAAGCTAATTTAGCCGAAACCGGTTTGGCTCAATGGATAGAGCGTCGGCCTGCGGACTGAAAGGTCCCAGGTTCGATTCCGGTCAAGGGCATGTACCTTGGTTGCGGGCACATCCCCAGTAGGGGGTGTGCAAGAGGCACCTGGTCGATGTTTCTCTCTCATCGATGTTTCTAACACTCTATCCCTCCCTCTCTCTTCCTCACTGTAATAAATCAATAAAATATATATATTTTTAAAAAGCTAATTTATTTAAGTAATTAAAGTAGGTATCTTCATTAAAAAAGCAAAGCAAATTTAGTAAATGTTTACATCTGATTCACAAGCCGTAAATTTTGTCTCGATTCTAGCTTAATTAAGAATGCAGGCGGCTACAGGCTTTTTGTCATTTTAAATTCTGCTGTTAGATTATAAGAGATATTTAGTTACTTCATGTTTGCCCTTCTTAGAGGCCAAAACCTTCATAACATTTAAAGTAATATATTTTATAAGGCTTTCCAAGCAATTTCAAGTATATTAGATCTGTTAAATTTAAAAGGATTTCCTTTAAGAAGAAAGAATAAATTTCTTATATTACTCCAGGCGCCCTTGTAGCTTTCCAAGAATCATCTCTCTGTTACAGCCTTGAAATTTTAACATAGAAAAAACCATCAAATATATATATATATATATATATATGATTTAAAGATTATAATACTTTTTATAATTATCTTAAGCTATCAATTAGATATTAAACTAGTTTTTGCATAGAAAAATTTTGGTTGGAATTACAGAATTAATCCTCTTTTTTTTTAATTAGACCAATAATAAGCAACTTATTTTGAATTCCTAATTATTAGAGAAAACACAATATTTTATTTTCTCAAAAATAAGTTCTTATACTTTAGACATTTCATTACCACAACTATATAACTTCTCCCAATTTAATTTGTATTTTGAACTTTTAAATCCGGCAAATCAAATATATTTAATGTTTCCTAGATTAATAACATTTTACATTTTTAAGAGAAATACAAGACATAATCAATTAATAGATTCAATTCTGTCCTCTAGGTTTTTTATGAGGCCAATTTAAACTTTACTTTTTATTTGCCAGTAGCTCTGGAAAACCAGGTTTGGTTTATTTGAATGTAAATTACCACATTTTTCAAAGATGATTCCTGGCAGAATACTAGATTACCTGTCTGCTGGGGGAAGGGCGTCTACCCCTTCCTCCATTAACAAAGGGCGTAGCCAGTTACCTGGGCTACTTATATCTTTATAATTAATACATTATTTATCTATATTTCAACAATTTTTGAGATTCAAATCCAATTCCAATTATTTTAAGGCATTTACATTGGATAAATTCTATAACAAAGACAAATTTACTTATTTTCTTGAAGGCCTTAAAAAATTAACTTTTTAACAAGGTTCATTAGCATTTTTTAAAAACTACTCTTTCTTATGGAAATTTGAATCCTGTTGCTGGAATTAGCTTGAATTTCTTTCAAGAAGACTTTTTCGCCATTTTTCTTAGAAAAAAGAACCAGTTCTAGGTTTCTCATTTTCTATAGCTTTTGCAGAGAGATTCCAGCTGAAGACAATCTAAATGTCCGAAATCGGACCATGCGCACATTCTGTCTTACAGCTAGGTTCTCTCCCCACCAGCACAGAAATTCCAGACACATTTCTAAATTTTTAAGACTTTTTCATGGCGAGAAGGAAATTTTAATTTAGCATACTGGGAGAGTGGTCTTCCATATTGGATTGCCATGTGTCTCTCCCTTCCCCCACATCCTGCTTACTTTGGGGGAAGTTTCAGCAAGAGATCTGGCCGAATTTCTTTTCATGCTTAAAAGATAGACAGATCTTAAATTTTTTCTTTCTTTTTCGCTTTCTGAAGTAATAACTAGCACCCAATTTGGCCAAGATTTGCATTTCCCTGTGAGTTCTTTTATAATTTTTTTTTCTTTTTTTTTTATCAATTTTTTAATTAAGGTATTATATGTGTACATATCTTACCATTGCCCTCCCCACACATCACTCCCATATATGCCCCCACCCCCCAGAGTTTTGCATCCATTGGTTATGCTTATATGCATGCATACAAGTCCTTTGATTGATCTCTTATCTCCCCCACCTCTCCCTAACCTTCCCCTTGTAATTTGACAGTCTGTTTGATGCTTTACTGTCTCTGTATCTATCTTTTTGTTCAAGTTTATAATGTTCTTTATTATCCATAAATGAGTGAGATCATGTGGTATTTTTCTTTCATTGACTGACTTATTTCACTTAACATAATGTTCTCCAATTCCTCCCAGGTTGCTGCAAATGATGAGAATTCCTTCTTTTTTATGGCAGCATAGTATTCCATTGTGTAGATGTACCACAGTTTTCTGATCCAGTCATCTGCTGACGGGCACCTAGGCTGTTTCCAAATCTTAGCTATGGTGAATTGCGCTGCTATGAACATAGGGGTGCATATATCCTTTCTAATTGGTGTTTCTAGATTCTTCGGATATATTACCAGGAGTGGGATTACTGGGTCAAATGGGAGTTCCATTTTCAGTTTTTTGAGGAAACTCCATACTGTTCTCCACAGTGGCTGCACCAGTCTGCAATCCCACCAGCAGTGCACGAGGGTTCCTTTTTCTCCGCATCCTCGCCAACACTTGTCGTTTGTTGATTTGTTGATGATAGCCATTCTGACAGGTGTGAGATGGTACCGCATTGTTGTTTTGATTTGCATCTCTCGGATAATTAGTGACCTTGAGCATGTTTTCATGTGTCTCTTGGCCTTCCTTCTGTCTTCTTTTGAAAAGATTCTATTTAGGTCTGTTGCCCATTTTTTTATTGGATCATTTATCTTCCTTTTATTAAGTTGTATAAGCTGCCTGTAGATGTTGGAGATTAAACCTTTATCAGTGATGCCATTTGCAAATATGTTCTCCCATGCAGTGGGCCTTCTTGTTGTTTTGTTGATGGTTTCTTTTGCTGTGAAAAAGCTTTTTATTTTGATGTAGTCCCATTTGTTAATTTTCTCTTTAGCTTCCATTGCCCTAGGGGCAGTGTCAGTGAAGAATTTCTTTTGGCATATGTCTGACATTTTGCTGCCTGTGGATTGCTCTAGTATTTTTATGGTTTCCCGTCTTATGTTTAAGTCCTGTATCCATTTTGAGTTTATTTTTGTGTATGGCTTAAGTTGGTGATCAAGCTTCATTTTTTTGCATGTATCTGTCCAATTTTCCCAACACCATTTATTGAAGAGACTGTCTTTATTCCATTGTATGTTCATGCCTCCTTTGTCAAATATTAATTGAGCATAGTGGTTTGGGTCAATATCTGGATTCTCTATTCTGTTCCATTGATCTATATGTCTGTTCTTGTGCCAGTACCAGGCTGTTTTGAGAACAGTGGCTTTGTAATACAACTTGAAATCTGGTATTGAGATCCCTCCTACTTTATTCTTCTTTCTCAGGATTGCTGTGGCTATTCGGGGTCTTTTTTTATTCCAGATGAATTTTTGGAGAGTTCTTTCAAGGTCTGTGAAATATGCCATTGGTATTTTAATGGGGAGTGCATTGAATCTATAGATTGCTTTGGGTAGTATGGACATTTTAATGATGTTGATTCTACCAATCCATGAACATGGTATGTTCTTCCATCTGTTTACGTCTTCCTCTATCTCTTTTTTCAGTGTCCTGTAGTTTTCCGTGTATAGGTCTTTTACCTCCTTAGTTAAGTTTATTCCTAGGTATCTTAATTTTTTTGGTGCGATGGTAAATGGGATTGCCTTTTTAGTCTCTCTGTCTGTAAGTTCACTATTGGTGTATAGAAAGGCCATAGATTTCTTGGCGTTAATTTTGTATCCTGCTACATTGCCGAATTCATTTATTAAGTCTATTAGTTTTTTGACGGAGTCTTTCGGATTTTTTATGTACAATATCATGTCGTCTGCAAATAAAGACAGCTTTACTTGTTCTTTTCCAATTTGGATGCCTTTTATTTCTTCTTCTTGTCTAATTGCAATGGCTAATACTTCCAGTACTATGTCAAACAGGAGTGGTGAGAGTGGGCATCCCTGTCTTGTTCCTGTTCTTAGGGGAAATGTCTTTAGTTTTTGTCCATTGAGTATGATGTTTGCTGTGGGTTTATCATATATAGCTTTTATTATGTTGAGGTATGAGCCATCTATTCCCACCTTGTTGAGAGCTTTTATCAAGAAAGGGTGTTGGATTTTGTCAAATGCTTTTTCTGCATCAATTGATATGACTATGTGATTTTTATCTTTCAATTTGTTTATGTGATGTATCACGTTTATTGATTTGCGGATATTGTACCATCCTTGCATTCCTGGGATAAATCCTACTTGGTCATGGTGTATGATCTTTCTGATGTACTGCTGGAGCCGATTTGCTAGAATTTTGTTGAGGATTTTGGCATCTATGTTCATGAGGGATATTGGTCTGTAATTCTCTTTCATTGTGTTGTCTTTATCTGGTTTTGGTATTAGGGTGATGCTGGCTTCATAGAAGGAGCTTGGAAGTGTTCCTTCCACTTGAATTTTTTGGAATAGTCTGAGGAGGATAGGTTTTAGTTCTTCCTTGAATGTTTGGTAAAACTCTCCTGTGAAGCCATCAGGCCCCGGGCTTTTGTTTGCCGGAAGCTTTTTGATGACTGCTTCAATTTCGTCCATAGTTATTGGCCTATTGAGCTGTTTAGATTCTTCTTGATTGATTTTTGGAAGGTTATATTTTTCTAGGAATATGTCCATTTCCTCCAGGTTGTCCAGTTTGTTGGAATAGAGTTGTTCGTAGTATTTTGTAACAATCCTTTGTATCTCAGCGGGGTCTGTTGTTATTTCACCTCTTTCATTTCTGATTTTGTTTATTTGGGTCCTCTCTCTTTGCTTCTTGGTGAGCCTGGCTAGAGGTCCATCAATCTTGTTTATCCTTTCAAAGAACCAGCTCTTGGTTTTGTTGATCTTATGTATTGTTTCTTTGGTCTCTATGTCATTTATCTCCGCTCTGATCTTTGTTATTTCCTTCCTTCTGGTTACACTGGGCTTTTCTTGCTGCTCTTTTTCTAGCTCTTTGAGTTGTAGGGTTAAGTAATTTATTACCATTGTTTCTTCTTTTTTGCAATAGGCCTGTAGAGCTATGAACTTCCCTCTCAAGACTGCTTTCGCTGTGTCCCATAGATTTTGGATTGTTGTGTTTTCATTGTCATTTGTTGCCATGATGTTTTTTATTTCTTCCTTGATCTCTCTGGTGACCCAGTCCTTGTTTAATAGCATGCTGTTTAGTCTCCATGTGTTTGATTTCTTTGGATTGTATTTATTGTAGTTGATTTCCAGTTTTATGCCACTGTGATCTGAGAAGATGCTTGATATAATTTCTATCTTCTTGAATTTGAAGAGACTTTGCCTGTGACCCAGCATATGGTCTATCTTTGAAAATGACCCATGTGCACTTGAGAAGAATGTATATTCTGTGGCTTTGGGGTGAAATGTTCTGAAGATGTCAATTAATTCCATCTGGTCTAGTGAGTCATTTAGGATTGCTGTTTCTTTGCTGATTTTTTGTTTAGAGGATTTGTCCAGTGGTGATAGTGGGGTATTAAAGTCTCCTACTATGATTGTGTTGCTATTAATCTCTCCCTTGATATCCTCCAGGAGTTTTTTTATGTATTTGGGTGCTCCTATATTGGGAGCGTATATGTTTACCAGAATTATTTCTTCTTGTTGGATTTCTCCCTTTAGTATTATGAAGTGGCCTTCCTTATCTCTTGTTATGGCATTTACTTTGAGGTCTATTTTGTCAGATATAAGTATTGCTACCCCAGCTTTTTTTTCATTTCCATTTGCCTGAAAGATATTTTTCCATCCCTTCACTTTCAATCTGTGTGAGTCTCTTGTTCTGAGGTGGGTCTCTTGTAGACAGCATATATATGGGTCGTGTTTTTTTATCCATTCAGCTACTCGATGTCTTTTGATTGGAGCATTTAGTCCGTTTACATTTAAAGTTATTACTGAAAGGTATTTGTTTGCAGTCATATCTATTTTTGTGTCTGTATTCCTTCTTACCTGTTTATTTCTTCTTTTTACAGTATTCCCTTTAGCAATTCTTGCATTTCTGGTTTGGTGGTGATAAACTCCCTGAGGCTTTTTTTGTCTGCAAAGCTCCTGATTTCCCCTTCAATTTTGATTGATAGTCTTGCTGGATATAGTATTCTTGGATTCAGTCCTTTGCTTTGCAACACTTTGTATACCTCCTTCCATTCACTTCTAGCTTGTTGTGTTTCTGATGAGTAATCATTTGACAATCTGATGGGTGTTCCTTTGTAGGTAACTCTCTGTCTCTCTCTTGCCGCCTTTAGGATTCTCTCTTTATCATTTATATTTGCCATTGAAATTATGACATGTCTTGGTGTGGGTCTTTTGGGGTTGATCCTGCTTGGGACTCTCTTTACTTGCGTAACTTTTATCTTTCCCATATCCGGGAAGTTTTCTGTCGTTATTTCTTCAAATAGATTTTCTAATCCCTGCTGCTCTTCTTGTCCTTCTGGCAGCCCTATTATACGCATGTTACTTCATTTCATGTTGTCCCGAAGCTCCCTTAGGCTTTCCTCCTGCTTTTTAATTTTTTTCTCCAATTGCTGTTCAGCTTGAGCTTGTTTCTGTACCTGATCTTCTAACTCACTAATTCGGTCCTCTGCTTCTTGTAATCTACTGTTGAAACTTTCCATGGTGTTTTTGATTGTAGCTATATCACTTTTCATATCTTCCTGATACTTGCATAAGTTGTTGATTTTCTCATCCATCCGATGTATAAATTCCATGACCATTACTCTGAACTCCTTTTCGGTCATGTTGCAAGCTTCATTTTCACTAATTTCCTTTCTTGGCGACTCCACATTTTCTTTCCTCTGTGAGTTATTTCGTTTCCCCATTCTGGCTATTACCAGAAAGCTCAAGCTTCTGTTTGCGTGGACCTGGGCCGTGTGCTGTGGGGACTTCGCTCCACCCTAGTTTCACTGAAGTGCACTGACACTAGGACGTGTGGCTGTCTTTGGTTGGTGGGAACCAGACTTGCCCAGGATCAGTGTCCCCAGTGTTCTGTGTGGTCTCGTGTGCACATTTAGAATCAGGGGCCCTGTCTGCACCACACTGTTGGTATGTGCCGAGAATGAGATCCTTAGCATGTGCCAGGAGTCAGAGTTTCCCTGTGTCTGCACCAAGACTCGAGTGTCAAAGTCTCTGTTGCCTTGTGCGGTTTCTCGTTGAGAATCAGGGTCCCTGTGTGTGCACGCACCAACAATTGGGGTCGCTGGCTCTTAGTGTGAATGCGCTGTGAGTCAGGGATCCCAGGCAGCTGTGTCCGGCGTGCCAAATTCCCTGAAGTGGGGCTGCGTCCTGTGTGTGCTCTCTCTACTGAGCCAAACCGGCTAGAGCGCACATTCTTAAAAACCTGAAGGTGAGCCGGCTCAGTGCACTCTCCCAAAGTCCCAGAAGGGGGGCGGAGTCCGTCCTGGGCGCCAAATTCCCCAAAGGGAAGCCCCTCTGTGCACGCTCTTAAGAATCTCCGAAGGGGGAGCTGTGACCCGCGAGCCAAATTCCCCCAAATTCCCCGAAGGGGAGCTCTCTGTGCGCACTGACAGATTTCCCTGACGGGGAGCTGCTTCTGTCCCGTGCACGAGCGCGCGCCAAATTCCCTAAGAGGGAGCGCGTCCCTGCGCAAAGCTCGGCAGCTTGGGCCAGGGGCGGGTCTATCAGTTACTATGGCGCTGTCTGTGCGCGCGCCCGTGAGCAGCTTGGGCGAGGGGCGCGTCTATCAGTTACTATGGCGCTTTCTGCACGCCTGTGGGCGCTCAGCAGCTTGGGGGAGGGGCGGGTCTATCAGTTACTATGGCGCTATCAGCGCCTGCGAGGAGGGGGATAGGCTCTTTGACTCACGGAAATCTGCCGGGAAGTCTGGATTCTTGTTGTTTGTCTGAAGCTGTGATAGCAGTTCTCTGTCCCCAGTGGCTGCAGGGTCCTGGTTTGTGTTAGAAGCCAGGATCCGAGTCTCAGGCAGCTCTGTTTCCCAAGATGGCGTGGTCTCTGCGTCCGCACCAGCCGCCGAGAAGTGTCCGCTTTGTGCGCGGGGTTCCGCCGTCTAGGGCTGCCCTGTTCGGGAGCCCCTTGGAAGACCTGCAGAATCTAACTGACCCTATCTCATACACACACACACACACCACACACATCTACACTCTCCTCTATGGGTTCCTCACTCACACTCTCTCTCTCCCTACCTTCCTGCTGGTCGCCATCTTTTCGAATTTCTCTTTTATAATTTTTAAATGAAATCTTAAGTAATCTCATTGTGGGAGAACAGATAGCCCTGCTCTCTCCAGCCACCTTTGAATTTCTCCACACCAGAGGCAGTTTCAGCAGTGGAGTTTGATTTCTTATTACAGATTTTAAATTCCAAATACAAACTAAGACTTTAATTTGAACAAGAAACCACATTCTTGAAGTATGCAAACCAAAAGTCTATAATAAAGTTTACTTTATATTTATAACCTAATTTTTTCCCATTAGCCTGGCTAAAAAAAGACGTTCCCATCCTACTTACAGATCGCGACTCTGCAGCTGGTCATGGGCTTTTGCATGTGGCTGAACCTCACTCACCTTTTTTTGGTCAATGTTCCACACCTTTTCTTGGTGTACTTTTTCCTTCCTTTGCTCTTAGGTGAAAAATACCTTCTCCTCCAGATGTCCCGTGGTCAGGCACCAGATATGGGAACCCTTTTCACATCCCGTGTGGTTCAGGAGAAGGGCCACACACAAATGAAAGAGACTAGAAGAAATTTAATTTGGCGATATGGGGGGCCAGACGGGAGCCCACCTCTAGTGGGAGGACTGCCGCTAGGCCCTGGCCTTGCTATCCCTTTTATTGAGACTATGGGATACAGCCATTACCCTTAAGCAGGTTTGGGATACACCCATAGCCCTTAGGCAGGTAATAAGCAGATTATCATATCAGTAAGGATTTACATGATTACAAGATGGGGAAGTTGCCTGTTACCATTGTTTCAATTAGATAGGGAGTGGTTGGCTCTGACCTTTCAGAGCTGCAAGGTTGATCAGCCTTTTACATCTTTTCTATTAGTGAGACAATGTTCGGTTTCCAGCATATATGTTTTATATTGCCTTAGGGCAGTGATGGTGAACCTATGACACATGTGTCAGCACTGACATGCATAGCCATTTCTGATGACACATGGCCGCTGAGGCGGCCGCATGCCGAGGATGAAAGATTTGCGAAATAATGTTTTTTCCTCAAAGTGACACACTACCTGAGTTATGCTCAGTTTGTTGGCGAAGTTTGACACACCAAGCTCAAAAGGTTGCCCATCACTGATATAGACTATCCTATCTAATAAAGAGGCAATAGGCAAATTGACTATCATGCTGTCATAAAGATGGTGGCCCCCACAGCAGAGGTGGTGTTTCCCTAACACAAGATGGCTTCACCCACAGCAGAGGCAGGGTTTCCCTAACACAAGATGGCTGCACCCACAGTGGAGGCCGAGTTCCTGTAAGGAGCCTTAATGAGCAATCAGCAGGGACCTGAGGCTGCATGGTGCTGGGCCGGGGCAGAGGACCTGAGTCTGCGCTCCCCCCCAGTGGGGCTTGATAGGCCACACCCCCCGCTCCGGCATCAGGCCGGGGAACCTCAGGCCATACCCCCACCCCAGCACCAGGCCGTGGGACCTCAGGCTGCATCCCCTGCCTGGTAGGGCTTGATGGGGGAACTGAGGCCATGCCCGCAGCCCCAGCACAGGGCCAGGGGACCTGAGGCTGTTCCCCCCAACCCGGCGCCAGGGGATCTGAGGCTATGCCCCCAGCCCAGTGGGCTTGATGGGGGATCTCAGACCATGCCTACTGCCCAGTGGGGATTGATGGGGGACCTCAAGGTACCCCCCCCCAGCTGGTGGGGCTTGATGGAGGACCTCAGGCCATGCCCCCCAACCCAGGCCAGGGGGACCTCAGGCCATGCCCTCTGTCCAGAGGGGCTTGACGGAGATCTCAGGCCACACCCCCACCCGGCAGGGCTTGACGGGGGACCTCAAGACACATCCTCTACCCTGGTTCCGGGCCCAGGGACCTCAGGCCATGCTATCTGCCCTGGCACCGGGCCAAGGGACCTCAGGCTATGCCACCCTGTCCCAGCGCCAGGCCAGGGGATGTGAGGGTGCACTGGGGGACCTGAGGCTGTTCTCCCTGCCCAGTGTGTGCCAGGGTTCCTGAAACTGCACCCTTACCCAGCGTCGGGCCAAGGGACCTGAGCCTGCGACCCCCGCCTGGCAGAGCTTGACAGGGGTGGGGCTGGCTGGGTTTGGATCTTGCCCAATGAGGGTGGGGCCGGCTGGGTCTGGGTCTCGCACAATTTTGAGGCACCGTGGGTGGGCAGGGACTTGACTCTGGGTCCCACAGCGTGCCCCAGACTCTGACAGGAGGAAGATTTTCATATACATTTTACGAATTTCCTTTCATCTCTGACACTTCTATTATAGAGAAAGGGCAAATAGCAATATTAAAATATTTCCTCGAATTAATACCCCTTTATTGTGCATGAATTTCATGCACTGGGCCACTAGTTATATCTATAAGATGTATTATGTAAGCTTCATGGTAACCACAAAGCAAAAACATGCAGTAGATATACAAAAGATATAAAGAAAGTAATCAGAGCACACCAATATTTAAAGTCAGTAATTCACCAAGGAAAGCAGCAAAAGAGAGAGAAAGGAACCAAGTGAACTACAAAATAGCCAGGGAATAATAAGATGGCATTAGTAAGTCCTTACTTATCAATAAATAATTTAAATGGATTAAATCCTTCAATCAAAAAACATAAAGGGGCTGGATGTATTAGAAAAAAGACCCAGCTATACGCTGCCTAAAAGAGAGTGACTTCAGACATAGGCTCAAAGTGAAGGGGTGTTAAAAGATATTTGATACAAGTGGAAACAAAAAGAATGCAGGGGAAGCTATATTTATATCAGACAAAATAGACTTTAACCTTTTGCACTTGGATGTTGAGTGTGACTCGACACGGTTAGCATTAGAATAAAGGAATCGAGAAAAAAGCAAGCGAGTGCAAAGGGTTAACTCAAAAGCTGTAATAAGATACAAAGGTCATTATATTATGTAAAAGGATTGGAGCACCTAAATATTATTAAGCAAATATTAACAGACATGAAAGGAAAAATAGACAATACGACAATATTAGGGGACTTCACTACCCCACTTTCCACAATGGATAGATCATTCAGATAGAAAATCAATAAGGAAATATTGGGCTCTATTCCAGATGAAAATAACAGACATCTACAGAATCTTCCATACAAAAGTGTAAGAATACATATTCTATCAAGCACACAAGGAATATTCTCCAGAAGAAATCATATGTTAGGTCAAAAATCAGTGTTAGCAAATGAAGGAGGTGAAATAATCTGAAGTATCTTTTCCAACCACAATGGTATGAAACAAGAAATCAATAATAGGAGAAAAACTATAAAATTCATAAATATCTGGGTATTAAAAAATGCACTCCTGAAAAATCAATGGGTCAAGGAAAAAATCAAAAGGGACCAATCTTGATACCAATTACAATGAAAATACAACATATAAAAATCAATGGGATGCTGCAAAAGCAGTTCTAACAGGGACATTTATGGAACCTACATTAAGGAAAAAGAAGGACCTCAAATAACCTAACTTTATACCTCACGGAGTTAGAAAAAGAAAAACAAACTAAGCACAGAGTAGGCAGAAGGAAAAAAATAACGAAGATCAGAGTAGAAATATTGAAATAGAGACCAGAAACACAATAGAAAAAGATCAATGAATTCCTGCCATTTGTGACAACATGGATGTAGCTTAAAGCAAAAGAGATGAAAAAGAAACAACCTAGGTGTCTGTCAACAGATAAGTAGATAAAGAAAATATTGTATATAATAGAATATCTACACTAATAAAAGAGTAAGATGCAAATTGACCATACCTTAGTGATGCCCACCAGCCAATCAGGAGTGAGTATGCAAATTAACCAAAAAAAGATGGTGGGTTAATTTGCATTTGCAGGCACCGAGCAGCTGGAGGCAGGGCTTGTTTCGTTGCCATGGTGACAATGCAGGCGTTCCACATTGCCCCAGCCACTCTGGGCCTCCAGGCAGCATGGGAAGGTGGAAAGGCAGCTCCGGCCGGAGCAAAGGCGGTGCCGGCAGCCAGTGGAAGGAAGGCCCATTCTTGCACGAATCTTCATACATCAGGCCTCTAGTGTAATATATAATGGAATATTGTTCAGGCATGAGAAAGAAGGAAATTTTGCCATTTGTGGCCATATGGATGAACCTTGAAGGCATTTTGCTAAGTGAAATAAGTCAGACAGAGAAAGACAAATCCTATATGGTCTCACTTATATGTGGAATTTAACAAAGCCAAACTCATAGAAACAGAATAGAGTGGGTAGTTGCCTGATGCTGGGGATGAGGAAAATTGGGAGTTGTTGGTCAAAGGGTACAAGGACAGTTATAAGATAAATATGTTCTGGAGATATAATATTCAGCAGGGTGACCACGGTTAACAATATTATATTATATTATAAAAGAGGCCCAGTGCACGAAATTCTTGCTCCGGGTCGGTGGCAGTCCCTCAGCTCAGCCTGCATCCTCTTGAAGTCCAGGACTCCTCACTCCTGACCGCCCACCTGCTCGCTGCTCCTTAGTGCTGCCACAGATGTGAAAGAGGCTCCTGCTGTGCTCACCAGCCATGAGCCCAGCTCCCGCTGTGGGAGCGCACTGCCCCTGGTGGTCAGGGTGCATCATAGCAACTGGTCATTCTGGTAGTTCTTCCATAACTGTCACTTAGGCTTTTATTATATAGACTAGAGGCCCAGTGCATGAAATTCGTGCATGGGGGGGTGTCCCTCAGCCCAGCCTGAACCCTCTCCAATCCGGGACCCCTCGAGGGATGTCTGAATGCCCGTTTAGGCCCGATCCAGTAAGATCGGGCCTAAACGGGCAGTCGGACATTCCTCTCACAATCCAGGACTGCTGGCTCCCAACTGCTTGCCTGCCTGCCTTCCTGATTGCCCTTAACTGCTTCTGCCTGCCAGCCTGATCACCCCCTAACCACTCCCCTGCCAGCCTGATTGATGCCTAACTGCTCCCCTGCCAGCCTGGTCACCCTTAACTGCCCACCCCTGTAGGACTGGTCACCCCTAACTGCCCTCCCCTGCAGGCCTTGTCCCCCACAACTACTCTCCCCTGCAGGCCTGGGTCCCCCCTAACTGCCCTTCTCTGCAGGCCCAGTCGCCCCCAACTTTCCTCCTCTGCCAGCCTGGTCACCCCTAACTGCCCTCCCCTGCTGGCCTGATCGTCCACAACTGCCCTCCCCTGCTGGCCTGATTCCTCCCAACTGACCTCCCCTGCTGGTCATCTTGTGGCAGCCATCTTGTGTCTACATGGGGGCAGCCATCTTTGACCACAAGGGGGCAGCCATCTTGTGTGTTGGAGTGATGGTCATTTGCATATTACTCTTTTATTAGATAGGACAGAGGCCTGGTGCACAGGTGGGGGCCAGCTGGTTTGCCCTGAAGGGTGTCCTGGATCAGGGTGAGTGTTCCCTTGGGGCGTGGGGTGGCCTGGGTGAGGGGCCCGTGGTGGTTTGCAGGCTGGCCATGCCCCCTGGTGACACAAGCGGAGGCCCTGGTATCTGGTATTTATTTATCTTTTATAATTGAAACTTTGTAGCCTTGAGTGGAGCCAAGCCTCCTGTTTGCTCTGTGGCCGTAGCCATTTTTGTTGGGATTTATTTATCTTCTATAATTAAAACTTTATAATGGAGGCCAAGGCAGGCCAGGGCTGTGGAAGCTTTGCTTCCTCCATCACCGGGGGCAACCCAAGTCTCCTGCTCTCTCCAGCCTCATGGCTGCCACCATTTTTGTTGGGATTTATTTATCTTCTATAATTGAAACTTAGTAGCCTTGAGTGGAGGCCTGGACCTACCAGGGTGTGCGGAAAGCTTGGCTTCCTCCATTGCCTGGGAAACCCAAGCCTCCTGCTCACTCCGTGGCTGCAGCCATCTTGTTTGGGTTAATTTGCATACTCGCTGCTGATTGGTTGTTGGGCTTGGCTTGTGGGCGTAGTGGAGTGATGGTTAATTTGCATATTTTAATAGATAGTACTAGAGGCCCGGTGCACAAAATTCATGCACTGAGGTGGGGGGGGTCCCTCAGCCCGGTCTGCACCCTCTCGCAATCCAGAACCACTCAGGGAATGTCCATGGGGAACGGGCCTAAGCTGACAGTTGAAAATTTCTCTCCCAGTCCGGGACCCCTTGCTCCTTACCGCCCACCTGCTTGCTGCTCCTTACCACTCGGCTTGCTGCTCCTTAGTGCTGCCATGAAGGCAGGAGAGGCTCCTGCCACAGCCACTGTGCTCACTAGCTGTGATCTCTATCTTTCTGTGTAGTTGTCTGTTGGCCAACTGCTCTCTTCCTTCTCACTTAGGGCGAGCAGCATGTGAGGGCAGAGTGCACTGTCATGGAATGCAGAGGGCTGCCCGGAGCTGAGGGGAGTGGCCAGGCTCACCTGTGAGAGGTGGACACAAAGGACACTATCTCACCCAATTGTGGGGTGGGCTGGCTGGCCTTCATCTGCCTGACCCCACCCAGGGAGGGACTGAGCAGGGTGTCCACCTCTCCACTCTCCATCCTTCCATCTGTGATACCTGTCACCCTTGCCAGGCCTCCCCCAAAGTGAGTTCAGCTCAATCCCTGAATGTAAAAGGGCACGGGTGGGGGGCTCCACTCCAGTGCCACCTGATTCCCAGTGACAGGACCTGGTTAACAGGACCTGATCTCAGGACGGTGGCCACAGTTGCAGAACATAGATCTGTTTCAAGAAAAGTTGGGAATGCAGACTTTCGTATTAGCCCCTATTCCAAAAGGTGGCAGTTTATTCACATTGTGGCAAAGACACCTTCAAGAGTAACTTAAATGGATAAAGTCAGGGTGGCTTGAACCTGTCCCAGGCCACAGGCACAAGCACTGATGCCCAGGACTGTGGGTCAGGTGGCTTGTCCCTCTCCCAGGCCACAGGCGCAGGTGCAGCTGTTGGCGCCCGGGACCACAGGGCAGGCAGCTTGTCCCTCTCCTGGGCCACAGCCTGGCTGGTCCCCATTCATTTCTTGTGAGCTCATTTGTGCCTGGCTGGTCCCCATTTCTCTCTCCCCAGTGTTGATTGTCTGAGCATTTCCAGCGCAAGGGCATGAGGGCGTGAGGGCATGACGACCATTTGTATATTAGCTCTTTATTATATAGGACTAGAGGCCCAATGCATGGATCCGTGCACAGAGAAAGGAAATTAATTAGAAGAAATATTTTACTGTCCAGGGAAGGACCTCGTGAGGTTGGCCAGCAGGGGAGGGACCACGGGAGGGCTCCAGGGCATGTCCAGCATGTCTCACCCAGTCCCGATCATCCAGACCCCAGCAGCAAGCTAACCTACCGGTCAGAGCATCTGCCCCCTGGTAGTCAGTGTGCATCATAGCAACTGGTCGAATGGTGGAACAAATGGTAGGACACTTAGCATATTAGGCTTTTATTAAATAGGATTATATAGGATACTTAAAAGTTGCTAAGAGAATAAATCAAATGTTCTCACCACACACACACACACACACACACACGGTAAGTATGTGAAGTGATATTAATTAATCCTATTGTCATTATTTAGTGCTAAATACATGTATCAAATCATACTTTTATACACCTTAAACTTACATTATATGTCAATTATACCTCAGTTAAAGCTGGAGAAAAAAGAGAATTCAGTGAAGGATAGTATACTTTTATTATAATGCTATAAATTGGTATAACTTTTTTTGGAAAGTAAATTAGCAATATTAATAAAGCCATGAATTATGCATACCCTTTCAACCAGTGATCCAAAATAATCCAAAATAAAAAAGAAAATGCTCGAAGTCCATCTGTGTGAATCACTGCATCATTATTAACAGGGAAAAAAATATTGGATCTAATTGAGATGTCCAACTGGAGAAAAATGGGTTAGTAAATTATAGTGCATCTAATACTGAATATTATACAGTTATTAAATATGATGATTAATAACATTTTGGCACAAGCTCATAATTTAAAAAGTTTTAAATATAAACTTACTCAGTGACATTTTAATAGCATTTAATAGGTTCCAAATTCAGCACATAAAAATTATCTTCTCTACTACCTCCCCCCCCATTTTAACCATCCCTAAGCAACATTCATACCCACTCTGTTCCTTACAATGACTAATTGCACTACCATGCATTCAGCCACCTAAGCTAGAAATCTGAAAATTATTTTTAATTCCTCTGTCCTCATCATCACCATAGACAATCACTCATTTACACTTTCTGACATGCAAATTTTTTTTTCTTTTTGTCTACTTTGAATTAGGCCTTCATTGTCTTTCAGGAAACTTTAAAAATAGCCTGTTGTTTTATTTGGTTTCTCAATCTAGATTTTCTCTCTCCAGACCTTGAAAAAGCCTGCTGCCAATTCTTGACCCAAAATATAAATTTGATTATGCCATTCTTTTGCACAAAATCCTTCAGTGACTTCTCATCCCCTATAAGAGATTTTTCTTAATACCTGATTCTAATGTGTACAATTTGACCTAAATGTAGGAGCATGTTGGAGCTGGCACATACCACTTTACAGGATCCCAATATGAGCATCTCTTCTCAATTCTGTATTCACTGACATGTTGGAAGCTTGAAATTGGCCATGACAATGTTATTTATACCACACAATTTGGCAAATCCTATATATTAGGGCTTTCTGGAGAGCAGGGTGTTAATTTATCAGCACACCATTGCCCCAACCTACTTTTCCAGGTTTATCTTTCATTTACTTCCCAAATGAAACATCTTTGTTCATCCCACTCTCTTTTCCTTTACTTAACTTTCCCAATTCTTGGCCTTTGCTCAATCTGTTCATTTTGTCAGGAGCACTCTCTTCCTACCCCTTGTCCTTACCTATCTATGAAAATCCTACTTATCCTTCATACCCAACTCATAAGCTTCTCCTATAAATGTTACAATATATCCCTCCCGAACCACCAACCTGAAACATATCTCTCCCCCTATATTACCAGAGCTTTTGTTACTCTCATAAAAACTGTTGGTCTTCTTTGCTACTTCATTATGCATGTAGCTGCTTTCTTTACAAATGTGTGACTGTTTGGACAACCAAGACAATTCTATATTCATCTTGCTTTCCTCCACAGCACCCAACAGAATGCTTTGTACCATAGAAAGTGATTAATAATAATAATTGAATTTAAATGGACTAAAAAGAAAACCATGACTCATGATCTTATCATGGTGTAAATCTTCCAAATGATAAAGAGAAAAAAATAATGTAATGGTTGCAAAACAGAACAAATATTTCTGTTTTAAATCACTATTCTGATCATTTCTTATTAATTCAAATACATATTTTTCCAGCTTTCATGATGCAATGTGGTATTAAATATTTTTCGTGAACTTGATAAAGAATTATTTATATGAAAATATTTTACATAAGCAATTTGGCATTCATCCAGACTTATATAATTCATGTCCCCCTTCAATTTAGCTATTGTTGATATCTTCATGATTTTTAAACAACTTACACTTACCAATATTCATTTTTCTACTTTTTTATCATTTGGTCAATCTTTTATTACAGTGACAGACAGCTTCAGAAGTACAGAAAGTTGATTTATAAATGGGTTACCAATACATTGGCCTTTGGACTCAACTACTTTATCTACTTGGAAGTCTGGACTGTGCAGTTTTTAATGGAAAATAGTTTTAATTACATTTTTTTCTCATTGCAAAATCAATAGGTTCTCATTAACTAGAAAGAAAAGATGCAGATAAGTAAAAGGAAGCATCAAAAATGACCTACTATTCCATATACCTAGAGAGAAATACAAATGTATATCCTTTCCCTTCATATACATTTAGTTTTCTCATTCATTCATCATTCTTTCAATATTTATGTGCCAAGAAAGTTTCTAGGTCTTAGAGATATCTAGCCTCACTTTTAAGGTTATAACATTCTGAAAATTCAACCCTATATTACAAAATATTTCTCCTTTGATTTGTGGGACCATAAACTGTTCCTAGATGTATGTGGACTTTACTAGTAGTAATTGCTCTGCCTATTCCTTTTTTTGCTTACTCTATGTAAGAACTCCGGTAATTTCCTGTCTTGCATACATGGATCAGTATTCAGCCAAAGACCTATGGGTTACCCTCACATATCTCCAAAGCCATTTCATCTCCTTTGTGTAGCTCTCTATTCTCCAGCAATATGTTCCTCAGATTTTTACCCCCTTGGTTTTCCTGGGTTTCTATTTATAGCTTCTTAGCTCAGCAAGACTGCAGACTCTGATTTGGTTTCTCTCCCCCCCATCTCCCCTCCAGAGATGCAACCTAGAAACAGCTCCCAGGAAATAAGCTGGTAAAGTAATAGTGCTTACCTTGTTTGTTGTCCTTTTGTCAGGGAAAACATTCCTGACTGTTGTCTAATGTTTTATTTTTTTTTCTGGTTTCTTACTGCTTAAAGCAGGAGGGCCAATTTTATTCTCATTACTCCACGTTGATTGACATTTAGGTTTTGAAAAGATTACTCTGGCTGCTGTATTGAGAATAGACTGAAAGGGAGAAAGGTGTAGCAGGGAGATCAATTACAACACAATTATGTAAAAGTCCAGGCTAGATAAAATGATGTCTTCAATCTGGGTGGCAGTGATGGAGGTTGAGAGGACTAGTCACAATTTGGATATACTTTGAAAGTAGAGGGATTTCCTTACAAACTAAGAATTATGAGAAACAGAGGAATTAAGAATGACTAAAATATTATTAACATTAGTTTTCTGATTTATTTCATGGTTATTAATTTATGTGGAGTTGCTAGCTCTTTATTTACTTTAATCACTTATTTTCTTAGAAAATTGTTCACTTGATTGAGGTTTTCAAATGTATTAGCATAGACATAAATATTCTTGACTTCCTCAACTCTCTAACTGTAATTATACCCACTTTTTCATTTCTAAAATGTGCAATGAGTTTTTCTCTGTCTTTTACTCTCAACTGGATTACCAGGGCTGTGACTATTTTAACGCAAATCTGTCACACAGTACATAAAAGTTATTAACTATAATAGAATCAGGAATCCACAACATGGTATGGGAAACTCCATCAGAGTGATGTCCTTTGAATGTATAAATTAAATCTAGAAGTCTTTTTCAGCTGACTCTATATCCAGAGGAAGGCAACAAAAACAAAGATCTTACATGTATACAGCACTTTGTAGTTTATACAATGAACATTCACATCATTTTCTTTTATTATATTAACTACCCCATGAAGAAAACATTTTTTTCAGTGTTTTATAAGTAGAAACTGAGACTCAAAATGGTAAATTCCTTTGTCTAATATCATTTCTAGCATGTGGCAAAACCTATGCTTTTTCCACCCAATAACATTATGCTTTCTGTATAAGGGGGTATGTATATGCTGCTGCTGCTGCTACTGCTGATGGTGTGTGTGTGTGTGTATAAACATGTAGATGTTTGTAGTTATTTATAGTTTTCTTGTGCTTTTGCCATTAAAATATGAACTGGGATTATGGTTTATAGAACCACAGTAAAGATGAAAATAAAAGGTTTCTGATTCTGTATAAACTAATTTTTCATGCATTAAAATGTCCTGAAATTTCTACTCTTTTTGTATTAAAAACTCATCCTCTCTAATAAAATGGTAATATGCAAATTAACCATCACTCCGCTACATAAGCCACGCCCACCAGCCAAGCCACGCCCATCAGCCAATCAGGGCGAGTATGCAAATTAACCCCAAACCAAGATGGCTACAGCCACAGTGAGCAAGGTTTCCCAGGTAACAGAGCAAGCCAAGCTTTCCGTAGCCGTTGCAGGCCTAAGCCTCCACTCAAGCTATAAAGTTTCAATTATAGAAGGTAAACAAATTCAAACAAATGGCGGCAGAATGGAGCTTGAGAGAGCAGGCCAGGGTTGCTGGCGGCAACAGGGGAAGCAAAGCTTTCCCCACATCCTGGCCGGGCTCAACCGCTTAAGGCTACAAAGTTTCAATTGTAGAAGGTGAATTAACTGCCACAGAGATGGCTGCTGCCCCGGAGGGAGCAGCAGGCTTGGCTCCGCTCCAGGCTACAAAGTTTCAATTGTAGAAGGAAAATAAATTCCAGATACCAGGGCCTCCCCTTCTGCAAACCACCACAGGCCCCTCGCTCAGGCCGCCCCACGCCCCAAGGGAACCCCACCCTGATCACCCTTCAGGGCAAACCAGCTGGCCCCCACCCCTGTACCAGGCCTCTATCCTATCTAATAAAAGAGTAATATACAGATTGGTCATCACTGCAACACACAATATAGCTGCCCCCTTGTGGTCAAAGATCCTGCCCCCATATGGACACAAGATGGCCACCACAAGATGGCCAGCAGGAGAGGGAAGTTGGGAGGCACCCGGCCTGCAAGGGAGGGCAGTTGAGAGGGACCAGGCTTGCAAGGGAGGGCAGTTGGAGGTGATCAACCCTGCAGGAGAGGGAAGTTAGGGGTGACCAGGCTGGCAGAGGAGGGAAGTTGGGGGCAAACAGGCTGGCAGGGGAGCAGTTAAGCATCAACCAGGCTGGCAGAGGAGTGGTTAGGGGGTGATCAGGCTGGCAGGCAGAAGCGGTTAGGGGCAATCAGGAAGGCAGGCAGGCAAGCAGTTGGGAGCCAGCAGTCCTGGATTGTGAGAGGGATGTCCGACTGCCCATTTAGGCCCAATCCCACTGGGCAGTCGGACATCTCTCCAGGAGTCCCAGATTGGAGAGGGTACAGGCTGGGCTGAGGGACAACTCCTCGCCGTGCACGAATTTCGTGCACCGGGCTTCTAGTCCTATATAATAAAAGGGTAATATGCAAATTGACCCCAACAGTAGAATGACCGGTCACGACCAGTCGCTATGACACAGACTGACCACCAGGGGGGAAAATGCTCAACGCAGGAGCTGCCCTCTGGTGGTTAGTACACTTCCATGGGGGAGCGCCGCTCAGCCAGAAGCTGGCTCATGGCTGGCCAGTGCAGCAGCGGTGGTGGGAGCCTCTCCCAGCACCGTGGCAGTGCTAAGGATGTTTGGCTAATAACTTAGGCTATTAGTCAGACATTCCCTGAGAGCTTCTGAGCTGCCAGAGGGATGTCTGACTACAAGCTTAGGCCCGATCTTGTGGGGAGTGGGCCTAAGCCAGCAGGTGGACATCCCCTGAGGGCTCCCGGACTGTGAGAGGGTGCATGCTGGGCTGAGGGACAATGCTCCCCCGCCTGCCCCTGATCCCGAGTGCACGAATTTTCATGCACTGGGCCTCAGGTCTATTATAAAATAAACTTTTGAATATTAAATTTGTAATTAGGTATAATGAAGCTATTCATCATGAAGTTGGAGTAACTTGAAATATTTAAACCATTGTACACCTCTGCTTTATATGTGTTTATCTCCCGATGCACCTAAATGGGGATATTTGTGAGTGAAACAAAAAACACAAATTATTTTGAAGCATATTGGAGTAAAATATGACTCTGATGACAGAGAACAGTGTAAAAAAAGGAAAGAGAGAGAAGAAAAGAAGTGCTTGGTTTTTAGCAGCTCCCTATATACATTTATTCTTACTGAGTACTGGAAAATAATAATCCTGGCACATGACTGGATCTCATCCACCCACAGGTGCAGTAATGAATTAAAATTAAAAATACCATTTTTGAAAAAGCACCTTTTAAAATGATAGCATAGCACTCTCATATTCTAAGGCACAGTTTGTTTTCTATGCTTATATTTAGTTGTTGCAGTTCAAAATTTCCACATATGACTAATTTAATAGCATTTTTAATTTATTTTTAAAATGCTATATACCAGACAGCCATCTCAATAATTTTATATTATCACAAGGCATCAAACAATAAAGTAATTTCATTGTATTTTGGAAGACACATAACACATTGAATCTATGAGTCAGAGAATACAGTTTGCAAAGAACAAAGCAATTTACAAAAATGTTCATATATTATCTTTGCCAATTTGAGGCTATTTTCAAAAGTAAAACACATGATCCTCATTTTACATTGTGCCATGTAGATCTGGCTTATGTTTTAGTTACATATAGAGAGCAAATTGACCTAAAATTCTTTATGTTCCATATATAGACATCACTGAGATCCTTTTAATTTAAAATCTTTGCTTGCTTTATTTATAAATCTCCAGAAGTATAAACAAGACCCACTCACTTATATATTCAGTATCTAGAAGACAGTATATTGTGTGAACCTGCAAGGGGAGGTTGATTTACATGGTAATAGGCATCATGTCACATGCACTATATTAACTGAAATGACTACTTTGTGTAAGATCAATAATAGGGAATAGTCAGCCTCACTAGTACTATGTCACAGCTGGAATGATGATGATGAGTGATAGTTCTCAGAAATAATTGATTAGGCTAATTTCTATTATTAAAATATTCCTGGAAACACACACAATCACTTTTTTAAAAAATTTCATGTTTACTTAGTCCTGCCTGTGCTTTTTGCCAATAATTCTACCATCTGTCCTGTGGGAGATGTTTGCAAAAATGTTTGCATTTCCCTTATGTCCCCTACAAACCTTTGTTTCACCACAATAATGAAGGGAACAAATGTTCACATTTCCAAAGGTTTACCATTTTCAAGAAAAACACAAAAGCTCAACTGAAATGAGTGTTCATTTGCTGGCAGGTAGCCAAATACAAACAGATGTTCAGTTTTTGTTAATTGATGTTTTGTGTTTTTGTTTTTTTTTTATGAGCCTGATGCCACTTAGAAGAACACATTTTGGTTTTAGACATGGATTGATTCCTAGCATCAGAATTATATGTTATGAAAGGAATGATTAACCAGTCATTTCCTAGCTTATCTAAAAGGCGATGCACTCCCTGATGTTTGAGATTTTAAGAACAAAATTGTGTGTTGTCCCAAGTGGCTATAGAAAGAACAGCCCTAGACACAAGGCCTAGATCCCACCCCTTCATCACTAACTCCTTGTGTGACCATGGGTAATCATCTTCCCTCTCTAGGTCTTAATTTCCTGTGTGTGTTATGGCAAATACTATCTAATATTATGTAAATCTTAAACCTACTTTTATGTCTTAATACTCATGAGGAAAATATTGACAGTTTAGTGTTCATTAGAATTAAATTCTTAATATATGAGTTCATCTTTATTCTCTTTATCAACATGGACATCTCAATTTGTACACCTGCTAGGAGGTTAAAAAAATCCCAATGAAAGAGATAATGGTGTAACAGGGAATAAAAATTTTATACTACTATGACTAATTATAGAATAGAACAAAAATAAGAATCCCCTCACAAAGCAAACTTATAAAAAATCTATGTAATGCAACCCATATTAATCTCAGTAAATGTTAAGCTCAGCTTGTTACTCCAACCTGATTTTTCTTCTCCAAACTAGAGCCTACAAAATTCAATGGTTCTCAACCTTTCTAATGCCGCAACCCTTTAATACAGTTCCTCATGTTGTGGTGACCCCCAACCATAAAATTATTTTTGTTGCTACTTCATAACTGCAATGTTGCTATGTTAATGAATCGTAATGTAAATATCTGTGTTTTCCCATGGTCTTAGGCTCTACAGCAGCGGTTCTCAACCTGTGGGTCGACCCACAGGTTGAGAACCGCTGGCAGGGTCACCTAAGAACATCAGAAAACACAGATATTTACGATTCATAACAGTAGCAAAATTACAGTTATGAAGTAGCAACGAAAATAATTTTATGGCTGGGGGTCACCACAACATGAGGAACTGTATTAAAGGGTCACAGCATTAGAAAGGTTGAGAACCACTGGCCTACATGTAAGAAGTGTTTTTTTTTAAGTATACTTTACAGGGATCTGCAGTTTCAGTTCCTATGTGAACCTAAGGAGCAGCCTGACCTCAAGACCCCCCAGAAATTCAGTTGACAAAAGAAAACCAAAAAACAAACAAAACAAAACAAAACAAAACAAAAAAAACACAGATGGCCAACTTAAGGATGTTGGCCATAAAGATTCCTATCAAGACCTACAAGAAGATGTCTTGCACATCCTACATGAAATCTTATGCTAACCTACAAAACAACCTTCTTGATTAAATAACATATAATGAACAATACTTCTCTGTAGGTCAGGAAACAAATGTATGCCTTAAAACAAAGGCCCAATTAGTCATGCCTGCCATAAATCACTAACAGTCTTTTTATGAGCATATTGCAGAATCTGGCTGTTCTGGATCCTGACTGAGCTTGACCTGATAAAAACTACCTGCATTGAGATATTAAGATGTCTTTTTCAGGACAGCATTTCGCCATCTTATCCATACCCCAACACTTGAATAAACCACTTTTCTTCTCATTAGTACCTATCTTACAAGTTTGGCTTTCATTGTGACAGGCAGCCAAACCTGCATTTGGTAACAATAACAGTGGGAAAGAGAGACAGCTAGAGTGCTATAAAGGAGAGACTTTACAGCCAGACTACTTGGGTGAAAATCTCATGTCTCTTCTACTTACTGGTACTCGCTGTATAACCAGGGGAAAATCACTTTGATTCTTCAAAAGCTTAAGATATCTCAGTTTCTTCATATGTGAAATGGATATAGTAGTAGTACCTACCACATATACTAAGTAGTTCTGAAGATTAAATGAGTTAATGATTAGTATAAATAGTATGTTTTTAGAAAAGATAGCTATAATTTTTGCACAATATTACTTGATATGCCAAGAAATTGGAAATCTTATAGAGAATTATGAGGAAAATATATACTCCAAAAAGTTAAAATGGTAAAAAGTGAAATTATGTTAGGAACACTATTATCCAACAATTAGGGGCCCAGTGCACGAATTCATACACCTTGAAAGGAACTGTGGGCTTCAAGGCTGTGGTGGGCACAGGAGCAGGTCTCGGCCCATCCTCCACATCCCCCAACCAGCCCCTCTTGCTGCAGCCCCCAGTACCCTGTCTGCCAGCAGCCCTGCTCCTGCTGCCACCACTCCCACGTGCTGACAGTGCTTGCCCTGCTCACACCCATTGCTGGCACTGGCCCAAATCACTTCATACCTTCAGCAGGTGTGAGTGGTGGCTGCTGCCCCGATTGCCCCTCAGAAGCAGGGGTAGGTAGAGAAGCCCTCAGGGCGATCGAGGCCGGCAGCTCCTGCTTGCACCCACTGACTGCGCCAAGCGATCGTAGCCGGCTCCGGGTGCTGGCAGCGGGTGCGAGCACCAGGCAGGACCATGGCATGCAGAAGCAAAGAATTTTCAGTAACCACCAGAGGCTCTCCCCAATCACGACAGGCACCACGCCTTTGTCTGGCACCCCCACTTACCTGCTCCACCATCCCAGTGCAGCCGATGCCTGCCATTTTCCACGCTCTGCTGCCTGCTATTGACACCCGCCATGTTGCACACGTGCCCCCTGGTGGTCAGCGCATGTCATAGCAACTGGTTGTTTGGTTATTCGGTTATTCCACCGTTTGGTCTATTTGCATATTAGGATTTTATATATATACTAGAGGCCCGGTGCATGAAATTCATGTACAGGTGGGGGGGGTCCCTCAGTCCAGCCTGCACCTTCTCAAATCTGGGACATCCCTCTCGCAATCTGGGACCGCTGGATCCTAACCACTCACCCGCCTGCCTTCCTGATTGCCCCTAACCACTCTGCCTGCCTGCCTGATCGCCCCTAATCACCTCTGCCTGCCTGCCTAATCACCCCTAACGGCCCTCTGCCTGCCTGCCTGATTGTTCCTAACCCCTCTGCCTGCTCCCCTGCTGGCCTGATCACCCCTAACTGCTCTGCCTGCCTGCCTGATCACCCCTAATCGCCTCTGCCTTGGCCTCCACCACCATGGCTTTGTCTGGAAGGAAGTCCAGAAGGACGTATGGAAGACATCTGGTCTACCCAGTCTAATTAGCATATTACCCTTTTATTAGTATAGATAGATAGTATCTTTGTACCATAATCTAATACTACTGCCATTACTTTTTTACAGTATGCATTACAGTAAACATTTCTTTTGGACCTACTATGTGTCAGGCCTTGACCTACAATGATGATATACACTGTCTCTAACAAGAGAAGTTCAGAATATTGATATTCTATTACTGCCTGCAAAAGTTTGCTATTTCTCCTAGAATAGTTCAACATGCAACCTAGTTATATTTACTGATATTTTATCTACAAATAAATCTTCTTATGCCACCAAAAACTGCATAAACCTCAGTTAACAAGGGGATCAGAAATGAAAAATAACTGAATTTTATCATTAATATGTATTTTATTATTAATATATATTAAACATACTGAATATTAATCAAAATGTCCTTTCAGTTTTATTCCAGAACTAATCACTTGGGCATGCTAAAGACAGACATAGAATAGTATTTTCCCCATATATCAGTAATACCAGTTAAACATGTATTTTTAAAATACCATTTATATAACAACCTAAACTCTAAAGTTTAATAAAAATAATCTTAACAATAAATGTGTGAGGCCTACATTGAGAAAGCTATAAAACTATATTGAAATCATCAAGAAAACTTGAATAAATGGAGAAACATATTATGGTATTGAATTGGAGGTCTCCATATTATAAAACTCTATTTCTTTCCCAAGTAATTCATAAATTTAATAAAACCCTAATTAAAATCATAATAGATGTTTTGTAACCTGACAGTTTAATTCAAAAGATAATCTAGAAGAACAAATGTGTGAGGACTGACAAAAATAGTATTTCTCATGTCTATCTATCTATCTATCTATCTATCTATCTATCTATCTACCTATTTATATATCTATATATAAAAATAGGAGAGAAGAAGCCTGACTAATATAGGGTGCTAGACTGTTATCACAACTGCCCTCCTGACACTGTTGCATTGTTTTATTACACATATATGTAACATATATATATAGTTTGGCTTTCATTATAGCCTTTCCTCTCTCTAAGATCAATAAAAAATTATTTATATATATATCTTACCTAATAATAGAGAAACATGTAAAATGACCGTACCTCTGCTACGCCCGCAACCAATCAGAGTGAGTATGCAAATTAACCCAATAAAGATGGAATTTAATTTGCATACATACCCGGGTCCCGGGAACCTCGTGGGCACCCAGGTCACTCCTAGCTGGCCATCAGATGGGGCGGGGGGGCTCCCTACCCAAGCCTAAAGCCTTGGGCAGAGGCTTTAGGCTTGGGAAGGGGCCAAGCCTTCGATCAGTGGGGCAGCCCAAGGCTTTAGGCTTGGGAAGAGGCCAAGCCTGTGATCGGAGGGGCGGGGGGGGGGGTGCCCTGCCCAAGCCTAAAACCTCAGGTGGAGCCTTTAGGCTTGGGCAGGGGACGAGTCTGGTATTGGAGGGAAGGGGGAAAAATCAATGGAAACATATCCTCAGGTGAGGATAAAAAGAAAAATAAAGAGAGAAATGTCATATCCTATGAAAGACACATCTTGAAAATGCCTAAAGAAAGTCATTTTTTCATGGTGAAGGGACTGAAGTCTGTGTTGATGAAAATACCTTGGTGGCTGCTGTGACTGGCAGTGGCTGCAGCAGCGGGGTGATGGGGCTGTCGCCTTACCCTGATCAGCCCAGTCACCTCCCGCAAAGGGAGGCCAGACTGTGGTTTAGGTCCACTCCCAATGAGGAGCGGGCCTAAGCCATCAGTAGGACATCCCCTGAAGGCTCCCAGTATGTGAGAGGGGGCAGGCTGGGCTGAGGGACCACTCCCCAGTCCATGAATTTTTTGTACCGGACCCCTAGTATACATATATATATATATATATATATATATATATATATATATATATATATATATATATGAAACAACAGAAAAAATATAAATCTATCTGCAGTCGTGCTGAATTGTTGGAAATTGGTGCACTTTCTTCAAAGTCAGATGAAAGGTTAGAGGCCCTTGGTGACCAGCTTATGTATCTTTAGGTATCTAGAAAGAGCTGCATATAATCTTGCTTACCTGTTGCTTTTGGTTTTCAATCTTACCTTATAATAGAGAAACATGCAAATTGACAGCACCTCCGCTATGCCCACGATTGGGCCGGCAGGAGGCTGGGGGCGGGACTCCGGGTGGCATATCCGCCGTTGAGAAGATCAAGATGGCGGTGCCCAGTGGCCGGGCCCATGCCGCCGCTCCCAGGGGTGCCTGGGGCGATCAGCACCCGGGGGGGCGTGGCCGGGCCCATGCCGCCGCTCCCGGGGGTTCCGGGGGTCGATCGGCCACCTGGGGGGGCGTGGCCGGCCCCTCCCACCCCTCCTGGGGGTCCCGGGTCGATTGGCCACCTGGGGGGGCTTGGCCGTGCCCATCCCGCCCCTTCCGCCGCTCCCGGGGGTCCCAGGGGCCGAGGCTTTCAGGGCCTTGGGCACCAGCAGGGAGCCTGCACTGATTGCAGGAAACCACTGGGGGTCGGCTCCTGTGATCGGTAGCAGGGACGCTGGGTGCAGTGAGCCCAAGGCCAGGAAAGCCTGGGGCGGAGGCTTTCCCGGCCTTGGGCACCAGTGGGCAGCCTGCAAGGATGGCAGGAAACCACTGGGGGTCGGCTCCTGCGATCCTTAGCAAGGATGTTGGGTGCCGCGGAGCCCAAGGCCACCGCCCGGGGCCAAGCCCCGACCCTGAAAAAGGCAGAAGGCGGTGGCCACAGCCAAGGCCTGGGTCCCTGGTGCAGGCAGCCAGGTGAATGAAGGTCTATTGCACGAATCTTCGTGCAAACGGGCTACTATTCCTATCTAATAAAAGAATAATATACAGATTGGTCATCACTGCAACACACAATATAGCTGCCCCCATGTGGTCAAAGATCCTGCCCCCATGTGGACACAAGATGGCCACTACAAGATGGCCAGCAGGAGAGGGCAGTTGGGAGGCACCCGGCCTGCAAGGGAGGGCAGTTGAGAGGGACCAGGCTTGCAAGGGAGGGCAGTTGGAGGTGATCAACCCTGCAGGAGAGGGCAGTTAGGGGTGACCAGGCCGGCAGAGGAGGGAAGTTGGGGGCAAACAGGCTGGCAGGGGAGCAGTTAAGTATCAACCAGGCTGGCAGCGGAGTGGTTAGGGGGTGATCAGGCTGGCAGGCAGAAGCGGTTAGGGGCAATCAGGAAGGCAGGCAGGCAAGCAGTTGGGAGCCAGCAGTCCTGGATTGTGAGAGGGATGTCCGACTGCCCGTTTAGGCCCGATGGTGGGATCGGGCCTAAACGGGCAGTCGGACATCCCTCCAGGAGTCCCAGATTGGAGAGGGTACAGGCTGGGCTGAGGGACAACCCCCCGCCGTGCACGAATTTCGTGCACCGGGCTTCTAGTTACTTTATAAGAGAGGTAAAAAGGAAAACTCATCCTGACATTTTAATCATTTTCTGTAACTTATTTTAGAATTATTTCATAGATTTACTGCCTTCTTTAATTAACCATTTTTTGTTGTTGTTTATTTGCTTGGCACTGAACAGACTGTAAGACCCTTGCTTTGTCTTTCTCTTCTGTCTGAGCCCTAAGATTTCAGACAGTATTTGAAATAAATCCTCTAACTTGAATGTCTCTTAGCAGGCAGCAGAGTCACCTGGCGTGTCGGTACTGTCATTTCTTTCAATGCATGGCACTAACCCACTATAAGCTCACTTTTCACATAATCAGTAATAGTCTGTATGGTTTGTTGTGTACTGTTCCTATAGATTAGCTGTCAGGCCTCTCAAGGGAAAGTTCTCATCAGTTTGAACACAAACTGATGTAGCAAATATAAATCTCAGTCCAAACATTCAAGTATGCAAGAAAAATTACCTTCCTTATTTCTATTAAATCAGCTTAATGCTGACACTGAGGCCACATGTTTCTGGGTTTGTATAAAATTCCATCTCAATCATTATTGTGATGCTCTCCCTGACCCAGAATAATAGGAACATATGTATGGCTGTAGTGTTTACCCAGAAAATAATAATCATAAGCACCATCACCACCACCATAACTCAAATGTATATAACAATTGCTTTGTGCCAGGAATTGTTGTATGTGATTTAAATATACTAATATGAGGAATTCTAACTTAAGTCTATTGGGCTCTGCTATGGGATGGATTGTGTCCCCCACCTCCAAATTCATATTTTGGAAGTAGTTTATTGGTTATCTAAAAGAAAAAAATCATCATTTGTATCAGTCACTACACATTTATGATTTTACTAAAAGAATAGGCTTATTTATTTAGTCTGTTTTGTGAACCTTCCTGTAAGCTTAGAGAAATGTGAAAACCTTCAACAGGATGTGATATATAAGATATGTCTTTCTTATAACAGTTAGTTCATTATATGTTCTGCTCAGCAAATTTTAAAAGATACTTTAAGATATTGCAGATTGACAAATGAGGTGTTATTTCTTTGAAAGAGAAAGCTGTATCCGACTATTTTAATTACACATATAAAGAGATACCTGATAATGAGGAATAGTTCAGAGAAGATGGGATTGAACCATTTAAAGGTATATACAGAGCTATCTGGATGGTTCAAACATGTTTTTAGAGATGATTCCCTTCTTTCTGTGATTTTTGGGAACAAAAAGGTTGCAAGGTTATGAATTAACTTTCCAATCTGTTAGTTCTGTATTACAAAGAGATTTGAAAGGCTCAAAGCAATATTTCATTCTCAGTTGACAATCCACATAAAGGGCATATTCCCATGCTTCTGTTTCTTACATAGTTAGTACAGCAGCAGAATGTGGCACACTGTTTTTATGGCACATTTTCAAGTTGTCTCTTGATAGAAAAGAAGTTGGAATTTGGAAGTTAGAACTCTAAGTTTCCAGATATTCCTATAAAGGAACTCATGAACAGTTAGGATGTAAATGATATTCTCTCACACTCACAGTAAAATTACTGTTTCTATAAATCAGTTTAAAGTGAGCAGCATTTTCTATTTGTAACACCTATAGCCTCTATCCCACCCTTAATACCCTGACAATTTTGTCCCTACATATATGTTACATTAATTGATTCATTGATTCATTGAACAAATGTCTGTTGAGCACCTGTGATATTCCAGATACTGTGCTAGATCTTGAGGATTCAGCAGTGAATGTGATAGATACAGGCTCAGCCCTAATGGAGTTAATATATCCTTGTGGGAGAGACTGGAATTAATTAAATAGTCAAAAGAATAAGTATAAAAAGTCAACAAAGGTAAGTGGCATGACGGCAAGTGACAAGAGGTTACCAGAGCTTATAACAGGATAATTTGACCTAGAATCTTAGTAAGGAGTCCCAGAAATTTCATTTTATAAGAAGACTGTTCTTCCATCATCAGAACTTTTCCTTATATATAAAACTGGTTCACATACATTGATTATAATATAAAAGTTTAAATTTATGTGTCAAAATTTAAGCATAAGATTGCTTTTTTAAGAATCATTTTCTTGAAGTGTACATGCAAAAAATATACATACAATCAGCTATTTCAATGAACTTTCAATAAGTAAACAGACCCATTTAACCAGCATTCAGATCAAGAAATAAAACATTACCAGTTCCCCATAAGGCCCCTTCATGCCACCTCTAGCTATATCTTTTTAAAATAGTTTAGTGGGTGCTTGTGCCTGGGAAACTCAGCCCACAGATGTCTGATCGCCCTCGGTGTGCCTGGGCAATGCAGGCCTTGCTTGCCTGGTCACTCCTGATAACACCTAGGATGATAATAAATTTGTCCCATAAGAGGCAGGTATGATGGGCATCTATCCAAGGTAGCCTAAGGCACCAGGTTCATGTAGCTGATGTGGCAGCCCTCAGACCAACCGATGGCCTTTTCTCCTGACCAGACAAGCAAAGACTGTTTCTTTGAAAAACTGTGGGCTGTCAGACTGGTTTCATCTATCTTTCTAAGCTGTCAGTATTCATTAAACTCTACCTGGAGTGGAGAATATTTGTAATCCTTAACTCCTCTATTTGTCTAAGGAGCCTCCTCTCTTTACTCCATAGGGCCTTGCTTAGGAAGTTAGAGGCAACATCATAGTGTACACAATTTTTATCCAATCCCTATAATTTTGTTCTCTGGCTGAAAGCCTACTCATTAGAAGGAAAGCAATGAGCTCCTGGCTCCACCAAAGCACATGGAAAATTAGTCCTTAAGCAGTCTAATAAACCTAGACAAGTATGTCAGGGGAAAATTCTTAGAATATTATACCTTAAGCTGAGATACTGAAGGGTGAGCAAAAGTTAAGGAGACAGACTCAAGAGAACCAAGATGGCGGCATAAGGTAAACACCTAACTGTTGCCTACCACAACAATTTTGAAACTACAACTGGAAAACAGAGCGCACACTGTCCAGAACCACCGGAAAGCTGGCAGAGTGGAAAACCTACAACTAGAGAAAAAAAGAGAGGGGGACGCTGAGCCTCAGGAGCTATGGAGGTGCAGAGATCCGTGAGCACAGAAAGGGCAGGCGGCTGAATACACGGCAGGCTTGCTCACAGCACGCGCAAGGAGAGGGAAGGCAGCAGACGCTATGTGGCTAGCTTTCTTGTTTGGGAGAAAAACAAAACCTCCCGACTGCACTGAAATCCACATGCAGTTGGGGAGAAACTGCTGTTTGGCAGCGGACTAGGCTTGAAAGCTGCCTTCTCTCAGAGGCGCACAGCCATTAATTCGGGCACGGAGAAACCGACCCTCTTAGGGCGGAGCAGATGGGAAACCAAAGCTTGTCTGCGCCACCCTGAGACTCCGCCCCATCCAAGCTGAGCACAGAAGCTCTCCCAGCGGAGACACTGTTGATCCTCACAGCCAACTCGCTTGGAGATCAATTCCCGCCAGTGATACCAACAATCCCAACCACTCTGAACTCCAGTTTCTGGGGACACGTGGGGGACCCAGACGCCTATGGGACTCTCGGCCATCGGTCGGAGAGTGAGAGTGACTTTTCTGTCGGTGTGGACGACACCAGATTTCAACCACTCTCATAAGGGACACATTCAAGAGGCAGACTCAGTGAGCACCAAAGCCCTACTGTGTCTCCAGCACAGCAATTCTTCCATTATAGACACAGCAGGCCCTCACAACCAATTGGACCGGAGGTCAATTCCTCCCAGTGTACCAACAGCAATCAGGGCTTTTAACTACACCAAGACTTTCCATTCAGCTCACAAAGGGGAGTACCAAGAGCGACCACCTAGGGTGATTGGGGAAGCTGAGCTACCGGCCCCTATAGGTCACTGACCACACAAAGCCACTCCATCAACACAGGGAGGCAGCCAAAATGTGGAGACATCGAAGTATGTCACAAGTAGGAGAGATAGATGAAAGCAAACTAATGGACGACACAGTGTTCAGAACCATATTTATAAGGTTACTCAAGAATCTTCTAAAAACCGCTGAAAAACTTGAAGAGACCTTCAAGGACCTAAATGATAATACCAAAAAAATGGAAAAGGACCAGTCAGAAATTATGCAAACACTGTCTGAAATAAAGAATATACAGAGTAGACCACCGCACCCGAAGAGTCAAACCAAAGATCTGGAATATGAGGAAGAAAAAAACACCCAACCAGAGAGGCAGAAAGAAAGAAGAATCCAAAAGTGTGAGGATAGCATAAGGAGCCTCCGGGATGGCTTTAAGCATACCAATATCCGAATTTTTGGGGTGCCAGAAGAGAGAGAGCAAGATACTGAAAACCTATTTGAAGAAATAATGACTGAAAACTTCCACCACCTGGTGAAAGAAATAGACTTACAGGTTCAGGAAGCGCACAGAACCCCAAACAAGAGGAATCCAAAGAGGACCACACCAACACACATCATAATTAAAATGCCAAGGGCAAAAGACAAAGAGAGAATCTTACAAGCAGCAAGAGAAAAACAGTTAGTTACCTACAAGGGAGCACCCATACGACTGTCAGCTGATTTCTCAACAGAAACTATGCAGGCCAGACGGGAATGGCAAGAAATATTCAAAGTGATGAATAGCAAGAACCTACAACCAAGACTACTCTACCCAGCAAAGTTATCATTCAGAATTGAAGGGCAGATAAAGAGCTTCACAGATAATAAAAAGCTAAAGGAGTTCATCACCACCAAACCAGTATTATATGAAATGCTGAAAGGTATTCTTTAAAAAGAGGAAAAAGAAGAAAAAAGTAAAGATAAAAATTATGAACAACAAATACATATCTATCAACAAGTGATTCCAAAAATCAAGTGAATTAAAAATCTGAGGAACAGAATAAACTGGTGAATATAATAGAATCAGAGGCATAGAATGGGAGTGGATTGATAATTCTCAGGGAGAAAGGGGTGTCTGTGTGGGGGGTATGGGAAGAGACTGGACAAAAATCATACACCTATGGATAAGGACAATGGGGGGGGAGGGAACCGGGTGATGGGGAGATATGGGGGGAAAAAGGAGAAACAATTGTAATAATCGGAACAATAAATATTTATTTAAAAAAAAAGTTAAGGAGACAAAAAGGGAGAGCCTTGTAGGCCATATTATGATTTTCCCCCTTTATATTAAGTGGAATGGAAGCTTCCTGCTTAATTTGAGAAGAATATTTGTGTAAAATGATCAAATTTATATTGAAACAGATCAATCTGGCTAAAGTATGGAGAACAGAATATTAGTGCTTGAGTGGAGAAGCACCAATAGCAGCTAACAAGTATTAAGCACTTACTGAGTGATTTACATATATTAACTAATTTAACACCCTGTGAATAGATTCTGTTCTTATCTTTATTCAACAGATAAAGTCACACCAGTAATAAGTAGCAAAGCCAGGATTTGAACCCATGTATATGGTCTTCAGAATCCATGAATCTAAGAGTACTGGGCAGGACTGGCTTACACTCCTTCACACTTAACATGAGGGAAGCTAAGGAACTTCCCCCTTTGATAGATTTATCTTTTTTGGGGGGAGGGGGCGTGTAGATTTGGGGAAGAAGGAATGGGTTACCACACTGGTATGTCCAAGAGAGGAGGACATTAGTATGATGACTATAATTTGTTTCTTCCCCATGTTGCCTCAACTTTCTTTTTTTCTACCTAACCCAGTGTTTGTAAGACCAGGGCTATAACTACAAGTGCTGGAAACAGGAATGGTTTTTAAACAAGAAACTGCAACTATATTTTTATACACTTAAGTCAGAATTCCTAAGGCCCTGATAGAACAAGTTGTAACTTCACTTTGGCCAGGTTCGAGTTGATAGTGGTCAAGCCCATTAGTTCTGTACCTATGTAACCCTTCCCTATATGACTAGGACTGGACGGAGGGAAAGTAATAACTAGAGTAGTATTGCTATCTGCAATCTAAACCAGCATAGTGGCTTAACCTAATGTTCCTTTCAGAACTGGAAAATTTTAGGTATAAATGAAGAAAAGAAGTATAGTAGCTGAGGGTAAAAAGTAAGTAAGTAAGTAAGTAAATAAATAAATAAATAAATAAATAAATAAATAAATAAATAAATGGGTTATGTAATGAGGGAAATCCAATATTACATGAACACCTTGAAAGAATCTCAGAGCAAGACATGATATTGTCTCTCAGTTCAGTTGCACCAACTTGCACCCTGAAAGAGTTCTATTGCTAAGCCCACTCTTGCTTTTGAACCCTGACAACATTGAATGGAAGTCTATAAACCTGAGTGACCTCTCCCTGAGACACATTTTCACATGATACGATGATAGTCTGCAATAATTAGTAATGACTGAATGGGACTATGGTAATGTGCCATTGTCTTTTAATTATGATCCTTTTGTGCTAAAGGATCCATGGTTAAAAAACAGGGGTGGCCTGTGGTATAATAAGAAATATATTTGGTTTTTGTCCCAGTTTCTGGCACAGGTCATCTAAAACTCTTGGAATTTCTTGCCCTAACCGGTTTGGCTCAGTGGATAGAGTGTCAGTCTGAGGACTGAAAGGTCCCAGGTTCGATTCTGGTCAAGGGCATGTACCTGGGTTGCGGGCACATCCCCAGTGGGGGGTGTGCAGGAGGCAGCTGATCGATGTTTCTAACTCTCTATCCCTCTCCCTTCCTCTCTGTAAAAAATCAATAAAATATATTTTAAATAAATAAATAAATAAATAAAACTCTTGGAATTTCCATGCACTGGCCAGTTTTACTCAGTGGTTAGAGGTCCAATTACTGATCAAAGGCACATACCTCAGTTGCAGGTTCAATCCCCAGCCCAAAGTCAGGATGTGAGTGGGAGGCAACCAATCAATGTGTGTCTCTCACATTGATATCGCTTGTGCTCTCTCTCCCCTCCCCTCCCCTCCCCTCCCCTCCCCTCTCCCTTCCACTCTCTAAAATTCAATAAAAAACATATCCTCACTCCTTGGGTGAGGATTAAAAAATAATCCTATATAATAAAGAGGTAATATGCAAATGGTCATTACACCGTGACGTGTAACGACTGATCACCAGGAGGGTGGGGCAGTGAGATACAAGTGGAGTAGAGCTACAGGAAGGCAGGGCAGCAAGCTAGGAGTGGGGGAGAGCTACAGGAGGGCAGGCAGTGAGCTATGAGTGGAGGAGAGCTAGAGTGGCGATGGGCGGAGTGACCAGCTAAGGCAAGCGGCAGCGAGCTACTCATGCACAGATTCGTGTGCAGGGCCACTAGTAATAAAATAAAACTCTTGGAATGTCCTGAATGACAAAAGTGTCCTTTGTTATTCATAACAGGCCCCTTCCATCACATCTAAAATAATGCTGAGGAGGTAACTCTGGGTGGGGCCTCTCAATAGCCTCAGAATGGGACTGGTCATCAGAAAGATCACGTTATTAAATTGTTGAAAGTTTCAGTTTCATCCACTAACCTTTTGGAAAGTGAGGAAGAAGGTCTGGGATTGAACTATAAAAATACTTAATGAGATTTAGAGAACTTTCCAGGTTGGTGAACACATTGAACTGTTGGGATGTAGCACCCTGAGACCAACACCTGCCTCTCCAGCTGTGGACACTGCCAGTGACAGGGCCTTCTCACCAGATGCTTGCTCTGCTCCCTCCTATCACATAAGCTCCCCCTCTCTGTGTAATCTGTGTGTGACTCTATTAGCTTATTGGGGAGATCTCCCCTAATGAACCTGGCATTGTGGAAAAACATTTGTGAGTGACTCTTTTTTGGGATTCTCTCTTGCTCATGACATATATAGTTTTTTAATGTCTACAATTTTATTTATTTTTGTGTTTATTCTTTCTGTTTTTCTTCTTCCTCCTCTTTTATGTCTTATTTTAAATTACCTGAGTGATTTTTATTTAATTTTTTTCATATTCCATTTAATTATGTGACCTAGCTTTAATTATATCTCTTTGTCTTGAAGAATGATGTCAGAGTTTTTCAAAAGATGGCGACCGGCAGGAAGGTAGGGAGAGAGAGAGTGTGAGTGAGGAACCCATAGAGGAGAGTGTAGATGTGTGTGGTGTGTGTGTGTGTATGAGATAGGGTCAGTTAGATTCTGCAGGTCTTCCAAGGGGCTCCCGAACAGGGCAGCCCTAGACGGCGGAGCCCCGCGCACAAAGCGGACACTTCTCGGCGGTTGGTGCGGACGCAGAGACCACGCCATCTTGGGAAACAGAGCTGCCTGAGACTCGGATCCTGGCTTCTAACACAAACCAGGACCCTGCAGCCACTGGGGACAGAGAACTGCTATCACAGCTTCAGACAAACAACAAGAATCCAGACTTCCCGGCAGATTTCCGTGAGTCAAAGAGCCTATCCCCCTCCTCGCAGGCGCTGATAGCACCAGAGTAACTGATAGACCCGCCCCTCCCCCAAGCTGCTCACGGGTGCGTGCACAGACAGCGCCATAGTAACTGATAGACCCGCCCCTGGCCCAAGCTGCCGAGCTTTGCGCAGGGACGCGCTCCCTCTTAGGGAATTTGGCGCGCGCTCGCGCACGGGACAGAAGCAGCTCCCTGTCGGGGAAATCTGTCAGTGCGCACAGAGGGCTCCCCTTCGGGGAATTTGGCTCGCGGGTCACAGCTCCCCCTTCGGAGATTCTTAAGAGGGGCTTCCCTTTGGGGAATTTGGCGCGCAGGACGGACTCCGCCCCCCTGCTGGGACTTTGGGGAGAGTGCACTGAGCCGGCTCACCTTCAGGTTCTTAAGAATGTGCGCTCTAGCAGGTTTGGCTCAGTAGAGAGAGCACACACAGGACGCAGCCCCACTTCAGGGAATTTGGCACGCCGGACACAGCTGCCTGGGATCCCTGACTCACAGCGCATTCACACTAAGAGCCAGCGACCCCAATTGTTGGTGCGTGCACACACAGGGACCCTGATTCTCAACGAGAAACCGCACAAGGCAACAGAGACTTTGACACTCGAGTCTTGGTGCAGACACAGGGAAACTCTGACTCCTGGCACATGCTAAGGATCTCATTCTCGGCACATACCAACAGTGTGGTGCAGACAGGGCCCCTGATTCTAAATGTGCACACGAGACCACACGGAACACTGGGGACACTGATCCTGGGCAAGTCTGGTTCCCACCAACCAAAGACAGCCACACGTCCTAGTGTCAGTGCACTTCAGTGAAACTAGGGTGGAGCGAAGTCCCCACAGCACACGGCCCAGGTCCACGCAAACAGAAGCTTGAGCTTTCTGGTAATAGCCAGAATGGGGAAACGAAATAACTCACAGAGGAAAGAAAATGTGGAGTCGCCAAGAAAGGAAATTAGTGAAAATGAAGCTTGCAACATGACCGAAAAGGAGTTCAGAGTAATGGTCATGGAATTTATACATCGGATGGATGAGAAAATCAACAACTTATGCAAGAATCAGGAAGAAATGAAAAGTGATATAGCTACAATCAAAAACACCATGGAAAGTTTCAACAGTAGATTACAAGAAGCAGAGGACCGAATTAGTGAGTTAGAAGATCAGGTACAGAAACAAGCTCAAGCTGAACAGCAATTGGAGAAAAAAATTAAAAAGCAGGAGGAAAGCCTAAGGGAACTTCGGGACAACATGAAACGAAGTAACATGCGTATAATAGGGCTGCCAGAAGGACAAGAAGAGCAGCAGGGATTAGAAAATCTATTTGAAGAAATAATGACAGAAAACTTCCCGGATATGGGAAAGATAAAAGTTACGCAAGTAAAGAGAGTCCCAAGCAGGATCAACCCCAAAAGACCCACACCAAGACATGTCATAATTTCAATGGCAAATATAAATGATAAAGAGAGAATCCTAAAAGCGGCAAGAGAGAGACAGAGAGTTACCTACAAAGGAACACCCATCAGATTGTCAAATGATTACTCATCAGAAACACAACAAGCTAGAAGTGAATGGAAGGAGGTATACAAAGTGTTGCAAAGCAAAGGACTGAATCCAAGAATACTATATCCAGCAAGACTATCAATCAAAATTGAAGGGGAAATCAGGAGCTTTGCAGACAAAAAAAGCCTCAGGGAGTTTATCACCACCAAACCAGCAATGCAAGAATTGCTAAAGGGAATACTGTAAAAAGAAGAAATAAACAGGTAAGAAGGAATACAGACACAAAAATAGATATGACTGCAAACAAATACCTTTCAGTAATAACTTTAAATGTAAACGGACTAAATGCTCCAATCAAAAGACATCGAGTAGCTGAATGGATAAAAAAACACGACCCATATATATGCTGTCTACAAGAGACCCACCTCAGAACAAGAGACTCACACAGATTGAAAGTGAAGGGATGGAAAAATATCTTTCAGGCAAATGGAAATGAAAAAAAAGCTGGGGTAGCAATACTTATATCTGACAAAATAGACCTCAAAGTGAATGCCATAACAAGAGATAAGGAAGGCCACTTCATAATACTAAAGGGAGAAATCCAACAAGAAGAAATAATTCTGGTAAACATATACGCTCCCAATATAGGAGCACCCAAATACATAAAAAAACTCCTGGAGGATATCAAGGGAGAGATTAATAGCAACACAATCATAGTAGGAGACTTTAATACCCCACTATCACCACTGGACAAATCCTCTAAACAAAAAATCAGCAAAGAAACAGCAATCCTAAATGACTCACTAGACCAGATGGAATTAATTGACATCTTCAGAACATTTCACCCCAAAGCCACAGAATATACATTCTTCTCAAGTGCACATGGGTCATTTTCAAAGATAGACCATATGCTGGGTCACAGGCAAAGTCTCTTCAAATTCAAGAAGATAGAAATTATATCAAGCATCTTCTCAGATCACAGTGGCATAAAACTGGAAATCAACTACAATAAATACAATCCAAAGAAATCAAACACATGGAGACTAAACAGCATGCTATTAAACAAGGACTGGGTCACCAGAGAGATCAAGGAAGAAATAAAAAACATCATGGCAACAAATGACAATGAAAACACAACAATCCAAAATCTATGGGACACAGCGAAAGCAGTCTTGAGAGGGAAGTTCATAGCTCTACAGGCCTATTGCAAAAAACAAGAAACAATGGTAATAAATTACTTAACCCTACAACTCAAAGAGCTAGAAAAAGAGCAGCAAGAAAAGCCCAGTGTAACCAGAAGGAAGGAAATAACAAAGATCAGAGCGGAGATAAATGACATAGAGACCAAAGAAACAATACATAAGATCAACAAAACCAAGAGCTGGTTCTTTGAAAGGATAAACAAGATTGATGGACCTCTAGCCAGGCTCACCAAGAAGCAAAGAGAGAGGACCCAAATAAACAAAATCAGAAATGAAAGAGGTGAAATAACAACAGACCCTGCTGAGATACAAAGGATTGTTACAAAATACTACGAACAACTCTATTCCAACAAACTGGACAATCTGGAGGAAATGGACATATTCCTAGAAAAATATAACCTTCCAAAAATCAATCAAGAAGAATCTAAACAGCTCAATAGGCCAATAACTATGGACGAAATTGAAGCAGTCATCAAAAAGCTTCCGGCAAACAAAAGCCCGGGGCCTGATGGCTTCACAGGAGAGTTTTACCAAACATTCAAGGAAGAACTAAAACCTATCCTCCTCAGACTATTCCAAAAATTCAAGTGGAAGGAACACTTCCAAGCTCCTTCTATGAAGCCAGCATCACCCTAATACCAAAACCAGATAAAGACAACACAATGAAAGAGAATTACAGACCAATATCCCTCATGAACATAGATGCCAAAATCCTCAACAAAATTCTAGCAAATCGGCTCCAGCAGTACATCAGAAAGATCATACACCATGACCAAGTAGGATTTATCCCAGGAATGCAAGGATGGTACAATATCCGCAAATCAATAAACGTGATACATCACATAAACAAATTGAAAGATAAAAATCACATAGTCATATCAATTGATGCAGAAAAAGCATTTGACAAAATCCAACACCCTTTCTTGATAAAAGCTCTCAACAAGGTGGGAATAGACGGCTCATACCTCAACATAATAAAAGCTATATATGATAAACCCACAGCAAACATCATACTCAATGGACAAAAACTAAAGACATTTCCCCTAAGAACAGGAACAAGACAGGGATGCCCACTCTCACCACTCCTGTTTGACATAGTACTGGAAGTATTAGCCATTGCAATTAGACAAGAAGAAGAAATAAAAGGCATCCAGATTGGAAAAGAACAAGTAAAGCTGTCTTTATTTGCAGACGACATGATATTGTACATAAAAAATCCGAAAGACTCCGTCAAAAAACTAATAGACTTAATAAATGAATTCGGCAATGTAGCAGGATACAAAATTAACGCCAAGAAATCTATGGCCTTTCTATACACCAATAGTGAACTTACAGACAGAGAGACTAAAAAGGCAATCCCATTTACCATCGCACCAAAAAAATTAAGATACCTAGGAATAAACTTAACTAAGGAGGTAAAAGACCTATACACGGAAAACTACAGGACACTGAAAAAAGAGATAGAGGAAGACGTAAACAGATGGAAGAACATACCATGTTCATGGATTGGTAGAATCAACATCATTAAAATGTCCATACTACCCAAAGCAATCTATAGATTCAATGCACTCCCCATTAAAATACCAACGGCATATTTCACAGACCTTGAAAGAACTCTCCAAAAATTCATCTGGAATAAAAAAAGACCCCGAATAGCCACAGCAATCCTGAGAAAGAAGAATAAAGTAGGAGGGATCTCAATACCAGATTTCAAGCTGTATTACAAAGCCACTGTTCTCAAAACAGCCTGGTACTGGCACAAGAACAGACATATAGATCAATGGAACAGAATAGAGAATCCAGATATTGACCCAAACCACTATGCTCAATTAATATTTGACAAAGGAGGCATGAACATACAATGGAATAAAGACAGTCTCTTCAATAAATGGTGTTGGGAAAATTGGACAGATACATGCAAAAAAATGAAGCTTGATCACCAACTTACGCCATACACAAAAATAAACTCAAAATGGATACAGGACTTAAACATAAGACGGGAAACCATAAAAATACTAGAGCAATCCACAGGCAGCAAAATGTCAGACATATGCCAAAAGAAATTCTTCACTGACACTGCCCCTAGGGCAATGGAAGCTAAAGAGAAAATTAACAAATGGGACTACATCAAAATAAAAAGCTTTTTCACAGCAAAAGAAACCATCAACAAAACAACAAGAAGGCCCACTGCATGGGAGAACATATTTGCAAATGGCATCACTGATAAAGGTTTAATCTCCAACATCTACAGGCAGCTTATACAACTTAATAAAAGGAAGATAAATGATCCAATAAAAAAATGGGCAACAGACCTAAATAGAATCTTTTCAAAAGAAGACAGAAGGAAGGCCAAGAGACACATGAAAACTTGCTCAACGTCACTAATTATCCGAGAGATGCAAATCAAAACAACAATGCGGTACCATCTCACACCTGTCAGAATGGCTATCATCAACAAATCAACAAACGACAAGTGTTGGCGAGGATGCGGAGAAAAAGGAACCCTCGTGCACTGCTGGTGGGATTGCAGACTGGTGCAGCCACTGTGGAGAACAGTATGGAGTTTCCTCAAAAAACTGAAAATGGAACTCCCATTTGACCCAGTAATCCCACTCCTGGGAATATATCCGAAGAAACTAGAAACACCAATTAGAAAGGATATATGCACCCCTATGTTCATAGCAGCGCAATTCACCATAGCTAAGATTTGGAAACAGCCTAGGTGCCCGTCAGCAGATGACTGGATCAGAAAACTGTGGTACATCTACACAATGGAATACTATGCTGCCATAAAAAAGAAGGAATTCTCATCATTTGCAGCAACCTGGGAGGAATTGGAGAACATTATGTTAAGTGAAATAAGTCAGTCAATGAAAGAAAAATACCACATGATCTCACTCATTTATGGATAATAAAGAACATTATAAACTTGAACAAAAAGATAGATACAGAGACAGTAAAGCATCAAACAGACTGTCAAATTACAAGGGGAAGGTTAGGGAGAGGTGGGGGAGATAAGAGATCAATCAAAGGACTTGTATGCATGCATATAAGCATAACCAATGGATGCAAAACTCTGGGGGGTGGGGGCATATATGGGAGTGGGGTGTGGGGAGGGCAATGGTAAGATATGTACACATATAATACCTTAATAAAAAAAAAAAAATAAATTAAAAAAAAAAAAAAAAAAAAAAAAAAAAAAAAAAAAAAGAATGATGTCAAATATAATTTGGTATCTTCTATATATACTCATTATTATTTTTTAATATGTATATCAACATACATTTGTCCCTTCTTAGTTGACAACTTTGTTCCTTTTTTTTGTGGTTATCTTGATTAACTTATTCCTAGGATTGTTAAATTGGGGACACATATGAGATATGAATGCTACATTGAGGAGTTTAGATTCATTATTGATATCCAATAAAATATTGAGATGCTACTTTCAATGTAAATGTAAAACTTTGGAGAGTTAGGATAGAATAAAATGGGTGGGTAAATTACATAGATTTAATGTCACTGTTACAGTGTTTTAATTCTTATCCAATGTTTCAATTTCCCATTCCAATTCTCTATCAAACTATTACTTGAGGAGGATATCTCTATGCCAATTGTTGGACATTATGGGATGAATGTGTCTCTCATTCTGAGGAAATGTGAGTTGGCAGTCCAAATTGGTACAGTATCTCCTGTTCTATTTATTTTATAGTACTCTGAGCATTTGCATCTACCAACAGATAATCAAAGCCCAGTCCAGAGTCAGTATCTATTCCTGTCAAAACCCATTTGTAATCCTCTGGGTCTAAATAATTAATGGGTCAAAGATGAAATTACAAAGTAAATTAGAAAATACCTTGCACAAAATGATAATGAAAACAATGTATTAAAGGCTGTGGAACATAGATTAAACAGTACTTAAAGGGCAAATTATAGTTTTAAATGCTAATATTTGAAAAATATTAATTTATTGAAAAATAAATTAAACCAATGCCCTATGGTTCAACTTTAATATGATTAGAAAACCAAGTAAAGTAAACCTAAAATTAGTGGAAGGAAGGAAATAATATAAGAGCAGACAACAATAAAATGTAAAACATAAATAATAGATAAAATTGGCATAGCTAAAAGCTGGTTATTTCAAAAGATTAACAAAATTGACAAACCTTTGCTAGACTAACCAAGGATAATATGATAAAATATGAACAATTTTGATAATTGTGACAAAATAGACACTTTTTTAAAACACAATTAACTAAAATTAACACCTCATTTTGTATGGTTGTTCTCTTTAAATAAACTGAACTGATCAAAAACCTTCCCCAAAAGAAAACTGCTATCAAACATTCAAAATTTAAGGAAGAAATAATGCCAGCCCTAAACCTTTTCAGAAAATAGAAGAGGAAGGACTTCTCAACTCTTTAATGAGCTAACATAAGCCGAATAACCAAACCTTATAAAGACATTTCAAAAAAATAACATTTTTAACCAATATCACTCCTAAATATAGACCAAAAAATCTCTAACAAAATATTATCAAATAGATAATATATAGAAAGGATAATGAATCATGAACAAGTAAGGTTTAATCATAAGAATTCAAGGTTGGTTTAACATATAAAAACTAATCACTGTAATTAATCAAATTCAGAGACTGAAACTCATTATCATTTCATTAAGTGCATATAAAATATTTTACAAAATTTAAAACCTATTCATGGTAAAATATCTCATCAAAATAGGAAAAGTAGGTACCTTCTTCAAATTGATGAAGGTCATCTATGAAAAACTTACAGAAAATATATTTGTTGGTGAAAAACAGTCTTGTATTATCTTCTACAATGTGATAAAATTATAGAGAATACATATAAGTGTTCATAAATCAAAATTTTCAAACCAGTCTGATGTATCCAAAGTTTCACCTTCATTAGGAATATTATGTGAACTTGGATCCAGATATAATTCTACATTTACTTACCAAGTACCAAAAATGAATCACAGAAATTTTTATTAGTACAATTTTATGATGATTAATTGTTAGCTTAATACCAATTTGCATTTTCTTTTTGTTTGATCATAAATCTGTCTTTTGAGTTTTATAGCCCTATATTTCAGACAAATGACAGACTTACATCATCAAATAATCTCCAAGTGTGTCCCCTAGGAAGTCACTCACAGATATATAGGGCTACAAACACAAGCAGATAATTTAAATGGTCATTAGTGACCTTCTCTGAGGAGGAGTTATAAGTGCTCATTTATAGAGTCATAGACACACACGAATATGAAATAACTATAAGTATAAATATATGCATGTGAACAACTTATGCAGGCGAAATCAGACAGAAGAAGGAAGCTCTACAAATAAATAGAACCCAGAAAGATTGTATAATTCCTCATTCTAATCCTTTTTTTAAAAAATAAAGGTGTTTAGAGAAACCAAGATGGCGGCATAGGTAAAGACCTAAACTGTAGCCTCACACAACAATTTCAAAAATACAACTAAAAGACAAAACGGACATCATCCAGAACCACAGGAAAGCTGGTTGACTGGAATCCTACAACTAGAAGGAAAGAGAAAACCATAAGGAAAATCAGAGGAGCTGTAAAGACTGAGGTACGGAGACAACGGAAGTGCGCGTGCGGAGAGGACGGAGCTGGAGAGGACGGGTGGCTGAGTGCCTGGCTGGCGTTCTCTAGCAGGAAGGAGATAAAAGCTCCAGACTGTGCTGAACCCCAGCTCCGACTGCACTGAACTCCAGTACTGGGCGAGATCCTGGGGACCCAGGCTCATACTGGGGGAATCTGGACTGTAAGGCGGAAACTCAGGGGAGCGGCAGAAGGCAGAGCTCCGGAGGCGCATATTCGGATGGACTGTTGAGTGTGCCACAGGGCTCTAGCGGGAAGGAGTCAAAAGCTCCAGACTGCGCTAAACCCCACTTCTGACTGCACTGAACCCCAGTTCTGGGCGAGAATCTGGGATTCCAGATTCACTGGGGGAAAGACTAGACTGTTTGGCAGTGGGCAAAACTCGAGGGCACCTTTCTCTCAGAGATGCTTGCAGCGAGTACTGAGGGACAGAGACCCAGGAACCTCATAGGGCGGGGCCGACGGGAAACCAAGGCTGGAGGCTCCACCCTGAAACTCTGCCCCATCCAAGCTGAGCACAGAGACTTTTAAAATTTTGCAAGTCTAGTCTAATAAGGCTGTCTCCCAGCGTAGACACAGCTGACCCTCACAGCCAATTGGCCTAGAGGTCAACTCCTCCCACTGATACCAACAACAATCAAGACTTAACTACAACAAGGCTGTACACACAGTCCACAAAGGGGTGCACTAAGAGTGTCCACCTCAGGTAACTGGGGAGGCCAAGCCACTGGCCCAAATAAGACAACTAGCACACAAAGCTACCCTACCAACTCAGGGAAGCAGCGAAAATGGGGAGACAAAGAAACAGATCACAAACCAAAGAAATGGAGGAAAACAAATGACTAGACAGAGTTCAAAACCACAGTTATAAGGTTTTTCAAGAATTTCCTAGAAAAGGCCGATAAATTTAGCGAGACCCTCGAGGATATGCAAGAGACCCTCAAGGATATGGTAAAGGACCAACTAGAAATTAAACATACACTGACTGAAATAAAAAGTATTATACAGACACCCAACAACAAACTAGAGGAACGCAAGAATCAAGTCAAAGATTTGAAATACAAAGAAGCAAAAATCACTCAACTGGAAAAGCTAAAAGAAAATAGAATCCAAAAATTTGAAGATAGTGTAAGAAGCCTCTGGGACAACTTCAAGCGTACCAACATCAGAATTATGGGGGTGTCAGAAGAAGAGAGAGAGCAAGATATTGAAAACCTATTTGAAGAAATAATGACTGAAAACTTCCCCCACCTGGTGAAAGAAATAGACTTACAAGTCCAGGAAGCGCACAGAACCCCAAACAAGAGGAATCCAAAGAGGACCACACCAACACACATCATAATTAAAATGCCAAGAGCAAAAGACAAAGAGAGAATATTAAAAGCAGCAAGAGAAAAAAAGTTAATTACCTACAAGGGAGCACCCATACAATTGTAAGCTGATTTCTCAACAGAAACTATGCAGGCCAGATGGGAGTGGAAAGAAATAGTCAAAGTGATGAATAGCAAGAACCTACAACCAAGATGACTCTACCCAGCCAAGCTGACATTCAGAATTGAAGGGCAGCTAAAGAGCTTCACAGATAAGAAAAAGCTGAAGGAGTTCATCAACACCAAACCAGTATTATATGAAATGCTGAAAGGTATTCTCTAAGAAGAGGAAGAAGAAGAAAAAGGTAAAGATAAAAATTATGAACAACAAATACATATCTATCAACAAGTGAATCTAAAAACCAAGTGAATTAAAATATGATGTACAGAATAAACTGGTGAATATAATAGAATCAGGGGCATAGAAAGGGAGTGGACTGACAACTCTCAGGGTTAAAGGGGTGTGAGGGGTGCGGGAAGAGACTGGACAAAAATCGTACACCTATGGATGAGGACAGTGGGGTGAAGGTAAGGGAAGAGGGTGTGATGGGAACCAGGTGGAGGGGAGCTATGGGGGGAAAAAAGAGGAACAACTGTAATAATCCGAACGATAAGATTTATTTTAAAAAAAATAAAAATAAATAAAGGTGTTTACCATTTTTCGGACAAAAGAGTTAAAGAATACTGAATAACACTAATTTCTCTCCTTTTTATACTGGGGTTTTGTAGCCACCAACCCACAGCATTTCTTAAAAGAAACACTTCCAGTTACCTGCAAGTCCACTACTTTACCTCACCTTTTGACATTTTATGGACTTTGAGATATAAACAGTAGCTGGGATACCATATTCAAGCCTTCAATCTTTAAACTGAAAGAAGGTTGACCACAGAGGTCTTTCAGACCTCATCTGTAGACCAGCTCTCTCACCTAAAACAGATCTTTCAGACTTCTTGGAAGACAATCACCAGGTCCTATCAGTTTCTAACTGGCAGATGGTAATAACATATACAAGTAGAGTCCTATTCTTAAAATATAAAGATTCCTTAAAGGCTTCATAGCTCTGGAAGAGGAAGGTTAGGAAGGATTATAACATCCTAAACATGCTCCTGTTATGACATTCATTGATTGAGTGTTGCTCTCTGCTCCATTGGTTCCTTGGGCAGTGATCACATCTAAGTAAAACTGCCAAAAACTGGAAAGCATATAATTCAATTATTTAAAACATTATTCTCGTACAAATATGTAGTGAGCATGTGTAAATTTTTATTCAGTTCATTATTGAAGGAACCAGAAAAATAACAGAATTAGCTCCAAAAGAATTTGAGAAACTTGAACTTACAGGATTCTTCGGGACAGAGATGTTGGAATACATTTGCTGGGTTACATATAAAACTGATTACTATCCTATCCTATATAATAAAGAGGGAATATGCAAATGACCATCACTCCGCCACAAAGATGCCGGCGCCCACAGCAGAGGTGGGGGGGGGGGGTATTTCCGTAACACAAGATGGCTGCGCCCACAGCGGAGGCCGAGTTCCCGTAACGAGCCTTAATGAGAAATCAGCAGGGACCTGAGGCTGAGCCCCCTTGCCCCTGCCCCCGTGAGGCTTGACAGGGGACCTCAGGCTGCACCACACACCCTGGCACCAGGCCAGGGAAGCACAGGCTGTGCCCCCCCACCCAGCAGGGCTTGACAGGAGACCTCAGGCCATGCCCCCTGCCCGGCAGGGCTTGACAGGCAACTTCAGGCCATGCCCCCCACACAGTGGGGCTTGACAGGGAACCTCAAGGTGCACCCCCGCCCCAGTGCTGAGCTGGGGGACCTTAGGGTGCTCCCCTCATCCCAGGATGAGGGACCTCAGGCCATGCCCCCCACCCAGCGGGGCTTGATGGGGGATCTGAGGCTGCACCCCCCTCCCAGTGGGGCTTGACAGGGGACCTGAGGCTATACCTCCCACCCAGTGGGAATTGACGGGGGACCTCAAGGCACACACCCCCACCTGGTGGGGCTTGATAGGGGATCTCAGGCCATGTCCCCCACTCGGCAAGGCTTGACAGGGGACCTCCAGGTGCACCCCCACCCCATCCCAGGCTGGGGGACCTTAGGCCATGTCCCCAACCCTGGTGCTGAGCCAGGGATCTGAGGATGCACCCCCCAGCCAGCAGGGCTTGACAAGGGTGAGACTGGTTGGGTCTGGGTCTAGCCCAATGCGGGGGGGGGGGGAGCAACTGGGTCTGGGCCTCATGCGATTTTGAGGTGCACGTGGGTGGGCGGGGAGTTTATTCTGGGTCCCGTGGTGTGCCCCAGACTCTGACAGGAGGAATATTTTGATATACATTTTACTAATTTTCTTTCATCTCTGATACTTCTATTATAGAGAAAGGGCAAATAGCAATATTAAAATATTTCCTCTAATGAATCCCCTTTTAATGTGTACCAATTGTGTGCACCAGGCCACTAGTTAGGGAATAAAAGCATAACCTCTGGTATTATAGTCTCCATCAGACAGAAAAACCCATCAATATTCTACAGTTTAAGGTACTGTAGAATATATGTGCCCTGATGATCAGATAAAGGTACATTTCCTGAAAGTCAGGGACTTTCAATGGAGTCAATAGAAAATGCTCAAACATGGTTTTAAAGGATCATATAATATTTTTTGCTTTGTTTTTTAAGTTTTTGGATTTTTTCCCCTGAAATCTCAAAATAAGTTATTTCTATAGAATGGTATGGGAAGGATATAGGCAGTTTTCAAATGCATTGTAACACAATATCCCCAAGTTGAAAACATTGAATTATGAGTAGTGTTGAAATATTTACTGTTACTATTTGATAGGATTTACAGGTATACTTCTTTTTTTTTTCCAATTTTTTTATTAAGGTATTATATGTGTACATATCTTACCATTGCCCTCCCCACACCCCACTCCCATATATGCCCCCACCCCCCAGAGTTTTGCATCCATTGGTTATGCTTATATGCATGCATACAAGTCCTTTGATTGATCTCTTATCTCCCCCACCTCTCCCTAACCTTCCCCTTGTAATTTGACAGTCTGTTTGATGCTTTACTGTCTCTGTATCTATCTTTTTGTTCAAGTTTATAATGTTCTTTATTATCCATAAATGAGTGAGATCATGTGGTATTTTTCTTTCATTGACTGAATTATTTCACTTAACATAATGTTCTCCAATTCATCCCAGGTTGCTGCAAATGATGAGAATTCCTTCTTTTTTATGGCAGCATAGTATTCCATTGTGTAGATGTACCACAGTTTTCTGATCTAGTCATCTGCTGACGGGCACCTAGGCTGTTTCCAAATCTTAGCTATGGTGAATTGTGCTGCTATGAACATAGGGGTGCATATATCCTTTCTAATTGGTGTTTCTAGTTTCTTTGGATATATTCCCAGGAGTGGGATTACTGGGTCAAATGGGAGTTCCATTTTCATTTTTTTGAGGAAACTCCATACTGTTCTCCACAGTGGCTGCACCAGTCTGCAATCCCACCAGCAGTGCACGAGGGTTCCTTTTTCTCCGCATCCTCACCAACACTTGTCGTTTGTTGATTTGTTGATGATAGCCATTCTGACAGGTGTGAGATGGTACCGCATTGTTGTTTTGATTTGCATTTCTCGGATAATTAGTGACGTTGAGCATGTTTTCATGTGTCTCTTGGCCTTCCTTCTGTCTTCTTTTGAAAAGATTCTATTTAGGTCTGTTGCCCATTTTTTTATTGGATCATGTATCTTCCTTTTATTAAGTTGTATAAGCTGCCTGTAGATGTTGGAGATTAAACCTTTACTTCTAATTACATCACACTCATCTGCATTCTAATATTCATTCTTGTGTGGAAGAGAGTACTTGAATCAAAATCTCTGAGAGGAAAAGTATGTTTTGATAGTTTTTAATAGATCCCTAAATGATTATAATGGGTAGTCAGGATTATGAACTGCTGTAGAATGAAACACCACACATTCTGGCATAATGGTGGACTCTGACTCCACTCACACTGAAGCAAGACTGATTGTAGATATGTCCCACCCAATACACAGTGTTCCTAGATAGCTTATCTGTTACATATCTATTGCCTCATTCTTAAATATGAACTTGCAATCAAAGTATTTGAGGAAACCCTTCAAATTTTCAGATAAAGACAAAAATAAATGAACAGAAGGGAAATTACCCAGATAATGGAAAATTTCAGGCAGAGGAATTTTAAAATAATTGAATTGGACACTCAGTATACTAGGTAACACTTTAAGAAAAAAACAAAAAAAAAACAAAACTACAGGAATATTTACCTCCTGTGTCCCATCATATAAAATTTTTCTGTATGTGAAATTAATAAATTTATGGCTAATGTTGCTAAGCTGATTATGGCCAAAGGAAAACACACCACCAGGCTGTTGCTCATTTTAAAAACATGAGCACCAAATTCATGTAGGTCCTTAATATGCCTGGCAGCATACTCTATTTCTCTCAGTATCAAGTCCCCAATGCCTCTTCCCTCATCCTCACTCTCATCTAATAACCTTGCTGCCTTTTTCACTGAGAAGATTTAAAGAATCAGAAATAAGTTTCCTCAGATACCTACTACCACATCTCCTCACCTCTCAGCATGTGTACATATCCTTGTGCTCTACCTTATTGCTTGATGAACTTTTCAAGTTCCTGTCCAGTGGAGTACTCACCCAATTCCTGTTTACCAAATCAAGGACATATCTCAAGGAAGCAATTCTCTTTTCTCTCTCTCATTCATTTTCATTTGATAGGGAAGAATTCTAATTCAGGAAACATGTTGTTAGTTAATCATTAAGCATGTACACACACACACACACACACACACACACACACACACACACACACACATATACCTTGCCTTGACCCCACAGCCCTCTTAAGCTACTGCTTCAATTTTAAAGTAAAACTCTGAGAAAGTTGTCAACCCTTTCTCTCCACTTCTCCTCCCATTCTTCCTTGAATTTTCTTCACTCAAGCATTTGTTACCATCAATACATTGAAACACTTCTGTCAAGGTTAATAGCTGGCACCACATTGATAAACTGAATGGTAAATTCTCTGTTTTCATTTTATTTGACCAATCAGCAGATTTGACACAATTATCCCTTCCTCCATGAATCACTTTTTCACCTTGTATCAGGAATACATCCTCCTACCTCATTATTCACTTCTTATTCTTCACTAATTTCTCCATATCTATCTTACTATAATGCTTGAGAGCCTCTAGACTCAGTCATTGGTCCTCTTCTCTTCTCCATTTACCCTCACTTCTTTGATGGTTTCATATAGTTTTACATATCATCTAAAAGTTCCCAATTTTTTTGTACCATAGAAATGATTAAAATTTATATCTTCAGTCTGATCTCTCTGCAGAATTCCAAGCACTCATTTCACATAATTCACTTGACTTCTCTACTGCATTTCTTTTTTTAAGCAATAATGAAAACTCAAGTTTAATACTTCTAATATATTGAACAACTTTTGGGTGACCACATATCCTAGTGTCAGCACTGACATGCGTAGCCATTTTTGATGACACGTGGCCACTAAGGCGGCTGCATGCTGAGGATGAAACATTTGCTGCTCCTGAGGATGAAACATTTGCGACTAGAGTCTTGGAGTTAGAGTCTATTAGACACTCTGTGTTGGAGGTCTGTAGGCCAAAACAACAGAAGTCCGGCACAGAGCATCTAGTTCTGGGACTTCCGGTTAAGCTGGGATCTTTGCCCTCACTTCCACCGGCAGAGCAGGGAGCAGCAGAACGCAGCGGGGGACACACCTCTGGGGGCCCTGCCATTACCAGTAACCAAATAACAGTTAACCACAGCAACCATTATCTACTGTTCTGGGGTGTCATGGATTTCTAGTCCATAATTACTGAGATAAGTGAGGGGCAGGCTGGGAGAGGCAAGGGTTTGTGGCGTGCTATGGGTGCCGTTTCCCGCCATTAGAAATAGCGGCAGCCATTTTAATTTACATAAGGAACACCATCTTGCTCCATAGTGCAGACTCCATTTCACCACTATTACTTTTGTGCATCCTTATTAACCCCTATTTCTGCTTATTAACCCTGCCCTTTCCTAAAAGACAGTTATATGCACTATTTTGTGGTTATTTAGGCTAGTTAACCCCTAATTGCCTGCAGGCCAAACAAGCTATCTATACTTCTGTCTTCTGTCACTGCCCCCCTGAGGAGAACCCAAAAAATAAAAAAACTAAGGTTAAGTAAAGGAAGTGGTAGTAGCAGTGGCCGACCCTTTCAAGAGACATGGAGCAAGATGTATGACTTTATAGAAAAAAATGGCAGATCATTTTGCGTTCTATGTACTGAAATGGTAGTAAGCAGAATGTGGAATATAAATAGACATTTTGAAACTAATCATTCCCAGCTCTTGGAATAAAGTGAGGATGAAAGGAAGCAATACATTTCCAGGTAGCTACACCTTTATAAGAGCCAATCTAATTCCATCCTTAAATTTATGAAAGGCTCTACAAATTTAACATCTGCAAGTTTGAGCATTGCTCACTCTATAACTCATCATGGAAAAGCGCTCAGTGAGGGAGAATTTATTAAAGAAACTCTCCTAAGATGTGCACCAGTTCTATTTCACGATATGCAGAATAAAGATGCAATTATTAAGAGAATATCTGAGTTACCACTCAGTAGAAATATCATAAAAGACCGAATAATGAGACTGAACACAAACGTACAACATCAATTAAAGAGAGACATAAGGAAGTGTAAATATTTTTCAATCTCTCTTGATGAAACTACTGATGTCACATCACATGCTCAGTTGGCCATTATTGGTCGATATTCTGATGGTCTCACAATGAGAGAAGAGTTGATAAATTTAGTATCAGTGTCAACAAGTAAATCAGGAAGTGAAATATGTAAGGTTGTTATACAAACATTTCGTGACCTAAGCATTGATATCTCTAAAGTTGTGTCAGTGATGACAGATGGGGCACCAAATATGGTGGGGAAAAAGTCGGATTTGTCAAATTGTTTACAGAAGCTATTGGACATCCGATTGTGCCTTTTCATTGTATTATCCATCAGGAGGCTTTATGTGCCAAGGCAGGATTCACTGACTTAAACGACTTAATGTCAGTTGTTACAAAAATAGTTAATTTAATAGCTGCTCACCCCCTTCACAAGCGAGAATTTTCGGCACTTTTACTGGAGATTGATTCCACCTACAATGGACTGCTGATGTACAATAATGTAAGATGGCTGAGCCGAGGCAAAGTTCTTGAGCGCTTTGTGGAGTGCTTTGAAGAAATTAAGGTATTTCTTGATGATAAGGATCTGGAAAACTTTCCTCAGCTTAATGATGATAAGTGGGTCAACACCCTGATGTTTTTTTTTCAGATCTCTCTGTTCATATTAGTGAACTGAGCTTAAAGTTACAAGGTTTTGGCGAAAGTATTGACATTATGTTTGGATACATAAAAGCTTTTGAAAGTAAAGTTAAAATTTTCAAGCGAGATGTAGAAACTAAAACTTATAATTATTTTCCTCGAGTAACAAAGTATTTTGAGAAGGCCAGTGCAGCTGTACAAAATGAAATGGAACTCTTGCATAGGAAGTACCAGCATGTTTTAGACTCGTTACTTGACCAGTTTAGTGATAGATTTAGTCAATTTAGAAGTCTAGAACAGACCATGAAAATAATTAAGTATCCTGATGTAGTAGTCTATAGTAGTTTGGAATTAAATGGCTTCCAATGGATGCAAATTGATGATTTGGAGATGCAACTTGCAGAATTTCAAGACAGTATCTGGGCTCAGGTGTTTGTCGACTTGAGGCCAAAGCTTGAGAATCTGGAAAGGTGCCGCTTGGAGAATCAAGAGGAGTGCCACTACGAACAGGAAATTTGGAGTGACTGGAACCGACTACCAGACACTTTTGGCACCCTGAAAAATATAGCAATGGCTTTACTCACAATTTTTCCCTCTATATACTTTTGTGAGGACTTATTCTCAGCGTTAAATAATATCAAAACCAACAAAAGAAACAGATTGACAGATGAAGTTAGTAGCGCTTGCTTGGGCCTGAAGTGTACAAAATACCAACCTTCAATTGAAGATTTAGCCAATGAAATTCAGCAACAAAAAAGTCACTAATAGGCAGGTTAGTTAAAGAATTCCCCCTCCCCCTCACTTATCTTAGTTCATGGCACCCCACACAAGCTAAATAATGTTAAGACCAACAAAAGAAACCGACTGACGGATGAACAAAGAAGTCATTAAGCAGGTAAGTTAAATATTTAGTTTTTGGTTTATTAAATACAATTATATATAACAATTATACATTTATGTTATTTAAACTATAAATATCGCGAAATAATGTTTTTTCCTCAAAGTGACACACTACCTGAGTTATGCTCAGTTTTTTGGCGAAGTTTGACACACCAAGCTCAAATGGTTGCCCAACACTGTCCTAGGTTATGATTGTTGGCTGTTTTTAGTGCTCCTTTCACTAACAAAAATGTTTCTGTTTGGATGAAAAATATATGGTTACTCAAAGGAACATATTTCTGTGTTTAAGTCTACTAAATTGATTTCCTACACTTAAGTTAATGAAGCTAATCATAACTTTTCCTTTTTTCCACTCATAGAGAAAAACAAAATTTAATTTGTTTAATGACATTTAAGCCCATTTTTACAATCCTTATATATTTAAATGATTTTAATTATTTGATGAGTTCTATTAAATATAAGGTTGTAATTTACTTTTCCATGGATTATTTCTTTTGATTCTGCAAGGATTTACAGTTTTCCATTGCTGTAAAAATAGTAACTAACAAAATTGTTCTTCAATTGCTTTTGAGAAATTGGACTTTTAAAGAATTTGACAGAAAATTTTATTTAAGATTCATGACACTACCTGCTACTGAGTCTACAGATGTATTAGAATGAATGGTTCTTAGTTTTATCCAGCTTTATTGAAATGTAATTGACATATAGCAATATGTAAGCTTAAAATGGACAATGTGATGATTTGATAACATGTCCATTACTTCACAAAATGGGTGGTCACCCCAAAGTTTTTCAATATATTAGAAGTATTAAACTTGAGGTTTCATTATTGTTTTTGTGGTGATGGTGGTGGTGAGATGATTTATCTGCTCTCTTAGCCATGTCTGGTGTGGCTCAGTTGGTTGGAATATTGTCCCATACATGGAAATGTGGTGGGTATGATTACTGGTCAGGACACATTTGGGAGGCAGCCGATCAATGTTTCTCTTTCACATTGATGTCTCTCTCTCTCTCTCTCTCATAAAAAAATATCTACTCTCTTAGCAACTTTCAAGTATACGATAAAGTATTGTTAGCTATAATTACCCTGCTGTATGTTAGATCCCCAGAACTTATCTCTTACAACTAGAAGTTTTTACCCTTTGACCAGCATTTAATTTCTCCCATTCTCCAGCCACTGCCAATCACCAGTCTCCACTCTATTTTCTATGAATTCAGCTTATTTAGACTCCACATATAAATTAGATCATGCAGTATTTTTTTTTATCTCTTGGCTTATTTTACGTAGCAAAATAAATAGCCTCAAGTTTAATACATGTTGTCACAAAAGGTGGGATTTACTTCTTTTTTTAAGGCTGAATAATATTTTATATATTATTTTATAATAATATTTTATATATATGTATATCCATTTAACCATTCATGAAAACTTAGGCTTTTCCATGTTTTGTCTATTTTGAATAATGTTGCAATGAATATGGGAGTGTGTCATCTCTATACGTACATGGAAATATGTTCATAATGTATTTTTAGCTAAAAAACAAAACAAAACAAAACAGTGGTACCCCTGGTCGGTATGACTCAGTTAGTTGTAGCATTGTCTCATGCACTAAAAGGTCATGGGTTTGATTCCCAATCAGGGCACATACCTAGGTTGCAGGATTCTAACCCTGTGTCAGGGTGTGTACAGGAGGCAATCAATAGATGTTTTTCTATCACATTGATGTTTCTCTCTCTATCTTCCTTCCTCTCTACAATCAATTTTTTAAAAATTTTTTAAACAGTGGTAGAACAATGTGTGAATTATGAATTTGTCTTAACCCTTTGCACTCACTTGCTTTTTTCTCGATTCCTTTATTCTACTCGGGATTTAATTTTTAAATACCCCAGATTTTACAAAGCGCAGCAGTAGAATAAAAAACTGGAGTTTCTTTTCATATAAACTTATTTATTTGGATTTTTTTTATATTTCAAATTATCGATACATTCAAAGAGTATAAAAAGAGCTGCTACCGATGCTAACCGTGTCGAGTCACACTGGACATCCGAGTGCAAAAGGTTAAGTTGTACATGCATATTTTTCTTGTATATAATATTATGTTGCTTGTGGATTTGTTTTTATGATTGTGTGAGATAGCAGGGCTCTTTTGATGGATGTAATTTGGGATTAGATTGCATTTTGTGCCCTTGGTGATCAGCCCTTAGGACTATAATTTTTCTAGAAAGAGGACTTAACAAGTTTTATTTATTTGAAATTTATACCCCACATACTTTGTGATAAAGAACTTGCAGAAGCTTATAATCAAAACATTTAAAGCAACTAAATAATTTTTTAAAAATAAAAAGCGTAAAGAAGAAAGGAGCAAATAATATAGGGGTAAGAGATATAAAGTTGCTCTTATTTTTACACTTGATTATTCAATTTATCTCTATGCTTTATGAAAGCCAAGGCAAAATGGAAAATACATTTTAGTAATAGGAACAAAATTTCGAGGAGAGCTTGTCTATCCCAGTGGAATTGAGAGCTTCAACTGTAATAATGGAAGGAAAAATGCTTTACACAATGGAAAGTACCATGTAAATGTAAGGGACTAATTTGACTGAGCCTGCAAATTTTTAACTCAGCTTTCTTTGGTAAACTACTAAATGGGCCTTTCTTTGGCTATGAATTACCATTTATGAACTTAATACAGTAGAAAAAAACACACCTTTCTAGAGTCCCTTGGGCTCATTCTTTTAGCTACTTACCATACTGCCTTTGCAGACATGCTCTTTCAATCAGTAACTATATGTCCAATTATATCAGAAACTAATTAAATAAAAAGTTCTTGAAAAAGACATCAGTAATTTGCATAGCCATTTAGATGAATCTAGTTTATGAATGAAGCTTGTCAAGTTTAAAATTTAGTGATTATCCTCCAATTATTGTTCTTGACACTTAAAATTCTTATACCATATAGTTAATATCACAATATTCTTGTGGCTTCATTTGTGGTTGATATGCTTAGATAAGTTGGAATCACTTGAGACCATCAATTATAACATCCTATCTAATTAAAGAGGAAATATGCTAATTGACCCTCACACCATCGCAAAGATGGCAGTGCCCACAGCCAATAAGAAGGGAATATGATAATTGACTGCCTTGCCATCAAAGATGGCGGCGCCCACAGCCAATAAGAAGGGAGTATGCTAATTGACTATCCCACCCTCAAAGATGGCAGTGCCCAGTCCCCTCAGCCCCACCAGGGCGGCAGGCGCGGAGCAGCTGCCCCCCCCCCCAGGCGGGCCCAGCCACTCCGTGCACCTGCCTCTGGAGTCTCCCAGTCCCTCAGCCCCCCAGATACCCAGGGCTGGCCTGAGGCGCAGGCAAGCCTCAGATGGCAGCTGCCAAGCTGCCCAGGGCTGGCCTGAGTTGCAGGAAAGTCTCAGGTGGTCGCTGCCCAGCCACCCAGGGCCGCCTGAGGCTCAGGTAACCAGGGCTGTCCCAGGCTTGCGCTGCCGGCAGTGGCAGCAGCAGAAGTGTGATGGGACGTTGCCTTCCCTTGATCACCGGGTCACCTCCTGCCCCTGAGGGCTCCTGGACTGTGAGAGGGGGCAGGCCAGGCTGAGGGACCCCCCCAGGGCATGAATTTTCATGCACCAGGCCTCTAGTCTATATATAAAAGCCTAATATGCAAATTATCCCTGCGGGAGTCCGACCGGGAGACTGATCACTTGCTATGACATGCGCTGACCACCAGGGGGCAGCACAGAACGAAGGAAGGCCCCGGCCAGCAGCCGGCAGCTGGGGAAGGGATGCCCCGGCTGGCAGCCAGCAGCCAGAAGGAAGGCCCTGGCCGACAGCCAGAAGGCCCCGATTGGCCCTGATCACCAGCCAGGCCTAGGGACCCCTACCCATGCACAAATTTTGTGCACCGGGCCTGTAGTTTAATTAATAAAAGAGGCAAGACAGTTAGATCTTCACTTGATTATTAGTCATTTTCCTCTTTCAATATGAAGCTCCCAAGAGGTTCTGGAAGAATCATGTTAAGTAATTACTGAAGCAGTTAAGAGCTTTCCTTTAAACTGTGTACAGACTCATTAGAAAAGTTTGCCTGATTAGAATAGTTTCTTGAGAAAGGTTGGCAGCTTAGACTCCTTTTTCTATCATTAACCAACTCTGAAGGACCTTGACCAAGGAAATTCATAATTTGTGACTCAGTTTTCTGCTATGTAAAATTGAGACAATAATAGTACCTACCTTTAAAGTCCTTGTGAGGATTAAATGAGGCAATACCTATAATGGTCTTAAAATGGTGCCTGGCCACTTGTATTCATTATATGTTAGCTAGTAGTGATAGTAAGTATCACATAGGTCAAAACACCATAGGCCAGGCATGCTCCAGAAACCTTCACTGTCTCAGGACAGGTGGCTAGAAAATACTTTATAATCAACAGTTTCTACAAAAGAAGGTCACCAAAGAAACTTATTCTTAGGATTGTTTTGCAGAAAATAAAGAGAGAGAGAGAGAGAGAGAGAGAGAGAGAGAGAGAGAGAGAGAGAGAGAAAGAGAAAGGGAGGGATGGAAAAGAAAGAAAAAAGAGTTAGAGAGATTTCCTAGGTTCAGCCAGAGGTGAAATAAAAATAATTTAATCCACAAGGAAGACATAGGATTAAAATTAGAGACAAAGATATAGTTTAAAAGCCAGGCAGAAGTAGAGTAGAATAGAGGCAAATATGAGAATTATAGGAATGTCCTCACTATTACCTAAGTGTTAATCTTTCCTCTATTATCACTTGGTACACCCAGAGCCAGGGTGAGTTAGGTTGGCTTAAAAGTATAGGGAGAAGTCTATTTCTTCTGATGGATGTGTTCCACACATCTCTTTAATGAAAAAACAAAATGGTAACTCAGAGTGTGAGGAAGTTTAATGCAAAGAATGTTTATTTAAGGCTCAGGAAATCTTAGCATGTATATAGCCAAAGGAAAAGCAGCCACTGGCCAGAGACTGAAAATGCGAGAAAAAGGAGGGATTACAGATTGAGTAAATTTCTACAAGAGGCAGGAATGAAGATATTCCTGGTTAAAGATGGAGAGAGATTAGTCTTATTGGTAGAATGAAAGAGTAACTGCTCTTGCTTTGAGATAGTAGGGAAGAATATTAAAAATGAGTGAACATATAGAGAGGTTGTGAATTAAAGTGAGAAGATGAGAGTGCTTGCTCTGGATAGCTTCCATCTAAGTCAAGTAAGCAGCAGTGTCAGCTCCTTCTAGTGGCCTGGCAGGAGAGTGGAGAGATTTGGAACAACTGCTGTAGGGAATGTGATAGGAAGTAAACATGAGATAAGAAAAAGGGTGAGGGATTGCTGAGCATCAGGAAAAATTTAGTTGAAATTAAATCACAAGTCTAGTTTGGATGTAGTCAAGCTTCCAATTGAATTAATGTATTTCTCCAACCCAATATTTTTCAGCTGTTTGCACTTATTTGCAGTTTTTCATCTGGCTTATATAGAAATAAGAGCTGAGTAAGTCACTGTAGGAGGTTAAACTCCCAAGCAGAGGATAAAGAAAAATTGAAAGTAAAAAGTGAGAATCCATAGGGGAAAAATGTTAAGAGAGGAATTAAAAATCTTAATGACTTTTTTTTTGGCTTTCACTGATTATTTTATATTGCACTACTTTGGAAATTTAATTAGACTACTTAAATAGAAGAATTGCAAAAGGAATTAGTTTCTAAGATAGTTCACATGCTGATGTATAACTTTTCTTTTTAAAAGGCAAATGATTAAGATTGGCCATCTGGTTAAACTTATTTTTTATCAATTAAAGTAAGAGTTAGTAAATAGAATAATTGAGCCAGCCTTAACTACAAGTGGAGAATGATATATGAGTAAACAGCTGTGAACAGAATTTAAATGGTGGAATTATTTAAACTTAAATAAATTGAAAATATATCAAAGTGGTAGTGAACTCTTTCAACATTACATATAAGACAACAATATTGCCCGAATGTTTTATTGGTTCAGTACCCAGCTCTAGCAGGTGATACAAAGGTATTGTAAGAGCTGGAACCCAGTGTTATGAGTTCCCAATGTGTTTGAAACAGATCATAACCAACTGAAATGTGGCCTATGTTATTACCAATAAATGCAGTATATATTAAGAGAATGCCTTAAGTATTAATAATACCTAAGCGTTAACATACCTCTTTTATTTAATTACCTAATTTGTTCCTCACAATAATCCTTAGAGATAGTAATCTAGTTACCATTGATAAGTAATACCCTAACTCACATGTTAGTGGTATAAAACAATCATTTTATTATGCTTAAGGATTCCATGGGTCAAGAATTTGGATAGGACTTGACTTGGCATTCCTCATGCTTCATGGGACTTCAGTCTTCCATGGTTTGGATGTCCAAGATGGCTCACTCATAGGACTGGCAATTTGATGTTGGCTATTGGATGAAATCTCAGCTGGGGGTCTTTCAAATTAGACAGACTACACATGGCTTCTCCATATGGCTTGCCTTCTTCACAGTATGGTAGCTTCAGGGTAGTTAAAATTCTTACATGGCAGCTCAGGGATCAAGTTCAAGTAAACCAACAGAAAAGGTGGAAGCTGCATGACCTTTTATGACCTAACCTTGGGTGTTACACAGCTTCCCTTCTGCTATACTCTGTTAAAGTAGTCACAAGCCTTCCCAGATTCAAAGGGAGAGAGATAGACCCTATCTTTAATGAGAAGAGTGTCTAAAGATTTGTCACTTTTTTTTTTTAATAGCCTCAGGTAGTTATCGCTACTTCCATACACAGATGAGAAAACTAATGTTCAAAAAGATTTGGGAACTTGCCTAGTATCATGCAGTAGTAAATGGCAAAGTCAGACTTGAAGCCAGGTCCTTTGATACTAAGTCTAGCACTCTTGCCATTATACTACTCTTTTTTTTAAACTATATTTTTATTGATTTCAGAGAGGAAGGGAGAGGGAGAAACATTAATGATTAGAGAGAATAATTGTTCGGCTGCCTCCTGCATGCCCCCTATTGGGGATCCAGCCCAGAACCCAGGCATGTGCCCTTGACCAGAATTGAACCCAGGACCCTTCAATCCGCAGGCTGACGTTCTATTCACTGAGCCAAACCAGCTAGGGCATCCATTTTATTATTCTTTATTCCAAGAAGTCAGTGTTAGCAATAGCAATTAAAAAAAACTTTCTGGGGTAAATGGGACTTTGAATGTGACCTTAATAGATTACAGAGATAATTCAAATAATAAGCGCCTAATATAAGTTAACACATTCCTTGTAAACCTACTCTTTTCACTGTATTTAGATGCCCAAGGCAGAAACTAGGGGTTCCTACCTCTTTCCTCTCTTTATTTCCCACATCATGTTAACACAAGTTTTGCTGATTTCAACCTCTGAAGAGTTATAAAATATGCCCTTGTCTCTCTATCTGTTCCCTAGTTTAGAGGCTATAATATCTTTCATTTAGACCATGGTTTGGCAAGCCATGGCCCATGGCTGAATCTGGCCTACCACCTGTTTTTCTATGTCCAAAAAGCTAAAGCTAGTTTTTACATTTTCAAATAGTTGAAAAATAAAAAGAAGACTACTTATAATTATATGAAATTCAAATTTTAGTGCCCATAAATAACATTTATTGGAACATAGTCATGCCCATTTAGTACAAGGGCAGAATTGAGTAGTTGCAAATGGAACTGTATGGCCTGAAATGCCTAAAATATATAATATGTGATCCTTTAACTACATAGTTTATCTTCCATATTCTAGACTACTGTAGGAGTGCCCTAACTGTTTTCCCTAACTATGGTCTTATCCTCCGCTGGACCAATATCCACATGGAACCATAGTAATCTCTATATATAATAAAGTCATTCCCACCCATTGAAGACTCAATGCCTTGACATTGCCTAAAGAAAAAAGGATGAGATACATCAAATGATGTTAAAATATTTTTCCATGTGTTTATTTAATGTCTGTATATTTTCTTTAGTGATGTATCTGTTCAAATGTTTTGACCATATTAATTGGGTTGTTCACATTTTAATCACTATTTATATATTGAGATATAAGTATTTTGCTGGTAAATTTTTTTGCAAATATTTTCTTCTATCTGGGACCTTACCTTTTAATTTTTATTACAGTGTCTTTTGAAGATAAAAAATATTTTTATGTTGATAAAATCCTAATGTATCATTTTTTTTCTTTTATAAAAGCTTGTGTTTTGTGTTGTATTTAATAAATATTTGGCAAACACAAAACATAATTTTCTCTTACATTTTCTGCTAGATGTTTTATTGTGTTAGCCTTACTTATAGTTATACTAGAGGCCCAGTGCATGAAATTCATTCATGGGTAGGGCCCCGAGGACTGGCTGGTGATCAGGGCCAATTGAGGCCTTCTGGATGCCGGCCAGGGCTTCCCTTCTTCAGCTGCTGGCTGCCGGCTGCCGGCTAGGGCCTTTCTTTGTTCTGTGCCACTCCCTGGTGGTCAGTGCACATCATAGCAAGTGATAGAACTCCTGGTCTCTCGGTCAAGCTACGGCGGGAACACTTGGCATATTAGCCTTTTATATATACAGATGAATCATTTTGGGTTAGTTTAGTACATGATGTGAAGTAAAAGTTGAGGTTCATGTACTTGTCATGTGGCAATCAAATTGTCCCAGCATCCTTTTTAAAAAAATATTAACTTTCCTGATTGAATTATTTTGGCATCTTTGTTGAAAATTAATTCACCATGTATGTGTGAGTCTAAATCTGTACTTTCTATTTTTCCCCATTAATCTGCATGTCAATCTTTACACCAATACTGAATTGCCTTGATTACTGTAACTTTATAATGCATATTGCAATTAGGTAATGTGAGTTCTTGATATTTTTCTTTCCAAAATCATTTTGGTTATTCTAGACCCTGTGAATTTCCATACAAAATTCATAATTAGCTACCCAATTTTAAAAATATGCTTGGATTTTAGGTTTTGATTGGGATTGTGTTAAATCTGTAGGTCACTTTAGGGAAAACTGACATCCTAGCATCACTGAATATTTCAATTCATGAATACAGTCTATCGCTTCATTTATTTAGGTTTTATTTAATTTATTTCATCATTATTTTGTCATTTTTAGTGTAAAGGTCTTACATATCTTTTGTCAAATTATCACTCAGTATTTAATATTTTTTGCCATTATTAATCATCTGTTTTAAATATCAATTTATAATTGTTCATTCTTAATACATGGAAATATGATTGAATTCTGTGTATAGACCATTCATTCTGCAACCTTGTTAAACTTACTTATTTTTCTAGTAGTTTTGTTTTGCATATTCATTCGGATTTATTACAACGATCACGTTATCTAAAAATAAGATGGTTTTACTTCTTCCTTTCCTTCATTATCCCTTTTATTTCTTTTTAGAGCCTGATTTTACCAACAGAACTCCAGACCAATATTTACTTGAAGTGGTCAGAGTAGACATTCATATTTTATCTGATCTTAAAATTAAGTGTATTAGGGATTGCCAGAGAAACAGAGGCATACATATAGATATATAGGCATGCATATAGATATATACATGTCTATATAGGCATACATATAGATACATACATCTGCAGATACACACACACACACACACACACACACACACACACACATATGCCTAAGCAACTGTTGCAACTGAAACAACCAAACAGATGACCGAACAGGCTGCATGAGGCGACCCGACTGGCAGGGGGGGTAGTGAGGTGTTATCAAACGACTAAGCAGCAGGTTGTGTGGGACAACCAGGCCGGCAGGGGGGGCAGTTATGGGTGACCAGGCCGGCGGGGGGGGCAGTGAGGGGCGACCAGGGTGGCAGAGGTGGGCAGTGAGGGGCAACCAGACCAGTGGGGTGTGAGTTAGGGGCGACTAGGCCAGCATGGGGGTGAGTTAGGGGGACCAGGCTGGAGGAGGGGGGGCTAAGCCAGCAGTTGGACATCCCCTGAGGGGTCCTGGACCACTGGCTCCTAACCGCTCACCTGCCTGCCTGCCTGATCGCCCCTCCCTGCCCCCCTGCTGGCCTGGTTGCCCCTAACTGCCCCCTGCCAGCTTGATCACCCCTAACTGCCTCTGCCTTTTGGCCTGGTTGACCCCAACTGCCCCCCTGCCAGCCCAGTCGCCCCACACAGCCTGCTGTTCAGTCGTTTGGTCACCCCTCACTGCCCCCCCCCCCGCCAGCCCGGTCGCCCCACATAGCCTGCTGCTCAGTCGTTTGGTTGTCCCTCACTAACCCCCCTGTCAGCCTGGTTGCCCCACACAGCCTGCTGCTCGGTCATTTGGTCACCCCTCACTAACCCCCCTGCCGGCCTGGTTGCCCCGCACAGCCTGCTGCTCAGTCCGTTGTGAAGGTTGCTTAGGCTTTTATATAGATAGATGGTTTTTATAAATCTTTTTATATGATTAGATGATTTTTCTTCTTTAGTATGTAAATATGGAAAACTGAAAAGGATTGGTAGATTTTTTTTATAGGGATGAATTCTGAGCATAATAGCTGGAAATTAAGTGACCTAGTTTAAGGGACACTGAGGTAAAGATATCTATGTATGTGACACATCTAAGAAGTCAAAGTTCTATATCTCAGTTATCATATAAACAGAATTAATGTGCTACTAACATAAGGTCATAATAAGGATGCTTAATATTACATCTGTGTCTTGTAAATGGAGCTCAAAGTGTTATTGAATGTGAATGGAACTAAGAAATGAACACAGAAGCATAAGGGAATTTTTTTAGAAGAGAAATGGAATGTGTTGAATGGAAAAAAGCTGATAGTGATTCATGTTAGTTACCAGTGAGTATTTTGGATAGAAAAAGCAGGAAAAAAAAGATGACAAAGTGAAATTGAAGTAGAAAAAAATGTTACAATAATCAAAGATGAAGACAGAATGATTACAATAGAAATGAAGCTAGACAAAGATTTTAAAATACCCTCAGGCAAGGTCAGGGAAGGAGACTGCAGAGATTCAAAGAGCTAAAAAACTATTAATAGAATGTAAAGTTGGATGTCATGGATGGATACATTAATTCTTTGTGCAGAAATATGTAATTTATAGGGGTAGAGAACTGCCAGATATCATAAAAAATAAATTTGCTAAGCTGAGAAGAAATAGATAAGGAAATCAATATTATAACAGAAAAGATAACCAGAAGGATAAAACAATCATGTTTAAAAATGGCTTTGTGATATATGTTTAAAAGCATAATTTCTTCCTTCATTAAGATGTTGAGTTAAAATAGTGTTGGTATAATTAGATACATTCTATTGTGACAATTATTTTGAGCTTGATCACTACAATCTGCCAGGGAGGACAAACTATATGTGAATGTGTTTGAGTCTAGCATATCAACAGATTATTTGGAATATAATTGATCAAAATCTTCAGATTGAAGTTAAAAATAACTTCTAAGCAAAGGGGATTTCAATTGTTTAGTATTGAATAGAATGTAAGCACAGAAGATAAATGTTCTCATTAATTTTGAACTGTGACAGAGTACTACAAATAATAGATTTAATAACATTGTAAAAAGATTTTGGTTTTATTTACTTTGTTCTAAAAATCCATTTTTACTTTAAATTTAAGATTAAACAGAGTGAAATATTATTTAAATCACTGTACAATAATTTTGAGGTTGTATCTAACATTTTAAAGGCATAAGATTGAAGTATCAGTGGATGTCTTACTGCTCAATACAATTATTGAACTTAGATTTATTGTGAAATATAATAAAACAGTTCATGTTTTTATTGTATCAATAATTTCAGTCTTCACTATCTCAAAGGAAAATCAATGAAAAGTTCATTTGAGGAAATGAATTTACCTGTATAGGGAATATATATTTGTTCCCCTTTTTAAGTGAATGGCATAAAAAGAATATAATGGTACTTTAGAAGTGTCCATGTTTTTTGATAAGTGGTTTTCAATTATGTATTTTGAATGTCACTTTGTGGAAGTGGGTGTATGGAGCTGTACATTGCTGAATTGGTCCAATACAGTATGTATTAATTAGATTCGTATGTATTAATACAGTATGTATTAATTATGCTTCAGAAAGAGATAACCCCCAAATCTCAGTGACTTCACACAATAGTTTATTTATTGCTGACATTACAATTAAATTCAGGTTAGGTAGTCCTCCTCTATCACTACAGTGTGGCCTCTAAGGTTGCATTGACATGGAAAAAGAAATCTAGTTCATAACTGCCTTAACCTGGAAATGACACTTTCACTTTTGCTCACAGCCATTAGACCAGAATTATTTCTATGGCCTCAAATTAAATGTAAAGAGGTTGGAAATTGTAGTGGAGCTTATAAAATATTTGGTATGCAGTAACTCTCTCCAGCTTCCAAGGTGTTATGTTCAATCCATGGAGACCGGACAGACCCCCATCAAAAATCAGTTTGAATGTCAAGACTAATGATGTTACATGCCTACTGCAGCATGTGAAGACATTTATTACTGCTATAATGAGACTTCTGGAGAGAGCAGGGCAGGCTCCCAAGCAGGTCTGAAAATGACTTGAGTGGCTTGAGACAGAGTGGGAGCAAGTGGTGCTGGCTTTTCCTATGGCAAGGAAGGGAACCAGTGTGCTTTCCTATCAGCTTGCCCAGGTATGGGACAGAAAGAGAGGCAAAAGATGGGGCTTGAAAGCTGTCAGCATAAATATAAATGGAGTAAGGCTCTTTATTACACAAGGGAATTAATTATTTTCCCCGTTATTAATTTTAAACTAGTTCTAAAAGCATTCTTAAGCACATTTTATGTGCTGGGCTAGGAACTCTTTGTATATGATTAGCATTTGGGTAAATCCTCTACATTTCAATAATTCATATTTCATTTTCTGCTTTCTCTTATCCTTCTAAGCAAGAGCCATAATTGGTTTCTACATACATGCCAGATGATTTTCTAAACCAATTCTGACCAGGCATAGAGTAAGTAGGTCAGATACTTCAGTCTACTATTTGGAGGAAGTACAGTCATAGATCCTGTCATAAATCCAGCATTCACTTTGTCAGGAAGAACATGATCACTGAATCACAAGATGTCTCCATTTTCTACTTTCTCTCCTACTTCCTAAATTTTTGTGGATTGGATTTCTCAGTCTCTAGTGTTGTTGTCCTTTCATTTTTTGCCTTGATTGCAGCAACAACCTCATGTCTCATCTTCCTGAATCCATTTGGACTCCTTATCCAAGTCATTGTCTATATAGCTAACCTCTCTAGTCTCATCTTATTCCACAACCACTTCCATATCTTCTCCAAGCCATGCTGACCTTTTTCCAGTTCTCAAAGACTCAGTATTCTCTCCCTCTTCAAGGGCTTTGTACATGTTACTCCCTCTTATTGGAATGCACTTTTTCCCCTTCCTTGACAAACCCTTCTTTGTCTTTTAGTCTTAGCTCAATCATCATTTATTTAATGAACTTTTTATTGATCTACGTATGGTCCCAGTTAGTCCCTATTCTTGTAATCTCTTAATTACTCCCCCTACTTTTTATTCATAGTACTTGCATTGTATGGTGGTTGTCTATTACTTGTTTATCTTCTATACTGTGAGCTACATGATGGAGAGAATCTAGGGCTCTAGCTATTTTATCTTGCATTCTCAGCACCTAGACAGCACCATAGAGTACTAGTATATAATAATAGTACTTCAGTTCTCCTTGGAGACTAAATCCCTACTCTAAACATCATTATGTGTTATAATTGAACTAGGGCCCAGTGCACGAATTCTTGCACCTTGAAAGGAACTGCGGGCCGTGAGGCTGTGGTGAGCACAGGGGCAGGTCTCGGCTCATCCTCTGCACCCCCGTCCGGCCCCTCCCACCGGGGCCCCTGGTCCCCTGTCTGCCAGCAGCCCCACTCTGCCACTGTCGCTCCCACTTGCTGACAGCGACAGCCCCGCTTACACCTACTGACAGCACGGAGCGATTGGGGCCAGCACCAGCAGCAGGTGTGAGTGGTGGCTGCTGCCCCAATCGCCCCTCAGGAGCAATCGGAGATGGCAGCCACCACTTGCATCCACTGATGGTACTGAGAGATTGGGACTGGTACTGGGTGCCAGCAGCAGGTGCGAGCGGTGGCGCCAGGGCCAGCAGTGGGTGCAAGTGGAGCTGGTGCTGTCATCAGGTGCAAGAGGTGGCTGGAAGCCCTGATCACTCCTCAGGAGCAGGGGGAGGTGGAGAAGCTCTGAGGGGTGATAGGGGCCAGCAACCGCCACTCACACGCACAGATGGTGCCAAACAATTGGGGCTGGCACCAGGCACCAGCAGCGGGTCCGAGCGGGGCTGGTGCCAGCAGCAGGTGTGAGCACCAGGTGGGACCGCGATGCACAGGAGCAAAGAATTTTCAGTAGCCACCAGAGGCTTGCCCTGATGACAGCAACTTTGGTCTGGTGCCCCTGCTCACCTACTCCACCATCCCACCACAGCCAATGCCCACCATGTTCTTTGTGTGCCCCCTGGTGGTCAGCGCACATCATAGCAACTGGTTGTTCTGCCATTAGGTCTATTTGCATATTAGCCTTTTATTATATAGGATTACTCACAGCCATATCGAAATCTTGGACAGAGTAAGTACACCATGAAAGTTTGCTCAACAGAACTTCAGTCTGCACTCTGCTGAGTTCTTTCCAGCACTTTTCTTCAGAAGCCTTGAATACCATGTTTAGAATTTTTGTCTTCATCCTGGATAATTATAAATGGGTTAATATATATTAATAAAAGAGTGGTGTGGGTAAGCATGTGGTTTTGAAAGGCTAGTCATGTAACAGTTGGTGTAGGGAGTCACTAGTCAAGCTAGCACAGAAGTGATGAGAGGCTGAACTTGAGTATTACCATGAGAATGTGAGAAGACAAGACATGATTGGGTTTTAGAAGAATTGGTCCTGGTCCATGTGGCTCAGTTGGTTGGAGCACACTCCAGCACATTGAAAGATCACGGGTTCAATTCTTGGTCAGGGCACATACCTATGTTGTAGGTTTGGTCTCATCATCTTGATTTTGAATTCCATGCTCTATTTACCAAACAAGGTATCTTCCATATTTAATCCATTGTCACTCTGCATAATATATTTCTAACAGGGGAAAAATTGTCATGGCAATGGGAAAAAACTGAAATGGAAGTTTGTCTCATTATAATACTATGGTATATTATTGTGATTCCAGAAAGGCAGTAATTTTTTTTCTGACCTAAGCCATGATTGTTCTGTCTATACTATAGAAAATTACAATCTTAAATTTAGCCAATGATGCACTCTGAAGAAGATAATTTAAAAGATTGATAATTTCATAATAAATATATCAGCTTAAGTGCCTTAAAATTGGAAATTAATTTTGCCATGGTGGAGGAATCAAAATGGAGCATAATATACATATATGAGGGATTGCAGTTCACAGCCTGGCATCTCCAACTTTATTGAGAATATTTTCCCCTTAAATTACTTTTGCAAAAGTCAATAATAGAAGCTATTTGCTGCCAGAAATACATTTAGAGAAACTGCTATTTATTATAATTAAAGTGATTTATTTCCTTGATAGTTTATTTGGCTGAGGATTTTCTTGAAATTGAGGACAAACTGAAAATGTAATTTATTGATATATGTATATAGTATTATAGCATATTTCATATTCTGCGGCTGTTTAAGTGTTTTTCAAATATTAGTGGTCAAAGTACCCTGCTCACACTAAATATTGAAAATGTATGTTATTTAAAGCATAGATGTGTGTCAGATTTGTTCTAAAGCGAGTATAAGTGGTTTAGGGATGGCCTTAGGAATTTAATAATCATCACTCATGAAAGGATCACTGAGGAAGTAAATTCCATGGGACATAAGGATTTTTCTCTGTTGGTCACTTATCAACTTGAAGAAGGAAATTCAGAGATAGTTGTCACAGCGTGTATGCTTCCTAAACATAGACATCAAGTTTGTTGGTTTGTTTTTCTGATGGATACATGAAAGTTTCTATGTACACTAAATTTAAAACTGCATGATGCTACATGTTAGCTATATGAGCTTGGGGAAATGATTTAGCTCTCTCATATTGAGGCTCAGTCTCCACACCTATAAAATGTGGATAACAATAAGTTTCCTTGCAAGTATACTCTGAGAAAAAATGTGACAATGTATACAGATTTCTTAGCAGAGTATTTGACATATTTTAGTTGCTCATAAAGAGTTGTTTTTCCCTACCGTAGTCACTGCTATTTATCTACTCAGTAGTCATGTCTCTTATTCCTTGATAACAGAACCCAAACTTAGGCTAAATGCCTTGTGCCCAGCCCCAGAGGATGAATTGTGACTGGCCTAAGCCAGTGTTCTTCAATGGGGACATTATTACAGTTATGAGGGGGGCAATTCTTCCTTGTGTGGTTTTGCCTCTAGTATTACAGAATGTTGCATATCCCTGGCACCTGAGCAATGGATGCCTGTATCATTGCCCAGTCAACTTTTTTCTTGATCATTTCCAGTAAGAATGTTATATTAGGAGCAGTGGAAGCTATCTTGCAACCTTGAGGGGAAGGCCAAGAGATTCTTGAGAGGCTTAACCAAGATCCTAATATTTTATAACCATCAAACCAAGCCTGTCTACTCCTTTAAGAATGTCAAAATGTCCTCATTACTATAACTTTATTTTAATTATCTTAACTACTATACCATTAATCCTTCCAATTTTTCTTCTTCACAATTGTCATGGTTATGCTTTTCCCTTTCAACTTTTTTATAAAGATTAGTTTACTTTTGTCAAGTTTCATTAAAAACCCAGTTAGAATTTTTTTTTAAATATATGTTTATTGATTTCAGAGGGGAAGGGAGAGGGAGAGAAAGATAGAAACATCAATGATGAGAGAGAATCACCAATCGGCTGCCTCCTGCATGCTCCCCACCAGGGATCGAGCCCACATCCTGAGCACATGTCCTGACCAGGAATTGAATCATGACCTCCAGTTCATAGGTCATCAATGCTCAACCACTGAGCCACACTGGCAAGGCCCCAGTTAGAATTTTGTTTTGAATTAATTGAAATTCTGGATTAATTTAGGGAAAGCAACATCTTTAAAATATTGAGTCTTCCAATCTATGAACATGTTGTCTATCTTCATTAAAGTTGGCATGCTTTAATATCTTCCAATAAAATTTTATACTATTCTGCTTATAGGTACCATATTTATTTAAACATATCCCTTGATGTCTTTATTTCTTCTTCCACTCCTTTGTAAAATACTTTTATTATTATTATTAAATATTTCAAACATATAAAAAGGTTGAGACATCCATGTATTTATCACCCAGCTCCAATAAGTTTCAATTCCAGGTCTATATTTTCATGTTTCCTCCCACTTTCCCTCCTCCATTTATATTATTTTGAAGTAAATCTCAGGTCAGAATGAGGAGGGAGATGAGAAAAGTGGCAACCGGCAGGAAGGGAGGGAGGGAGAGACTGTGAGAGAGTGAGGAACCCATAGAGGAGAGTGTAGACGTGTGTGGTATGTGTGTGTATGAGCTAGGGATAGTTAGATTCTGCAGGTCCTCCAAGGGGCTGCCAAACTGGGCAATCTTAGATGGTGGCCCTGCACACAAAGCGGACACTCCTGGGCGGCCAGTGCGGGCACGGAGACCACGCCATCTTGAGAAACAGAGCTGCTTGAGACTAGGGTCCTGCTCTCACCAACACCCATTGGCATCTCAGACGCAAACCAGTACCCTGCAGCCACTGGGGACAGAAACCAACAGACAACAAGAATCCAGACTTCTCAGCAGCAGATTTCTGTGAGTCAAAGAGCCTATCCCCCTCCCGCAAGATCACGGATAGCACCATAGTAACCGATAGACCCGTCCCTCGCTCGAGCCTCAAGGCTTCTACTGGGAACGCGGGCACCTGTGCGTGTGTGGGCAGCAGCTCCCCTAAGAGAAATTTGAGCTTAAGAACACGCTCAGGGGCTGCAGCTCCCCGAAGGGGAATTTGAACCTGAGAATGCACACAGGGGCCACAGTGCTGCTATGGGAATTTGAGAGACTGGAATCAGCTCCCCACAAAGCAATCAGGTGACCAAACCCAAATACCTTGCAGGGCGGCAGTGCCACCTGGCTTGGATTCAGGGCAAGCGCGCACGGAAGACAGTTTACCTCAGTGCAGGCACGCCACAGAACTATTGTGCAATCCAGTCCCCCATGTTGATCGGGACCCAAATTCTCCCGACAAGAAGCAGCACTGAGCACCTCTGACTTGACTCTGTTTCTTACCAGGTGCGCCTGGGATCCCTGACTCACAGCGCATTCACACTAAGAGCCAGTGACTCCAATTCTTGGTGCATGCGCACAAGGGGACCCTGATTCTCAGCAAGACCCGCAGGAGGTGACAAAGACTCTGATACTCGATTCTCGGTGCAGACACAGGGAAACTCTGACTCCTGGCACCATTTTCAGCACAAGCCAACAGCGTGGTGCAGGTGGGGTTCCTGATTCTAGGTGTACACACGAAACCACACTGAACGCTGAGAACACTGACCCTGGGCAAGCCTGGTTCCCACCAGCCCACAGCAGCCACACACCCTAGTGTCGGAGCACTTCAGTGACACTTGGGTGGTGCGAAGTTCCCACGGCACACAGCCCAGGTCCACGCAACTCAAAGCTTGAACCTTCTGGTGATAGTCAGAATGGGGAGACAACACAATCCCCAGAGGAAACAAAATGAGGAGTCTCCAAGAAAGGAAATTAGTGAAAATGAAGCATGCAACATGACCAAAAAAGAATTCAGAGTAATGGTCGTGGAATTTATACATCGGATGGATGAGAAAATCAACAACTTATGCAAGAATCAGGAAGAAATGAAAAGTGATATAGCTACAATCAAAAACACCATGGAAAGTTTCAAAAGTAGACTAGAAAAAGCAGAAGACCGAATTAGTGAGTTAGAAGATCAGGTACAGAAACAAGCTCAAGCTGAATAGCAATTGGAGAAAAAAATTAAAAAGCAGGAGGAAAGTCTAAGGGAGCTTTGGGACAACATGAAACAAAGTAACATACGAATAATAGGACTGCCAGAAGGAAAAGAAGAGCAGCAGGGATTAGAAAATCTATTTGAAGAAATAATGACAGAAAACTTCCCAGATATGGGAAAGATAAAAGTTACGCAAGTACAGAGAGTCCCAAGCAGGATCAACCCCAAAAGACCCACACCAAGACATGTCTTAATTTCAATGGCAAATATAAATGATAAAGAGAGAATCTTAAAGGCAGCAAGAGAGAGACAGAGAGTTACCTACAAAGGAACCCCCATCAGATTATCAAATGATTTCTCAACAGAAACACATCAAGATAGAAGGGAATGGAAGGAGGTATAGAAAGTGTTGCAAAGCAAAGGACTGAATCCAAGAATACTCTATCCAGCAAGACTATCAATAAAAATTAAAGGGGAAATCAGGAGCTTCACACACAAAAAAAGACTAAGGGAGTTTATCACCACCAAACCAGCAATATAAGAAATGCTAAAGGGAATACTATAAAAAGAAGAAATAAACAGATAAGAAGGAACACAGGCACAAAAATAGACATGACTACAAACAAATACCTTTCAGTAATAACTTTAAATGTAAATGGACTAAATGCTCCAATCAAAAGGCATCGAGTGGCTGAATGGATAAAAAAACATGAACCATATATATGCTTTCTACAAGAGACCCACCTTAGAGCAAAATACTCACACAGACTGAGAGTGAAGGGATGGAAAAATATCTTTTAGGCAAATGGAAATGAAAAAAAAAAAAGCTGGGGTAGCAATACTTATATCTGACAAAATAGACCTCAAAGTAAATGCCATAACAAGAGATAGGGAAGGCCACTTCATAATACTAAAGGGATCGATACAACAAAAGGATATAACCCCGATAAACATTTATGCACCCAACGCAGCAGCACCAAATGCATAACAAAACTCCTGGAAGATATCAAGGGAGAGATCGAAAACAATACAATCATAGTAGGGGACTTTAATACACCACTGACATCACTGGATAAATCCTCTAGACAAAAAATCAGCAAAGACACAGCAATCCTAAATGACTCACTAGATCACATGGACTTAACTGATATCTTCAGAACATTTCACCCCAAAGCCACAGAATATACGTTCTTCTCCAGTGCACATGGAACATTTTCAAAAATAGACCACATATTGGGTCACAAGCGAAGTCTCCCCAAATTCAAGAAGATAGAAATCATACCAAGTATCTTCTCAGACCACAATGGCATAAAATTAGAAATAAACTACAATAAAAAGAATCCAAAAATCTCCAACACTTGGAAGCTGAATAGCATGCTATTAAATAATGACTGGGTTACCAAAGAGATCAAAGAAGAAATTAAAAACATCCTGGACACTAATGACAACAAAAACACAACAATCCAAAATCTATGGGACACAATGGAAGCAGTCCTGAGAGGGAAGTTTATAGCTCTATAAGCCTACCTCAAAAATCAGGAAAAAATGGTAGTAAATCATCTAACTATACAACTCAAAGAATTAGAAAGAGAGCAACAAGAAAACCCAGAGTGAGCAGAAGGAGATAATAAAGATCAGAGCAGAAATAAATGACATAGATACCAAAAAAACAAAAAAACAAAAACAATACAAAAGATCAATGAAACCAAGAGCTGGTTCTTTGAAAGGATAAACAAGATTGATGAACCTCTAGCCAGGCTCACCAAGAAGCAAAGAGAGAGGACTCAAATAAACAAAATCAGAAATGAGAGAGGCGAAATAACAACAGACCCCACAGAAATACAAAGGATTGTTAAAAAATACTATGAACAACTGTACTCCAACAAAATAGACAACCTAGAGGAAATGGACATATTCCTAGAAAAATACAACCTTCCAATACTCAATCCGGAAGATTCTAAAAATCTTGATAGGCCAATAACCATGGAAGAAATTGAAGCAGTAATCGAAAAACTCCCAGCAAACAAAAGCCCGGGGCCAGATGGCTTCATAGGGGAGTTTTACCAAACATTCAAGGAAGAACTAAAACCTATCCTCCTCAGACTACTCCAAAAAATTCAAGAGGAAGGAACACTTCCAAACTCATTCTATGAATCCAACATCACCCTAATACCAAAACCAGATAAAGACAACACAATGAAGGAGGATTATAGGCCAATATTCCTCATGAACATAGATGCCAAAATCCTCAACAAAATCCTAGCAAATCAGATCCAGCAGTCCATCAGAAAGATCATAAACCATGACCAAGTAGGATTTATCGCAGGGATGCAAGGATGGTACAATATCCGCAAATGAATAAACATGATACATAACATAAACAAACTGAGAGATAAAAATCGCATAATCATATCAATTGATGCAGAAAAAGCATTTGACAAAATCCAACACCCCTTCTTGATCAAAACACTCAACTAGGTGGGAATAGAAGGCTCATACCTCAACATAATAAAAGCCATATATGAAAAACCCACAGCCAACATCATACTCAATGGACAAAAACTAAAACCATTTCCTCTAAGAACAGGAACAAGACAGGGATGCCCACTCTCACCACTCCTGTTTGACATAGTACTGGAAGTACTAGCCATTGTGATCAGACAAGAAGAAGAAATAAAAGGCATCCAAATTGGAAAAGAAGAAGTAAAACTGTCCTTATTTGCAGATGACATAATATTGTACATAGAAAACCCTAAAGACTCCATCAAAAAATTATTAGACTTAATAAAGAAATTCGGCAATGTAGCAGGATACAAAATTAATGCCAAGAAATCTATGTCATTTCTTTACACCAATAGGGAACTTATAGAAAGAGAGACTAAAAAAGCAATCCCATTTACCATCGCACCAAAAGAATTAAGATACCTAGGAATAACCTTAACTAAGGAGGTAAAAGACCTACATGCAGAAAACTACAGGACACTGAAAAAAGAGATAGAGGAAGACATAAATAGATGGAAGAACATACCGTGTTCATGGATTGGTAGAATCAACATCATCAAAATGTCCATACTACCCAAAGCAATCTACAGATTCAATGCAATCCCCATTAAAATACCAATGGCATATTTCACAGACCTACAACGAACTCTCCAAAAATTCATCTGGAATTAAAAAAAAAAAAAACACGAAAAGCTGCAGCAATCCTGAGAAAGTAGAATAAAGTAGGTTGGATCTCAATACCAGATATCAAGCTGTATTACAAAGCCACTGTTCTTAAAACAGCATGGTACTGGCAGAAGAACAGACATATAGATCAATGAAATAGAATAGAAAACCCAGAAATTTACCCAAACCACTATGCTCAAATAATATTTGACAAAGGAGGCATGAACATAAAATGGAGACAAGATAGTCTCTTCAACAAGTGGTGTTGGGAAAATTGGACAGATACACGCAAAAAAATGAAACTAGACCACCAACTTACACCATACAGAAAAATAAACTCAAAATGGATAAAGGACATAAACATGAGACAGGAAACCATAAAAATACTAGAGGAATCCACAGGCAGAAAAATCTCAGACATATGCCAAAGGAACTTCTTCACTGATACTACCCGTAGGGCAATGGAAACTAAAGAGAAAATAAACAAATGGGACTACATCAAAATAAAAAGCTTTTGCACAGCAAAAGAAACCATCAACAAAACAAGAAAGTCCACTGCATGGGAGAACATATTTGCCAATGTCATCACCGATAAGGGTTTAATCTCCAACATTTACAGGGAACTCATACAACTTAACAAAAGGAAGATAAACAATTCAATCAAAAAATGGGCAATGGACCTAAATAGACAGATTTTGAAGGAGGACAGAAGGAAGGCTAAGAGACATATGAAAACATGCTCAAAGTCACTAATTATCCGAGAGATGCAAATCAAAACAACAATGCAGTATCATCTCACACCTGTCAGAATGGCAATCATCAACAAATCATCAAACGACAAGTGCTGGTGAGGATGCGGAGAAAAAGGAACTCTTGCACTGCTGTTGGGAATGCAGACTGGTGCAGCCACTGTGGAGAACAGTATGGAGTTTCCTCAAAAAACTAAAAATGGAACTCCCATTTGACCCAGTGATTCCACTTTTAGGAATATATCCCAAGAAACTAGAAACATTAATCAGAAAGGATATATGCACCCCTATGTTCATAGCAGCACAATTCACCATAGCTAAGATTTGGAAACAGCCTAAGTGCCCATCAGCAGATGAGTGGATTAAAAAACTGTTGTACATCTACACAATGGAATACTACGCTGCATTAAAAAGAAGGAGTTCTTACCATTTGCAACAGCATGGATGGAACTGGAGAGCATTATGCTAAGTGAAATAAGCCAGTCAGAGAAAGACAAATACCATATGATCTCACTCATTTGTGGAATATAATGAACAACATAAACTGATGAACAGGGACAGATCCAGAGGCAGAGAATCATAGATCGGACTGCCAGACCTCAGAGGGAAGGTAGAGAAGGGTGGAGGAAAGGAGGAGAGATCAACCAAAGGACTTGTATGCATGAATATAAGCCTAACCAATGGACATGAACACCAGGGGGGTGAGGACATGAATGGGGGGAGGATGTTGAGGGGTTAAAGGAGGGATGATGACACATATGTAATACCTTAATCAATAAAGAAATTTAAAAAAATCTCAGGTCCTTTCATTAAATCAAGAAAGAGAATTTCAATGGATTGAAACATTTTAATTAATTTTTTTTGCAAGACTATATTATATGTGGTATTCTGTAATTCCACCAAGTGGCACATACTCTTTGATTATTTTTGGTGAGGCTACAAGCCATTGATGATATCTTCTTTAAGAGTTGTGCAATGCTCATATTCTCTTTTTTTTCATTATTTTTAAATTTATGAACTGGGATGATATGTTTAAGTAGAAACTCTCCCCCACCATCTGCTTGTCAAGCAGGCTAACAGATTTGACCTGTAAAGAAGTAATGATACCTTTATAGATTCAGATATTCTATTTTAATTTTTTTTTAGTTTTCAATTACAGTTGACATATGATATATTAGTTTCAGATGTTCAATATAGTGATTAGACATTTTTATAACTTACAAAATGATTGCCATGATAAATCTAGTACCATCTGACACCATACATAGTTATGATACTCTATTAACATATAAACAGCAAAAGCAAGATCAATAATGGTGTCAGCTGCCCACATATCATGTGCCATGTGACAACACTGAAACAAAAGGGCCAGATTATTATGTTTGATCAAATAATTGAACGGATACCCCTCCCCTAGGAACTGGCCTTTAGGCCACTTCACAATGGACATTCCCTTTCTCTTAGACCACATTCCACTTGCTAAGACCATTATCCTTCCCCTCAGACCTTCTTAGGATCTGGACCCACCCAGAGAATTCTCCGCCCATAAAAAGCCCACATAGAGTCCTTTAAAATCTCTGACTCCTGTCCCTTGGGGCTGATGCTATTTGGGGGCTCAGCCCATCTGGTATCCAGATGACCTAATAAATAAATAATCCCTCACCACTTTGGCCTCATTCCTCCTTCAGTGACTCTAACACAGATGACAACACAAACAGAGGGCAAGCACCCTGTTGCTGAGGAGTCAGATTCCTGCTGCAGTGAGTATTATAGCTTGAAACTCTAACCTAATGGGGGGAGGTGTGAGGTAGCATTTGGAAAGTGAGTGAAACTGCCTCATGACAGCCTCACTAAAGATAGGGTGGTGAGTAAGAAATAGCCTTGTAGCTGCTCTTTACAAGATTACCTGTCATGTGCCAGGAATAGCAGAGGGTCTGCTCCCAAGAATTAGGTAAGCAGCAGTCAAGCCTTGCCTACATAGTCTATATGGATACATAGAAAGTCAATAGGATGCTGGCAATAAGAAGTTCTCCAAAGACCTTGAATTATCTATATATATAAAGCCTAATATGCATAGTGACCTTTCGACAGGTAACTGTCATGTACACTGACCACCAGGGTGCTCAACGCAAGAGCTGCCATGACATGCACTGGCCATTTACAAAGAAATGGCACTGCAGACCTGGTACCGACAAAGCAACACCCGGCTTCCCCAAAGTGGGACACAGCCCCCCCCCACCCCAGACCGACAGCCCACCAAATTTCAGCCAGTACTGCCAAGACCCCATGGCGCAAAATGTGGCACACAGTCCAGCCCAGCCTGGAAATGGTCACTGTGGACACCAGTAATGACGTCACATAGCAATGCCCAGCTTCCTCTCCGTAGCAACTAGCCTCCTTGGAGTTTCTTCAGCCCAGGAACACAACTTGCTTTATAGTCAGGTGCAAATATTTCACACTTTAACCAAATGTCTGTGAAGTATTTTCACATGCCTCATCTCATTTGATCCTCACAAAAGTCCTGGAGTAGGTAGATAAGAGACTCAGTAGGATCCTATTTTCTTTTTATTAGCCGGAAAACAGAGATTTAGAAAGTATAGAAACTTGACCTAACTGAAAAGAAGTAAGAAATGGTGAAACTTGAAAATGACTTCAAGTTTTTTCACTGTGCAGAATATAGTCAAACACTGCTACAGTTAAATATTTCACCCTTTGTTCTCCCTGCGTGAGCTATAATAACAATCTGCTTTGTGTTGATATTTACTGCAGTGTTGCTGACAATTACCTGAAAGAGAAGTTGGGGTGCTTCACTGGACTGGGAAAAGTTTAGCTACATCAGAAAGCGGGTCTAATTAAGCAAGTTTATCTATATATATAAAGTTCTCGCTGGCACCAACCGCATGCGTGTGTTTCCATCTGTCATTGTTGATTATGAATTTGGTTGACACTTCTATTATAGAGAAAGGGTGAATAGCGATATTAAAATATTTCCTCTGCTCGGAGAAAATGGCTGCAGAATAGAGACATGTTCTGAGCCTGGTCCCAGAGCAGAGGGAAAGAGCAGCTGAGGTTCACATGGGGAGTGTTTGTTAGCAAGCTAAGGGACAGCTGAACTCCAGGAGAAGGTGGGGGAGTGCTAGGGAGGGTTCCCCTGACTGTGCAGCACCCACAGCGGCTGGGTCGCCTCCAGGAGCTGTGGGTTCAGAGGGGGAAACCTCGCCATCTTGCAAGGGAAGGAGGATTTTATCAGAGGCCTGATTTTCCACAACAACAGCAAACACTGAACAGCTGTGAGCACCAGAACACCGGTCCCCAATTGGCACAAACACGTGGATTCAAAGGAACTCTTCACTGCACCAAGGAAAGGTCAAATTTCGCCTGGGAAAAGGAGAGAGAGAATTACATAACCAGACATCTGGAGAAGAGGGACCATGGGGAGACAAAGAAACAGCCCCATAGGAAAGAAAAGCAGGCATCACCAGAAAAAGAAGTAAACAAATTAGAGGCAAACAACGTATAAGAGAAAGGATTCAGAGAAATGGTCATAAGGTGGCTGAAAAGAATGGAAGACAAATTCAACAATATGAGTAAGAACCAAGAGGAAATGAAGAAGAACCAAGAAGAAATGAAAAATGACATCGCTGGTGTAAAGAACTCAATAGAAAGCATCAAGAGTAGACTAGAAGAAGCAGAGGAGCACATAAATGAGCTAAAAGACAAAATGGAAAAAAATACCCAAGTAGAGCAGCTTTTAGAAAAAAAAAATTAAAAAGCAGGAGGAGAGCCTAAGGGATCTTTGGTACAACACTAAACAATACAACATCCGAATAATAGGGGTTGCAGAAGGAAAGGAAACTGAGCAAGGAAAGTAACATGCATATAATAGGGCTGCCAGAAGGACAAGAAGAGCAGCAGGGATTAGAAAATCTATTTGAAGAAATAATAACAGAAAACTTCCCAGATATGGGAAAGATAAAAGTTACGCAAGTATAGAGAGTCCCAAGAGGGATCAACCCCAAAAGACCCACACCAAGACATGTCATAATTTCAATGGCAAATATAAATGATAAAGAGAGAATCTTAAAGGCAGCAAGAGAGAGACAGAGAGTTACCTGCAAAGGAACACCCATCAGATTGTCAAATGATTACTCAACAGAAACACAACAAGCTAGAAGTGAATGGAAAGAGGTATACAAAGTGTTGCAAAGCAAAGGACTGAATCCAAGAATACTATATCCAGCAAGACTATCAATAAAAATTAAAGGGGAAATCAGGAGCTTCACACACAAAAAAAGGCTTAGGGAGTTTATAACCACCAAACCAGCAATGCAAGAATTGCTAAAGGGAATACTGTAAAAAGAAGAAATAAACAGGTAAGAAGGAATACAGACATAAAAATAGATATGACTACAAACAAATACCTTTCAGTAATAACTTTAAATGTAAACGGACTAAATGCTCCAATCAAAAGACATCGAGTGGCTGAATGGATAAAAAAACATGACCCATATATATGCTGTCTATAAGAGACCCACCTCAGAACAAGAGACTCACACAGATTGAAAGTGAAGGGATGGAAAAATATATTTCAGGCAAATGGAAATGAAAAAAAAAAAAACTGGGGTAGCAATACTTATATCTGACAAAATAGACCTCAAAGTAAATTCCATAACAAGAGATAAGGAAGGCCACTTCATAATACTAAAGGGAGAAATCCAACAAGAAGAAATAATTCTGGTAAACATATACGCTCCCCATATAGGAGCACCCAAATACATAAAAAACCTCCTGGAGGATATCAAGGGAGAGATTAATAGCAATACAATCATAGTAGGAGACTTTAATACCCCACTATCACCACTGGACAAATCCTCTAAACAAAATATCATCAAAGAAACAGCAATCCTAAATGACTCACTAGACCAGATGGAATTAATTGACATCTCCAGAACATTTCACCTCAAAGCCACAGAATATACATTCTTCTCAAGTGCACATGGGTCATTTTCAAATATAGACCATATGCTGGGTCACAGGCAAAGTCTCTTCAAATTCAAGAATATAGAAATTATATCAAGCATCTTCTCAGATCACAGTGGCATAAAGCTGGAAATCAACTACAACAAAAACAATCCAAAGAAATCAAACACATGGAGACTAAACAGCATGCTATTAAACAAGGACTGGGTCACCAGAGAGATCAAGGAAGAAATAAAAAACATAATGGCAACAAATGACAATGAAAACACAACAATCCAAAATCTATGGGACACAGCGAAAGCAGTCTTGAGAGTGAAGTTCATAGCTCTACAAACGTATTGTAAAAAACAAGAAACAATGGTAATAAATTACCTAACCCTACAACTCAAAGAGCTAGAAAAAGAGCAGCAAGAAAAGCCCAGTGTAACCAGAAGGAAGGAAATAACAAAGATCAGAGCGGAGATAAATGACATAGGGACCAAAGAAACTATACAAAATATCAACAAAACCAAGAGCTGGTTCTTTGAAAGGATAAACAAGATTGATGAACCTCTAGCCATGCTCACCAAGAAGCAAAGAGAGAGGACCCAAATAAACAAATCAGAAATGAAAGAGGCGAAATAACAACAGATTGTTACAAAATACTATGAACAACTCTATTCCAACAAACTGGACAACCTGGAGGAAATGGACATATTCCTAGGAAAATATAACATTGAAAAACTCAATCAGGAAGAATCTAAACAGCTCAACAGGCCAGTAACTATGGAGAAATTGAAGCAGTCATCAAAAACCTTCCGACAACCAAAAGCCCGGGGCCAGATGGCTTCACAGGAGAGTTTTACCAAACATTCAAGAAAGAACTAAAACATGTCCTCCTCAGACTATTCCAAAAAATTGAAGGGGAAGGAACACTTCCAAACTCCTTCTATGAAGCCAGCATCACCCTAGTACGAAAACCACATAAAGATAACACAATGAAAGGGAATTACAGACCAATATCCCTCAGGAACATAGATACCAGAATCCTCAACAAAATTCTATCAAATCAGCTCCAGCAGTCCATCAGAAAGATCATACACCATGACCAAGTAGGATTTATCCCAGGAATGCAAGGATGGTACAATATCTGCAAATCAATAAACGTGATACATCACATAAACAAATTGAGAGATAAAAATCACATAGTCATATAAATAGATGCAGAAAAAACATTTGACAAAATCCAACACCCTTTCTTGATAAAAACTCTCAACAAGGTGGGAATAGAAGGATCATACTTCAACATAATAAAAGCTATATATGATAAACCCAAAGCAAACATCATACTCAATGGACAAAAACTAAAAACATTTCCCCTAAGAACAGGAACAAGACAGGAATGCCCACTCTCACCACTCCTGTTTGACATAGTACTGGAAGTATTAGCCATTGCAATTAGACAAGAAGAAGAAATAAAAGGCATCCAAATTGGAAAAGAACCAGTAAAACTGTCTTTATTTGCAGACGACATAATATTGTACATAAAAAATCCGAAAGACTCCATCAAAAAACAAATAGACTTAATAAATGAATTCGGCAATGTAGCAGGATACAAAATTAACGCCAAGAAATCTATGGCCTCTCTATACACCAATAGTGAACTTACAGAAAGAAAGACTAAAAAGGCAATCCTATTTACCATCGCTCCAAAAAAATTAAGATACCTAGGAATAAACTTAACTAAGGAGGTAAAAAACCTATACACAGAAAACTACAGGACACTGAAAAAAGAGATAGAGGAAGACGTAAACAGATGGAAGAACATACCGTGTACATGGATTGGTAGAATCAATATCATTACAATGTCCATACTACCCAAAGCAATCTATAGATTCAATGCACTCCCCATTAAAATACCAATGGCATATTTCACAGACCTAGGAAGAACTTTCCAAAAATTCATCTGGAATAAAAAAAAGACCCGGAATAGCCACAGCAATCCTGAGAAAGAAGAGTAAAGTAGGAGGGATCTCAATACCAGATATCAAGCTGTATTACAAAGCCACTATTCTCAAAACAGCCTGGTCCTGGCACAAGAACAGACATATGGATCAATGGAACAGAATAGAGAATGAAGATATTGACCCAAACCACTATGATCAATTAATATTTGACCAAAGAGGCATGAACATACAATGGAATAAGGACAGTCTCTTCAATAAATGGTGTTGGGAAAATTGGACAGATACATGCAAAAAAATGAAGCTAGATCACCGACTTACGCCATACACAAAAATAAACTCAAAATGGATACAGGACTTAAACATAAGATGGGAAACCATAAAAATACTAGAGGAATCCACAGGCAGCAAAATCTCAGACATATGCCGAAAGAACTTCTTCACTGATCCTGCTCCTAGGGCAATGGAAGCTAAAGAGAAAATAAACAAATGGGACTACATCAAAAATAGAAATCTTTTGTACAGCAAAAGAAACCATCAACAAAACAACAAGAAAGCCCACTGTATGGGAGAACATATTTTCAAATGTTACCACTGATAAAGGTTTAATGTCCAACATCTACAGGCAGCTTATACAACTTAATAAAAGGAAGATAAATGATCCAATAAAAAAATGGGCAACGACCTAAATAGAATCTTTTCAAAAGAAGACAGAAGGAAGGCCAAGAGACACATGAAAACATGCTCAACGTCACTAATTATCCGAGAGATGCAAATCAAAACAACAATGCGGTACCATCTCACACCTGTCAGAATGGCTATCATCAACAAATCAACAAAAAACTGAAAATGGAACTCCCATTTGACCCAGTAATCCCACTCCTAGGAATATATCCTAAGAAACTGGGAACACCAATAAGAAAGGATATATGCACCCCTATGTTCATAGCAGCACAATTTACAATAGCTAAGATCTGGAAACAGCCTAGGTGCCCATCAGCAGATGACTGGATCAGTAAACTATGGTACATCTACACAATGGAATATTATGCTGCCATAAAAAAGAAGGAATTCTTACCATTTGCAGAAACCAGGATGGAATTGGAGAACATTATGTTAAGTGAAATAAGCCAGTCAGTGAATGAAAAATACCACATGATCTCACTCATTTATGGATAATAATGAACATTATAAATTTGAACAAAAAGATAGATACAGAGGCAGTAAAGAATCAAACAGTCTTTAAAATTACAGCAGGAAGGTTAGGGAGAAGTAGGGAAGATAAGGGGTCAATCAAAGGACTTGTGTGCATGCATATAAGCATAACCAATGGACGCAAAACTCTGGGGGTTGAGGGCATATATGGGAGTGGGGTGGGGGGGGGGCAATGGTAAGATATGTACACTTATAATACCTTAATAAAAAAATTGTTAAAAAAAAAGAAATCAAACACATGGAGACTAAACAGCATGCTATTAAACAATGACTGGGTTATCAGACACATCAAGGAAGAAATAAAAAACATAATGGCAACAAATGACAATGAAAACACAACAATCCAAAATCTATGGGACAGAGCGAAAGCATTCCTGAGAGGGAAGTTCATAGCTCTTCAAGCCTACTGCAAAAAAACAAGAAACAATGGTAATAAATTACCTAACCCTACAACTCAACGAGTTAGAGAGAGAGCAACAAGAAAAGCCCAGTGTAAGCGAAGGAAGGAAATAATAAAGATCAGAGTGGAGATAAACGACATAGAGACCAAAGAAACAATACAAAACATCAACCAAACCAAGAGCTGGTTCTTTGAAAGGATAAACAATATTGATGAACCTCTAGCCAGGATCACCAAGAAGCAAAGAGAGAGGACCCAAATAAACAAAATCAGAAATGAAAGAGGCGAAATAACAACAGATTGTTACAAAATACTATGAACAACTCTATTCCAACAAACTGGACAACCTGGAGGAAATGGACATATTCCTAGGAAAATATAACATTGAAAAACTCAATCAGGAAGAATCTAAACAGCTCAACAGGCCAGTAACTATGGAGAAATTGAAGCAGTCATCAAAAACCTTCCGGCAACCAAAAGCCCGGGGCCAGACGGCTTCACAGGAGAGTTTTACCAAACATTCAAGGAAGAACTAAAACCTGTCCTCCTCAGACTATTTCAAAAAATTGAAGTGGAAGGAACACTTCCAAACTCCTTCTATGAAGCCAGCATCACCCTAATACGAAAACCACATAAAGATAACACAATGAAAGAGAATTACAGACCAATATCCCTCATGAACATAGATACCAGAATCCTCAACAAAATTCTATCAAATCAGCTCCAGCAGTCCATCAGAAAGATCATACACCATGACCAAGTAGGATTTATCCCAGGAATGCAAGGATGGTACAATATCCGTAAATCAATAAACATGATACATCACATAAACAAATTGAGAGATAAAAATCACATAGTCATATAAATAGATGCAGAAAAAACATTTGACAAAATCCAACACCCTTTCTTGATAAAAACTCTCAACAATGTGGGAATAGAAGGATCATACCTCAACATAATAAAAGCTATATATGATAAACCCACAGCAAACATCATACTCAATGGGCAAAACTAAAACCATTTCCCCTAAGAACAGGAACAAGACAGGGAAGCCCACTCTCACCACTCTTGTTTGACATAGTACTGGAAGTATTAGTTATTGTAATTAGATAAGAAGAAGAAATAAAAGGCATCCAAATCAGAAAAGAAGAAATAAAGCTCTCCTTATTTGCAGATGACATGATATTGTACATAAAAAAGCCAAATGACTCCATAAAAAAACTAATAGACTTAATAAATGAATTAGGCAATGTAGCAGGATACAAAATTAATGCCAAGAAATCTATGGCCTTTCTATACACCAATAGTGAACTTACAGACAGAGAGACTAAAAAGGCAATCCCATTTACCATCGCTCCAAAAAAATTAAGATACCTAGGAATAAACTTAACTAAGGAGGTAAAAAACCTATACACGGAAAACTACAGGACACTGAAAAAAGAGATAGAGGAAGACGTAAACAGATGGAAGAACATACCATGTTCATGGATTTGTAGAATCAACATCATTAAAATGTCCATACTACCCAAAGCAATCTACAGATTCAATGCACTCCCATTAAAATACCAACAGCAGAATTTCAAAAATACAACTGGAGGACAGAGCGTCTGCTAGCCAGAACCACAGTAGAGCTGGCTGAATGGTGGATTTACAGCTAAGAGGGAAGAGGAAAGAGCGAACTCGGAGGGGATAAGTTGCGGAGGCGCGTGGGTCGGGCTGGTGGCGGGGGAAGGGTCGTGCTGGTTTTTTTTCCAACCCTAGGGGAGATTAGCTCCCCATCACCCTGAAATCCAGCTTTTGGGGACGCGCGGGAGACCCAGACGCCTGCGGGGAGAGTCTGGACTCTCGGCCTTCGTGTCGGAGAGTGGGAGTAACTTCCTTGCGGAGGTGTGCCCAGCAATCAGTGTTTGTTGCGCTGGAGTGCGGAACGAGGGGGCTTAGAAACGTGGAAAGCAAAAAAAGCAGACTTGCAGCCATTGCGCCTCGCCACGCCATGGCCTGGTGGCGCCCTGAGGCCCCGCCCTGCCCTGAGACCCGCCCCGCCCTGGGACCCACCCCGCACGGTTTGCAGACCTGCCCGACACGTTTTGCAGACCTGCCCCGCACGTTTTGCAGGCCCACCTGGGCTCCAAGCAACAGCTTTTGCATGTGGGTGGCCTGCCCTGTGGCAGCTTGACCAGATAAACTGCGGTTCTAATCGGACTGCTCCAGGGCCGCTCAGACAGGAAGAGGAAACTGCAGTTTTTGCTGTAATTCCTGCTGAGTGGCCTCAGGCAGTAGCTGACCTACACTCCATTGGAGAACCAGAAACGAGGGCATCTAGTAGTCGGTGTGAGATGACACCAGATTTCAACCACTCGCATAAGGGATACTTTCAAGAGGGAGACTCAGTGAGCGCCAAAGCCTTGCTACACCAAGACCCGGCCCATAAACGTGTCTCCTGCACAGCAACTCTTCCTTTATAGACACAGAGGGTCCGCACGGCCAATTGGCCTGGAGGACAATTCCTCCCAGTGACACCAACAACAATCAAGACTTAACTATACAAAGGAGGACCAAGATGGAGGCATAGGGCAGAAGCCTGATTGTTGCCTACCACAACAATTTTGAGACTACGATGGGAGAGCAGAGCAGACACCATCCAGAACCACCGGAGGGCTGGCTGAGCAGATGCTCTACAACTAGAATAAAAGAGAGGGGTACGAGGGATGATGCTGATGCCGGTGACCCAAGGATCACACTTTAAGAACTACGGCTCAGGCAACACAATGGCGGCCTGGAACGTGCTTGGCGCAGTTCCCCCAGCGGTCTCCGGCTGAGGGGACGACTCCACTTGCTGCTGAGTACGGACAGACGAGTCCCTGGGAGACATGGGGTGGGAGACTCTGCCCTTGCTGACCTCCGAGTCCTTCAAGAATCTCAACGACCCGGAAGTGGCCAGGTGCGCATACTCGGCGACTGGCCACCGCTGCAGACCCAAGGGCCGACGCAGCCACCCCGGACCAGCCCACCGCCGCGCACCGGGCACACCGGAGCTTCACCGAGCCTGCCGCCCAACGAGTTCTGCGGCGGCTGCCCTGGAGCTCTGAGAAAATGACCGAAGGAATTGCTGAGAGGGAATTGACCAACAGGAATTGGGATCAAGAAGACGAAACCCCGCTGGGTCCCGGATCCGGGTGAAGCCGCGCGCCCCTGGGTCCGGGTGAGGCTGGGAACTGGGTCAGGGTGAGGCTGGGTCCCAGGTCCGGACAAGGCCACATGTCCCGGGATTCGGGTAAGGCCGCACGCCCCTGGGTCCAGGTGAGGATGGGTCCCAGGTCCAGGTGGTGCCGCCCCCTGGGTCCAGGTGAGGCTATGCGCCAGTAGGTCCGGGTGAGGCTGGTACCTGGGTCCGGGTGTGGCCGTGCACCCTTGGACCCGGGTGAGGCCACGCGACCCTGGGTCTGGGAGAGGCCATGCGCCCCTGGGTCCGAGTGGGGCCGCGCGCCCTTGGGTCCAGGTGAAGCTGTATCCCGGGTCTGGGTAAGGCCGTATGCCCCTGGATCCGGGAGAGGCTGGGTCCCGGGTCTGGGAGAGGCCACGCGCCCCTGGGTCCGGGTGAGGCCACACACCCCTGCGTCCAGGTGAGGCCGTGTGCCCCTGGATCCGGGTGAGTCTGGGTCCCGGGCCCGGGAGAGGCCACGAGCCCCTGTGTCCGGGTGAGTCCATTCGCCCCAGGGTCCGGGTGAAGCTGAATCCTGGGTTTGGGCGAGGCCGTGTGCCCCTAGATCTGGGTGAGGCTGGGTCCCGGGTCTGGGTGAGGCCGAGGGCCCCTGGATCCGGGTGAGGCCACGCGACCCTGGGTCTGAGAGAGGCAACGCGCCCTGGGTCCAGGTGAGGCCTCGCGCCCCTGGGTCCGGGGGAAGCTGGATCCGGGGTCCAGGGGAGGCGGTGTGCCCCTGGATCCGGGTGAGGCTGGGTCCCGGGCCTGGGAGAGGCCACGCGCCCCTGGGTCCGGGTGAAGCTGAATCCTGGGTCTGGGCGAGGCCGTGTGCCCCTGGATCCGGGTGAGGCTGGGTCCCGGTCCCGGGTGAGGCCACTCGCCCCTGGGTCCGGGTGAAGCTGGATCCCGGGTCCGGGTGAGGCCGTGTGCCCCTGGATCCGGGTGAGGCTGGGTCCCGGGTCCGAGTGAGGCCGTGCGCCCCTGGATCCGGGTGAGGCCACGCAACTCTGGGTCTGGGAGAGGCCACGCGCCCCAGGGTCCGAGGGAAGCTAGATCCCGGGTCCGGGCGAGGCCGTGTGCCCCTGGATCCGGGTGATGCTAGGTCCCTGGCCCAGGACAGGCCACGCGCCCCTGGGTCCAGGTGAGGCCATGCGCCCCTGGATCCTGGGGAAGCTGAATCCTGGGTCTGGGAGAGGCCGTGTGCCCCTGGGTCTGGGAGAGGCCACGCGCCCCTGGGTCCAGGTGAGGCCATGAGCCCCTGGGTCCAGGGAAAGCTAGATCCCGGGTCCGGGTGAGGCCGTGTGCCCCTGGATCCGGGTGAGGCTGGGTCCGAGGCCCGGGTGAGGCCACGCGCCCCTGGGTCCGGGTAAGGCCACGCGCCTCTGGGTCCGGGTGAAGCTGGATCCTGGGTCCGGGTGAATCCATGTGCCCCTGGATCCAGGTGAGGCCACGCGCCCCTGGGTCTGGGAGAGGCCACGCGCCCCTGGGTCCGGGTGAGGCCACGCGCCCCTGGATCCGGGTAAGGCCACGCGCCCCTGCTCTGGGTGAAGCTGGATCCCGGGTCCGGGTGAGGCCACGCGCCCCTGGGTCCGGGTAAGGCCACGCGCCCCTGCTCCGGGTGAAGCTGGATCTCGGGTCCGGGTGAGGCCGTGTGCCCCTGTATCTGGGTGAGGCTGGGTCCCGGGTCCGGGTGAGGCCATGGGCACCTGGATCCGGGTGAGGCCACGCACCCCTGGGTCCGGGTGAGGCCACACGCCCCTGGGTCTGGGGGAAGCTGGATCCCGGGTCCGGGTGAGGCCGTGTGCCCCTGGATCCAGGTGAGGCCACGCGCCCCTGGGTCTGGGAGAGGCCACGCGTCCCTGGGTCCGGGTGAAGCTGGATCCCGGGTCCGGGTGAGGCCGTGTGCCCCTGGATCCGGGTGAGGCTGGGTCCTGTGTCCAGGCGAGGCCACGCGACCCTGGGTCTGGGAGAGGCCACGCGCCTCTGGGTCCGGGTGAGGCCACGCGCCCCAGGGTCCAGGTGAAGCTGGATCCTGGGTCCGGGTGAGGCCGTGTGCCCCTGGATCCAGGTAAGGCTGGGTCCCAGGTCTGGGTGAAGCCGCGCGCACCTGGGTCCAGGTGGGGCCACGCACCCCCTGGGTCCGGGTGAGGCCACGTACCCCTGGGTCTGGGTGAAGCCGTGCCCCTAGGTCCAGCCGAGACCAAACCAGACGGAATCGGACCTGCATTACCACCATTTGTCCACCATCCAGAGCTGAGGGGTCAGTGCCGACATGTACACATAAGGAACTAGTGGACATTGATATTGGGTCTCAAAAGAATTGTTGGTCCAGAAAGACACTCACTACAGACTGATTCATTTGCCTGTCAGCATAACTATTATTGCTCGTCTCACATTCAGTTCTTATAAGTATATCTCTAGTGACACATGTTCTCGCTCATCTAGGGGAAATGATGAACAACATAGACTGATGAACAAGAACAGAACCAGAAACAAAGAGGCATCGATCGGACTATCGGGCCTCAGAGGGAGGATAAGGGAGGGTGAGGGGAGGGGGGAGAGATCAACCAAAGACTTGTGTGCATGCATATGAGCCTAACCAATGGTTAAGTTCAACAGGGGGTTGGGGCATCCGTGGGGAGGGGTGTGGGATGGGAATGGGGGGATGAGGACAAATATGTGACACCTTAATCAATATCGAAAAAAAAAGAAAATAAAAATAAAATAAATAAATAAATAAATAAATAAAATAAAATAACAACAGCATATTTCACAGACCTAGGAAGAACTATACAAAAATTCATCTGGAATAAAAAAATACCCCAAATAGCTGCAGCAATCCTGAGAAAGAAGAATAAAGTAAGTGGGATATCAATACCAGACTTCAAGCTGTATTACAAAGCCACTGTTCTCAAAACAGCATGGTACTGGCACAGGAACAGACATATAGATCAATGGAACAGAATAGAAAAAACAGATATCGACCCAAATCACTATGCTCAATTAATATTTGACAAAGGAGACATGAACATACAATGGAGTCAAGACAGTCTCTTCAATAAATCGTGTTGGGAAAATTGGACAGATACATGGAAAAAAATGAAAGTAGATCACCAACTTACACCATACACAAAAATAAACTCAAAATGGATACAGGACTTAAACATAAAACGGGAAATCATAAAAATACTAGAGGAATCCACAGGCAACAAAATCTCAGACATATGCCAAACGAAGTTCTTCACTGATACTGCCCCTAGGGCAATGGAAGCTAAAGAGAAAATAAACAAATGGGACTACATCAAAATAAAAAGCTTTTTTACAGCAAAAGAAACCATCAACAAAACAACAAGAAAACCCACTCTATGGGAGAACATATTTGCAAATGCTATCACTGATAAAGGTTTAATCTCCAACATCTACAGGTAGCTTATGCAACTTAATAAAAGGAAGATAAATAATCCAATAAAAAAATGGGCAACGGACCTAAATAGAATCTTTTCAAAAGAAGACAGAAGGAAGGCCAAGAGACATATGAAAACATGCTCAAAGTCACTAATTATCTGAGAGATGCAAATCAAAACGACAATGAGGTACCATCTCACACCTGTCAGAATGGCTATCATCAACAAATCAACAAATGACAAGTGTTGGCGAGGATGTGGAGAAAAAGGAACCCTCGTGCACTGCTGGTGGGAATGCAGACTGGTGCAGCCACTGTGGAGAACAGTGTGGAGTTTCCTCAAAAAACTAAAAATGGAACCCCCATTTGACCCAGTAATCCCAATCCTGGGAATATATCTGAAGAAACTAGAAATGCCAATCAGAAAGGATATATGCACCCCTATGTTCATAGCAGCACAATTTACAATAGCTAAGATTTGGAAACAGCCTAGGTGCCCATCAGCAGATGACTGGATCAGAAAACTGTGGTACATCTACACAATGGAATACTATGCTGTCCTAAAAAAGAAGGAATTCTCATCATTTGCAGTAACCTGGATGGAATTGGAGAACATTATCCTAAGTGTAATAAGCCAGTCAATGAAAGAAAAATACCACATGATCTCACTCATTTAGGGATAATAAAGATCATTATAAACTGATGAACAAAAAGGTAGATACAGAGACAGTAAAGCATCAAACAGACTGTCAAATTACAGGGGGAAGGTTAGGGAGAGGTGGGGGAGATAAGAGATCAACCGAAGGACTTGTATGCATGCATATAATCATAACCAATGGACACAAAACTCTGGGGGGTGAGGGCAAGTATGGGAGTGAGGTGGAGGGGACAATGGTAAGATATGTACACATATTATACCTTAATAAAATTTTTTTAAAAATATTTCTTCTAATTAAGTTCCTTTCAATGTGCATGAATTCGTGCACCGGGCCTCTAGTAATAAATATAGGAAAAGTAAAGAAAATGTTTGAATTTTTTTTTTCCAATTTTCAGAGTAATGTGTTCCTTCCCTGGTATCCCCCAAAATAATCAATGATTAAATTTAATAAAAGTATAAACATCAACTTAAACATATTTGATGTGTAAAAATCAATTGCAATTAATATCCTCATTGATGTTCAAATATTCAATTTTAAGCCAGTGGAATCCTGTTCAAGTCAGTTTCTGAGTCCTTTCATACTATCGTACTAGTCTTTGCTAGCTTCCTTTATTTTGATACAAGATGTATGCAGTTCATCTCATTCATTTCTTATCCCTATCCTCAAATCAGTCATTTATTCAAGTATCTCTGCTTCCCTTTGGTTTAAATATTATTTACAGTCTATCTGGGTGCTAGGTGTTCTTATTTCTATTGTTTTATCTTTTCTCTAGACTTCTTCAGTAGAGAGTTTTAGGGAATTGATATTTTTAAAGATATAATACTTCAGCATTTCATACTGATATTTCCAAATCAAAATATAGGACCACAGCTTATTTCCTTAGCCTGATCAATATCATCATTATATCTTTCATGCCAAAGCACAGGTTCTCAAAGGCAAAAATTAACTCATTTTCTTTATCCCACAGTACACACAAAATGACCTTTGAATGACAAAACCAACTCTAATACCAAAAATATAATTTTAAAGCACTTACAATTTTTTATTTATTTTTGTCATTAGGGTGAATCTTATTTTTAACAGATAATTGTGAATTCATACTGATATTTCTACTTCAAGTTTGGGGTTACTGTGTTTTTACTTCTTTGATTTATAATTTTGATAAATATATATATATATATATATACATATATATATATATATATATATATATATATATATATATACATACATATATAATTTCTCAATATCAATACCATTACTAAAAATGTCATTATTGCAAAAATATAAAAAAAATTTTGCCGAAACCGGTTTGGTTCAGTGCATAGAGCATAGGCCTGCGGACTCAAGGGTCCCAGGTTCGATTCCGGTCAAGGGCATGTACCTTGGTTGCGGGCACATCCCCAGTAGGGGGTGTGCAAGAGGCAGCTGATCGATGTTTCTCTCTCACCGATGTTTCTAACTCTCTATCCCTCTCTCTTCCTCTCTGTAAAAAATCAATAAAATATATATTAAAAAAAATTTTGGCAGTCTTTTACTTTTTTTAGGGTATATCCTACTGGGAATGTAAAATCAAATTACTGTGTGGTTATGTCTCTGTCTAAACCAGTGGTTCTCAACCTTTCTAATGCAACAACCCTTTAATACAGTTCCTCATGTTGTGGTGACCCCCAACCATAAAATTATTTTCGTTGCTACTTCATAACTGTAATTTTGCTACTGTTATGAATCATAATGTAAATATCTGTGTTTTCCAATGGTCTTAGGCGACCCTGCTAGCAGTTCTCAACCTGTGGGTTGAGAACCGCCGCTGTTGTAGAGCCTAAGACCATCGTATTTACATTATGATTCATTAACAGTAGCAATGAAAATAATTTATGGTTGGGGGTCACCGCAACATGAAGAACTGTATTAAAGGGTTGCGGCATTAGAAAGGTTGAGAACCACTGGTAAACACAGATTTGGGTTCTTTTTGTATGTTGTTCTTTATTTTTTACTATTATTTTCTCTTCCTTATCTTGATATAATATCTATAATAATAAAAGTGTAATATGTTAATTAGACAGGACATCCTTCCGGACGACCTTCCAGACAAACTGGGTCTGCAAGGGAAGCCTGGGTCCCGGGTGCCTATCAGCAGTTGGAGGGAAGCCCAGGTTCTGGGTGCCAGAGGGAAGCTGGTGCTGGCAGCTGGGGGAAGGAAGGCCTACTCTTGCACAAATTTCATGCATTGCACCTCTCGTCCTATATAATAAAGAGCTGATATGCTAATGGTCATCATGCCATCATGCCATAATGACTGACCAGCAGGAAGCTGCGTGCATGGCAGGCGCACATGAATGGGTGGGGCTGCATGCTCAGCGAGGCTCATATGGGTGGGTGGGGACTTGATGGTCTGTCCTTCCGGACAAAGCCGCAGAGGCTTCCTGAGGCTCAGGCAAGCTGCGGGTGGTGGCTGCCACTGCCCAGGGCTGTCCTGAGGCTCAGGCAAGCCACAGATGGCACCTCAGGCAAGCCACAGGTGGCCGAGAGGACCAAGGCTCAGGCAGCCACGTGGCTGGCAGTGGCAGCAGCAGAGGTGTGATGGGGGCGTCACCTTCCCCTGATCACTGGGTTGCCTCCCACAGAGGGAGGTCAGAGGCGGCAGCAACAAGGGGGTGATGGTGGTGGTGCCTTCCCCTGATCGGCCATGGAGAGTGGGCCTAAGCAGTCAGTAGGACATCCCCTGACGGCTTCCAGACCGTGAGAGGGGGCAGGTCGGGTTGAGGAATGATCCCCCAGTGCACACATTTTCATGCACCGGGCCTCTAGTTGTATTATAATTGGTTAAACAGATACATGCTTCCAATGTCAAATATGCGAAACAAGTTATAGTACCTTCCATTCCTGCCCTATTTGCTTTCTCCCCTTATAGATACTAAACATTTTTATCCTTATATTAAGAATGTATTGATATATCTGTACCTATTCCTATGCCTGTTTTATTAGTTAACTTATACTATACATATCATTTCTGCCTTGCTTTCTTTTCAATTAACAGTATATTCTGTAAATCAATCTATAGCTCACTCTATATATACTATTTTTTTAGATTTCTATAATATTCAATTATATGAATTCACTATAATTTATTAAATCAGTAATTTATTATTTTTGTTGATGTTGCTAATATATTTTGAAAAATTACTATATTGCTTAATTATATAGTTTTGATGTATAGAAACAGAATGGACTTTTTATATTTGATAATATTGCCATATAACATGACACACTTTAGTATTGTTATTTACTTTGTTCAAATATTCTTTTCAATTTTCTATATATACAATTTTGTATGACAGCTTGGTTTGTCCCTGTTCAACATTTGTTGCAGTGGTCCAGAAATTATAAGAAAATGATGACATTGAAATTTGTGAGGAAAGGAATTGGATCTGTGAGAATATGACATAAAGTTGGAATACTCAGAGGGTTACAAATTCAGTGAACTTGTGAAAAATAACAAAAATTATATTTACATTCAAAGAGAGATGGGAAGAATGCTTGTATATCTCAGCCTAGACTAAGAGTGGAAAAGGTTTCCCTTGTGAATTTGTAACCATGTGCCCGCCTGTATATTAACTTTGAATTTTTACTATTCATTTTATCTGGGAACTACCAGGCTGATAAATTAACATTAAAAACTTACCTAAATCCAGTGATGCTTCTAGGCAGAAGCAAAAGCAAAACTTCTCTGGAGGTATATACATTCATACTAGGACTCGTCTGCTGAAGAGAGGTTACAATCTAAATCTCAGGACACCACATACGTAATACTGTAATCAATAAAGAAAAAATTAATTAAAATAAGTAAATAAATCTCAGGGCACACAGGAAATAATTCACCACTGAGGGAGAGTCAGCAGTCACAACAAAGAGAAAAAATAAACTAACAAGAGCTTCAAATAATGTATTTATCAGATAGAAGTGATGAAATAAGCATGTTTAAAATGGAAAACATGAAAGAAATTATCAGTAGATTTTAAAATAATATGTACAACTCTCACACAGAGACTCTTTTTCATGTTGATTTGAAAAGATACCAATAGCACTTCTGAAAATAATCTTTACAATTATTTATATAGGAAATTTTAAAATCCAATAGACTTTTTAAAGCAGCAGATTAATAAAAAAGAATAAATTTTTAAAATGAAAGATAGTTCTGAAGAAATTATCCAGAATTAAGTACAGGAGATTAAAGAGATTGCAATCATGCAGTAGAGGTTTAAATATTCAAAAGAATAATAATAATGTCTAACATATGTTTATTAGGGCTTCAAAATATTATGAATATCTGAGCATGTCACATTTGAGAACTTTCCACAATTGAAAAACATTAATACTCAGTTCCAGGAAATACATCAAGTATACTGCATGGGCAGTATTAAATAAAAATACATCCATATCTAGACACACTGAAGTGAAATTAGGGAATATCAAAGTCTAAGAGATAATCTCCAAACACAAACTCTTACTGAGGAATGGTAATTAAACTAATAGTTGACTCTCAATAGCAACAATTCTTGCCACATGACAATGGAATAGTATCTGCAAAATGGTAGAAAAGAACCGTTGGTCTAGAATTTGATAAATATGCAGGGTCTGAAATTCTAAAAAATGTATATAAACTTTGAATAATTATTAATTCCAATGGGTTAAATCTGAAAAGAAAGAAATGTCAATTGAGCTCTCAACTATTAAGTATGTATACATTTTTGGGACACCCTATATAAATTATCATTTATGAATGGGGGCAAAATAAATACTCTTTTAGGTAAGGACTGAGAAGATTTTCCATTAATAGACTATCACTGAAATACTAAAAGATGAACGTCATGAAGAGGAAAATTGAAGCCTGAAAGCAATGAGGCACCACAAGAAGGCTTGGTTACCAAAGAAATTGATTACCATTTTGCCAATCTGAAGAAGCATGACTCAAAAAACCACTAATACTGAAAATGACTAAAATATTGTATAAAAAGAATATGTCAGACGTATGGGTGACTTAAAAATGCAAATGATTTAAGTAGGTTTTGGCTGTAAATAACCAATTACTTCACTAAAAAAACAAAACAAAAAACACCTTAAACAATTGAAAGTAATAATTATTTTGCATATCAAGAAGTCCAGAAATTAACAGTCCATAAATTGGTGCAGCAGCTCAATTTTGCAATTGAGGACATAAGCTCTTCCTCGTTCTACTCTTTCTTCTATAGTAAGTTTCTGTTATTTCCCCTCATGGTTGGAAGATGGCCAGAACAGCTCAAGTACAACATTCTTATACAAATATGTTCACAGGCAAAAAGAAAGAAGGCAACAAAAAATATATTCTCTTACATATTTCTCTTTTTATCATGTTAGGGCCTATTTTCCAGTAGCTTAAGAGCAGACTTTTCCTAATATTACATTGGCCACAATTGGCACATAACCAATTGTTGGCAGAGGGGAAATGTGATTATCCTGTTTGCTTTAGTCCAATCATGATTTATTATCTTGTGATAGGCTCCCCATCCTTTAAGTTGTTTTTTTCTCAATACTTGAATAAAGCCATGGTTGTGTAAACAAGAAAGAAGAAAACAAAATGCTTATTGTTTAGGCAACCAGAATTGCCTGCCTAAGCATTCTAAGGAGAGAGATATTGGCTAAGTTCAGACTTTAGATTAATTAGACATGCTAAATGCTATAAATAAAAATAGACTATGCAACTTCCAGTTTATCCTATCTAATAAAAGAGTAATATGCAAATTGGCCGTCACTCCAAAACACAAGATGGCCGCCCCCATGTATTCAAAGATGACTGCCCCCATGTGGATACAAGATGGCCGCCATGCCAAAACCGGTTTGGCTCAGTGGATAGAGCATCAGCCTGCGGACTGAAAGGTCCCAGGTTCTATTCCGGTCAAGGGCATGTACCTTGGTTGTGGGCACATCCCCGGTAGGGGGTGTGCAGGGGGCAGCTGGTCGGTGTTTCTCTCTCATCGATGTTTCTAGCTCTCTATTCCTCTCCCTTCCTCTCTGTAAAAAATCAATAAAATATATTTAAAAAAAAAGATGGCCGCCACAAGATGGCTAGCAGGGTAGGGCAGTTGTGGGCAGTTGTGGGTGAGCAGGCCAGCAAGGGAGGGCAGTTAGGGGGGACCCAGGCCTGCAGGGGAGGGTAGTTGGGGGGACCAGGCCTGCAGGGGAGGGTAGTTGGGGGGATTAGCCTGCAGGGGAGGGCAGTTGTGGGTGATCAGGCAAGCAGGGAGGACAGTTAAGGGTGACTGGGCTGGCAGAGGAGGGCAGTTGGGATGGAACAGGACTGCAGGAGAGGGCAGTGGGGGGGACCCAGGCCTGCAGGGGAGGGCAGTTGGGGGAGACCAGGCCAGCAGGGGAGGGAAGTTGGGGGGACCCAGGCCTGCAGGGGGGGGCAGTTGTGGGCGATCAGGCCAGCAGGGAGGGCAGTTAAGGGTGACCGGGCTTGCAGAGGAAAGCAGTTGGGTGTGACCAGGCTTGCAGAGGACAGTTGGGGGTGACCCAGCCATCAGGGGAGGGCAGTTAAGGGTGACCAGGCCAGCAGGGGAGGACAGTTGGGAGGGACCCAGGCCAGCAGGGGAGGGCAGTTAGGGGTGACCAGGCCAGCAGGGGAGGGCAGTTAGCGGTGACCGGGCCAGCAAGGGAGGGCAGTTGGGGGTGACCAGGCCTACAGGGGAGGGCAGTTGTGGGCGATCAGGCCAGCAGGGAGGGCAGTTAGGGGTGACCGGGCCAGCAAGGGAGGACAGTTGGGGGTGACCCGGCCAGAAGAGGAGGGCAGTTGGGGGAGACCAGGCCAGCAGAGGAGGGAAGTTGGGGGTACCAGGCCTGCAGGGGAGGGCAGTTGAGGGGAACCAGGACAGCAGGGGAGGGCAGTTGAGGGGGACCAGGTCTGCAGGGAAGGGCAGTTGTGGGTGATCAGGCCAGCAGGGAGGGAAGTTAGGGGTGACTGGGCCAGCAGAGGAAGGAAGTTGGGGGAGACCAAGCCAGTAGGGGAGGGCAGTTGTGGGGGACTAGGCCTGCAGGGAAGGGTAGTTGGGGGGGCAGACCTGCAGGGGAGGGAAGTTAGGGGTGACTGGGCCAGCAGGGGAGGGCAGTTGGGGGTGACCAGACCTGCATGGGAGAGCAGTTGGGGGCTTCAGGCCTGCATGGGAGGGCAGTTGTGGGTGATAAGGCCAGCAGGGAGAGCAGTTGGGGGAGATCAGGCCATCAGGGGAGGGAAGTTGGTGGTGCCAGGCCTGCAGAAGAGGGCAGTTAGGGGGGGGGACCAGGCCAGCAGGGAGGGCAGTTGTGGGCGATCAGGCCAGAAGGGAGGTCAGTTGGGGGTGACCAGGCCTGCAGGGGAGGACAGTTAGGGGTGACCAGGCCAGCAGGGGAGGGGAGTTAGGGGCAATCGGGCCGGCTGGAGAGCAGTTAGGCGTCGATCAGGCTGGCAGTGGAGTGGTTAGGGGGTGATCAGCCTGGCAGGCAGAAGTGGTTAGGGGCAATCAGGCAGAGGCAGGCGAGTGGTTGGGAGTCAGCAGTCCTGGATTGTGAGAGGGATGCCTGACCGCCCGTTTAGGCAGTGGGATCGGGCCTAAACGGGCAGGCGGACATCCCTCAAAGGGTCCCAGATTGGAGAGGCTGCACTGAGGGACACCCCCACCCCCGTGCACGAATTTCATGCACCGGCCTCTAGTGGGAGAATAAAAAGAAATAAATAAAAAATAGTTTAATCTAATAGAAGGCAGTTAAAGAGGTAAACATAGACCACTAGGCACAGTTTTATATACAGGGGAAATTTTGTTTTTTAACAAATTTTTTTAAAATATATTTTATTGATTTTTTACAGAGAGGAAGAGAGAGGGATAGAGAGTTAGAAACATTGATCAGCTGCCTCCTGCACACCCCCCACTGGGGATGTGCCCGCAACCAAGGTACATGCCCTTGACTGGAATCGAACCCGGGACCCTTGAGTCCGCAGGCCGATGCTCTATCCACTGCGCCAAACCGGTTTCGGCTATACTGGGGAAATTTTTATGCACTAGCTCTATCACTGACTGGCTGTTCACTGGAAAGTTACTTCTCTCTGATACTTGTTTTTCCTAAATGTAAAGTTAACCTTTTGCACTTGGATGTCAAGTGTGACTCCACATGGTTAGCATTAGAATAAAGGAATCGATAAAAAAGCAAGCGAGTGCAAAGGGTTAAGTGCCTGGTCTGAATTACTTTTAAGGCCCCTTCCAATTCTAATAGTCTATGAAAAAAAAAAGTGTGGTTTTTGGAAGCATTCATTAGTTTGTATGTACTAGAGAGTATTGTCACTACTTCTTTCAACTATGCATATGATGTATTATATTTTCATTAGCACATATGCACATGAAAATTTCAGGAGCATCCCAGAACAAAAAACATTGTGTTCAAGTTGCTTAATCTAAATGCCATAAATACTCTGCCTTAAATAAAGTTATTATTCATTCCCCCTTCTTCTCTTCCAAAGTATTTCCTATTGTGAAAGAAACTCACATTACTAATTCTTCCATTATTACATATCTTGGATTTAAATTCATTAAAACAATGACTCCATAGAATGAAGACCTGATTTAAGGAATCCTGAAAAGTCCAATAATTTTCCAAATTTGAACTCTATGCATTTTGTCTTTGTTCCATGTTGGTGAAAGTTCTTGATTTTATTAATTTCACCTAAGCTCACCAGCACCTTCTTAAGCCTTTCCTTAAGTGGGCACTTAAGTGTTTCCCTTTGAAACATTTCCTATTGCATGTAATCAAAGAATGAGCAGTGTGAGTTTTCAACAAAGCAGGCAATTCAAACAAGGCCTGTCAACTATGAAGAGAAAATTTTTCTAAGCAAGGAATAAAATGGAAAATGCAAGTATTGGTTCTCAAAATGAAATTATTTACCACACTTACCCAAAAAATTACTTTTTAAATTAATATTCTTTTTAAAAATAAATCTTTATTGTTCAGATTAGTACAGATGTTCCTCTTTTTTCCACCCATAGCTCCCCTCCACCCGATTCCCCCCCGACCCCATTCCCTTACCTCCCACCACTGTCCTCATCCATAGGTGTAAGATTTTTGTCCAATCTCTTCCCGCACCCCTCACACCCTGTTCCCTGGAGAATTGTCAGTCCACTCCCTTTCTATGCCCCTGATTCTGTTATATTCACCAGTTTATTATGTTCATCAGATTTTTTATTCAGTTGATTTTTTTATTCACTTGTTGATAGATATGTATTTGTTGTCACTTTGTTGTTCAAAATTCTTATCTTTACTTTTTTCTTCTTCCTCTTCTTAAAGAATACCCTTCAGCATTCATATAATCCTGGTTTGGTGGTGATGAACTCCTTTAGCTTTTTCTTGTCTGTGAAGGTCTTTATCTGACCTTCAATTCTAAATGATAGCTTTGCTGGGTAGAGTCATCTTGGTTGTAGGTTTTTGCTTTTCATCACTTTGAATATTTCTTGCCACTCCCTTCTGGCCTGCATAGTTTCTGTTGAGAAAGCAGCTGACAGTCGTATGGGTACTCCCTTGTAGGTAACTAACTGTTTTGCTTTTGCTACTTTCAAGATTCTCTCTTTGTCTTTTGCCTTTGGCATTTTAATTATGATGTGTGTTGGTGTGGTCCTCTTTGGATTCCTCTTGATTGGGGTTCTGTGCGCTTCTTGGACTTGTAAGTCTATTTCTTTCACCAGGTAGGGAAAGTTTTCTGTCATTATTTCTTCTAATAGGTTTTCAATATTTTGCTCTCTCTTCTCCTCCCAGCACCCCCATAATTCAGATGTTGGTACGCTTGAAGTTGTCCCAGAGGCTCCTTACACTATCTTCATATTTTTGGATTCTTTTTTCTTTTTGTTTTTCTGGTTGCGTGTTTTTTGCTTCCTCATATTTCAAACCTTTGGTTTGATTCTTGGGGTCCTCTAGTCTACTGTTGGATTTCTGTATATTATTCTTTATTTCAGACAGTGTATGCTTAATTTCTGACTGGTCTTTTCCATTTTTTTTAGCATTCTCATTTAGCTCTTTGAAGGTCTCACTAAGTTTCTTGGAGGTTTCTAGGAGATTCTTGAGTAACCTTATAACTGTGATTTTGAACTCTATATCCAGTAGTTTGCTTTCTTCCATTTCTTTCATTCGTGACATATTTCTTTGTCTCCACATTTTGGGCTGCTTCCTTGTGTTGATGGAGTGGCTTTGTGTGGTAGGTGACCTATAGGGCCCAGTGGCTCAGCCTCCCCAATCACCTGAGGTGGATACTCTTGGTGCACCCCTTTGTGGGCTAGGTGCACAGTCTTGTTGTAGTTAAGCCTTGATTGCTGTCGGTACACTGGGAGGAATTGACGTCTAGGCCAATTGGCTGTGAGGACCCACTGTGTCTATAATGGAAGAAATGCTGTGCTGGAGACATCCTTATGGGGCAGGGTTTGCTTCAGTGGGGCTTTGGTGCTCACTGAGTCTGCCTCTTGAGTGTGTCACTTATGGATGTGAGGCACTGAAATCTGGTATCATCTCACACTGACCACTAGGTACACTGGCTCCTGCATCTCCAAGGAGGTGCAAGTCAGCTACTGCCTGAGGCCACCCAGCAGGAGCTACAGGGAGATCTGCTGATTTCTCCTCTTTGTTTGGGGTTTGGAAGTTTTGGAGCTGTCTGACCCAGCTGCAATTTGTTAGGTTAAGCTGCAAAAAGGCAGTCCATTCATATGCAAAAGCTGCTGTGCACAGTTTGGGTGGGTTTGTAAATTGAGTGGGGCAGGGTCTCAGGGAATCACCAGGGTGTAGCAAACAGTGATGGCTGCCAGTCAGCCATCTTGTGTCTCTGCGTCTTCACATCCTGCACCCCAGCACAGTAAACAATGATTCCTACAAACATCTCTGCAAGAAAGCCACCCTCACTTTCCGACCTGATGCCAGACAGTCCAGCTTCTTCCCATAGGAGTCTGGGTCCCCAGAGTCTCACCGGAAACTGGAGTTCAGAGCAGTCCGGAGCTTGTTTCTCCTTCCTGATTGAAAAAAACAGCGCACCCAGTCACCAGCCCGATTCGTGTGCCTCCGTACCTCTGCTTTTCCGAGCCTCTGCACCTCCTACCCAATCTCAATGCACTTTTTTCTTTCCTTCTAGTTGTAGAACTTCTCCTCAGCCAGCTTTCCTGTGTTTCTGGGTGATAGTAGTCTTTTAGTTGTAGTTTTGGTGTGGTTGTGAGAGGCAGCACGTACAGGTGTATACCTTATGCCACCATCTTGGTTTCTGAAAAATTATTATACTTAAATATGTACAGAGAAGGTGCTATACAATGTTATAAAAGCATTGAAATCTTATTTAAATAACCCAAGAAAAACCTGTTTATTTAATGCTAGAGGTATAAATTACAATGGTTAGAAAGAAAGAAGTTTAGAGCTGATAAGTTATCTAATCTACTTTCTCCTTGAGAGAAGTGGGTTTCAGCATACAGTATCCTGAAATATGTCCAAATATTTGCAAATGTTTGAACTAGCAAAACCTTAGACTAGGATGGCAGGAAAGGGGTCAAAATGATAATTTTGAAGTCAATATTTTTATCTTCATATAGTTTACCTTACCTAATGAGATAATCAGAAATATATAGTAGAAATAAACCCAAAGAATTTGGATTTGGAAGCAGCTAAGAAGATGTGGCATAGGTAAACATGGTACTCGCCACCTCCCACAACCACATCAAAATTACAACTAAAACGCAGAACAACCATTCAGAACCACCTGAAATCTAGATGGATGAAAGTCCTAAAATTAGGGAATTAAAGAAGAAGCCACATCCAGACTGGTAGGAGGGGTGAAGATGCAGGGTGGAATCATGGAACCAACTGGTCCAACACTCATAGGTGGCAGTTTAAAATTTGGAGGGATATATTGGCTCTGGAGGTTTCCCTGATGAGTGAGGGTACCCAGACCCACACCAGGCTGCCCAGCCCAGGATTCCAGTGCCAGGATGAAAAGTCCCCACAACTTCTGGCTATAAAACACAGTGGGGATTGTGGCTGAGTGACATGGAGGCTGATGGAGGTGCAGGTAGTTCCTTTTAAAGGGTCAGTGCATGCACTTACTCACACTCATTCCCTCTGAGCTCAGCATTGGGGCAGCAGCTTGAAAGGATCCAGGGACAGACAAGGATGAACTAAATTGTATGGCATCAGGGAAAGACCTGGAGGGGCAGCTTTCTCCCAGACAAAAGTGCTGGCAAAGGCCACTATTCCTTTGCAGACCCCTCCCTGCCAAAGAGCCCACAGGCAGATGCCATATCTGAATCTCCATCAATCTGGTTCACACTTTTTACCCCACCCTGGTGACTCCCTGAAAGCCCCCATCCCTCCCTACTTACAGGTTCATCCAAGCCATTTCCAGTGGCTTTTCCATACAACTCTTGCCTAATGCTTTAGACTTTCTTAAAATCTCCCAAAGAAGCAGTAGCTGGCCTCAGCATGTACCCTACAACTTAATAAGTGGCTCCAGACCCAACACTAGTAGCAACCTGCCTTGCCTCATAGTTTGGCTTCTCCTAGGCACCTCCAAGTCCAACATAAGTAGTAAACTTCTATAAATTGCTCTGGAGCTCACACTGGGTGGCCCCAGGCAAGGCACAAGCAGTGGCTGACTTTGAACCTACCAGAATGCTCCAGAGCCAGTATACCTAGCAGACAGCTTCAACCACGCAAGATTACAACCCTACCTCCTCCATGGGTAACACATTCAAGTGGCAGACTCAGTGAACACCAAAACCCCAATGAAGCTCCTCTGCTATAGTTGCAGCCAATCCTCACAACCAAATGGGCTGGGGGTGAATCCCTCCCAGAGAGGCCAATATCAACCAAGGCTCAACTACAATAGGACAGTGCACACAACTAACTCAGGGGCTCAACTGGAGTGCCCCGCTCAGGTGACTGGGGAGGCTTAGCAACTAGGCCCTACAGGAAACCTACAAGGCCATTCTACCAAGTCTGGGAGACATAGCAGATCTACATGGTACATAAAAATAAACTACGCTACTATAAAAAAGAAAGAACTCTTACCATTTGCAACAGCATGGATGGGCCTGGAGAACATTATGCTGATGAAATAAGCCAGTTTGAGAAAGATAAATATCACATGATCTTACTCATTTGTGAAATATAATGAACAACATAAACTGATTATCAAAAATAGATTCAGAGACATAGAAGCATCAAACAGACCGTCTAAGCTCAGAGGGAAGGTGGATGGGGGTAAGAGATCAACCAAAGGACTTGTATGCATGCATATAAGTATAACCCATGGACACAGAAAGTAGGGGTGTGGGGGCATGTGATGGGGTGTGGGAATGGCCAAGGAGAGGTCAATGGGGGAAAAAGGAGACATATGTAATACTTTAAACAATAAAAAATTTAAATTAAAAAAATAAAAACAGGGAATCAACCAAAATGTGGATAAAATAAATATGTCACAAATGAAAGAACAGAATTCACCAGAAAAAGAACCAACTGAAAAGTAAGCAAGAAAACTACCAGATACAGAGTTCAAAACAATGGTTATAAGGATGCTCAGGGGACTTACTGAGACCTTCAAGGAACTTAGTGAAAACTTCAAGAGGCTTAGTTAGAATTTCAAAGACATGAAAAAGGAACACTTAGAAATGAAGGATGAATTAACTAAAATGAAGAATAATTTACAGGTAATCAGCAGTAGAGTACAGGATGCCAAGACTCATATCAGCAATTTTGGAATATGAGGAAGCAAATGAGAAACAGCAAAAAGAAAGGGGGATACAAAAATATGAGGATAGTGTAAGGAGCCTTTGGGGCAACTTCAAGCATACCAATATTCGCATCATGGGGGTGCTGGGAGGAGAAGAGATGGAGTAAGAAATTGAAACCCTACTTGAAAAATAAAGACAGAAAAACTTCCCTTACCTGGTGAAAGAAATAGACATATTAGCCCAGGAAGCACAGAGAGTCACAAACAAGAGGAATCCAAAGAGGCCCACATCAAGACACATCATAATTAAAATGCCAAAGGTTAAAGACAAAGACAGAATCTTAAAAGAAGCAAGAGAAAAACAGTTAGTTACCTTCAAGGGAGGTATGACTGTTATCTGAATTCTCAACAGAAACTTTGCAGGCCAGAAAGGAGTGGCAAGAAATATTCAAAGTGATGAAAAGCAAGGACATACAACCAAGATTATTCTACCCAGCAAAGCTATTATTTAGAATTGAAGGTAGATAAAGAGCTTCAAGGACAAGAAAAAGCTAAAGGAGTTCACCACCACCAAACCAGTATTATAAGAAATGTTAAAGGGTCTTATTTAAGAAGAAGAAGGAGAAAAAGATAGAAAACATGAAAAATAAAATGGCAATAAATACTTTTCTATCAACAATTAAACCTAAAAATCTAAATAAACAAACAAGCATAACAGAAACAGACTCGTATGTACCGAGAACATTTTGACGGCTGCCATATGGGAAGGGTTTTGGGGAGAATAAGTGAAAAAGGTGAAGGGTTTTAGAAGTACTAATCAGTCATACCCATGGACATAGATAATAGACAGGTGAAGGCCTGGGATGGGGTGGGAGATGGGTGGAGGGGGGCAAAGGAGGAAAAATGGGGGACATCTCTATTACTCTTAACAATAAAATAAATTTTTAAAAAGGAATTTTGGGTTTGTTTTCTTGTTTTTATTATTTTTGTTTTTTGACATTTCTCTTTTTTCACAGAAGATTTGTTAAGTTTCTAATAAAATTCATGGTACTGTAATAGGTACTGTGGGAGATAAAAGATGAAGAGCACAAATAATCCTCTCAGAGTTTGTGGGCTAGTTGGGGACTTAGATATGCACACAAGTAGCCATAATATGTAGTGGAAAATCCCTCCAGATGGAATTTAAGAAGAAAATTTGATCTTGACTTTTAAGACTGGGTATGATATGAATATGTATAAGGGAATGCAAAGAGTATTCCTGGCAGAGTAAACCCTGGAAAAAAAAACATGGAATCCAGAAAGTGTGGGATATAGAGGGGAAATGTGAGCGGAAATATTTGTCTTGATATTAATCAAAATAGCTCACATTTACTGAGTACTTATTTTGTACCTAGAACTCCTTAACATATATTAACATTTAATACTCACAAATCATGTTGAAGCAGATGTATTATTATTCATATTTTAAAGTTATGAAATTAAAACTAAGTATCAAAATTTGAACAACATTCTTCTTTAAGATGATTATTTTGAAACCCTTGTCAGGCAATACTTATTTGGGTTTGGTTACTGGAGCTTTATTAGTTTCATTTGGTGGTGTCATGTTTGGCCAATTTTTCATGATCTATGTAGCCTTGCATTGATGCCTATGCATTTGAAGGAGCAAAGACCTCTTCAACTCTTTAAAAATGGTTTTGGAAGATAAAGATTTCTTCTCAGTTCTCCAGACAGATTGTATTACCTCCAGGATCACAGTAGAGAAGACTTAGAGCCAGGTCCAGTGGCTGCTTTGGGGTGTACAGTGAATTCCTCAATTAGAGGGCCTGTTACCAGATGTATGGACATGCATGGCTCTGGTCAGGTCCCTGGGATGACTCCTGCTGAGTCATTAGGTGGGTTCCTAGATAGGTAGGACTAGTTCCTGACCATGGCTGAAAGGGGTTAGAACCAAATCACAGGGCTGCTTTGTGTCCACAGTTTGGGACCAAGGTCTGCAGGCCTGTCTCCAAAGCCATGGATAGGCATGCTACCTGCTGGGTTCCGGGTCAGTCATGACTGCCCCTGCACTTGGGTTGAGTAAAGCTGGAGCCCATCACAGGGCTGCTTCAGCCTCCACAATTGGATTGAGTTTGCCTGGTCTGCTTTCAGGGACATGGAAGAGCTTATCTCTGGATAGGTCTCTGGGTAGACAGGGCTGCTCCAGGACTACAGCTATGAGGGGCTAAAGAAAGACCTCAAATTAAATATCTAACTTTATACCTTAATAAAACTAGAAAAAGAACAAACTAAGCTCAAAGTTAGCAATAGGAATAAATGATAAAGATTAAAGCAGAAATAAATGAAATAGAGACTAGAGAGACATTAGAAAATATCAACAAAGCTAAGATTCTATTTTTTTGAAAAGAAAGAAAAAAATTACAAACCTTCACCTAGAGTAACAAAGGAAAAAATAGAACTAAAATAAATAAAATTATAAGAGAAAGAGGAGGTATTAAAACGGATACTAGAGAAATACAAAGGATCTTAACAGCTTATAATGAACAATTATACACCAACAAATTGGATAACAAAGAAGTAGGTAAATTTCTAGAAACATACAACCTACCAAGATTGAATCATGAAGAACAGAAAATCTGAACACACTGATAACAAATAAGAAGGTTGAATCAGTAATCAAAAACATTCCAGTAAAGAAAATCCCAGGACCAGATGGCTTCATGATTAATTTTACCAACTATTTAAAGAAAAATTGATACCAATCCTTCTGAAACTATTCCAAAAAACTGAAGAGAAGGGAATATTCCAAACTCATATTATGAAAGCAGCATCACCCTGATATTAAAGCCAGATAAGGATATTATGAGAAAGATAACTAGAGACCAGTATCCCTGATGAATGAAGATGCAAAAATACTCAGCAAGGTACTGGCAAATCGAATTTATCAACACAGAATTTGACCTCATCTCAATACACCAAACTAATATTCAGGTATATTGTGTGAAGGGGATAATGGGAAATAAGATTGAAAATACAGCATGCAATTGTAAAATGGCTTTATTTACAGATGATGATGATGATAATGATGTTGATAAAAACAACTGTAAGAGGAAATGGAAACTATACTTCGTTTTATGATGGGAAACTCAATAAAAAAATAATATTGATATTTGTATTTGTATTAGCTATGCAACAAAACAGCTCCTTGTGATCCCTGCTTCCTCCTGGTATCCAAACTCCTGTGCATCCTTGGATACTCTCTCAGGATTGGTCTTTGTGACCAATAAATATGGCAAAAGTGATGGTTTATCACTTCTGAAATTATATTATAAAGACATATCAGTATGATGCTCTAACCCACTGAGCTACCCGGCCAGGGCCCCTACATAGGATCCTACATAATAAAAAGGTAATATGCAAATTAACCATCACTCCGCTATGCCCACGATTGGGCTGGCAGGAGGCGCGGGGGCGGGACTCGGGGTGGCCGATTGGGCCGGCGGGAGGGGCAGGGACTCGCGAGTGATCCCTGGCAAGCCGCGCTGGCTTGGGCTGGGGGTCTCAGGCTGCCAGGGCCCCGCCCCCAAGCCGCACGAGTGCTCGCAAGCTGTGCCGGCTTGGGCTGGGGGGTCTCAGGCCGCAAGGGCCCTGCCCCCAGGCCGAGCCGCTTGGGCTGGGATCTCAGACTGCCAGGGCCCTGCACCCAAGTTGCAGGATCCCCTGGCCATGAGGACAGCTTGGGCTGGGGTCTCAGATCTGCAGGGCCTGGCACCCAAACCACATGATCCCCTGGCTGAGGCGGCTGCCTGGGCTGGGGTCTCATGCCTGCAGGGCCGGGCACCCCCACTGCATGATCACCCAGCCAGCAGCAGCAGCCTGAGGCGGCAGGGCGGTGTACCCCCACCAAGCTATCTTCAGGCGAGCGAAGGCAGCCTGGGCTGGAGCTGCCCACCCCCACCAGGCTATCCACAGCCAGGCTGAGATGGCAGCCTGGGCAGGGGTCTCAGCCTGGCTGGGCTGAGGCGGCAGCCTGGGCCGGGGTCTCAGCCTGGCCAGGGCCCCATCCCCTTCCAGCAGTGGCAGCCCGGGGTCTCAACCATTGAGTCACACCAGCCAGGCAGATATGGAGGAATCTTAAATGTTACTTTTTTTATAATATATATTTTATTGATTTTTTACAGAGAGGAAGGGAAAGGGATAGAGTGCTAGAAACATCTATGAGAGAGAAACATCGATCAGCTGCCTCCTGCACACTCTCCACTGGGTATGTGCCCCCAACCATGGTACATGCCCTTGACCAGAATCGAACCTGGGACCCTTGATTCTGCAGGCCAATGCTCCATCCATCCACTGAGCCAAACCAGTTAGGACTGTCCGATATGCTAAAGAAAAAAACCTTATCTAATAAAGAGGGAATATGCAAGGGAGGACATTTGGGGGTGACCGGGGTATCAAGGGCTGGCAGGGGAGTGGTTAGGGGGTGGTCAGGCTGGCAGACAGAGTGGTTAGGGGCAATCAGGAAGGCAGGCAGGCAAGTAGTTGGGAGCCAGCAGGCCTAGATTGTGAAAGGGATGTTCGACTGCCTGAAGAGAAGGGAATATGGATCGGGCCTAAATAGGCAGTTGGACATCCCCCAAGGGGTCCCACATTGGAGAGAGTGCAGGTTGGGCTGAGACACACACCCCCATGCAGGAATTTCATGCGCCAGACCTCTAGTTTTTATATAAATTTACAATAAGCATCTATACCTAAACATTTCCTTTATGGAACTTATCATCTCTACTTCCCAAATCAGCTCCTTGTCCTATTTACTTTATCTCAGATTGTGACACCCCATTATCCTCAGTCATTGATTCTAGAAACCTAGCAATTATCATGTTCTACATTCAAACAACCATCTTTTCCTGCCTATTTAAACTTTTAAGTAGTTCCTTGATTTTCACCACTTCTGTATCCCTTCTAACTCTTCCCTAGTTTCCTCTCTCATCTGAATTATTTCAATTGTCACCTAACTGTACTCACTACCTCCAACTTGCCCCTATAAAATCTATTTTCCACATAGTAGCCAGTATTATATTTCTAAATTGCAAATCTGATCATATTTATCCTTTGCTTAAAATTTTTTAGTGAATATTTTTGTACTTCTGGATAAAGTCCAAATTCCTCACTATGTATAAAACAGTTCCTATGATCTTGTTCTAACTATGTCCCCAGATTAATTTCATGCTTACCTATCTCTTACTGCACACTTGAATAAAAACAGTTTTACTATTTCCCCAAGCACAAGCTTTTTTTGCCATTATATCTTTCCATATATTTCCTCTGCCTGAAATGCCATTGCCTTACCTTTTAGTATAGTTTACACCTTTTACTTTAGGAATAAGGTATAATCATTTTTTTGGGGGGTAACCACCATCCATTTCTTCCACAAAATGATTTGGGTAGCTCTCCTTGACTCTCTCATAGTCCCTGGAGCATATCGTGTCATAATAAAAACTTTATTAAAATTGTCCATTTCATAAAGAGCTATATAACTAAGGATAAGGTTAAGGCCTAAATTATATTTTTTAAATATATGTTTATTGATTTCAGAGAATAAGGGAGAGGGAGAGAGAGAGAAACATCAATGATGAGAGAGAATCATCAACTGGCTGCCTCCCACATGTCCCCCACTGGGGATCAAGCCCACAACCTCCTGGTTCATAGGTCGATGCTCAACCACTGTGGAATCAAATCCTTGAATTTTCAAGATACCATTTCCCTTTACATCCCCCTAAGGAAGAAATCCAGCTGTGCTTTCAATAGGGCTAGAATTAAGGCCATTGCCCAGAGTTTCTACTCCATTTTGGGAAAGTGCTCAGTTGAGCATTAAGCTAGCTTAGTTTGTGTTCCCAGTTGCAGTACATCAGTTCATTTCATGTGGGGTCCACAAGGCCATATGGCTACTGAGGGAACATGAGCAAATGCAAGAGGGCCAAAAGCCAAAAGAGAAAGAATTCCTTTGTCTAGGGGATTATGTATTCCCACATTTTCACAGGCTTGCATTGGCCCTGCCCCCTCTGGCCAATGATCTCTGTTCCCAGGTTTGACTGATAGGCATCTTACCTATGTCATCCTGACTTTACTGCACATGTACCTATCTTCCCCTTTGTCTGGGCCCTTGCCCCCAGTAATTTGTGAGGAATGGGCCAGTGGTTCCCTGGGGAGTGTAAAGTCGCAGCTTCCTGGTGCAGCTGTCCAAATGACATGCTTATAATGTCTGGCTTTCCTTTTGATTCATTCCTGTTTATTAATAGTGAATTACAATGGTAACAATACCATCAGGAAACGACAACCAATTGGAGGTTATAAACTGGGGGAAAGGTTAGCCAAGGATTAAAGATGATTCAAGAAGAAATGGTAGACAATGATTCTCAAACCTTATTGTTGATAAGAATCAATTGGTAAATTTGTTAAAATGTTGATTCTCTAACATTACTCCTAAATATTCTAATTCCTTAAGTCTAAAATAGCTCCTAGGAATCTGTATTTTAGCAGGCACCCCAGTCATTCTGATACAGATGTTTTCTGCACAACAGTTTGGTAAACATTGGTTTAAAAATGAAAATTTAAAGTAATTTGATATCTTTGTAGTTCAGCATGTATGTCCATTTTTCTTATCTATTGTTTTAGGTTTTCTAGCATATAAGATAAACTTTATTGCACTTAAACACCATTCATAAAATGATATGAAATCTTACCCTCCAACAGAATTTTTAAAACAAATTAAGCTTCAACTCTTATGAATGACTAATATGGGTCTTCAGTTCACAAACAAATCAAAAAGAAATAGATTGTCATAAACATATGTTGGGGAAATCAAATCTAGACAGTTTATAGTAATTCATATGTTTGAATATTAGCCTCTTTGCTCTACTGCCAGCATTAGTTTTTAAAAATGACACTAAATCCACTTCAAAGAAGATCAAGTCACACAAGGATTTTTTTTCAAGCTTAAGTAATCTTTTTGCTTAAACTTTGGGAAATCTAAAAATCAAGTACACAGCAACAAGTCTAAAACAAGAATTATTTCAAGGTAATGATTTATTTGAGAATATAAGATTCATCTACTCAAGCGCCTATCCAGTTGAATTAATGTCAGTTTTATTTGTATATGAGTATGGGTTTTATTACTTCCGTACCTTTTTAAAATCCCATGGCCCTCATGTTATTTATTGAATGGAAACAATAAAATATATATTCCATATTATGCTCAATAGTCATTTAGAAGAAACTCTGCCGAGAAGGAGCAGTTACATACACATGTAAAGAAATTAATAAGTTAAATTGTATGTATCTGCAGCCAAAATGTAAAAAGATCTTTTAGAAACATGGATGGTAAAGAAACAGCTGGTTATTTTCAATATTGGGAAGCATAATGTTGATAACAGCTTTCATTTTAATCACCAGAATTGGACATTGAAAAAACAAAAAACTGATTATTTGCATTTAGATACTTTGTCTGAAATTATAGTTCATTGTTATCAGGCACTTGTGCTTTAATTAAGACTTCAAGTAGTGAAAAATCAGGTTTCTTTTATACTGACCTGAATAACAAAGAGGGATAGATTAGTATTCCACTAAAAATTTTATAATCTTAAATAGGATCAAAATTGCTTTTATTTCAAAGAAAAAAATCTGTGATACATAGACTTATGAATTGATGACAATAAAAATAGAGGTAAATTAAACTAGCTAAATAAATCCATAACTAAATGCAAACAGAAAAGGAAAATACTAGATGTTTCAAAGGTCTGAAGGATAAAAATTGTAACTGAATGGAAAGCTTAGAAAGTATCATTAAAACTGACAAATTTCTAGAAAAACATAAATTACCAAATTTATATATGTAAAGATAAAAAATCTCAAAAGACCCCCAAAAAACGAAAGAAATTTTTTAAGTGTAAAAATAAATTCCTTTCAGCGCTGTCTGGATAGCTCAGTTTGTAAGCATGTTATTCCAATTTGGCAAGGTTGTGAATTTAATCCAGAGGTCACATACAAGATTCAACCAATGAATGCATAAATAAGTGGAACAACAAATTAGTGTTTTTCTCTCACTCACCCTCTCTCTTTTTTTCTCTCTCAAATCAATAATTTTTTAAAGTTTTTAATTAAAAAATAATTCCTTCCTAGAATACTTTTGGCTAATATTCACCTATGAGTCATTTCATTTTTTCAAAGAGTAGATACTTTCCTATGCTATTTAGTCTGTTTCAGAGCATAAAGAATGAAGGAATTTGCCCCAATACATCCTATATAGCTAGTATAACCCTGATAAAAATTTTAAGAGACATAGAAAATATAAATTTTAGTTGGATTTAATTTATGACCATGCAAAATAGAGATGCATAAATACAATAATATAAAATATTGGCAGTTGGATTTAGCAATATACTAAAAGTAATATCTATTGTCCTTTGATTATTTATTCAGATTGTAGAAATTATTCAATCTTTGGGAAACAATTTACATGATTCATAATATCAATAACACATTAAAAATAACATTAATTTAATAGATACTGAAAAGATATCAGTAGAGGAAGTTTCCTAGTTTGTTGAGTATTTTTATCATGAATCCCAGAGCTAACATCATACTTAATGGTGAAAGACTAAAAATTTTCTAAGTTCAAGAATAAGATAAGGATGTCTACTCTTACTTCTTTAATTCTATAATGTACTAGAGGCTTTAGTCAGGGAAATTAAGCAATAACATGAAATAAAAGTATCCGGTTTGGAAAGGAAGAAATAAAACTCTTTCTATCTGATAATAAGATGATCTTATATATAGAAAACCCTAAGTAACACACACACACACACACACACACACACACACACACACACAGATATACACATACACACTATTAGAACTAATAGGCAATTTCAACAAGGTTGCAGGGTATAAGATCAGATCCTGCACAATAGTAGAATTAGTGTTATTTCTATACACATACAATGAACAATCAGAAAAGGAAATTAAGAAAATAATTAAAATTTAAAAGGCATTGAAAAAAAATCACATAATCTACACTAATAAAAGAGAAAAATGCAAATTGACCATACCTTCGTGACACCCACCAGCCAATCAGGAATGAGTATGCAAATTAACCCAACAAAGTTGGTGGGTTAATTTGCATACACAGGCGCCGAATGGCTGGGGGCATTCCGCAGCACCCCAGCTGCTCTGAGCCTCTGGGCAGCGTGGGAAGGCAGAAAGGCGGATCCAGGCCGTAGCAAAGGCGGTGCCGGCAGCCAGGGGAAGGAAGGCCCATTCTTGCACAAATCTTCCTGCATCAGGCCTCTAGTTAGTTATAAATGTATCCAAAGAAGTACAGCACTTATACACTAAAAAATGACCAAATATCTTTGAAATTGAATAAAAACTAAATGAATGCAAAGTCATCTAATATTCATATATGTAAATACTTAATATAGACAAAAAGATAAAGCACCTCAAATTGATTTACAGATGCAATACAATCTCTGATAAAATTCTAACTCACTTTTTTTATAAACCAAGCCTAAAATTTATATGGAAATTCAATGGATCTGTAATAGCCAAAATAATCTTGAAAAGATTAACATAGTTGGAGGATTCACACTTTTCACTTTCAAAAACTACCAGCAAGCTACTGTAATAAAAAGTGACATATTGGAATCATGTATATATATAAAGAGCCAAGGTCCATAATGACTGAAGGCTTGACCTAACACCGGAAATCAGTGCTGGGTTGCCAGCACTGACTGCAGCTGGTGCTGGGGAAGCAACCCAGCACTGACTGTAGAGGGGGCTGCGGAAAGAGAGGCAGGGTCTGATCTGCAGCTGTTGATCAGCTGTTGCCTCTCTCTTTGTCTCTGGGCTTCACCAGCAGCTGTGCCTCTGTTTCTCTCGAGGCCTCCGCAGGGGCTGCTGATCAGCCCCGCTTCTTTGATCAGGCCCAGAGATAGGCCTGGAGATGCTGACTGACAGAAACCGACCAATCAGAACCAAATCTGGGTGAAGTGCCATGAGCCAATGGCTGCCTAGGAGGCGGAGCTTTTGATGCTGACTGGCATAGAAACTGACCAATCAGAACCTAATCTGGGTGGAGTGTGAGGAACCAATGGCTGCCTAGGAGGAGAGCTTTTGATGCTGACTGGCATAGAAACTGACCAATCAGAACCTAATCTTGGTGAACTATGAAGGCAGAACCTAAGGTGGAAGCTGAGGAGGGGTTTTAAGAGCAACAACTGTTTGGTGTAAGGTGTAAGAAAGCGGTTCAATTTTTTTAATAACCACTTTGGCAGTATAGTGCATATGGCTATCAGTCCAGATATAGAGATTATATGTTTTTCTCTGCCAAGAGCATCTCCTCCTGCTGAAAAAGACTTTTACCCCCATTTATGCAATCCTATCCTATATAATCTATCTATACTAATAAAAAAGTAATATTCTAATTAGACCTGGAGACCTAGTGGACATCCTTCCGGACAAAGCCATGGTGGTGGGGCCAAGGCAGAGGCGTTTAGGGGTGATCAGGCTGGCAGGGGGGGCAGTTGGGGCAACCAGGCTGGCGGGGGGGCAGTTGGGGACAAACAGGCTGTCAGGGGGGCAGTTGGGGGCGAGGTGGCTTGCAGGAGGGGGCAGTTGAGGGCGAGCAGGCCGGCAGGGGGGGAAAGGTGGTGGCAATCAGGCCGTAGGGGGCAGTTGGGGGTGAGCAGGCTGGCGGGGGGGGGCTAGTTTGGGATGAATAGGCCTGCAGGGGAGGACAGTTGGGGGCCATGAGGCCGGCAGGGGAGGGCAGTTGGGGGCCATGAGTTCAGCAGGGGAGAGCAGTTGGGGGCAATCAGGCCAGTGGGGGGCCAGTTGGGGGTGAGCAGGCCGGCAGGCAGGTGGTTAGGAACCAGCAGTCCTGGATTGTGAGAGGGATGTCCAACTGCCGGTTTAGGCCCAATCAGTCGGACATCCCCCGAGGGGTCCCAGATTAGAGAGGGTGCAGGCCGGGTTGAGGGACATCTCCCCCCCACCCCCCCCCCCCCTTGCACAAATTTCATGCACTGGGCCACTAGTAGTAGATATATAGATATATAGATCAATGGAATAGAATTAAGAGTACAGAAATAAAGACTCACATTTACAGTCAATTGATTTTCAACCTGGGAGCCAAGACGATTCAGTAGGGAAGTAAGTCTTTTCAAGAAGTTGTGTTGGGCACTCTCCAAAATGGCTAAAATTAAAATGACTGGCATCACCTACAAATGGTGAGTATGCAAGCAACTAAAATGCCCATACACTTCTGTGGGAGTGTCAACTGGTTTAACCATTTTGTAAAAGTGACAGCGTCTACAGAAACTCAATGTAAGCATTCTCTGTGAATCAGAAATTTTCATAATTGCATCACAGGACATATAATAGTGTATATAGCAGTATTATTTCTATTAGCTACAGACTAAAAACAACCAACATGTCTGGAAACAGCAGAATAAATTGATCTTAATAAAATAATAAAATATAATTTTATTCATCAAAGAAAAAATTATATTGCAACCACAAAAACATGTTTGCATCACAATGTTGAGAGAGAGAAAACACACAAATACAAATAGTATAGTTCCATTGTGTGGATGTGTTTAAGTTGTAAAATAGGCACAATCTTTCAACAGAATTCAAGGTAATACTATAATTCTTTAGGGAATAATATCAGAGGGGGTGGGCTTCTGGGGGCTGGCATTGTTCTAATTTTTTATGTGTGTAGTATTGCAAATTAAGTGTTCACATTGAGTGAAATTATGGAGCTTTAGATTTTATAGTGTATTCATTTTTTATATGTAAGATACATTTTATCAGAAAAGTGTAAAATGTGTGAATAAAAGGTCATAATTTTCTCTGAAAAAAAAAAAGAAGTTGTGTTGGGACAACTGGATATCTACATGCAAAAGAATTAATTTAGGCAGTATTCATACTGTATACAACAATCAACTCAAATTGGATGAAAGGCCTATATGCAAAAGCTAAAACTTTTAAAAGAAAACATAGGTATACATTTTCATGACCATGAGTTAGACAAGGATTTCTTAGATATCACATCAAAAGGACAAGAGGTAGCCCGGCCGCATGATTCAGTGGCTGAGCATCAACCTATGTACAAGGAGTTCATGGTTCGATTCCCGATCAGGGCACATGCCTGGGTTGTGGGCTCAATTTCCAGGAGGGGCCATGTAGGAGGCAGCCAATCAATGATTCTCTCTCATCATCAATGTTTCTATCTCCCTCTCCATCTCCCTCTCCAAAATCAATCAATAAATACATATTCAAAAAGGACAAGAGGTAAATGAAAAAAAAATTAGATTTCATCAAAACCAAAAACGTTTTGCTTCAAAGGACATCATAAATAAATGAAAAGACCACCCTCAGAACTGTAGAAAATATGCAAATCCATATAACGGATTTTTATCCAGAATATACCGCCAACTATTAAAACTCAATAAAAAGATAAATAATCTGCTTTAAAAATTGGCAAAGGATCTAAACATATGCTCAATATCACTAGTCATTAGGGAAATGCAAATCAAATTAACAATGAGATAACACATCACATCTACTAGGATAGAAATATGCAATAAAGAGATAATAACAAGTGTTGGTGAGGACGTGGACAAATGGGAACCCACATACACTGCTTGTGGGAATGTAGTATAGAGAAACTGCTATGGAAAACAGTTTGTTGGTTCCTCAGTAAATTAAATATAGATCATCATATGATATAGTAATTAAATTCCCAGGTATGTAACAAAAAAAAAATTGAAAGCCTATTTTCAAACAAAAACTTATACAAGAATGTTCATGGTAACATTTTTCAGAGTATCCATAAAAGTGGAAAAACTCATTTTTCTATAAGCTAATGAATGGCAAACAAAAGGTGGCATATCCATAAAATAAATATTACTTGGCAATAAAAAGGAAGGACTGATATAACATGGATGAACCTTGAAAACAAAATGCTAAGTTAAGGAAGTCAGACTCAACAAATTCACATACTGTATTTATTATTCATTTATTAGAGGTCCGGTGCATGAAATTTTGCACGGGGAGGAGGTATCCCTCAGCCCAGCCTGCACCCTCTCCAATCTGGGACCCCGCGAAGGATGTCCAACTGCTACCGGGATCAGGCCTAAACCAGCAGTTGGACATCCAGGACTGCTGGCTCCCAACTGCTTGCCTGCCTCCCTTCCTGATTGCCCCTAACAGCTTCAGCCTGCTAGCCTGATCACCCCCTAACCACTCCCCTGCCAGCCTGATTGATGCCTAATTGCTCCCCTGCCAGCCTGTTTGCCCCTTACTGCCCTCCCCTGCAGGCCTGGTCACCCCTAACTGCCCTCCCCTGCAGACCTGGTCCCCCCCAACTGCTTTCCCCTGCAGGCCTGAGTCCCTCCCAACTGCCCTTCCCTGCAGACCTGGTCACCCTCAACTTCCCTCCTCTGCCGGCTTGGTCACCCCTAACTGCCCTCCTGTGCAGGCTTGATCACCCCCAACTGCCCTCCCTTGCAGGCCTGGTCCCTCCCAACTGCCTTCCCCTGCTGGCCATCTTGTGGTGGCCATCTTGTGTCCACATGGGGGCAGGATCTTTGGCCACATGGGGGCAGCCATCTTGTGTGTTGGAGCGATGGTCAATCTGCATATTACTCTTTTATTAGATAGGATAGAGGCCTGGAGCATGGGTGGGGGCCAGCTGGTTTGCCCTGAAGGGTGTCCCAGATCAGGGTAGGGGTTCCCTTCGGGCGTGGGGTGGCCTGGGCAAGGGGCCTGTGGTGGTTTGCAGGCTGGCCACGCCCCCAGGCGACTCAAGGGGAGGCCCTGGTATCTCTGGTTTATTTATCTTCTACAATTGAAACTTTGTAGCCTAGAGCAGAGCCAAGCCTTCTGCTTGCTCTGTGGCGGCAGCCATTTTTGTTGGGATTTATGTATCTTCCATAATTGAAACTGTGTAGCCTTAAGCAGAGGCCTGGGCCAGCCAGGGTGCATGGAAAGCTTGGCTTCCTCCATCGCCAGGGGCAACCCTAGCCTAAACCAAACATCAGCTCTTTCCAGCTCTGTGGCTGCTGCCATTTCTCTTTGGATTTATGTATCTTCTATAATTGAAACTTTGTAGCCTTGAGTGGAGGCCTAGGCCAGCAAGGGCAGACAGAAAGCTTGGCTTCCTCCATTGCTGGGGAAACCAGAGCCTCCCTCCAGCTCTCTGTGGCCAGTAGCCATCTTGGTTGGGTTTATTTGCATATTCGCTCCTGATTGGCTGGTGGGCATGGCCTGTGGGTGTAGCAGAATGATGGCTAATTTGCATATTACTCTTTTATTAGATAGGATATAAAATTTCCAGACTAGGCACATCCATAGTGACAAAAAGTAGATTAATGATTGCCAGAGGTTGAAAGGAGATGGGAATGGGGAGTGACTGATAATGGGTAGAGGTTTCTTTTGGGTTGATATGCTTGTTCTAAAATTGATCATGGTGATGGTGTCACAAATGGGAAGATACTAAAAGCCAATGAACTGTAGGGTTTCAATGGGTAAACTGGAAGGTATGTGAATTATCCTATATAATAAAAGGCCAGGGACCATAAGCGTAACGATCGGAATGACTGCTCCACCAGTCACCATGAGGTGCATTGACCACCTCTTGGTACCTCCCCTTCCCCACCTCTCCCATCCCCCCATCCCTGCCTGCAGGCCAATGGGGAAGCATGAGGAAGCAGGTGGGTGGAGGTGGGGCAGGACTGGGGACTGGTGAGTGGGCAGAACGGCTGACCTCTTGGTCCCTCCTCCAGGCCCGCAGGCTCTGATGGATCAGCGATGGTGAACGAGGGAATCAGGGTGGGTGGCGGGAGGACCGGGCTGGCTGTCAGGCCATTGGGATCCCCAGCTCATCCCCAGCTGCTCGGGGGCTCAGGCCGGTGGGAAAGTGGACACCTGTGACTTTACCTCCATGCGTGTGTGCTGGGCCGGCTGCTGATGGAACACGCTGCCAGCTCGAGGCCGCTCACGTGGGCACCACTGCCACTGCTGCCACTGCTGCTGCTGCCACTGCTGCTGGGGCTTGTGGCACTGACGGAAGCTGCGGGACACGCCCGCGACCTACCTGCCCTGGCGATGTAGGTGGTATTCAGCCTGGGGACTGGCAAACGGGCAGAAGATGGCCCTGATCACAGGCTAAGCCTAGGGACCCTACCCACACGATTTCGTAAGCTGGGCCTCTAATCCTATCTAATAATAGACAAATATGCAAATTGACCATACCTCCAACACACCCACAAGCCACGCTCACCATCCAATCAGAGCGAATATGCAAATTAACCCAAACCAAGATGGCTACTGCCACAGAGAGCAAGGTTTCCTAGGTAACAGAGGAATTCAAGCTTTCCACCTGCCCTTGCCAGGCCTAAGCCTCCACTCAAGCTACAAAGTTTCAATTATAGAAGGTAAACAAATTCAAACAAATGGCGGCAGAATGGAGCTTGAGAGAGCAGGCCAGGGTTGCCGCTGGCAACAGGGGAAGCAAAGCTTTCTGCAGACCCTGGCCAGGCCCACCCGCTTAAGGCAACAAAGTTTCAATTATAACCCCAACACAAATGGCTGCTGGGCTGCAGAGGGAGCCCCAGGCTTGGCTCTGCTCCAGGCTACAAAGTTTCAATTGTAGAAGGAAAATAAATTCCAGATACCAGGGCCTCCACTTGGGTTGCCAGGGGGTGTGGCCGGCCTGCAAACCATCACAGGCCCCTCGCTCAGGCCGCCCCACACCCCAAGGGAACCCCCACCTGATCCGGGATGCCCTTCAGGGCAAACCAGCTGGCCCCCACCCATGCTTCAGGCCTCTATCCTATCTAATAAAAGAGTAATATGCAGATTTATCATCACTGCAACACACAATATAGTTGCCCCCATGTGGTCAAAGATCCTGTCCCCATGTGGACACAAGATGGCCACCACAAGATGGCCAGCAGGAGAGGGCAGTTGGGAGGCACCTGGCCTGCAAGGGAGGGCAGTTGAGAGGGACCAAGCCTGCAAAGGAGGGCAGTTGGAGGTGATCAACCCTGCAGGAGAGGGCAGTTAGGGGTGACCAGGCTGGCAGAGGAGGGAAGTTGGGGGCAAACAGGCTGGAAGCAGAGTGGTTAGGGGGTGATCAGGCTGGCAGGCAGAAGCGGTTAGGGGCAATCAGGAAGTCAGGCAGGCAAGCAGTTGGGAGCCAGCAGTCCTGGATTGTGAGAGGGATATCCGACTGTGACTTTGGTGGGATCTGGCCTAAACGGGAGGGCAGTTGGAGGTGATCAACCCTGCAGGAGAGGGCAGTTAGGGGTGACCAGGCTGGCAGAGGAGGGAAGTTGGGGGCAAACAGGCTGGAAGCAGAGTGGTTAGGGGGTGATCAGGCTGGCAGGCAGAAGCGGTTAGGGGCAATCAGGAAGTCAGGCAGGCAAGCAGTTGGGAGCCAGCAGTCCTGGATTGTGAGAGGGATATCCGACTGTGACTTTGGTGGGATCTGGCCTAAACGGGCAGTCGGACATCCCTCGAGGGGTCCCATATTGGAGAGGGTACAGGCTGGGCTGAGGGACAACCCTCCTCCGTGCACGAATTTTATGCACCGGGCCTCTAGTATTTAAATAAGGCTGTTAAAACAATACATAAAGACATCTCTTAATATCAGATATTCTTTAAAACATAATTTAATGGTTTCTTAGTGTCCCTATTAAATATATAATATGTATTTAATTACTTTTCTATTGCTGAATATTTAAGTTGTCTTTATATATTTCAATATTACAATCACTATTTCAATGAGCATTGCTATAGTTAAAGTTTTGCATATATCTTTTCTCATTTCCCTAGGATAATTCCTAGGAGAAGAATGTCTGACTCAATCATTATGCACACTTTATACTTTGGATAGACATTGGTTACCTCACTTATCATGAACACACATTGTGTGTGAAAATGTCAGGTTCTATGCACCATGCCCAATATTGGTTATTTTGTTCTACAATTGTATTTTTTTTTCTTTTCCTCTTCTCTGTCCTCTTCTTCATTTCCATTATTCTTAACATTAAAAATATATATTTCTCTAATGTATTCTTTTCAGTATTAATTATTGAATCAGTGATAATTTCTAGGAACTTCTCCAGTGACATGCTCTAGGACTTAATCTTAACACATTTCCTTTTCAACATGATATTCAGAACACTGTTAAATCATGAAAGTCTGGCTTATCACATTTTCAGATGGCATGTAATTAAGAGGGACAGCTGTTTATCTCACATTCTCCATTTGTTTGCTACTTTAGTCCTCATAACATCTCTATATACAAGCATCATTGTCACTTAAAAATGAAAAACTTGATACTCAAGGAGGTTAAATCACTTAATTAGGGTCACATAGTTTTAATGGGTAGATCGAGTGTTCAAACTCAGGTATGTTTGGTTCTAAAGCATGTACATTTTCTACTATACTACATTTGTTTTTCAGTTCCAAAAGTATATTTTAAGAACCTACTATGTGCCAGGTACTATTCTTGTGACAGAGGATATACTGATGTATAAAACTGATGTGGTCACCACTCTCATGGAACTTATAGTCTAATGTGAATGCAAAACAATAACAAGTCAACAAGCAAAAAAGCACAAATTTAAATAGTGACATGTGGTATGAAGGAAATGGAATAGTTAATGATCAAAAGTAACTGGGAAAGAACATTAGATAAAGTGTCCAGATGTACCTCTTTGAGATTTGAGATTAGCCTTGAATAATGAGAATGAGTTAGCCCTGTGAAGAATGAGGAAGTATGCTTTTGGAAGAGGAAATTAGACAGTCCCAGACTTATGGTGGCTCAATTTATGGTTTTGCAAATTTATGATAGTGTGAAAGTGATAAGCATAATAAATTACATGAGATATTCAACACTTTATTATAAAACTAGAGGCCCGTTGTACGAAATTCATGCATGGAGGGGAGGGTCCCTCAGCCCGGCCTGCACCCTCTCCAATCCTGTACCCCTCGGGGAATGTCCAACTGCCTCTCGCAATCTGGGACTACTGGCTCCTAACTGCTTGCCTGCCTGCTTGCCTGATCGCCCCTAACCCCTCTGCCTGCCTACCTGATCACCCCTAACCCCTCTGCCTGCCTGCCTGATCACCCCTAACCACCTCTACCTACCTGCCTAATCATCCCTAACTGCTCCCCTGCTGGCTTGATCACCCATAACTGCCTCTGCCTTGCCCTGCACCTGGGATCCAGGATTCCCTCCTCTGGTTGGTTGCAGGCACCCAGGACCCGGGCCGGCTTCACCCGGGATGGCCACAACCACAGGAGACCGTGGGCATGCGGCTTTGCCTGGGTCACAGCTGCAGGTGCTGGCACCCGGTACTGCAGGGCAGGCGGCTTGTACCTCTCCTGAGCCACAGGCACAGGTGCTTCAGCTGGTGCCCGGGACCACTGGGCAGGTGGCTTGTCCCTCTCCCAGGCCTCAGGCATAGCCTCTGGCGCCTGGGACCGTAGGGACCATGGGGCATGTGGATTGTCCCTCTCCCAAGCTGCAGGTGCAGCCACTGGCACCCAGGACCATGGGGTGGGCAGCTTGTCCCTCTCCTGGGCTGCAGGTGCAGGCCCAGACGCTGGCACCTGGGACTGTGGGGCAGGTCGCTTGTCCCTCTCCCAGGCCGCAGTCTGGCTGGTCCCCATTCCTCTCTCAGGAGCTCATTTGTGTCTGGCTTGTCCCCATTCCTCTATCCCCAGTGTTGAGTGTCTGAGCCTTTACGGCATGATGGCATGAGGGCATGATGACCATTTGCACATTAGCTCTTTATTATATGGAATAACCTTTCTGTTAGATGATTTTGACCAACTCTAGGCTAACGTAAGTGTTCTGAACATGTTTAATATAGTTTAGGCTAAGCTATGATGTTCGGTAGTTTAAGTAAATGAAATCCATTTTCAACTTAACAATGGGCTTATCAGGCTGTATTGTAAGATAAGGAGCATCTATAATTGCAAGTACAAAGCCATTGACTCAATAACAAACAGCATAATCTAGAAAGAGAACGAAGGTCACATAGACATTTGCAATTTATTCTGGCAACACAGTATTTTGAACACTTTGTTTTGAGAATTCTTCTTTTAATAAGTCTTAGTATAACACAAAGTGTGTCTCTTTCTCTAATAGATTAATTACTAAGTATTTGCCTTTCTGGCCTTCCTTGCAAATCAGGTATAGGAATGTGACCCAAGATCCACCAATCAGACACATAGTTTGAAATTTTAACTTAAGAGAGTCACAAAAGAGAGACGAAGGAGACTTTTTTCTCTTTGGCAGTCATAATGATGTTTTAAAGTTATGTTTCTGGCCCTGACATAGAGTGGTGCACATTTAATGTTCCATAGCTGTATGGTGGAAGTTACCTCATTAGTTCACTTCTAAATATGATTTTGACTGTTATTTCTGGAAGCCTAGCCTGGAGCCTGACTCTCTAACACTACCAACATTTTTTAAATTTATTTTAATAAGATCATCATTAATTATTCAGCATAATTCTCTGTTGCTTTTAACACTAAATGTTATAGTTAGTATGACTGAAGCATAATGAGAATTAAGATTAGTTGTAGGAAATTCTGGTAAGCAAAATAATGGCCTCAGAAAGATGTACACATCCTAATCCAAGAATTGGCAAATATGTTACCTTACCTGGAAAAATAGACTTTGCAGATGCAATTAATTTAAGACTCTTGAGATGAAAAAATTATCATGGATTATCCAGCCAGTGCAAGTAATCAAAATAGTCCTTATAAGAGGGAAGCAGGAGGATCAGAGTAAGTGAGGACATATGAAGATGGAAGCAGAGGTAAGAGTGACATGAGGCCATGAGCCAACAAATGCAGGTGGCCTCTAGAAGCTAGTAAAGGCAAGGAACAGAGTCTTCCCTAGAGCCTCCAGAAGGAATGGAGCCCTGTCAACCTATTTTTGACTTCTGATCTCCAGAACTGTAAGAAAATAAATGTATGTAGATTTAAGTCACCAAGTTTGTGGTAATTTGTTACAGCAGCCAAAAGAACCTAATATAGAGACATCAAAGAGGAAAGCCCAGACTGTACCATGTATGGTCTTATAGGTCACAATAAAGAGTGTGGATTTTAAGTTGATGTGACAATTGGAAGATTTTAAGCAGGAAAGTCACATTACATGATATATGATTTTAAAATAAGACTTTTGCTCCTATGTGGAGAAATTTACCAGAATGAGCCAAGACTAGTGTGAATGAGGGTATACCAGTTTAGGAGGCTATTGCTACAGTCAAAGTAAGAGGTGGTGGTATATTGGACTTGCATATTGATAAAAAGATTGAATTGAGGGGAAAAAGATAAATACATAAAATGTAAAAGAAAGATGGATTGATGCAAAGCTCTCAGGGGAGACAGACTGGACCCAAGTGCTGGCAGAGGGATTAGTTTGAGTTGTGTGGGACAGCTTCTTCATTTTAACATTAAGAAAACAGTAGGTAGAATGGGGGGAAAAAGTAGACATACATGAAACTTTCCACAATAAAGAATTAAAAAAAAGAAAACAGTAGGTGGGCTAGACAGGGTCAATTGGGGAAAAAGAGGGGATGTATGTACTATTTTCAACAATAACATTTTTTTTAAAAAGAAAGAAAACAGTAAAAGAGGAGGTGTGTGTGCAAATATATATATATATATATATATATATATATATATATATATATATACACTAATAAAAGTGTAAGATGCAAATTGACCATACCTTCGTGACACCCACCAGCCTGATCAGGAGTGAGTATGCAAATTAACCCAACAAATATGGTGGGTTAATTTACATACACAGGTGCCGAGTGGCCGGGGGCAGGGCAGGACACCATGGCGATGATGCAGGCGTTGCACCCAGCCCCCAACTGCTCTGGGCCTCTGGGCAGCGTGGGAAGGCAGAAAGGCGGCTCCGGCCAGAGCGAAGGCGGTGCTGGCAGCCAGGGGAAGGAAGGGCCATTCTTGCACGAATCTTGATGCATCGGGCCTCTAGTCTATAAATATGCATCAGGTGGGATAGGCTCAATATCAAACTATCCTATATAATAAAGAGGTAGTATGCAAATTGAGCCTCACACCCTTGCATCACAAATTGGCCGCCCCCATGTTATCACAAGATGGCCGCCCCCACATCATCACAAGATGGCCACCAAAGATTGCTGCCCCCACGTCGTCACAAGATGGCCACCCCGTGTCATCACAAGATGACTGCCCCATGTCATCACAAGATGTCCACCCTCACATTGTCATAAGTTGGCAAGGGAGGGGAGTTGGGGGTGACCAGTCCTACAGGGGAGGGCAGTTGGGGGTGACCAGGCCTGCAGGGGAGGGCAGTAGGGGGTGATTGGGCCGGCATTGAAGCAGTTAGGTGTCAATCATGCTGGCCAGGGAGTGGTTAGGTGTCAATCAGGCTGGCAGGGGAGCGGTTAGGGATGATTAGGCAGCCAGGCAGGTGAGTGGTTAGGAGCCAGCAGTCCTGGATTGTGAGAGGGATCCTGTGGGATCGGGCCTATTCTGGCAGTAGGACATCCCCTGAGGTGTCCCAGATTGGAGAGGGTGCAGGCTGGGCTGAGAGACACCCCCCCCCAGTGCACGAATTTCATGCACTGAGCCTCTAGTATATATATATCATTATCAAAGTGTATAGAAATGCCTCAAAATATGATGATATCAGGAGAGCAATAACCACCTCCAGAGGTTTTAACTGTCCTATGCCTATGCCTGTTGCTTCTCTATTATCTGCATGGAGAGATTGTGAAGAGTGATATAAGCAAGTATCAGGGTCTCAATACCAAACTATACATATGTAGTTTGATATTGAGAATATCCCATCTGATGGTATTTTATTTTCAAAATAGGAGGATACCATCTTTTCAAAGTGTAGACGATTAGCATAAACTATTTTCTTTTCACCATAGAAAAGATATAAAAATACTTAGATTAAGTAATATCCATTTTGGGTTTAATCTGTCATTGAATATTAAGAGTTGACTAGATAACCCAAATCCTGGGCTGAGGTTAAGGAACAAATCAGATTTGGAACAGGATTAATGATTGAGACTTCCAATACAAAGAGAAACACAAACAAAAGAACTCATTTGTGCTTAGTCTATACCACTAGGAATATAATATACCATCTGAAAATAATTCTAATTTTAATGAACTATGTGCTATTCCAACTATAATGAGACTAGTATGGTTATTTCTAAGAATCACAACATTAAAGGATGTTAACAAATAATAACAAATTCAGAATAGGACAAAAAATAGAAACCATCTCATGAGAAACAGAGAAAGTGGGAATGATTAATTTTCATATATTTAAAAGGCTGTTATGTGAAACAGTAAAAAAAATCACAGTCATTGTTTAAATAGGAATGATAATAATTCTGCCTAATGCAAAGAGTTCTTTTGATGATTAAATGAAGGTATTTATACATGCACATTATTTCTCCTATTATTTTTAAAATATATTTTTATTGATTTCAGAGAGGAAGGTAGAAGGAGAGAGAGATAGAAACATCAATGATGAAAGGGAATCATTGATTAGCTTCCTCCTGCATGCCCCCTCCTGGGGACCAAGCCCGCAACCTGGGCATGTGCCCTTGACCGGAATCGAACCTGGGACCCTTGAGTCTACAGGCTAATGCTCTATACACTGAGCCAAACTGGTTAGGGATATTTCTCCTATTATTAATATAGGGGCCCAGTGCACGAATTTGTGCACCCTGAAAGGAACTGTGGGCCGTGAGGCTGCGGTGGGCACAGGTGCAGGTCTCAGCCCATCCTCCATGCCCCTGCCCAGCCCTGCTCGCCACAGCCCCCAGTCCCCTGTCTGCCGGTAGCCCTACTTCTGCTGCTGCCACTCCCACAAACTAATGATGCTGGCCCCACTTACCCCTGCTGATGGCACAAATCGATTGTGGATGGTGCCGGCAGCAGGTGTGAGTAGGGCCAGTGCCATCAGCCAGTGCGAGGGGAAGCTGCTGTTCCAATCAACCCTCAGGAACAGGGGGAGGTGGAGAAACCCTCAGGGGCAATCAGGGCCAGCAGCCGCCGCTCACACCCACTGATGGTGACAAGCAATTGGGACTGGCGTTGGGCATTGGCAGCGGGTGTGAGTGGCAGCTGCTGGCCCCAATCACCCCTCAGGAGCAGGTGGAGGTGGAAAAGCCCTGAGGGGCGATCGAGGCCGGCAGCTGTTGCTCACACCTGCTGATGACACTGAGCAATCAGGGCCGGTGCTGGGAGCCAGCAGCAGGTGCAAGCAGGGCTGGCACTGGCAGCAGGTGCAAGCACCGGGCAGGACCACAGTACGTGGGAGCAAAGAATTTTCAGTAACCACCAGAGGCTTGCCCTGATGACAGCAACCAATGCCCCGCCTTGGTCTGGTGGCCCCGCTTACCTGCTCTATCATCACACCACGGCCGACATCCACCATGTTCCGTGCTCTGCTGTCTGCTGCCAATACCTGCCATGTTCCGTGTGCGCCCCCTGGTGGTCAGCACATGTCATAGCAACTGGTGTTCGGTTGTTCGGTTGTTCTGCCATTCGGTCTATTTGCATATTAAGGTTTTATATATAGAGATTCTTGTTTTTCTATAGGACAGAGCCTAGACCAATGATACTAGAATAAATCATATTTTAGTCAAGCATGGATAACAATAATAGGTGTGTAAATGTAGGAGATCCTGCCTGATTAGGTAATGAGATCACTGCCATTAAGAGAGCCCAGGCAGACCTGGCTGTTGTGGCTCAGTTGGTTGGGTGTTGACCATGCATGGAAAGGTTGTCATTTGATTCCAGGTCAGGGTGCATGCCCAGGTTTCAGGCTCAAAGCCTGATAGAGGGCCTGTAGGAGGCAGCCAATCAATGTTTTTCTCTCACATAGATGTTTCTCTCTCTCTCTCTCTCTCTCTCTCTCTCTCTCTCTCTCTCTCTCCCTATCCCCATTCCTCTCTTTATAAAAATCAATTATATATAAAATTAAAAAAATAAAAGAGCCCAGGCAGATGGTAGACTTATTGCCAGGATAATTCAGAGGGAGGATATTTCCATTTTGAGTTGTATGGGCACTAAAAAAAAATTAACATTTTCCTCTCACGTCCTAAATTCTTCTAGCTGGGCTAATAGCCAAATTAGCAGTGGCAGATTAACATAAAAAAATCAAAGTTTAATATATGAACATGGAGAATTCACATAGGCATGCTTATTCCATGAAAATTCCAAAGACACTGAGGCAACATTGGATATACTATAAGCCATTTTTAGACAAAGAAGAAGTGGGGTGGGGACAGGCTTATTAGATTTCAAAAGTGAGAATGGGCAATTTAAAGGTAGTTGAGGAAGAGTAGAACCCACATAGCAGGAAATTCCTTGCCAGGCAACTCAGAAACAATGGGACATAGGGGTATCTAGTTAACAGGTACCTGCCTGAAAGCCTCTTTTTTACCATACTTAATTCAAATTAAGCTAAGGCTACATCCTAAATTCTCCTTTCTGAAGCAAGTTTCTCTGTTTGAGTCTCTTGGGCAGGAAGAAGGGGGGATGTCAAAGTTTCTTTCTGAGTCTTTTGTTTTTTAATAAACAGCTTAAAATCAATATCCCCCAAAAGCAGCTTCAGGATGGTAGAATTTTGGTCACTTTGGTGGAAAGATAGGCAAAGCTGACCACAGAAGTTCCATATATAACTTTAAGAATCTTAAGTGTTTTGCTTTAATATCTAATTTTTTATACATCTGTACAAATAACATTTTTACTCTCAATTTTCCAACTCTCTTGTTCCCCACCTTCTACCAGCCCCCGATAAAAGATGGAAGTGCAGGAATTGGTACAGCCACTATAGAGAACAATATGAAAGATCCTCAAAAAATAGAACTATCCTACTTCTGAGTATATATCCAAAGGAATTTAAATGAAAATTCCCTCAAGATATCTTCAGTCCCAAGAGATAAGATTATTTAAAATTTTTTTGACTTGTTAAAGTTAAATAAAAGTAGAGGAAAATTCCCACTAATTCTACAAATGCTATCATCATTTGTTACTGCCCAACTGTCTCCTTTAGCTCTCACCTGCAAGATAACACCTCTTCGTGTATTCAAATTTTAAGTTTCTTTTGTCTACCACTAAGATTTTTGAGGGTAAAGCCATCTACTACCAACTCTGCCATTAAATTGCTTTATTACCATGAAAATCTCTCTCTCTCTCTCTCTCTCTCTCTCTCTCTCTCTCTCTCTCTCTCTTTTCTTTTCTTTTCTTTTTTCTTTTTGGTCTGGAATTCCTGATATTTTTTTTAAAAAGGAGGGGGGTTATGGATTAGGTGATATGCTTAATTTTGTGTAAAAATGTGATTCAGTCCAGCCTGTATTGCTCAGTGGTTGAGGGTTGACCTATGAATCAGGAGGTCATGGTTAAATTCCTGGCCAGGGCACATGTGGGGCATACAGGAGGCAGCCAATCAATGATTCTCTCATCATTGATCTCTCTCTCTCTCTCTCTCTCTCTCTCTCTCTCTCTCTCTCTCTCTCTCCCCCTCTCCCTTCCTCTCTGAAATCAATAAAAATATATTTTTAAAATGTGATTCAATTATACCTCCCCACCCCCAGTTAGAAGAGTGGTATTACTTTTGAACAGCAAAGTTGTTTTTTCTTTTTCTTTTTAATATTTTTTATTGAATTCAGAGAGAAAAGGAAAAGGAGGGAGAGAGAGATAGAAACATCAATAATGAGAGAGAATCATTGATTGGCTGCCTCTTGCACACCCCCTACTTGGGATCGAGCCTACAACCCGGGCATGTGCCCTCAGCTGGAATCAAACCTGGGACCCTTCAGTCCACAGGCCAATGCTCTATCCACTGAGCCAAACCAGCTAGGGCTGAACAGCAAAGTTTTAAAGGAAGCATTAATGCTTTTGATATGGGATTTTTGGACTGGAACACTCAGTGTTTCCCTGGGCAGGATGGTTCCCCTGATTCTTTGACGGAAGATGGTATAGCAAAGGTTGAAAATTTATTGGAAAAGAAGTACAGACTCCCATGTGGGGAGGGGGAAAGAGTACCACAGCACAGACTCCCATGTAGGAATGGGGAAAGATTCCCACTGAGTTTCTGTTTCCACCATCTATAAAGGCTGCAAGTCTCTGTGTCCTGATATCCCCACTGATTGGTCAATATTCCTGAGCTCAAAGGTCAAACCTCACATGGAACATGTGAGGCCCTCCTCCCTCATTGTTCTCCTATTCCTTCTCGGCTTTTTTCATCCTTCTTTATTTTGTAAATTTAGACCTTTTGTTACTCCCAGTTCCCTTATCTCATGTAAATGTTAACTGTTGCCTCTCCCTAGTCTTATGGAAATGTAACTTCTCCCAGTCTGTAGCCCTGTGTTTTTTCCATAGACATCTTTAATTTTTTTAAAATTTCCTAAACCTGCCTATATCCCCCTAAATTTCCTATTTCACTTTTATAAAATAAAGGTACTGAAAAGAAAACCAAAGGAAGTAGTTAAGACCTAACTATCCATGAGTTGAGAAGCTTTTTGAGGCTTGATGATAGGCTCAGAAGAAAATTAAGTGCTATAGGATTATATTTACTTCTCAGGAAACAGCAGGAACCTTTAAGCATATACCAAATGCCAGCTAACAACTGTTATTAATGAGGCTTTAGCTGTAAGTTTTCATATTTGTTTACAAAGGAAAGGTTACAACTTAATAAAATACCATCCTAATATATAAAAACCCAGTGTCCGTAACATCCAAAACGACTGAAGGCTCGACTGACTGGAAATCAGTACTGGGTTGCCGTGTGGCATCGGGCCTAAACCGACAGTTGGACATCCCCCAAGGGGTCCCCGATTAGAGAGGGTGCAGGCTGGGCTGAGGGAACACCCCTCCTCCATGCACGAATTTTATGTTCCGGGCCACTAGTGTCTATAGAATTATCTAATGGAAGATATCAGCTCTAACATTATCAAAGTGTAAAGAAATGCCTCAAAATACTGTGATATCAGGAGAGCAAGAACCACCTCTAGAGGTTTTAACTGTTCTATGCCTATGCCTGTTGCTTCTTCTACATTATCTGCATGGAAAGACCATGTAGAGTAATATATAGAGAAAACAAGTATCAGGTTGCCCAAAGAAGGTCTTCTTTTACTAAACTAGAATGGCTGAAACATTTTTTAAAATGGGGTTCAAGTATCACCTACATCGATTTCCAGATATATAAATTTAAACAAAACTTACCTCACTGAGTTTTACTATCTTTATTTGTATAATGGGCATATTAGTGAAAGTTTTATATATATGTTTTAGGGGTTCAGAACCAGTTGCCTCAAGGTGGCCACTCAGGCATGCAAATTATTTTGAGCTGAAAACAATTAAGGCCCAGAAAGCTAAGGAAGAACCTTTGACCTTCCCCTTTACTGCCCAAAATAATTTAGACAAAGGACTTGCTCCAGGAAGGGAGCTATCATCATATATGACTATTTTATTATGAACTAGGTATAATAGACAGGAGGAACCTAGCAAGGCCCATTTGACCTAAGTGAAGTTCTCTCTGTGTCCCATTGTTTCAAGATGGCCCAATATATATTTGTTTACTAAACTTTCACTCTTTTCATCTCCCTGCAAAATGTCTTATGTCCCCTTCCTTAGTTCTGAATGACTTACAGGGTGGGGAAAAAGTAGGTTTACAGTTGTGAGTATGTGGAATTTATTCTTGTATTATTAACTAGAGGCCTGCTGCACGAAATTTATGAATCAGTAGGGTCCCTAGGCCTGGCCGGCGATCAGGGCTGATCTGTGGGGTGATTGGTGGGGCTATTGGGGCCTCCGCTTGCACCCACCTTGGCCTGGCACTGCCTGCTCACCTGCTAAACCATCCCCCCATGGTCCCGCTCTCATCAGGGCCCATTGGGGTCAGCAGTGCCACCACTGCTGCCTGCTGCCTGCAGTCAGTACTACATAACTGCCACCCACCATGTTCTGTGCCGCCCCCTGGTGGTCAGCACACATCTAACTCCCTGTCGGTCAAACTCCTGCCCATGGGGACAATTTGCATGTTAGCCTTTTATTATATAGGATTATTTATTATTTCTTTGCATTATTTGTCTTCTTCTAAGTGTACAGTCACATTGTGACATTCTTTTGAGTTAATAAAGCTATTGTAATAATCATAACCTGCATGTCTATTTCTATACAAACAACTATAAGCCTACTTTTCCCCACCCCTGTATAAAGCTCATTTTGCCTTACTATCTTTAGATTTTTTAAAAAATTTCTTTATTGATTAAGGTATCACATATTTGTCCTCACCCCTCCATTCCTATCCCACACCCCTCCCCACACATATCCCCATCCCCTGTTGTCCTTAACAGCTGGTTATGCTCATATGCTTGCACACAAGTCCTTTGGTTGATCTCTCCCCTTTACCCCCACCCTTCTCTACCCTCCTCCTGAGGCCCAACAGTCTGTTCCATGCCTCCTTGTTTCTGGGTCTGTTCTTGTTCATCAGTCTTTGTTGTTCATTATTTCCCCTATATGAGTAAGATCATGTACTATTAGAAATACACTTATTAAGAACTGAAAATGAGACAAGCAATAATGGTTATGGTGACAGGCAAATGAATCAGTGTGTAGTGAGTTTCCTTCTGGGCCAACAGTTCTTTTGAGACCAAATTTCAGTGTCCAACAGTTCCTTATGTGTACATGTTAGCACTGACATTACAGTTCTGGATGGTGGACAAATGGTGGTAATGCAGGTCTGACTCTCTCTGGTTTGGTCCTGGTCAACTTGCAGTGATGCACAGCTGCTAACTGCTAGTGTAGTAAGGCCACATCAGCGTCTTCCGTCTCTGGACTGCTTCTCTTCTGTCTTCATGGTTGGAGTAGTCCTGTCGATTCCTCTCTGTTGCTGGAATCCACATGGTCTCCGAGTTGTTTTCTGAAAATATACAAATATATTCTCGACCAAAAGTTAATAAAGGAATATTTTCTATAAATTTGACTGGGGATACTTTTTCATTTTTTGCCCAAATGATTTTCCTCTGGCTTGTTTTGTCACCTTGTGTGTTTCTCATGGGTGTCTTGCTTTTAGCCTTACAATTAATTTTCTAAAGTATTAATTTTCTAGATGTAATTTACTTACAGGATATTTTTCCTTACATGATATTCCTCTACTATCCCCTCCTTTTTTTATTTAAATGGTAGGAGGCTTTTGAGAATTTTATAATGTAGTCTTGATGGCTTTTAAATTTTAATTTTTTGCACTATAATATTACTGTTTTAGGTTCATTACATGGTGCACAATTTTATCATGAGATGAAGTACCAATAAAAATTTTAGTTAACACTTTAGGAACACCTTTTTGTCCAGTACAATTAATTTTTCTAGAATATTTGCTTGTTTCAACTAGCCAATTTAAATTTGCCTGAAAACTTGACTACTATTTTACTGTCAAATTTATTACTCTAACAACAATCTTATTTTACCCTGTAAATATTGGTGGAAGGGATTATTTGCCTTCTTGAGTAGGACCTGAGCATTCCTGGTGGTAGGCTGGATTTAGATATCTTAAACCCACTTCCCCACACCATAGGTACAAGACAACTCAAACAATTCTTGTTGGAGTGAGAGGGCAGCTGCTGTCAGCCAAGTCTCTGTCGGTCACCTGGGACCTGATCTGAGCTGGGCATGGGAAGCACGAAGCAGCCATGGGGGCAAGAGACTTCCCTCAGAAGGGGCTAGGATTCAGGCCCCTGCAATGTTGGGGGGGGGTGAGGGTCTGTGCCCCACCTCTGTTGATCCCCAAATTCTCTCCTGATGGCACCTCTGCGACTGTACCTGTCTTAGGTTGTTCCTTCCTTGAGGAATCTTACCCATCTCTGGCTAACCAGCCATCCTCTGGGGCCAAGCAGGGTGATGTGAGGTTCAGTTTTGTATCCTTGGTAGCCTAGGCCCCCGTGGCCTCCATGCCCAGCACTTGCCTTGGGATCCCCTCGCCTGCTGGCGGGGCCCCAGCACTGATCACATATCTTTTGGAACCCGGGTTTCTTCTCCAGGGAGGGCTCAGTTCGCCCCTCTGGGTGAGAGACAGATCCATGGCACCAGTCATCACGAGACTTCAACCTCGACATGAACAGAGAGCTCATGCAACAGTTGTAAGCAATTGAATTGTGAGAAGAGGGTCTCCCTTGGCCTAAAGGGTAAGAAGGACCAATATAGAATGCTCAGGTGCCTTCCCAGGAGGCCCTCTACACAATGAAAAGGATTAAATCCTTACATGTCCTTTTTAAATTGCTGCCAGACATTCAAATAATTAGTTTGTACGTTTGCTTGGGATAATTGTATATTATGCTGTAGTAATTCTAAAGTATCAAGAGATGTGTTAAGTTTGTCTCCAAGCACCAAACAGATGATTTTTTTTTATCCCTAAGGGTGCGAGGAACTATTATAAGTACTGGGGATGATCCAAATCTGGGAAAAATTTTAATGATAGTGTAGAATAATATCATGTAAGGATATTCTTTGTTCTAGTCCATGGGAATTCCCTTTCAAACTGGCTGTCCATTTCTTTTTATATAGACAAGGTCTTAGTTACATTTTCTGCACCTCTACCGGGGGCACGTAGTGATAGTAGTGACACCCTTTCTTTGGTGTCCACAGAAGCCAGAAACCTCTCTTTAATTGTACACACAAAGGGGCATTGTTTTGATTTCGTGTCATACAAAAGGGAAGCTGGGTGGAGACCCCTGTGTATTTATACTTTCTTGCCCCACCCATGGACCTCCTGGATGTCCAGGGTGTTTGGTATTATTGGTAACTACATTAGTCAGGGGATCAGCCCACGTAAGGGGTCTTACCCATGAAGGGTCAGGAGCATAAGACCAAAATACTTACCCTCTTGTCCCAGGTAAAATTACCGTACATCTGATGATTGCTAGCGTGGCTAGAAAGGCGTTCTCAGGCATTCTTGGGTTTCTGGATACCTCACAATTTCTTCCCTGAGGTTTGATGTTCTGATTGATGTTTCTCTGTTTCTGGATCTATTTTTCCCCCCATCAGTTTATGTTGTTCATTATATTCCAGAAATGAGTGAGATCATGTGATATTTATCTTTCTTTGCCTGGCTTATTTCACTAAGCATAATGTTCTCCATCTCCATCCATATTGTTGCAAATGGTAAGATCTCCTTCTTTTTTACTGCAGCGTAGTATTCCATTGTGTAGATGTACCACAGTTTTTTAATCCACTCATCTGCTGATGGGCACTTAGGCTGTTTCCAAATCTTAGCTATGGTGAATTGTGCTGCTATGAACATAGGGGTGCATATATCCTTTCTGATTGATGTTTCCAGTTTCTTGGGATATATTCCTAGAAGTGGGATCCCTGGGTCAAATGGGAGTTCTATTTTTAGTTTTTTAAGAAACTCCATACTGTTCTCCACAGTGGCTGCACCAGTCTGCATTCCCACCAGCAGTGCACGAGGGTTCCTTTTTCTCCACATCCTCGCCAGCACTTGTCATTTGTTGACTTGTTGATAATGGCCATTCTGACAGGTGTGAGATGGTACCGCATTGTTGTTTTGATTTGCATCTCTCTAATGATTAGTGATTTAGAGCAGGTTTTCATATGTCTCTTGGACTTCCTTCTGTCTTCTTTCGAAAAGTGTCTATTTAGATCAGTTGCCAATTTTTTTTAAAAAATATATATTTTATTTATTTTTTACAGAGAGGAAGAGAGTGGAATAGAGAGTTAGAAACATCGATGAGAGAGAAACATCGATCAGCTGCCTCCTGCACACCTCCTACTGGGGATGTGCCCGCAACCAAGGTACATGCCCTTGACCGGAATCGAACCTGGGACCTTTCAGTCTGCAGGCCGACGCTCTATCCACTGAGCCAAACCGGTCTCGGCAGTTGCCCATTTTTTGATTGGGTTGTTTATCTTCTTTTTGTTAAGCTGCATGAGTTCCCTGTAAATGTTGGAGATTAAACCCTTATCGTTGACATCATTGGCAAATATGTTCTCCCATGTAGTGGGCTTTCTTGTTGTTTTATTGATGGTTTCCTTTGCTGTGCTAAAGCTTTTTATTTTGATGTAGTCCCATTTGTTTATTTTCTCTTTAGCTTCCATTGCCCTAGGAGCAGTATCAGCGAAGAAGTTCTTTTGGCATATGTCAGAGATTTTTCTGCCTGTAGATTCCTCTAGTATTTTTATGGTTTCCTGTCTTATGTTTAAGTCCTTGATCCATTTTGAGTTTATTTTTGTGTATGGTGTAAGTTGGTGGTCTAGTTTCATTTTTTTGCATGTATCTGTCCAATTTTCCCAACACCATTTGATGAACAGACTGTCTTGACTCCATTGTATGTTCATGCCTCCTTTGTCAAATATTAATTGAGCATAGTGATTTGGATTGATTTCTGGGTTCTCTATTCTATTCCATTGATCTATATGTCTGTTCTTGTGCCAATACCAGGTAGTTTTGAGAACAGTGGCTTTGTAATACAGCTTGAAATCTGGTATGGAGATCTCACCTACTTTGTTCTTCTTTCTCAGGATTCCTGTGGCTATTCAGGGTCTTTTTTTATTCCAGATGAATTTTTGGAAAGTTCGTTCTAGGTCTGTGAAGTATGCCGTTGGTATTTTAATGGGGAGTGCATTGAAATTATAGATTGCTTTGGGTAGTATGGACATTTTGATGATGTTGATTCTACCAATCCATGAACATGGTATGTTCTTCCATCTGTTTATGTCTTCCTCTATCTCTTTTTTCAGTGTTGTGTAGTTTGCCGCGTATAGGTCTTTTACCTCCTTAGTTAAGTTTATTCCTAGGTATCTTAATTTTTTTGGTGCGATGGTAAATGGGATTGCTTTTTTAGTCTCTCTTTCTGTAAGTTCATTATTGGTGTATAGAAATGCCATAGATTTCTTAGCTTTTATTTTGTATCCTGCTACTCTGCTGAATTCATTTATTAAGTCTATTAGTTTTTGGATGGAGTCTTTAGGGTTTTCTATGTACAGTATCATGTCATCTGCAAATAATGACAGTTTTACTTCTTCTATTCCAATTTGGATGCCTTTTATTTCTTCTTCTTGTCTGATTGCAATGGCTAGTATTTCCAACACCATGTTGAACAGGAGTGGTGAGAGTGGGCATCCCTGTCTTGTTCCTGTTCTTATGGGAAATGGTTTTATGTTTTGCCCATTGAGTATGATGTTGGCTGTGGGTTTGTCATATATGGCTTTTATTATGTTGAGGTATGATCCTTCTTCCCAGCTTGCTGAGAGTTTTTATCAAGAAAGGGTGTTGGATTTTGTCAAATGCTTTTTCTGCATCAATTGATATGACTATATGGTTTTTATCTCTCAATTTGTTTATGTGATGTATCACGTTTATTGATTTGCGAATATTGTGCCATCCTTGCATCCCAGGGATAAATCCTACTTGGTCGTGGTGTATGATCTTTCTGATGTATTGCTGGATTCGATTTGCTAGAATTTTGTTGAGGATTTTGGCATCTATGTTCATGAGGGATATTGGCCTGTAATTCTCCTTCATTGTGTTATCTTTACCTGGTTTTGGTATTAGGGTGATGCTGGCTTCATAGAATGAGCTTGGAAGTGTTCTTTCTTCTTGAATTTTCTGGAATAGTCTGAGGAGGATAGGTTTTAGCTCTTCCTTGAATGTTTTATAAAACTCCCCTGTGAAGCCGTCTGGCCCCGGGCTTTTGTTTGCTGGAAGCTTTTTGATAACTGCTTCAATTTCTTCCATAGTTATCAGCCTATTGAGATTTTTAGTCTCTTCCTGAGTAAGTTTTGGAAGGTTGTGTTTTTCTAGGAATGAGTCCATTTCCTCCAGGTTGTCTAGTTTGTTGGAGTAGAGTTGTTCATAGTATTTTTTGACAATCCTTTGTATTTATGTGGGGTCTGTTGTTATTTCACCTCTTTCATTTCTGATTTTGTTTATTTGGGTACTCTCTCTTTGTTTCTTGGTGAGCCTGGCTAGAGGTTCATCAATCTTGTTTATCCTTTCAAAGAACCAGCTCTTGGTTTTGTTGATCTTGTGTATTGTTTTTTTGGTTTCTATGTCATTCATTTCTGCTCTGATCTTTATTATTTCCTTTCTTCTGCTCACTGTGGGCTTTTCTTGTTGCTCCCTTTCTAATTCTTTGAGTTGTTGAGTTAGATGATCTATTACCATTTTTTCTTGTTTTTTGAGGTAGGCCTGTAGAGCTATACATTTCCCTCTCAGGACTGCTTTCATTGTGTCCCATAGGATTTGCAATGTTGTGTTTTTATTGTCATTAGTCTCCAGGATGTTTTTAATTTCTTCTTTGATCTCATTGATAACCTAATCATTGTTTAGTAGCATGCTATTTAGTTTCCAAGTGTTTGAATTTTTTGGAATGTTTTTATTGTAGTTTATTTCTAATATTATGCCATTGTGGTCTGAGAAAATGCTTGCTTTGATTTCAATCTTTTTGAATTTGGGGAGACTTTGCTTGTTACCCAATATATGGTCTATTTTTGGGAATGTCCCATGTGCACTTGAGAAGAACGTATATTCCATGGCTTTGGGGTGAAATACTCTGAAGATGTCAATTAGGTCCATCTGATCTAGTGTATCATTTAGAAATGCTGTTTCTTTGCTGATTTTTTGTCTAGAGGATTTACCAGTGATGTCAGGGGTTTATTAAAGTCCCGTACTATGATTGTATTGTTGTCAAACTCTCCCTTGATATCTTCCAGGAGATTTTTATGTATTTGGGTGCTCCTGCATTGGGTGCATATACGTTTACCAGAGTTATATTTTCTTGCTGGATTGCTCCCTTTAGTATTATGTAGTGGCCTTCCTTATCTCTTATTAAAGCCTTTACTTTGAGGTCTATTTTATCTGATATAAATATCACAACCCCAGCTTTTTTCTCATTTCCATTTGCCTGAAAAATGTTTTTCCATCCCTTCACTCTCAGTCTGTGTGAGTATTTTGCTCTAAGGTGGGTCTCTTGTAGACAGCAAATATATGGTTCATGTTTCCTTATCCATTCAGCTACCCTATGTCTTTTGATTGGTGCATTTAATCCATTTATGTTTAATGTTATTATTTTAAATACCTGTTTATTTTCATATTTTTTCTTAGTGTTTGTTTTTCTTCTTGCCTTTCTCTTTCTTCTTTTTACAGCAGCCCCTTTAGCATTTCTTGCATTGCTGGTTTGGTAGTGATGAACTCTCTTAGCCCTTTTTTGTCTGTGAAGCTTCTGATTCCACCTTCAATTTTGAATGATAGCCTTGCTGGGTATAGTATTCTTGGATTCAGTCCCTTGTTTCGCATCACTTTGTATATTTCATTCCATTCCCTTCTGGCCTGATGTGTTTCTGTTGAGAAATCAGTTGATATTCTGATAGGAGATCCCTTGTAGGTATCTTTCTGTTTCTCTCTGGCATCCTTTAAGATTCTTGCTTTGTCGTTGGTGTTCGTCAATTTAATTATGATGTGTCTTGGTGTCGGTCTTTTGGGGTTAAATTTGTTTGGGACTCTGTGCACTTCTTGGACTTGGATAGTTTTTTTCTTGCCAATATCAGGGAAGTTTCTGTCATTATTTCTTCTAACAGGTTTTCTATTCCTTGCTTCTCTTCCTCTCCTTCTTTTATCCCTTTTATTCGAAGGTTGTTTCGTTTTGTGTTGTCCCGAAGCTCCCTTAGGCTCTCCTCTTGCTTTTTAAGTCTTCTTTCCAGTTGCTGCTGTGTTTGTGTTTTTTCCTACCTTGTCTTCTAATTCACTGTTGCGGTCCTCAGCCTCTTCTACTCTACTCTTTAAGCCTTCCATTGTGTTCTTTATTGCAGCTATGTCGTTCTTCATCTCCTCTTGTTTTATTTTCATGTTGGTGACATTTTCATTCAGCTCCTTTTAGTTCTCATTGAGTTGTGTGTATTTGTCATCCATCCGTTTAAACATCCTTATAACGAATACTCTGAATTCTTTCTCTGTTAAGCTGCTAGCCTCAAGTTCGTTTAATTCCCTTTATGGTGATTCTTCTTTTTCCTCCCTTTGGGAATTTCCTTTTTTTCTCCCCATGTTTTCCTGTAATGTTTTAATTGTAGATCTGCTTGCTTTGCTACCCAGGTTCTTTTGGTGATGGTGCTACTGGTGTAATCTGTCAGTTCTCCTGGGCTTGGTAATCTAGTGTAGCTCCCTGCTTGAGCTACTGGGGTTCTCTTGACGTAGGCCTGGGAGCTTGAGAGGCACAACTGTGGTGTCTAAAAGTCAGTAGCTATGGAGTGGAGTGTCCCAGTTTTTGGTGTCTTGCACCCTTAGTTGAAATCGCGTGTGTCCAGTGGAGACTCACAGTGGCACCCAGGAACCGTCTGTTGGGAGAGCTCCCAGTGGCTCCCACTAGCACCCTGTGTGTAGATGGGCTCAGGGTGCCTGCCTGTTGTAAATTCTCTTCTGTGGAGGTGTGTTTGCAGGCGCAGATGTTTTATGCACTCTGAGGGGCCCTGGCACTGAAGTTAAACAGCTATGGTGTATGTGGGAAGTTATTCAGGAGAAAGGAGTTTAGCGTTTCTGCTGTGGGACAGCATGTCCTTGGCCATACAGAATCACACCCAGAAGGGGCTCAAAGCAGCTCCCCAGAGGACCCTGTGGATATATGGGCTCAGGGCGCCTTCCCTTGCTGTGGCTGTGAGTTTGCCTGCTCTGGAGTGTGTGCGAACTGGTGGCGCACCTCTAGCGCACAGCTGTGATGCACTTTGAGGGACTCTGGCACTGAAGTTAAACAGCTAGGGTGTATGTGGGAAGTTATTCAGGAGAAAGGAGTTCAGAGTTTCTGCTGTGGGGTAGCGCATCCTTGGCTATACAGAATCACACCCAGCAGGGGCTCAAAGCAACTCTCCAGAAGACCCTGTGGATATATGGGCTCAGGGCACCTTCCCTTGCTGTGGCCGTGAGTTTGCCCACCCTTGAGTGTGCGTGAACTGGTGGCGCGCCCGCAGGCACAAAGCTCTGATGCACCCTGGCCCTGAAGTTGCACCGCAGGGGTGTCCGTGGGCAGTTATTTAGGAAGAGGCAGTTCAGAGATTCTACTGCAGGGCCACACACCCTTGACTGTGCAGAATCACTTCCTAAGGGGCTCTCAGTGGTTCCCAAGCACTGCCTGGGTAGTGGAGTGCCTGGGTGCCTATGGGCTGGGGAAGCGGCGAATCCTGAGTTCCGGCACTGTGGAGGGGGAGGTTGTGCTTACTGCTTTCAGCGGTGCCCTTTTGGAGGTGTAGGTCTCAGGGTTCGCGCATCTGTAGCTGGGGTGGCAGGTCTTCTACCAGAGTGGCTGTAGTGACCAGGTTTGCTTCCGAGACCAGACTGGGTGGTGGTAAGGTTAGGATTCTAGTCTCTAGCAGTTCCGTTCTTAAAGATGGCAGGGTCTCTGTTTCTTTAGATTTTTTATGCTTCTGTGAATTCCTTCTACATGGGTATTAAAAGTTGATTTTGTCCTATTAATCTGCTGTATGTCATTTGAATTATTTGACCCACCAGAAGAACAAAGAGGGAAAAGGGATATTTTCCCCATCCCTAATATACTGAAGGGGAGCAGAATTTGTCACCCCCACAGTGTATCTCTTTGGCCCAAAAATTATTTTAGGCTGATTATTTTTAGAGACAATAGACATCAAAAGATCTCTGAAAACTGAATAGAAGTTACCCTTTTGTAAGAGACATGCACATTTAAAAGAAAAATCTCCACTTGTAAGGGTGCCTTCCTCTCTCTACCAGGAAGAGAAGGATGACTAAATCTGGAGAAACTATTAATAGAGAAGGCAAGGACTTAATCTGATAACAACCTTACCCTTATTTACCTTGGTAAGCTTTATCTGGTAACCTTCTATGCTTCCCACACTCCAACATCTTTTTTTGTTTTAGCTGTGGATGGTATTTAAGGTGGTGACTTGAGCCATTTAGGTAAGTTATAGCAACTCAGTTTTCTTGAGTCTCATGTATATAGGAGATATCCATATTATTACATTTCTGTTTGTTTTTCTTCTGTTAATGTTTTATTACAGAGGGTATCTCAGCCAAAGTTATATTTTTCTACCTTACAATACAGGCGCGCGCGCGCACACACACACACACACACACACACACACACACACACTGCTTCTAATATGATGGATGCAGCAAATAAGGTGTCCTAATCTATATATCCATAGCACCTCATCCCACCTTGGAATTCTTTGAGCTGTTGGGTCTCTCTAATTTTCTAACACAATGATATCTCAGGGTGAATGAATGGAGAAGACAGGGAAAAGATGCATACCAGTTGAAGCCCCAAGAACAAATATAGTAACAGTGATTGTATCTTACTGTAGGCTGTGGGAACAATACTGGGTGTTAGATCGGTGAGGTCAGACCATACCTGAGTTCAGCAATCTTGGTAATTGAGTTCTAGCTAGGAAATAATTCAGAGCCAAGACTCTAAAAGAATATCTATACATATATAAAAGCCTAAGCAACCATTCTACCGTTCGACCATCCAACCGGTAGCTATGATGTGCAGTGACCACCAGGGGGCAGACACTCTGACCGGTAGGTTAGGTTGCTGCTGGGGCCCTGTCAGCCCTGAATCTGGTTCACCTGCACCCCGGACCCAGAGAGAAGGGAGGAGGGAGCCCGATTCCTCATGGAATCAGCCATGGGTTAGCTTGCTGCTGGGGCCCTGTCAACCCTGAATCTGGTTCACCTGCACCAAATTCCCTTTCAATGTGCATGAATCTGTGCACCGGGCTACTAGTTCTATATAATAAAAGCCTAATATGCAAATTGTTCCCTCGACCAGGAGTTTGACAGGGAGTTTGACCACTCGCTATGATGTGCACTGACCACCAGGGGGCGGTGCGGAACATGGCGGGTGTCAGCAATGCACTGTGACCTCTCACTGGCTACCTGGGGGGGGGGGGGGGGCGGGTGACAGGGACGGAGGTGCGGTGAGAATGTGGGATGTCCGCCAAGCTTGCTCTCACTCTCCCTGCTACCCTCCCCCAGGATGCCAGGGCTCGTGCGCCGAGGAAGCCCCCATGCTCAGGTGCCAAGCATCTGCGAGGAGCCCACCTCACACCTGCACGGCATCTTCCAGATGAGCCAGGCCACAGCTGCCAGGACCACAGGGGACAGTCTGCAAGGCTGGCCAGGAGAGAGCACACTGCCCACCCGGTTTCCATGCGGCACCTCTGGGTGGCACAGAGGCCCACGCTGCGACCCGGCCCATGGCATCCAGCCACACTTGCTACATCTCCACGTGGGGAGTCAGGTGCCATGATTCAGACAGGGGGGCAGGGTGTGGGGGCCTGGTGGCCCAGGTTTTGCCCAGGGCCCAGTGGTCAGCATGGACCTGCCCTTCCATGCCAGACACTCATGCTTCAATCACCGGCCAGGCCTAGGGACTGCACCCATGCACGAATTTCATGCACTAGGCCTCTAGTTTATTTATAAAATCACAGAGGTAGAAGAAGTAATTAGTAGAGGAATAGGCTGAGAAAATATGTTATAGAGGCAAAGGAAGGTCCTTTGGAGCATGGGAGTGAGGAAGGTAATGGTAACATGCCCGGAGGGTGGGAGGGGGGAGGGAAAGGGAAAGGCTTGGGCATGCTCCCTTGAGGGAGAATGCACTGGGTTCTCTGTCCTAAGCGTTTCAAGGGTGGAGATTATAGCCAGGGAAGACCTTAATAGAACATTCAGCAGTTTTCCAGGTGTGTCCTTCCAGGGTCTAGGTCTCCACTGACTGATTAGTGGGCTCCAGGGCAGGGAGTCATTGTCCAAAGCAGCTGGACCTGAGGTCAGCCATGGGGTCGCTGGTCTGGTTTTGTTGCTTTTCTGGGCCTAGAGCTGAAATACAATTAAGGCATACATGTTACTCTAGGGAGGAAAGGTCAGGGGGTCCAAACGAGGACCAGTAATATGCTAGGGGAGGAAAGGTCACCCTGAGGGTGAGATCCCACTCTACAATTGTCCATTGCTAGGCAACCAGGGCTTTTCACCCTGGTGACCTTCTGTACCTGGCTCATCATCCTTGGTCTTCACATGCCTGTCTAACTGCCTACCACAGTCTGTTCATTGAACTAGTGCTTCTCAGTTTCCCTTCAAGAAGATAGAACCACAGGGACAATTGGGAATGCTCTTGCCAATGTAAGAAACTTCCAAACCTGTAGAGAATTTCTATAAGTTTATTTGAGCCAAAATGAAAATTGCTGGGAAGCAAAATCTCAACGAGTTGAGAAAAATGCTCCAGAGAATGGAAGTTTTGCAGTTTTTTCCTATATGTTACAATCAGAGTGTAAGAATGGTTACATGAAATCCATTAGTACTAGAGTAGAGAGGCAGGAGAAAGCAAAGTAGGAAAATCTCTGAGACTGAATAAAGAGTAAAATAAAGAAATACTTTTTTTTTTACATTGGTGGGTATAGGATGGTTAACAATTAACATATATAGTACCAGAGATGGTATTTGGGCAACAAGATAACAATGAGGGGTTCTGTGGTCTGGTGGGAAGTTGTGCCTTGAGTGGTCTGGAAAAAAAAAAAGAGGATTACTCTTAAAATCCAAAGGTATATTATGGTAGATTAAAAAAGACAACAGACAGGCTCCGTTTAAAATAAAGATTGACCTTTGTCAAGGAAGCTACTGGCCTAGGACATGACTACCCACTATGACTCCTATTTAGCTAGGAAGTTTTAATTTCAGACTATCCTATGTGGTTACTTTAGGTCTTTGAGTCAAGTCTGCCATGAAGGCACTCCCTGACCTTCTTAGGTGTAGTATGTGGCCCCTTTTTTGTCCAGACTCCCAAACCTGCTTAGAGAAGTGGATCAGTTTTGTGCAAAGGGTGAACCATGGGGGGGGCGGTCATAAAAATGTGCCACTCGGCTCTCATGTTTCAGGGAGCATAATAGATCAATGGCTCCAGCCATTGCCCTTCTGGATCCACCACTACTGCCAAGGTCTTATTGCCCATGGGTTTCGCCTAACCAATGACTGACCCTGGTAGAGGTACTAAGGTGGGCCCATTGTGAAAGGACATGGAGCTTTGGATTGAGATCTCTCCATTGACCTGGCCAAATCACTCTTGGACTTGCCCTGTAATCTAAGTCTCTTACAATACTTTTTACCCTCCTTCAAGCCTCTTTCTTTCTCTCTTTTCTTTCAGACATGTAAGACCTGAAACACAATTTTAAGGTTTTCCTCACCTCCTGCTCCCTCCCCAAATTATCTTTTTGCATACCTTGTTTTGGGATTTGGTTCTCAACACCTGACCATTACAGCAGGGAAGATTGTAAACATAGGAACATGAACAACCTCAGTGGCCGCTATTAAAACAACAGGTGCTGAAGTAAGAGGAGAAAGACTATATCTTCCCATATTTTTTAACTGTATTTTTATTGTTGACACTATTCCAGATGTCTCCATTTTGCCCTCATTTGCCCACCTCCACCCAGCTTCTTCCCTTTCTCCCTTCCTTCTAGCCATCACCACACTGTTGTCTGTGCCTCTGGATTATGCATATATTTTCTTTAGTTCTACCTCCACTCCCCACCTGACAGCTATCAGTCTGTTCCATGTATCCATGCTTTTGTTCTAATTTTGTTCATCAGTTTATTTTGTTCATTAGTTTCTATATATAAGGGAGATCATATGGTATTTGTCTTTCTCTGACTGGCTTATTTCACATAACATAATAATTTCCAGGTCCATCCATGCTGTTGCAAAATGTACAATTTTCTTGATTTTTATGGCCACATAATATTGTGTAAAGGTACCACAGCTTTTCTGTTGTTGTTGTTATCAACACCCTTGCTTTTATTATTCTTAAAAAACAGCATGCATTAAACTTTATACATCAGACATTGTTTCATGTGCTTCACAAAGTTTATTTCATTCAATCTTCACAATAAGCCTTAGATGAAGTTATGTTTGTCATATCATTTTAAATTAAGACATTAAAACACAGGCAGGTTAAAAACAGGTCCAAGTTTGCACCTGCTAAAGCTGGCACTTCAACCCCAGGCAGTTTGACTTTTGAGCCCATCCTTATAACCACTCTGCTACATCACTACCATTATGTAGTGAATTTTCCTTATGCTGTATGGGCATTAGTTAACCAATAACAACTAAATAACATTAGTTAACCAACTGGCATTTGTTAACCAATAATAATAACCAAATAATATTACCTAATGAATTTCTGTATGTAAATGTCTTGGCATATTAATAACAGTGGAAGTGAAGCAGTTGAGGCCACACTGTGTCTAAGTGGATGGAAAACACACACCCTCACATTTCAATGCTGTGCTAGTTACATTGCTTTTATTTTTATTGTAACTTTCTATTTCACTCTTCAATTTCAGATGTAAGTCTGTCATTGTATTCCCTCCTCTAAAACCTGAAAACAAACTTCTATAACTCTCTTTTGATGTTCTGAGTGTTCTGCTTTGTACTATTTTTGCTGTTTATTTACATCAAGTTTTCTAAATTTATACTAAGATCTTGGAAGACAAGACCACGGGTTCTACATTCTTGTAGCTGCAGAGCATATATGACGGGGCTTCAGCTAATCAATAAATAATCAGTGAAAATGACACAGTTATCAATCCTCTTCATGTTTTCTGCTTTAAAGGTGATATCGTTTAGGAAATCAAGGTTACTAGAATGTGGATTCCACAGCTTTTTTTATCTACTCATTCTATGAGGCCAGCATTATCCTAATTCCAAAACCAGATAAAGACACTACAAAGAATGAAAATTATAGGCCAATAAACTTGATGAAAATAGAATGTAAAAATTCTCAAAAAATATTAGCAAATAAGATCCAGCAATACTTTAAAAAGTTCATACCCCATAACCAAATTGGATTTATTCCAGGGATGCAAGGCTGGTACAATATTCACAAATGAATAAATGTGATACATCACATAAACACAATGAAGGATAAAAATCATGGAAAAAGTGTTTGATAAAATCCAACACCCATTTCTAATAAAAACTCTCAGCAAAGTAAGAATAGAGGGATCACACCACAACATAATAAAATCCATATATGACAAACACACAGCCAACATCATACTCAGTGGGCAAAAACTAAAAGCACTTCCCTTAAGATCAGGAATAAGACAGGGATGTCCACTTTTACCACTTTTATTCAACATAGTACTGGAAGTCCTAGCCACAGTGGTCAGACAAGAAGAAGAAATAAAAAGCATTCAAATTGTAAAGGAGGAAATAAACTGTCATTAACATGATATTGTACAAAGAAAACCCTAGACTCCAGAAAAAAGCTACTATATCTATGTTCCCATATTTTGGAGGTGCAGTATTGGAATATACATAGCAATGGTGCTCCAGGTGTGGTCCATAGACCCCTAGGGTTCTCCATGAAACTTTCAGGGGGTCTGTGAGGTAAATACTTCTTTTAACTGTGTTGACATTTGTACAGATGGTATAAAATCAATGGTGGGCAAACTGCTGTTGCCTCAGCACAAATCAAGGAAGTGGCATCAAATTGTATAAGTGATCATTGTATATTTCACTGTCATGCACTCTAAACAGTTAAAACAAATAACTAGTTTCATTTTAAAAAGTTCTTTATTAAACAGTAAAGATTATTAATTTAATTAATTCTCCACCCTGGAATACATGTGTTTTTAATATGCAAGTACATAATGGAAAGTACACATAAAGCACTTCTGAAAGCACATATGAAGTCAGATTATGGTTTTGAGGAAAAACATTTGTGCCATTTTTGAATAATTTATGTAGTCCCATTTGTTTTTTTCTTTAGTTTCCCTTGCCTGAGGTGACAGATTAAAAAAAAATATTACTACTCTGAGTGGCCAGATTATTATGATCTCTGAACACATAATAATCTGGCCACTCTGGCCACTCAGAATATATATATATATATATATATATATATATATATATATATATATATATATATTAGAGGCCCAGTGCATGAATTCGTGCATGGGTGATGGGTGGGGTCTGGCCAGCCTGGCCAGGGGGAGGGGACATGGGTGGTTGGCCAGCCTGCCTGCAGGTCGAACTCCTGGTCGAGGGGACAATTTGCATATTAGCTTTTTATTATATAGGATATATACCCCAAGTAGACCTCATTACATATCACCCTATGAATGTTGACAATGGAAGGGACTGCCTTGCCTATAGTATATCAGTTCTGGACTGAAAACCTGGGAAAGGAATATAATTTTCTTTTTTGCATAAATCAGAAATATCTAGTGTGTGGAGTTTCCTTCTTGACCTCAGCATATAAACTGAGCTGATAGTGTTAATTCAGATTCAGGAAATTATCTGAATATTGGTTTGTGTAGATTTGCAATTGACATGCAATATTAACTAAATCAAATAGCTTTTCAGTTTCACATGTATACATAGGTTTTCCCCACTCTTTTCAGCATCCATTAGTTAGTTATTGAACTTTGTAAACTGGCATTGAAACATTGCAATACTGTTTTGTTGTACCAATTTTATAAACTTACAGTGCAATAGATGTTATTTTTCAGAGACAAACCAAAAGTTAATTTCTTAAGGTTCTTGCTGCCTGCTTTAGCAGCCTTTGGAGGATCTTTTATATACATTTGTAATAGATGAAAAATAAAACATTACAAACCTTTTTTTATGTTTAAACCATGTACCAAGTTTTTGGTCCAAATCATGTAAAATAAGTTAAACTTACATTGCATTCTATTAACCAATATGAGTGTATTTCTGTAAGCATAGTTATGTTGAAATAAAGTTTTAGAAAGCAAAAAAAAAAAAGAAAGAAAGAAAAACATATTACTTAGAGTGGTATCAGAGATTTACTGCCTATATTTTCTTCTAAAAGTTTTATGGTTTCAGGTCTTACATTTAAGTGTTTAAACCATTTTGAGTTTATTTTTAAGTATAGTGTAAAAGTGATCCTATTTCATTTTTGGCATGTGTCTGTCCAGTTTTCCCAACACAATTTATTAAATAGACTGCCTTAACCCATTATATATTCTTGCCTTCTTTGTCATAGATTAATTGATTATGTAGTCATTAGTTTATTTCTAGATTCTGTAATCTATTCTATTGACATATGTTCCTATTTTTATGTCATTACTCTGTAGTTTTGATTACTATACCCTGATAGCATAATTTGATATCAGTGTCATACCTCCAACTTTGGGGGGGTTTGTTGTTGTTAAGATTGCTTTGGCAATTTGGGCTCTTTTGTAATTCCATATACATTTTAGAATTATGTTTCTGTGAAATATTCAGATTATTCTGTTCAAAATTCCATTGGTATTTTGATAGGGATTTCATTGAATGTGGAGATTGTTTTGGGCAGTATGGACATTTTAACAATGTTAATTTTTCCTATCTATGAGCACAGTGTATCCTTCTATTTATTTGTACCTTCTTCAATGTCTTACAGTTTTCTGAATATCAGTCTTTTACCTCCTTGAATAATTTATTCCTAGGCATTTTATTCTTTTGATGCAATTGGAAATGGGATTTTCTTAATTTCTCTTTCTGGCAGTTTGTTATTCATACATAAACATGCAACTGATTGCTGAATATTAATTTTGTATTCTGTTACTTTACTGAATTCATTTATTAGTCTATTTTTTTGGTGGATTATTTAGGGTTCTCCAAATATACTATGTCACATGCAAATAATTAGGTTTACTTCTTCCTTTCCAATTTGGATGCATTTTATTTCTTTTTCTTTTTTCTTATCTGATTGCTGTGGCTAGAACTCCCAATAGTATGTTAAATAAAAGTAGTGAAAGGGGACATCCTTGTCTTGTTTCTGATCTTAAAGAAAAAGCTTTCAGTTTGAGCAACCCTTATCCACCAATACCAGTGGCCATGCCTTGCTAAGTTAAGTAATGCCACTCATGCAATATATTATTTATGGAATTGTGTTCCTTTTCTTTTTGTATGTTATCATTCTGTTGGGAGAAGGCTTTTGAGCACAAGGACAGTGAAAGAACTTCACAGAGAATTTTAAACAACTGTCTGTGGCCATTGCATCCCTGGAATGTTGGAATTCCTTATCTATGTGGTGGGAATGGCCTGGCTGAGAGTGCTTGGTTTCTCTGGGGTGCTGTGTTTAAGTTCTGTAACATATAGTCAGTTTGCTAAGTCATCAAAGTCATCCAGACCAATAGGACAGTCAGTGTGGAGCAGATCAGCATTACAGTATATCATTCCTTCAAATGCTTTCCCAGGAAAAATATGTGGCTGTGTCCTAGAACATCTGCTATACAAATGGGTTCTACATGACCTATCACCTTTTCATTGTGGCATGTGTGGGAGCTGGTGCCACTGTCATCTCCCTGGTCTACTTCCTCATGAGTCTGTCTTCTAACAGGGCTTTCTTAAAGGATGAAAGAAAAATGCAGGTTTACTAGGATATCAAAGCAAAGGAAGAACAGGAACTGAAAGATATTCAGTCATGGTCAAAAAACAACTCAATTTTTACACACAAATGTTTGCCAGAGAGTTTCAGCCAACAAATTTACAGCTCTGACAGACAGCTGCTCTGCAGTACTGATGTGTATCCCACCAAACAACCTAATGTAGAAGTACAAACACTTCATTGTCTCAAGCTGCTGGGAGGTAAATCTTTTTCTTTAGCATAGACACTGAAAGTTTCATATAAGCTATTTTAAAAGGCAACACTTTGAAATAATGATTATTCATCCTTTTGAAATTTGTGGCATGTTGGCATTTATTGCTAGAACAGTGCTACCAACACAGGCAATGGGAATATGGCATATTCCCTGATAGGAATCTGTGATGTACCAGCATCATGTAATGTGACCATAAACTCACGTATGCCATCTATCCTCAAATAAATGTATTTAAACAGAGAATAACATGAAATTGGTGTGAAGTTCCATTTCTGACAGCTGACATTTATTAAAGTGTGGTTCATCAAAGATAATCTGATACTTACAATTAACCTTTTTAAAAAATTAGCTGAGTGACCCCCCTAATTTCCTGACCCAAGCAGAAATCTGCATTTTTTTTCAATAATGCTAAAATGAGCCACTATAATCTTGCTACACATACCATTGAAGAAGCTGGATTCTGACTCATTGACAAGCTTTCCAAAATCAATTTTACTTCATTTTAATAAAATGACTTACTTGTCATCATTCTTCTTAAGAAATGTCAGCTCTGCATTAATGACTATTTGCTTTAAATTTTTAAGAATTTATATTATAATGAGAAACCCAAAATCCTTCATAGAATAAACAAAATGAAAAGAAAACCTACTGAATGGGAGAACATATTCACCAATGCTACATCTGATAAGGGGTAAATATCCAAAATTTATAAATAATTCAGACAACTTAGCACCAGAAAAAGAAACAATTCAATTAAAAAGTTGGCAGAAGTCTGCATAGACACTTCTCAAAGGAAGATATACAGATGACCAACAGACATATGAAAATTCCTCAACTTCACTAATCATCAGATAAATGCAAATTAAGACCACAATTATATACTTCATTGGCTATCATCAATAAATCAACAAATAACAAGTGTGGGCAAGGATGTGGAGAAAAGGGAACCCTAATGCACTATTAGTAGGAGTGCAAATTGGTACAGCCACTATGGAAAACAGTATGGAGGTTACTCAAAAAATTAAAAATAGAATTGCCTTATGTCCCAGTGATTCCATTTCTGGATATATATCTGAAGAAATTCAAAACACTAATTCAAAAGAATTTGTGAAACCCTATGTTCATTGAAGTATTATTTACAATAGTGAAGCTATGGAAGCAACCCAAGTGCCCATCAAAAGATGACTGGATAATGAAGATGTGAATATATATATATATATATATATATATATATATATATATATATATATGCAATAGATTACTTAGCTATAAAAAAATGAATTCTGACCATTTGCAACAACATGGATGGACCTAGAGGGTATTATTCTACGTGAAATAAGTCAGACAGAAAAAGACAAATGCAATATGATTTCACTTACATGTTGAATCTAAAGAACAATATAGGGCGGGGGCAAGCTAGAAGAGGTCATTGGGGGAAAAGAGGAACATATGTAATATTTTCAACAATAAAGATTAAAACATAAAGAAAGAACAATATGAATGAACAAACAAAATAGAACCAGACTCATAGATGCAGAGAACAGACTGACAGCTGTCAGAGGAGAAGGGGTTGAGGGGCTGGGTGAAAAAAGGTGAAGGGGTTAACCAGTGAAAATGGGTAGTTACAGAACAATCATAGAGATATAGATTATAGCATTGGGAATACAGTCAATAATACTGTGATAACTATGAATGAATGGGGCCAGATGGGTACTTGAAGCATTGGGGGAAACCAGTCTATAAAGTACATGATTTTCTAAGTACTTTGCTAGACATCTGAAACTAAAACAGAACAATATTGAATTAAATGGTAATTGAAAAAAAAAAAAGAAATGCTAATATCAGGAGGGGTGGGGTGCCCCTCCTTTTACCACTCCACAGCTCCTCCCCGCTCCTGGCAGCTTCCCCCTCCTCCCCCCACTCCCCTCACCCCACCACACTCCACCCGCGAGGGAAACTGGGAAACTGGGATCACTGTCCCCTTATGTCCGCCATATTGGATTCCAACTCTGGTCGACGACGCCGTGGGGACTCGCAGTTCTTCGCACCTAGAGCCATCCCAGCAGCTCCCATCAACCAGGTCTTCCCTGCCCATCACAAGGTGACAAGGTACCCACGTACAGTGTCCTAGCCCTTGGCCAGGCTAAGCAGAGTGACCCACGGACCCCTCAACCTCCCTGCCCTTAGCCACCGCCTGTGCCCTGTGCCCACTGCCGTTCCGGCCCCCAGCTGCCCTCTAGCCATGAGCCGGGCCAGTGCCAAAGGAGGGGCCAAGCGCCGTAAGAACAAGCGGGGTGGTGGAGGCGGGGACCACAGGGCCATAAGCAGTGTCATGCTGGGCAGCTCCCAGGCCACTGGCATTGGGGTCCCGGGCGCCACAATGGCGGCAAACAGACCACTCCGCGGGAGCGAGAGTGTGGGCAGAGCAGCTTCCGGAGGCTACTTGGAGACTTCTTTTAACTTCGGGGAGACTCGAAGAACTCCACTCTCCCCCACTGTTGATTACTGTGTTCTGTGCAGAATAGAGCGAAAAGATTCTTCTTCCCTAGAGAGTGGGATTGAGGCTGCGAGAAAATTGGGCCTTTTTGTGGCTCCCGTGGGCAGCAGTGTGCCATACCAGACTCTGTGGGTGTGTCAACACTGCCAGTGGACCTTAGAGAAGTTGAGGACTTATGGCGGCTTGGACCAGTCAGCACGGGGCCAAGACGTCCCTGTCCAAGGCCCTCTTAGTGAGTCCCCAGAAGAAGCAGGCGGCGGGAGGTTGCCCCGACCCTCAGAGACCCCACGTTCCCTTGAGGTCTGCAAGGAGCCTAGAGAAATCTCCCCAGAGACAGACCCCGAGTCGCAGCAGCTGCAGAACTACTGGGCTGAAGTGCGCTACCTTGTCCGCTGCATATACCGCCAGGCAGGGACCACGCTGGTGCCCGACAAGGAGTGGGTGAAGGAGCTTGTGGATAGACTCTGTAAGTCAGACCCCTCCCAGCTATACCAGCGGTTGGATCAACAAGCCCGAGATTACCTGCTAGAGATGAAGATCAGCCTCCTGCAACGGCTGTCAGCCTCATCCAGAGCGCCATCCTGCCTGCAGAGTCCTCTGCAGGCCTACCAGTTCATCTCCCTGCTCCTCAAGGAGTATGGCACATTCTGCCAGGCAGCACGCACCATCAGCACCTTCCTCGTCACTCTAGAAAATAAACACTTGAATGTGTTCCAGGTGACATGGGAACTGCATAATAAACACCTGTTTGAAAATCTGGTTTTTTCGGAGCCCCTTCTCCAGAGCAACTTGCCAGCACTGGTGTCGCAAATCAGGCTGGGAACTAAAATGCAAGACACCTGCAGCAAGGACTTATACAGCACCTTGCTCCAACAGTACCAGCACTTGGAGGAGGAGCTGCACAGTGTTGCCAAGGAGTGGTTGGAGTGCCAGAAGAGGGTCAGTGTCTACATCAAGGAGAAGGTGAGAATGAAAACCAAGCTAGCAAAAGACTTCAAGCATTTTAAACAAAGGCAGTTTCATGAAAAGCAGTTAACCGGTAGGAGAGCGGGCGCTGGTGAGAACTTGAGCGATGCCATGAGGCATGTGCTGTCATCACCTGATCGCCGCTATGACTCCAGCCATTCACATGTCCTTATTAGTAGCATCATGGACCCTCCCACCCCCAGCAACACCCACGTCCGCCAGCTGCCACACCAAATGGGTTCTTCTGCTCCTGACCGTCTCTCTGAGAGTCACCTGCCCAGAATGTCATTAGCAAGCTTGGGGTCAGGTTCCAGCTCTCCCATTCCAATCCAGCAGCATCCCAGACTCATCCACACAGACAATGTATCTACACCACCTTTTTGCAGTGATGATGATGTGGCTTCATTGTCAGCTAAATTTGCTGATATTTATCCATTGGATAACAACAATACTGAGGTAGTGAACAAGAGGTCTGATGCCCGGGGGGACCCTGCCGGCCTCTTCCTCAGCAGCTCAATCCTGGCTGTGCCAGTCTGTTACAGCCCCCATTACGAAGGGCAGGGTAGCAAGAAAGGTGGCTATGACCCACAGCAGGAAGGCAGGAAAAAGAGTGCAGACAAAGACAGCTGCTCTGAGCACAGCTCGAACACCAGCACCAGCAGCTGCGCCTGCACCTGCACCTATGCTGGCCGGAAGGAGGGCAAGTATTGTGACTACTGCTGTGAATTCTTCAGGCACAACTGGCCTTCAGCCGCACCAAGAGGTAGAAATTATGAAGGCATGAGGGAAAAGCTTCGTTTACGGCTGGCAAAGAGAAAAGAAGAGCAATCGAAGAAAACAGATCAGCTCTCAGAACAGGAAAGTGTGGTGGATCATCGCACAGTGGAGGACTTGCTGCAGTTCATAAACAGTTCAGATACCAAGCCTGTGAGCAGCACACGGGCAGCCAAGCGGGCAAGACATAAACAGAAAAAGTTGGAGGAGAAGACTCGCCTTGAAGCAGAGGCCAAGGCCCGGGAACAAGAGCACCTCCGAGAGGAGCAGAAACAACAGGAGGAGATGAAGGAGCGGCTCCCAGAGGAGTTTCAGCAGCTTCAGAAGCTCCAAGCTGTGAAAAAGAAGGAGAAACCAAGAAAAGACTTTCCCAAGTTGGACATGCCTCGTGGAAATTTCAGGGCAGCAACAAAGTATGGGTCTGTCTCTGCACACATACACAGTGGTTCCCTAGAGCAAACTGAAGAACCAAAAACCTCTTCTCACTCACCTTCCAGACACGCAGCCCACACAGGGTCAGGGGCTCGTGGGGATTCCAAGTTCGTCGTGACAAAGGAGGTCAGTGGGAAGCAGCAGGAGCCCTTCTCTTTTCTCCTGGACACAACGCATCACCACAAGGAGGGGACTGGCAAACAAAAGCCAAAACAGGCATGGAAGGCCAGCAGCGAGCCAAGGAGGAGGCCTGAGGAGTTCTCCAGAGCCTCAGAGGTCCAGCCCAGACCCCAGACCCAGACTGAGCCAAAGGCTAAAGTGCTTGATCTCACTTCGATGTCAGAGCAGCAGAGAAAGGAGAGAAAAGTCAACAGAAACAGTAACAAGAAACAGCTGGACCAGGTCAAATCAGGAAAGGCAAGCTCAGGCCCCACTGAGCCCACCTGCCCTACGAAGCAGGTGCACCACAGCAAGCTGGTGTTGGCAGACACCCCTCAGCCCAAAGGCAAGAGCAAGAAAAACAGAAAGAAAAAGGGAGATGGAGATGGAGATGACAGCTCGCTTGAAGATGTCTTTATGCCTAAAGACATCGACCTGGACAATGTGGAGATGGATGAGACAGAGAGGGAAGTGGAGTATTTCAAAAGATTCTGCTTGGATTCCACCAAACAAACCCGACAAAGACTGTCCATAGACTGGTCCAATTTTAGCTTGAAAAAACCACCTTTTCTGCCCCCTGAATGAGGACCACCTGGAGAAGGATATGTGGGACATTGGCCTGGCCCCAGGGCTGCCGGGTGAGCCACCAGACTTGGGACATCCATGTTGTTAGCATGTAGTCTGTGAGACTTTGAGACTTTGATCATAGCTCTAAGCTGCCACTTCTTCCAGCAACTCAGCCTTGAAAGCCTGGGCCTTGGCCAGAGACTTTGCATCATTCAAATGGCTCTGTCGCCTCTGCATCTTGCCCTGTCATGTCATATGTCCCTGCCCGACATCTCCATCACTCAGCTCCCAACCCACCCGAGGTGAGCAGGTGGGGCAGGTATTCTCTATTATCCACAATATACTATTAAGAGTGTATACGTTGCGCTGAGCCCCTGTGTCTGAGCCCCTGACTTAAAGGTAGCCTGTAGAATGAGAACGTTCAAAAACAAAACCCACACAGTACTCACACCATCAAGTCTGTTAGCAAGTATAGGGCTGTATTAACACCAATGTTACTTGTTAAGTGGTGTATCCAAGGTATAAAGTTTGGTTCTGGGTCTTGTTAGAAATAGGATAGGACCAGGTTCTGTAGTTATAGTTTGAATAATGAGTTTACATATAGTTTTATACCAACTATCTAAAACCTAATTGCAAATAGACCACTAGTCTACTTTTATGGGCTTGAATAGTTAAGTAATTTAAATTAGGATTGGTATTTATGTCATTATTTAATCTAAATCTTAGTTTCCTAGAATAATAAAGTTTGATGTTCAACAACAACAAAAAAAGAAAACACCCAAAAATATAAAACACTTGATTTTTAAAAACATGTTTTTATTGATTTTAGAGAATAAGGAAGAGGAGAGGGATAGAGAGGCAGAAACATCAAAAAGAAAGAAATACCAATGGGCTGCCTTCTGCAGGCTCCCTACTGGGGATCAAGCCCAAAACATGGACATGTGCCCTGACAGGGTATTGAATTGGTAACCTTTTGGTTCATGGTTCCATGCTAAACCACTGAGCCTTCATTTTAAGCTATTTTCAAAAGAAACTTGCGTTCTCAATCTCAGTATTCCAGAACATTAAGTGACTATTTAGATATTGGATATTGTGTTATTCTTTATGAAATGATACATGTAAATGTTGGGGGCATCAGTTTTTTTTTTAAAGGGGAATGCATAATATATAGTTAACTATGTATATTCATGCTAAGAATTATCTTGTGTTTTGGCTGTTTCCTGATTTATAAAACATACATGTGCAGAAATGTATTAAAATGAAAGGAAGCATGCCTTTATCAAGAGGCTATTAAGACTAAACAGCAAGTATAATATTTCATCTGGATATCTTTTTATTGTTGTTAATGACACCTAAAAATGCCTATTTTGATTTTGACAAGGTGCTTATTTATTTATTTATTTATTTTTTGGTATTTGTTTTTCTTTGTTTGTTTTTGGTGGTGGAGTTTTTTGTTTGTTTAAGCATAGTTTAGTAATTTTTTAGAGAGAAAGGAAGAGAGAAGGAGACATAGAGAGAAACATATATGTGAGAGTGTAACATCGATTGGTTGCCCCTGCCAGGGATCAAACCCGAAACCCGGGCATGTGCCCTGAAGGGGAGTCAAACCATCAACCTTTTGTTGCACCAAACCACTCCCAATTGACTGAGCCACAGCAGCCAAGGCCTGTTTGTTTGTTTGTTTGTTTTAACTGGGAAAAGCTCTCCTCTGAGTGGAACAGTTACTATAGAATATCTCGTTCTCTTGTTTTTCTGTTGCATGACAGACTTAAATATTTTTTAGAGCAGTGGAGGTGCTGTTATAGTCCAGTGTTCTAGAATAGGCAATATCTAATGTTTAATTTTACTTTTTTAATTCTGTTAGCTATTACCAGAAATTTTTAGTTTTTTAAATAGTCTAATATTTTTATGTAAAGAGCATTCAATTTTGCTATGAATAAATTTTTGTAACCTAGCAGAGAATCAATATTCTCTGTCAGTGCCAAGGGCTTCCTGTAGTTCTATTCAATTGTTACAATAAATATTTGTAGATAAGAGCTTTTAAAAAAAAGTACTCCTAAAACTTCTCACTTAAAAGTCATTTTGTATTAAAGAACTGTTCTTTTTTCAGTAAGCATCCTACAGAGCTTAAATAGCATTAGCCAGGTTACCTTTTTCGCAATCAACTCATGGTATATTTAAGTAATATGAAAGTTTTAGACTGGCTCTGTACTCTGTTTTTCATGTGTGGGTGGTTTCACATCACTGCTCACAAGAATATCCTTAATAAGACCTATGGATAAGATTAATTTTTTTTGGCTTTGTTAAACCAGTCAAATTTTGTTTGTTCTCTGTGTGTTATAAAACAAAAATGCAGAAAAAATTACCTATATATGTTTTCTTTAGAAGGGATGAAAATACTGCTTAAAATAAGTCATATAGCATATAAAATTTGGAGATACTGATTGTAAATTTCAAACACAAAATTATCTGTTAAGGTACTGCATGATATTGTTTCTTTCTTCAGTAAGGTAACAAAAAAAATGTTTTGTCTAAAGTTGATTTGCAAAAGCAAATAAAAAAGGCTTCCATAAATATGTGTTCCTCTAGTATTCTTAATTTGAGATTTCTTCTACCAAAAAGATTTCTTCTACCAAAAAGAGTATTTTTTTTCTATATCCTTTTAGAGATAGTCTACTGTTTAGAAGGACTATATTTCTGTTTAGTGAAAATTTTATCTTTTTGTTTTTATTTTTAGAAAATAAATTTATATCCAAACAAAATGTATATTTAGGATGATATAATAAAATATATAAGGTTTGAGGCAAAGTTTGGTAAGTGTCTTGTTCATGTTCTGAACATTCAGAAAGAAATAACACTGGGTCTACTGAAGCTAATAGAAAATGTAGAAGATTAGTTTTAAAACTGGTGAAAATTGTGAATTTTGTACCACTTTTGAATAAATTACCTCATAAGACTTTAAAACACATATAATGCCAATTCAATCTTTTCCTTTATGATTCTTCTTTAATTATTTAGATGCAAATTGGTACTATTTAAAATTGAGTTTTTGTTTTTTTATTCATGTGACAAAGATCTTAAAAATAAAAAGGAATGACCATTTAAAGAGAAAGGTGGTTATTTTTCTTGAACAGTTTATACAGCTTTCAATCATGGTTATGCATTTACTTTACTTAGATTCAAGGTGAGGGGTCAAATTCAGTTGAGCTTAGGTCATATTCTCACAAGTTCACTTTGCTCAATCAGTATTCACTAGGTACTTATTATGTTCAAGGCATGGGACTAAGGCTAGAAGAGCATAAAAGTGAACAAATTAAACACTGCCCCTGCCACCAAGGACTTCACAGTCTAGTGCAGATAAGAATTAAATTTTTAGAAACCTATAATATAAGATGGGGAATAAGTGCCAAAAAATTACAGAAAATGTAGAGTTGCAAATAGACATAAACCAAACTGTTTTTCCACAACTGGTATGTTCTTTTGCCAAGTGAGGTTCATAGGTATCCTCTCCCACAACCTTACTGCAGAGTGGTATGTTACAATACAAGCAAAATTTAGTCTGCATTTTACCAAATATACATTTTTAGCAGTAAATTCTCCAGTCATTCAGCCTATCTGTAAGCTATGCTATTTCTTTGGACATTCCACAAGCATCTTACAGGAGAGGTTCATTCACATCAGATGTTTTAAACCAGATGTGGCAAAATCTAGTGTAGAACTCAGCTATGCTTTTAGTAGTATTAGGCAGTAGAATCCCATGAAAATGGGATTGAATTCTCAGTGGAGGGAGCCACTGCAAAAATGTAAATTACTGTTCCAACTTTTTTCTTTTATCCTATTTATGCAAGGCAGCCAGGCCTGTAAATTATTTCCAGGCAATTCATGTAGTTGGAATGTTATTTCCAGTTTTAAACTCATGTCTAAAATTTGTTGTGCTGATTAGTACACACTCTATTACAGATCTGACATGAAACATGTTGAAGGATTGTAGATGGGCACTGGAGTGTGAGCTTCTGATCTTAGTGTTTTTAATATAAAAACCCAGCCCTGGATTGCTTTAAAGCTTAAATTGTTAACTAATTTAACTAACTAGATTCAAACTAACAAATTAGCTAATGGAGGAGATACCTAATCCAATCTAATAAAGAGGTAATATGCTAATTGACCATCACTCTGTCACAAAGATGGCTGCACCCACAGCTGAAGCCAAGTTCCCATAAGGAGCCTTAACGAGCAATCAGCAGGGACCTGAGGCTACACCCTCCCCCACCCAGCAGGGCTTGACAGGGGACCTCAGGCCGTGCCCCCTCCGCCGCCCTGGCGTTAGGCTGGGGGACCTCAGGCCACACCCCCAACCCTGGCACCAGGCCAGGGGACCTGAGGCCATGCCCCCTGCCCAGCGGGGCTTGATGGGGGACCTCAAGGTGTGCTTCCGGTCCTGGTGCTGGGCTAGGGGACCTTAGGCTGCTCCCCCCGCCCCAGCGCCAGGCTGGGGGACCTCAGGCTGCACCCCCCACCAGGTGGGGCTTGACAGGGGACTTCAGGCTGCGCTCCCCAACCTGGCACCAGGCCAGGGGACCTCAGGTCGCACCCCCTGCCCCAGCACTGGGCCAGGGGATCTGAGGCTGCACCCCCCTGCCTGGCAGGGCTTGACAGGGGACCTCAGGCCATGCTCCCCACCCAGCGGAGCTTGACAGGGGACCTCAAGGTGCACCCCCAGTGCTGAGTAGGGGGAACTCAGGCCATGCCCCCTGCCCAGCGGGGCTTGATGGGGGACCTGAGACTGCACCCCTCCTGCAGGTGGGGCTTGATGGGGGACCAGAGGCTGTGCCCCCTTGCCTGGTGGGGCTTGACAAGGGACCTCAGGCCATGCCCCCAACCCAGCGAGGCTTGACAGTAGATCTCAGGCCATGTCCCCCACCTGGCAGGGCTTGACAGGGGACATCAAGGCAAGCCCCATGCCCAAGTCTTGGCTGGGGGACCTCAGGACACGCCCCCCATCCTGGCACCGGGCCAGAGGACCTGAGGCTATGTCCCCTGCCTGGCAGGGCTTGACAAGGGTGGGACTGGCCAGGTGTGGATCTAGCCCAATGGGGGCGGGGGACGGCTGGGTTTGGGTCTCACGTGATTTTGAGGTGCATGTGGGTGGGCAGGGACTTGACTCTGGGTCCCGTGGTGTGCCCCAGACTCTGATAGGAGGAAGGTTTTCATATACATTTCACTAATTTTCTTTCATCTCTGACACTTCTATTATAGAGAAAGGGCAAATAGCAATATTAAATTATTTCCTCTAATTAATCCCCTTTTAATGTGCACAAATTTTGTGCCTAGGCCACTAGTTGATTAAATAATTATACACACAAGCATGTGTCTATATATCCTCTCAATTAAAAGAGTAATATGCAAATTAACCATCACTCCACTACATAAGCCACGCCCACCAGCCAATCAGGGCAAGTATGCAAATTAACCCCAACAAAGATGGCTACCAGAAGGGAGGCTTGGGTTTCCCCGGCAGCAGAGGAAGCCAAGCTTTCCACACACTCTGGCGGACCCAGGCCTCCACTCAAGGATACAAAGTTTCAATTATAGAAGGTAAACAAATCCAAACAGAAATGGCAGCAGCCATGGATCGGGCAGGAGGCTTGGCTCTGCTCCAGGCTACAAAGTTTCAATTGTAGAAGGTAAATAAATTCCAGATACCAGGGCCTCTGCTTGGGTTGCCAGGGGCGTGGCTGGCCTGCAAACCACCACAGGCCCCTCGCCCAGGCCTCTCCATGCCCCAAGGGAACCCCACCCTGATCCAGGACACCCTTCAGGGCAAACCAGCTGGTCCCCACCCGTGCACCAGGCCTCTATCCTATCTAATAAAAGAGTAATATGCAGATTGACCATCACTCCAACACACAAGATCAAGATAGCTGCCCCTATGTGGTCAAAGATCCTGCCCCCATGTGGACACAAGATGGCCACTACAAGATGGCCAGCAGGGGAGGGCAGTTGGGAGGGACCAGGCCTGCAAGGGAAGGCTGTTGAGAGGGACCAGGCCTGCAAGGGAGGGCAGTTGGAGGTGATCAACCCTGCAGAGGAGGGCAGTTAGGGGTGACCAGGTGGCAGAGGAGGGAAGTTGGGGACAAACAGGCTGGCAGGGGAGCAGTTAGACATCAATCAGGCTGGCATGGGAGTGGTTAGGGGGTGATCAGGCTGGCAGTCAGAAGTGGTTAGGGGGAATCAGAAAGGCAGGCAGGCGAGCAGTTGGGAGCCAGCAGTCCTGGATTGTCAGAGGGATGTCCAGTGGGATCGGGCCTAAACGGGCAGTCGGACACCCCTCGAGGGGTCCCAGATTGGAGAGGGTGCAAGCTGGGCTGAGGGACAACCCCCCGCCCCCCGTGCATGAATTTTGTGCACCAGGCCTCTAGTATATATATAATCTCACACTCTTTAAATACTATTCTAAGTATTTAAAATAATTACAAACAATATAATGAATAGTTTCTAAATAAGCAGTCTTATTCAAAAGTACCTTACTAATACTCATGTTTCATGAGCTTTTTAAAACTGATAATTTTTTTTACTGATTTCAGAGGGGAAGGGAGAGGGAGAGAGAGACAAATATCAATGATGACAGAGAATCATTGATAAACTGCCTCCTGCACGCCCCACACTGAGGACTGAGCCCACAACACAAACTGACCTCCTGGTTCATAGGTCACTGCTCAACCACTGAGCAACACCGGCTGGGCTAAAACTGATAACCTTTGATACCTTGTAACTATACTAAGGATGCTATTAACGTAAAAACATTCAAACCTGTAAAGAATTTTTGTGAGTTTATTTGAGCCAAATTGTCGACAATTGCTGGGGAGCAGAATCTCAACATATTTGGGATAATGCTCCAGAGAATGGCAGTTTTTCACCTTGTTTTATGCATTACAATCAAAGGAGGAGATGTAAGTGGGTTACATGAAATCCATTGGTGATAGGTTAGTGGGGGTGGGAGAAAGCAAAGCTGGGGAAACCTCTGGGATTGGATAAAAAGTGAAATGATAGACACACACTTCATTTACTTAGATGAGTGCAGGAAAGTTAACAGTCAACAATTAACTCAATAATAATTAGGGGATTTGTGGTCTCTGCAGAGTGGTGCCAGTGCTTTGAGGGGTCCAGAAAAAGGGAAATTACTTTGACATTCCAATGATATGTTATTGTAAATGCAAAAAGACCATAGGCTCAGTTAAGGTAAAGATTCACCTTTGTCAGGGAAGATACTGGCCTAGGATGATTACCCCCATAAACTGCTTTTAGTTAGAGTTTTAACTCCAGACCATCCTTTGTTGTTACTTTAGGTCTTTGCACTTGCAAAACTGCCATACAGGCCTTCTCTGAGCTAGTCAGGTTAGCATGTGGCCTTTTTTCATCCACAATGCTGTCATTTTATTAAACACACTAGAGTCCCAGTGCATGAAAATTCGTGCACTCAGGAGGCTCCCTTAGCCTGGCCTGTGCCCTCTCACAGTCCAGGAGCCTTTGGGGGATGTCTGACTGATGGCTTAGGCCCGCTCCCCGCAGTTGGACATCCTTAGCAATGCCGTGGAGGTGGGGAAAGGCTCCCGCCACCACCACTGCACTTGCCAGCCATCAGCCCAGCTTGTGGCTGAGCAGCGCTTCCCCTGTGGGAGTACACTGACCACCAGGGTGAAGCTCCAGCCCCACCCTCCATCACCCCGCAGCTGCCACTGGTGGCCTCTCTCTGCAGGAGGCAACCAATGAGCCAATTGGGGGATGCTACAGGCCAGCGAGCGGCTGGACCTGCCCCCAGGTCACCCCTCCGCTACCACAGGTTGCCGCTGCCCCCCAATCGCCGTCCCCTCCCTTGGCCCGCTGGCACCCACCTTGGCTGGCCTGGCACTGCCTGCTCACCAGCCCTGCCCCCTGCTGACGGGTCATTCCCCTGTTCAGTTGATTTGCATATTAGGCTTTTATTATAAAGGATTTAGAGTGACATTTCTAGCAGTTTTCAAAGCTAGGTTTCAAATGATGAAATTCATCACTGTCTTTATAACTGCACAACAAGTTGACCCTAAAATCATATAGTCACCCCATTTTTACCATATCTGGTTCAAATATCTGTTTTACTTCTAGGAAGCCAAATATACAATTTATTATTTATTTATTTATTTATTTTAATATATTTTATTGATTTTTTACAGAGAGGAATGGAGAAGGATAGAGTTAGAAACATTGATGAGAGAGAAACATTGGTCAGCAGCCTCCTGCACACATCCTACTGGGGATGTGCCTGCAACCAAGGTACATGCCCTTGACCGGAATCGAACCTGGGACCCTTCAGTCCACAGGCCGACGCTCTATCCACTAAGCCAAACCGGTTAAGGCCAAATATACAATTTAAGGATAAAGATTTGTCACTATGAACTTCTGATTCAACATGGTTGGTTGACCACTTGTTTTTAAATCTATACTACCTTACAGAAGCTATTAAAATTCTACTTAATAAATATTTATAGTTCTTATATGAGCCAGTGATGGATTTAGGAAGTGAACAAAACAAAATTAAACAAACAGGCAAAATTACTTACTTACCATCATAATGTTTCCTTTCTCATGTTTTTTCAAAAAGTAAAAACTCAAGCAGTCCTTCTCCCCTGAGCTCCTGACTCATACATATCTAAGTACCTGTTTGACTTCTCTAACTGATTGCATTATAGACAAATATAAATTAGCATTTCCAAAGCAAGATCTAATCTTTCCCCTCCCCACTCACCCAATGTGTTCCATTTGAAATCTCTATTTCAATTAAAAAAAATTATATCAACTAAGTTGCTAGGGAAAAAATCCTTGAGTCACCATTGTTATATCCTTGTAAATCCTGCTTCCAATCCACCAGCAAACATGGGATTCTGTCTCCAAAATATACCTAGAGCCCACCATTTTTCACACCCTCTGGTGCTACCCTGTTGGTCCAAATCACCATCATCTCATATTTGAATTGTTATATGATCTCTTGCTTCTTCCTTCCATCAACTATTTTCAGCACAGAAGCCAGAGAGATCCTGGTAGAAGGACAGCAAGATGGCAGAATAGGAAGCCCCAGACCCTCTGTGGAGACACTAATTTAGCAACAATGTGCGAACCAATTTCCTTTGTGAGAAATCCAGAAACCGTTTAAGTGGTTCTTATACCCAAGGCAAGTACAAAACCAGCGCCATCAAAGCCAGTAGGAAAACTCCTGACACTCCCTCTCAATAGTCCCTAGCCTGGCACAGTGCTACATAATTGGGAGGAAACTCCCAACTCCTGATTCTCCTTGGGGAGGAAAGGCAAGATTGGATCTTAGTCCAATTTTCTGACTTTTCATGGGGACTGCCTGATGGACTGGCTTCTATATTGCCTGTTTCAGAGTGCTGATGTGATATGGCATACTTCAGATGTCTGGAGGCCCCTGGGCAGTGTACTGCTGCTCCAAAGGACCTATGTTATGACTGATAGAGCCCATACAGCTTGGCAGCCTCTCTTTCAAGGGGAAAGAGAAGAGTCGAATTTGCATCTAATATGCCAGCTTTTCTGGGGGCTTTTGGTTTCTGACTCACCTGTCTTGAAGTGCCGATGGGACCTGGCATACTCTAGATGCCTAGGCACCTCTGAGAACAATATAGAGCTGAGTGGATTGTTGTTGTTCCATGGGACCCGTGGTATAGCAGACAGAAGCCAAGAGACTAATAAATAATTTTTAGAAATTTCTGAAATAAATTTAGGAATTTCAGAAAGAAAGAAGAAAAAAGGGGAATTTCTAAAATAAATAAATTCATAGAACTGAAGAGTATGGTGTTCCAGATTGAAAGGACAGAGCACAATGAAGAATGAAAAGAAGTTATAGGAAAATTATAGATGCCCTTCTTTCCTATAACTGGAGTCAGGACTTGGAAGATGTGAAAAAATAATGAAATTTCAGCTACCAGTGAGCCCCTGGGCCAGGTGTCTCTGTGCATAGCAAAAATTAATGAAAATATTTTGCGGGAGGAATAATTTGTATATATAAAATTGCCATTCATGTCAACAATAATACTGATAGCTATTTTTATTTAAATTTGGAGCTCAGTTACATTAGAATCTTATCAAACTTCATAAAGGAACAAAGAACAAAACCTGGTTAGCAGAAGTTTTCCCATGACCCTTGTTAATCTATCCTTTCCCTACTTCCCTGTTAGATTTTGGAGTTATTGATATTCCCTTTCTTAAATCCTCCAGTATTTCCAAACTATATTTATGTGGTACCCAGCTTCTCAATTGAATGAAATTGTATTGGATATAAATCTCTTCACTTGGTATTCTCTCATTTTAACATGGTGTGTACACCTGTGACTTTTTGGCAATGCATCTGATTTTAGCTGGAAAGAAACATCTGCACATCAGTCAGTGTGGCCACACATGTTTTATTATTTACATTATGTTCTTGCAATCTTTAATTTTTAAGCCCCTCACAGTTGTTTTTCCTTCAGTTACCCTGTGCCATCCCAGGGCACATATTTCAATATCAGGCCAATAAAAATATAAACTTGAACTAATAATGTAAAAGGAAAAAACATACCAGGGGTATAACTCCTCTTAAGAAGTTTTAGGTACTGCCCTGTCTGGGTGGCTAAGTTGGTTGGAATGTCCTCCCATGCACAAAAGGGTTGCAGGTTCGATTCTCAGTCAGGGCACATACCTAGGTTGTGGGTTCAATTTCTGATCAGGGCAGGTATGGAAGGCAACCGAAGGATGTTTTCTCTCTCACATCAATGTTTCTCTCTCTCTCCCTCTTCCTCTCTCTCTAAAGTCAATCAAAACAGCCCTGGCCCATGTTGCTGAGTGGTTAGAGTGTTAATCTCTGCACTGAAGGGTCAGGGGCATGGGCATGTTCCTCAATTGTGGGTTCCCTCCCTGGCCTGGTCTGGGCACGTGTGGGAGGCAACCAATGTGTCTCTCTCTCACCAATCTTTCTTGCTCTCACTCTCCTTCCTTCCCTCCCTTCCACTCTCTGTAAAAATCAATGGAAAAGCCCTAACCGGTTTGGCTCAGTGGATAGAGCATCAGCCTGCCAACTGAAGGTTCCCAGGTTTAATTCTGGTCAAAGGCATGTACCTTGGTTGCAGGCACATTCCCGTAGGGGGTGTGCAGGAGGCATCCAATCAATTGATTCTCTCTCATTGATGTTTCTAACTCTCTATCCCTCTCTCTTCCTCTCTGTAAAAATCAATAAAATATATTTTAAAAAATAAAAATAATAATAAATGAAAAAAAATACCCTCAGGTGAGGGTTTACAAAAAAATAATAAAATAAAATAAATAAAATAAAATCAACAAAAACATGTCCTTGGGTGAAGATTAAAAAAAAAACATTTTAGGTACATTAAGATATTTATAGAATAGATATTTTTTCACAAATTCTTTTTCTAAGATTTAAGAGTAAGTGGCTTCCTTTGGCTAAAAGCCAGGTGATCAGGTTTACTACTCCTGGCATCCTGGAAAATATAAAATGGCACTCTGAAGTTTGTAATTTCTTTAGCCTGGATATAAAGGATGATTTTAATGTTAGTGTTTTACATAGTATGCCTGAAATAATTTTATTTGATTCATATTCAAAATATAGCCATAATTTGACCACGTCTCATAACCTTATTGCTACTATCCTACCATACTGACCTGAGTCACTATCACTTCTCACCTGGATAACCTGTTTCCATCCTTGTTCTTCTTCTGTTTGTTCTGAGAAGAACAGTCACATTGATCCTAAAAACCATATTTTTCTGTGCTCAGAAAGCTTTGATGGATTCTCATCTCATTCTTTGTAAAAGTCAACATTTGTTTGGGGGCCTATATGCTCCCAAGAAATTTCCTCCACTCCTTAACATCTCTGGTCTCATCCCCTACTGCTTTTCCTCTACCTCACTCCAGTCATTCTGGCTTCTTTGAACACCCCATGCAAGCCCCTGCCTCAGGGATTTTGCAATTACTGATACCTCTGCCCAGGCACTCTTCCCTTGGGTATCTTCATGAATAACTCCCTGGTCTGCAGATCTCTGCAGATATTACAACTCTTAACCCTACCACCAGTCTTCCTTATCTTCTTTCCCTCCTTTCCTTACTTCATTATTTTCCATAATTTTTTCACCAATTAACTTATTATATACTTTTCTTATTTATTTATTTATTTATTTATTTATTTATTTATTTATTTATTTGCCTAATTACCCCTCTTTCACCCCTTGCACAGTAAACCATGAGTGCAGGAATTTTTGTCTTTTTTTTTTTTCACTGTTTACCCCCAAAGCCTAGAATGATGCCTGGTATGCACTCAACATTACTTGTTGAATGGCTGGACAATTGAATGTATAGATGAATGGTAACAGCAGATTCTTTCTTTCAGGATATGGACAATTGAATATTGTATACATGCCTCTAAATTGCTTTTCTACAAACTGTTAAAAGTACTCATCAGGGGTATTGGTTACAATTTTGAGTTTTCTCTCTTCTGACCCTCAAAAATACTCCCATCTCAACTCCTTCTTTATATTTGAAAATAGATACAACATATGTCTATTGGAAAAGAATCTCCTCCTATTTACCTCTGTGCTTCCCCACACAACTAAAGTCTTGCACCTGGGTAGGAAATAACCACAGTTATGTGAATCTCTATTTGTTTTGTATGTTCTAACCTTCACAAATAGAGTGTTAAATCAACTATTGCTTAGAGAGTAAATGAATAATTTTTATAATAGAATTTCCTGAGAAATAGTGGAATTTAAATAGAAACAAGTATTTTTGAACCAGAATTAGAAGTGTAAGAAAATGTACAAACAATGATTGAAAGGAGTACTACTTCTTGACTGTAGTTTTGTTTTTTATCATGTAGCAGAATTTTTTGCATGTGTTCATTTAATTATAGTCTTTAATGGAATGCATAATATGGCATGCCCTTGGGATAGAAATGTTTTGTTTCTATTTGACCTCAAAAACTTTGTTTACTGTTGGCAAAATAAAATGAATCAAGAAGAATCAGACTGTACAGTTCAAGAACTATGGAAATATGGGAATACTAGTAGAATACATTAGAATACCATTTTATACTTCACAAAACACATAGAAACAACAGATATTATCACTGAGGAATCAGATAGTACAACTTCCTCATTTGAAAGGGAAGTGTTTGGCCCAATGTTTAGATCTTTCATGTAGATTATCTCATTTGATGATCCAAATAACCTTATTAGGTATGCTGAACTGGTATCTTTATCCTTATTTTATAAACAAGGATTTTGAGGATCAAAGAAAGAACATGATTTGTAGAAAGGTCATCAGTTTAAAGGAATGAACCCTTTCTATTTTTGACTCTCCCTTTAAGTGTTTCTTCATAACCTTGGCCAGATCTCTTCCCCATTATTAGTTTCAATTTCATCATTTGTAAACTAGAGAAGTAAAAATGAATGATGTTCTAATCTTCTTATGCTATAATTTTACAACTTTGTCACTGTAATGCAATCAGATCTTGATTCCAATTCTGTCTGGCTTCAAACTCACCACAGTTCATGCTACCATTTGCCTCTTTGTTCCTGGAGCAGATGGATCCTTATTTTACTGGGGAAATAGATCTAAGAGAGGCACTGCTGATACTCGTACCTGAAGGCTCCTAACTTAAGCTTGAATTGGGATCCAACAAACACTTTTTTGTTTTTAATGAAACCAAACAATCATCTTCAAATATACTGCCCTTGACCCAGGTGTGATGAGTAGCTGATACAAAATCCCTCTTTGCAATGGAGTAGGTAAGCTTCTGTAAAAACAACATTTTCATTTTCTAACGAAGAAAGAGGCTGTTATTTCAGCTCCTTATCTGAAGAGACTTGCCCTGACTTCAGTTTGCCTACACAAGAAATGTCCCAAACTTGTAGAGAATTTTTATAAGAGTTTATTTGGGCCAAACTGACAACATGTGCAGGACAGCAAGATCTCAACTGCTCCTGAGAATAACAGTTTGGCAGCTGTTTTTATGCATTTGAAATTAAGGAGGGAAGGGAAGATTATATGAAGGTGGGGAAAAGCAAAGCAGGGGTTAGTTGACAGGATAGTAAAGGAGCTTATGAGTTCTCTTGAGGGTGGTAACCTGTTAGAAGGAGGGATCTGCAAGAGGCATTTCAAAGAGGTATTAACTTAGATACACAGAAACAATGGACAGGGCTTTCTTAAGGCAAAGAGATATGTAAACATAAAAGTTATATGTCTGGGGTATGACTACTCACCATGACAATGCCCGGGTAGTAATTTATGATCAGCTCACCCTGTGAGCTGAACCCTCTTTTTTGTTTGCAACTAAAAAATTAGGATCAAAAGTAGAATATTTGGACATAAGGTACCAAAATTGTACTTCTTACAAGATACATTTATATCCAGTTATTTCTTTGGGCATTTCAACCCTGAGAAAATGTACACTTTGTCCAATAAATTTCTAGTATAGAAGAATCTTTAATTTGCCCCTAGTGCTCCATCCTCATCTCTTTCTGTTGATATGTACAAGATAAGCAGTCTGCCTAGATACCATCCAATCTGGTTAGTCCTCAATTATTCTGCAGTTTTTTGTGTGTGTGTTTTTTGTTGTTTGTTTATTTTTACCATCTAGAAGCTCTTGGTGCGGACTATGTAATATGGTTGGCTTTTATTTGCAACATATGCCTTTCTCTCTCCCAAACTAGATTGCCACTCCTCAGAGGTACCCTCTTAGTTCTCTCCATAATAGCTAGTCCTCACACATGAATTTATTTATTCATCCACTTAACATTTACTAAGCAGTCATTGTAAACCAAGGCATTAAGCCAAAGGCTTATTTATCTTATTTAATCCCTATAACAATCATTTAAGTAGTCAATATCATATCCCCATTATACATTTGAAAAACTGAGACTGTGTATAGCAGGAAAAATAATTTTACCTCTACCCTTCTAGGTTCTTGGCTGAGACCCCTTATAATAAAAGACAGATTAATAGGGAAAAAACACACAGATGTTTAATAACATGGATATCTCCTATAAACATAGGAGAGACCCAGGAAAACTGACTAACTTCCTCCCATATAGTCCAAGCTCCCACCTTAAATACCATCACCAACTAATGGGAAAATAAAGACACTGAGAAGGGGAGAACCAGGTTTTCTGACAAAGTACAGCAAAGGAGGCAAGTTTGTTATGCAGTTTTAAGTCCATGCCTTTTCCATTGACAAGAGTTTCTCCAGATCTAGTCATCTTCTTCTTCCTTGTACAGAGAGGAAGACACCCTTACAAATGAGATTTCTCCCATAAATGCAAATGTCTCTGACAAAAGGGTAACCAACTTTACTTGGTTTTCAGAGCTTCTCTCATGTCTGTTTTATAATAATAATAATAATAATAATAATAATAAATCAGCCTAAAATAATCTTTATTCTAAAGAGGCATATTGTGAATAGAACAGATTCTGTTCCCTTTCACTTCTTGAATACCCTTACATCTTATTTTCCCCACATCTCTTTCACTTTTTTAGCTTTGGGTAATTCTTATCAGTGTTTTATATCAATTAGCATTTGATTCAGCTGCCTAACACACATAAAAATCCAAATTACTACTGACTTAAGCAAGAGGGAAGTTTATTTTTTTTCTCTCATCTAAAATAATTTCAAGACTAGGCCCACTTTTTTTTTCCACCAAAGATTGTGTTTCCCTGGCTGGAGCTGAAATACTGAAGATGTCTCATGGAAGCACAGCAGAGCAAACAAGCGTGGGCCAGAGCAGACTGACACAGAATGGAGCAGACCAGTGCTGGACAAAGCAGACCTGTGAGGAGCAGAACAGTGTTGTCTAGCTGGAGAGGGCCCTTGCTGTCTGGCCCCATGGCCCCTCATATCTATTCTTTCACCCCAGGGCCACCTCATAGTCTTGCTATTTTCACAGTTCTGCTGTATCACAATTGAGTTATTTTGCACTGAATATATTAGTAGTTTCCTTCTTCACTGTACCACACATTGGGGATTCCTATTCTCAATGAATTGGCACCAGCAACCATTGGATGACAAAGCTTATGCTTTAAGCAAAAGAGAACCCAGTAAAAGTCCAAGCAGATTTTCACTTTTAGTGCGTAAGATTAAAAAAATAATAATTCCAGGACCAGACATCTGGGGCTGGAACTACCATTGTAAAGGCACCAGGAATCTTTCCCTTTTTCTGTCATTCTCCCAAACTGGTCTAAGGTAGCTGCTGAAGCTCCAGCCCTTTCATCCGCGTTTCACTCATTAAAAGGAAGAAGAGCCGAAACCGGTTTGGCTCAGTGGATAGAGCGTCGGCCTGTGGACTGAAAGGTCCCAGGTTCGATTCCGGTCAAGGGCATGTACCTTGGTTGCGGACACATCCCCAGTAGGGGGTGTGCAGGAGGCAGCTGATCGATGTTTCTCTCTCATCGATGTTTCTAACTCTCTATCCCTATCTCTTCCTTTCTGTAAAAAATCAATAAAAATATATTTAAACTTCAGTGGCCTCATTTGTAAAATGGAGATAATTCTGATACTAATCTAATAGTTCTGTTATGTAGATTAAGTGAAATCATGCATATGAAATACTCAACACAGTGCCTAGCACTTAATAAGAATAAAATTTAACTAAAAAAAAAATAAAAAAAGGAAGAAGGGAGCTTAGTCAATGAAGTCAGTTATCTTTAAGGAGACTTCCTGAATGTCCCACACACCACTTTCTCTTACATTACATTGGCCAACACTTAGTCCTCTCACTTGTTCTCACTGCAAGGGAGGTTCAAAAATGCAGTCATTTAGTGAAGCACATTGACACACCCAACAATTTTAGAGTTCTGCTACTAAGGAAGAAAAATAATGGATAGTGACTTAGCAACTAGCCATGTTTACTACATTATTACTGAAGTAACTTGAGAAAGGTAAGAGGAGAATTAAAGGAAAAAAAATGTCCAAAGGAGAGCTAGGGTCAATGCTATGGTCTTGCCTTTCTCCAAAGTCCTTTTCCTACATCAGGCTTATCACAGACCACCAGGTTTGTACACTTGTCTCTGAAAGTTTTTTAAAAATCTCATTTTATTAGCAAAATATAATGATTTCCACATTTGTGAGCATTTGACACTTGTGGTAATAACCTGACATTTCTCTGCCCTTGAATTAACTGATGACCTTAATGCATTTAAACATGAGTGAAAAATAGAGAATAGATAGCTGAGTCTGTAGTTTGTGAGTTCCTTTGTTGAGTCATGGCTTTATAATTCAATCTGTTCCCTTTTGCCACTGCTCATTCTTATGATGTATAAATGAAAGGTGACTACTTACAAATGAAGGAAACAATGGTTCAAGCATAACTTATTCCAGAACATTTTAGCACTGCATTGCAGTGTTCTTTTTTCTTGGAAAGAGGTTATTTTACTTTACTACTTATAACTAAGGCATTGTGCCATTTTTTGTTGGAGATTTTAATCATATGCTGATGCATAGATAGTTGCCAAACTGCTAAGATTTTAATGAAGAATCCAAGTTGGAGTCTCAGAAAACTTGAAATTGTGTGATACAGAAGGGAAGCTAGTTTCAAAGCCTACTCATATGTAGCCATATTCTTTTTTGTTAGTCAAGAAAGGATGCCTAAACCACTCTAGTATCATGCCCCTAAAAGAAACAGAGTAGCTACTGAGTTCCAAATAAATGAGATTGACATTTGCTTTCAGATTTTGTATTTGAAAGTATCTTCCTATTTAGTTTGTTCTTTCTGTATTAGTAGGTATTGTAAGGACAGGAAAAATGCCTTTCTTTTTCTTTGTTGTGGCCTTCCACAATTTATGAGAAGCACCTTGTAATTAAACCCCAAGATTGCTAGCTCCTCTGTTCAAACAGCCCCTCTGTTCAAAGTGCAAGACAAAATAAGCTACTTACAAGGCTACATTCTTGCATTCCCCCTCCTCCTAGCTGTTTTCAGAACTCAGGGGTAATTTGCACAAAGGAATCTCTAGTTAGCAGAAAGTTCTCTTCACCCCTCCCCTTCAAACTCTTCATAACCTTTGCTCTAAGCATGCTATATAGGCTTTGGAAAAATACTGATAAGACACCTCCCTAGGACATCTGCTGACTGTCTCCTGTACAGCAAACAAACTAATTTTTTTTAGATAACCCCCCTGGTATCTGCTCAACTTCAGCTCCAAATCCTCCTCCCTTTCTTGTCACCTACCAACAGCAGCCATTACTCTTTAAACATGGAAGCCATTTTTTTGTTCCCTTCCCTGTATTAACTAGCAGTACTTGGCCCTTTCTCTTTGTGGAGAGTAAAGTAAACTTCCTCTCTGCATCTCTTCTTTTAGTTGTGAATTCTTTCACAGCCCATGTCACCAGCCAAACGATAACCGATATGTTAAAATCATTGTTCTTTTCAAGAGTGGAGATGATCATAGTTTTTATTGATGCTCTTCTTTAACTTAACACACCTTAAATTGAAAGAGTTCTTGAATTCTTATACCCACATCATCTTTTATATTTTAAAACTAAATATAGTTTGTTATTTGTTTTCAGAAATAGTCTAAAGTTGTACGGTGATTCTGGCAATTCAAAGACATTTCCTAAAATGCTTCTCCATTAAGGAAAATAACTATTATATGGATTCATTAAAAGTAAAGCCTAACCCCTGGGTCCGGGAGAGGCCACGCGCCCCTGGGTCCGGGTGTAGCTGAATCCTGGGTCCGGGTGAGGCTGTGCGCCCCTGGATCCTGGTGAGGCTGGGTCCCGGGTCCGGGTGAGGCCGCACCCCTGGGTCCGGAAGAAGCCACACGCCCCTGGGTCCGGGTGAGGCCACATGCCCTGGGGCCCAGGTGATGCTGGGTCCCAGGTCTGGGTGAGGCCGCGCGCCCCTGAGTCCGGGTGAAGCCGCGCCCCTGGGTCCGGGAGAGACCAAACCAGAGGGAGTCGGACCTGCATTACCACCATTGGTCCACCACGCAGAGCTGAAAAGTCAGTGCCGACATGTACACATAAGGAACTGGTGGACATTGAAATCGGGTCTCAAAAGAACTGTTGGTCCAGAAAGAAACTTACTACAGACTGATTGATTTGCCTGTCAGCATAACTATTATTGCTCGTCTCACATTCGGTTCTTATAAGTATATTTCTAGTAACACATGATCTCACTCATCTAGGGGAAATGATGAACAACATAGACTGATGAACAAGAACAGACCCAGAAACAAGGAGGCATCGATCGGAATGTCGAGCCTCAGAGTGAGGGTAGGGGAGGATGGGAGTAGGGGGGAGAGATCAACCAAAGGACTTGTGTGCATGCATACAAGCCTAACCAATGGTTAAGGACTTAAGGACAACAGGGGGGTGGGGTGGGGTGGGGGATGGGAATGGGGGGATGAGGAAAAATATGTGACACCTTAATCAATAAAGAAAAAAAAAAGTAAAGCCTAAGCATAACAGCAAAACTGAGCAAACTACAGTAGTGTGCCCCTCAATAGCATAATTTTAAAAGAACTGAGTTGAATCTTTTGTATCCTATGAGCTCCTTATTTATGGGAGCCCTCTTCCTTTTAAGGAAGCAGAATTTTCACAGCTTGCCTTGCCCAGCTGTGAATTCCTGCTTCAAAATATTGTTAATCCTCTCCAGAGGATTTTTTTTCCATTGATTTTCAGAGAGAGTGGAAAGAGTGAGGGAAGAGAGAGAGAGAGAGAGAGAGAGAGAGAGAGAGAGAGAGAAAGAGAGAGAGGGAGAGAGATGTGAGAGAGACACATCAATTGGTTGCCTCCCGCATGCGTCCAACCAGGGCCCAGGGATTGAACCTGCAATCCAGGCCATGCCCTTGACCAGGAATCAAACCTGCAAGCCTTCGTTGTGTGGGCCTATGCTCTAACCACTGAATCATGTCAGCCAAAATAATGTTTTTGATGCAATTTTTCCCTTACATAAACCATTTACTTGCTTTTACCAGGCTTTAATTTGGTGGCATACCACAGATTCTCAGATCTAGGATATTTACTATGCAGAAGCTGGACACAGGATGGATACTAAACTGCTAGTGTTTAGTCATGCACTGAGCTAGTTGTACATATGGTTCTCCACCTACTATTCTCTGTTCATTGTTGTCTGTATTGGCTCCTGGGATCTAATTAGTGCAACGATTTCTTCTGTAAGAGGTGTTAATCCTCCCTGACTGGTTTGGCTCAGTGGATAGAGCGTCAGCCTGCGGACTCAAGGGTCCCAGGTTCGATTCCGGTCAAGGGCATGTACCTTGGTTGCGGGCACATCCCCAGTAGGGAGTGTGCAGGAGGCAGCTGATCGATGTTTCTCTCTCATCGATGTTTCTAACTCTCTATACCTCTCCCTTCCTCTCTGTAAGAAATCAATAAAATATATTTAAAAAAAAGAGGTGTTAATCCCATGCATTGTATCTGGCAAAAGTAGAACTCCACAGCAGTATCTAAATTCAAAAATTTCTATTTCCTATTTAGATACAGCTGGAGGTCAAGATTTAATTGTATGAGGACAGGTAAAGTCATAATTCCTCATTACTTACTTTGCTTCATGGTCTTTCTTTTAAACCCAAACCACTAATGCTACTTCTAGTTCTCAGGCTGGTATTCAGTCTTTAGTGGGTGGTATCAGGACTGAGGAAATCAGAGTGATTTTCTCATTTGTGGTTCACTGAGAAATCCTCAGAGCCTCTGTTCACACCATTACTGACACTTACACACACAGAGAAGACTGACAGATAATATCTGCAGATAACGTGGTATTTCTGAGTAGGTAAAATAATTTGAGAGTGAACTTTCCAAAAGGATTTGTTACTGGAATAGGAATGTTTCCTCCAATTGCTTGTTGCCCATTTATTCATTCACTTATTTGTTCAACAACATTTATTTAATATCTATTACATACCAGGGACTGTTCTAGGTGCTAGGCACACAGCAGTGAGCAAGACAGCAAGGGCCTGGCATTTATAGAACTCATATTTCTGTGCAGGAAACACAATAAGCAAGGAAATTTCAGATGGTAATAAGTGCTATAAAGACAATAAAACATATAACAAATACATAAATGGAAAAAAGTGTGACTTCTGACACTGGTTAAATGTACTCATCTGGGCCTTTTAGCACATCAAGGAGGTGTTCTGGAGTTTCTTGTGTACGTTTCTAAATTTCCCTTGAAAAATGAGAAAGTAGATAGAGTCAATCACGATTCCAGTCTTAATGTGTGCCCACCATTCCTATTGAAAAACAGAAGCCATCAGTTCAGCAAAGAGATGAAAATTAGTAGTGTCAGAGCAGACACAATCTATTAACTAGCTATTTAATGGTAGACATAGTGAAACAAAGATGCCTTTACCAAACAAGTGAGTCTGCTCCTATGCTCTTGACCTAGAAAGCTATTGTCAGTGACTACCACAATTTTTTTTTTAAATGGGATTGCTGTTGTTATAGAATTTGCCAGGTGACTGAAAAATACACAGGAGTACTTGGAGATACAGGAAAAACCCATTTATTTTCAGATGTTTCACTTGTACTAGTACACAGACTCAGGGGGTCAGTTCTCCAAATCCTGAGTAAGCCAATATGGAAGAAGCTTTCTCTTTATACCTTTTGGTTTCTTTGTCTCCCATATATGGATCAGACTTCAGGACCTTTTGACCTTTTGCAGGCTTTGCAAAAAGCCCTGTGTGGTGAGTTGGGATGGGGACTGTGAGACCACACCTAAAGGCCTGGCCTGGGGGCAGCACTGATAATTCCCTCCAGGGGTTGTATATTGTTCATAGTTTATGGCTTCTGTAAAATGTGAGTATTTAGGTAAACAGGTCTTACAAGACCAGATAATTAAGGAAGGGGCAGTGACTAGACTATAGGCTATCAAGAATGTGCATTAGTTTTACTGGCACAGATTCAGATTGCTAGCCCCTCCCTAAATGTTTTATTTTCCCAATCATCCCCCCACCCTTGATCCTCAAGCTGATTTTCAGCCTTGGGGATTCAATAGAAGACTCAAAGTTAGGGAGTAGCGTGTTCAGCAGCTCAAATCATTTTTCATCTTCATTGCCCAAGGGATTGCAATGGCAGTCCAGAGATCTGGTCTGGAGTAACATCTGGGACTTCAGGGCTTACGATTCTCTCTATTAGCTGTTCTAAAACCTGTTGGCTTTCTTATAGGAAGGGAGAGGGAGTCTACACAGGTTTCTTCATTTTTGGCTTTGGAGCAGTTGGAGTGGTGAGAAGCACATCTCAGGGTCCCATCTATTACTTCTCCAGTTGGCCCATCGTCCTTGTTCTGCTCATGTCTGGCTCTGAATTCTTTCAGGGAAAATGGGCGTTGGTGGGCTCCTCTGAGTACTTCCATGCTGAGGAGGGATGAAGTATTCTTTCAGAGCCAAGAGATCCTTGTTCTCTGTCAGAGGGACGATGAGGCCTGGGCACAGAAGGAGGTGGGCTTGTGACCTGGCAGAGACAAACTGTATTATAAAATTTAGTATTATTGAGCAATTAGAACAGCAAGAGTTACAAGAAATGGTCTGGTGGAAGGGAAAAAACACACATTTCAGTTCTAATAACTCCTATTGAAATAGAATTAGTCTCCTTAAAATCACGCTTATGTTTATTAAAGAGCCCAATTAAGACCAATTTATCTATTGCATTCAATTTGGCCTGATTGTTTGCATAAACACAAGAATGGTAACTGACTGCCTTTGCTGGAATTTCATGATTGAGTTTAAGTGTGCCCCGCAGGGCAGGGAAGCCACACCATCCAGCTACCCTCAGACCTGCCTGCAGTATCTGCTGGATTAGGTGAATTCCTCACCTGGAGTGGCTCCACCCAGACCCATGCCCTAGGTTTCAAGGCCCATCTCAGCAGCCCTCCTACTCATTGTGGCCTAGAGTGCATGGGGGTTCTGCAGGAACACAGAGGTGCCCTTGTTGCTCCCCTTCCACTCTGGCCAACCGCCAGCAGTGTCAGGGTATGGGCCTGATGCTCCAGCGCCATCCATTTTCATGGCTACCAAGAAAGATACCAGGCTTTCTCCATGGCAATCTTATTGGCTTCAAGTCTTCAGAGTCCATACAGAACTCTTTAAAACATGATACTTCAGTCAAAGTTTTCTGTCAATAAAACCACCATTGGAAACCGGGCTTATTGAATTTATGCAAAGAAATGCATTGCCATGATTCATTCATTAAGAATTGCCAAATTTCAGAGGGATATATAGGGAGAAAAATATACTAACTTGCTTTAAGATCTGATTTTCCTTGCCAGTCCTTTCCAAGGACTCTTCAGAAGATGTAATATTTTCCCAAATGCATTATAACAAAACAGTAACTGTCTCCAAATGACAAGAAGAAATTTAAAATGACACGGTTATGGATTTCATTATAATGCAGATGACATGGAATGTTGTCCTTTCTGTAAAACCTAACATTCTATAATATTATAACTAATAACCATTAGTTATAACTGTATTTGACAAAGGTTCCTATGTACCTTCAGTATAAAACTTCCCTTCATGAGAGAAGAAAACAAACATTCGAGGCATTTCAGAGCCTATTGGGATATCTAGTCAATTCTAGATCAAGAGAAAGTTTTTGTTTTTGTTTTTTAAATTCAAACCCTTGAAGGATTGTCAAACTTGATTCTACCAAAAGGCTAAATATTAAAGTGTATTAGACAGGAACATAGGCTAGCAAACTTCAGTTCCTATGGTTAAAAGATAGTCTTTTTTTATTTATTAAATACCTGATTAATATAACATAATTATTTTACTAGAAAAGAACTAACCAAAATAAGGATTATTTTCTAACTTCATTTGTCCTTGGGTATGGACAGCAAATGACACTAATTGCATTTCTCCCATCAGTCTCCCTGAGTACTTTGGCATTAGCTATTTACCCTCTGTTTAGGGAGGCAAGATGCAAATCATTGACTCTTAAGTGTCCTTGGTTTAGGGAAGACAGAGTTTTCTAGATGGTTGCAAACTGCTGTTTTAATATCTCAGCTTCCCTGTTCTGCTTGTCCTGGCTTACTGGCCTGTATCATTTAATCAATTTCCTTTTAACATTTCTTTTTATAAATTTCTTATAACTTCCACGGACATTCTTACAACTTTCAAAAACATTTTTACAACTTCCAGAAATAACTACCTTTAGAAACCACCTTCTTTTTCCTTCAAAATGCATAACCATGCCTCAGTCCTTCCATTGAGTATCTCTACTCTAATATTTTTTCTTTCTGTCATATCATTAGCAACTTGTACAGACCTTTTCTTTCTTTTTTCTTTAAAATGTATTAAAATTCTTCACTTTTAGAAACCTTAATTTTTCAATGATTACCAAAAAGTAAACAACCAGCATTTCTTAGATTAACATTTATGAACACACTTTAAACACACTCTTACTTTCAAAAAAATATACCTTCAACAAAGTACAAGAGACCTTCTGTGATAAAAGCTAAGAGCAGGTGAATTAAAACTTGTCTAGCAATCAATGTTTCAGGTTGCTTTTTTTGTGTTTTTTTGTTTGTTTTAATATTATAGATGTTTATTATTTAACCCAGCAATGCTCTAAAGTCTTTAAGTTACCAAGGACTTTGGAAAATTATGTATAGGCATATGAGGCTGAAGTAAAGGCAGGGGGAGAAGGGAGCAGGCCTAGCAGCCTGTTCCCAGGCCTCTAGCAGCTTGGATTTAAACTATTACATTCTTCATTAGAGATAACATCTAAGGTTACTGCTTTGGCTTCTGTTTCTGGCCCTCTGGGCCAGCCCTTTCCTAGGCCACTTGTTCTTCAGTTGTGAACATTATGTTAGAGTTTTTTGGTGTTTTGTTTGTTTGTTTGTTTGCCTTTCTTATTTTATGTACATAGATCTTCTGAGCCTTTTTTTAACAGTTCTTCTGCACGTCTATCCTTCTAGTTCTTTAGCTTTGCAGTTTTCTTAAGATGTCAGGCCAACTATTGGTGACAAAATGTAATTTATAATATTTCTTGACCCAACAGGTCCTCAGGGTCTGGCCCAGAGTACTTTCTCACTTGATCTTTTAGTCTTTGTAAAATTTGGAAGGCCCTTCTTCTTTGCTTTGCTGAATATTGAAGGCTTTATTTAGGTTCTGAATTCCACTGGGGCACCTGGGTTTGGAAATTTTACATATGCTGGAAGCACACCAGGGCCAGCCAGGTGCTCCCTTTCCAAGACAGCCATAGCTTTCAAATCATTCCCCCTTTTTTTAGTCTAGCTAGTCAGTGGGTCTTCCAATAGGAGGTTTTAACTCTTTTTTATTGCTCCAACTCCCTTCGCAGCCTAGAAAAGCTGGTTTCTGGTGGTGCAGTGGCCTCATGGAGGTTGGAGCAGGGCTTCTCCACCTTCCTCTGCTCCAGAGGGGTGATTGGGGCAGCAGCAGCTGCTCACACCTGCTGGCACCGGCCCCACTCGCACCCACTGCTGGCACTGGCCCCAATTGCTCCTGCTCCACACCTTCAGCCCGTGGGAGCAGCAGCAGCGGGAGCGGGGCTGCTGGCAGACAGGGGACCGGGGGCCATGGCGGGAGGGGCCAGGCGGGGGCGCGGAAGATGGGCCGAGATGCACCCCTGTGCTCACCGCAGCCTCAGGACCTACAGTTCCTTTCAAGGTGCATGAATTTGTGCACTGGGCCCCTAGTATGAAAATAAAAGATATGCGATTAAAACTAACTACTGCTACTGCCTTTCCTTGTGTGGCAACCAGTGCTATTATTATGAGGCACCACAGACTGAAAAGGATCTGGTGGCAAAGGGAGGCATGTAAAACCTTTTTCTTCAGGCTGAGTCCACCCAAAGCAGAAAGGCGAGTTTCATATCAAACCTCATTCAGACATTTGAAAAAGCAAATAGTATAAATTCTAATACCTTTCTAAGTGAACATTATCTCTTTTCTATCCACTATTCATTGAAATATATTGCTACTTGTTATACTTTTCCTTATAATTCTAGAATAAGTCCCTGCAACTTCATTTAACAGTTATACCACTGTGTTGTTGTTTTTTCTTGTTTTACCAATAATAATGGGCCCCTTTGATGTTTCATACTAGAAAATATATATGTGCCATAAAAAGCTATCTATTAGAATGTAAGCTCAATAGAGCCTGAATTTTGTGTCTGTTTGGCTCACTGGCATATCCATAGTTTCTGGCACTTAATACTATAAATGAATGAATGAATGAATGAATGAATGAATGAATGAAAAGTTATATGTTTAAATATGAATGAAATAAAAAGTAGTTTCTCAAGCAAAGCTTAGCATTATTCACCAATACTAGTCATGCCACATGGTATACTAGTAAGTTTTCTATTGTTTACAAATTAGTAGTAGTTCCTCATATCCTAAAGATTCTCCATTCAGGAAATTGCTCATTATTATCATTTCAATAGCTCTGTAGCAGAGATTATTTTTGTCACTTTTATTCTCAGGGCTACATAATGGAATCTTCATCCAGTACATTTAAAATTTTGAATATATCAGTATTTTCTTATATTAAGCAACTAGAGACCTGGTGCATGAAATTCGTGCATGGGTAGGGTCCCTAGGCCTGGCCAGCAATCAGGGCCAATTGGGGCCTTCCAGCTGCCAGCAGGGGCCTCCCTTTGTTCCACACTACCCCCTGGTGGTCAGCGCATGTCATAGTGAGCGATTGGTCTCCTGGTCAATTAATTCTTTTTGGTCAGGAACAGCTACCCCACTGAAAGATTCTCTCTTGCCTGGCCAGTGTGGATCAGTGATTGAGCGTTCACCCATGAACCAAGAGGTCACGGTTCGATTCCCAGTCAGGGCACATGCCTGGGTTGCGGGCTCGATCCCCAGTGTGGGCCATGCAGGAGGCAGATGATCAGTGATTCTCTGTCATCATTAATGTTTCTACCTCTCTATCCTTCTCCCTTCCTATCCCTAAAAGCAATAAAAACATATATATATTTTTAAAAAGATACTCTCTTATGTAAGGCTAACTAACAATCCTTCTCATTAGTTTGAATTCTAACTTCTTTCACATTATTGAACAGGCACATACATTATTTTAATGTTTGGTATATTTTGGTCATATTGCCTACTTAAAAGTCAAATTACACATGATTGTGAATTTCTTAGGTAAACATTGTGCAACTACATAATGAAAAAAAGTAATGCTGGAAGAGGTCTCAATTTATTGCAGTTCCCCTACCTCTTAGACCCTTTAACACATTGTTCATTTCTTTTATTATTTTACTGCCATTCTTAACAAGATGACTTTCTTCTTTGTACATTTGAATTAAGAGTAAAATGACAAGCAGCATGAAAAATGTATTAGAATTGCCTTCATTCCATCATCTGATAAAACCAAATCTACCTCTTGCCTTACAGTCTATTACTGACACTAATATATATGTACTTTGAAAATTCTAGCATGTCTCTATTACCTCTCAGATTATGTAGCTTATACAACATAAGTAGAAATTTAATGCCCTTCACTTTAAGAATTAATGCTCACAAAAGATCAATAATTATAAAATATTTAACATGCAATCCTATATATTAAAAGGGTAATATGCAAATCGACCAAACGGCGGAATGGCTGGTCGCTATGACGCACACTGACCACCAGGAGGCAGATGCTCAATGCAGGAGCTGCCCCCTAGTGGTCAGTGCACTTCCACAGGGGGAGCGATGCTCAACCAAAAGCCGAGCTGATGGCTGGCAAGTGCAGTGGAGGTGGTGGGAGCCTCTCTCGCCTCCGCAGCAGCGCTAAGGATGTCCAACTGGTGGCTTAGGCCTAAGCCATCAGTCGGACATCCCCTGAGGGCTCCCAGACTGTGAAAGGGCGCAGGCCAGGCTGAGGGAAACCTCCCCCCAAGTGCACGAATGTCATGCACCGGGTCTCTAGTTTAGTATAAACCATTATATGAGTTGCATACATTATTTCATAATTTGCTCCATTGACATGTAGAAATTGTATTTTTAAAACTACTGTTCCTTTTATTCCTCCAAAATTCTTCTATATATATAAGTTTCCTACATTATCAATAATCTGAGTATATCTAACCTTTGTGCTTATTTGGCATATTCTTCACTCTTATGTCTGTCCTCAGGAAAATTATTTTAGGCATAATACAAATGTTCCTATAAAGGTATTACTGGCATTAAAAAATACTTTCCCATCCTGGCCAGTTTGGCTCAGTGGATAGAGCGTTGGCCTGCGAATTGCAGAGTCCCAGATTCGATTCTCATTTAGGGCACATGCCTTGGTTGCGGGCTCGATCCCCAGCAGGGGGTGTGCAGGAGGCAGCCGATGGATGATTATTTCTCATCATTGATGTTTCTATCTCTCCCTCTCTCTTCCTCTCTGAAATCAATACAAAATATATTTTTAGCCCTAACTGGTTTGGCTCAGTGGATAGAGTGTCGGCCTGCAGACTTAAGGGTCCCAGGTTCGATTCCGGTCAAGGGCATGTACCTTGGTTGCTGGCACATACCCAGTGGGGAGTGTGCAGGAGGCAGCTGATCGATGTTTCTCTCTCATCGATGTTTCTGACTCTCTATCCCTCTCCCTTCTCTCTGTAAAAAATCAACAAAACAAAACAACAACAACAAAAATATATATATATTAAAAATAATAAATAAATAAAATTAAAAAAAATACTTTCCCTATCACCAGTGGGACTTTCTCTGTGTACAAACAGGGAGCACAACATGCCATTATTTGTTTTAAAATTCTGTGACTACTATTAGACTTTTCAAAATTTATCCCAAGAAAATAATCTCCTATACCTTAAGAAAATGTACAGAAAAATGTTCATTTTTTATTTATAATGGTTAAAAATGGAACCAACATAAATGTCAATTCATAAAATTGTAGGGAAGGAAAATTTTTCCCTCTACCTTTCTAGGTTTTTTTGCCTGGTCTAATAGTTAAAGTGACTTAAGATACATTAACAAAAGAAAAACAAATTTAATTATCTATGTACAGGGGCCCCCGTGAGAATATAAGGCCTACAGAGAGTCAGGCAAAAAAAGCCTTATATGTCTTTTTAAAAAATATTTTTATTGATTTCAGAGAGGAAGGAAGTGGGAGAGATAGAAACATCAATGATGAGAATCACCGATTGGCTGCCTCTTGCACGCCCTATACTGGGGATTGAGCCTAGAACCTGGGCATGCATCCTGACCAGGAATCAAACCCTGACCTCCTGGTTCATAGGTTGATGCTCAACCACTGAGGCACTCCAGCCAAGCAAGCCTTATATGTCATCTTGAGCTGGGAAGGGGATGGGGGTCTGTGACTTCAAAGCAAGGGGAGACAATTCACAGGAAGATAGACAGAACAAATGTTTAGTAACCAAATATATGCCATGTCATGCAGAGACAACGGGACACAAAATGGAATTTGAACAAACAATGCCTACCAACCCCTCCCAGCTCACCACACCTAACCTATATATACTTTTTGTATCACTAGTGATAGTTTTCTTTCTGGACCAAGCCCTCTAAATTCTTTTAGGCAGTTAAGTGGGAGGTAGAAAGCTCTTCCTGAGTATTCTGAGTCTTGATTTTCTTAAACTCAAAATAATCCACATGCCAAAGTAACACATTTTGTTGAGGCTCATTCTGAACCTTTTTAGAATCCAGAAAATCATGTTATATCCATGCTGTGAAATACATCGTAGCAAGTAAAATGAAAATTATGACTATTACATTTTTATCTGAAAAAAATATATATTATGGTGTAAAAAGCCAAACGCAAAATTGTATCTATATTATGATTATATGTATGTTAAAACAAGTTATGTATATACATGGGAATTGGAAAAGAGCAAGAACAATGAACACAGATAAGCTCTTAGAGTGGCAGAATAGGAATTTTTTATTTTAAAAACGTTTTTGCTGTTACTGTTATGAAAGTGTTTTATTTTTACCATATTTTGAAGTTTCCATATAACCACATTTCCCCTAACCAAGTGCTGATAATAATAGACTATAATTAATGCATTGTTTTATTCTATTTAGCCTTTGGTGTTGAATTTGGGTAGCATTCATGGGCTGTTAAGTTTTATGACTCAATAATGACAGAACAGCTTCTTAAAACCTAAGTGACCTCCAAATAGCTAAAAGCTATGTTTAGAGTTTCAGCTATTAAAGAATGAATAATACACTTCCTTCTTTCAGTTGGGGAATTTATTTGGGCAACTAAAACATGTAAAAGAGGATTATCTACATGTTATTCGTTGTTCTATATCACATAGATAGAATGGGAGCTAAATGCTGTACAGGAGCTTGACAAAATAAGTACATGATTACTCAAAATATATATTGCTCTGTCACAAAATTCTTACTGGATTCAGCATATTCAAGTTTAATTCAATGGAACTTAATGTTTTCAGCCTTTTATCCTCTGACATTGGCATTATTTTAATCCTAGCTTATATACAAATATTATCAATTGTTCTAGCACTGCAGCTCCATGCACAAGAACAGATAACTTTATGAATTAGTTTATTAGCATGCTTTTTTTCTAACTACATAGAAAATAACATGCCACAGTGTGTGACAGGCAGAATAATTGCGGGGGCCTGATGTGGTGGGGGCCAGACATGGCTGGGATCTCCCTTTTCCGCGTCCCGCGCAGAAAGAGAGATGAACGAACCGGTTCTAAGTGGAGGCGGGCAGGGATTGAGAAATATTAGAAATAAAGAGAGGAGACACAGAGATAGATTTGAAAGCTGGGGCTGGGTGGATCTTTCTGTGCCTGGCTGAGGCCACAGAACAGATCCAGACTGCAAAGCTGAGGCTTTATTTATAATCAGGGACAAACAAGGCAATTGACAATGTTCTTGTAAGTTTCACTTGTTTTGGCAGCACTTGCTGCCCCTCCCACAGCCCACTAGCTACCCAGGAAGGATCTAGGAATCAGTTACAGGATTAGGCTTAATTATGCTGGGAGGGGTCTGCCTTCCAAACGAACTTGTTTGTGACCCTGCCACAGGTCACTCAGAGGCCTAACCCTATAACCGCTCCCTACAAATAATGGCCTTAAGAAATATGTTCATATCCTAATCCAAAGAATCTGTACCTATTTACCTTACATGGCACGAAGGACTTTGCAGATGTGATTAAGTTAAGGATCCTGATAAAGGGAATATATCCTGGGTTATCTGGATAAATGGAATGTACACAAAAGTGCTTATAAAAGGGAGGCAAGAAGGTCTTAGAAGGAGATGTAAGGATGTAAGCATAGATTAGAGGAGAGCACTTTGAAGATGCTACACTGCTGGCTTTGGCCATGGAAGAAGGAGCCATGAGAAAAGGAATGTAGATGGCTTCTAGAAGCTGAAAAAGGCAAAGAAATGGATTTTCCCCCAGGAGTCCTCAGAAGGAATGCAGCCCTGTTGACAAGATGATTTTAGCCTGTTGAGATCCATTTCAAACTTCTGACCTCCAGAACTTTAAGAGAATAAATTTCTGTTTTAGCCACTAATTTGTGATAATTTATTACAGCAACAATAGGAATCTAAGACAATGTATTTCATTCATAACATGTTCCTGAAAAGCTCGTGCAAATCTCGTGTGTGTGTGTGTGTGTGTGTGTGTGTGTGTGTGTTATTGTAGAAAGTATTACAGATGTCCCTCCCCCCCCCCCTTGTTGACACCATCTACCCCACTCTTGCCCCATACCCAGGCCTTCCCCACACTATTGTTTATCCATGGGCTATGCATATATGCATATAAGTTCTTTGGTTAATCTCTTCCCACCCTCCCACCCCCTTCCCTCTGAAATACATCAGTCTGTTGCATGTTTCAATGTCTCTGGATCTCTTTTTGTACATCAGTTTATTTTGTTCATTAGATTCCACAAATAAGTGAGATCATGTGATATTTAGCTTTCTCTGAGTGGCTTATTTCGCTTAGCCTCTTACTCTCCAAGTCCCTCCATGTTGTCTAAAAGGGTAAAAGATCAGGTTTTCTTACAGCTTCATAGTATTCCATTGTGAGGAATTGAAACAAAGTTTAGGTTTGGGTAGTAATTAGAAAAGAGGCAACAAGTTCTATTTATACAGGCACTTTGGCTCCGGATTCCTTAACTCTAGTGATAAAGGTGTGTCTCCAGTTGCAGAGAGGGCATCTTTTGCATGGGAAATTTACCTCCTGCTTTCAGAGGGATGGAGAAAGAGAGAGGTCAGCCTGTTATTGCATTGGAAGTTTCTTAATTAACCTAAATTTTAAAATAATCAATATGCTTTTGTGGGATATTTTGGGACAACCTACCCTGGGCCTCAACAAAGCTCAAGAACAGACCCAATTTTAAGGCTGAGACAACTTTCTTGTGAAAATCTACCCAATACTAATACATTTTGTATACTTACATTGTTCTAACACACACACACACACACACACACACACACACGTTATAATACTCCATATAAAATCACAAATGTTGGCTAGACAGCATACAAAAGTGTGAGATTCTGGATTTTTAAGCCTAGAATGTGGATTGAGTGTTTCAGAACTTCAGGGAGTCACTGAAATATTGGTGGTAGTGGTTGTTGTGTGTTCTCTTGTGTTTCTCCTTTTTGAGGAAATCTTATCCCCTGTGTACAGAAAGACTTGACTAGGTTTAGCTCTAAGGTCTTGAAGCTTGCCTCTGACAGTGAAATTCCTAACAACTAGGCAAATCAGAACGAGATGGGGCTCTCATATGAATCAGTGCTTACTGAATCAAAGGATTGTGGAGGGGAGGACAGAAGTCATGATTAGGAAGCTTAGGAAGCTCTTTCTAGCAGTTAGAATTGAATTCCCTTTAAGTGTAGCCTGGGGACATATTCAACTGTGACCTCTCCTTTACTCTAAGGAAACAAAAGAAAAAAAATTTCCATAGCTCTAAATTTCTACCCCAAACTAGCAAAGGTCAAAGTTTACTACTACTCTAACTAATTTCATGAAAATAATATGTGTTTCATAAGGAACTGTTGGACATTGAAATTGGGTCTCAAAAGAACTGTTGGCCCAGAAAGAAACTCACTACACACTGATTCATTTGCCTGTCACCATAACCATTATTGCTTGTCTCATTTTCGGTTCTTATAAGTGTATTTCTAATAACACATGATCTCACTCATCTAGGGGAAATAATGAACAACATAGACTGATGAACAAGAACAGACCCAGAAACAAGGAGGCATGGATCAGACTGTCGGGCCTCGGGGGGAGGGTAGGGAAGGGTGGGGGTAAAGGGGGAGATCAACCAAAGGACTTGTGTGCAGGCATATGAGCCTAACCAGCTGTTAAGGACAACAGGGGGGTGGGGGCATGTGTGGGGAGGGGTGTGGGATGGGAATGGGGGGACGAGGACAAATATGTGATACCTTAATCAATAAAGAAATTTTAAAAAATAAAAAAAATAAAACATTCTAGGATGCAAAAAAATAAATAAATATATACATAAAGTTTTCTAAAGATCACTTTTTAACAGGATAAATCCTATTACCAAAGTTATGAGAAAGTTGAAACTGATAGCTTGAACATAAAGCTTGATACCAAGTGTATTCTTTGACAAGTAAATGTTTCTTTCCAGGACTGTAAAAAAAAAAAAAGAAAAAGAAAAAAGAAAATAATATGTGTTTACTGTATAGAAAGTAATCTCCAATTTGTGCTATTGCTGCACTGTGAAAGAAAATGCAGTAATCCCAGTCAGTGTGGCTTAGTGGTTGACCTATGAACCAGGAGGTCATGGTGAAGCATAGTAATGATCCCTCTTTAGGGAAAACTGCTATTTGAAACTGCTGTTTTGAAGTTCTCTGCTATTTCTTGCTAGTCCCTTGTTCCATAAGTCAACTCTGTTATTTTCAGACTGTCTCTTAGTCTGTAAAAATAACTTTGTTTTTTTAGCTTGAATAATAGAAAAGATAAACTTAATTGTCTGACCTTGCAAGCTAACCATCTAAAGGGGCTGATATGCTGATACTGATAATAATTCCCATATTCTCATGCCAAGTGTTTGTTCATTATGTATCCAAGGTTACAGGTGTCTGTATAAATATGGTATGTCCTCAAGGTTACAAGTTGTCTGTATAGATATGACAGGTGTTTATTAGATATGATATATACTCAAGGTTACAAGCTGTTTACAAAAATAACTTACACAAAGACCTAGAAGGATATAAAAAGGAAATACTCCTTCCTGTGTTTGTTCAGAATTTGACAGAGGTATTCTGCTCTGAACCTGCGTGCAGTAAACGACTCCTAATTAATTGGCTTGTTAAGGCATCTTGTATCTAGCTCCCTGATTGACAATACAACAATGGTTCGATTCCTGGTCAGAGCACATGCTGGGTTGTGGGCTCGATCCCCAATGAGGGGTGTGCAGGATGCAGCCAATCAGTGATTCTCATCATTGATGCTTCTATCTCTCTGTCCCTCTCCCTTCCTCTCTGAAATCAATAAAAATATATATATTTTTAATTCTTAAAAAAAAAAGAAAATGCAGTGAGAAGACTCTTGGAACATTCAGCAAGTACTAGTTATAGACTTTATTTTACTCAAAAATTGTCCTGAATGTGGAGTCAAAATAGGAAATAGTGAAAGTGGGAAACCAAAGTTCAAAAACTTTGAAATATATAGCTATTTCAGTTGTTTTATGTTTTTCCTACTGCAGTTTATTAATTGGGCTACTACACATATATCTGCAACTCTTCTTGAGCTAAATAAGAAATTGGTCAATTACCTAACACTTTAATTTTCTAATATCCCAAATGATACATAGCTTATCTCATGATTCTTCAGAAATTCCTTTTCAGTTTGTAATGGCAAAAATCAGGTCGGTGGGAAGTGACAAACCAAATGCACTCACAGGTTCAGAAAAGGACTGTTTATTCACACTGGTGCTGGCTCAGCAGAGTCCCCTCCAGAGGCTGAGCGCTCAACAAATGCAGCAGGGTTTTTGCCTTATGTACATCCCTAGGTCCTTTGTCTCCCATATATGGCATATGTGCATATTCTAGACATTCTTTCTACGTTACATGCTAAGCTTCCAGGAATCTGTTGCAGTTTGGGGAGGAGGGGTGGGCACCACAAGCAAACAGAGCTCGGACTCTCCATGCTGGCTGAACCTCTCTAGAAGCACAGGGCAGGTGGCCCACCTCTCCCACTTCTAAGCTCACATGCTGCCCACCCTCCCACGGTTGGCCATGCTCTTGGCTGTTTCTCCCACGGCATTGCACTCGCCACTCAAAGCCTACAGCCTGGGCCCTGGCGTGCGGTGCGGACCTCGGTGGGGCCCAGCAGCCCCAGCCCAGGAGGATGCGGCCCCGGGAGCTGAGCAAGGCCCCAGCTCCAACCCTCTGGGGCCCTGGCCTCTGGAGCTGCCGCCACCGCCGCCCCGCCCCGCCCCCGAAAGATATGACTTCCAAGCAGCATTCTGACTAGATTCCCTACAGTGTCTTAGGTGATGAGGGCAGCAACCTGAGACAGCAGAAGCTTGACCAACAGCGGGCCCTGCTGGAGCAGAAGCAGAAGAAGCAAGCGAGATTACAGAACCTGAGGTGTGGTTATGGTGCTGCAAGCAGGGAGGGGGCTTGCCATCTCAAGTTCATTGGCAAATGAAGTTTGGACCATTTGATGAATGTGTACCGTGTGTCAGGCCAGGGATCTGGAGTAGGACAAGGATTGCTGAACACCAACCTCATGCTGATTTTCATTAGTGTAACTTGTTAGGGCAATTTGGGAACATGACTTAGAGGTAGCAGTATAAAAGAAAGATTTGTCTGATGATGTATCACATATTCAGCCTCTATTAGATAGTCTTCTTGTTCATTTATTTCCACAAATAAGAATTTTGAGACCTATTGTTGGCTGCTGGTAAAACATATCTCAGATTATGGTTCAAATCATACGTTCTTTCTTATTTTTAAGTTAATATTTTCTTATTTTAATTTTTATGTTGTTTATTTCATTATAATTTATATATAATAAAATGTACCCATTACTAAGGTGCAGTTTAATGAGTTATGACAAACACATGCAACCATTACTGTAATCAAGCCAAGCTTCCCGCCCAACCTGGCAGGCCCTGCCTCCGCTCAGTTTCAATTATAGAAAATAAATAAATCCCAGATACCTGCTTCCAGCTGGCCCTGGCCTCCACTCAAGGAGGGGCTGAAAAAAAGAAAAAAGAAAAAAAGGAGAGACTGGGAGTTTGGGTTGCCAGGGGGCATGGCCAGCCTGCAAACAACCATTAGCCCCTCACCCAGTCTGGCCAGGCACCCCAGCGGGGACCCCCACCCTGAAGGGGGTATGGCCAGCCTGAAAACAGCCCTCAGCCCCTCACCCAGGCTGGCCAGGCACCCCAGTGGGTACCCCCACACTGAAGGGGCTGTGGCCAGCCTGCAAACCACCACAGGCCCCTTACTTAGGCCACCCCATGCCCCAAGGGAACCCCCACCCTGATCCGCGACACCATTCAGGGCAAACCAGCCGGCCCCCACCTGTGCACCAGGCCTCTATCTATACTAATAAAAGGGTAATATGCTAATTAGACTGGGAGACCTTCCAGGAGACCTTCCGGACGTTCTTCTGGACAAAGCCATGGTGGCGGGGCCGAGGTAGAGGCAGTTAGAGGCCAAGAGGGGAGGGCAGTTGTGGGTGATCAGGCCAGGATGGGACAGCAGTTGTGGGTGATCAGGCTGGTGGGGGGCGGGGATGTTGGGGGTAAGCAGACCAGCAGGGGGGCCAGTTGGGGGTGAGCAGGCCGTCAGTGGGGGTCAGTTGGAGGTGATCAGGACAGCGTGGGGGTGCAGTTTGAAGTGAGCAGGCCAGCAGGGGGGCAGTTGGGGGCGAGCCAGGCAGTGGGGAGGGAAGGTGGGGGTGAGCAGACTGGCAGGTGGGGCAGTTGGGGGCGAGCAGGCAGAGTGGTTAGGGGCAATCAGGCAGGCAGGTGAGTGGTTAGTAGCCAGCAGTCCCGGATTGCGAGAGGGATGTCCAACTGCCGGTTTACGCCCGATCCCTGTAAACCGGCAGTAGGACATCCTTCGAGGTGTCCCAGATTGGAGAGGGTGCAGGCCGGGCTGAGGAACACCCCCTCCCCCTTGCAAGAATTTTGTGTACTGGGCCACTAGTATAATATATTTCCATAACCCCTAAAAGTTTTACCCTGCCCTTTTGAAATTGAATATTCCTCTCCACAGTGTTCAAGACCCACCAATCTGCTTTGTGTCACCATAGATTATATTGAACTTTTCCAAAATGTCATGTAAATGAAATCAGACAGTATGGGCTTATATGTCTGATTTCATTTGTTCTCTATAATGCCTTTGAGATTTATCCATGTTGTATGTGAATTGATAGTTCATTTCTTTTTTATTGTTGAGTAGTACTCCATTGTGTGGATGGACCACAGTTTCTTTATTCATTCGCCAGTTGAAAAACATTTCAGAGGTTTCTAGACACTGGCTATTGTGAATAATACTGCTATGAACATTCATGCACAGGTTTTTGTCTAGATATGTTTTTATTTTTCTTGGGTAAGCCTAAGAGTGGAATGACTGGGCCATATGGTAGGTATATTTATCTTTATAAGATACTGCCAAATTGTTTTCCAAAGTGGATGTACCATTTTGCAATCTTACCAGGAATCATGAAAATTCTAAGTTGTTTCATGTTCTCACAAATACTTTCTGTCATCACTAGTTAATTTTAGCTATTCTAGTGTGAATGTAATGGTGTCTTTGTTTTTAATTGGGAAAAGTTACGATTTTACTATTGAATGCCACACATTGTGCTTTGACTCATATTTCTTTTGAGCTAATCAAAGGGTGTGAGGATGCCTACCAAGGCACTGCACAAAATACTGAATGCTTCATGAATTTGTGCATTATCCTTGAGCAGGGGCCATGCTAATATTCTCTGTATCATCCCAAGTTCAGTATATGTACTGCTGAAGCAAGTACTGTAATAGTGTCTTTTATAGCTTTAATTGACATTACTATTGATGTTGAGCATTGTTTCATGTTCTTTTTTAAAATATATTTTATTGATTTTTTACAGAGAGGAAGAGAGAGAGAGAGCCAGAAACATCGATGAGAGAGAAACATCGATCAGCTGCCTCCTGCACACCCCCACCTGGGGATGTGCCCGCAACCAAGGTACATGCCCCGGACCGGAACCGAACCTGGGACCCTTCAGTCCGCAGACCGACGCTCTATCCACTGAGCCAAACCAGTCAGGGCATTGTTTCATGTTTTTATTGGCCACTCATATATCTTCTTTGTGAAGATTGTACAAATTATTATGTGGTTTTTAATTGAGTTGTTTACTTTTTTATTATTCAGTTGTATTCTGAATAATAATCTTTATCAGATATATATATTAGAAATATTTTTCCCAGCCAATAGCTTGCCTTTTTATTGTCTTAATGATGAGGGATGACTGGTATATTTAGGTATTTGTCTGGTACAAACATGTCTATGTGAAGTGATCAATGTTGCTTTTCAATCTGCCTATGTGATAAAAGATTCCAAAAATATAAAACTGTTACATTTTAGAGCAATGAAGTCTTTAAAAACTTTTGTTTTAATCTATTCATTTTAGAGAAAGAGAGGAAGGGGGGGAGGAGAGAGAGTGTGATAGACAGACATCAATTTGTTGTTCCATTATGTATGCATTCATTGGTTGATTCTTATATGTGCCCTGACTGAGGATTAAACCCACAACTTTGGTGTATCAAGATGATGCACTAATCCACTGAGCTACCTGGCAGTGGTTAATACATCTTTCCCTGGTCTGATAGTGTATAAAGTTAATCAAGTTTGTTTCTTGTTTAGCACATGGAAGATCTATCCATTACCTAAAGTTCCAAACATGCAATTGGAACTTGAAGAAAGGGATATTTTGAAAACTGCATCTAAATTTGGGACAAGTCATTTCCCTTCTTGGGGTCTCAGTTTCTGTACATCGAAAATGAGGGAAATGTTTTGTTTGTTGTTGTTGTTTAGTAATACGAGTCTCCTCTCTTCCTTAGTCTAGCTAAAGTTTTATCAATTTTGTTGATTTTTTCAAAGAACCAACTTATAGTATCATTGAGTTTTCTCTATTGTTTTTCTATGTTCTGTTTCATTTATCTCCTTTGTAATTATTATTTATTTCTTCTAGCTTTGGGTTCAGTTTGCTCTTCTTTTTTTCATTCTTAAGGTATCCACTTTGGTTATTGATTTGAGATCCATTTCCCCTTCCCCCCCCCCCCCCATTTTTAGAGAGCATGGTAGGATGGGAGGAAGGAGGGGTGAGAGAGATAGAGAGAAGCATCGATGTGAGAGAGACTCATCAATGGATTGCCTCCCACATGTGCCCTGACTGGGCCTGCAGATTGAATCAGAAACCTAGGTATGTGCCCTTGACCAGGAATCAAACCTATGACCCTTTGGTCCCAGAGCTGACACTCTGACCACTGAGCAACACCAGCCAGGGCAAAAAATGGGGAAATGTTTTAATCTTAGAGAACTGCAGTGAAAATGTAGAAATAATTGGTGAAAGTACTCTAGAAATTTTAAAAGGCATAGACATATGAAGAATTAATGCTATTATCATGATTGAGTCTATGTGAACAGAAAGGGTAGTGGGAAACTTCCAACTATATCAACCACTCCCTTGACTTATCTTAAAACTAAACACTTAAGGTCAAAAGTAGACTATTTGCACATAAGTTTCAAAAACTGTGCTTCTTACAGGATGCTTTGTATCCAGTTAGTTCTTTGGGAATTTTAACCCTGAGAAAATTTATACATTGTCCAATAAAACTTTAGTTTAGAAGAATCTTTAATTTGTCCCTAGTGTTCCACTCTCATGTAATTAAGCTGATATTTACAAAGTCAGCGGTCTGCTTAGATTATCATGTTGTACTACCCAATCTGGTTAGTCCTCAATTATTCTGTAGGTTTTACCATTTAGAAGCTCTTGGTAAGGAATACGTAATATGGTTGGCTTTTATTTGCAACACTAGTATCCTGGTGCATGGATTCGTGCACATTAACAGAGAATTAATTAGAAGAAATATTTTAATATTGCTATCCGCCCTTTCTCTATAATAGAAATGTAAACCAAATTCATGATCGACAATGACAGATCGAAGCACACACATGCATTGGCACCAGCGAGAGCTTTATATGTGTTGCGCATGCACGAGTCAACTTAGCCTTTTATATATATTGAATAAACTTGCTTAATTAGACCTGCTTTCTGATGTAGCTAAACTTTTTCCAGCCCAGTGAAGCACCCCAACTTCTCTTTCAGGTAATTGTCAGCAACATAGCAGTAAATATCAATATGAAGCACATTATTATTGCAGATCATGCAGGGAGAACAAAGGGTAAAATATTTAACTGTAGCAGTGTTTGACTATATTCTGCACAGTGAGAAAACCTGAAGTAATTTTCAAAGTCCACCATTTCTTACTTCTTTTCAGTCGGGTCATGTTTCTAAGATTTCTAAATCTCCATTTTTCTGGCTAATGAAAAGAAATTAGGATTCTGCCAAGTCTCCTATCTACCTACTCCAGGACTTCTGTGAGGATCAAATGAGATGAGGCACGTGAAAATGCTTCACAGACATTTGGTTAAAGTGTGAAATGTTTGCACCTGGCTGTAAAGCAAGTTGTGTTTCTGGGCTGAAGAAACTCCAAGGAAGCTAGTTGCTAGGGAGAGGAAGCTGGGTGTTGCTATGTGACGTCATTACCCGGTGCCCACAGCGACTGTTTCAGGGCTGGTCTGGGCTGTGGGCCACATTTTGCACCATGGGGTATTGGCAGGGTTGGCTGCAATTTGGTGGGGTGTTGCTGTGCGTTGGTGGCAGGGCCTGTGTTCCACTTGGGGGAAGCCAGGTGTTGGTTTGTCTGTGCCAGTTCCATGGTGCTGTTTATTTTTAAATGGGAGTGCATGTCATGGCAGCTCCTAGGTTGAGTGTCTGCCTCCTGGTGGTCAGTGCACATCATAGCTACCAGTCAGATGGATGGACACTTAGTCTTATATATATATATAGATATGCCTTCTGTCTAGCAAACTAGATTGTCACTCCTCAAAGGTACCTTCTTAGTCCTCTCCAGGGTATCTAGTCCTCACACTATAACCAAAACCAAGGTTCGGCTACCTGATGCAACAAAAGCAAAACTTGTGATATAGGTGTTAGTGTGAAAGGAAAGAGGTTAATTCAAGGGTTGGCTATCTGAAAAAATGTGTGACTCTTGTCCAAAGCCCATCTTAACATCTCAGTGCAGACAGAGGGTTTTATAAGGAGGGAGAGGGAAAGCAGAACAAAGAGATCAAAGGGCGGGCATTGAAAAGTTCTCTCCATGCAGACCAGCAGAGGCCATTCCAGTGAAGACCTTGAAACTGGTCAAGTGGTGGCCTTGTGTGCTTCATCCTGGTTTTATGTCATCCTGGTTTTAAGGTTGCAGGTCAACAATTCTCCTAGAGCTCAGATTAGTGATAGTTAGAGTCTGCATCTTCTGATGTTAATTCCTAAGTTTCTAATATAAATATGCTGTTTATCTACAGGTTGCATATTAGTCAGAGTCAGCATTTACAGAAGCAATGTCAAAAAATGGTGGGGTGGGTTACAGTTCCTCACTGTTATAACACATGCAAACATTTATTCATCCACTTAGCATTTACTAAGCAGTCATTGTAAACTAAGGCATTAAGTTAAATGCTTAATTATCTCATGTACTTCATACAACAACCATTTTAGTAGGCAATATTATATCCCAATTTTACATTTGAAAACTGAGGCTATGTAGGGCAGAAAAAATAATTTTACCTCTACCCTTCTAGATTCTTGGCTGAGACCCCTTGTAATAAAAGACACATTAACAAGAGAAAAACAAACAGAAATTTAATAGCATGGATACCTCCTGTATACATGGAAGAGACCCAGGAAAACTGAATAACTCCTCAAAATGCCCCAAACTACCATTTTAAATTCCATCTTTAGGTAATGACAAAATAAAAATGTTGGAGGGGGAAGGGACAATTATGGGATGTTTTCAGGAAAAACACAGTGTAAGGCTTTTATGCATTTGCCATTTAAATCATTAACTCTTCTCCATTGATAATATTTTTAGAGATTTAGAGTCATAATACCCTTCCTGGTACAGAGAGGGGAAACCCTTACAAATTGAGATTTCCCTTATAAATTTAAATGTCCCTTAAATAAAAGGGTAACTTATGCTCAGTTTTCCAAACTTCATCATCTGTGTCTGCTGTTTTTTAAAAGTAACCAGCTCACAATAATCAATATGCCAAAAGGTATATTTAGGGGTAAAAAATTCTGTCCCCCTTCAACTTCTTTCATCCAACACAATTCTGCTAGTATTTTGAAAAGGAAAAAAACAAAGTTTTAACATTAAAGTAACATTTTTGTCACTCAATATATCATTTTATGAATTGCCCTTCACATACATTTTTCTTTCCATGGAAATTAATAACCATTTTATAACTATTTGAGGGATATAAAAATTAATATTATAAAGTTTTAAGTTTAGGATAAATGTTTCAAGTAAAACATTGAGTTTTACATTTTTTAGGAAGATGCTCTTTAGCCTATGAAAATCTAAATGCTCTAGATGGACAGGCATTTCCATTTCTCCATTATTGCTTCATCTTGCATTTCCTGGCCAAAGGGAAAGAGATGTGAAAAGGGAAAATGATTAACAAAAGGTGTAACTATATTTTTTTGTGATTTATTTTCATGGCTGATGTTAGGAAAAAATTTAAATGAAAATTAAGATGGTTCCTTTTCTGAAAAAAACATTTAGTAAAATAGTGTTCAAATGTCATATGTTAAAAAAATAAAGTTTTAATGTCAACTTGTTTTCTGCATGTATTTGTGAGTAAAGATGAAATATTGCTTGGAGAATTGAAATTCTCAATATTGCAGTATTCATGGTTCTCATCATTAATTTCTGAAGCAGCACATGCATAATTTGTGATACATTTTGCCTAAAAAAGTTTCCCCAAGTCCCCACAGAGAAAACTCAAAATATAGCCAGATTCATCAACTATGACTACTGTTTTCCATTCAGAACTTTCCATTTTATTTTTTAGTGATTCCTAAAGCAATCTATCAAATTCCAAAGCAGGCTTAATGAATTATTTGAACATCAGCACTAATTAATATTAACAGTAATTAGTTTATTTGTGTTTTAGTAGTGGATGACTTTATTTCAATTATTAAAGACTAGTGGCCAGGTGCATGGATTCATGCACATTGTAAGGAAATTAATTAGAAGAATATCGCTATTTGCCCTTTCTCTATAATAGAAGTGTAGAGATTAAAGAAAATTAGTAAAATGTATATGAAAACAATATATAAATTGATTAATAAACAATAACAACACAATATAACAACAAAGACATGATATAAAAACAACAAAAACATGATATAAAAACAAAAAAAATGATATAAAAACATTGATACAAACAATGACTGATAAATTGAATAAACTTATTCTAATATCTCCCTGTATACCACATTAAGAGTAAAAATACTTTCAGAGTGCTTGACTAATTTCCCTTGTGATGAAGTATTTACAACTTTAACTTTAACATCACACACTCTTTGAACTCGAGAGAAAGCAACATATGACTGACCATGTCCGAAAACGGGTTCAGGTAGGAATACTCCTCTTCTGTCTAGAGTTTGTCCTTGTGAATTTTTAATAGTCATCACAAATGCTGGCATCATGGGAAACTGTCTTCAAATCAATTTAAATGGGAGGCCAGTGTCAGATGGGGACAAATCAATTCTTGGAATTGGAACCACCTCTCCTTCCGCAGATCCTGTTAATATTTCAGCTTTGATTATGTTAGGTCACAATCTTTTGATAATAAATCTAATAGCATTACAAAGACACCATTTACTATTAAGATTTGTCAGTAGCATGATGAGTGCACTTACTTTCAATTTTAATTTATGACATGGCATTCCCGAAAGAGTAATAGTATTAAGAAATTCGATGGGAAAATTTTCCTCTTTGGCATCATCTGTTGAATCAATAGAATCATCACTCAAATAGGTGTGAAAATCTCCATCGAGTATATCCAAAATTTCTTTATTTAATTTATGAACGTGCTCATTTTTAAGACAAAGAATCGCACGTTTAGATATATTTTTAACATTATCTATAGATATACTTTTTTAAAGGTAGCTTCAACAATAGATCTGTTACAAATCATTTCACGGAGGATTTCAATAATAATCATTCCTAAATAAAAACTGCTATCAAGTTTGCCTTCTCCAAGTTTTACTAACCATTCGCTATAAGCAGAATCCTCTGATCTCATATTTGTTTTAAGAGACAACTGTCTGAAAGATCACCAAACACTATTGTACTTTATACTCGTTTGTACTATGGCCGATTGCATAGCATGCAGCACAACACTGAGACATTGTCGAAAATCCCCTCCGGGAAGGAGAACTTTCCCACCAAATGCAACAAAAACAACCAAATTCATGATTGACAATGACAGACCAAAACACACATGTGCAATTGGCACCAGCGAGAGCTTTACATGTATTGCACATGCGCGAGTCAATGTTTATTTTTAAATTGCCAGTGCACATCATATGTACTGACTGGTTGGTTGGCCAGTTGGATGAACATACCGTCAGTCACTTAGCTTTTTATATATATAGATGCCCAGTACCAATCTGAGGGTAAAAGAAAAACATAAAGGGGTCATGAGAAATCTGGACCAGGGGAGGATACCAAACACTTAGGCTCACTTAGTAAACTGTCCTTTAGGCTACCTTTTTTACCAAGTGTCAGACCTTCTACAAGAAGTTCATGCAACTTTCTCTGAATCTTGGCACTGACTGAGGTCATTTAAGTAGAATGTAATGGAGAGGTCCCTGAATGCTGAGTCAAACAGATCAGAATTTGAGCCTTGACTCTGTAACTACCTTGCTGAGGTTCAGTTTCCTGATCTGTAGGATGACGATGGCAACATGTACCTCACATAATAGCTAGGATGAAATGAGATAATGTATGTGAAGGTATCTAGCCATCGGCAGGGGCTTATGTTAGTTATAAATTGAACATAAATTTGATTTCAATCATGATAGATTTAAATGAAGTAAGAGAATTACTTTTTTTAAATTTGGCATTGCAGATATTTACTTTGCTTCAAGTTGTTACCAAACTAAAGGTGTTCATTTGCCTGTGTGCATCAAAGCCCAATCAAATGTGAATAGGAGTTTCCAGCCAAAATAGTAAGGTTTATTTTTAAAGAAGTAGTGCCACACCAGGAATCATAGGTGAGGCCATACTCAAGACCTGACCCCTGATGGCTTTCAGGGGATGGGTTAAATAGGTGGGGGGATCATTAATCATGGTGAATTTAGGAGCATGGTCTCTATTGATTGGTTAGTGCTAGAATAAATGGTAGTTGATTATTGCATCTGGTCCTCATGCCAGCCAGGACATCACTTTGTGTAGTTCCACAAGGATGTATCAGTGTGGTTGTTCTGGTTTTCTGGATCTGGAGCTAAAACACAACTGAGACCTAGATATTTAGTTTGATTGAAACTCTGTTTCTGTGATCAGTGGACTTGAGGCTTTGTTCCTATAACTGTCTAATGCTGACCAGGGTCCCATTGTCCTGAGGGTTTAATGATTAAGGGAGCAGACATGCAAGGGAGAAGGAGGTGGGTGAGTCAGGGTGCTGGATGAGGTCTTTTGAATCAAAAGGAAAGAAAGGGGGAAAGGTCATATTAAATAAATGAAGGCACTGCTCTCTGAGGCATTTCACTTCATTGTTTAATAAAACCTTTTAGAAGCAATTTCTACTTCATTCACCGAAACATTGTGGATAAAAAGGTAAGATAGACCTTTGCTTTTCTGGAGCTCACGGCCTCATGAAGATGATAGACATACACACACACACACACACACACACACACACACACACACACACAATTACATAAGTGTGATGAGTATTGTGATGGGCAGACATAGGAGGTTGTGCAAGTGATACTGTTGTAATAACCTGGTTGTTATTAACAGGAAAGGAGTGAAAGGGGAGACCAAATAGTACAGGCATGCCATTTGTTCAGATTTGGCAAAAAGCTGCATTTAATGCTCCAGATCTGTTCCCCCACTCATTGATGGGTTAAGGGACTAGACAAAGGCAATTTAGACCATGCCCAGTAAGGTCTGAGTGATGTGGGAAATGCTTACCAATCATTCACACCTGGAAATAGGTAATTGGCCAGGATGGGCATGGCCACTGCAAGCTCAGGAAATCGAAATATATAAACTTCTAGACAAAGAAAGTTTGGCCCTGCTTCCTCTGTCTCTTGGCTCCAGGGCACCTAGCTTCTGGGATTCCTGCTACAGGGGAATACTCTCTCCTATGCACACGTGGCACACGGCCATCTTGGGCTCCACACATGAACTAATTGACTTTAATCTGGCCTCAATGTTGAATCACATGTGACTGCAACATGGATCAGAAACTCTGGTCCCTGGCCCTGTTTCTGGCTCTGATGAGCTCCCAGCTGCCCCTCTTTCAGGACTGGCTTGGGGGAAATGGGACATTGGAAACTGAGGAATGTAACGCCACACCAATAAAATTTTCTACCACCTGTGATCCGCTCATGGGGGTTTCTGAAAATTCTTATTTCAGCCATGCCCCAAGAACCCCACAAACAGTGGAGGGGCCCCCACTCATGTATCCCTCTGGCAGCACAAGGACAGAAAAGGGTGATAACATGGCATTGGATGGGCGTTGGTTGGTAAGAAAAGACTCTCTGGAACAAAAACTTGAAGGATGAGTAAGTTCTTCTTGTGAAGAATAAGGAAGTAAGTGATCTTTCCCAAGCATTGGAGCATCATGAACAAATGTAAGAGGTGAGAGAGTGCGGGGGCCTGATGCGGCGGGGGCCAAACATGGCGGGGATCTCCCTTTTCTGCGTCCCGCGCGGAAAGAGAGATGAACGAACCGGTTCTAAGTGGAGGCGGGCAGGGATTGAGAAATATTAGAAATAAAGAGAGGAGAGATAGATTTGAAAGCTGGGGCTGGGTGGATCTTTCTGTGCCTGGCTGAGGCCACAGAACAGATCCAGACTGCAAAGCTGAGGCTTTATTTATAATCAGGGACAAACAAGGCAATTGACAATGTTCTTGTAAGTTTCACTTGTTTTGGCAGCACTTGCTGCCCCTCCCACAGCCCACTAGCTACCCAGGAAAGATCTAGGGATCAGTTACAGGATCAGGCTTAATTATGCTGGGAGGGGTCTGCCCTCCAAACAAACTTGTTTGTGATCCTGCCACAGGTCAGTCCCAGGCTTAACCCTATAACCACTTCCTACAAGAGAGAAGATGGCTTATGTGGGAATCTGCAGGTACGACTGCAAACAGAATATTCAGGTTATTGTAAGGGCAAAGAATTATAGGAGCCTGATCATGAAGGGGCATGTTTGATGCATTCACAAATTGGGCTTTATCGTGAGGGTACTAGGGAATCCTTATCGTGTTTTAAGCAGAGGAATAAAGTAGTCAGGTGTATGAAATTGTTGTAGGCAGTTAGACAGACATGAGCAGAGCAATGATGATGGGCCAGGTACAGAAGGTCATCAGGGTGGAAAGCCCCTGGTGCCTATCAATAGACAATCAATTGTAGGGTGGGACCTCCCCCAACCTCCAAGGTGACCATTCCACCACCCATCATATCATTGGTTATGAGATTTGGACCCCCTGGCCTTTCCTCCCTAGAGAGAACATCTAGGGCTCAGTTGTATTTCAGCTCCAGGCCCAGATAATCAACAAAACCAGCCCCAGCTGACCTCCAGACCAGCTGCATTGTATAATGAACCCCTGCCCTGGCACCTACCAATCAATCAGTGGAGACCTAGACCCTGAAAGGACACATTTGGAAAGCTGCTGAATATTTGATTGAGGTGTTTCTCTGGGACCTCCCCTAAACTCTCCACCCTTATGCCAGAGGACCTAGAGCTCTCTCCCTCCAGGGAGCATGCCCATGGCTTTCCCTTTTCCTTCCCTTTCCTCCTCCCCCAGTCATGTTACCATTACCTTCCTCACTCCCAAGCTCCAAGGGCCCTTCCTTTACCTCTGTAACTTGTTTCCTAAGCCCATTTCTTCTATGAATTACTTCTTCTTCCTCTGTGATTTTATAAACAAACTAGAGGCCTGGTGCACGAAATTCATGCACGGAGGGGGTTGTCCCTCAGCCCAGCCTGTACCCTCTCACAATCCAGGACTGCTGGCTCCCAACTAATTGCCTGCTTGCCTTCCTGATTGCCCTAACCACTCCGCTGGCAGCCTGTTTGCCCCCAACTTCCCTCCTCTGCCGGCCTGGTCACCCCTAACTGCCCTCTCCTGCACGGTTGATCACCTCCAACTGCCCTCCCTTGCAGGCTTGGTCCCTCTCAACTGCCCTCCCTTGCAGGCCGAGTGCCTCCCAACTGCCCTCTCCTGCTGGCCATCTTGTGATGGCCATCCTGTGTCCACATGGGAGCAGGATCTTTGACCACATGGGGGCAGCTATATTGTGTGTTGCAGTGATGGTCAATCTGCATATTACTCTTTTGTTAGATAGGATAGAGGCCTGGTACAGGGGTGGGGGCCAGCTGGTTTGCCCTGAAGGGCATCCCGGATCAGGTGGGGGTTCCCTTGGGGTGTGGGGCGGCCTGAGCAAGGGACCTATGGTGATTTGCAGACCAGCCACACCCCCTGGCAACCCAAGGGGAGGCCCTGGTATCTGGAATTTATTTTCCTTCTACAATTGAAACTTTGTAGCCTGGAGCGGAGCCAAGCCTGGGGCTCCCTCTGAGGCCGGCAGCCATTTGTGTTGGGGTTATAATTGAAACTTTGTTGCCTTAAGTGGGTGGGCCCGGCCAGGGTGTGTGGAAAGCTTTGCTTCCCCTGTTGCAGGCGGCAACCCTGGCCTGCTCTCTCAAGCTCCATTCTGTCGCCATTTGTTTGAATTTGTTTACCTTCTATAATTGAAAGTTTGTAGCTTGAGTGGAGGCTTAGGCCTGGCAAGAGCAGGCGGAAAGCTTGGCTTCCTCTGTTACCTAGGAAACCTTGCTCTCTGTGGCGGTAGCCATCTTGGTTTGGGTTAAGTTGCATACTCGCTCTGATTGGATGGTGGGCGTGGCTTGTGGGTGTGTCGGAGGTATGGTCAATTTACATATTTGTCTATTATTAGATAGGATATTCTCTTATAATATGAATCTTGGCTCTGAATTCTTTCCTAGCCAGAACCCAAGTACTGAGGTTGCTGAACCCATGTTTGGTCTGATCCCACTGGTCATACAACTGTTGCCATTCCTGCCACCTACAACAAAACAGTTATAAATGTGTTCTATAACTATTGTTGCAAGAAATGAAACAAAAACTTAATTTCAAATGAAATCAAATTAAATCTAACTTTGAGCACCTACTCTCCCCTGCCCAGATGGCAAGAATTTAATATTGCTCATGTTTTAGAAATTCTTGCTCTTGTTTTCTAACTTGTATAAATTCTTTGTCTTTTTAAAATTTGTTATTTTTTTCAGGGTGAATTTTTTTTACCATTGTATTTTATTATGCTTATAATATCAAATTGTGTTTCACTAATTAATACTGAAGTAAGTTTTGTAGGAAAATATAGACGAACATAGTTCAAAATCTGTTTGAAAAAACAACTCTCTAGAGTTTCTAGAAAGAAATAATTTTACCTTTAATGATTTTAGGTCTATATGTGTATGGACTGGACTTTATTTAATTAATATTTTCTATTATCTACTGTGGAGTATGCTGTACAAGAGGAAATGGAAAGAATAATGTGCCTTTCTCATTCTTTCTGAAAAGTTCATCTTCTGTCTCCAAGCTCAAAAGGGTTTCAATGCCAGTCTCTCTCCTTAGACCCAAATCCAAAAGGAAAGCCTGTGTATGTGAGTGTCTTATAGGTATTCTATAACTTCTGTATTTTTAATCTAGTGGACACAGTAACAAGATTGTCCTTTAACAAATAAGCTATAGGGGAGGAAAAATAATTTTCCCTCTACCTTCAAGGTTCTTGGCTGAGACACCCCCTATAATAAAGACAGATTAACAGGATAAAAACAAGCACACATTTAATAACATGGCTACCTCTTGTTTATATGGAAAAAACTCAGGGAAAACTGTGTAACTCCTGTAAATTCCCCAAGACACCAGCTTAAACACCATCTCCAGCTAAAGACAAAGGAAAGATGTTAGGAGTGGGAGAACCAGTTCTGAGAAGATTTTCAGGCAGAGTAAATAGGGGTAAGGTTGTTATGCAGATTTAGGTATTTGCCTTCTCCATTGTTAAGAGTTTCTAGAGATCAGAGTCATCCTTCTCTTCCTGGCCATGAGAAGGAGACACCCTTACAAATGGAGAATTCCTCCATAAATGCAGATGTCTCCTACAAAAGAATAACTTCTGCTTGGTTTTCAGAGCTCTTCCAATGCCTGCAGTTTCTCAAAATAACCAGCCTAAAATAATGCTTATGTCAAAGACATGTATTTTGAGGTGGCAAATTCTGCTCCCCTTCAAAGCAAACACCCAAAACAGAGTTTCACTGCCTTCTTGAATTGGGAAGGAAAGTGCATTTTTCCCTGAGTGGGAGTAGAATACATCACCCCAAAATGTGCCACTTTGGCATGCAAGTTGTTTTGAAGTGAAGGCACTTAGACCCAGCAGACCCAGGAAAAGCTTTTTACCTCTTCCTTAATTGCCGAAAATAATTTAGAGGGTGGGCCTGTACCAGGAAGAGAGCTATTACCAGAGATAATAAGGCTTCTTCAAATAATTTAGAGGGTGGGCCTGTACCAGGAAGAGAGCTATTACCAGAGATAATAAGGCTTCTTCTTAGCTCAGGATGACATATAAGACTCAATTGCCTAAATGCTTTTGAGTCAATTTATTAGAACAGTCAAATAATCTAGAAGAGAAAAAGGGACAAATTTATGCTTCTATACCCCACTCTTTCAAAAGTACTTTAGCAAAAATAATAAAATACAGAACAATACTCTAAGTTATAAAGGCACAGTTACTTTGAAGAACATTTAGTATCAGATTCAAGAGCAGAATTGGGGGAGTGTGGTTTGAGGCAGATTGGAAGTTTTATAAACTAATCAGGAAATTCAATTAATCATTTATCCATTACCTCAATAAATATTTGCTACTGTGTGCCAAATGCTGTTCTAGGCACTGAAGATACAGAAGTGAATAAGAGAGATCTAGATCCTTGACCTCAAGGAGCTCACATTATTTTTGAGGATGAAAGCAAATAAAACAAGTAAAATGCATAGTATAACAGGTTGTATAAATGCTACAGACAGAACAAAACAGAGGAAGGAAAGGAGAGATAATGGGGAGAGGTGAATTTTAGTTAGAGCAGTCGGGAAACGTCTCACATGAGAAAGTGAGTAAAGACCTGTAGAAAATGAGGGAATAATCTGCAAAGTGAGCTCTCCAGGCAGACAGAAAAGTAAGTGCACAAGCTTTAAGATGAGGCGGAGCTGGGTCTCCTTCCAGGTTTTTACTTTTTGTAAAGAGAGAAACCAATATCTCTCTCTCTTTCTCTCTCTCTCCCTATCTACCACCAATACTGCACTGCCTTATTAAAAAATATAGGTTTTTATTGACTTGAGAGAGAGAGGGAAAGGAGAGGGAGAGAGAAAAAAATATCAATAAGCAAGAACCACCCATCAGCTTATTCCTGCATACCCGCTACTGGGGATTGAGCCCACAACCGGGGTATGTGCCCTGACCAGGAATTGAACTGTTGCAGAAATTACCAGGCCATCAGAAAACACACAATGGGCACTTGGAAGATTCAGGGAAAACCCTTTATTTGCAGATGCACTAGTGCAGTTACTCAGGGGAGTTAGTCTCCAAAGCCTGAGCACTGAATGCAGGGTGGTTTTCCCTTTTATCCCCTTAGTTTCTTTGTCTCCCAAATATGGACCAAGCTTGCAGACTTTTTGTGGGCTTTGCAGCCTCCGTGGGTTGAAATGGGGGAAATGAGATTATGACCAACTGCCCAGGATAGCTGGTGCCAGCAGTTAATCTTCTGTGGGGGCTTTTATGGCCCCTGCAGATAAACAGGTTCTGCAAGGATAGCTATGACACAAAGGGAAAGGGGGTTGGGGCTAGCAAGCATATGCATTAGAATGCAAGTTGGAGGGGCTCAGGCTGCCTTTACAGAACCAGGGACCTCTGGGTGCACAGGACAATGCTAAACCAACCGAGCCACACCAGCCAGGGCCACATTGCCTTAATAGCTATTGTTAATATATAGTGTGTGTAAACCCAACTATTTTGCTTCCTCAGCAGCATCTTGAATATTCTTTGTCTTTTGTTATTTCATATGAATGAAACCAAAATTTTGCCCCCTGAAGCTGTCTTTTTGAGATACTGATTTTAAGTTATTAGGAAACAAAAGACTCAGAAAGAATCTTTGACTTCCCGCCTTTCCTGCCCAAGAGATTCAGACAGAGAAACCTGCTTCAGGAAGGGGATTTTTAGGATATTTGCCATAGCTTAATTTGGAATAAGGAGGGTTTCAGGCAGGTGCCTATTAGCTAGATACCCGCTGTGTCCCATTGTTTCTGAGTTGTCTAGCAAGAATTTTCCGCCATTAGTGTTCTGCTCTCCTTCAACTAACTATCTGTAAATCACCTGGTCTCACTTCTGTAATCTAAGACCCCATTTGCACCCCCTGCCCTTTTCTCCTTTGTCCAAATTGTCTTATACACACAATGTTGTCTCACTATCTTTGGAATTTTCATGCTTATATGAATTCCCCATGCATCAAAATGTTGATATTCTCCTGTTAATTTGTCTCTGTTAATTTGATTATTGGTCCAGTTAAAAGAACTAGAAGGTGAGAAGAATAGTATTAATATATTTTAACCCCCACACATACAAATTTTAAAATAAAATTACCAATTTTCTTTAAAAGCCAGTTGTTGGGATTTTTTAAAGTATGTTTTTATTGGTTTTGGAGAGAGAGGAAGGGAGAGGGATAGAGATAGAAACATCTATGAGAGAGAATCATTGATCCGCTGCCTCCTGCATGCTCCTACTGGGAATCAAGCCCACAACCTGGGCATGTGCCCTGACTGGTATTCAAACTGGGAGCTCCTGCTGCTTGGGTTGATGCTCAACCACTGAGCCACATTGGCTGGGCATCTCCTTCCATATTTTAAATAGATGCTTCAGATGTAACATTGTTAATAGTGACTTTTAGTATAGATTTTTAATAGATAACTTTTTTTTCAGATTAGGTCAGTTCTTTTATATTTGTACTAGAGGCTGGGTGCACAAGATTCATGCACTTGCAGGGGTCCCTCAGCCTAGCCTGCACCCTCTTGCAGTCCAGGAGCTCTCGGAGGATATCCAACTGATGGCTTAGGGGAGTGGGCCTAAGCCTCAGTTGGACATCCTTAACACTGCCACGGAGGCAGGAGAGGCTCCTAACACTTCAACTATGGCTTCTGGCTGAGCAGCACTCCCCCGTGGGTGGGCACTGACCACCAGGGGAAAACTCCTGCATTGAGCATCTGCCCCCTGGTAGTCAATACGCATCATAGCGACCAGTTGTTATGCCGTTTCGTCAATTTGCATATTAGCCTTTATTATATAGGATTATATAGGATGTATACTATATAAGACCTCTCTCTTGGCAGAAAATTGGAATAAAATGGGACAGTCCAACATTAAAAGTCTGTTATTCAGTCTTTTCATGAACCATGGTAAACTGTTTAGATAATTTCTTAATTATTAATCTAGCTATTATAATAGCTAGTTAAACCTTGGAGCTTCAAAATAATAAAATAAGGGTAACAGAATTTTTAGACATGTGCAAGGGGATTCAGTTAGTGGAGGCAGCAGAAGGTTCCCATTATATCCCATGTTTTAGCAAGGCTCCTGTGTGGTGTTTAAATGTGAGAATGCACTTGGAGCTACTCAGTGAGGATGCATTATGAATTAATAATGCTCTTTGGTGACCAGGCCCTTCACTATATTTGTGTATAAACTAACAACCCATAATAGTGGCTTTGCCTAGAACTAAATGGATGAACAGTAAAAATAAGATTGGAAAACATCATTTTAAAGGCAGTTTATACAAAGGAAATTGCTGTCATGCTTTCTTGAAATTTTAATTTTCCAATCAGATTCTGAATTTTAACAACTGTTTACCTTTAAGAAAATAATGCAATAATGTTCAGAGCAGTTATTTTACCAGACAATAAAACAATAGGAGACTAGAAAATTCTCTCTTGTGATTCATAGAAAACAAGGGTAAGAACATACACTAAAGGGAAAATGAAAGAAGATGCAAGTTAATGTGTTAGAGGCTACCAAGAGAGTCAAAATGGCTCAGTGGGGAATAGAGTTGACTTTTCAATTCCCATCCCAAATGTTGCATGTCAACATTTTAGCTGGTGCCATTTTAAAATTCATTAAATTACATACATATGGCACAGACCCAGTTCATCTGGAATTCCACAAAGTTCAAAGGCTTGGTTGGTATTATCATCTTGGGAATGATGGGATGAAGGAAGAAAAAAATTGTCTTTTGAAAATATAGTCCTTTACATCAAACATCCTGGGCTCAGCAATATTAAGAGTCATTTTGAGTTGTTTAAATATAAATCTGAAAACTTTTTTTCTTATAGGTTATAATGGAGGGTTAGGTTTTTCAGTAGACCCTCATTTGATGAACAAGCATTTAGTGAGTACCCATGTGTCAGGCTCTATGGTGAAATCAGTCAAAGTAGGCTAGAAATAACAAATAAACAGAAAATAACAATGTTATATGGTAAGTGCTTATTAAGGTAACCATTGAGAATTGTAAAAATATTGAGAAAGACTGAGTTACTTCTTTCTGTGTGTTTGGAATGGGGGACAGGGAATACTTCAGAGAAGCACTAGCTTGTTAATAGGAAATTGAAGGAAGGAGTTTCTCTGATTACCAGAGGAGCAGGGCCAACTTTATGGGTGTGCCCTAAAGTTGTCACATAGGGCAGCATGCATAGAAAGAACCCATACTTGATTTTAAGTTCTGCTGTTGCCATATTGACTTTCTTAAGGTACCCCCACATTTTCACATTTTACATTACATGGGGCCTTGCAAATTATGTAGCCAGTTCTGAAGAGGAAATAGGAGACTATAAAAAAATCTATATATTCTCTGTCCTAAAGGGGCTACCAGACTGGGATGTATGAGTAAGTGGCTCAGGAGGAAGATAATAATACAGTGCAACAAATTGAGTACTATAAAGATATGGATGAAATATGAAGGCAAGTCAGAGAAAATATTAATTAATTTTTTCTGAGTTGAGGTATGATGGAGAAGAGAGTACTGAGGTACCTTAAAAGAGAAGAAATAATTGAGTTAAACCTTAAAAAATGTTTTGCCTATTTTACAAAATTTGAAGGAGTGCATTTTAGTCTGAGAAATAATATCTGCAAAGAAGAGAAAACATTTATTTGCTGAAAAATATTTATTTATTGCCTCTTGTTTTAGGCACTATTCCAGGTATTTGAGGATAGAACAGTGAATAAACTAAAGTCCCTCCTTGATAGAGTTTGTATTTAATGAGAGATATGGACAATAAACATAAATGAATGAACTTACAATGTCAGTTGATAGTATTATGAAGAAAACTAAAGCAAGATAAGAGGATAAAGAATGGGAAGGGGGCTTTCAAAATGAAGTTTCTGAGGTGGTGACATTTGAGGAGAGACTTGAATGCAGTAAGAGAGCAAGCATTTGGGGGGAGCAGTGAGGAAGTTCAAGGTCCTGAAGCAGGAATAGCACCAAGATCTAAGAAAATATGGGTGCCAGTGTGAGTGGAATTCAGTTCAGATGGGGAAAATTGGCAGGCAATGATGTTGGAGATCTAGACAGGGATCAAGCCATGGAGGGCCTTGTGGGCCATGTTAAGAACTTAGAGTTTTATTCAAAGTGAGATGGTTGCTATTAGAGAGTTCTAAGCTAGGCTGTATTATGAAAGGTTCCCTTGGCTGCTCTGTAGATAACAGACTGCAGTAGGGCAAGAGGAGTGGATGCTGCCAAGAGATGATGGATGGTGGTGACATCATCTCTAGAGGGTTATGGTGGAGGCATTGAGATGTGATTAGATTTGAGTATATATTGAAGGAAGAGGCAACATAGTTTGTTAATAGATTAGATGTGGAGTGTGCAAACAGATGTTTCCAAGGCTTATGGATAGTCTGAGAAAAAGGAAGAATAAAATTGCCATTTACTTTGGGAAAGTCCCATAAACATTACGCCCAAGGGAGGTGGCTTAGGTCATGAGCAATGGAATTTAAAATTTGTGTAAGTAATGGAGGAGAAATGTGGATGAAGAGAGAGGTGAAAACTATCACAGGTTGTATCTTATAGATTAGAAGGAGTTTGGACATTACCCTAGGATTTTAAGTCATAACATAGCATAACAAATTCTTCATTTCATTTTTGACTGTTATGGAAAAACTCCTTTGGAGAGGTGGGGAGGGATCAATTAAGAGGTCACCATAACAGTACATGTGAGAGATAATGAATATGTTGGCAGTTTATTTAGAGAAGAAGAGATGAATTTGAGAAAAAGCCATGGATTCTTTTACACATTGAATATTTTTTGAACACCTCTTGTTTTTATTTTTTAAAATTTTATTTATTTTTAGAGAGAGAGGAAGGGAGGGGGAGAGAGAGAAACATCGATGTGAGAGAGAAACATAGATCCAGTGCCTTTTGTATGCCAGGGCTGAGCACCTCTTTTCTAGACATCATTCTTGGGGCTTGATGGTATGTTAGTGAATAAAACATATAATAATTTATGCCCTCATGGGTCTTACATTCTAATGAGAGGAGAAAGACAATACAATAAACAAGTAATATATGAAGGGGTTAAGATAGTTGTAAGTTCTGAAGAGAAAAATGTAGCTGACAAGGAAGATAGTGTATTAGAGGGATTATGATTCTAAATATGGAAATCATAGCAGGCCTCAATGGGAAAGTGACATTTCAACACAGCAAAGATCAAAGGCTTTAATTTTGGATTTTTACAAATCCACTGATTCATTCTGTAAATATTTATTTAATGTACACTGTGTCCCCAGACACTTGGTTAGGTACTGTCATTCAGTAGAGCTTAATTTGCACCCCCACCCCTCATAACATCTGGAAGTATGAACAATGCAAATTTTATTTTTTAAAAGCCTTGGTAACGTTTGCATTGTGATTGCCATGGCCCTTTGGATCTTAAAAAGTCCCGGAGCCCTGGCTGGTGTGGCTCACTTGGTTGGAGCATCATACCATACACCAGAAGGTGGTGGGTTCAACTCCTGGTCAGGGCACATACCTAAGTTCCGGGTTTGATACCCAATCACCTCCTCATCAACAACTGAGCTAGTTAGCCAGCTGAATCCAAACAATTAATTTACACTGAGCCAAAACCGGTTTGGCTCAGTGGATAGAGCGTCGGCCTGCGGACTGAAGGGTCCCGGGTTCGATTCTGGTCAAGGGCATGTACCTTGGTTGCGGGCACATCCCCTGTGGGGGGTGTGCAGGAGGCAGCTGATTGATGTTTCTCTCTCATCGATGTTTCTAGCTCTCTATCCCTCTCCCTTCCTCTCTGTAAAAAATCAATAAAATATAAATAAATAAAAAATTTACACTGAGTGGCCAGATTATTATGCATTCAGAGATCATAATCTGGCCACTCTGTGTGTGTGTGTGTGTGTGTGTGTGTGTGTGTGTGTGTGTGTGTGTGTATTAGAGGCCCGGTGCATGAATTTGTGCATGGGTGGGGTCCAGCCTGGCCAGGTGGAGGGGACATGGGCAGTTGGCTAGCCTGCCTGCTGGTAGAACTCTTGGTCAAAGGGACAATTTGCATATTAGCCTTTTATTATATAGGATATACACTGAGTGGCCAGATTATTATGCGTTCAGAGATCATAATAATCTGGCCACTCAGTGTAATATTAGAATAACATAACTTGCCATTGGGAAATGGCACATACATGTGTTTTTAAGTGTTATTCCAGAAGACTTGGCACCCAATATTTGTGTTATTTTTCAAATTCAAGTGATTTGTGCTGGAACAGAGTCCTGTAAGATCTCCCCAATGCCTTTGATGTAGTCTTTGTTGTCCGTAGGTTGATTAGAGAAATTGAGAGTAAGCTGTTATTTAAAGACCTCTGTCTGCCCCAAATTACTCACACATTTTCCCCTGATGCTTTCTATCTGTTTTTAATGATATAAATTTTATAAGCAAAGTACTACATATATCATAACACATTCACATTCCCTCATTCAAAATGAAGTGTTCACGTGCAGACGCACTGACCATTGAGTGGACCCCAACGTGCCAGGGGTCACAACCCAAGCTCTGCTATTAAATAAGTAGCTGATATTATAATTTTTTTTCTCAGCAGATATAATCAGGAGAAAAATAGGATTAAAATGTCAAGAATAGGAAGAGGGCAAAGAGCTTATCTTTGAATCTGAATAGGCTGTGGGGTCTAACATCTCCATTTTGCCTAAGACATCATTATAGACCATGTATCCCAAGATCCTTGTAAACTTCTCAGAGCTGGGCCTCCAGATTAGTCAAGCAGTATTTTTACAGTGACAACTGTCTATCCTGTGCTCCTTTTTTGCCACTCCGACTGACTTACTACTTTAGCACTGATGACACAGACATTTATCTGACCTATAATCCTCACAAATTCTCTTAAGTCTAATCAATTTCCAGATTGTTCACATCAAATTTGGGCTCATGCATAACTGCAGTTAATATTAGATGTCAGAATGGAGATAAAGTATTTGCTATGGATGGTAAATTTACATGGAAAGAGTTAATTTTTACCTGTCTTGCTTTCTTGCCTGCATTTAGTCTAACTTGTACATGTACTTTGTCATATTCACTTGTACCTGTACCTTTCCTTCTTCCCTTGCAGTCTGTCTAGGTTTTGTCTCAATACCTCTTATTAAATCCATTTCCTCCCTTCAGTTTATTTTCTTTTCTTTTTAAAAAAAAAAATTATTAAGGTATTATATGTATATATATCTAACCATTGTCCCCCCCACCCCACTCCCATACATGCCCTCACGCCCCAGAGTTTTGCATCCATTGGTTATGCTTATATGCATGCATACAAGTCCTTCGGTTGATCTCTTATCTCCCCCACCTCTCCCTAAACTTCCCCCTGTAATTTGACAGTCTGTTTGATGTTTACTGTCCCTGTATCTATCTTTTTGTTCAACAGTTTATAATGTTCTTTATTATTCATGAATGAGTGAGATCATGTAGTATTTTTCTTTCATTGACTGGCTTATTTCACTTAGCATAATATTCTCCAATTCCATCCAGGTGGCTGCAAATGATGAGAATTTCTTCTTTTCTATGGCAGCATAGTATTCCATTGTGTAGATGTACCACAGTTTTCTGAACCAGTCATCTGCTGACGGGGACCTAGGCTGTTTCCAAATCTTAGCTATTGTAAATTGTGCTGCTATGAACATAGGGGTGCACATATCCTTTCTGATTAGTGTTTCTAGTTTCTTCGGATATATTCCCAGGAGTGGCATTACTGGGTCAAATGGGAGTTCCATTTTCAGTTTTTTGAGGAAACTCCATACTGTTCTCCACAGTGGCTGCACCAGTCTGCATTCCCACCAGCAGTGCACAAGGGTTCCTTTTTCTCCGCATCCTCACCAACACTTGTGGTTTGTTGATTTCTTGATGATAGCCATTCCGACAGGTGTGAAATGGTACCGCATTGTCATTTTGATTTGCACCTCTCAGATAGTTAGTGACTTTGAGCATGTTTTCATGTGTCTCTTGGCCTTCCTTCTGTCTTCTTTTGAAAAGATTCTATTTAGGTCCATTGCCCATTTTTTTATTGGATCATTTATCTTCCTTTTATTAATTGAATAAGCTGTCTGTATATGTTGGAGATTAAACCTTTATCAGTGATAGCATTTGAAAATATGTTCTCCCATAGAGTGGGCTTTCTTGTTTTGTTGATGGTTTCTTTTGCTGTAAAAACGCTTTTTATTTTGATGTAGTCCCATTTGTTTATTTTCTCTTTCGCTTCCATTGCCCTAGGGGTAATGTCAGTGAAGAAGTTCTTTTGGCATATGTCTGAGATTTTGTTGCCTGTGGATTCCTCTAGTATTTTTATGATTTCCCGTCTTATGTTTAAGTCCAGTGTCCATTTTGAGTTTATTTTTGTGTATGGTGTAAGTTGGTGATCTACTTTCATTTTTTTCCATGTATCTGTCCAATTTTCCCAACACCATTTATTGAAGAGACTGTCTTGACTCCATTGTATGTTCATGCCTCCTTTGTCAAATATTAATTGAGCATAGTGGTTTTGGTCGATATCTGGTTTCTCTATTCTATTCCATTGATCTATATGTCTGTTCTTGTGCCAGTACCATGCTCGTTTGAGAACAGTGGCTTTGTAATACAGCTTGAAGTCTGGTATTGAGATCCCTCTTACTTTATTCTTCTTTCTCAGGATTGCTGTAGCTATTTGGGGTCTTTTTTAATTCCAGATGAATTTTTGGAGAGTTCTTTCTAGGTCTGTGAAATATGCTGTTGGTATTTTAATGGGGAGTGCATTGAATCTGTAGATTGCTTTGGGTAGTATGGACATTTTAGTGATGTTGATTCTACAAATCCATGAACATGGTATGTTCTTCCATCTGTTTATGTCTTCCTCTATCTCTTTTTTCAGTGTCCTGTAGTTTTCCGTGTATAGGTCTTTTATCTCCTTCGTTAAGTTTCTTCCTAGGTATCTTAATTTTTTTGGTGTGATGGTAAATGGGATTGCTTTCTTAATCTCTCTTTCTGTAAGTTTACTATTGGTGTATAGAAATGCCATAGATTTCTTGGCATTAATTTTGTATACTGCTACATTGCCGAATTCATTTATTAAGTCTACTAGAGGCCCGGTGCACGAAATTCGTGCACTGGGGGAGGGTGTCCCTCAGCCCAACCTGCACAGTCTCCAATCTGGGACCCCTCGGGGGATGTCTGACTGACTCTTTAGGCCCGACAGGGATCGGGCCTAAAGAGGCAGTCAGACATCCCTTTCACAATCTGGGACTGCTGGCTCCCAACTGCTCGCCTGCCTGCCTGATTGCCCTTAACCACTTCTGCCTGCCAGCCTGATCACCCCCTAACCCAGTGATGGGCAACCTTTTGAGCTTGGTGTGTCAAACTTTGCCAAAAAGCTGAGCATAACTCGGGTAGTGTGTCACTTTGAGGAAAAAACTAACTCCAAGACTCTAGTCGCAAATGTTTCATCCTCAGGAGCAGCAAATGTTTCATCCTCGGCATGCTGCCGCGTGTCATCAGAAATGGCTACGCGTGTCAGTGCTGACACGCGTGTCATAGGTTCGCCATCACTGCCCTAACCACTCCCCTGCCAGCCTGATCGACGCCTAACTGCTCCCCTGCCAGCCAGATCATCTCCAACTGGTCTCCCCTGACAGCCCGGTCACCCCCAAATGCCCTCCCCTGCATATTCTCTCTTTATTAGATAGGGTTTTTTCTTTAACATATTGGACAGCTCTAACTGGTTTGGCTCAGTGGATGGAGTGTTGGCCTGCAGACTCAGGGTCCCGGGTTCGATTCCAGTCAAGGGCATGTACCTTGGTTGGGGGCACATACTGCAGGAGGCAGCTGATCGATGTTTCTCTCTCATAGATGTTTCTAGCCTCTATCCTTTTCCCTTCCTCTCTGTAAAAAAATCAATAAAATTTATTAAAAAAAACCATATTGGACAGTGTACCTGCTGTGGTCTTGACAAAACAGTAAAAATGTAAACCCAAACTAAAAGAGTCATAAAATAAACTCCTTAAACAGGAATTTCATGAGACTTGGAAAGGTGATATCCTGTGGTTGTTTCTTCCTTTTTTTCTTCTCTTTCTTTTTCTTGATGTTTCATCTTTTGTCCTTTCTTACTTTTCTCCTTCTATTCCTTTTCTATTCTCTCTTTCTCTAAACTTTACCTTTGGTAGAATCATCAGTACTTGACTCGCTCCCTGGGGGCACGGGTGCCTCCCAGCCAGACACCTAGGGCTGCCTCTGGGAGGGGTTGGCGGCATGGGGTCTCGGGCGCCTCCCATCCAGACACCCCCGGCCGCCTCTCGGAGGGGATGGCAGCGTGGGGTTGAGGGTGCCTCCCATCCAGACACCCCAGGCTGCCTCTGGGAGGGGATGGCAGCGTGGGGTTGAGGGCGCCTCCCATCCAGACACCCCAGGCTGCCTCTGGGGGTTGGCGGCGTGGGGTCACGGGCGCCTCCCAGCCGGACACCTCGGGCTGCCTCTGGGAGGGGATGGCAGTGTGGGGTCCTGGGCGCCTCCTATCCAGACACCCCGGGCTGCCTCTGGGAGGGGATGGCGGCTTGGGGTCCTGGGCGCCTCCTATCCAGACACCCTGGGCTGCCTCTGGGAGGGGATGGCAGTGTGGGGTCGCGGGCACCTCCAATCCAGACACCCCGGGCTGCCTCTGGGAGGGGTTGGCGGCGTGGGGTCGCGGGTGCATCCCAGCCGGACACCCCAGGCTGCCTCTGGGAGGGGATGGCAGTGTGGGGTCCTGGGCGCCTCCTATCCAGACACCCCGGGCTGCCTCTGGGAGGGGATGGCGGCGTGGGGGCGCGGATGCCTCCCATCCAGACACCCCGGGCTGCCTCTGGAAGGGGTTGGCGGCGTGGGAGCTCAGGCGCCTGCCATACAGACACCCCGGGCTGCCTCTGGGAGGGGATGGCAGTGTGGGGTCCTGGGAGCCTCCTATCCAGACACCCCGGGCTGCCTCTGGGAGGGGATGGCGGCGTGGGGTCCTGGGCGCCTCCTATCCAGACACCCCGGGCTGCCTCTGGGAGGGGTTGGCGGCGTGGGGTCCTGGGCGCCTCCTATCCAGACACCCCGGGCTGCCTCTGGGAGGGGTTGGCGGCGTGGCAGCTCGGGCGCCTGCCATACAGACACCCCGTGCGGCCTCTGGGAGCGATTGGCAGTGTGGGGTCGCGGATGCCTCCCAGCCGGACACCCCGGGCTGCCTCTGGGAGGGGATGGCGGTGTGGGTTCACGGGCGCCTCCCAGCTGGACACCCCGGGCTGCCTCTGGGAGGGGATGGCGGCGTGGGGTCCTGGGTGCCTCCTATCCAGACACCCCGGGCTGCCTCTGGGAGGGGATGGCGGCGTGGGGGCGCGGATGCCTCCCATCCAGACACCCCGGGCTGCCTCTGGAAGGGGTTGGCGGCGTGGGAGCTCGGGCGCCTGCCATACAGACACCCCGGGCTGCCTCTGGAAGGGGTTGGCGGCGTGGGAGCTCGGGCGCCTGCCATACAGACACCCCGGACTGCCTCTGGGAGGGGATGGCAGTGTGGGGTCCTGGGCGCCTCCTATCCAGACACCCCGGGCTGCCTCTGGGAGGGGATGGCAGTGTGGGGTCGCGGGCACCTCCAATCCAGACACCCCGGGCTGCCTCTGGGAGGGGTTGGCGGCGTGGGGTCGCGGGTGCATCCCAGCCGGACACCCCAGGCTGCCTCTGGGAGGGGATGGCAGTGTGGGGTCCTGGGCGCCTCCTATCCAGACACCCCGGGCTGCCTCTGGGAGGGGATGGCGGCGTGCGGGCGCGGATGCCTCCCATCCAGACACCCCGGGCTGCCTCTGGAAGGGGTTGGCGGCGTGGGAGCTCGGGCGCCTGCCATACAGACACCCCGGGCTGCCTCTGGGAGGGGATGGCAGTGTGGGGTCCTGGGAGCCTCCTATCCAGACACCCCGGGCTGCCTCTGGGAGGGGATGGCGGCGTGGGGTCCTGGGCGCCTCCTATCCAGACACCCCGGGCTGCCTCTGGGAGGGGTTGGCGGCGTGGGGTCCTGGGCGCCTCCTATCCAGACACCCCGGGCTGCCTCTGGGAGGGGTTGGCGGCGTGGCAGCTCGGGCGCCTGCCATACAGACACCCCGTGCGGCCTCTGGGAGCGATTGGCAGTGTGGGGTCGCGGATGCCTCCCAGCCGGACACCCCGGGCTGCCTCTGGGAGGGGATGGCGGTGTGGGTTCACGGGCGCCTCCCAGCTGGACACCCCGGGCTGCCTCTGGGAGGGGATGGCGGCGTGGGGTCCTGGGTGCCTCCTATCCAGACACCCCGGGCTGCCTCTGGGAGGGGATGGCGGCGTGGGGGCGCGGATGCCTCCCATCCAGACACCCCGGGCTGCCTCTGGAAGGGGTTGGCGGCATGGGAGCTCGGGCGCCTGCCATACAGACACCCCGGGCTGCCTCTGGGAGGGGATGGCAGTGTGGGGTCCTGGGCGCCTCCTATCCAGACACCCCGGGCTGCCTCTGGGAGGGGATGGCGGCGTGGGGGCGCGGATGCCTCCCATCCAGACACCCCGGGCTGCCTCTGGAAGGGGTTGGCGGCGTGGGAGCTCGGGCGCCTGCCATACAGACACCCCGGGCTGCCTCTAGGAGGGGATGGCAGTGTGGGGTCCTGGGAGCCTCCTATCCAGACACCCCGGGCTGCCTCTGGGAGGGGATGGCGGCGTGGGGTCCTGGGCGCCTCCTATCCAGACACCCCGGGCTGCCTCTGGGAGGGGATGGCGGCTTGGGGTCCTGGGCGCCTCCTATCCAGACACCCCGGGCTGCCTCTGGGAGGGGATGGCAGTGTGGGGTCGCGGGCACCTCCAATCCAGACACCCCGGGCTGCCTCTGGGAGGGGTTGGCGGCGTGGGGTCGCGGGTGCATCCCAGCCGGACACCCCGGGCTGCCTCTGGGAGGGGATGGCAGTGTGGGGTCCTGGGCGCCTCCTATCCAGACACCCCGGGCTGCCTCTGGGAGGGGATGGCAGAGTGGGGGCGCGGATGCCTCCCATCCAGACACCCCGGGCTGCCTCTGGAAGGGGTTGGCGGCGTGGGAGCTCGGGCGCCTGCCATACAGACACCCCGGGCTGCCTCTGGGAGGGGATGGCAGTGTGGGGTCCTGGGCGCCTCCTATCCAGACACCCCGGGCTGCCTCTGGGAGGGGATGGCGGCGTGGGGGCGCGGATGCCTCCCATCCAGACACCCCGGGCTGCCTCTGGAAGGGGTTGGCGGCGTGGGAGCTCGGGCGCCTGCCATACAGACACCCCGGGCTGCCTCTGGGAGGGGATGGCAGTGTGGGGTCCTGGGAGCCTCCTATCCAGACACCCCGGGCTGCCTCTGGGAGGGGATGGCGGCGTGGGGTCCTGGGCACCTCCTATCCAGACACCCCGGGCTGCCTCTGGGAGGGGTTGGCGGCGTGGGGTCCTGGGCGCCTCCTATACAGACACCCCGGGCTGCCTCTGGGAGGGGTTGGCGGCGTGGCAGCTCGGGCGCCTGCCATACAGACACCCCGTGCGGCCTCTGGGAGCGATTGGCAGTGTGGGGTCGCGGATGCCTCCCAGCCGGACACCCCGGGCTGCCTCTGGGAGGGGATGGCGGTGTGGGTTCACGGGCGCCTCCCAGCTGGACACCCCGGGCTGCCTCTGGGAGGGGATGGCGGCGTGGGGTCCTGGGCGCCTCCTATCCAGACACCCCGGGCTGCCTCTGGGAGGGGATGGCGGTGTGGGGTCCTGGGCGCCTCCTATCCAGACACCCCGGGCTGCCTCTGGGAGGGGTTGGCGGCGTGGGGTCCTGGGCGCCTCCTATCCAGACACCCCGGGCTGCCTCTGGGAGGGGATGGCGGCTTGGGGTCCTGGGCGCCTCCTATCCAGACACCCCGGGCTGCCTCTGGGAGGGGATGGCAGTGTGGGGTCGCGGGCACCTCCAATCCAGACACCCCGGGCTGCCTCTGGGAGGGGTTGGCGGCGTGGGGTCGCGGGTGCATCCCAGCCGGACACCCCGGGCTGCCTCTGGAAGGGGTTGGCGGCGGGGGAGCTCGGGCGCCTGCCATACAGACACCCCGTGTGGCCTCTGGGAGCGGTTGGCAGTGTGGGGTCGCGGATGCCTCCCAGCCGGACACCCCGGGCTGCCTCTGGGAGGGGATGGCGGCGTGGGGTCCTGGGCGCCTCCTATCCAGACACCCCGGGCTGCCTCTGGGAGGGGTTGGCGGCGTGGGGTCATGGGGGCCTCCCAGCCGGACACCCCGGGCTGCCTCTGGGAGGGGATGGCAGTGTGGGGTCCTGGGCGCCTCCTATCCAGACACCCCGGGCTGCCTCTGGGAGGGGTTGGCGGCGTGGGGTCCTGGGCGCCTCCTATCCAGACACCCCGGGCTGCCTCTGGGAGGGGATGGCGGCGTGGGGGCGCGGATGCCTCCCATCCAGACACCCCGGGCTGCCTCTGGGAGGGGTTGGCGGCGTGGGGTCACGGGGGCCTCCCAGCCGGACACCCCGGGCTGCCTCTGGGAGGGGATGGCAGTGTGGGGTCCTGGGCGCCTCCTATCCAGACACCCCGGGCTGCCTCTGGGAGGGGATGGCGGCGTGGGGTCCTGGGCGCCTCCTATCCAGACACCCCGGGCTGCCTCTGGGAGGGGTTGGCGGCGTGGGGTCCTGGGCGCCTCCTATCCAGACACCCCGGGCTGCCTCTGGGAGGGGTTGGCGGCGTGGCAGCTCGGGCGCCTGCCATACAGACACCCCGTGCGGCCTCTGGGAGCGATTGGCAGTGTGGGGTCGCGGATGCCTCCCAGCCGGACACCCCGGGCTGCCTCTGGGAGGGGATGGCGGTGTGGGTTCACGGGCGCCTCCCAGCTGGACACCCCGGGCTGCCTCTGGGAGGGGATGGCGGCGTGGGGTCCTGGGTGCCTCCTATCCAGACACCCCGGGCTGCCTCTGGGAGGGGATGGCGGCGTGGGGGCGCGGATGCCTCCCATCCAGACACCCCGGGCTGCCTCTGGAAGGGGTTGGCGGCATGGGAGCTCGGGCGCCTGCCATACAGACACCCCGGGCTGCCTCTGGGAGGGGATGGCAGTGTGGGGTCCTGGGCGCCTCCTATCCAGACACCCCGGGCTGCCTCTGGGAGGGGATGGCGGCGTGGGGGCGCGGATGCCTCCCATCCAGACACCCCGGGCTGCCTCTGGAAGGGGTTGGCGGCGTGGGAGCTCGGGCGCCTGCCATACAGACACCCCGGGCTGCCTCTAGGAGGGGATGGCAGTGTGGGGTCCTGGGAGCCTCCTATCCAGACACCCCGGGCTGCCTCTGGGAGGGGATGGCGGCGTGGGGTCCTGGGCGCCTCCTATCCAGACACCCCGGGCTGCCTCTGGGAGGGGATGGCGGCTTGGGGTCCTGGGCGCCTCCTATCCAGACACCCCGGGCTGCCTCTGGGAGGGGATGGCAGTGTGGGGTCGCGGGCACCTCCAATCCAGACACCCCGGGCTGCCTCTGGGAGGGGTTGGCGGCGTGGGGTCGCGGGTGCATCCCAGCCGGACACCCCGGGCTGCCTCTGGGAGGGGATGGCAGTGTGGGGTCCTGGGCGCCTCCTATCCAGACACCCCGGGCTGCCTCTGGGAGGGGATGGCAGAGTGGGGGCGCGGATGCCTCCCATCCAGACACCCCGGGCTGCCTCTGGAAGGGGTTGGCGGCGTGGGAGCTCGGGCGCCTGCCATACAGACACCCCGGGCTGCCTCTGGGAGGGGATGGCAGTGTGGGGTCCTGGGCGCCTCCTATCCAGACACCCCGGGCTGCCTCTGGGAGGGGATGGCGGCGTGGGGGCGCGGATGCCTCCCATCCAGACACCCCGGGCTGCCTCTGGAAGGGGTTGGCGGCGTGGGAGCTCGGGCGCCTGCCATACAGACACCCCGGGCTGCCTCTGGGAGGGGATGGCAGTGTGGGGTCCTGGGAGCCTCCTATCCAGACACCCCGGGCTGCCTCTGGGAGGGGATGGCGGCGTGGGGTCCTGGGCACCTCCTATCCAGACACCCCGGGCTGCCTCTGGGAGGGGTTGGCGGCGTGGGGTCCTGGGCGCCTCCTATACAGACACCCCGGGCTGCCTCTGGGAGGGGTTGGCGGCGTGGCAGCTCGGGCGCCTGCCATACAGACACCCCGTGCGGCCTCTGGGAGCGATTGGCAGTGTGGGGTCGCGGATGCCTCCCAGCCGGACACCCCGGGCTGCCTCTGGGAGGGGATGGCGGTGTGGGTTCACGGGCGCCTCCCAGCTGGACACCCCGGGCTGCCTCTGGGAGGGGATGGCGGCGTGGGGTCCTGGGCGCCTCCTATCCAGACACCCCGGGCTGCCTCTGGGAGGGGATGGCGGTGTGGGGTCCTGGGCGCCTCCTATCCAGACACCCCGGGCTGCCTCTGGGAGGGGTTGGCGGCGTGGGGTCCTGGGCGCCTCCTATCCAGACACCCCGGGCTGCCTCTGGGAGGGGATGGCGGCTTGGGGTCCTGGGCGCCTCCTATCCAGACACCCCGGGCTGCCTCTGGGAGGGGATGGCAGTGTGGGGTCGCGGGCACCTCCAATCCAGACACCCCGGGCTGCCTCTGGGAGGGGTTGGCGGCGTGGGGTCGCGGGTGCATCCCAGCCGGACACCCCGGGCTGCCTCTGGAAGGGGTTGGCGGCGTGGGAGCTCGGGCGCCTGCCATACAGACACCCCGTGTGGCCTCTGGGAGCGGTTGGCAGTGTGGGGTCGCGGATGCCTCCCAGCCGGACACCCCGGGCTGCCTCTGGGAGGGGATGGCGGCGTGGGGTCCTGGGCGCCTCCTATCCAGACACCCCGGGCTGCCTCTGGGAGGGGTTGGCGGCGTGGGGTCATGGGGGCCTCCCAGCCGGACACCCCGGGCTGCCTCTGGGAGGGGATGGCAGTGTGGGGTCCTGGGCGCCTCCTATCCAGACACCCCGGGCTGCCTCTGGGAGGGGTTGGCGGCGTGGGGTCCTGGGCGCCTCCTATCCAGACACCCCGGGCTGCCTCTGGGAGGGGATGGCGGCGTGGGGGCGCGGATGCCTCCCATCCAGACACCCCGGGCTGCCTCTGGGAGGGGTTGGCGGCGTGGGGTCACGGGGGCCTCCCAGCCGGACACCCCGGGCTGCCTCTGGGAGGGGATGGCAGTGTGGGGTCCTGGGCGCCTCCTATCCAGACACCCCGGGCTGCCTCTGGGAGGGGTTGGCGGTGTGGGTTCACGGGCGCCTCCCAGCCGGACACCCCGGGCTGCCTCTGGGAGGGGTTGGCGGCGTGGGGTCCTGGGCGCCTCCTATCCAGACACCCCGGGCTGCCTCTGGGAGGGGATGGCGGCGTGGGAGCTCGGGCGCCTGCCATACAGACACCCCGGGCTGCCTCTGGAAGGGGTTGGCGGCGTGGGAGCTCGGGCGCCTGCCATACAGACACCCCGGACTGCCTCTGGGAGGGGATGGCAGTGTGGGGTCCTGGGCGCCTCCTATCCAGACACCCCGGGCTGCCTCTGGGAGGGGATGGCAGTGTGGGGTCGCGGGCACCTCCAATCCAGACACCCCGGGCTGCCTCTGGGAGGGGTTGGCGGCGTGGGGTCGCGGGCACCTCCAATCCAGACACCCCGGGCTGCCTCTGGGAGGGGTTGGCGGCGTGGGGTCGCGGGTGCATCCCAGCCGGACACCCCAGGCTGCCTCTGGGAGGGGATGGCAGTGTGGGGTCCTGGGCGCCTCCTATCCAGACACCCCGGGCTGCCTCTGGGAGGGGATGGCGGCGTGCGGGCGCGGATGCCTCCCATCCAGACACCCCGGGCTGCCTCTGGAAGGGGTTGGCGGCGTGGGAGCTCGGGCGCCTGCCATACAGACACCCCGGGCTGCCTCTGGGAGGGGATGGCAGTGTGGGGTCCTGGGAGCCTCCTATCCAGACACCCCGGGCTGCCTCTGGGAGGGGATGGCGGCGTGGGGTCCTGGGCGCCTCCTATCCAGACACCCCGGGCTGCCTCTGGGAGGGGTTGGCGGCGTGGGGTCCTGGGCGCCTCCTATCCAGACACCCCGGGCTGCCTCTGGGAGGGGTTGGCGGCGTGGCAGCTCGGGCGCCTGCCATACAGACACCCCGTGCGGCCTCTGGGAGCGATTGGCAGTGTGGGGTCGCGGATGCCTCCCAGCCGGACACCCCGGGCTGCCTCTGGGAGGGGATGGCGGTGTGGGTTCACGGGCGCCTCCCAGCTGGACACCCCGGGCTGCCTCTGGGAGGGGATGGCGGCGTGGGGTCCTGGGTGCCTCCTATCCAGACACCCCGGGCTGCCTCTGGGAGGGGATGGCGGCGTGGGGGCGCGGATGCCTCCCATCCAGACACCCCGGGCTGCCTCTGGAAGGGGTTGGCGGCATGGGAGCTCGGGCGCCTGCCATACAGACACCCCGGGCTGCCTCTGGGAGGGGATGGCAGTGTGGGGTCCTGGGCGCCTCCTATCCAGACACCCCGGGCTGCCTCTGGGAGGGGATGGCGGCGTGGGGGCGCGGATGCCTCCCATCCAGACACCCCGGGCTGCCTCTGGAAGGGGTTGGCGGCGTGGGAGCTCGGGCGCCTGCCATACAGACACCCCGGGCTGCCTCTAGGAGGGGATGGCAGTGTGGGGTCCTGGGAGCCTCCTATCCAGACACCCCGGGCTGCCTCTGGGAGGGGATGGCGGCGTGGGGTCCTGGGCGCCTCCTATCCAGACACCCCGGGCTGCCTCTGGGAGGGGATGGCGGCTTGGGGTCCTGGGCGCCTCCTATCCAGACACCCCGGGCTGCCTCTGGGAGGGGATGGCAGTGTGGGGTCGCGGGCACCTCCAATCCAGACACCCCGGGCTGCCTCTGGGAGGGGTTGGCGGCGTGGGGTCGCGGGTGCATCCCAGCCGGACACCCCGGGCTGCCTCTGGGAGGGGATGGCAGTGTGGGGTCCTGGGCGCCTCCTATCCAGACACCCCGGGCTGCCTCTGGGAGGGGATGGCAGCGTGGGGGCGCGGATGCCTCCCATCCAGACACCCCGGGCTGCCTCTGGAAGGGGTTGGCGGCGTGGGAGCTCGGGCGCCTGCCATACAGACACCCCGGGCTGCCTCTGGGAGGGGATGGCAGTGTGGGGTCCTGGGCGCCTCCTATCCAGACACCCCGGGCTGCCTCTGGGAGGGGATGGCGGCGTGGGGGCGCGGATGCCTCCCATCCAGACACCCCGGGCTGCCTCTGGAAGGGGTTGGCGGCGTGGGAGCTCGGGCGCCTGCCATACAGACACCCCGGGCTGCCTCTGGGAGGGGATGGCAGTGTGGGGTCCTGGGAGCCTCCTATCCAGACACCCCGGGCTGCCTCTGGGAGGGGATGGCGGCGTGGGGTCCTGGGCACCTCCTATCCAGACACCCCGGGCTGCCTCTGGGAGGGGTTGGCGGCGTGGGGTCCTGGGCGCCTCCTATACAGACACCCCGGGCTGCCTCTGGGAGGGGTTGGCGGCGTGGCAGCTCGGGCGCCTGCCATACAGACACCCCGTGCGGCCTCTGGGAGCGATTGGCAGTGTGGGGTCGCGGATGCCTCCCAGCCAGACACCCCGGGCTGCCTCTGGGAGGGGATGGCGGTGTGGGTTCACGGGCGCCTCCCAGCTGGACACCCCGGGCTGCCTCTGGGAGGGGATGGCGGCGTGGGGTCCTGGGCGCCTCCTATCCAGACACCCCGGGCTGCCTCTGGGAGGGGATGGCGGTGTGGGGTCCTGGGCGCCTCCTATCCAGACACCCCGGGCTGCCTCTGGGAGGGGTTGGCGGCGTGGGGTCCTGGGCGCCTCCTATCCAGACACCCCGGGCTGCCTCTGGGAGGGGATGGCGGCTTGGGGTCCTGGGCGCCTCCTATCCAGACACCCCGGGCTGCCTCTGGGAGGGGATGGCAGTGTGGGGTCGCGGGCACCTCCAATCCAGACACCCCGGGCTGCCTCTGGGAGGGGTTGGCGGCGTGGGGTCGCGGGTGCATCCCAGCCGGACACCCCGGGCTGCCTCTGGAAGGGGTTGGCGGCGTGGGAGCTCGGGCGCCTGCCATACAGACACCCCGTGTGGCCTCTGGGAGCGGTTGGCAGTGTGGGGTCGCGGATGCCTCCCAGCCGGACACCCCGGGCTGCCTCTGGGAGGGGATGGCGGCGTGGGGTCCTGGGCGCCTCCTATCCAGACACCCCGGGCTGCCTCTGGGAGGGGTTGGCGGCGTGGGGTCACGGGGGCCTCCCAGCCGGACACCCCGGGCTGCCTCTGGGAGGGGATGGCAGTGTGGGGTCCTGGGCGCCTCCTATCCAGACACCCCGGGCTGCCTCTGGGAGGGGTTGGCGGCGTGGGGTCCTGGGCGCCTCCTATCCAGACACCCCGGGCTGCCTCTGGGAGGGGATGGCGGCGTGGGGGCGCGGATGCCTCCCATCCAGACACCCCGGGCTGCCTCTGGGAGGGGTTGGCGGCGTGGGGTCACGGGGGCCTCCCAGCCGGACACCCCGGGCTGCCTCTGGGAGGGGATGGCAGTGTGGGGTCCTGGGCGCCTCCTATCCAGACACCCCGGGCTGCCTCTGGGAGGGGTTGGCGGTGTGGGTTCACGGGCGCCTCCCAGCCGGACACCCCGGGCTGCCTCTGGGAGGGGTTGGCGGCGTGGGGTCCTGGGCGCCTCCTATCCAGACACCCCGGGCTGCCTCTGGGAGGGGTTGGCGGCGTGGGGTCCTGGGCGCCTCCTATCCAGACACCCCGGGCTGCCTCTGGGAGGGGTTGGCGGCGTGGCAGCTCGGGTGCCTGCCATACAGACACCCCGTGCGGCCTCTGGGAGCGATTGGCAGTGTGGGGTCGCGGATGCCTCCCAGCCGGACACCCCGGGCTGCCTCTGGGAGGGGATGGCGGCGTGGGGTCCTGGGCGCCTCCTATCCAGACACCCCGGGCTGCCTCTGGGAGGGGATGGCGGTGTGGGGGACAGACACCTCCCAGCCTGACACCGGGGGCTGCTTCTGGGAGGGGATGGTAGCATGGGGTCCCCAGCACCACCCAGCCCGGTCACGTCCCCCCCCCCCCCCCCCCGGGTGCCGATCGCCCCAGGCACCCCGGGGAGCGGCGGCATGGGCCCGGCCACGCCCCCCCGGGGTGCCGATCGCCCCAGGCACCCCGGGGAGTGGCGGCATGATCGCCCCAGGCACCCCGGGGAGTGGTGGCATGGGCCCGGCCACGCCCCCCGGGGTGCCGATCGCCCCAGGCACCCCGGGGAGCTGCTGCATGGGCCCGGCCACGCCCCCCCGGGGTGCCAATCGCCCCAGGCACCCCGGGGAGCGGCGGCATGGGCCCGGCCACGCCCCCCCCGGGGTGCTGATCGCCCCAGGCACCCCGGAGAGCGGCGGCATGTGCCCGGCCACGCCCTCCGGGGTGACGATCGCCCCAGGCACCCCGGGGAGTGGCGGCATGATCGCCCCAGGCACCCCGGGGAGAGGCGGCATGGGCCCGGCCACGCCCCCCGGGGTGCCGATCGCCCCAGGCACCCCGGGGAGCGGCGGCTTGGGCCCGGCCACGCCCTCCGGGGTGCCGATCGCCCCAGGCACCCCGGGGAGTGGCGGCATGATCGCCCCAGGCACCCCGGGGAGTGGCGGCATGGGCCCGGCCACGCCCCCCGGGGTGCCGATCGCCCCAGGCACCCCGGGGAGCGGCGCCATGGGCCCGGCCACGCCCCCCGGGGTGCCGATCGCCCCAGGCACCCCGGGGAGCGGCGCCATGGGCCCGGCCACGCCCCCCGGGGTGCCGATCGCCCCAGGCACCCCGGGGAGCGGCGCCATGGGCCCGGCCACGCCCCCCGGGGTGCCGATCGCCCCAGGCACCCCGGGGAGCGGCGCCATGGGCCCGGCCACGCCCCCCCCCCGGGTGCTGATCGCCCCAGGCACCCCGGGGAGCAGCGGCATGGGCGCGGCCACTGGGCACCGCCATCTTAATTTTATCAACGGTTGACAGGCCACCCGGAGTCCCGCCCTCAGCCTCCGCTGGCCCAATCGGGGGCATAGCGGAGGTGCGGTCAATTTGCATGTTTCTCTATTATAAGGTAAGATTAGTTTTTTAATGGAGTCTTTCGGGTTTCTTATGTACAATATCATGTCATCTGCAAATAAGGACAGCTTTAATTCTTCTTTTCTGATTTGGATGCCTTTTATTTCTTCTTATTGTCTAATTACAATAGCTAATACTTCCAGTATTATGTCAAACAGGAGTTTTGAGAGTGGGCATCCCTGTCTTGCTTCTGTTTTTCGGGGAAATGGTTTTAGTATATGCCCATTGAGTATGATGTTTGCTGTGGGTTTATCATATATAGCTTTTATTATGTTGAGGTATGAACCTTCTATTCACACCTTGTTGAGAGTTTTTATCAAGAAAAGGTGTTGGATTTTGTCAAATGCTTTTTCTGCATCTATTGATATGACTATGTGATTTTTATCTCTCAATTTGTTTATGTGATGTATCACGTTTATTGATTCGCAGATATTGTACCATCCTTGCATTTCTGGGATAAATCCTACTTGGTCATGGTGTATGATCTCTCTGATGTACTGCTGGATTCGATTTGCTAGAATTTTGTTGATGATTTTGGCATCTATGTTCATGAGGGATATTGGCCTATAATTCTCTTTCATTGTGTTGTCTTTATCTGGTTTTGGTATTAGGGTGATGCTGGCTTCATAGAAGGAGTTTGGAAGTGTTCCTTCCTCTAGAATTATTTGGAATAGTCTGAGGAGGATAGGTTTTAGTTCTTCCTTGAATGTTTGTTAAAACTCTCCTGTGAAGCCATCTGGCCCCAGGCTTTTGTTTGCTGGAAGCTTTTTGATGACTGCTTCAATTTCTTCCATAGTTATTGGCCTGTTGAGCTGTTTAGATTCTTCCTGATTGAGTTTTGGAAGGTTATATTTTTATAGGAATATGTCCATTTCCTCCAGGTTGTCCAGTTTGTTGGAATAGAGTTGTTCCTAGTATTTTGTAATGATCCTTTGTATTTCGGTGGGGTCTGTTGTTATTTCACCTCTTTCATTTCTGATTTTGTTCATTTGGGTCCTCTCTCTTTGCTTCTTGGTGAGCCTGGCTAGAGGTTCATCAATCTTGTTTATCCTTTAAAAGAACCAGCTCTTAGTTTTGTTCATCTTTTGTATTGTTTCTTTGGTCTCTATGTCGTTTATTGCCGCTCTGATCTTTATTATTTCCTTCCTTCTTCTTACACTGGGCTTTTTTTGTTGCTCTTTTTCTAACTCTTTGAGTTGTAGGGTTAGGTAATTTATTACCATTGTTTCTTGTTTTTTGCAGTAGGCTTGTAGAGCTATGAACTTCTTTCTCAAGACTGCTTTTGCTATGTCCCATAGATTTTGGATTGTTGTGTTTTCATTGTCATTTGTTGCCATGATATTTTTTATTTCTTCCTTGATCTCTCTGGTAACCCAGTCCTTGTTTAATAGCATGCTGTTTAGTCTCCATGTGTTTGATTTCTTTGGATTGTTTTTATTGTAGTTGATTTCCAGTTTTATGCCACTGTGATCTGAGAAGAAGCTTGATATGATCTCTATCTTCTTGAATTTGGAGAGACTCTGCCTATGTCCTAACATATGGTCTATCTTTTAAAATGACCCATGTGCACTTGAGAAGAATGTATATTCTGTGGCTTTGGCGTGTAATGTTCTTAAGATGGCGATTAATTCCATCTGGTCTAGTGAATCATTTAGGATTGATGCTTCTTTGCTGATTTTTTGTTTAGAGGATTTGTCCAATGGTGATAGTATTGCTGTAAATCTCTCCTTTGATATCTTCCCGAAGTTTTTTTTTTTAAATGTATTTGGGTGCTCCTGTATTGGGTGCGTATATGTTTACTATAGTTATTTCTTCTTGTTGGATTGCTCCCTTAACCCTTTGCACTCGCTTGCTTTTTTTCAATTCCTTTATTCTACTGCTAACCGTGTCGAGTCACACTAAACAATCTAGTGCAAATGGTTAATATTATGAAGTGGCCTTCATTATCTTTTGTTATGTCCTTCACTTTGAGATCTAATTTGTCAGGTATAAGTATTGCTAACCAGCTTTTTTTTTCATTTCCATTCGCCTGGAAAACATTTTTTCATCCCATTCACTCTCATTTTGTATGCGTCATTTTTTCTGAGGTGGGTTGCCTGTAGACAGCAGATATATGGGTTTTGCCCACTTATTTACTTGGGTCTTAATTGATTTTGATAATCTCTTTATATTTTTAGGATATTAACCTTTTGCTCTGATTTTATAGACTTACTAGAAACCCGGTGCACGAAATTCGTGCATGGCGGGGGGGTTGTCCCTCAGCCCAGCCTGTACCCTCTCCAATCTGGGACTCCTGGAGGGATGTCCGACTGCCCGTTTAGGCCCGATCCCACCAGGATCGGGCCTAAACGGGCAGTCGGACATCCCTCTCACAATCCAGGACTGCTGGCTCCCAACTGCTTGCCTGCTGGCCTTCCTGATTGCCCTTAACTGCTTCTGCCTGCCAGCCTGATCACCCCCTAACCACTCTGCTGCCAGCCTGGTTGATGCTTAACTGCTCCCCTGCCAGCCTGTTTGCCCCCAACTTCCCTCCTCTGCCAGCCTGGTCACCCCTAACTGCCCTCTCCTGCAGGGTTGATCACCTCCAACTGCCCTCCCTTGCAAGCCTGGTCCCTCTCAACTGCCCTCCCTTGCAGGCCTGGTCCCTCACAACTGCCCTCCCTTGCAGGCCGGGTGCCTCCCAACTGCCCTCCCTGCTGGCCATCTTGTGGTGGCCATCTTGTGCCCACATGGGGGCAGGATCTTTGACCACATGGGGGCAGCTATATTGTGTGTTGCAGTGATGAGCAATCTTTATATTACTCTTTTATTATATAGGATAGAGGCCTGGTGCACGGGTGGGGGCCAGCTTGTTTGCCCTGAAGGGTGTCCCTGATCAGGGTGAGGTTCCCTTGGGGCATGGGGCGGCCTGAGCGAGGGGCCTGTGGTGGTTTGCAGGCCGACCATGCCCCCTGGCAACCCAAGGGGAGGCCCTGGTATCTGGAATTTATTTTCCTTCTACAATTGAAACTTTGTAGCCTGGAGCGGAGCCAAGCCTGGGGCTCCGGCAGCTATTTCTGTGGCAGTTAATTCACCTTCTACAATTGAAACTTTGTAGCCTTAAGCGGGTGAGCCCGGCCAGGGTGTGCAGAAAGCTTTGCTTCCCCTGTTGCCGCCGGCAACCCTGGCCTGCTCTCTCAAGCTCCATTCTGCCGCCATTTGTTTGAATTTGTTTACCTTCTATAATTGAAACTTTGTAGCTTGAGTGGAGGCTTAGGCCTGCAACGCCTATGGAAAGCTTGGCTTACTCTGTTACCTGGGAAACCTTGCTCTCTGTGGCTGTAGCCATCTTGGATTGGGGTTAATTTGCATACTCGCCCTGATTGGCTGGTGAGCATGGCTTATGTAGCGGAGTGATGGTTAATTTGCATATTACCATTTTATTAGAGAGGATGCATTTGGATAAAAAAAGTAACAAAGCTCTAAATTGTAGTTTAATGCCAAACATTACCATTTCTTAGGAAAAGAACTTCTGGGAGTATAATACTAGTTAGAAACGTGTGGTGTGTTGGTATATAGCTTGTATATTTTTAGAAACCATAATATAATTTCAAAAAAAAGATATTTCTCACTGGAAAGCAGGTTGTGATACCAATATCTGAATTTACCTATGTTTAATTTATCATCGTTTCTCCACTTTTCTGTGTGAAAAGCACATTTGCTCACAATACTGTTTTCATGACTTTGCTTTTAGCTTAGCTACTTTTGTCAAATGAATATCACTAACTCATCCAAGCTTTTCAGGTATTTTTTAATATAGACCATGAGATTTATAATTACTCATACGTGTTTTCCCTCCATTCATTAAGATGATTATTATGAAGAATGTTTTTCCCCCAACAAAGCATTTTATAAATATTCTCAGAAAGTCATTTTCCATAATTATTTTATGATAAAGTACAATTATAATATCTTTGCTTATTAAAGTCACAATAATACTAGTATTCTCTTTGGAACAAACACCACAGCATCACTAGACCTATTGATAACCTTTCTGGACCTTAGATGAAATTATTGTCTCTACCCTGGCTGGTTTGGCTCAGTGGATAGAGCATTGGCCTGCAGACTGAAGGGTCCCAGGTTTGATTCTGGTTGGGGGCAAATGCTCAGGTTGCAGGCTTGATCCCCAGTGTGGGGGGGGGCATGCAGGAGGCAGCCCATTGGTGACTCTGTTGTAATTGATGTTTCTCTCCCTCTCCCTTCCTCTCTGAGATCAATAAAAATATATTTAAAAAATAAAATGAATATACTTTAAAAAATTCTTGTCTCTAGGGAGTAGGGAGGTAGATGTGGGAGATATCTAAATTTTTTCTCTAGTTGGGTATGTTCTTTTGCTTTGTAGTTCTCTGATGTGTAGTTATATCTCAAACTAGTGGCCCAGTGCATGAAATTCGTGCACATTAAATGGGGATTAATTAGAGGAAATATTTTAATATTGCTATTTGCCCTTTCTCTATAATAGAAGTGTTAGAGATAAAAGAAAATTAGTAAAATGTATATGAAAATCTTCTTCCTGTCAGAGTCTGGGGTGGGCCGTAGGACCCAGAGTTAAGTCCCCGCCCACCCGTGGCACCTCAAAATCGCACAAGACCCAGACCTGGCCGGCCCCACCCCCATCAAGCCCTGTAGGGCAGGGGGCACAGCCTCAGGTCCTCCATCAAGCCCCGCCAGGTAGGGAGCACAGCCTCTGGACCCCCGTCAAGCCCTGCCGGGCAGGGGGTGCTGCCTCAGGTCCCCCGGCCCAGCGCCAGGCAGGGGTGCAGCTTCAGGTCCCCCAGTGCACCCTCAGGTCCCCTGGCCCAGCGCTGGGGCAGGGGGAGCACCTTGGGGTCCCCCATCAAGCCCCACTAGGCAGAGGGTGTGGTCTGAGATCCCCCATCAAGCCCTGCCAAGCGGGGACACAACCTCAGGTCTCCTGGGCTGGTGCCGGGAGGGGGGCACAGCCTCATCTCCCCCAGCTCAGCACCCTGGTGGGGGGTGCACCTTGAGGTTCCCGTCAAACCCTGCCGGGCAAGGGGCACAGCCTGAGGTCCCCTGTCAAGCCCTGCTGGGTGGGGGGGCACAGCCTCAGGTCCCCTGGCACTGGGGTTGGGGGAGCAGCCTGAGGTCTCCCGGCCTGGGGTGGGGAGAGCAGCCTGAGGTCCCCCTGCCCAGCACTGGGGCAGGGGGGCACCTTGAGGTCCCCCGTCAAGCCCCGCAGGGTGGGGGGAACAGCCTGAGGTCTCCTGTCCCAGCACCGGGGCAGGGGGAGAAGGCTCAGTTCCCCTGCCCTGGCCCAGTGCCATGCAGCCTCAGGTCCTTGCTGATTGCTCCCTAAGGCTCATTATGGGAACTCAGCCTCCACTGTGGGTGCATCCATCTTGTGTTACGGAAACCCCGCCTCCAATGTGGGCGCTGCCATCTTTGTGACAGTGTGATGGTCATTTTGCATATTCCCTCTTTATTAGATGGGATTCTTACCTCTACCTTCCATCCCAATTGGAACATGAAGGGAACAGAGGGTTATGTAGCAAATATGACAAGTTCATGGGGCTACTTGGCAAGCCTGACAAACTCAGTGACAGAGAGTAACCATACAGGATGATCTGATCATAAATTCCTAACTGGTGAGTAATCATGTTCCAGGTCTATAGATTCCTTAATAAAAACTTAACCTTTGCCTTTAGTAAGCCCTGTCCATTGTTTTTGTGCACCTAAGGTAACATACCATTGGCATGTCCATTAACTGTCTTTTCTAGACCCCTTGGAGGCATAACCACCTTACCCCCCAAATTCCTCATTGTTACCTTGTTGCCCACATATGATCTCTATTTAATGGAAATGTTAAATGTTAACTATCCTGTACCTACCAATGTAAAACAAGCATGCATCTGTCCATTTTACTTTTTATCCAATCCTAGAGATTACCCCACTTTGCTTTCTTCCTCCTTAATCTACCACTGATGGATTTCATATAACCTTCCTTATATTTTTCCCCTATGATTCTAAACTGCAAAACTTTCATTCTCTAGAGCATTTTCTCAATCCTTTAAGATTTTACTTTCAAGTTGGTCCTCAGTTTTTGCCTCAAATATACTCTTATAAAATTTGTCTATAGGTTTGGATTTTTTTTTTTCGTTGACAGGAATATTGGTGGCTGTGGTTGCAATAGTGGTGGCTGAGTGTAAAAGAGGCTATTCAACCTGTGAGAGACAATCATAATGATTGATCTTGTCATTTTCGTGGGCTCTATATTATTTTAGTGCAGAATCTCAGGTTTTTCCTCATGATATCCCTCAAATCTTCTAAGGTTGTACTTTGCCCATATTAAGTTTTCAGTAAATGTCTGTGGGCTGCAAGAAAATTTTATTAATGTAAACCATTATGGAATGTAAGTAGTATGAATTTAAAAGTGAAGGGGAGCAGAATATAATCACTACAAAATGTGTCACTTTGGCATAAGGATTATTTTAGGCAGATTATTTTGAAGAAACAGCAGATTTAGGAAAATCTCTGAAAACTGAGTAGAAGTTACCCTTTTATTAGAGACATTTATAAGGGAACTCTCCTTTTGTAAGTGTGTCTCTCTCTCAGTGCCTGGAGGAGAAGGTTGACCAGTCTCTAGAAACTCTTATCAATGGAGAAGGCAATAACTTAAATCTACCTGGTACATAACAATTGTTTATAACTGAGCTTTGGCTGATAACCTCCCAGAACTGACTCAGTCCCCAACATCTTTTTTTGTCTTTAACTAGAAATGGTATTTAAAATGATAGCTTGGGCCATTTCCTAGAGTAACTCCATTTCCATGGTCTCTTGTATGTATGTGGGAGATACCCATGTTATTAAACTTCTGTTTATTTTTCTCCTTTTTTTTAAATCCTCACCCAAGGTTATATTTTTTCATTGATTTTTAGAGAGAGTGGAAGAGAGAGGGAAATACAGAGAGAAATATCGATGTGAGAGAAACAAATATACAAGTGTAGATAAGTTTTGCACTGTCTAGACAAAACTGGTTCATGGCCAAAGGAAATTAATTCAGATTCCTCCTACTCAGTGATATATAATTCAATAAAATTAAGAATCAGTGTAATTGTAGTTGGTATTAAATATAATGTTTTGAGTGGGTGGCTAATGGTTGTGAGTGACAGAGAAATCATTTAAACTTTAATATTTTTATTGATTTTAGAGAGAGAGGAAAGCAGAGAGATAGAGAGATTGAAATATCAATGAGAAAGAAACATTGATTGACTGCCTCCTGTAAGCCACTGGGGATCAATCTGGCAACCTCTTGGTTCATGGGTTGATGCTCAACCACTGAGCCACACTGGCCAGGCCATTTAAACTTTAAAGTAAGTAACTTTCCTGTATTAATATAAGGAAGTGTGTATGTTACTGCTCTGAAATTCAGAATTTTTTCCTAATAATTCAAGTATGGAGTTACACTATTTAAAAACATATTTTTATCTCTCTTAAAGTTCATTTTCCTTTCAAATAATTACTGAGTTGTGCTCGCAATAACATTGCATCAATTCTTATTATTTACAGATCCTAAGTACTGAGTAGATTGAAAGCAAATGGCCCCTGAATGTCCATGATAGATCTGACTCATTGGGAGTGAATCATAATCTTTGAGTTGTTTTTCCATTGTGAGAGCATGTAAGGATTAAGCTCCAGAATTTTCTGTGTATCCAAAGTTACATATTTATGAAGTGCTTGGGTTAGGTACCAACTGGAATCACAGAACCAGAATATCTTGAGATAAGACCTGTAACCTTAGTTGGGAATGAATGTAGAAGATAAAAGTTTTAAGAACACAGCTTTGGAATCATCACATCTTGACTGTCCAGTCTTGAGTGTATGCTTAACCTTATTGAGCATCAGTTATCTCTATTTGTAACACAGGGATAATAATACAATGTCATAGGGTCACTGTGAGGATAAATAGAGATGATATATGTAAAATCACTTGCATGGAGCATACATAGCACATAGTAAGGCTCTTATATACTGAATTATGTAAAGTGATGGTCTGTCCCTGAAAGACTTGGGAAAGGGCACAGGGGATAAGAAGTCAATGTGGATTAAAAAAAAAAAACAACAACAACAACACAAATCATATCTCCTGACTTGACAGAATTACTCTGGCCCTTTGGATATAAAAGTATTAACCTTAATCATTCTTTCTATTTTCCCTCCAGCTTTCAAAATTCCTGAATCTTGCCAGGCCTGTTGGAGGTAATCAAGCCACTTCATGGCAACCTCCTCATCTAAGCTTACTTGTCTCCTGGATGTCCCATGCTTTGTCTGGCTCACATCAGGAACTGAATTGGTCCTTATCTCTTAGGGAAGTATTTCAGGTTGTCCCTCTTTAAACCCTTCCCTATTTGCCATACATCTTTTCCTATCCCATACTCTCTGAATCTTGACACACTTGTGTTACAGAGAGCTGGGCCCAAGGTAACTGAGCTATGAGATAGGGTGACACATAGTCCAAATATCAGTACTTCAAAACTTTCTATAAAATGTGGATATATGGAAGCATATATTTCCTGTAAGTTTGGAGTTGCTCAAGGATTTAGGCAGATACAGAGAGCAAGCAGGAGGGAAGTTTATTAGAGGGAATGGGGGATGGCACCACAACTGGGGTAGGTTAGGACTCAGTCTCCACTGTCCTTGGGGTTGAATTTTATGCACAAAAAAATGCAAGGGGCAGAGGCTGGGGGACATAGTGTTGTAATCTGATTAGATGGAGTTCGTTGTCCTTCAGACCAATTAGAGCTGGCCGTTGAGGCTGTGGGCTGTAAGCAGCCATTGTTATCGTTGGCCTGCTGTCTCGCCCTCTGGTGTGGCTGCCTCCTGTTGTGCCAGATAGGGTGACTACTGGCTGTTCCACAAAATGAGGCTGGGGCCACTTTCTTGTTCAGGACTTTCTAGTCTGCCTGAGCCAAATGTCCTCCGCTGGCCTGTCATTTCCCAGTCATTGAAAATAGGTTTAACTTCCATCAATACTGAATTGACCTTGATAAGTGCCTTTCATCCTATATAATAAAGAGCTAATATGCAAATGGTCATCATGCCCTTGCACCCTTGCACCCTAGTGCCAGGGCCAGGGGACCTGAGGACGGGCCGGGGGACCTGAGGCCACGCCTCCTGTCCCAGAGCTGGGGCACCTGAGGCCGTGCCTTCCCACCCCTGTGCCGGGGCACCTGAGGCTGTGCCCTCCCACCCAGCGGGGCTGGACGGGGGACCTGAGGCTGAACACTCCGCTCAGAGGGGCTTGACAGGGGTGGGGCTAGGGGGGCTGGGTCTCGAGCAATTTCGAGGCACACGCGGGGGGCGGGGACTTGACTCTGGGTCCTGCTGCACACCCAGACTCTGACAGGATATTTTACTACTTTTCTTTCATCGCTGACACTTCTATTATAGAGAAAGGGCAAATAGCAATATTAAAATATTTCCTCTAATTAATCCCTTTTAATGTGCACCAATTTCGTGCACTGGGCCACTAGTTGTATTATAATGTTACAGAATTTACCAGGCGACTGAAAAATACACAGGGAATACTTGGAGACCCAGGAAAAACGCATTTATTTTAGTACAGTGACTCAGGAGGTCAGTTCTCCAAATCCTGTGTGAGTGAATATGGAGGAAGCTTTCCCTTTATACCCTTTGGTTTCTTTGTTTTCTATCTGTTTGCTAACTACCAGGCTTTTGTGGTGGGCTTCCATGGCCCCTCTTGTGTAAGTTAGAATGGGAAAGTTAGATTGTATCTAAATGCCTCGTCTGGGTGGTGCCAGTGACCTCCCCTCTAGCTAAGCTGTTACATTCTTTGTTTATGGCCTCTGTAAAATGGGAGTATTGTGGGAAACAAGTTCTGCAAGACAGGACAGGCATCAATGGAGTTAATTATCAACTAGCAAGGGTGTGCATTAGAAGGCAGGTTACTGGCACAGATTCAGATTGCTAGCCCTCCCAAAATGTCTTATATTCCCCATCAATAACTCGGTGCTATGAAAAGTCATTCACAAACAGTCCAATTACATAAAATCAAGGGAATAGTAAAGTAAATGATGGTACATCCACATAATGGACCACTATTCAGCTTTTAACCTTTTGCACTTGGATGTTGAGTGTGACTCGACACGGTTAGCATCGGTAGCAGCTCGTATGTTGAATTGTATTGAATGTATCAATAATTTGAAATATAAAAAAATCCAAATAAATAAGTTTGTATGAAAAGAAACTCCAGTTTTTTTATTCTACTGCTGTGCTTTGTAAAATCTGGGGTATTTAAAAAATTAAATCCCGAGTTGAATAAAGGAATCAAGAAAAAAGCAAGCGAGTGCAAAGGGTTAAAATGATGTTAACAAGGAATTTTTAATGACATGAGAATATACTAATGATATAATGCCTTGTGAATGAAAATTGGCTATAAAAACATTCCATATAATATGATATAAGCCATTTAAGAAAATATGATATATATGCATATTACTATATATATAAAATATTATAATTTACAACATTAGGAGCATGTATACCAAATATAAAATGTATTTATTTAAACATGCATATATACATATATGCATATATGTATACATTTTATAAAATGTAATAAAAATAAAAATGATATTAACAGTAATTATTTATAAGAGAAGAAATCACAAATGATTTATATTTTTTGTTTATATTTTTCTCTTCTTTTTTCCCCCTTAACATTCTGTAATATACAAGCAATGCTTTTCTAATCCATAGAAAATAAGCATTTTTTATTTCAAGCAGTTGTCATAACCAAAGGTAATTGTTTTTGAGCTGTGAAATCAATTAATCATTAGATAGTTGAAATCTGAATCTCTGCTTCTCATCTTGAGTGAAAATGGTTTCCCTAGACTGGTAAGGCCAAGTGGAGAAGTTTGTTTCTTCACACTGTGCTTTAAAAATATGCTAAGAGCTACACAAATATTGACTCCCTTTGCTATGAGCAAGATCCGGGTCTGTGAAGTAGGGTTTGCAATAAGCTGAGTAATGACTCCCCTCAAAGATATTATCCATGTCTTAATCTCGGAACCTGTGAGTATAACTTTATGTGGAAAAGAAAAAGACTTTGTAGATGTGATTATATTGAGATAGAGTCCTAAATGCAATCACATGTATCTTTATCAGTGGGAGATAGAGGGAGATTCGACACAAACAGAAGAGGAGAGTACAATGTGACCCAGGAAGCTTAGATTGGAATGATGTAAACACAAGCCAAGTGATGATGGCAGCCACAAAGATTCAGAAGCAGTAAGGAACAGATTCCCTGACCGAACCTCTGGAGGGAGTAGGGCCTGGCTAACACCTTGATTTTGGCCAAGTGAAACTGATTTCAGATTTCTGGCCTCCAGAGCTGTGAAAGAACAAAATTATGTTGTTTTAAGCCACTAGGTTTTTGTTAATTTATTGCAACATCCAGAGGAATCTTATACACGGTTATAGTGATATGCATAAAATATGGCTCCTAGCTATGAAGATTTTGAAGACTAAGGGGTAGAGTAAAAGGCATAAAAGGGGAAAATTATAATATGTGGTTTCAGTCCCATTTGGGTAGCACAGTGCTTATTTGGTGGCAGTAGTGGGTAGGGCACAATGGATAAGCTACTGGACTACGAGAAGATATGTGTTTTGTCTTTGTCATTACCATGCCACTAACTGTGTGACTTTGGCAACGTCTCTTCCTTGATTTGTGCCCCAACTTTCATATATATATGTGTGTGTGTGTGTGTGTGTGTGTGTGTGTGTGTGTATGTGTGTGTGTGTGTGTGTGTGTGTGTGTGTGTGTGTGTGTAATATAAAGTGCCAAAGTTTGGACTAGATTTCTAGGGATCTCTTGACAGTCTAAATTTCCTTAAATCAATGTTTTGACAACACTAGGAGAGTGAAAATTGAGAACCATTATATATATGGACTGGTAAATTGCAAGTATTTATAAGACAGAGATAAGTGTTCATAAAAATTCAAATTACGAATTCAAAATAAAACACAGAATGTATTGCTATGAAAATGGATATATGTGAATGTAATTTTATGTAAATATCTACACACTTATGCAGCATTCAAACACTCAGAAGACTTACAGACATTTATTGCATAGTATTGTTTTTTCCAAATTCTCTATTATTAAAATATTTATGTTAAATTAAAATAAACTCCTGGCCCATTTTTAAAGAATAGGATTTTAGACAATGAATTGGGATCCAAGGTGAAAAGATAAACGAGAGCAAATTTAGTTAGCACTGGGTGAAAAATGTTTTTTATTTTTCATGTTATGTCGCAGTGATGGAGCATAAGGTGCCAAAGCAAGAATGGTTTAATCAAACCAGCTTCAAAAAAAAAAAAAAAAAGAAAGAAAAAAAGAACAAAAAAATGAAACAAACAAAAAACTCTCTCTAAAGCCTTAAGAGAAAGTTAAGATTGTCCCCTAGGGTAGCAGGTGAGATGAAGCAACCTTTGCTCATGACAGCACTACAGATCATTGGCAGGACTGACTCAAGACGCAAAGGAGCAGGCAGGCAGATTGAAATTCAAGGGCTATTATCCAATTTCTCTTTCCTACTAATCTAAGTAGGAACCAAGCTCATACTGTTTTATTTTAAAAAAAATTTAATCGATTTCAGAGAGACAGAAGAGGGAAAGAGAGATAGAAACATCAATGATGAGAGAGAATTATTGATTGGCTGCCTCCTGCACACCCCACTTTGGGGATTGAGCCTGCAACTCAGGCATGTGCCCTGACCGGGAATCAAACCATGACCTCCTGGTTCATAGGTCAACACTCAATCACTGAGCCATACCAACTGGCCATACTTTGTTTTCTTCATGGCATTATAACCAGTCTTTCTCTTCCAGGCTGTAACCGCATATACACTTCATTTCTTTAATATGACCATTTCTCTTTTCTTTCCTTTGGATTCAAACTGGCCTCATCCAGCACACTGACTCACCTACTTCCTTCTACCTTGCAGAACCACTCCTTTAATAATTAAGTCCTCAGGACAATGAGGTTCTTATCAGCATCAAATAATCATAGAAAAAAACCCTAGCTGGTTTGGCTCAGTGGATAGAGCAGCAGACTGAAGGGTCTCAGGTTCAATTCTGGTCAAGGGCACATGCCTGGGTTGCGAGCTTGATCCCCAGTAGGGATGTGCAGGAGGCAGCAAGTCAATGATTCTCTCTCATCATTGATGTTTCTATCTCTCTTTCCCTCTCCCTTCCTCTCTGAAATTAATAAAGATATATTAAAAATAAATTATAGGAAGAAAGCTTTGGATCTGTTAACAGACATGGCATTTTGGTCAAACTAGAGATAACATCTAGGCCTCAGTTGTGCTTCAGCTCCAGGCCCAGAAAAGAGCAGGGGAAAAAAGCAGGGAAACCAGACAATGCAAAGCCATGACCAGATGCACTGATCAACTAACCTCTACCCTAGCACTGAATCAGTAGAGACCATGACCCTAACTCCCTTAATCATCACAACTAATTATTTTTCCATCCCCTGGAAGCCATCAGGGAGCCAAATCTTTGAGCATTAGTTCACCTGTGACTTCAGGTGTGGGCCACTATCCTATATAATAAAATTTCAGCAACCAAATGATGGACAACCAGAATGAGCACTCGACCAGTCGCTATGATGTGCACTGATTACCAAGGGGCAGACGCTCAACTCAGGAGCTGCCCCCTGGTGGTCAGTGCATTCCCACAGTGGGAGCACCACTCAGCTGACCAGGGTGGCGGAGCTCCCACAGCAGGAGCAGCTGCTCAAAGGGCAGGTCCACAGATGCTCGGCTGACAGGGATGAGTGGCTGTTCTCCCTGCGGACCAATCCCCGCAGACCAGCCCCCCACCAGTGCACTAATCCCATGCACTGGGCCTCTAGTCTAAAAATAAACCCTTACTTTCTTTGCTGCAAGCTCCTATTTTGTTTTATTTGGTTTTGATGCATGGAGGCAAATAGACCCATTTAGTCCAGTAACAGGACCACAGATAGTAGTGCATCCAATGGTGCATATTGGCACATGAAGCTGAACTCATTTGCAGAGGAATACATCTCCATCCCAAAGGATGTACTCCAAAAGGATCCACAGTTAGTCAGGTGAAGGGAGAATTGGATATTACGCAATGAGAGCTAGCAGGTAGAGATGACAATAAGAACAATGGGCCAGGTGAGAAACAGCTTGTTGTGAGGACAGAACTACACCTCGTTTGGTGTTGCTGAAAAATAATCTGTAGTGCAGAGACTGGTGAAAATTGAGTTTAGAGGGTCCAGCAAGGGCCAGATCACAGAGACTTTTGTATTTTTAGCTAAGAAACTTGGATTTGAGCCTGTTAGCCCATGGAAAATCTTCAAAAGTAATGCATACATTTGATTCAGATGAACAGAATATTGGAAGGATACACACAGAAAAGAAACTATTGTGCATTCCACATGTAAATAGTGCTAGACATTTTACAAAGCTCACTGTAAGAATTAGCATAATTGATAAGGGAAATATCAAGAAATTGTATAAATTAACTCAGTGTTAGAAAATGGCTCTGACTTATGGCAGTGAGTTGAAGGTAAATTTAAGGATTTCCTCTGGGTAAGTTATTTCTGCCAGCAGATATTGCAATTCAGAGTTAGAAGATAGATTTTATTTGTCTTAAAGAATCATGTCCTGAATTAAGGTGAAGTTCCCTAGTAGGACTTTTTAAAGTCTCCTTATCACGTTGCTTTTGGACTTATCTTCCCTTAATTCCATTTTGCACAATGTGATCTGATTTATCTTTCAAAGCACAATTGTTACAAAACCACCATTTACTCACATCCCCATTTATCCACTGCCTAAAAATACAATCTAGATTTTTTAGTCCTCAGCTCTCTGGTTCCAATCTAAGGTTCTCACATTAACTCTCATGATTCCTTTTGATATATTATATATTACATTCAAACTAAAGAACTATTTGCTTCTCCTGATAAATATCCTATGTAATTCTGATCATGGTTGTCCATAATGTCCTTGTCATCTGTGCACATTCACCTTCTGTCAACTCTTAGGGCTCCACTCAGGTGTTTGCTCTTTCATGATGCTTTGCCTGATCCTCAAGCTGGATGTCTTCTCTTCTTTCTCCACCCTCTTCATGGTATGTTGTCTCTACCTGTCTTATAACTTCTTGAATTTTCTACCTTGTGTTGTGCATCATTGTCCCTTAGCTAAGCTCATTGAGAGAGAAGAGAGAAATACATCTTATTAATCATTATAATTTCCATTTTTTATGTGGTTACCTCTGCCTGAAATTCTTCTCTTTCATCTGGAGGAGGCCTGCACACCTTTTAAGGCCTATTTCACTTCTTTTGTCTCTGATGTCTCTCTCAACTTTCTTTTACCTACCATGGAAGACTTTATCACCCACCCTTGGTGTCCGTATAGCATTTTGTTCATTCCATTATGGTCCTTAAAATGCAAGTATTAATTAAGTACTGGAGTACAGTTCATGTCAGTGTAACTCTATTTTTCCCTTTCAAGTCAAATTCTGACAATATTAAACAATGATATAGAATCTGTAAGCATGGACTCATTCTAGACATGCAAATGTACCACCATTGATATCTTTTGTGAAAGTATCATCAAATCCATGAGTGATGCCCAAGTCCAGGAGCATTAAGCCTTGGTCATTTGATGGTTCTTTCACATCTCTTTCTTTTGATTGACCATGTCGAAACTACATACCTAAGATCAAGCATTGCTGGAATTGGTCATCCTTCTTCCCTAATCATTGCTCCTCAATCTCATAACTATTCTCTGAAACACAAAGATTTCAAATACATATAGAGTATTTCCAATTCATTTTCACTTGAGTGATCAAAAAATTTTTAGGAGCAATTTATTTCTCAGAATCTCTACAAATGTAATTTACTTGAAAAAAAAAACACACATTGTTACAGTCTGACTTTAGCAATTTGAATAAAATTAGGATTGAACTAATTCCCATAGAGTATGTAGACTCATTATATCAAGAGGGATTTTTTAAAATTATCAATTTTGGAGAGTCAAGATCAAGGTATTCAGTGTACACTTTTATTCATGAGTAACTTTTAATGAACTATGTTTTATTATGGGTCTCTGGGTGCTACACTAACTATATTAAGATAACCAAACAGTCCAAATCAGTAGATTGTTTGTGAAATCCAAAGCTAAGGGATTGGCATATTTGTGAGAATTTTTTAATTCTTCAGGATGAATGGGAGTCACTATAAGAAAGTCAAATAATTTCTACTTTTGGTATAGCAGTCTGTAAGATGTTTTGCTTAAAAGACAAATTTTTTATAAAGAATTTATTATCCATCCTTATTTTTTTTTAGTTTCATATACATCCAATTATATGAGGTAAGAAGCATTTTTAATCTCTAAAAACTGTGGTGCATGACGGTGAGCCTGTTCAATGACCTCTGCCATACAGCACTGCACCAAGCTACTTAGGAATGAAAATTAATATTAAGCACATGAATTCAAGGGCATCTGTCCAAATTCTCAGGTGGATTTCCCCAGTGCCTTTAAAATCTAATAATAGTTCATACTGTACAATTGCTCATGGAGCTTTCCACTTCAGCTTATTAATCATCAGTGTCCTATGATTTTTCTTGCAGAGCTTATAACCTAATTCTAATAATGTTGGGAAATGTCATAGCAGCTAATGTTTAATCTTCAAGTACTTTTTAAATTTGAATCAGGTAAAGATTTGTTGTTTTGGAACTTCAAGCATAACCAGAAAGTTATATTTTTATATACAGCACTAATGTCAGCTAAAAGATTGAGACAGAGATTATAAGGATACTTGGAAATCATATTTTGTAGGGCTTTAATTTCATAGATGGGGAAACTGAGACCACAAAGGCAATACTGTTATTACAACCTATTCTTCTTCTCTTTAGATATCCTTATGTGTGGCATGCAGCTTTATTTAATGAAAAAGTATATGGATATAAATATATATTTGTCCATACTCTTCTACCTGATTTTTGAGGACTCTTTTATCTGTATTTTTTTCTGTTAAAAAATAAGTGCCCTCATGTGGTACTGGGCTAAGTATTAAATACAATGAATTAAATGGACAAGATTTCTGAGTTATTTTCCCCCTTGTTTTTAAATCACTTTTTAAGTCCTTCTCAATATTTTTTCTCATTTTTTTCTTTCACATATAATTTTTCTCCTAACAATTAGGATTAATTCTGTTTTAGAACATAATATGAAGTTAGGGGCAATCAGACAGGTAGGCGAGCAGTTAGGGGCCATCAGGCAGGCAGGCGAGTGGTTAGGGGCAATCAGGCAGGCCAGCAGAGTGTCTAAGGGTGATCAGGCAGGCAGGTGAATGGTTAAGGGCTATGAGGCTGGCAGGCAGAGTGGTTAGGGGCGATCAGGCAGGCAGGCGAGTGGTTAGGAGCCAGCGGTCCCGGATTGTGAAAGGGATGTCCGACTGCCAGTTTAGTCCCGATCCCGCAAGGATTCCTGTGGGATGGGGCCTAAATCAGCAGTCGGACATCCCCCCCCGAAGGGTTTTGGATTGCGAGAGAGTGCAGGCCAGGCTGAGGAACACCTCCCCCCCAACCCCGTGCACACATTTCATACACCAGGCCTCTAGTATACTTATAAAGATGAGGAACTAGCAAAGTCTTCTGTCTCACTCTTATAAAATATAAATCCATGGACAGGAAGGGAATCATGCATTTTAACTTTGTTTGATGAGTGCTTTTTTAAAGATATATTTTTATTGATTACAGAGTGGAAGGGAAAGGGAGAGAGAGAGAGATAGAAAAATGATAGGGAAAGAATCATTGATTGACTGCCTTCTGCACACCCCTACTGGGGATCGAGCCTGCAACCTAGGCATGTGCCCTTGACTGGAATTGAACTTAGGACCCTTTAGTTCACAGGCCAACACTCTATCCACTGAGCCAAACCAGGTAGGGCAATGAACTTTATTTTTTCTCTGATATCTATCAACTGTGTTTTGAAATATGATGTACTCTCACATGCATTTTAAGTTGATAGTTCAAATTTATCATTGTGAGTTTATATGGTTGTAAAGGGTATAAATTCTTAATATATTGCAAATATTTACAATAAAACTTATCATGCTTTTAAGTTGAATTCAATAGAATTTAAATAGCATTTTTATCGGAGCTCAATATGCAATAAAGAGGGGACCATGAATCATGTTTAAAGGAGCATTTGTTTAGTAAATGATATTAAGAAAATTAGCTCATTATATGGAGAAAATATAACTAATTTCCTATCCACGGACACATACAGTATAATGTGGAACTACAAATGTGAAAGGTAATTCTATAAAGTTAATAAAATTTATAGGTTATTTTTACTATCTAGGTTTAAAAAAGATATTTTCTATGAACTGAATGATTGTGTCCTCTCAAAATTTATATGTTGAAACCTAATCCTCAAAGTGATGGTATTTGGAAATGGGAGATGATTAGGTTACAAGGGCAGAGCCCTCATGATGGGATTAGTGACATTATAAGCGATCTCAGGGAACTATTGCTCTCTTTCTGCCCTGTGAGGATACAAAGAGAAGTCAGCCATCTGCAACCCAGAAGTTCCTCACTAGAACCTGACCATGCTGTCCCCTGATCTTAGACTTCCAACCTACATAACTGTGGGAAATAAATTTATGTTGTTTATAACCCAGCTGGGGTATCTTACCTTATAATAGACAAATATGCAAATTGACCGCACCTTCGCTACGCCCAAGCCACGCCCACCAACCACACCCACCAGGAAACCATTGCAGGGACGTTGGGGTGTGGTGGAGCCCAAGGCCGGGAAAGCCTCGGGGCAGAGGCTTTCCCAGCCTTGGGCACCAGCAGGGAGCCTGCACGGATCGAAGGCAACGACCAGGGGGTCGGCTCCTACGATCCGTAGCAGGGACGCTGGGTGCGGCCGAGCCCAAGGCCGGGAAAGCTGCCCGAGGCTTTTCCGGCCTTGGGCACCAGTGGGGAGCCTGCACCATCGCAGGAAACCACTGGGGGTCGGCTCCTGCGATCGGTAGCAGGGACGCTGGGTGCCGCCGAGCCCAAGGCCAGAAAAGCCTGGGGCGGAGGCTTTCCCAGCCTTGGGCACCAGTGGGGAGCCTGCAGGGATCGCAGGAAACCACTGGGGCTCGGCGCCTGCGATCCTTAGCAGGGATGTTGGGTGCGGCCGAGCCCAAGGCCACTGCCCAGGGCCAAGCCCCGACCCTGAAAAAGGCAGAAGGCGGTGGCCACAGCCAAGGCCTGGGTCCCCGGTGCCGGCAGAAAACTGGTGCAGGCAGCCAGGTGAATGAAGGTCTATTGCACGAATCTTCGTGCAAACGGGCTACTAGTTTTGCTATAACAGCCTGAACTAAGACTCTTTAAACAAAACTCCAAAAGCATCAAAGGCAAAGGAAAAATCTGATGAATTTAATTGTAGTAAAATTAAGAATTTTTTCTTTAACTAAAAGTACCATGGACAATATTACTGGAAAGGTGACAGAAAGAGTGAGGATACTAAAAAGTCTAAAATATATGACTATACAGATTATTGAAGGACAATCCCATGACAAGGTTCATTTGATCCATCCCCTTTGCCTTCTTTGGGCCTCTATTCCATGTAAGTATATCTTCTTTCTTTTTTGTACTTCCAATTTTTCTCTGCTTCTTTGTTATCACATATACTCAAGTATTTTCTTGCCTATGTAGGAAAGATTTCTTGCCCCATATGATACTCATCTATATCCCTTATTTTTCAAAAAGTATCAGGTTCTTGAAATAAATAGCTTGAGCACCTCAAAATAAGCTGGTCTTATTTTCTCAGCCTTTGTCCTTTTCTCCTCAAATCTCTGCAAATTTTTTTCTTTCCCCCACCAGTCTACCAAAATCACTCTCTGTAAGGTGAGCCTGTTAACTTGGTTGGTCAAAGTTTACCTCATGAAGCATGGTGTGTCACATCAGGTGCTATGATCATTACAGCTTTTATGACTTGCCCATGTACTAGGTGTACCTGCTAATAATGCGGGTTTTGTAATCAAAGAAAACATGATAATTACAAGAGAAACATCAAAAGTGCTTTATTCAAAGTAATGTCCATCACTAGCTACACATTTCCCCCATCTTTCAGGTAATTTGTGGATACTGTCCCAATAGGACTTTTCTTGTTTTATATATTTTTTAGTCATTTGTCTCCCAAATATGGGGTTTTCTGGTCCCCTTTGCTAGTTCTTAAAGAGCCCTATGTGCTGGGGCTTTGAGACCTCAACCAAAGGCCTGGCCTGGCACGAGCACTGATAACTTCATCTGGGGAAGGTTTATGGCCTCTTTAAAATGGGAGTAAACAGGTCTTGCAGGACCAGACAATTAAAGGGGCAGTGATTAGATTCAGATTGCTAGCCCCCCAAAATGTCTCTTTTCCCCATCATTCTTCTGCTTTGATCATCAAGCTGATTTTCAGCCTTAGGGATTCAATAGAAAACTTAAAGCTAGGGAGTAGGGTGTTTAGCAGCTTAAGTCTCCTTTTTTATTATTATTAGTTAAGGGATTGTGATGGTAGTCCAGAAATCTGGTCTGGAATAACATCTAGGGCTTACTAATTTTATCTATTAGCTGTTCTAAATGTGTGGGCTCTCTTAGAGAAAGGGAGAGGGAGTCTGCACAGGTTTCTTTATTTCTGGCTTCAGAGCAGTTGGAGTGGTGAGAAGCGTGTTTCAGAGTTCCATCTATTCCTTTCTTTAGTTGGCCCATCATCCTTGCTCTGCTCATGTCTGTCTTATTGCCTAATATATCCCCTCAAGGATCCTGGCTCTGAATTTTTTAGGGAAAATGGATATCGGTGGGGCTCCTCTGGCTACTTCCATGCTGAAGAGGGGTGGAGTTTTTTTTCAGAGCCAAGAGATCCTTACTGTCTGTCAGAGGGACAATGAGGCCTGGCACAGAAGGAGGTGGACTTGTGACTTGGCAGAGATAAACTGTAACAAATAGTCTGGTGGAAGGGAAAGAAAATATTTCAGTTTTAATAACCTCTATTAAAATAGAATTTTTCTCCTTAAAATTACCATTATGTTAATTGAAAGAGCTAAATTAAGACCAATTTATCGTGTTCAATATGGCCTGATTATTTGCAAAGACACAATAAGAATGGTAACTGACTACCTTTGTCGGAATTTCATGATTGAATCTTTTTTAAAAAATATATTTTATTGATTTTTTACAGAGAGGAAGGGAGAGGGACAGAGAGTCAGAAACATCGATCAGCTGTCTCCTGCACACCTCCTACTGGGGATGTGCCCACAGCCAAAGTACATGCCCTTGACTGGAATCGAACCTGGGACTTTTCAGTCCACAGGCTGATGCTCTATCCACTGAGCCAAACCAGTTATGGCACAGATAGCTCATGATTGAATCTTAATGTGCCCCATAGGGCCAGGAAGCCAAGCCATTCAGCTGCCCTCAGGCCTGCCTGCAGTATCTGCTGAGTTAGGTGAATTCCTCACCTGGAGCAACTCTACCTGGGCCCGTGCCCTAGGCTTCAAGGCCCATCTCAGCAGCCCTCCTACTCGTCCCAGCCTAGAGTGCATGGGGGTTCCGCAGGGATGCAGAGGCACCCTTATTACACCCCTTCTACTCTGACCAACTGCCAGTGATGGTAGGGCATGGGCCTGAAGCTTCAGCACCATCTATATTCAGGGCTAACAAGCAGGATACCAGGCCTTCTCGTGGCATTCTTATTGGCTTCAAGTCTTCAGAGTTCAGACAGGGCTCTTTAAAACATGATACTCCAGTCAAAGTTTTCGGTCAATAAAACCACTATTGGAAACCAGTCTTATTGAATTTATGCAAAGAAATGTTTTGCCAAATTTCGGAGGAATTATATAAGGAGAAAAATATACTGACCTGCTTTAAGATTTTTTGATTTTCCTTGCCAGTCCTTTCTATGGACTCTTTATAATAATACTAGAGGCCCAGTGCACGAAATTCATGCAAAGAGGGGGGTTGTCCCTCAGCCCAGCCTGTACCCTCTCCAATCTGGGACCCCTCGAGGGATGTCTGACTGCCTGTTTAGGCCCGATCCCACCGGGGACAACCCACCGGGATCGGGCCTAAACGGGCAGTCAGACATCCCTCTCACAATCCAAGACTGCTGGCTCCCAACTGCTTGCCTGCCTGCCTTCCTGATTGCCCCTAACCACTCTGCTGCCAGCCTGTTTGCCCCCAACTTCCCTCCTCTGCCGACCTGGTCACCCCTAACTGCCCTCTCCTGCAGGGTTGATCACCTCCAACTGCCCTCCCTTGCAAGCCTGGTCCCTCTCAACTGCCCTCTCTTGCAGGCTGGGTGCCTCCCAAGTGCCTTCTCCTGCTGGCAATCTTGTGATGGCCATATTGTGTCCACATGGGGGCAGGATCTTTGACCACATGGGGGCAGCTATATTGTGTGTTGCAGTGATGATCAATCTGCATATTACTGTTTTATTAGATAGGATAGAGGCCTGGTACAGGGGTGGGGGCCAACTGGTTTGCCCTGAAGGGTGTCCCTGATCAGGGTGGGGTTCCCTTGGGGCATGGGGCGGCCTGAGCGAGGGGCCTGTGGTGGTTTGCAGGCCGGCCACGCCCCCTGGCAACCCAAGCAGAGGCCCTGGTATCTGGAATTTATTCTCCTTCTACAATTGAAACTTTGTAGCCGGGAGCAGAGCCAAGCCTGGGGCTCCCTCTGCAGCCGGCAGCCATTTCTGTTGGGGTTATAATTGAAACTTTGTAGCCTTAAGCGGGTGAGCCCAGCCAGGGTGTGCAGAAAGCTTTGCTTCCCCTGTTGCTGGGGACAACCCTGGCCTGCTCTCTCAAGCTCCATTCTGCCGCCATTTCTGTTTGAATTTGTTTACCTTCTATAATTGAAACTTTGTAGCTTGAGTGGAGGCTTAGGCCTGGCAAGGGCAGTTGGAAAGCTTGGCTTCCTCTGTTACCTAGCAAACCTTGCTCTCTGTGGCTGTAGCCATCTTGGTTGGGTTAATTTGCATACTCGCTCTGATTGGATGGTGGGTGTGGCTTGTAGGCGTGGCTTGTGGGTGTGTTGGAGGTGTGGTCAGTTTGCATATTTGTCTATTATTAGGTAGTATTTTTAAACTGTATTATGATAAAACTAGAGGCCAGGTGCATGAAATTTGTGCATGGGGGGTGTCCCTCAGCCCGTCCTGTACCCTCTCCAATCTGGGACCCCTCAAAGGATGTCCTACTGCCGGTTTACAGGGATTGGGCCTAAACCAGCTGTCAGACATCCCTCTCACAATCCGGGACTGCTGGCTCCTAACTGCTCACCTGCCTAGATACCTGCTTGATTTCCCCTAACCACTCTGCCTGCTGACCTGCTCGCCCCAACTGCCCCCCGTGCCAGTGTGCTGGCCCCAACTGCCTCCCCTGCCAGCCTGCTTGCACCCACCTTTCCTCCCCACTGGCCTGCTCACCCCCAACTGCCCCCCTGCTGGCCTGCTCACTCCAAACTGTCCCCCCCGCTGTCCTGCTCACCCCCAACTGGGCCCCCTGCTGGTCTGCTTACCCCCAACGGCGCCGCTCCCCACCAGCCTGATTATCCACAACTGCTGACCCATCCTGGCCTGATCACCCACAACTGCCCTCCCCTCTTGGCCTCTAACTGCCTCTACCTCGGCCCTGCCACCATGGCTTTGTCCAGAAGAACGTCCGGAAGGTCTCCTGGAAGGTCTCCCAGTCTAATTAGCATATTACCCTTTTATTAGTATAGATAGAGGCCTGGTGCACAGGTGGGGGCCGGCTGGTTTGCCCTGAATGGTGTCGCGGATCAGGGTGGGGGTTCCTTTGGGGCACGGGGCGGCCTGGGCGAGGGGCCTGTGGTGGTTTGCAGGCCAGCCATGCCCCCATGGGGTGAGGGTCCCTGCTGGGGGGGAGTGGCCAGCCTGGGTGAGGGGCTGAGGGCTGTTTTCAGGCTGGCCACACCCCTTCCAGGTGGGGGTACCCACTGGGGTGCCTGGCCAGCCTGGGTGAGGAGCTGATGGCTGTTTGCAGGCTGGCCAACTCCCCCCAGTGGGAACCCTCACCCCATGAGAGTGTCCCCAGCCTAGGTGAGGAGCTGAGGGATGTTTTCAGGATGGCTATGCCCCACATCGATCCAGGCTCCCAGGCCCTCCTTTTTTTCTTTTTCTTTTTTTTAAGCGCCTCCATGAGCGGAGGCCAGGGCCACTGGAAGCAGGTATCTGGGATTTATTTATCTTCTATAATTGAAACTTTGTAGCCTTGAGCAGAGGCCAGGGCAGGCCAGGGCGGGAGGGAAGCTTGGCTTCCTCCATCGCCAGGGGCAACCCAAGCCTCCTGCTCACTCCAGCTCCATGGCTGCCACCATCTTTGTTGGGTTAATTTGCATACTCGCTCCTGATTGGCTGGTGGGTGTAACGGAGTGATGGCCAATTTGCATGTTTCTCTTTTATTAGTGTAGATAGTAACTGTCTTTAAATGACAAGAAGAATTTTTTTAAATATATTTTTTATTGATTTTTTACAGAGAGGAAGGGAGAGGGATAGAGAGCTAGAAACATCGATGACAGAGAAACATCGATCAGCTGCCTCCTGCACACCCCCCACGGGGGATGTGCCCGCAACCAAGATACATGCCCTTGACCAGAATCGAACCTGGGACCTTTCAGTTCACAGGCCGACGCTCTATCCACTGAGCCAAACCAGCTTTGGCGACAAGAAGAAATTTAAAATGTGTATATACTCAAATAGACAGTTACATCTGTCCCTATATTAGGGTTTCCCCTACTTGACTTGTCCTTAAACTATATATGATCTCTGTGGAGGCGGGGGGGGGGTTTGAAAAGCCCCCTCAGAACAGACTAAGGAAGTAGCTCCTCTATATGAGTTCTATTCCTTTACAGGGTCTTATATGTCACAGGATCTCTTTTGAGTACTGGTACTTACCACTTCCCTCTGCTCTAAATAGGCCTTCTCTACTTTCCCAAAGTTGAGGTTTGTGCTACCCCTGATATGGGCATGGTCACACAGGCCTGCAAGGCAGTGCACAGGCTGCCAACTGTCTCTCAATAAGAGAGCATTGGCTCCTAGTTTTCTTTCATAACTGAGACCAAAACCTGATGGGTATTTTCCCTTGCCTATTTGGGCACCTGCCCTTTTGGCAGCTAGGTACACTTTACTTCTTTTGTGGTTTAACCCTATATAACCCTCTTCCAGGACAGCTAATATATGGCTATAATAATTATTCTTAGTGTGGGAAACCGGACATTTGCCAGTTATTCCCAAAGACTACTAAAGCCTGTAGACCAACATAGGTCTATAGTAATTGGTGGCAGCTGCAATCAAATCTGTAAGAGAATTAAAGGTTAATACAATATTATTAACATAATGAAACATAACATTGACACCGTGGCCACCGCAGGCAGCCACATCCCTTGCCAATAAACATGACACATGGTAAAGCTATGCAAAACACCTCTGAGGGAGGGCAACTAAAATTCACTGTTGACCGTTTATGTAAAAGTAAACTGTCCTTGACTCTTTGGAGTCATGTCCATGGAGAAGGCACCAATTAAGTTTATCATGCAGTTTTCTGTATATCACAGTTATCTATTAAGTGCCATTGGCTCCTCTTCCATGGTCACATTGGACATCTGTAGGGCTGTATGCGGGCGGACCATCTCTTCTTCACTCTAGTCATAAACAGTCTGTCCAATCTCCCTAGAATGTATTCTGTCATGGGAGTTGTTCGCTGCACACAGGCAGCTTAACCCCTACACAACCAGGCTCACACCTCTGCCCAGCAACTGCAGTCTACAAGTTCAACATGCAGCCTCGGGTCCTCCTAACCCAACAGGGTCTCAGCCAGTCCCTCAGTCAGACTCCTCCTCCCTGGGAGAGTCTGAAAGTCCTGAGCTGCTCTTAGCTCTCTTGTTCAGGGAGAATGCCTTCCCTCTGCCCTCTCCAGTTAACCCTGTTTACCAGTTACAAGGCCTGTCTCTCACCACTGCTTGGCTCTTAGTGGCAAGCCAAACACAGCCGGGGCTGCAGAGAGAGACAGTTTGCACATAGCAAAGTGCTCCTGCAGTGGTGGCTTGGGCTTCAGGCCCTACTACACTGCCTGTCCTCCTTCCTGGCAGTGACTGCGTCCTCTCCTGCGGTCCCTTTTAAGAATGTGGCATCTAGCCCCCGCTAACCAGGTGTCTTGGCCCACCCCTTGTCTAAGAGGTTAACTCTCCCTACTTCTCCTGGAGAGTTCAAAGTCCTGAGCCCTCCAACTCAAAGGACTGTCTTCTCTCCCATTAACTCCTTGCTGTACCAGAAGCTGCTGCTGAAGTCTTAACCCTTTTAGCACAGTTGCAAATGGGAAACTTTACCAGCTTCATCCCCAGCCACTTTTACAGATCCCAGGGCCTGTTGCTTGTCTCCCTTTAACCAGCAAACCAAACGCTTAAGTCTTTCATTATGTGTTGTAAAACACTTATAACTCACTGGGCAGCAACTTGGGTGTGGAGTCACTGGCATCCCCGGCTTCTTGCTGCAGCTTCTGCTTCTCCAGGTGGCTACAGGCGGCTTGGGTGTGGATAGAAAATGACACTGATTGGATTTCTCCTATTAGTCTTCCTCAGTACCTTGATATAAGTTATTTACCCTTTGTTTAGGGAGGCAAATACAAATTATTTACTTTTCCTGGCTTACTGGCCTGTATTATTTAATTAATTTCCTTTTAATATTTCTCTTCTCCTTCCGATTACATACATAACCTTTATAAATTTTATATTTCTAAATTAACCTTTAAACCTTCTTTCTATGTCCTTTAAAAATGCATAACCATGCCTCAGACCTTCCAGTAAGTATTTTTACTTTAATATTCTTTCGTTTTGCTATATCTTCAATAACTTGTACTGGCTTTTTCTTTAAAATGTATTAGAATTCCTTATTCTTAGAAACCTCAATCCTTCAATGATTACCCAAAAGTAAACAGTCAGCATTTCTTAGATTAACATTTATGAACACAATTTAAATATATTTTTTGCTTTCAAGAAAATATACCTTTAACAAAGTACAAGAGACCTTCTGTGATAAAACTAAGAGCAGGTAAATTAAAATTTGTCTAGTAAAAACTGCTTCATTCTTCCTTATGTAATTTCAAGTATATTGTATCGGTCTAATTTAGTTCAAAAATATTGAGAGAAAGAGATTTTTCTGTTACCTCAGGGCTCTTGAGATGCCAAAAAAACTGTCTTTCAGTTAAATTCTTGAAATACTATATTCAGAAAAGTCGTTAAATATATTTAATTTAAAGATTATTAAAACTTAAACCAGTTGTAACATTAAAGATTTGGTCTTGACTATAGAATTAATTATTTTTTAGTCAAGCCAATAAAATATTATATCTTAAAGTTCCTTTGATGAACATTCCAACCAACTCAAGAACCACCCAGTAACCCCGCCCTGCCAGGCTCAGAGATAGAAACCTTTTTAATCTGGCTGGACAATGAGATTTTCTCTGTGTATTGGAAGGGTTAAAGAGAATAAAACGGGGCAGAGAAAGATTTATTGTGCTTTGTAGAAAGCTTGTGGCCTTGAGTCCAGTGTAGCTCAGATAAGATACCTGGAAAGAAACCAAAGATGGACTACACCCCCACACCAGCAGAGCAGTTTGCAGCCAACAAAAATCTATCTCTCCCTGCTCTCCCCGCCAACGCTCCCCCTTTCTGCATTAACCATTTATTCTGTCCTAGCAGGGGAAACAAGGCAAGTGGTCTGACATTCTGTATATCCAGGCATTTTACACTTAAGGACACATCCTTCTCTCTGTAACAGCTGCTCTCCCACCCAGATTTTTCCTTCTTTACTCTAAGCCCCCAGAGGATCTCAAATCTTCTGCCTCCTTTACCACTTTTGATGTCTCCGACCATCCTCCTGCCCCCCAGCATAGGGCTCCTCCATCTGAGAGCCTACCACCCTACCCAGCTAATCCCACTGCCACCACCCCATCTCACATCTGCTCCAAAGCAGTTTTAGGCTCTCCTCCCCCAGTCAGAGCAGATGCTGTCCCTAACAGAGACCCACTGTAAATCTATCAGGAAGGGCAGGCAGGTCACAGGTCTCAGGGCCACATGATTCTCTGCTTGCTAGAAGGGCTGAAAAAGGCAGCCTACATAGCAGTTAATTATGAAAAGTTAGCAGAAATCATCCAGAAAAGTCATAAAAATCTGGCAGTCTTTCTCTCTCATCTTACACAGGCTATGAGAAAATGTACTAATATTAACCCAATAAGCCTTAGCAGGGGAGAAAAGGGTAGTGGTCCAGCCTTTGTTTAAACTTCTCTGGGTTGCAACCTTTACAAATTTGATACCTTTAAATTAACCTTAGAATTAAAAAAAATTTAACCCAACATAACAAAATCATACATCAGGGAAGAGCAAATTGAAGTCTCTTACTGTACAAACATAGACAGAAATTTCATTAGCTAAATGGGCTAATTCCTTTCTTGATGGAGAGTAAGAATGACTTTGAGAAAAGAATTCTTAGCAGTAGCTTGGGACAGCTGCAGTCTGTCACAGCATTCAGCCTCACCATACACAATTAGGCTCCCCCCTAAAGTAGGGTTTGCCATATCTTTAAACAAATTAAACAACAGGAAAAGATAACAAACACTCTCATGTGTACAGCCAGACAGTATAAAGTAGCTTTCGCTTCACACAGGCTCTCACACTTACATTCATACACCAGACAGTCCGAGTTTTTTACTTCTACCAGATATTTACTCAGAGTTTAAACAGTCCACCTGATTCTTGATTAATTTGCCTGAGGAAGTCGTATGACTTCCGAGGAGGTGATCAAGCTCCCCCTTCCACTCACTCGGAGTGGGCCTGACTGATAGGGGCCCCTACCTTACCGATTCCGTCGACAGGTCCAGAAGTGTCCGTCCACTTTCTCCAGATGCTGGTTGGGTCCTAGGCTGATGTCTGAGAGCGCCCAGAGTCCCCTGGTTCAATTCTTCTAAATTAGCAGAGCGGCACCTCCTGGATGCCTATCCAGGGGACCAGAGAAAAATGTCTTTTATATCTTTTTCAGTCCTTTGCCTCCCAAATATGGGGTTTTCCAGTTCCCTTTGCAAGTTCTTAAAGAACCCTATGTGCTGGGGTTTTGAGACCTCAACCAAAGGCCTGGCCTGGTGCCAGCACTGATAACTTTGTCTGGGGAAGGTTTATGGCCTCTCTAAAATGGGTGTAAACAGGTCTTGTAGGACCAGATAATTAAAGGGGCAGTGACTAGATTCAGATTGCTAGCCCCAAAAAATGTCTCTTTTTCCCCATCAATACCTTCCTGATCCCACCAAACGTAGAGCATTGTCTTCTTTCCAAAGCGATTTGGCCTTGCAGTCGATATTGATGGTTGACCTGGATCAACCCATGATTTTGTGCATTTGGGATTCTCAAAATAAATCCATTTTTTATCACCAGGCACAATTCAATGCAAAAAAGACTTTCTTTCGTGCCACTGAAGCAACATTTTACTGATGACTTTTTGGTTTTCCATTTATCTTTCATTCAGTTGATGTGGCACCCATTTTCCTTCCTTTAAAATCTTTCCCATTGCTTGTAAATGATTGGAAATTGTTTGCTGAGCAACTTTTAATCTTTCTACAAGTTGTTTTTGAGTTTAACATGCATCTTCATCCAATAATGTTTATAACTGTTCATCTTCAAAATTTTTTGGTTGACCTGGACATTCTTTGCCTTTCACATCAAAATTATCACTTTTAAAGCATTTAAACCAGCGTTCACAAGTGTCTTGAGATGGAGCATGTTCACCGTACACTTCCCAAAGTATACAATAACTTTTTCTTCAAAATAAAGTTATGAATTAAAACTTCCCGCAAATGCTCTTTTTTTTTGGCACGAAATTCGACATTTTTAAATGTAAAAATATCTATGATGTTAACAGCTTCAGAAAATTTGACATATGAAGTTTTGAAGCTTGCTGTCAACACAACAAAATAGCATACATATCAAGTTGCATATATATCAACATATGTGTAACTCCATCTATTGAAAAAAATCCGCATTATTAGATGATACAGTGGGTAGGCTGATAGCATCTAAACATGGCATTTTTTAAAAATTCCTCTTACTTTGGTGCCGTAATTAAGCATGAAGTTTTCCATATGAAATGAAATAAGCCCCCTCACAAGGCAGAATAAAACAAACAAACAATGAGCAGGAATGACTCAGTGGTCGAGTGTTGACCTAGGAGCCAGGAGGTCATGGTTCATTTCCTGGTCAGGGCATATGCCTGGGTTGCGGGCTGGATCCCCAGTGTGGGGTGTGCAGGAGGCAGCCGATCAATGATTCTCTCATCATTGATGTTTCTATCTCTCTCTCCCTCTCCCTTCCTCTTTGAAATCAATAAAAAAATTTAAAATATAACCAATGAGTCTTATAGAGGAAAGATTCTAGTTTCCTATCTAAAATTATCAAGCATATAATGTTATCTCTCTGAATTTTGATTCCTTTCACAGCAAAATTTGGTCTACTTTACAGAGTTGTTGTTTGAATTAAATGACGGAATGTCTGTGAAAACATCTGGTTACTTTTATTTTTTATTTTATTGTATTTTTTTAAAAATATATTTTATTGATTTTTTACAGAGAGGAAGGGAGAGAGATAGAGAGCCAGAAACATTGACGAGGAAGAAACATCGGTCAGTTGCCTCCAGCACACCTCCCACTGGGGATGTGCCCGCAACCAAGGTACATGCCCTTGACCGGAATCGAACCTGGGATGTTTCAGTTCGCAGGCCGACACTCTATCCACTGAGCCAAACCGGTTTCGGCCATCTGGTTACTTTTAAAGTATGGCATATACTTATGCTTGGACTCCCAACCTGTATAGCTTAAAGCACTGCCCATCAACAGTTTGAGCAGTTACCTAAACTTGCATGATGAACTCTGACAATGACCTATTAGAAGACTTTGCATGATGAACCAAGGGGCCTCCTAAGCAAAACACATAGAAATGGAAGTTAGAAACAGGTGTAACAGATGGGGAACTCTGGTGGAAGACTGCCATGTCCATCAGGATAGAATAGTAGGGCCTGTCAGAGGCAGGAATGCTCAGTGAGCATGGCAATAGTTAAGAGCAAATGCTGCTGTTGTACATAGCTGCCTGGACTTATTCATGAGAAACTATAGGATCCCCTTTGAGAATTCCCAGAAATATTTGAAAATATGGGGATCTGAACCAGAGGCTGAGGTCCTTCTGAAGTGAGTGTGTAGGGGAAGAGGATAAGAAATTTGGATTGGTGCTGTCAATCCAACTCATCTGATCCCAACAATCTGTTGAGTCCTAGAGAAAACTGAGTTACAGGTGTAAACTACTATTTTATTATCAATCAGTCCATTTATATTTCTTCAGATCTATTTTTTATTTACTTGCACAAACACAGGGAGCATCATTCACATCATGATCTATGTGAATGACACTCCTTTGAATTATGCAGTCCTCGAGGTAGCCTATTCTCATTAAATGATTGGATTGTTCTCTATTCCCTTGTTGCTACCTCGGCATTTCTTCCTTCAGGACAAGTACCATAATCATGAATATTTTAATGTAAAATTCAGGCATCTCCTCCAAAGAGGAATATCTTGGGAGAAGTATATTTAAAATTATGCAATAAACATTAAGCCCAACATAGCCACATTTATACCTAGAATGAAATCCAAATCCCTAATGTTTAGATTATCAATAAATGACAATTACACTACCTGGCCTCTTTTTCTTCAGAGCTTTATCATGAGGGCAAATTCAGAAGGAAGTTTATGGTGATATTTTAAGGCCATCTGGAATCCTCACACTTTATCCAAGTAAATTGAGTGAACATGATGCAATCACTTCTTTTTTAATATTTTTATTTATCCGTATTAATGACACCACTATTAACTACACTTGGAAAATTTAATTGAATGCAATTCCCTGCTTATGAACATTATGCTGTCTTCCCTCTAATGCATACTATAACTAAATAATTGGTAAGACAAAATATTTGGGATTGCAAGCTAAAAAAAATTCAAATGAATCTAGGGTATTTTCAAAAAGCAGGCCAGTCTTACACTGAAATTAAGCAGCCTACATATAGGGGTACAGAAATTGAGCTTATAAATTATTATTCTAGCTATATTGTGAAGTCATAAGGCAGGCTGCTTTCTGCCAACTAAAATGAAAAAAAAAATAATCCTTCACTGCACAGTGACTTTTTAAAAATAAATCTCTTTTTTAAAATATATTTTGTACTGATTTCAAAGAGGAAGGAAGAGGGATAGAGAGATAGAAACATCAATGATGAGAGAGAATCATTGATCAGCTGTTTCCTGCACACCTCCTTCTGGGGATCAAGCCAGAAACCCAGGCATGTGCTTGACTGGGAATCGAACCATGAACTCCTGGTTCAGAGGTCAATGCTCAACCACTGAGCCACAATGGCTGTGCTGCACAGTGATTCTTGATGAATTTCTCAGTTAATTGTGTTACAGTTTAAAAATAAATTTCTTTTGTTGCAGCAGTCTCTGAGAAATTGTACATCTGCCTAGACTTGCATGTAACCAAACTTGACAAGAAATTGTTAAAAATGAATTTACATGTAAATTTTGAACTTTAAATAAATATTTCAAAAAGCCTTATGGATTTATTTGTGAGGGTGCATTTAATAGCAGAGACATTTGAATTATATGTTGGAATGGTTCTGAAAAATATATAACTCCCTTCAATAGCTAATTACCTAAGAATTACTAAAGAAAATTTAAGTGCTATCTTTTCATCTATGGTAAATAGTCACTTACTATGTGCAGCATTCCACTGCCAAATCTTTATAGAATAACATTTTTAGAAATACATGAGTGCATAGTTAGCTAATTTTCATTAATAAAACATGAACCAAGTGGAAATTTTACCACACAAAATAGAACGTTTTTTCCTGTTTTGCATATCTTCTTAAAGAATATCATTATTCTTAATTTAATATTTCAGAACCTACACAGAATATGTGATGGTAATATTAAAACAGCAGATCATTTATTGCTAATTACCAGTTGGTATCTTTACTGAGTTTCTGAGTACTTAAGTCTGTCACTCTAATCCTATAATATATTGCAGCAAATTTAGAATTGAGCATTAGGGGGCATTCTGTGCTCAATGTAACACATATGTTCAGTTTCTGCTACTTCCCTTGTCTTGAAAAATTTGCTTTATGCAAATGAACAAATATCTGCTTTTTCATTCAGTACTTTCCATGTTTTAGTACCTCTTCTGTAATTTACTAGCTAAATGACAAGTTTTCTGAGACACAGTTTTTAATTCTGTAAAATAGGACTGGTAATAGCTGCCTAACAGAGAAATTTTAGATACTGTCTCAGAACTATTCTGAAGTTAATAAATGCCTATACCCCATTTTCTCCTGGTAGGAAGCATGCCTCTGATTTATCTCCATAGAAAAGAAATAGTAGGTGGCCAGGCCATTACTGAATTTCTCCAGAGCAAAAAGAAGACATGTGGCCGATGGCGCATGTCCTAGGAAGATTCCCCCAGACAAAGGAGGTAGAGGCAACTAGAAAAGGCTGCAGCCCATTTTTTAAATAGTCCATTGGGAGAATGCTGAGGTTCTAGAGAGGGGCAGTTCATTGCTTTGGTAATTTTTAATGCCAGATATTCTCTGGTATAAACTTTTAGTGTGTTCTGCGAACCTGTATAAGAGTGTTGATGTTTTGTGTCTTTTTGTTTAATTTGTTTAAAGAGTAGGAAAGTCCCGCTTTGGGGAAGCCCAGTTATGTGTGGTGAGGTTGAAAGCATGAGAGAGATTGCAGGAACGTCCTAGCAGCTGCCAAGAATTCTTAATCTTGGGGGCTCTTCTTGTTCTCCCTCTTAGGGTTCAGTCACTAGAAACAGCTAGTGAGATTTCTGTCTGTGTGTTTACAATGTAATTTTGGCTTTTCTATCTTTTTGGGTTGCTCTTCCATTGTTTATGAATATAGGGACAAAGATTACATGGGAAAGTAGGGATTACAGGCATGGAGAAGTGAGCTAGTAGTATACAGGCTGGGTTGGACAACAAGGTTAATGCTTCCATGATAATGTACAATTCTTGAATAAGAATGGGCCGCATTCCAAGGTTGACTCTCAGGTCCCAGGGTCATATAACTCCCAGCCAGGTTAGTAAGTCCTTTCTTTGAACTAAAAGGACAATCATGGTTAACAGCATAATTAATTTTTCCCATAACCATAACTAGTCCCCAATGTTCTATTTTTCCCCATAACACTGGGAGGAACAAATCTGTAGAAGTACCCTCTAGCAGTGAAGGGGGGGGGGGGCACTCCTGTTTTATAAAGGAAAATAAAATAGTACTTTCACATTAAAGCCATTGAAGGCTGCTGAGTTATCCCTGTTACAAAATTGGTCAAGAAAATGCTTTAGGTAATAAATGGCTTTAAAAATATCAAAGTTGTTAAGATATAATAAATAAATATAACTAAAATGAAGAAATTATGATAAAGCTTTTTAGTAATAATTATACATATGTTCACAACTGTAGAACAAGTGGCCCAGGGAAGACTGAGCCAGGAGGGCCAGAAACAGAAGCCACAACAAAATTAGGCCAATAACAAACCTTAACAGGTTATCACTTAAAAAAAATATGGAAAAAAATTTTTTATAGCCATTCTTTATTGTTGTTTTTTTTTTAAATTTATATATTTTATTGATTTTTTACAGAGAGGAAGGAAGAGGAATAGAGTGTTAGAAACATCGATGAGAGAGAAACATCGATTAGCTGCCTCTTGCACACCCCCTACTGGGGATGTGCCCGCAACCAAGATACATGCCCTTGACCGGAATCGAACCCGGGACCCTTGAGTCCGCAGGCCGACGCTCTATCCACTGAGCCAAACCGGTTTTGGCAAAATATGGAAATTTTGAATCCAAGCAGCTAGAGGTCTGGGAACAGGCTGCAGGCGCCTGCTCCCTTTCTCCTTGCCCTTTCCTCCAGCCTCATAGGCCTATACATAATTTTCCAAAGTCTTTGATAAGTTAAAGGCTTTGGAGCATTTCTGGTTTAAATAATAAACATCTAAATATTTTGAAATAACAGGATACTGAAACATTAATTAATTTGAGTTTCCCTCTTAGGGAAAATATAGAGAATGGATATGAATCTATTAATGAATAAGTTTTATATTTTATTTGAAACATATCCTTAAAAATGTGAAAGTATTACTAATCTGAGAAATGCTAAGTATTGAACTTGCCACCAAAAACATTTGAGGCTTCTAAGAGTTAAAAGTTCAAACTAAGTTGGGAAAAATTATATGATTGTGATAATAGAATGCATGAAGTATGGAAATTCATTTTTGAGGAAAATAATTATTGCATTTTCTCTGGAAAAATTAGTAGTTCAAAATATATTATAGTCTTTATGTGTATGTGTGTCTGTGTACTATGTGTGGTAAAATTTCAACCTAGGATATAATTTTTATTGGTCTGAAAAAAAGGGGGATTAATTCTATAGTCCAAAACAAATTTTTAATATTAAAACTGGTTTAAGCTTAATTGATGTCTTTTAGAATAATTACAAAGAGTGTGAGATATGATCTTTGGGTTGTGTATATTTGACAGTCTTTCCATATTAAATTTCAAGACTTTAACAGAGAGATAGCTTTGGGACATTCCAAGGGCCCTGGAATGACTCAAGGATTTATTCTCTCTTTTTAAAAGAAATATTTTTGAACTAAATTAGGCCTATTTAATATACTTGACATTACATGGAAAGCTTTGTCACATAAAAATTAATAACTATGTTCTATTTATATACATGTATTTTGTTAAAATGAATGTTATAGGAATTTCAGTCTGCTTCAGAAAGAAACTTGCAAAGATTCAAAGCCAAGTTCAAACAGGGAACTTTCAGGGGGGTAGCATGTGTCCAGTCAGGGGCACCAGGCAAGCCAAGAGTGATGATTCCCTGTGGGGACGTGTGCCAAGTGATACTATGGGTATTTGCATTTCACATATTGGGAGTTTATGAATTATTTTCAATGCTCAATACACTTCTTGCAATAAGTCATGTGCCTCATTTTAAAGTGTTACATATTATTTATTCTTTATATGCTGAAATTATAATTAAATCTAAAAGTATACACATTTTATATTATTCCCTATGTCATTTTACAGGAATTATTATTTACCAAGAAATTGTTGTCTTAGACTGTTATATTTTATATAAAAGCAAAGTTTTTTTTATCAAATCTATAACCATGCCACTTTTAAATTTTGTCTTTCATTGACAGCCATTGCTGTACTCTGATGCATTTGTAGGTATATTATATCTTTAGAAAAATCCATGAAAAGGGCTCTGACTTACTCTAAGTTGCAGGCTTCTAAGCAGGTCATATCTTTGAACTGGATGAAGATTTATAGAACTTCAAGGAATAACTGAATTAAAAGAGAAAACCTAGTGACAAATAATTAGGATAAGCAAAAATAACTATGGGATTAAATGAACTAATAATTATTCTTATGACTCTGTTTAAAATATTGTTGACTTTTGAATCTTTTGTTTCCCAAATATAAGGAAAAGTAAAAAGCAGACATTCTGCATTGTAGGAACTAACAAATTAGTAACATTCATTTCACAGTACTCACAGGAGACAAAAAATGCAAAGACTATAACATCCCGGAGATTTTTGTCCATTGGGAAATACATTAATGAAAGACTCTCTCCAACAGTGTTAAAGGGACTTTACCGTATCTAGTACCTAACCACGAATGGACATTTGCCCCTGTCTCTCACACTCGCCTTCATCTCAAGGATGAGAAGCCACCGACTACGGAGGAGGTAGACAGCCATCCCAAGACATCAACAAGACCTGTATACTCACAAATTGATGCTGCTCAAACCTTGTTCTTATATCACTTAATTATTATTGACTGCATGTATATAAAAATAATTTTTACACTGCCATTATCCTCCTTATGGTTTCCTAGTGGAAACAATATCTGTCTCCCCATACCCCTTTCCCTATTAGACATGAAAGATTTCCCACCTACTAGACAGTGATATTCTGATTATCATATATGGTAATGAAGTTAATGTTTTTTTGTGTTTTTTTTTTTTTTGGTCACACACTGGTGGTCTGCTACTATCAATATAAGCTTTGGTACATTTTTTAGGCTATATCTATTATAAAGGACCTACCTTGGACAAACCTCTCCAAGAACACTTCCTTAATAATTCCCCTGGTAGAATAATATATAGATCTAATCTAGGTGAGTATTTTAGATGAATATTGTCTAAATATAGGAATGGATAAAATTAACTGCCCAGAAGAAAAATTGGAACTTCTGGATAATAGCAGATACTTGTTTCCCTTCAGATCCTTCCTTATTTAATAATAGACATTTTCTGTTCCTAATCAATGTTACTGGTTTATTATTGTTACTTTTATTCCTGGTATGTAAATGTTATACTAGATGCAGAAAAACAAAACTTGACAAACAGCAAAAAGACTCAGATCATGGTGGCTCAAAAATTAGAAATGATCCAGAATACTTTTTAACAAGGACATATAGGATCTGACTGCCTCCCATTTACCTGCCCTTTTTGAATAATAATAATTCAACCTTAAATGGCATCTAAGGTTATGGTCTTGCCCCATCCCCAGTGATCCATCTGTTCAGCAAGACATGACACTGAGACATCCTAGGAATGAGCCTTCCTAGCACCATGGGACTCCATTATCCAACCAAAAGCTTGGTCATCAATGCATCCTTTGGATTGATTTATGACCAAAAGGAGGATGTGTGGACAAAAGGGGCCACATGCTAACCTGACAAGCTCAGGGAAGGCCTGCATGGAGGTCTTGCAAACTCAGAGACCTAAAGTAACCACAAAGGATGGTTTGAAATTAAACTTTAACTAAAAACAGTTATGGTGGATAGTTACATCCTAGGCCAGTATCTTCACTGACAAGGTCAACCTTTACCTTAACTGAGCCTATAGGTCTTTTTGCATCTATAATAACATACCCTTTGAAATGTCTGGGTAACTTGTAACTTCCCTTTTTTTGGACCCCTTGGGGCACAACCTAATGTGTCTGGGCGCCACGATAGATACCATAAATTCCTTCATTGTTATGTTAATTGTTCCTGTACCCACCTAAGTATGTGTCTATCATTTTACTTTTTATCCAGTCCCAGGGGTTTACCCTGCTTTGCTTTATCCCACCTCCTTAATCTATCACCAATGGATTTCATGTAACCCACCTACATCCCTTTTCCTTTGATTGCAATGTATAAATACAAATGTAACCTGCCATTCTCCAGAGCATTATCTCAATTCATTGAGGTTCTGCTTCCCAACATATGTCAACAGTTTGGCTCAAATAAACTCACAAAAATTCTTCACAGGTTTCAATGATTTTTTACATCAACAAATCATATATGAGCATTTATTACAGTAATAACAGCAGTATGGGAGAGCAGCAGGTCATCCACACAAATCTGCTCTGCAGCCCACCATAAGCCAACTGTTTATATTGGGTAGAAGGAGGAAGATTACATGGGGAAGTAGGCAAAAGGGTATGCCAAATGGGCAGTTTACAGGTAATATGAGCTGTGGATTTGCAGAGGCCTGAGGGTATGCAAAGGGCTGGGGGTCATCAAAGGGCTGGGGGCTCAGTTTTATGCAACAAGGTTGTTAATCTTTCCATGACAATAAGCAGCTTCGGGATGTAGAGTATGGGCCACATTTCCAGGTGAACCCCCAGGTCCCACATGCAACTCCCAGGCAAGTTAGAGTGTGCCTTCTTTAATCAGAACAAAACAATCATGGAAAACAGAGCATGATTAATATTTCTTAATTATAGCTGGTCCCCAATATTCTCTTTCTGCTGCTGTCATCAGGAGCCACATAGATCCTCATTCCTGACCTGGCCATCTCACATGGACATACGGAGGGTTACGTGAGAATACTAGTATACTGTGCTGTAAACATAATGAATTATTGGTATTGTTCTGCTTCATAATATATTTTATGAACTGTTTCTTTGCAGCTTCAAAGATGTTTTATTCTTTTTTCTTTTAACAAAATTGTTACAAAAACCTATTAAAAGAAAATGTCAAATTGTTCCTTCACTCATCTGAGAACAGTGACCTTCAAACATAAACCTGTTATCAACCTCTTCCCTCCTTTCTTACTATGCCAGGTGTCAACTGTAGAGTGATTTACATAATGCCTTTTATGTAAGCCAATGTCATGGATTCGTCCATTTCTTGTGAAGAGTGAATTTCATGTTATCCTTAGACTCAAAGCAATATAATTCTGAATCCAAGTCACAAGAATAAGTAATGTTGAGAAAGAGAAAAGAGAAAGAACATGCAAGATTTCATTGTTTTAACTTATCAAGACTCTATGTCTTTGTGAAGAATACAGTATTTTTAAAAATCTATACAAATGGTATTGAGTTATGGTTTCAGATGTTTTCACGTAGTGTTGTTTTCAAAATCCACCCAGGTGGCTAAGAGGAAATCTACTTTATTGTTTCTCCAGCTGCAGAGTATTCCATAGTACATATCCACATTTGTTTATCCACTCTCTTGGTGATGAACAGTACCACATACAACTCTGTGATGAACAACCTTATACAAAGCCTCTTATGGTTCTGTGACCTGAGTTTCTGTGGAGTAATATTTCAGGAGTGGTGTTTGTTGGATCATACAGTATGTATAGACTTACTTTCATTTAGTAACCTCTCTGAAATGGCTGTAGTGGACTACTCATCAATGTACATAAGGGTATGTGGTACCTGCCAACATTTGGTATCAGATTTTCACATTTTTGACAATAACATGGAGGGCAAATATTAGTTCATTGTTTAATTTTCATTTCTTTGATTTACTAGTACAATATATTCAATTTTCCATTTCATATTTTTGTCCATTTTTACTATCCTCTGATTTTGCTTTTGCTATTAATTTGAGTATTATGCATAGATTACATGTTAATTTCTTATAGTTTGACAATGAACATTTCATCTCCCAAGCTGTCACCTATTTGTTAACTTTGTGTATCTTTTGATGAACAAAAATCCTTGTTTTGGGCCATTTTATCAAACAAATGCATAATTATAAAATATTTAAAACACACTATAAAAGCCTGTAGACATTTGATTGGCATTATTACATTGAAACTAATATCAATTTGGGAAAATGTGTTATTGTTCTTTCTGATAGTGAATTTCCTTGTGTAGAAAACATACTATCCCTTTCATTTACTTAGGTCTTCTTTTGTGTGTGGTTAAGAATATTTTACTATGTTTTCCATGAAAATCTGGTGCATATATTATTAGTGTAGAAACCTGTATACAAGGCCTATTAGCCACTTCTCTCACCCCCTTGTCTGCATTATTGTCACCGGATTGCTCTCTTTTCTGGCCCTCAAGCACATCAAACACACTTTTATCTCAGGATATTTGTCTTTGCTGTCCCCTCTTCCTAAAATGTCCTTCCTCCAGACAACTGCATAGATCATGCCCTCCTCTTTTTCAGGGTTCTGATCAAACATTAAGAATACATGTGGGGAGGCTTGAGCAGAAACCCTTTTGTCTTGCCTCCATTCTTCTGCGTCCCTTGTCTGTCTCTCATTCTCTTAGGTGCGCCGCCTCGTTACCCTTGTTAGAAGACCCCGCTGGCCGGGGCATTTCTGGCGCCCAACGTGGGGCCTGAGGGTCGGCTCTCCGGGGAACATCTGCACATTGGTCCGGCCGGACACCCTCTTGAGTCTCCGCGAAACTCGCCGTGAGTGAAGACTCGTCCCTTGATCGCCGCGGAGCTGCCTGTCCGTGAGTATGATCGCAGTTGAGTTTTGCAGATGATCTTTTCAGACAAAGATTTAAGAGTGAATTCCTTGCGAGAACGAATTTTTATGCCCCTTGACGGATTTCCTACACTTTGAGCTTCTCGTTTCAACCCCCAGTCCGCTAATAAGCACTCGTCTCGCCGATCCGGGAAGGGTTAAAGTTACCGCGATCTGGCTGAACTCTGAATCACCCTGAGGAGTATTTTGTTTCTGGTCGGTTCCTCGTCACGTCTCCCACAAACCCTGAGCTCGCTTTGTCTTAGTGGTTGCTAACCAGGCATGGGGCTTATACATCCCGACCTATGATACGCGAGCAGGGGCCCTTGGGCGAACGGAGATCGTTGACGAGACAACTGTCCTAGACACTACAGAAACTCAGGGCTGACCTGGTACGGGGTTTATACGTCCCAGAGGCTTACGCGGAGGGGGTGAATCGAGGAGCTCCCCCATACCTCTCTCAATTCTCACGAGGTATTCCTCGATGGGCCCAAGGAGTCCCTCAGGATGCGAGGAGTAAGGGTAAAAAGAAAGGACCTTAGGCATTTCTTCTCTTTTATTCATGAAACATGTCCCTGGTTTCCACTAGAGGGCACCATCGATTCAAAGCGATGGAAAAGAGTGGGCGACGCCCTTCAGGATTATTATGAGACTTTTGGCCCAGAGAAAATCCCTATATCCGCTTTCTCTTACTGGAACCTTATACATGATATTCTTAAAGTTCATCCTCTAGATCCGGATATAAAAGATATAATAAAAACAGGAGAGACAGTCTTAAAAGACAGCTCCCGCCCGTCCTCAGCTTGCCCGTCAGTCGCGGTAGATATACCAGATGATCCACCTCAAAAGAGTTTTAAAGAAAAAACCAAAAAACCCCATCCTACCCCCAGTACCGAAGTCCCCGGTATCTATCCCTCACTTAAAGATTTAAATAATACACCCTTCGATGATAAACTCTCCCCGAAAGATCAGGAAACCCTTGATGAACAAGCTGCCCATTATCACGACGGTGAGAATCCCTGGGGTCTCACTGCTCCTGCTCTTCAAGAGCCTCCTAATAAAACTTACAACCCCCCACCATACAACCCCCCCCCCCACCTTTTACTATCCTCCTCCTTTCTGTGCTACAGCTCCAAATCCACCCTTTAATTTCGACCCCATCAGACAAGCTAAGGTCTCTCTTACCCAAGACATATCCTCTTTAAAAGAAATCCTCCAACAAAAACGTGAACACCTCCAGCTTATTAAAGAAGTCCAAGCCCTCGAGGCAGAACTTACCACCCTCTCTACTAATCCAAACCCTTCCAAAACCATCCCAAAAAACCCGAAATCAAAAACCACCCTCCACGCATTTCCCGTCACCCGCAGTCAGGGTTCCCGCCCTACAGTCGTTGAGGAAGAAGATAACTTACCAGAAGAAAGCTCTGAGTCTCAAAAGCAAAATCCAGACTCAGACAATGAAGCTTCAGACACTGAAGACCCCAACCCTAGCCAGAGTGACACATCTGAACAAAAATACCGCCGCCTTAACCTGAAACATCTTAAAGATCTTAAAGCCGCGGTCAGTAACTATGGCCCTACGGCCCCATTTACCATCACCCTTCTCGAAAGCTTAAGTGACAAATAGCTCACACCTAATGACTGGCTATCCCTAGCTCGAGCCACGCTCTCAGGAGGTGATTATGTCCTTTGGGGTACAGACTTTGTTGAAAACTGCCGAGAAACAGCCCAACGCAATAATGAAAGTAAAAACTCCCGCTCGTGGACCAGAGACAAACTTCTTGGCCGACCCCCCTATGAAACCAATGAAGTCCAGGCCAAATTTCCCCCTGGTTTACTAGCCCAAATCCAAGTCGCAGGTCTTAAAGCTTGGCGCCGTCTCCCCCCTAAGGATTCTGCCACTACCTCGCTAACCAAAATTCGCCAAGGAGCTGATGAGCCTTACAGTGATTTTATCAGCCGCCTCACTGATGCCGCTGAGAGATTAGTGGGGGAAGGTGAGACGGAAAGTGCCTTCGTAAAGCATCTCGCTTATGAGAATGCTAATCCTGTCAAGAGACAATAAGACCTCATCAGTGTGGCAATCTCTCTGATTATATTAAACTTTGCTCTGGTATAGGTACCTCCCACGCTATTGGATTAGCTATAGGAGCGGCCCTAAAAAGTTTTACCCAAGAAAAGCAACCAAATACACAACAAAAAACCTGCTTTAATTGCAAACAGCCAGGACCCTTCATAAAGGATTGCCCCAGTGGCAAACAACCACGGACTCCTCCAAAGACCGTTTGCCCACGATGCCGACGCGGTCTCCACTGGGCTAATGAATGTCACTCAAAAACAAATATCGAGGGTAAAACCCTTCCACCACGGCAGGGAAACTCCTCGAGGGGCCAGCCCCCGGCCCCCGAACCAGGCACCGAACCAAGGGGCCATCAGGTTCGTCCCGCAACAGATTCTTCCCGCCCAGGCATCAGCTCCCTCTGCCGCGCCACCCCAGGAAGCGCAGGACTGGACCTCTGTTCCGCCTCCGATACAATATTAATACCAGATCAAGGCATTCAACTTATTTCCACTGAGGCTTTTGGACCCTTACCTCCAGAAACATTTGGTTTGATCTTAGGGCGTGGTAGTTCCTCCTTGGCCGGCCTTCAGGTTACCCCAGGGGTCGTTGACAATGATTACACAGGGCAGATCACCATTCTGGCTTCAGCGCCCTCAGGGCCCATATCCATTTCCAAAGGACAAAGAATAGCTCAGCTTATCTTACTTCCCCTAAACTCCACCAATAAAAGTAATATTCAACAACCTAGGTTGGATTCTGCCTTCGGTTCCTCTGATATCTATTGGGTTCAACAAATCACCACTGAGAGACCACTACTCACCCTCAAATTAGACGGAAAAATTTTTAAAGGCTTAGTAGATACAGGGGCAGACGCCACGGTAATATCGACCCGATACTGGCCCCCCAGTTGGCCCTGCGAAGTCTCTGTAACACATCTTAAAGGCATTGGCCAATCTACCAACCCAAAACAGAGCGCAAAAATCCTAACCTGGAAAGATACTGAGGGTAACTCAGGGCAAGTCCAACCTTATATTGTCCCAGGACTAACTGTTAACCTATGGGGATGAGACATTCTATCTCAATTAAAGCTCATTATGTGTAGCCCCAATGAAATTATTACCCAACAAATGCTTAACCAAGGCTTTTTACCAGGACAAGGACTAGGAAAAAATAATCAAGGCATCAAACAACCACTTTCAATAACACCCAGAAATGACCGATTAGGATTAGGAAACCAAAATTTTCCATGACGGTCATTGACTTTCCTGCACCCCACGCAGATAAGATCAAATGGAAATTTGATTCCCCTGTGTGGGTAGATCAATGGCCATTAACTAACGAGAAACTTACAGCCGCCTCAAAGTTAGTACAGGAACAATTGGCCGCTGGGCATCTAGAACCTACAACCTCTCCATGGAATACTCAGCCTGTCCCCTTGCCCAGCCTTGATTACATCGCTGGCCGTAGTAAACGGGCTGTCCAATTTATTCCCTTACTCGTCGGTCTAGGAATCTCTGGAGCCGTAGCTTCTGGCACAGCAGGTCTAGGGGTGGCAATACACTCCTTCACAAAACTCTCCAATCAATTAATTGATGAAGTCCAAGCTCTTTCAGGGACCATTAATGATCTTCAGGAACAAATCGATTCATTAGCAGAAGTTGTGTTACAAAATAGAAGAGGATTAGATTTACTCAAGGCAGAGCAGGGAGGGATATGTTTGGCTCTACAGGAACAATGCTGCTTCTACGCTAACAAGTCTGGCATCGTCCGAGACAAGATCAAGAAGCTACAAGAAGACCTCGTCAAGAGACGAAAAGAGCTATTTGAAAACCCGCTCTGGAGTGGACTTAATGGACTCCTCCCCTACCTCCTCCCCATCCTTGGTCCCCTTGTTGGCTTTCTTCTTATTCTTACATTTGGCCCTTGGGCATTTAGAAAAATAACCGACCTTGTAAAACAGCAAATAGATTCAGCTTTAGCAAAACCCATCCAGGTTCACTATCAACACCTAGAAATGGCCGATAGGTGGGACTCGGTTTACCAAGAGCGCGAAAACCTCCAGACCCAGACTCACTCCTTCCCTACGGGGACAGCATCTTAACCAGAGGGATGCTTACCTACGCTCTACTTAGAGCCAGAGGTATGGGTATCGAACCGGGTGCAGAGCAAAGCATTGCAAGGGAAGGTCCAAACATTTTTTTCAACCTCCTCTGGATTTCCCTGAGAGTACACCTGGTTTGCATAGAGGTTGACATCGATAAAAATAATGGCTCTACCTCTCCTCCCCAAAAGATGTCAAGAGCCACATACAGTGGGCGTGAAAAGCCCACGGGAGGAACCAGGTCAATGTCTGCCCGGTCGGTTAATGCCCACTCCTGCTTCTTAAACAGAAAGGGAGGAGATGTCAAGAGCCAAGAGTTGGTCGAAGGATTAACTCTGATCTTACTTCAGTAAGTTACTGAAAGAGAAACTCACAGAAACTAGGTCCCAACCACAGGCCCACTTCCTCTTGCCTGAGGACAAAGCATTCCTTCTGTAGCCGCCCTTCAACCACCACATACCCTATCTATAGTCACCACCTTTACCTAATATACCTTAGCCAATCACATAAGCCCACATAGCCCGTCCAGCCCCCACCCCTACTAGGAACCACATATAAGGAACGCTGTAAAAAATAAAATTGGAGGCTTGAGCAGAAAAAAAAAAAAAAAAGAATACATGTGGCCTTCCCTAACCACTCAATTTAAAATAGTCCCATCCCAGCATCTGCTCTCTCCCTTTTCTTCCTTTAATTTTATTTTCATGATACTAATTACTCATCTACATCTATTCACAATTTGTTTTCTCCTCAAAATTATTGTTTGTGAAATAGATATAAAAATCTCTGGAAATTTTCAAACATGATTTGTTGGATAAAGCCAATGCTAGCAGTAAGTGGAGACAGAGGAATTAAAAAATACAGTCCGCAAATCAAGTGGCTTCTAAATCACTGCTCCCAACCCTAGGGGTTTGGCTCAGTGGATAGAGCCTTCAGACTGAAGTGTCCCAGGTTAGATTCTGGTCAAGGGCACATGCCCAAGTTTTGGGCTCCATCCCCAGTAGGGGGCATGTATGAGTTAGCCAATCAATGATTCTCTGTCATCATTGATAATTCTCTCTCTCTCTCTCTCTCCTTTCATCTCTGAAATCAATAATATACAGTATATCCTATATAATAAAAGGCTAATATGCAAATTGTCCCCTCAGGAGTTCGACTGACTGGGAGTTCAACCATTCACTAGGATGTGAGCTGACCACCAGGGGGCAGCACAGAACAAAGGAAGGCCCCGGCCAGCAGCCAGAAGGCCCTGATCTGCCCTGATCGCCGGCCAGGCCTAGGGACCTTACCCGTGCATGAATTTCATGCACCGGGCCTCTAGCACAGTGATTGTCAACCTTTCTAATGCTGCAACCCTTTAATGAAATTCCTCATGTTGTGGTGACCCCCAACCATAAAATTATTTTCGTTGCTACTTCATAACTGTAATTTTGCTACTGTTATGAATCATAATGTAAATATCTGTGTTTTCTGATGGTCTTAGGCTCTACAGCAGTGGTTCTCCTGGATTGTGAGAAGGTTCTCCGCTGAAGGGTCCCCAAATGGGAAAAGCCTGCTCTGTCTCTAATGGGAAAAATGAACAAATCCTCCTGAGTTTCTTTGTCTCTGGGTTTATAAATGCTGCAGCTCTTTGTCTGAATATGACTCTTTCTAATTGGACCCTTCCTTAATTTATGACCTTTGTGCTTTCCTAATTGGTCATTCTTCTGCAGAGTATCAGTTTCAAAGTTCAAAGCCCACAAGGTGCCCCCCTTTATCTCTCCACCTTATCTTGCAACATTCCTCTATCCTCTGTGAATATATGCCTTCCTCTTGTAACATTTCCCTATCCTCCATGAACATAAGATAAGCATTCTGGCGTCTTAAAGCTATCTTCTTCCCTTTACATGTGCATTCCTCTCCCATGGACCCCCTTTCCCTAAAACTGCCTGTCCTGTCTCTAAAATTCCTTTCACCACTATCTAGTGCTCACTTGTTCTTTCTCCTCTAATATATACTTGGCGGTATCAATATAACGCCCCCACACACAATTTTTACCCTTATTTTGTGTTATTTAAATGGTTAAAATTGATTTGTGTATATAGGAAATGAATTGCTGTTTGCCTTAGTCAATTAAGTTATAGTCATGGTGGAAGGAGGAGGCATGAGAGGAAAATGTAATATGCCATCTCTTTTGTCACTCTGAAACATCTTATTTTTCAAATGTAGTTATGAAAAGCATAGTTTTAAATCTGCAACATATGGCACACATTAGGGATAACACATATTTGATGGTTAAAACTGTGCATTTTATTATTCCATTGTTATTTCTATTTTATTATTTATTGTCTGTAGTTAGCAACATGTTATCATCTTATCTCTAGGCAATTGTTCTTGATTTAAGGAGATGAGGTTGTTTTTTTGCCATATTCATACATCTTTGGAAGAGCTATTTTATATTCATTCAATCTTGACATCTAGATCACAATATGTATAATGTAGTGTAATGTCATTAGAAGCTCTAGAAATAAATGGTTTCTAAGAATATGAAAATATAAACCAAATAAAAGATAAACAGGCAAGAGACCATACTAGTGACAGATTTCAATGACATATTAGCTTTATCATACCTTTTCCCATATTTCATGTTGTAAAAAGATGGGTTACAATTTCTCAAGTTCTTGTTTTTCACTGCAATAGGCATAGCAAACAATACATTTAATCACGGTTAATGTCTCCTTTTAGATTAGATTGTTTTCTACCTAATTCATCATGTTATCTTGCACATTACTGCTTTCTATTCACTTCAGACTGCAGATGGAGAAAGTGTGAATTCTGTAGTATCCTCTGATAAATATTAATAGCCAAACAACTTCTGAGCAGATTCACCTTAGGTTATTTAGAGCTATATTCATTTTTTTAAAACTACACAGTATTTATTGATTTCAGAGAGAGGAAGGGAGAGGGAGAGAGAGATAGAAACATCAAAGATGAGAGAGAATCATTGATTGGCTGCCTTCTGCATGACCCACACTGGGGATTGAGCCTGCAACCTGGGCGTGTGCGCTGACTGAGAATTGAACCATGACCTCCTGGTTCATGGGTTGACGCTCAACCATTGAGCCACACCAGCCAGGCTGAGTTTTATTCATTATTAAAAATGACCTTGTTAATATGATAGTAACAGCAAATTATATTTTGATTGTATTACAGTCTGACTAATTAAAACCAAAAACATATCTGACCTCAGCATGATTTAATGTTCTCCTGCTATTTCGCTGGACTCATGACCATTTTCTATAATGCAATTTTATGCATTGGGGGAAAAAAGTCATTTTTTTCTTGTGGGTATATATGTTCCAAGGTAAAATGATTGACTTTATATTTTAGAAAAACTGAAATAAAATGTATAAGCAAAGTTAAATTAAATATAACTATACAACAAAGCCAAAATGCTTTCTTAAGCAAAAGGATACCCTTTTTCATTTTCAGTGACCATGATAGTTTTTCAGAGGTATAATCAAATGTGTGTGTGTATATGTGTGTGTGTGTGACTGTTTAAGGATTAAGGATTAGAGCCTGGTTTTGCTACTAGTTAGTTGTATGGCCTGTGGGCAAGTCACTTTACTGTTATAATCCTCTTTTTGTCCTCTGAAATGTAAGAAATTTAGCTTTCCTAATCATTAAAACTGTTCCCATTTGTGCATTTTATTTGGGAATTTAAACTGGACTGGAACAGAAAAACAAATAAGACATAGCTATGGCACACAATAAGTTCCAAAAATATTTGTTGAATGAAATAGAAATAAATGTTAAAAATGGAGTGGTCAGTCTAAGCATTCTGTTCAGAACAGATTTACCATCGGATGCTTCTAGGTAGAGCAAGTAGTGTTAACTCACTACTGATGACCAAGTCCTCATGATTATCTACTCTCTGACTTGGCTTACACAGACTTTAGTCAGGCTCTGTCCTCCCCAATAGGCCCCTGAAATTTGACTCACCCAAAGTTTAAGCAAGCACCAAGGTGCCAAATCTGCCATTACCCCCTTAACAGCTCATTCTCAGAATCAAGAAATGGTTGACTGAGGAGAGAAAAATTTTCTGTTGAAGCAACCTGATTTTACCAAACTACTCACTCCCAACATTTGCCCCAATCCCCCATGAAATTCCTGCTAACACAGCTTACTACTCCTTATATAAGAACTAGAGACCCAATGCACGAAATTAAAGCAAGAGTAGGCCTTCCTTCCCCTGGCTGCTGGCACGGGCTTCCCTCTGGCACCTAGGACCCAGGCTTCCCTTGCAGAGGGAGGCCCCGCCCACCCACCACAGCCCGCAGGTCCTTGGCCTGGGCGTCCCACTTTGGGGCGATCATGGAGCCCCACGATTGATCATCCCATCGGCTGGTGGCCTCCCTCTGCAGGGTGATCATGGGGCAATGGCTGGGCCCCCAACCAATCACATCGCATCCTCCTTGACTGGCCTGGCGCCAGTGGGTGTCATAGCATGGTCCTGGATGGTCGTCAGGATGGTTGTTCCGGTGTTCAGCTGTCTGGTCGATTTGCATGTTATGCTTTTATTATATAGGAAAGCCTTTTTCTGTTTGATTTGGAGACTCTTGCAGATCCTGAGGTTGGAGTGTCCTCCCTGTTTTAAAAGTCCTTTGAATAAAATTTCTCTTAAGTCCAGCTTTGTTTTTATTTGACACTGGGCTGGCAGACTGATCTTCAGTTATACTTTACCAGATCTGTACAATCAAGCATAAAGATGAATCTATGTAGGTTCTCTTCCTTTAGTATTTGAATTTATTGTAGCGTCTATCCACTTCACTCAAACTCTGCTTAGAATATTTTGTCTTCCTTGTGGTCAAATACAGAATTGAGTCTATACCATATTTTCTCTTCAGTATCTCTGAAACTTTGACACTTCTGAAATATTCTTCTCTCACAATCATTTAACTTTTTTTTTCAGGATCTGTTTGCTCATTCTTTCTCCCTCACCTGCTTCTTATAATTTGAATTATATGTATCTAAGGGCTTTGTCTTAAACTTCTTTTTTAACCCTTATCTTTTTTTAGTTACTCCCATGGCTTAAGGATGCTTGCAATAACTTATTTCCCATCCCCAAGCAGTATATTTATTTTTATTTTTCCATTTGTCTGAAATTTTTAAAGGTACATATTCTTCTTCTTCTTTTCTTTTTGTTAATCCTCACCTGAGGATATTTTTTCCATTGAGAGAAAGTGGAAGGGAGGGAAGAGGGGGTAGAGAGAGAAAAATATTGATGTAAGAGGGACACAACCATGGGCTGCCTCCTACATGTACCCTGACTGGGGCCAGGGAGTGAACCCACAACCTGGGCATTTGCCCTTGACTGGAATGTAACCCTAACCCTTTGGTTGGCAGGCTGACACTCTAACCACTGAGCAACACCAGCCAGGGCCGAATAGTCATATTCTCAACTGCAGATAAAAAACATGTGTGTTTTTTTTTTGTTGTTGTTGTTGTTTTGTTTTGTTTTTAATGAGAGGGAAAAGCTATTGCAAAGAAAGTGTGAAAGTGTATGTGAGAGAAATGTGACAGGAAAAACATGGGAGAGAATGAGTGCTAGTAAAGAAACATAATACCAGGAATAAGAAAATATAATATAATCTGTGATGCTGTAAAAAAGGGTGAGTTTAAATAAGACTGTGAGAAAAGAGAAATATATAAATACGAGAAAGGGAAAAGAGAACATGTGAAAATGAAAGAATATAAGTTTAATGGGGAAGGGATGAGACCATAATGAAACTGAGAATGAAAAATGTGAAACAAATTAAGAAAAATATAGAAAATATGCTGAAAATGTGAGATTAACCACGAGAATAATGTAAAACAAAATACAAGAACATTTATGAGGAATAAGGAGGAAATGTGGAGAAGATGAAAAAACCAAGAGGCTTTGGTATAATGAGAAAACAATAGTGCGAGATAAAAGAATGGGAGCAGGAATGAGAAACTAGAATGGAAGAGAAATGGAGCAAAAATAAAAGAATGAGACACTTGAGGAGATGAGAGATGAAAAACAAGAACGAGAAAATAGACATGAAAACATTTTTTTTGGAATTTCCCACGTGGGAGAATAGGAGGTAAGAAGGGTAAATCAAGGCGGGTTTCCGAAAGAGCACATGCGCATGTGCAGGTGCACACTGGTGCATGTGCGAGCAGGCTAGTGTGTGCAGGCTAGTGTGTGCATGCATAAACAGGCCCAGGTGGTGGGCAGAGCACACGTGTATATCCATAGCTGCTGCGTGCGTAATGTGTGGCTGTAAATCGTGTCTAGAGCCTTATCACCACTTGGCCCAATGTCAAGCCTTGCAGAATTAGGTAAGAGAGGTGGCGAGGCGTGACTCTGCAGAGACTCCAGAACATTCAGAATGGGGTTGGTGAGGCTAGGTGAAATTTGCCACTTCCCTAGCATCTGGTGATTTTCTCTTTGTGGGGCAGAGGAAGGTATAATCTTTTTTTTTTTTTTCTTTACGCTTAAATTCGAATTTGTTTGTTATAATTTGGCTAATCTCTGGAGTCCCGCAATTTGAGCTTTCAAAGTCCATTATCATTTCTTTATTTTTACCTTGAGGTTGTAATTTCTTTGCTGTTTTTTAGCTAATCTGTGAGAAAAGAGGCTTCTACTTTGCAGTTCCCATGTGGCCTCCTCACTGGCTGTGGAAGTGGGAGGCACTCTGTGACATAGGGTTATTCTGCACACCCTAAATACCTCAATGGTCATTTATTTAAATTCTATTTTAGTGACATACAATATTGCTTTTTGGGGAAAGGAACAAGCTGGTTTGTCTTTGTTGTGCTAAATTAAAGGTCATTTTGGATCTCGCGCTAAGGATGAATCTTCTCTTCTAGGAAATGTCAGGAATCTTGTGATTTTTGAAATGTGAAACAGATTATTACAATTTCACATAAGCCACTTTTGAAAGAATATTACATATTCTGTTTTTAGAAGCTTTATATGATTGAATGAAAATGAATCAATACGCTTTAGGAATTAGAGGTGCACTTGAACACGTGAATAAAGGAGAATATTTTTTCTTAAGCAAATGTGTACTCATGGTACCATCTAAAGTAAGAATTTTTTTTAATCTAGTAATTTACAGATGGAAAAAAATGCCTCAGAATGATTCAGTAAATCATTTTACCAAGCAGATTTCTCTCCATAGAAATTTCAGGGTTTCTTTAGACGGGGTGAGGGGGACTGGAGGGTGGGGGGAGGGCACGTGTTACTTTGGTGGAGAATATATACATTTTTTCTTGAAATAATAGAAAATTCAGTGTGTAATAATGAGATCTATCAGGAACCCTACCTTCTAGCCAGCAGGCTGGAACTTGGCATTGCTTAGAGACTTGGAGCTAAGAGTTTCCTTAGTAAGTTCAATTCATTTTTTCCCACCAAGTGCTTGTTTCTCCCATATAAACCATTCTTTCTGTCTTTTGTTTTTTTCCCTATTAGACATTTAAAAAAATTATTTTCAGTGCATGGTGTGCTTTAAAAATGAGTCACTTGCCTCACCCCTTGTTTTGGTCTCTACTCTTTTGAAAAGTTGTATTAAAAGATTTTAACGTTTCGCATGACTACTGTAAGAAATATATATATGAAATTCAAGAAAATGCTTATCCTCTGAATAGCTTATGAGTAATTATTTTAATGTAAGAATTCCCAAATAGATTATGTTTCTAAATTGTTTAATAAGCTATTTTTATTTCTATACTTTATTTCCTTGTAATTTAACTTCTAGATCTATATTTATTTGTCTGTTAGTTCCTGCTTATTTAATTTTTACTCCTCAGAATTTTGGCTTGTCAGAGAATATGTTTAAATAAATACTTCTGCAAATTAATAGAAGGGGTTTTACAAACTACAGATACAAAGAGAACAAAATATCCTTTAAATTGGACAATCCAAGGATTATTAAAAGATGTTTCCCTCATAAAGGGAATGAAATAATATAGCAATTAGAATTGAACTATATAAATGTGTACTCCAATTGTGAACCCTAGAAAGGTGACAGTGTAATGAGATTTGACAGCATGTAGAGAGATGCAAAGTCATTAGTAAGCTAGGATCTGCATTAAAAAAATTGATTAGCATCTTTGTATTATGTTAGAAGATTGCTTAGTATTTCAGGAGGAGAGCAGCAGTTACATGGCATTTAAATCTATTCTGAATTAAAAATGATCAGTTTAAAAATTATAGAAAATTCTTATGCAAATGAAATATAATCAAGCTATGCTTCATACTCATTATGCATGATTGATATGCACTGTAACTTGCTTACTAATTCAAGGAGCAGAGGGATTCCAATTATCATATTGTTTATGCAGTACTGGTGCCACACTGCTGGAAGTAATATTAAATTGATTACTATAAACACTATAAACCAACAAGATGGGTTCTTATCCAACTTGACATTTATTTTTTATGAAATGATGAGAACTTTTTACTATCCTGAAAACCTCAGCTTCCTCATGAATGTTGACATCTTAGGATTTTGACAACACTGATTAGTTCAGGATAAAAGCTGACATTGATATATCAAAAGTATTTTTCTAAGATTTAAGAGGACAGATTTTAATATGCTCTTTTTAATACTGCTTGCAAATTGAGCTAACCTTGGAAATCTATGATCTCAATGTGCTAAACTTTCTTACAGTTTTCAGAGTTTAAAATTTATTTTTTAATTGATATTTTAAAATTAATATTTTTAGGCTTTTTAAAAGTTAAAAACATGGTTGCTTCAGGATAAAAGCCAATGTCCACATATCAAAAGTGTTTCTTATTTTGTAAGTTTTATCTGAACAATTTTAAGATGTCTTTTTCATATGGTGGGGGTAGAAGAAACTTTCCTCTAGCCCTTCAAGGTTCTTTCAGCTGGTCTAATAATTAAATCTACATTTTATGAAACTTCTGTTTTTCTCTTGTTAACCTGTCTTTTGTTATGGAGGGTGGATGCAGTGGTCTCAGCCAAGAATTTAGAAGAGTAGAGGGAAATTATTCTTCCTCCCCTACTAACATTTTGTTATACTACTTTCCAGTCTTTTCACTATGAGGGTTCACTAGTGTTCATTAAAATCCAGTAGAAATATTTTAATGTTTGAATATTATGAAACAACTGATATTTGTGACCTGAGTGTTTAAAGCAAGGCATCTTATTTAAATTTTTTTCAATTACAGTTGACATACAATATAATATTAGTTTCATGTCTAGTACCCATCTGATACCATATATAATTATTACAATTTTATTGACTACTAGAGGCCCAGTGCATGGATTCGTGCATGGGTGGGGCCCCTCTGGGTGATCCCTGTGTCTGGTGCCCTCCTGAGGGGAGTGGCCTGCGGGATTGGGCTGAAACCGGCTCTCGGACATCCCCCGAGAGGGTGCAGGCCAGGCCGAGGGACCCCACTGGTGCATGATTGGGGCTGGGGAGGGATGCGGGAGGTTGGCCAGCCAGGGAGGGACCACAGGAGAGCTCCAGGGTGTGTCTGGCCCATTTTGCTCTATCCCGATTGGCTGGACCCCAGCAGCAAGCTAACCTACTGGTCAGAGCATCTGCCCCCTGGTGGTCAGTGCATGTCATAGTGAGCTATCGAATGGCCTTAGCATATCATTAGCATATTACGCTTTGATTGGTTAATATCATTAGCATATTACGCTTTGATTGGTTGAACAGTCGACCGGTCACTGGACAACCAGACACTTAGCATATTAGGCTTTTATTATATAGGATATTCCCTGTGTTGTACTTTATGTCCTTGTGGCTATATTTATAACTGACAATTTGTACTCCTTAATCCCTTTCACCTTTCCCATATGGCAACCATCAGCTTGTTCTCTGTATGTATAAGTTTATTTCTGTTTTGTTTGTTCATTAATTTTGCTTTTTAGATTCCAGATATAAGTCAGATAATGTATTATTTGTCTTTCTCTGTCTTATTTCACTTAGCATGATACCCTTCTAAGTCCATTCATGTTGTCTTATTAAGTTTTTTTTTTATGGCTAAGTAATATTTTATTATGATATATGCCACATCTTTATTCTTTTATCTGATGATGGACATTTAGGTTGCTTCCATATCCTGGCTATTGTAAATAATGCTGCAATGAAGAACATAGGGGTGAGTATATCTTTTCCAGTAAGTGTTTTGGATTTCTTCAGATAAATAGCCAGCAGTAGAATTGCTGGGTCATAGAGTAGTTCTGTCTTTAAATTTTTGATGAACTTGCATACCCTTTTCCATAGTGGCTGCACCAATCTGCATTCCTGCCAACTATGCCCCAGGGTTCCCCTTTCTCTACATTCTAGCTAACAATTGTTTTTGTTGATTTATTGATGATAGCCATTCCGAGGTGATATCTCATTGTGGTTTTGATTTGCATTTCCCTGATTATTGATGTTTAGCATCTTTTCATATGTCTATTGGACACCTGTATGTCCTGTTTGGAGAAATGTCAATTCAAATCCTCAAGGGCTTCTTAATTTTCATTTGAAATGTTTTATAATACTCATAGAAAAACTTATTTGCTTTTATATTATCTTGTGTGTCAATGAGTGCATCAAGAAGGAAAGAAAGTTGTTCCCTTTTTTCTGCTGGAGACTATTGGAACTGTATGGAATCAGAGAAGTTTAGTTTGTGGTAGTAATCTCAAATTCAGAACTATTGACATTGTGTTCCAGATTATTCTTTGTTGTGGGGGACTGTCCTAATGCATTGTAGGATATTGTTGGATGGAACAATGTCATCAGTACTACCCTTAGTCTTGATGGAACAGATGTCATCCGTACTACCCTGGCTAATTGTGACAGTCAAGAATATCTCTAGACATTTCCATTTTCTGAAGTGTGGGAAGCAAAAACACCTAGGTTGAGAACCATTGGTTATGAGGGAGAATACTGGTTGGAGGGAGGAAGTGGGATTGCAGAATAGACCAAATGCACAGGAGGAGGGGTGGTGGAAGAGGGAAGCAGAGAGAGTGCAAGACGGATGGAGAAGATAGGAGGGAGGGAAGAACAGAGAGTGCAGGAGAGAGAGAGAGAGAGAGAGAGAGAGAGAGAGAGAGAGAGAGAACAGGAGGAGGGAGATTTCTAGAAGGAAGGAGGGAGGTTTCCCACAAGGAACAGACAACTGAGCCTGTTGTCAACTTTATTATAGGAAGTGTAATAAAGCTATACATATCCTCCAGTGAAGGGGCCACTGGTCTGCTGTTTCATCCAATTGTCCCTGTGTGGAAAGCTAAGCTCAGGATACTGTGTTTTTTTCCTATGGAAACCAAAGATCTCTTTTAATTAAAAAATAAAAATATTGTAAATGAAACCTCCAAGTTTTAAATCACCTTTACAAATACTTATTAATGGCTCACTAAGTGCTAAAAACTGTTGTAGGCAATGTGGGTAACAATTCTATAATAGAGCCTCAATGAAGTGAGGTGAGACAGACAAGTAAATGTCAGGTTATTATAAATTATTTGAATAAAAATAAGAGAGGGTTATAGTCAATATAAAATAATGAAGGAAGCATCTCTGAGAAGTGATCTTTGAGCTGGTACTTGAAGTGAGCGAGGGGATGAACTGTGTGTGATAGGAGCATTGAAGCACTCCAGGCCCTGTGGCAGAAGCAGCTTAAGAAGAGCAAAGAGTTCACAATGGCTGAGGGTAGTAAGCAAGTATGGCAGAGAATGGGATCAGCTGATCTTGAAGAGCTTTGTGGGCCATCATGCTTCTTTTGGCCTTTAAAGAGTAAGAGAGGGAGCCATTGGAAGGTTTTGAATACAGGAATGACATTATGATATCCCTTGTACTTCAGCAATTTTCACATGTCAGCGGTATGGGAATTCCTGGATATTGCCAAAATGCAGATTCCTCAATCCCACCCCAAACCTATGAAAGCAGATACTCTGGCGTGGGGCCTGGGAATCTACATTATCTAATAAGGTTTTTCAGGTGACTCTGATGTAGATGGGTGAGGAGCACACGTTGAGAAATACTACTTTAGAAGGATTTGTCTGGCTATAGTAGGGACAAAGGCACAAGCAGCAAGTTCTATTGGAAGGCTATCACCCTATCCTGAGCCAGAAATGTTGGGCGCCCAGATCAAGTGGTTGTGGAGTTCATCACCTTACCATTATACTTGCTTTTGCTGAACTTGTCTTTGCATCTCTAAAATGTACACTGTAAGATGTTAGAAGGTTTTAAAGGTTAGAAATGTGTCTAAATATTTGAAAATATATTTTCAGACTATGATTCAGTCCGATAAATTTGTGATATGTTGATTGACTTCTGACTCCCTCCAGTGTGACATTGTCCTCTAATTTAGGGGGATTATACCCTCATACCCATTCTCAAACACAACTTACAATTGATGCATCCACCTTTCCACTCACTCTCTAAGAAAGTACCACCTTTAAATAGATAATTTCAAATACGAAATATTTTTCCTTTTGTATGCACATAGGCAACTTTTAATATGATTTTAGGTGCTAGGTAGTGTTCCATGCAGTAATTGTATAGGAAAAAGGGGCCTTCTTCATTGCATCAGTATCTACTGTCCTTACTGCTAAGTCATAACACCTTAGTCTTGTTATGGTGGGATTTCACTTTATAGAGTGCTTTTGTCTGTTATATTAATAATTTTCACAGTGGCCCTGTCTGTGTATTTAGGCAAGTCAGCTGGACCTCAGCAAAGTTAAATGACTTGTATAAGGTCACTCCTCTCAGATGTGGTGGAGCCAAAAACAGAATTCCAATTTTTCTGATCCCATTACCCCATGTGGTGATGCGTGTATGTGCACATATAGGTATGCTTGTGTTTTATTCTGTAGCTGAACAGCAATTAGGTATTTTCCTTTTTATTTTTTCTCTCTCAAGTACCCACACACATTTAGAATAGATCATTCTTTTTCTTCAAAATAGGAATAAGGATATATTAGGAATAATAATGTTTGGTTTAAGATTACCAAACTGGTGAAAGAGATATGGTGATTATCTGTGTACACAACACACAGCAGAAGAAAATATTGCTATACAGTTTAAGCCTTTTATGTGCCCTCTTTGATCTCATAGTCTTCTCTGCCCTTATAGGCTATACTGTTGTGGGAGCACATATTTTAAAATGAAATATCCTTTCAAATACTAAGTTTACTTTGCATCTGAGAATAGTTGCATATATATATATATATATATATATATATATATATATATATGTGTGTGTGTGTGTGTGTGTGTATTCCTATATATGTATTATATGCATGTATACATATATGTATGTAAATGTATGCTTGATATTTCATAATTTGATTTACTGCTATTTTAATTAATATCAGTAATAGTATATTGCATTTTTATAGTGATTTACATTTACAAAATACTTTGAAATATTTCATCACATTTTACCTTTAGGAACTGACACATGTGCCTTATTCCTCTAGACCAGCAAAGTCTCTGAAAGTTAAATAGATAAGCATGTGTGAGCCTCATTAATCAGATTTTCTACTATGGTTCTTTTCTTATTTCTGGTTAGATAGAGCTGCATGAATTACCCCGCTCTGTTTCATTTCTTAGCTTTTCCAGAGCTACATTTTGCTCTGGAAAGGGAAAAGAAAAGTCAACTGATTTTCTTTTCAGGCCATTATTCAGCAATTTATGATCTTTAGCCTGTTTTCCCCCCTAAGGCTAAATCATCACTTAAATATTAGGGATAATACAGCTCCGGGGGGAATGTGTGAAGGACTGAGGAATAGTTGAATTGAAAGAAAAGTAAAATTTACCTTTGACAAGTGGGTCTATGCGAAGTGATGTAAGGAAATTAATGAAAAATGAAATAGGATAGTAGCCCCAAACTCACAGGGAGGGAGGTGATTCAGCTGTATTTATTAGCAAAATTCTGTGGGCCTCAATAGAGATTTCACTTTTGAGAATGTAGTGGATAATGATGTATCCTGGATGAAGGCATACAAAAATCTGTTTTTGTTGCCTGGATTTATTACATTACCAAATACAATACTTATGGTAATTATTAAATCTAAAGACCTAATTATGTCCATGAACTTAAAGAGATGGATCTATTAGTTAAGAAATACCTAACTGGCAAAATAATAGTGCAGTGATTACCTATGTACTTATCACTCAACTGAAAAAAATAAAACGTTACTTAGAGTTCAATACTTGAACACCATTTCTGCTATTTGGAAATCTGAAAATCTTTCATTTGGTCTAAATGAACTCCCTTAGGTAGTTAGGGCTATGAAAGATGATTTATTCCACAGTTAGCCATGCTGCTTGGGAGGGTGGTGTTTAATATTCTATGAATTACTAAAGTTCCAAAGTTAAGTAGAAGGCTTTCTAAGAGGAGGGGTGAGGAGCAGTATTTCAAACCCAGGCTGATATGGCTAAAATATTTTCAAACTTGTACTCCATGAACTTTCTAGCAAATTATCAAATTTCAAATTGAGCTTTCCACTTTATCTTGAATATTGGGCTTAAGGATAGCTGACATGTTGATTCAGAAGATATTCATTAATAGTTGCTCAAGAAGAGTAAGAGGTAACTTTACCACAATATAGGATAAATGAAACTAGATGTCATATCCTGATATAAAAAATGTAATGTTTCCTCCCAGTGATAGAGACTGCTAACATGGAATCACTTTGGCATCATAACACAACAAAATACTTGACAATATTGCCATGTAATCATTTTGCATGAAAGTGGGCTTGACTAAGTCTAGACTGACAACACAGTGGTTGGTATAAATTATAGTTCAGCTGACTACTTAGCATTGAAAGCAAAAATAAGCATGTAATTCCTTATGAAATAAATATTTTCTGCTTTAGAAAAAAAGCTTTATGAAATTCAAGAGGGTTTTGTTTTTAAAACATTACTTACTAATTGCATTTAACCATAAAAATAACTCTTAAGGTTTTTCCCTCAGACTGCTCCATACTGATGCAATATTTAATTAGGTGATTCATTAAATTTATGAATGTTTTCAACTCATGTTGAATATAAGTTATTAAATTTTAATTTTAAATGACAGTGTAACAACCTCTTTTGGAGTAACCCTGCTTAGGCTGGCTGTGACTACAGACATTTATATATTTTGCCTATGCAGCTGGGGTTTCATGCACACAAGGGACAACTGAACAGCTTGTTTTCCTTCTACTCTTAACCTCTTTCAGCCCAGGTATAACTTACCAACTTTTCTTTGGCGCTCTGCCCAGTGATCTGTACATAGGAGGTATTCAGCAAATGCTAAGTGATGAACATATTTCTGTTTGAGCAGCCAGTGTAGTCAAATGAAATAATTGCTATATTTTAAAAAGTCAGGTGTACTAGCTCTGTCTATAAGAATATGTGCAATCTGGGTCTAGCCCCTTTTTCCCCCTTTTCACCTATCCCCCTCCCCCACCTCCCTTTCCTTTGACAACCATCAGCTTATTCTCTGTATCTGTGGGTTTGTTTTTGTTTTTTAGATTTCACATATAAGTGAAATCATATGGCATTTGTCTTTCTCTGTCTGACTTTTTTCACTTAAGATAATACCCTCAAGGTCCACCCATGTTTTTGCAAAGGGAATGTTTTAATTCTTTTTATTGCTGAGTAATTAGGGCTCCTTGGGCCTTAGTATTTTTACCTATCATATGAATGTCTTAGACTGAATAGTTTCTGAAAACACAAGTCCAGGATTAACTTTCTATAGTTTTATAACTCCTTTACCTCTCATTCTGTCTACTGTGTTAGTTCTGTCTATAACTCCAGTGGCGATGCTACTGTATAAGTTACCTTAATGTCAATCAGATCAGTATGTGTTGTGCTTTCAGTTTTCTCAGATTCATCAATAACTTCCACATTGATATTTAGAGAAAAATAAAAATAGCCTTTTCCTGTAAATGGAAAGAATTGCTACATATTTGAACATTGCTACATACTTGAAATCTGGATCACAAGCTAAACACACTTCTGGTTAGAAATAGCCCTTGCCTTCCTGTCCTCAAATGTTCCCCATAAACATTTCCTGGTTTCTTTCTTTTAGGACTTTGCTGGGGAGTGAGGTAGACTGGCTTTCAGATCTCTATCTGATAGAAAATCTCTGTGTCACCAAGGGCCACTCATTTCCCAAATTACACCTCAGTTTCCCCAACTGTCAAATCAGGAAGCTTTATTTAATGATATCTAGAATCCATTATATTCTGATTCTATCTGAATCTATGTTTGGGGATATAAATTATTTAAAGATAAAGAAAGACAAAATAACTTTTAATGAGCACCTACTATGTGCCAAAATGCTAGGTATACTTTAGACCCACAGGTTGAGAACCGCTAGCAGGGTCGCCTAAGACCATCGGGAAACACAGATATTTACATTATGATTCATAACAGTAGCAAAATTATAGTTATGAAGTAACAACAAAAATAATTTTATGGTTGGGGGTCACCACAACATGAGGAACTGTATTAAAGGGTCGCAGTATTAGGAAGGTTGAGAACCACAGCTTTAGAGGTAAGAAAACTGAGGACTGCCCTAGCCGGCTTGGCTCAGTGGATAGAGCATTGGCCTGCAGACTGAAGGGTCACAGGTTTGATTCTGGTCAAGGCCATATGCCTAGGTTGCGGGCTCGATCCCCAGTAGGGGGCGTGCAGGAGGCAGCTGATCAATGATTCTCTCATTGATGTTTCTATCTCTCTCTCCCTTCCTCTCTGAAATCAATAAAAATATATTTAAAAAGAAATAAAACTGAGGACTGAGATTGGTTATCATTAATAAGCTAGCAAAGCTACAAATGACAGTCAGGACTAAAATCGGTGTCTGTATGATTCCATAAGCCATACTGGGTGGGCAGGGAAAGTGGTCTGTTTTATTTTATTTTATTTGGTAGGTGATGGGGAACAAGTTTTTGAGCAAGGGTTAGTTTGATAAAAGGCCTAATTTTAAAAGGTCAGCATGAAGGTATTCCTAGAGGATAGCAGCCATTTTAAAGTCATCTCTTTACTTTCAACATCTAACAGTATTTAGCAAATGGTAGATACACAATACACAATAGATGTTTATTAAGTGAATGGAGGAATGCATGGATAGATAAAGGAATGATGGTGATGAATAAGACAAGAAATCAGAGAAAGGAGATGTACTAGTGATGATACTACTGTGATAATCTGGACATGAAGTAATAAAACTTTGAACTAGAGTTGTGGTCATTGGAAAGGACACATGCAAAGATGAAAAAATGACTGGACCTGGAAATCAATTAGATGTGGGCCTGAGAGAAGCAAAAAATGGCCCCAAAGTTTTGAAGCCCTGTTGGTTGCCAAGATGGTTTGATACCACTCTCAGAATTCTGGTGGTCACCTTGTAGTCTAACATCTATTTCCAAGTGCAGTGGAGGTCTGCAAATAATAGAAAACAAATTTAACCCAGTACTGTCTGAATGAGTTGTAAAACTGAATCCATTTATATTTGAGTTTGACCTACATAAGGACCAAAATACAGTGAAGGGAAGGTGGTGGAAAAATAGATAATATAAGTCTTATGTGGCGGTTAACTGCAAGAGGCTGTTGTTGCCATTGATTTTTAAGAGAACTATTTTCTGCCTCATTTCCCCCTTTTCTTTCTTTAATCAGTCTGTCTGCTGATTGGTATTGAACTGGGTTCCACTTATTCATGTGTAGGGAGTCTTCTGGCATGAAAAAGAAGAGATCATTGGCAATTATCAAGGTGGCTGTACTGGTCCAAGTTATATAGCTTTCACAAAATGAATACCTCATCGATGAAGTTACTAAGAACAAAGAAATGATGAACCTTACCAGTACCATCTTTGATGCCAAAAAGGCTGATTGGTTGCAAGTTTGGTGATGCCACAGTTCAGTCAGAGTGAAGCACTGGCCTTCCCAAATGATTTGTGAAAAGGGAAAGCCTATTTAGGGGAGAAAAATAGAAAATTCAGTAATTAGTGTCCCAGCCTACTTAAATGATTCACACTGTCAGACCACTAAGGATGCAGGAACATCACTGATCTGAATGTCCTGAGAATCATTAAGGAGCCTACTACAGCAGCCATCGTCTATGGCCTGGATTAAAATGAAACAAACAAAAAAGCTTTAAAAAAGAGAAACATGTGCTGATCTTTGACTTGGGTTATGGCACCTTTGATGTATCTATCCAAAACATCAATGATGACATCTTTGAAGTAAAATCCACAGCTGGTAACAACCACCTGGATAGGGAAAACTTAGATAACCTATGATGAAGCACATGATTGAAGAGTCAAATGCAAACACAAGAAGGATATAGCCTCCAACAAGTGGGCAGTGTTGTGCCTCCAATCTACCTGTGAGAAGGCAAAATGTATCTTGTTTCTTTTTAAATGCCAGGATTGAAATTGATTCATTCTTAGAAGGATGTGGATTTCTACACTTCCATTTCCTGAACCCACTTTGAGCAGTTGAGTACTCTTTTCCATGGTATCATAAAGCTAGTAGAGAAATCTCTGAAGGATGCTGAATTTGACAAAAGCCAGATTAATGAAATTGTGTTAGTGGGTGGTTCCACTTGTATCCCAAAGTTCGAAAAATTGCTGAAAGACTTCTTGAATGGAAGGGAGCTCAACAAGACCATCAACACAGAGGAGGCAGTGACATATGGTACAGCTACTATACAAGTACCTATTCTCCTGGTTGACAAATCAGAGAATGTAATGTGTCAGACCTCCTGACCTTGATATTAGCCCTTTTCTCCCTGGGCATTGAAATGGCAGGGAGGATGTGACATCCCTTATCCAGAGAAACACCACTTTTTCTACAAAGCAAACGCAGATGTTCACAACTTACTTTGACAAGAGACCACTGTCTTAGTAAAAGTGTATGAGGGAGAAAAGGCTATACCTAAGAGGAAGAAACTGCTTGGCAAGTTCATGCTCCTGGGATTCTCTAGCTTACTAATGTGGCATTCCTAAAATACAGGTGACCTTTCACATAGACACCAATATCGTTATAAATATAAGTGTTGCTGACAAAAGTACTTGCAGGAAGAATAAAATCAACATTACTAACCAAGACTGTTTCAGTATACATGATATTGATCAGATCGTAAAAGAAGCAGACAATATGAATTAGAATATGAAGTCAATAGAGGTAGGGTAGCACTCAGAAATACTATAGAATCCCACATGTTCAATGGCACGAGTTTAGTAGAAAACTATGAAAGGAAGGTTCTTGAAAAGTTCCAGGAAGTGTTAAGCTGCCTCAAGTGTAACCAAGTTGCTGAATGAGATGAGTTCAAGCAGAAAGAGTTTGAAATCATGTGATATTTATCTTTCTCTGCCTAGCTTATTTCACTTAGCATAATGCTCTCCAGTTCCATCCATGCTGTTGCAAATGGTAAGAATTCTTTCTTTTTTACCGCAGCATAGTATTCCATTGTGTAGATGTACCACAGTTTTTTAATCCACTCATCTGCTGATGGGCACTTAGGCTGTTTCCAAATCTTAGCTATGGTGAATTGTGCTGCTATGAACATAGGGGTTCATATATCCTTTCTAATTAGTGTTTCTAGTTTCTTTGGATATATGATTAAAAAAAAAGAATTTGAAAGAGTCTTCAGTCTGAGGGTCATCAGGCTTTACTATGCAGTAGAATCTGGCCGCTGTAGCTCCCACAGCTCAGAGATGCTTAGGTCTAGTTTTTCTGAAGGGCACTAAGCAGTTATTCTTTGAAAAGAGTTTCTTGTGCTCTACAGCCTTCTATGAAATTTCTATTTCATGTTAGTTTACAGCATCAGTGTGTATGAAAAAAGAGAATCAAAACCTAGTGTAATGCTAAGAATTTGTAAGTTTATTCAACATTTTAATATTACTGCTTCTACATCTTGTGGGTTTATGAAATTCAAAACATTTATTACCTGAAGTTTATGTATGGCCACTTATTTGAGAATTATCACTTATAAAATATTGAAACACTTAAGTTTGGTAATAAGAACAAGGCTGTATTACCATCCCACAGTCTCACTTCTTTAATAACAATGACTGCTTGTGAACAAATATCATGGTCTCAAACTTGTATAAACTTTTTTTAAATCCTCACCCAAGGATATGTTTTTATTGATTTTAGAGAAAAAGAAAAGGAAAGAGAGAAAGAAACTTTCATGTGAGAGAGAAACATTAATTGGTTGTCACCTGTATGTGTCCTGACTAGGGATTGAACCTGCAATTTAGGTATGCCTGACCAAGAAACAAACCCGCAACCCTTTTGATCTATAAGAAGACACTCCAACCAACTGAGTCACCCAGCTAGGGCTGTATAAACATTTTTTTTCTACTCATCTATATGCTACATTAGAATTTACCTCTTTTAGTCACATTTCTGTGTGTTTCTTCAAAAAGTCTTCATAACCCACTGATGTCTGTAAGGACAAGAAAGAGTCCTTTTTTTCTTACTGTAACCTTACATAAGCTATGATAACTACCTGGTAATTAAGACCCAGGATTGTTAGCTCCTCAGATTCAAACAGCCCCCTTGTTCAAACTGAGGGACAAGATAAGCTACTTTCAAGGCTACATTCTTTTTTTTTAATTTTTAAAATTTTATTTTTTTAAAAATTTCTTTATTGATTAAGGTATCACATATTTGTCCTCATCCCCCCATCCCATCCCACACCCCTCCCCACACATGCCCCCCCACACCTCTGTTGCCCTTAACAGCTGGTTAGGCTCATATGCTTGCACACAAGTCCTTTGGTTGATCTCTCCCCTTTACCCCCGCCCTCTCCTACCCTCCCTCTGAGGCCCGACAGTCTGATCCATGCCTCCTTGTTTCTGGGTCTGTTCTTGTTCATCAGTCTATGTTGTTCATTATTTCCCCTAGATGAGTGAGATCATGTGCTAATAGAAATACACTTATAAGAACCGAAAATGAGACAAGCAATAATGGTTATGGTGACAGGCAAATGAATCAGTGTGTAGTGAGTTTCTTTCTGGGCCAACAGTTCTTTTGAGACCCAATTTCAGTGTCCAACAGTTCCTTATGTGTACATGTCAGCACTGACATTACAGTTCTGGATGGTGGACAAATGGTGGTAATGCAGGTCCAACTCTCTCTGGTTTGGTCCTGGGCAACCTGCAGTGATGCACAGCTGCTACCTGCTAGTATGGGAAGGCCATGTCAGCGTCTTCCATCTCTGGAAGGCTACATTCTTACCTACACCTCCCCCCTGCTGTTTTTACAACTCAGGGATAATTAGTAGAAAGTTCCCTTTTGCCTCCCCTTCAAACGAACCCTTTTTTGTTGTTATTAATACTCACCCAAGGATAGTTTTTCCATTGGTTTTTAGAGAGAGTTGAAGGGAGAGGAAGAAACAGAGAGAGAAAAACATCAATGTGTGAGACACATCGATTGGTTGCCTCCTGTACCCATCCCAACTGGGGCTAGGGATCCAGCCTGCAACCTTGGTACATGCCCTTGACCAGAATCAAACCCACGAGCCTTCACTCTATGGGCTGATGCTCTAAACACTGAGCAAAACTGGCTAGGGTCAAGCAAGCTTCTTTAGCATTCCATAATTTTTACTGTACGCATGTTTTACAGGTTTTGGAAAAATACTGATAAGACACCTCCCTAGGATATCTGCTGGACTGTCTCTCCCCAAATCCCCCTCCCTTCATTGTCACCTAGCAACAGCAGCCATTATCCTTTAAAAGGGGAAGCCCCTTTTTGTTTCTTGCCCTTGCATTGATTAGCAATGCACCGGCCCTTTCCCTTTGGGAAAAGTGAAATAAATTCCGTATCTCTGCATCTATCTCTTCTCTTAGTTGTGAATTCTTTCACAGCCCCGGTCACCGACCAACAATGTCCTCATCTCTCAATTTACAGAAAAATTACAGTCCTTCCCAGGTCCAAGTTGCTGCTCCTGATTTGAAGTCTTCGTTTGCTTAACAAGGGCTGGATTGTTTTTTCTTATCACAGATTGCTCATACATTGACTTATCAGTTAAATATGTGAAAATATCTACTGTTTTAGGGGAGAAAAGATCTGTTTCTTGAACTTCTTAAACTCAGCACAAATTCCATGAAAATAAGGTTGTAATGACAACTTATAATGAATTATATGGCATTTGCAAGGTATAGAAAAGAAATACTTCCTTATGCATCAGAACTATGGTACCATAGTTTCACTGTCATTCTTAATATTAGGACTATATTTAATTTACTTAAAACAGAGAAAGCATAATACCACCAGCCACAGGATAATGACATTAGGAGCAGTTATTATAGAATTCAAAGGAAACAATAAGGAAACATTAATTTTGGTTAGGTGAGATATATTATTTTCTTAAGTAGGTCAGGGTTTCCTTTATTCTATGGGTGTAGAATATTGAGAGCAGAACTGATCATATAGTAGAGCCTAAATCCAGAGAAGTGAGTATTTGGCTTCATGGGTCAGTGGATGGTGATAAACATGTACATAAATCAACGGTAGAAACATCCTACTTAAGGAAAATTCAGTTTTCTAATATATTGTACATATTAATTTAGAGTATTGAATTAACAAATCAATATTTGAATGAGATCAGTTTCTTCACCTTAGTTATCAAAACTTTATTGAACATTCTATATTCAAATACCTGAATTAAAATACTGTGTTGACCTACTGGAGCCCACATTTCTGGGAATCAGTAATGGCAAAAGCAGAGAGCTGAACATGTGAAGGTAGCAAGACAATCCAGAGTGGCTGAGGGTATCATACTGGCTTCAGAGGAGGAGTAGATAAGGGGAGCATGGTGGACCTAGCAAAATGCCTGGCAGTAGGAGTTGTGTTCCATTAACTGTAGTTACCTTCTTCCTTCTCCTTTCCAAGGGTGGGAATGGGTCTGGATGCTTAGGGCCTTAAAACTGGCTATTTCAAGAACAGGAAGTTGTGAGAAGTGGTGGGTCAAGGACCAAATAAGCAATTGTATTGGTGGCAGTGCGAAGGTGGCTAAATACCACAGGACAAAATTAAGGTGGGATTTCTAAAGTTCATGAAAATAGTAACTAGCAAGCTTCCATGAGAGGAAAGGCAAAGCAAAGCTTCTGTCAGCTGACATGGCCATAGTTTGGAAGAAGCTCACTGAAATTGAGGGAACAGGAAATACCACTGGCCACAGGAAGTGCTATATGAGTGTGCTAGGACTGCTGTAACCAAAGCACCACAGACTGGATGACTTGACCAACAAAATTATATTTGCTCACAGTTCTGGAGCCTAGAAGATCAAGGATCTAAGATCATGGTGTCAGCAGAGTTTTTATTTTTCTGAAGGTTGTGGGGAAGGATCTGTTCCAGGACTCTCTTGACTTATAGATGGTCATCTCTCTATGTCTTCACATGGTCTTCCTTATGAATGTGTCTGTGTCCTAATGTTCTCTTCTTATAAGGACACCAACCATATTGTATCAGCATCTACCCTAATGTCCTCATTTTAACTTAATTACTTCCATAAAGATCCTGTCTGCAAATATGGTCATATTATGAGATAGGGTTAGGACTTCAACATATGGGTTTTGGGGAAAGATACAATTCAGCTTATAACAAGTGCCTTGGTTTTAATAAGCATCATCTCCTTCTCTAAGTAACTACTTTACTCTGAGCCAGATAAAATAGATGAACAAGACAGCTCTTGCTCTTAGAATGCTTACTATCTATTGGGGTAGGTGTTTGGGTATTCATTCTCTCTTGGCATCTAAGTAAAGGTTTCAAGAACTTAGAAATTGGAAGAAGCCTAGGAAAATAAATGAAAAGATTTGGAGAGTGTGCTGAGACAACTCAAGCAGAAGAAAAATTAGATGGGTGAGGGAGGATGCAAAATTTTATTTGTCAGTGCAGAATCTAGACAACATCAGTGGTAGAATCATACAAGCCTAAAAAGTATTAATATGGAGATGTCTCAAATACAAATGTAACTATATATTTGCATTATTTTCAATGAAAATGTGCCTTTGTCTGACTTTGGTTGTTGCTAAACATTAGATACACTGCCTTGATGACAGCTTTTTTTAATACAAAACTGACAGGATACTAGTTTTTATCCATCTGTCTTATGTGAATTTAGTGGTATTTAGAACTAAATGATTTTCCAGAATCTCACAATAGTAACATAATTTCACTAAGTGACAGGAATGAATAACCTCTGTAGTGTTCCACAAAACAAGGCCTGAGCCAAAACTTTCAAACTATTGACAGTTATTTCTGTACAGAGAAAAAATATACTATGCTGGAAATAGTGATTGCTCAATATAATAGCTCATTGAAATGAATTCTTACATTTTATGGCCTTTAAAATAAAATTAAATAAACACCCATATGCTACTGGTGGGTTTCCAACATTATTAATGAAAGTCTAAAGGCCAGTACTTATCAAAGATCATTAGATTTAATTAATCAAACATAGGTTATGTTTTCAAATATGAATTACATCTGCATACTTAACACAGGCTTTCACTTTCATATAGCAGTACAATGGTAATTCATCAAACACATTTATAAAATGGGTCTTTCAAATAAGGGCCACATACAATTGTGTTTACTGGTATATCCCTCTGTTAAGATCTTGTAACAAAAGATTCAACAAATATAACAGACATTTAAAAGTTTTCATCTGACTCAGTGATGCCTCAGACCCCTGTAGTGAGCTCACTGTGTTTATGCTTTGAGACTTAGACTTGCCTCAAATAAATCAAAGTTATAGAGGGAAATAATTGTTGTTCTCAGCATTCAGGTAAATTCTTCAGGAAAATTACACTGCATTCAGTTTGTGGAGTTTTATTTTCATTGTGACTTACCTGTTGCCTGTTTGTATTTGGGGATGCTTGATCTCACTGCTTAGTTACTTCCCCAGGTACTCTGTGAGCTGAGTTTTGAGATGTGAATTTACCCTAACATTGGCTTCAGGAGAAGTAGGACAACAGTTGTCAATATCACTGTTGATTTTACATTATAAACATTCTGTTTACATGATCCTAGTTAATAAAGAGCATTGAGCTCTTTTTAGTTCCTATACATTGAGAGCACTTTCCATCAGAAGGTAACACAGAGTCTTTCTCAAGAGTGCGCTCTGTTTGAGAAGAAGGGACATACCATGAAAGAAGACATCGTAAAGTCACATGCAAACAAAAGCAGATCACTTGTAGGCATTCACCATGTAAACCTTGGTCAGGGAACTAGGAGGGAGGAGAGCTGGTTTGGTAGAGAAAGGAACTCTGGATTCAGCTGACCCCTATGTACAGATTGTATCTTAGCCTGCCTTTGCTCAGTTACTGAGGAAGTCATATACAACAGCAAATCCTTACATAGTACTGCGTGCCAAGCACCACTTTTATAAATATAGGCATGTACATGTATATATACATATACATATATATACATATATATATTAGAGGCCCGGTGCATGAAATTTGTGCAACAGGGGAGGGGGGTTGTCCCTTAGCCCAGCCTGCACCCTCTCCAATCTGGGACCCCTCGAGGGATGACCAACTGCCCATTTAGGACTGGGATCGGGCCTAAACGGGCAGTCGACATCCGTCTCACAATGCAGGACTGTAGGCTCCCAACCGCTCGCCTGCCTGATTGCCCCTAACCCTTTCTGCTTGCCAGCCTGATCACCCCCTAACCACTCCCCCAATTGAAGCCTAACTGCTCCCCTGCTGGCCCGATTGCCCCTAACTGCCCTCCCCTGCTGGCCTGGTCACCCCTAACTGCCTTCCCCTGCCGGCCTGGTCGCCCCTAACTGTCCTCCCCTGCCATCCTGGTTGCCTCTAACTGCCCTACCCTGCTGGCCCCATTGCCCCTAACTGCCCTCCCCTGCTGTCCTAGTCACCCTTAACTGCCCTCCCCTACCATCCTGGTCATCCCTAACTGTCCTCCCCTGCAAGCCTGGTCGCCCCAACTTCCCTCCCCTGCTGGCCCAGTCACCCTTAACTGCCCTCCCTTACCAGCCTGTTCACCCCCAACTGCCCTCCCCTGCAGGCGTGGTCCCCCACAACTGCCATCCCCTGCTGGCCTGATCGCCCACAACTCCCCTCCCCTGCTGGCCATCTTGTGGCAGCTATCTTGTGTCCACATGGGGCCGGCCATCTTTGACCACATTGGGGCAGCCATCTTGTGTGTTGGAGTGATGGTCAATTTGCATACTAGGCTTTTATTATATAGGACACACACACACACACACACACACACACACACACACACATACACACACACCAATTTGATCCTCACTAAAGCTCAAAGAGATAAATACTTTTATTCTTAATTTTACAGATGAGGAAACAGGCATAGAGTGTTTAGGTAAATCACCCAAGGTTTTACTAGTAAGTACTAGAGTTGGAATTTGAACCCAGGCAGTGTCTCCTAAGAAATATTTTGCACACTTAGTCCTTGCACACATACCCCATACATATACTTAGAAATATGCACATAGGTCTGGAAACCTGTCTCAGAATTCCAGCCCCAGCCCTGACCTTTATTCCCAGTTCATGCAGTTAGATGGGGGCTCTCTGTTAGTGTGTGTACTTCTCATTGAATTTTTTTGTTTTGTTTTGTTTTTTAAAAATTGTGCTCCACAGCCCTGGCTTAGTGGTTGAGCATCGACCTCTGAACCAGGAGGTCATGGTTTGATTCTTGGTCAAGGCACTGCAGGCTCAATCCTAAGTAGGGGGCATGCAGGAGGCAGCCAATCAATGATTCTCTCCCATCATTGGTGTTTCTATCTATCTCTCTCTGTTGAAATAAATAAAAATATATTCCTCTTTGAAATAAATAAAAATATATATATATATTTTTTAAAATTGCACTCCACATACTTCCCAGAAAACCCTGCTTACCTCTTTCTGGACTGCCCTGTTACTAAACTCTTGTTTCTAAGTCTCCTTCCCTGTGGATGGCAGACATTCACTAAGTGAATGCTTTTTGTCTCCTGCCATCATCTTCTGGGTCAAATTAATGGTGCCCAGCTGACCTACAAAAATCCAGCTATCTTCTCATCCCTCTCAGTTGATGCAATATCCCAATAGTTATATCTGTTGTACTTGGATATAGATGACATTTGAAAGTTATGTGGTGACTTTTTCTTTTTGCAAGGTGTAATGCACGAAGTGGAGGGGACAATGTAGACAACAGCATCCACAAAGATCAGCATAAAGAAAGTCTGCATATTGTAAAGTGATTCACTTAGAATATTATTCCCATATCAAGAGCTGAACTCCTTTCTAATTTATTAAACACTACTTCATTTCAATTCATTGAGTAAAATAGTAATAGAGTAATAAAATATAACATTTCCACTTCACTATCCTTAGCAATGGCTTTTAAATTTTATGGTTGGCCATATTCCAGTGCCTTCTCTTAAATACTGGGATGCAGCCTATCATAGTCCATATTATAGTGGTTAAGTCCTACCTTACTTATGGATATTGGTTATAAAATTGGCCTTATAAAATATTTGGCACTTTATGTCCCCACAGTCTTTCTGTGCATCTTGGGGTGTGTGGTATTTCTAAATGAGCCACAGAAAATCAGAATGACTAATATGACACAGTTTTAAGACAAAGAAAGAAAAACGATCTGTAATGTCTTCTTCCAATAGTTCATTAAGAGCAGTGGCTCCTCTGAGGAAGCATGTTAAAGTGGAGAATGGTGCTCAAACCACCTACCTACTCTAGCTGTCAGTCTTCCCATTATCTGGATGTTTGACTTAATGCAAGCCACTCAGCATCATTCAGCTATAGATAACTCACCTATAAAAGGTGGGTTTTGGCCAGGCCAGTGTGGCTCAGCAATTGAGCATCGACAAATGAACCAGGAGGTCAAGGTTTGATTTCTGGTCAGGACACATGCCCAGGTTTCAGGCTCCATCCCTAGTAAGGGGTATGCAGAGGAAGCTGATCAATGATTCTCTCTCATTGATGTTTCTATCTCTCTCCCTCTCCCTTCCTCTCTGAAATCAATAAAAAAATATTTTTTTAAAAAGGTGGGTTTTGGAAAAGTTCTCTGAAATAAATACTTGCTTCTGCTAAACTAGTAAAATTAAAATCTGATGTTGGGAGGGGAGGGAAAAATATGGCGATGGAATAGAGTCGTGTTTGGAGTCTGGTCCTGGGGCTGAGAGTAGGAGCCACAGAGGTTAGCAGGGGGAGTGCATGTTGGCAAGCCAAGGGACAGCTAAACTCCAGGAGAAGGAGGGGGAGTGCTGGCCAGGGCTCCCCTGACCGTGCAGCACCCACAGGGGCTGGGTCCCCTCCCAGAGCTGCGGGCTCACCGGGCGCCTCGCCATCTTGCAAGGAAAGGAGGATTGTATTGGAAATCTGACTTTCCACGACAACTGCAAACACTGAACAGCTGCGAGCACCAGAACACCGGTCCCCTATCGGCGCAAACATTCGGATTCAAAGGAACCCTTCACTGCACCAAGGAAAGGTCAGATTTCGCCTGAAATAAGGTGTGGTTTCTAATCCCCGCGGTGGGAGGGAAGCACGGGAACCGCAGGACCAGCAGGAACCGGGAGGTCTGTGCCTAGAAAAATTGGCGGCAGTTGGAGCTGCCATGATCCGTGAATGTGGAAGGGGGTCCTCTGAGCTGCTAACAGAAGTGACCTCTTAAAAGCAACTCATTTTAATCTGACGAGGAGGATCAGACTAAGAATTTTCAAAGGAGTGCGGGCTCCTTAGTCTGGCACACAGACCCACTGTCCTCACACTTGGGCTCTTTCCGACTCTGATTACTAAGCCCAATACATAGGAAAACCCTGGTGGAAAAACCCTGAAAGACTGCAGGGGGAAGTTGTTTTTTCGGAACCTGGGAACAGAGCTGGGTGTGACCATCCTAGAGGCAGCTGTGAGGCACACACCTCCACAAACCGGTAGTGAGTGCCATAGAGGGGGGGAAAAAAAAAAAAGCTAGAGAGGCCCGGAAGTCAATTCAGAAACACTGCCACCCAGGGGCTGAAATGCTAATTGTCTCTGGTGTAATCAAAAAATAAATACAAGAAATTAAGACACGGCCGGCTTAAAAAGCAGGACTGGCTTACAACACTGAGGAGCAAAGGAACGAAGCTGAACTGAAATACCGCCCAGACTGGGAAACAGGCATACCAAACAGAATAATAGAGGAAGTGAATGACAGCCGCTACTGCACATTTTAGTCTTCCTATTTTTTAATTTTTAATTCTTTTTTCAATTTTTTTTTCAATTTTTTTATTCTAATTTTTTATTTTCATTTTTTGCATCTTTTACTTAAGAAACAAAACTTTTTTCTTTTTCCTCACTCGATTTTCACCTTTTTAATTATTACATCTTTATTTTCAATCAGCATTATTATTACTATTATTTTACTTTTTTTTTTTAAATGTCATTAGACTTTCTCTTTCTTTTATTTTGGGATTAGTGTCCTACATTCTATTTGCATCTTTCCCTTATCCTATCTCAACACTAACATTTTGCCATCACTCTCCTCCTAACCTTTCCCCTTTTGGTCTTCTGCTTATCTTAATTCTTTCTGGCTTTAGATTTTCCCTACTTTTTCAGTTTACCCTCTGCTAAAATTTCACACTACTTATATATCTAATTCCCAACCCCCTGCTCCAAATCCATACATACCTCTCTCTACGCTACCTTAAAAAAATTATTTTTCTCTCTGGCCTTTTGTTGTTGTTTGCTTTAATGTAGATTAGATTGAATTTTTATGCTTTTTTTATGAGATTATTTTGATTATTCTTGTTGTTTGTTTGGTTGGTTCTATTGTTTGCTTTGTTTTTGTTTGTTTTTTACTTTTGTTTTCCCTTGCCTCACTTGATATTAGTTGGTGTTGCAGTTTGTATTAATCTCCAGGCTCGTGTTGCTGGAATTTGCTGGGATTAGTGGTTGTTCTAGTGGAGTCTACTCCCCATATATATAGTTTGTTCCCCTTTTCTCTCTTAGTATTGTTCTTGTCTCTCTTACTTATTTTTCTTTTCTTTTTTTTTTTCTGCTCTTCTCCCAAGTTCAGATTCACACTCTTTTTTGTTGTTGTTGTTCTTTCTTTTTACTCTCCCTCTTCCACTCCTATTTCCTAATTTGTCTTTCTCTGGTGGTTACCTTTATTGGAGGTTATTAATATCATGAATACAATTCTGTTCAGTGCCTTGTGTGTTGTGCCTGGTTGTGTTGTATTTTGTACCTTTAAATCAACGCCGGAGAGAGAGAACTATATAACCAGACATCCGGAGAAGAGAGACCATGGGGAGACAAAAAAAATAGCCCCCACAGGAAAGAGAAGCAGGCATCACCAGAAAAGGAAGTAAACGAACTAGAGGCAAACAACCTATCAGAGAAAGAATTCAGAGAAATGGTCATAAGGTGGCTGAAAAGGATGGAAGACAAATTCGACAATATGAGTAAGAACCAAGAGGAAATGAAGAAGAACCAAGAAGAAATGAAAAATGACTTCGCTGCTGTAAAGAACTCAATAGAAAGCATCAAGAGTAGACTAGAAGAAGCAGAGGACCGCATAAGTGAACTAGAAGACAAGATGGAAAAAAATACCCAATTACAACAGCTTCTAGAAACAAAAATTAGAAAGCATGAGGAGAGCCTAAGGGAACTTCGGGACAACACAAAACAAAACAACATCAGGATAATAGGGGTACCAGAAGGAAAGGAAATGGAGCAAGGAATAGAAAACCTGTTAGAAGAAATAATAACAGAAAACTTCCCTGATATAGGGAAGAAAAAACCCACACAAATCCAAGTAGCTCACAGAGTTCCAAGCAAAATGAACCCCAAAAGACCAACGCCAAGGCACATTATAATTAAGTTGGCAAACACCAACGACAAAGTAAGAATCTTAAAAGCAGCCAGAGAGAGACAGACAGTTACATACAAAGGAACCCCCATCAGACTAGCAACTGATTTCTCAACAGAAACTCATCAAGCCAGAAGGGAATGGAATGAAATATACAAAGTCATGCAAAGGAAGGGTCTCAATCCAAGAATACTGTACCCAGCAAGGCTATCAATCAAAATTGAAGGTGAAATCAGGAGCTTCACAGACAAAAAAGGGCTAAGGGAGTTTATCACCACCAAACCAGCAATGAAAGAAATGCTAAAGGGTCTGCTGTAAAAAAAAAAAAGAAAGAAAGAAATAGGAAGCAAAGAAGGAACACAGGGGTATAGAATAAAAATGGCGACAAATAAGTGCCTATCAATAATAACTTTAAATGTAAATGGATTGAATGCCCCAATCAAAAGACACAGGGTAACAGATTGGATAAGAAAACAAAACCCATATATCTGCTGTCTACAGGAAACCCACCTCAAAAAAAAGGACGCATACAGACTGAGAGTAAAGGGATGGAAAAAGGTTTTCCAGGCGAATGGAAATGAAAAAAAGCTGGGGTAGCAATACTTATAGCTGACAAATTAGATCTCAAGGTGAAGGACATAACAAGAGATAATGAAGGCCACTTCATAATACTAAAGGGAGAAATCCAACAAGAAGAAATAATTCTGGTAAACATATATGCACCCAACACAGGAGCACCAAGATACATTAAAAAACTCCTGGAAGATATCAAAGGAGAGATTGATAGCAATACAATTATAGTAGGAGACTTCAATATTTTCAAAAGAAGACAGAAGGAAGGCCAAGAGACACATGAAAACATGCTCAAAGTCACTTATTATCCGAGAGATGCAAATCAAAACAACAATGAGGTACCATCTCACACCTGTCAGAATGGCTATCATCAACAAATCAACAAACGACAAGTGTTGGCGAGGATGCAGAGAAAAAGGAACCCTCGTGCACTGCTGGTGGGAATGCAGACTGGTGCAGCCACTGTGGAGAACAGTATGGAGTTTCCTCAAAAAACTGAAAATGGAACTCCCATTTGACCCAGTAATCCCACTCCTGGGAATATATCTGAAGAAACTAGAAACACCAATCAGAAAGGATATATGCACCCCTATGTTCATAGCAGCACAATTTACAATAGCTAAGATTTGGAAACAGCCTAGGTGCCCATCAGCAGATGACTGGATCAGAAAACTGTGGTACATCTACACAATGGAATACTATGCTGCCATAAAAAAGAAGGAATTTTCATCATTTGAAGCAACCTGGATGGAATTGGAGAATATTATACTAAGTGAAATAAGCCAGTCAATGAAAGAAAAATACCACATGATCTCACTCATTTATGGATAATAAAGAACATTATAAACTGATGAACAAAAAGATAGATACAGAGACAGTAAAGCAACAAACAGACTTTCAAATTACAGGCGGAAAGTTAGGGAGAGGGTGGGAGATAAGAAATCAAACGAAGGACTTGTATGCATGCATATAAGCATAAACAATGGACGCAAAACTCTGGGGGGTGAGGGCATGTGTGGGTGTGGGGTGGGGGGGTAATGGTAAGATATGTACACATATAATACCTCAATAAAAAAATGTAAAAAAAAAATCTGATGTTGGCAAAGATGTGCAGAAACAGGTATATATTACTGATAGTGTAAAAATAGATTCACTTAGAATAATTTGGTACCTCTTGGCCTAGACATTGGATTCATCACATTTAAGTTTATATTAAGAAAACTAAACCAGACTGAGAAAGATTATCTCTCACTAAAATACTATGTAATAGCATGTTATTTATTTTAACACCATCTACAGTGATAGAATAATACTCAAATAAATTAGTGTCTCCACTAGATAAAATATTATGTGACTATTAAAATGGTGAATATGGAGCCTATTTTATTACAGGAGTCAGTAAATTTTGATTAAGTTGGGACCAATTCATTTCACTGCTTTTTTTTATTGTAAATAAATTTTTGGAAGACAACAATGCCATTTCTGTATTTTCTATGTTGTTTTTGTGGTACAATAGCAGAGGTGAGCAACTGTTGTTAGAATAGGTAGCTAGTTAAGGAAGAGAGCAAATGGAATCGTACATTATGCCTGATTCACTAGGGAGCTGAATCAGACATTAAGCTTGATTCACCAGGGAGCCACAACATTCACAGGCTCCCCAGGGGATAGTCGCATCCTGCACCAAGGGGACTTAATTCCTGAAGTGGGCAAGAAGAATCAGCTACCCGTCATTAGCCAGTCATTAGTCAGGACTATTGAAGGAAGAATAAAAACAGTAAGGGAAATTCCTTTGCTAGGCACATGTGCAATAGAAGCCAAAATGGCACAAGGGGAGATAAGCACATGTGCAGTAGAAACCAGATGACACAGCAAAATTTGAGGCATGCACAGTAGGGACCAAAATGGTGACAAAAGGGCGGGGTCTAGCTTGGAAATCCTGGGAAAAAGCACTGGATTGGATAGGGGAGGACCCAGCACAAGCTGCCAAGAGCCAGGAATGAAATTGATTAGTTTGAAAGAAAGCCTGCTCTCTCCCAAGTCCAAGGTAATATAATCAAACCTTAACAAAGGCCATCATAGTAGCATGTTAGTTCCTGTGTTTCGTCTTTTATAGGTGTGCTCTCTCTGTAGCAGCCATGTGGCTCCAAGTGCAGGTCCAAATGGTGGCAAGTGTGAGCCAGAGTGTAGCCTTAATCAGAGACTATGCTGAACTATCAAAGCCCAGGGTGATAGCATTACAGTTATGGATTCTGAACCTCCTGATGGTTACTTATGCTCACCAGGCCCATGATTCATTCCATAGCAAGACAAAGTTAAGCCACTTGGTTATGGATGAGACACTGGGTACCTAGGGTCAGGCTTTTGTTTTTACTCCAATAAATCTTTCCACTACACCTCATCTTCTATGTGTGGGTCTTTAAAATGCTTTTCTTGTGACTCCGTGGAAGAGCCCTCTTCCCAATGGCAACACTGTGACAGAGACTTTATTGTCCCAAAGCTTAAAATATTTCTACAGGGACCTTCAGAGAAAGACTTTGTAAATAGCTAACTTAGACGATACTTATGAAAGGAAAGCAAAACCCTAAATTGCATATTCAGTGGATTATCATTGTAAAATTTATTTTGTATGCTCAAACTGAAAAAAAAAAAGTACAGACAACATGCAAATAAATGGAACAGACATTGATATGGATGGGTTATAGAGGTGAAATAATGATTTATTTTCCCAAATTCTTTTGATGTTCCTATTTCAAATTACTAAACCAACATTTTAAAACTTGAATGTGTCCTTCTAGGCCAGGATACTGTGGCTGAAGGAATGTCAATATGCTGGCCTGGGGCAAGTGCAAAGGGAATGGGCATTACTTTTTAAGCACTGGCAACCTAGTACTGTTTTCCAGTGCCAGTGATAATAATACCACATATTATTCATATGGGATACCCTACCATTGAAAGTGTGGCTTATCTGCTTTCAATGGACAGTTCTTTCCCTGCTATATCCTTAGACTATAAGCAATTAAAGGGTTGAGTAGAGCACTGATGACAGGAATAGCCAGCTCTGTTATTCTGTTATTCTGACAGCCCAGCAGTACTAGAAGTAGCAAGATAATTTACTTGACTTTACACTTCATTGGCACTTAAAAAAGTGGTACTTGCTCTTGGAACCTCTCAAAGCTTTAGCCAGTCTATAAATTATATGAACTTAACTAATAGGGGTTCTGTTAATATTTAAAGGTAATAGATGAAAGCAAGTCAACATAGTAGTTACCCCCAGTGATATGAACAAGGCTCTTTATTTTAACCTCAAGTAATATTGTGCTCTCTATTGCCAAGAGGAGTATGCTAGAGTAGTAAGGTTCCAAATTGAGGAGAGACCTTCGCCAAATTAGTCAAGTCCTTGACCTTACTTTCCCAGCCAGAAAATGTGCCTGCATCAGATGAGTGCTTCTCAACTGTGGCTATAGTAGAATCATTTGGCAGTCAGAATTATGGGCCAGAGAGGGGGAGGGGAGGGGGCAGGAGGAATTAGGGCACCTTATAATCATATTTTCTTTAAAATCCATTTGTATGTTTTTGATATGCATCCAGGATAAATGGTTGGGCTAAATGATCTCCAAATTTCTTTGTAATTGTGTTTTATATCTGTATATCTGTATATACCACACATGTATGTACACATGTTGTGGGGGTATCTGTTTTATTTAGTCATCAAATGGTGATTACAAGATATGAAAACAAATTATTATTTGAATTGTATAGCTGTCATTTCTTGAACTCCTGAATATGTCAGGTACTTGCTAAAACCTCTTATTTTTTAAAGTTAAAATTGTTTGCACATCAAAACCACAATGAGATATCACCTCATACTTGTTAGTATGTCCATTATTAAAAAGACAAGCAATAACAAATACTGTGTGATTTCATTTATATGTGGAATCTAAAAACATTGAAGTCATAGAAACAGAGTAGAATGGTGGTTGCTGGGGAATGGGACAAATTGTGAGATGCTGGTGAAAGGTTAAAAAAATAACGTAAAAATTTTCAAGTTTAACCCTCCTAACAAAACTCTAAAGTTGATATCATTATCATCATTCCAATTGAAGGTGAAGAAACTAATGCTTATCAGGGATTAACTATTTTGCTCAAGATATTATGGCTAGTAAAATGCAAAACTGGAAATTTAACAGTTTTGTTTAAGTCCAAGGCCTGATACTCTCTCCACTATACTGTACTTTTTTATATGTTTATTTTATTACTATTGATTTTAGAGTGAGAGGAAAAGATGGAAACATCAAAATCGATTGGCTGTTGGGGATGGAGCCAGCAACCCAGGCATGTGCCCTGACCTGGAATCGAACCAATGACCTCTTGGTGCATGTGTTATAGACAGTTACACAGACGTGAGCAGAGCAAGGATGATGGTCCAGGTTTGCTGGTTTTTTTAAATCTTTATTGTTGAGAGTATTACAGATGTTCCTCTTTCCCCCCCCCACCATAACTCCCCTTCACTCAGTTCCCACCCCACCCCAGGCCCTCACCACCCTATTGTCTGCGTCCATAGGTAATGCATACATGTATATAAGATCTTTGTCTAATCTCTTCCCATTCCCCTACACCCCCTTCCCTCTGAGAATTGTCAGTCTGTTCCATTTCCATGCCCCTGATTCTATTCCATTCACCAGTTTATTCTGTTCATCAGATTTTTTATTCGTTTGATTTTTAGATTCAATTGTTGATAGATATGCATTTGTTGTCACTTTGTTGTTCATATTTTTTATCTTTTTCTTCTTCTTTGTCTTCCTCTTCTTAAAGAATACCCTTCAGCATTTCATGTAATACTGGTTTGGTGGTGATGAACTCCTTTAGCTTTTTCTTGTTTGTGAAACTCTTTATCTGACCTTCAATTCAAAATGACAACTTTGCTGGTAATCTTGATTGTAGGTTCTTGATATTCATCACTTTGAATATTTCTTTCCACTCCCTTCTGGCCTGCATACTTTCTGTTGAGAAATCAGCTGACAGTCATATGGGCACTCCCTTGTAGGTAACTAAATGCTTTTCTCTTGCTGCTTTTAAGATTCTCTCTTTGTCTTTTGCCCTTGGCATTTTAATTATGATGTGTCTTGGTGTGGTCCTATTTGGATACCTCTTGTTTGGGGTTCTCTGTGCTTCCTGGACTTATAAGTCTATTTATTTCACCAGGTAGAGGAAGTTTTCCCAATATAAATTACCAATTCCATTAAATGAAACTTCAATTTCTAGACTTGATATAAAGAGTGAAGTTGCTAAAACCATTAAAAAGGCCCAACTTCTCATTATTGATGAATGCACCATGGCATCCAGTCATGCTATAAACACCATAGATAGATTACCAGGAGAAATTATGAATCTGAATGTTGCATTTGATAGGAAAGTTCTCCTTCTCGGAGGGGATTTTTGACAATGTGTCAGTGTTGTACCACATGCTAAGCGATCGGCCATAATACAAATGTGTTTAAAGTACTGTAGTACTTTGGGGATGTTTCAGACAGTTGTTTCTTAAAGCAAATATGAGATCAGAGGATTCTGCTTATAGCGAATGGTTAGTCAAACTTGGAGATAGCAAACTTGATAGCAGTTTTCATTTAAGAATGGATATTATTGAAATCCTCCATGAAATGGATCTATTATTGAAGCTACCTTTAGAAATAGTAAATCTACAGGTAATATTAAAAATACATCTAAACGTGTGATTCTTTGTCCTAAAAATGAACACATTCATAAATTAAATGAAGAAATTTTGGATATACTCGATGGAGATGCTCACACCTATTTGAGTGATGATTCCATTGATTCAAAAGATGATGCCAAAGAGGAAAATTTTCCCATCGAATTTCTTAATACTATTACTCTTTTGGGAATGCCGTGTCATAAATTAAAATTGAAAGTAGGTACACTCACCATGTTACTGACAAATCTTAATAGTAAATGGGGTCTTTGTAATGGTACTAGATTTATTATCAAAAGATTGTGACCTAACATAATCAAAGCTGAAGTATTAACAGGATCTGCAGAAGGAGAGGTGGTTCTGATTCCAAGAATTGATTTGTCCCCATCTGACACTGACCTCCCATTTAAATTAATTTGAAGACAGTTTACCATGATGCCAGCATTTGTGATGACTATTAATAAATCACAAGGAAAAACGCTAGACAGAATAGGAATATTCCTACCTGAACCTGTTTTCGGACATGGTCAGTCATATGTTGCTTTCTCTCGAGTTCAAAGAGCGTGTGATGTTAAAGTTGTAAATACTTCATTACAAGGGAAATTAGTCAAGCACTCTGAAAGTATTTTTACTCTTAATGTGGTATACAGGGAGATATTAGAATAAGTTTAATCAATTTATCAGTCATTGTTTTTATCTGTTGTTTTTATATCATTTTTTGTTTTTATATCATGTTTTTGTTGTTTTCATATCATGTATTTGTTGTTGTTATATCATGTTGTTATTGTATATTTATTAATCAATTTATATATTATTTTCATATACATTTTACTAATTTTCTTTCATTTCTGATACGTCTATTATAGAGAAAGAGCAAATAGTGATATTAAAATATTTCTTCTAATTAATTTCCTTTCAATGTGCACAAATCCATGCATAGGGCCACTAGTATTAAAAATAAAAACAATTGGTAAGAATTTTTAATCTTTAGTTCAACTGTCGAAATACATCTGTACAATATTTTGTGCTTTTGAAAATCATTAAAATAATACAATAAGTATTAATTGAATACTTTTTATGTGCTAGACTCTTCATAAATGTAATTTTACTTATTCTTCTCAGCAACCCTAAGTGGGAGGTGCTATCTATAATAATAAAAGTGTAATATGCTAATTAGACCAGACGTTTTCCGGATGTCATTCCAGACGTCCTTCCTAACCAAGCCGGTTGGAGGGAAGCCAGCCTGGGTCCCAGGTGCCTTTGGGCAGCTGGAGGAGGAAATCAGCCTGGGTCCTGGGTGCCTGTGGTGGCCAGAGGAGGGAAGCCTGGGTCCCGGATGCTGGAGGGAAGCTGGTGATGGCAGCCGGGGTCCTGGGTGCTGGATGGAAGCTGGTGCCAGCAGCCAGGGGAAGGAAGGCCTACTCTTGCATGAATTTTATTGCATCGGGCCTCTAGTTATTCCATATTGATTGATGAAGAAACTGAGGCTCAGAGGCTCACAAGTATTAAGTGGCAGAACTGAAATTTAAATCTACTTTTGCCTGACTCTAAGAATGTGTTCTTTTCATTGTACCACATTGGATCTCAATAACTTCATTCATTACTTTGTTGTACCAAAAAAAGTCCTCATTTAGTAGTCAAGCTAATATGCTTATCATTTAAAATAATGTAACCATAAATTATTTCACAGTTGTTAAACACTGTCACTTGTCACATATTTGGATAATAGATTTCCTATGAAGCCTTTTTTAGCTGATAAAAGAAATAATCATTCTCCTTGTAGAAGTCCATATTAAAAATGAATTGTTGCCCAGCTGGTGTGGTTCAGTGGTTGAGCATCAACTTATGAACTAGGAGGTCACTGTTCAATTCCTGGTCAGGGCATATGTCCAGATTACGGGCTCAATCTCCAGTGTGAGGCATGCAGGAAGCAGCCAATCAATGATTCTCTCTCGTCATTGATGTCTCTGTCTCTTTCTCCCTCTCCCTTCCTCTCTGAAATCAATAAAAATATATTTTTAAAAAATGAATTGTTGACCCAATCCCTTTCTAGATTTCAAGTATTGGAGTACTGGGTCAGGGATTTTCCTCCTAATGAAAACTTTTTATTTCCTTTTTGCAGCAGTTGTCTAAGGAGTATGGCACATAGTTGCTTGGGTTGATTTCTTTTTGTGAAACCTCTTCCTCCTACAGTTCATCTTTTCACATTAAGAAAGCAAGTGAAAAACAGTTTTTAAAATATGAAGATGGACTTTGTAGTTAGTCCATTTGAATCAGATGTGTATCAAATGACATGAAGCTGACTACATGAAGGGACCAAAGGGGTAAAATTAAAACCAGAGGCAGCATTTTGCCAGATCCTGCTATAAGTGAACTTGAGCTAATAATGAAGTAACTGTGTAATTTGCCCTTCTAGATGGGATCCTTTCAAGAGTGAGAGTGGGACCTCTTAATAGTTATGTTGGGATGGCAGGCATTAACCTAAACATAGGCTCACACTGTCTCATGGACATCACCATGAAAATACTGTTTGCTATATTGCAATTTTAATGCAAAATTAAAATATACTTAAAGTTGTCCTTTTAGTTCTATTTCAACCAGCATTTATTAACTATCTACAATGTTCTGGGTCTGTGATGGATTTTTGTTGTTGTTGTTTTTTTGTTAATCCTCACCTGGGGATATTTTTCCATTGATTTTTAGAGAGAGTGGAAGAGAGGGAAAAACATAGAGAAACATCAATGTGAGAGAAACACATTGATTGGTTGCCTCCTGCATGAGCCCTGAACAGGGCCCAGGCCTGGGAGGAGCCTGCAACCAACGTATGTGCCCTTGATCAGAATCAAATCTGGGACCCTTTGATTCGCATGTGGACACTCTATCCACTGAGCCAAACCAGCTGGGGCTGTGATGGATTTTATCTACAGTATTGGAGGTTGGCTACAATTGGAGGAGGATAAGCACAAACTTGGATAGACAGGGACATAAATGACCACTCCTAATGTAACTTGGATGATAATTAAGATATGAGAGTTTCCTGGGAATATAGAGCAGATGATAAATTGTGATCTATATTTGGGATGGAAGAAGGGAGAGTTATGGAAGACTTGAAATGTTTGATCTAAACCTTGAAGGATGAATTTTTGATGGAAAGTAGGACAATTAAAAACAAGTGGAAAAAGCATGTGTAATAGCACTTGGGTGTGGAAGTGCATATGATTTAGGAGACAGAAGAATAGATAGGTATGGCTGGAGTATGAAGAGCATAGGAGACCAAAGTAACAAATAAGGCCTGAAAATTCAGTTATGAACAAGATCATGAGGGCTTTATTACCTTAAAGGCCTCTCAATAAGAAGGAAAAAGAAACATTTCTTATATAAGTCACTCAGAAATAGAATCAGATAATAACACGAGTAAAGCAAATTTCAATGCTTTCCCCAAGCAGCATATCTTCACATACATTTTCTTTCATTAAATGTATTACTTGTTGTGTGGTCCTCAGTCTAGCATTATAGGCTTTATGTGCAAACTGATTAGAAATGCAAATTCATGACCCTCAACCTGAACTGTTGAATCCAAAATATCTTGTGATGGGATTAAAAAAAAAACTGTGTTTTAACTAGCTCTCCAAGGGGATTCTTATGCTCATTAAAGTTTGAGAACTACTGCATTAAACATTTATTGGGTACCTCTTTGCTGTCAGCTGCTGTATTGGACACTAGAGATATGGAGCAGACTTAAATTAGGTACGGTCTCAACCCTTGACAGTTGAACAATAACACTTAAATGAAAACCTCCTCTATCAGAGACAAGCTACAAACTGATGAAATTTTCAGCTTAAGATATAATGCTTTACTACAAATGTTCCATGACCCCAATACTAAGAATTTAATATATATTCCAGAATTTTCCAGGGAAACATGGGAATCTTAGCATCTAAAGCAAGCATTATGTATATAGGTTTTTAATATAGATGAATTTGTTTTCAGAGGTAGTTCAAATTCTAGTGAGAAATTTGAAGAAAGCTGTACTTTCTAGGTTTTTATCATTTTAATAACTTTGATGACATTTTCTACTTTTATCAGATGTTCATCCATTCTGAAACATTTAAGCACTTGATAATTCTTAGCCATGGGAAATTATTATTATTTTTTATTTTTTATTATCAAATCATTCAAATATACTGAAATACCCATGTACCTATCAAGTAGATTTAACCTGTTGCCATTTTGATATATGAAATAAATCTTTTATTGCATATCATATTAGAGACCAAGAAGTCTAGAGAGAAGAGATTAGAAGAATAATTTTTGAAGAGGATCTAAGGCCTTACAATTTTCCAGATCTGATGAAAGTCATGAATCCTTGAATATAGGAGACAACAGCTATACATAGGAGGAGATATAAAAAGAAATACACACAATGGTGTGAGACTACAGAAAACCAAAGACAAACATCTCAGAATCAACTACCAAGAAAATGAGATTGGATAATATTTTTCTGAGAGTTGAGAGAAAATAATCATCAACATAGAATTCTGTATATCTAGCCAAATTGTATTATAAGAGTGTGGGGAAAATAAAGACCTGTAAGACAAACAAAACAGAGAGCATACTTACAAATGGCCTTCATTGAAGGACTGTCTAAAGAATTTATCCACATGGAAGAAAGACTCCAGAAGGAAGATCTGAGATGCAAGAAAGAATGGTGAGTAAGTAAATTAGGAGATAAATAGATAAAACGAAATTAAAGTTGTCTGTATAAAACACCATAAAATTACTATAAAGTCTTTAATGTGTAGTAGTTTTATTACAATTTAGTTATGTTACATTGTGATTTCTCCTTTATATCAATAGTGTTATGGTGAAGCCCTGACATTTTTTATTTTTTATAATACAAGTACCTGATTTAAGCTTTGATTGCCCAGGCATGCACTTCAAAGAGGCATCCACTTCAAAGATGACTATTTCGAATAAATGGTTTGGACCCCAATATGTGAGTCTGTCTGTGTGCACTGGCTGAAAGAAATGAACCAGCAGGGTCTTGCAGTGGAGAAAGTAATTTATTATTATAGGATTGGCCAATCTGGAGAACCAGAGCTCATGCTCTAAAAGACCTGGCTCCCCGATAGCATGTAGGTTACAGATTATATAGGGAAAAACACAAGACATCTTGGCTTAGGGGATTTGGGGTCCTGTTAAGAGATGATTGGTCAGAGGTGAGATAAGGGTAATAGACAATTTCTTCAGGTCTTGAGGACAGTTCTGAGGTCTGCTGTGGCTTCCTACTGCCTGGTTTCATGGAAAAGTATCCAGCACTAAGGAACTTAGCACCTTAACACTAAGGAACTGAAACATAATTTAGGTCAAGATGTTATCTTTAGTGCAAAAAACAGACCGATGGTTGCCAGATTGTGTATGGAGGGGAGTTGTTAGGAGACTGGGTAAAAAAGTTGAAGGGATTAAGATGTACAAATTGGCAGTTATAAAATAGTCACAGGGGGATAAAGTACAGCATAGGGAATATAGTCAATAATATTGTAATAACTATGTATGGTGCCAGGTGGGTACTAGTCTTATTGGGGTGAATCACATCATAAGTTATATAAACGTATAACCACTATGCATACACCTGAAACTAATATAATGAATGTCAACTGTAATTGAAAAAAATTTTAAATAAAAAAGTGATATTTTACCTGACAAAGGTCTGGACCTTGTGGCCATTAGTCAGGTCCTAACTACAGTCTTTTGCTGCCTCAGGGGTTAATGATTATCAGGGAGAAAGACTAGGTCTATAAGGTGTAGAGGGAGGGAAGGTGGGAGGGAGGATGATTTCTAAAGCTATAGTCACAAATCCAATCAAAATCATCAGGACCCTTGGTTTCATAAACACATTGCCAGTCTAGATAAAGAGCCAAGCTGCCTCCCAACACAGAGGCTCCTTTGTTTTAGAAATCTTGGTTGATTTCAGTAACTGATCATTTGAGCTATTTGTTTTTTTTCTCTTCCCCTACTTTAAAATTTTTCCTCTTATCTGTTTTAAGTTCACCAATAGAGTGAGCCCACGAAACCTTAGCCCCCTCTTGACCCCAATAAAAGCAAAACCTCAGGCCCATGCTTGCGGGCCCCCCCACCCCAAGTCACTGTGTGGCCCCTAATGTGTTGTATAATTTCCAGGTCTTATAAGTAGTAAACCTGTATCTTTTCAAAGTTCTTGCTAAAGGGCATCTTGTAGCCTTAGTAAGAACCACAGGGGCTTGTCCAGCAACAGCATTGGTTATTAATAGGCTGAGAAAAGTACAAAACAAGTATCTTATCTAATAAAGAGGGAATATGCTAATTGACCATTACGACCTCACAAAGATGATGGTGCCCACAGCCAATAAGGAGGGAATATACTAATTAACTGCCATGCCCTCAAAGATGGCGGCACCCACAGCCACAAGATGGCAGCGCCCAGTCCCCTCAGCCCCGCCAGGGCGGCAGGCGCATGGCACGGCCGGGCCCACACCCAGGCAGGTCTGGCCGCTCTACGCGCCTGCCACTGGAGTCCCCCAGTCCCTTCAGTCCCCAAGCTGCCCAGGGCTGGCTCAAGACTTAGGCAAGCCTCGGATGTCAGCTGCCCAGCCAATGCCCAAGGCGCCGGCAAGCCGCAAATGTCAGCTGCCCAGCTGCTCGGGGCTATCCGAGGCTCAGGTAACCAGGGCTGGCCGAGGCTTGTGCTGCCGGCAGTGGCAGCAGGTATAATGGGGGTGTCGCAGTCCCCTGATCGCCGGGTTGCCTCCAACACCTGAGGGCTCCTGGACTGTGAGAGGGGGCAGGCCGGGCTGAGGGTCCCCCCTCCAGTGCATGCACTGGGCTTCCAGTGTGTGTGTGTGTATATATATATATATATATATATATATATATATATATATATATTTGTATAAATATATTTAATTTCTATTGTTGATTTATAATATAATTGCATTGTCGGGTATTTTCATTTGTGTGATATCAGTTCTTCAAAAATTGGTAAACTTCCTTTGTGTATCAGTTATGCTTCAACAACACTCAAAGTCTAGGAAACAGAAGGCACACTCAATTGGGATTTTGACAAAAATTTACTCACAAATATGTTGATTATGGTCATGGCACCTGGGGACTATCAGCAGTGAGAAGAGGCTGTTATGATCGCCAAGCTTTAAAGGACAAAGGGAGGAAACAATATTACTGGAACCCAGTGAGATGTAGAGCAGAGGAAAGGGGATGCTCCATACGAAGATGCAGATGCTCTATATGAAGCTGAAGTTATAGAAGGGCACTGCCAGTGCCAGAACCATGGCAGCGGCTTAGGCAGGGAGGGAACAGGGGAAAATTACCCTGATCTCTGTTTCTTCACATTCTCTAAACTCCTGCCAGAGTGCAAGGAGCTAGGGAATGTAGCTTATAGGGGCTACCACCTAGGGCATAGAACAAAGGAGAGAAGGACAGAGATTGAATGGTCGAGGGGATCAAAGGGAAAATAACCAGCAGATTTTATGAGATGTGACACTACATAATTTGAATATGTTCTAATTTTGCTCAAAAATTAGTTTTATATCAGTCATGAGTCAACTAGGAAAATTGAAATCATTCATTGTGTTTACAAAGAGAAAATTTAATGAAAAGAATTGGTTACCAAAGGTGAAACAATCAAGAAATTAGCAATATGCCGAAACGGGTTTGGCTCAGTGGATAGAGCATCGGCCTGCGGACTCAAGCGTCCCAGGTTCGATTCTGGTCAAGAGCATGTACCTTGGTTGCGGGCACATCCCCAGTAGGGTGTGTGCAAGAGGCAGCTGATCCATGTTTCTCTCTCATCGATGTTTCTAACTCTCTATCCCTCTCTCTTCCTCTCTGTAAAAAATCAATAAAATATATTTAAAAAAAAAAGAAATTAGAAATAGCAGGAGCTGCATCTCCTTTTGTTCTGGAGACCAACAAGAGTAGGTGACGTTATCAGAAACCAGAAACCAGACCATCTTTAAGAAACTGTGCTGTTCTGTCAGGGACAGCAAAATTTCCGATTTTATTATTACGTTGTATCTCTGTTTCTGTGCATGCTCTTTATGTAAGTTATTTGTATTTGATATTTATATTTTCACAGCTTTTTGGATAGTATTCCCCTTTCATATATTTGTTTTATCTCAAACTTTTAGTTTTACGTATAGCATATCTTTTTAAGTAGCCTATAAATGCACATTGTGTTATTTTAATCTATTGTGATAGTCTCTATCTTTCTATGGGTGAATCCAACCCAATCACATTTATTTGATTGCTATTACTTTCAGATTTTTATTATTACAAACTTTACATGGTCAAATGCAATGATCAAAAGCTTTTAATTTTTGTCTCTGCAAGAGAGAGTATTCAGTGATGGCTTTACTATGCACATGAGAAGCTATAGTTTGCCTTTAGGCAGATTTGATTTCATTTAGAATTAAAATAAAAGAAGGACCTATAGAAATTTAATCATAAATTCTTGTTATGCTTTGATCTGTTGGGTAGAGTGGTTCATGGTGGTTTGGATTTTATTCTAAGTGTAGTGGTCATCTAGTTAGAATAGATGAGAATATGGAAATTACATGTTCTGCTTTGAGAGATAAAATGATCAATCTGGCTGAAGCAGCAATAGACGGTGGGGCTAGAATGAAAGCAAGGAAACCAATATTAAAGAGAACAACACAGGCCCAAAATTAAGTCACTTGTGCTAAAGCTCATGATACCAAACATAGACTTAATACCTGACCTAATTGCAGTATTAACTTTCTCTAGGAATGTAATCTTAATTGGTAATACTGGAATTTTCTGTGAGTACCAATGAGGTAATCTGTCACATGTGCCCTCTCCATCTCCATCCCCCAAAGAAAATTGAGGCAATCTGCCTAATATGAGCTCTGCCTAAGGTGAGGTAGCCTTTCCTGAAACAATCCTTTCTTTTCTTTTTATAATAACTTTCCTATCCTGCCCAGTGTCTGCCTATAAAAGCCTTCCATATTGTACAGCTTCTAAGGTCCCTTCTCTACTTGCTAAATGGGATACTGCCTATTCATGAATAGCTCAATAAAGTCCATTAGATCTTCTCATTTACTCAATTGAAATTTTGTTCTTTAACACCCCTGTAAGAGATGATGGTGGATTGGGCCAGGGTGATAGTGGTGGAGGTGGAGAGAAGTGGTCCAATTCTGGATGTATTATGAAGGTAAGCCCTCCCTGCCCCATGTATTTGCTGATGGAAGAAATGTAATTAATTAAGACAGGTTCCTAGGTTTGAAGTTTGAGCGATTAGATTAAAAGTGGTACTGTTTACTGAGATATGGTTCTGGCAAAGGAACCTCATGAGTTTTGTCTTGGACATGCTAAATTTCATTGATTGATAAATTTAGTCAACAGATATTTATTTGCAGCTACTATGTGTCAAGTGCTACTTTAAATGCTTGGCAAACAGCACAAATGAAACTGAACCCCCCCAAAAAAAATTCTTGCCCTTATAAATATTTCATTATACTTGTAGGATATCATCAAAAAGCAATAAACAATATAAATAAGTGCAATGGAAAAAATCAAAATATGGGGGGTGGGCAGTGAAAGGTTGTTAGTGGCAGTAGAGCATATGTGCATGGTAGGTCTCACTGAAAAGATTAATTTGAGAAAATGAAACAGTCGAAGTTGCCCACCATTAGCAGAGTCAAATAAGTAGAGATCAGGTTGAATCCTTGAGGTGTGTTTATTAATCAGACTAAAGGCCTGGTGCATGAAATTCATGCACAGGTGCGGTCCCTAGGCCTGGCTGGCTATCAAAGCGCAAGCGTCTGGTGTGGAAGGGCAGGTCCCAGCTGACCTCTGGGCCCTGGGAAGCACCTGGGCCCCTGGGCCCCCACATGCTTCCCTCTGCCTGAGTCAAGGTGCCCGAGTCCCCACGCATAGATGCGGTGAGCGTGGCTGGATGCCGTGTGCTGGGGTGCAGCATGGGCTTCTTGAAGTCAGGCAGGCAGTGCACTCTCTCCTGGCCAGCCTCGCAGACCGGCTCCTGCTCAAACCCCCCGGGAGCCCAACTAGCCCCTGCGGGCCTGGCAGCTGTGGCCTGGCTCACCTGGAAGAGACCATATGGGGGCTCCTTGTGGGCACCTGGCACCTGAGCATAGGGGCTTCCCTGGCACATGAGCCCTGGTGTCCTGAGGGAGGGTAACAGGGGGCATGAGAGTGAGCTTGGCGGACACCCCACATTCTCACTGCACCTCCATCCCTGTCACCCCTGCCTCCAGGTAGCCAGCAAGAGGTTGAAGCCCCTGGCCTGGGTGCCACGCGAGGTTGGTCACTGCCACCCACTTCCAATTCCCAATTCCCCGTTCCAGCCTGGGGCCTGGCCCTGATCAGGTGATCAGGACCTGCCGGCTGCTGGAGTCCATCTGTTGGGCTATCAATCAGGTCCGGGCCCCCTGCCCAGCTCCCTCAGTGCCTGGGAGCGAGGCAGTGGCCCCACCTCCCGCCGCCACTGATGGTCAACATCTGTGGGGCGATTGGGCCCCGCTCATACCTATCTTGGCCTGGCACTGCCCGCTCACCTGCTCCATCATCCTGCTGCCATCCCACTCTCATTGGGGCCCATCAGGGCCGGCAATGCCTCCACTGTCACCTGCTGCCAGTGCCACATCGCTGATGCCCGCCATGTTCAATGCCACCCCCTGGTGGTCAGTGCACATCATAGCGAGAGGTCAAACTCCCTGTCTCCTGGTGGAACTCCCTGTGGAAGGACTGCCTGAGGGGACAATTTGCATATGAGGCTTTTATTATGTAGGACTAGAGGCCCAGTGCACGAAATTCGTGCACAGGGTGGGGTGTCCCTCAGCCCAGCCTACACCCTCTCCAATCTGGGACATCCCTCTCACAATCCAGGACTGCTGGCTCCCAACCGCTCGCCTGACTGCCCGCCTGATTGCCCCTAACCACTTCTGCCTGACAGCCTGATCACCCCCTAACCACTCCCCTGCCAGCCTGATCAATGCCTAACTGCTCCCCTGCCGGCCAGATTGCCCCTAACTGCCCTCCTCTGGTGGCCTGGTTGCCCCTAACTGCCCTCCCCTGCCAGCCTGGTTGCCCCCAACTGCCCTCCCCTGCTGGCCTGGTCACCTGTAACTCCTCTCCCTTGCCAGCCTGGTCGCCCATAACTGCCCTCCCCTGCCGGCCCAATGGCCCCTAACTGTCCCCCCTGCTGGCCTGGTCACCCCCAACTGCCCTCCCCTGCTGTCCTGGTCACCCCCAACTGCCCTCCCCTGCCAGCTCGATGGCCCCTAACTGTCCTCCCCTGCCGGCCTGGTCACCCCCAACTGCCCTCCCCTGCAGGCCTGGTTGCCCCCAATTGCCATCCTCTGCCAGCTCAGTCACTCACAACTGCCATCCCTTGCCAGCCATTTTGTGGCAGCCATCTTGTGTCCACATGGGGGCAGCCATCTTGTGTGTTGAAGTGATGGTCAATTTGCATATTACCTCTTTATTATATAGGATAGTCAGCAATCCCAGAGAGCAGCAGGTATAACACCCTGAACAGAGGGCTCTGACATTTCATGTCAAACAAGTTCTTATAGGGTTAGTGGGTAAGAAAAAATATCTAAAGTTAGTGAGTTCCCAGGATCTGCCTTCTATCATCCTACCTAATAATAGACAAATATGCAAATTGACCATACCTCCGCTACACCCAAGCCACGCCCACCAGCCCAAGCCATGCCCACCAGCCAATCAGGGCGAGTATGCAAATAAACCAAACCAAGATGGCTACAGCCACCAAGAGCAAGGTTTTCCAGGCAACAGAGGGAAATAAGCTTTCCGCCTGCCCTTGTCAGGCCTAAGCCTCCACTCAAGCTACAAAGTTTCAATTATAGAAGGTAAACAAATTCAAACAGAATGGCGGCAGCCACGGAGCTGGAGAGACCAGGCCAGGGTTGCCCGCGGTAACGGAGAAAGCAAAGCTTTCCACACACCCTGGCCGGGCTCAGGCCTCTGCTTTAGGCTACAAAGTTTCACTTATAGAAGGTGAATTAACTCAAACAGAAATGGCTGCCGGTGGAGCATGCAGGAGGCTTGGCTCCGCTCCAGGCTACAAAGTTTCAATTGTAGAAGGTAAATAAATTCCAGATACCAGTGCCTCCGCTTGGGTCGCCAGGGGGCGTGGCTGGCCTGCAAACCACCACAGGCCCCTTGCTCAGGCTGCCCCATGCCCCAAGGGAACCCCCACCCTTATCTGGGACACCCTTCAGGGCAAACCAGCTGGCCCCCACTCCTGCACCAGGCCTCTATCCTATCTAATAAAAGAGTAATATGCAGATTGACCACCACTCCAACACACAATATGTCTGCCCCCATGTGGTCAAAGATCCTGCCCCCATGTGGACACAAGATGGCCACCACAAGATGGCCAGCAGGGGAGGGCAGTTGGGAGGCACCTGGCCTGCAAGGGAAGGAAGTTGGAGGCGATCCACCCTGCAGGGGAGGGCAGTTAGGGGTGACCGGGCCGGCAGAGGAGGCAAGTTGGGGGCAAACAGGCTGGCAGGGGAGCAATTAGGCATCAATCAGGCTGGCAGCAGAGTGGTTAGGGGGTGATCAGGCTGGCAGGCAGAAGCGGTTAGGGGCAATCAGGAAGGCCAGCAGGCAAGCAGTTGGGAGCCAGCAGTCCTGGATTGTGAGAGGGATAACCAACTGCCCATTTAGGCCCAATCCCACTGGGATCGGGCCTAAATGGGCAGTCGGACATCCCTCGAGGGGTCCCAGATTGGAGAGGGTACAGGCTGGACTGAGGGACAACCCCCCTCCGTGCACGAATTTCGTGCACCGGGCCTCTAGTTTTCCTTATAAAAGTGAGCTCTCAGCCATTTATATCCCTTCAGGTGTGTCCTGTCCTTGGTCTGCTCTCAAAATGTATCCTCTTTCTGAGTAATGGAGCCACCTGGACTTCAAGGTCGATTTATCTTTACGACTCTGTTTTCCTTTTCACACTGCATCCTCCACAGTTTCCCAGGGTCTGTAAGAAAACCTCTTATCTATAGTTAGTAAGGTGAATAATTATTAAACAACTGTGATTCTATTCCTACTACATACCTTCCCCTATCAAAAAGTCTTGATAGAGGTGAAAGAATTAGCCATGCACTTATCTGAGAGAAGGGATTTCCAAGGGGAGGAACAACAAATGTAAAGTCTCTAAGGCAAGAATGTGAATAGAAATTTTGAAGCAAAAAAAAAAAAATACTATTATGCTTCAAGCAAGAGTGATCAATGGCAAGAGCATTAGTAAATGAGGTCAGAGATACAATGGGACTTTATCTGTATGGCTATGGAGGACTTTGACTTTTATTCTGAGCCCTTGCTTGGGAAGCAATTGAGGATTTATTTTCTAACTAGAGGGATAACATGAACTGATTTATGTAATATCAGGGTCATTCTGGCAGCTGTTTTGAGAACAGTCTATAGGAGGAAAGGGTGGAAACAAGGAAAACAGCAGGTTTTTGCAGCAAAACAGACAAGAGATTATGGCAGCTTGAAAAAGCAGTATGAGGGCCGAAACCAGTTTGGCTCAGTGGATAGAGCATCGGCACATCCATTGATGTTTCTAACTCTCTATCCCTCTCTTTTCCTCTCTGTAAAAAATCAATAAAATATATTTATAAAAAAGCAGTATGAGGTGCTGATAGATAAATAGGGAGGGAGGGAGAGAGAGAAAGAGAGAGAGAGAGAGAGAGAGAGAGAGAGAGAGAGAGAGAGAGAGAGATCAAGGATGACTCCAAAGCTCCAAAGTGTTTGGCCTGGGTAAGCTTTGGTATCACATCAAAATTTAAGGTATGTACATGCTCACTTTGGGATGTCAATTAGACAATCATTGGAGATGTTGAGTAGGAAATAAAATGTACTGGTATGGAGTTAATGACAGAAGTATGCATTGGTGATAGAAATTTAGGAGTTATCAACATACAGATGGTATTTAAAGCCAAGGGGAGAATGCAGATAGAAAAGAGACTGGCTCTAAGGACTGATCCCTGGAGTACAACAGTGTTAACAGTACAAGGAGAAGAAAGTAACTAAGTAACTGGCAAAGGAGGCTTTTAAGGTGCAAATAAGAGAAAAACCCAGAGGGGGTATTTGTTATAGTCAATGTGTCTATAGGTCAACTAAGATGAGGATTGACAATTGACCCTGGGACTTATAATGTGAAGGGCATTTTTGAGCAGGACAAGAAAACTTTAGTGGAGGTGGGGATGAAAACCTAATTGTAGTGGGTCTAAGGAGAGAAATCAGGAGATGAATTAGAGGCAGGATGTGTAGAGAATTATTTCCAAGGGTTTTACTGCAGATGGAAGCATATAAATGAGGAGATAGCTAGCTGGCAGAGGAATAAAGGTCAAAAGAAGTTTGTGATGTTTGTAAAATCAGAGAAATGACAGTATGAGCATTTATGGGCTGATAGGGATAGCCAAGTAGAAAGGGAAAAATGCAAGAATAAGAGGGCAGGATTACTGGCCTGATATCCTTTACTAGGTAAGAAAGGATTAAATCTAGGGCACAAGTAGAGGTATTGGCTTTATTTAGGGGCAAGAATATTTCACCTATAGCAACAAGTTATTTTATATATGCTAATGGAAATGCAACTAAATTCATAAGATAATTATAAATTAAAGAGTTCTTCAATGTTTCATCACATACGCTGTTCTGAAATTCCCCATTTCTCCAATTGACTAGAGAGAGTCTAGATTTTAGAGAAGGTAGCTGGAGGCCTAATTAGCTCCTAAGAACATACTGGGTACATTATAAGGAGATTGCTGATTAGGTGAGCTGGAGTGGAGGAGTGACCCCCTACAACCCTCTGCTTTCAGTCCTATAATTTCAGCTTCTGATTATCCCTTCTATCCTTGGCAAAAGGGACAGTGCAGTTATTTTATAGCATGAAACACTTCAATTTAATGTTTTAAATGCTACATTAAGAAAATACTTTTAAAACTTGTGCATGCATTTTCAGTTTAAAGCCAGCAAAGTATTTTGTGATTTTTATGGCAAAACTATATTCCTTATTCCTAGTGAATGAATGAACTTGCAGACATATTTTGTGTTCACCTTTTTTAATATTTTCTGTCACAGTATTAGCTCATTTACTTATTCACAAATATAACAATATAGCTATTTTAAACCTTGTAAATTAAGCATGTAAATGCCCTAAGAGTTATTATCTGACATAGCAATTCTTCTTAGTATAAATTATAATTTGACAGTAATGAAATTCATAAATAGGAATAGCAGTGCTAAAACAGGCAGGAAAAAAAATAACTTATAATGACCAGTTACAATAAGGTAATAACTTATTGAATTGTTAAAGTTGATAATAGCTTAATTACTAGCTATTAAATCTGAGAAATAATCTTTCAGTCTTCTTAACCTTCAAATTAAATATTTCTAATACCAATTCTTGCCTGCTTACAGTAGTTTTGCAGGAAGAATTCCAATTATTTTATCATAACAATCCATCTCTACAATAATTACTTCGAATAACCATTGTTAAAAACTTTTCGGGAAAATCAGCAGTTACACTCCTAAGTACCTAGCTAAGAAATGGAATCAGATGTCTACACAGAAATTTGTACATGAATGTTTATGGAAGCACTAGATGCCTGGTGCATCCTCTCCAATCCAGGAACCCCTGGGGGATGTCCAACTGCAGGATCAGGCCTGAACTGGCAGTTGGATATCCCTCTTGCAATACGGGACCTCTGGCTCCTAACCGCTCACCTGCCTGCCTGCCCTAACCACTCTTCATGCCTGCCTGATCCCCCTAACTGCCCTCCCCTGCCAACCTGGTCACCCCTAACTGCCCTCCCCTGCCGGCCTGAACCTTTATTAACTATTTTTTAAAAATATTATCCCCTTCACACACAATTGTATTTGACTTCCTTATTGGCTTCTTCCTCTCACACAATTTTTCTATCTCCTTTATGTAACACTTTTTCCAACTGACTCATCATTTATAAACTTTTCTTTCCTCCTTATTTCCTACTTCTATTCCATCGTCCTTCTTCCCATCTTTCTCCTACCCTCCCTTCCCTCCCCACATTCCTTCTTTCCTTTATCTTTACCCCTGCCCTCCCTCCCCTTTTCCTTCTTTCCCACCCTAATTTTTTTCTTCACTTCCTCCCTTGGACCTGCTTTGCTCCCCGCCCCATTTCTTCCTTCTTCCCATTCTCCTTTTAAGCTCTACCGACTCCCCTTTAAAACATTTCTCCCCTCTCTCTTTCTCTCTCATCCTACCTTTCCCATACACTCTTTTCTACTTACTTCTACTGTTTTAATATCTATCTACCTGCCTCATTATTTACTATCATTTATCTTTTTTTTCTTTTCTGACTCCTACTTTTAAAATCTGTCCCCAGTACACAACTACACTTGATTTTCAGTATAGCTTCTACAGTTCACTCATACATCCTCTTTCCTTCTTTAACTCTGTTCTCTACTGACTCCTTTATAAAGTTCTTCCCTCCCTCCCTTCCCTGGCCTCCCCGCCGCTGTCCTGCTCCCATCCCCTGCCCTGGACGTCTGGCCCAGAAAGGGTGGCTGAGGCCCGAGAGGCCCAGGCACTGCTGCTGCCGCTGCAGAGCAGGAGCACCTCTGCCTAGAAGGCCTCAGACTGTCCACCACTCAGTCCAGGACCCATGGGCACCTCCCCACCAACGGCCTGCGCCTGGGGGAGCCCCGCTCCTTGCTGGGAGCACCTGCTTCTCCCCCGCCCTCACCCCTCCCCACCCTGGTCAACACCCCCTCCTGTGTGTAGCCCCACATTTCTTTCCCTTTTCCATTCCTGTGTCTTTTTCTTGTTCCCTTTCTATATTTCTGTTTCTCCTCTCAGCCTGTCTGCATGCAGGCCTGCCTCCCTCTCCCTCTCCTTTCTTACCCCCTCTTATCATATCCTATCCTACCCCGGGCCTTGCAGCTGCCTGAGCAGAGGGCAGGGATGCAGCCTGCTGATCCAGTCATGACATGATGTTGTAACAGATAATTTGCATATTTCTCTATTATTAGTATAGATTATTAAGTATAGCCAAAAAGTAGAAACAACCCATATTTTCCTTACCCAGTTAATGGATAAGTACATATGGTTTGTCCACAGTAGACTATTACTACGATAAAAAGAAGTGAAGTACTAATATATATTACAGTGTGGGTGAACTTTGAAAACATTATACTAAGTGAAAAAAGTCAGACACAAAAGGCCACATATTATATGATTCTGTTTATGTGAAATATCCAAAATATTGTAGATTAATGATTGCCTGTGGTGGAGGGAGGAGAGGGTGTTGGAAATGGGCAGTGATTGCTAATGGATATGAAGTTTCTTTTTGGGGTGATTAAAATGTTCTAACATTAGATACTGTTGATGGTTTCACAACCCTGTTAATATATAAAAACCACTGAATTGTATCCTTTAAAGGAGTGCACTTTATGCTATGTGAATTATATCTTAAAGTTATTAAAAATAATAGCTTAAAAACCATTAGTTGTTAAAAAACACAGCATGGAAGTTATTTTAGATAGTCACTTAAAACCACCTTCTAAGTAAGTTCAGAAGTTTTATTTTCATTCTACTTAAAAAAAATACAGCCAATCTATGACTCACTGTGAAAAAAAAATGAGGTAAAAGAATAGGCATTTTCCATCATTTTTCTGTTATAGCAAGTGACTACTGAAAGCTTGATTAAAGGTCAAAGGGGCACTGTATTTCCAGACATATTTTTAAAGCTGCTTGAAATCCCAGACAATAAGTGTTGATTGTATAAGCAAACCAACACAGATGGTTATGAAAGTGTGCCACAGCAATGCCAGCTCAATATTTGGATATTTCTCTTTAGAATAGTGGTTTCTTTTTTTTTCTTTTTCTTTTAGTCTTTACTCCAAGTGCAAACAACTATGAGAGTGAGTTCTGTTGTGAGAGAGCCTGTGAGCGCCACAATGGAATGGGAAGTACTGATGTAATGACATACAGCTAAGCTCCATCAAGCTGCTGGTGATCCAGACTAGTATCTCTGACCAGACAATTCAACCAAGGCATTAAAAAATGCCATATCTATATTTCTCCCAGGAGAACTTGCTTTTCTGAAGAATTTTAGTATTGAAAGTATAAAGAAATGGACTGAATACAGCAGCAGAAATGCCAACAGCTAAAAAAGCCTTGCTTTCACCAGGATGATAAATTATACTTTCTACTTTAGGCAGCACTCTCACAGGCATTACCTTACTTGAGCCTCTTGAAAAACCTTGATTTAGGTAGAATTTGTGTCCTTATCTCTACTGCGCAGATGAGGAAATAATCTCAGTGGTTGGAACTCACTTAGGGTTTCATGTCTTATAGGTGCCTTAGCCAGAAATTTAGTCTTTATTGCTGAGTCCTATTCTGGGTCCCTATCATTTTACACTGCTGCACCATTAACCAGGTGCCTTATGAATAAGTCCTCTGGAATTGCTTTGGGGAGGAAGTGGTTCTGGTCTTTTGTGAACACTTGATCACAGGTCCCGATAGAGCACTCATGCCATCAGGCTCAAATGACCCCAGTTCCAACTTTGATCTCTTTGCATAGCACATCATTTCTTCAAATACTGTTGTGGAACGAACACGAGTAAAGACCACTGGAGTACAGACCAAATTAAAATTTAGGGAGCCTTTAATTGCTGGCCGGCAACTGTTCTCTCTCCACGCAGGGAGATCAGAGAGCAGCAGCGACCCTTTGTGTAGGACCGCTTTTAAGCACACATCCTGTTTTTGCAGAACAAGCAACCCAATACAAAACAGTTTTTCCTAAGCTACGTCAGGATCATGCCATTGATGACCATGTTATGTACAGGGTCATCCTGTTCTTCAGAAAGCTGACCGTGATCTATGAAAGAAGGCCTATGTGCTGGGAAGGGGCCATGAGACCCTATCTCAAGGCCTGGCCTAGTGTCAGCACTGACAACTCTATCTGGGGTATAGTCCATGGCCTCTCTGGAAGCATGCTCAAAAATTCCCACTCTCTAACAATACTTATTGTGTTTTTCATGCTGATTCCTATTACTGCCTCCTATCTACTTAGTACTTCTATCTTCTTTCATCCTTCTTCTCTCTATGGGAAACATTAAAGCAAAGTAGTCAAAGCATTGACTTCGGAGTCAGATAGGGTTTTACAACCTGGTTTTGTCATTTACTAACTTTGTGAACTTGTACAAATTACTTAACCTAGTTGGGTCTCAGCTTTCTTATATAGAACATAGAGATAGGAACAAAATCCCCTTTGAATTTATAATAGGGTGGCAATATAATTCATCATCCAAATAATTATGGATGGCCAGCCACAGGTACAAGTAGGATTGCTGCTGGCTGCCAAGACAGATGACACCCTACCTACATGAAACAATGTATGGAATGGGACTAGCACACTTCCTGGCTTATGCAACGCCTTCACACATGCTGTTCCTTTGACTCAAACACTCCCCTCCCCTTCCCTGGCTGGCTCTTTCTGATTTTTCAGGTCTCAGTTTAAATGCCACCTTTTCAGAGAAGCCATCCCTGATAACCCTATCCAGGTCTATCTGTTTTTTCCTTTCATAGAACATATTGCAGTTTGAACTTATGCATGTATTTGTACACTTGATGGTTGCCTCTTTTCCCTATTCTACTGGAAGCTCCATTAGGGCAGATACCACATCTTTTTCATTAATTATATTCCAAGAGGCTAGTTTAATGTTTTACAGGCATAAAATAATTTATAGAATGAATGAATGAATATTAATTTATTTTCTCTATACTAGTGGTTCTCAGTTGGGATGATTTGCATCTCCAGGGAACATTTGGCAATGTCCAGAGACATTTTTGGATATCACAATTGGAGTGAGGTTGCTACTGGCATCTAGTAAGTACAGGCCAGGATTCTCCTAAACATCCTACAATGCAGAGGACAGCATTCCTCAACAAAGTATTGCCCAACCTAAAATGTCAATAGTACTGTGATTGAGGAGCCCTGCCCTATCCCTAGTGATGTAAGGGATTTTATTACCTTGAGTGGGTGTCAAAATAATAGCTGTACTGGAAAAAATATTTATATTTTAATCTTAAGTATATATACCATTTAAATGGTGAAAAATTATCAATTAGGCTCATTTGGTATCTCAAGGGTTAAAGGGTAGATGGCACTAGAAGATGCCATAATTTACTCTTAAATTTCTTTGTACTAGTAAGCAAGTCTTTATGATTTACAATTTATCATAGTTAATTCCATCCCCTTTCTATACATATGCATTATTCTATTAATCTGAATGTATGAAAACTATATAGTAATATTTCTGCCATTCAGCTCTAGAGACATTTAGACAGTGCCTAATATGTGCAAGGTATTCTTCTATGTATGGAAATAAGTGAGTACTCACAGGTTTTGTTTTCAATAGGCTTATACTCATTGACTAGTTCCATATGATAAGCATCTCATTATGATAGCCTCAGACCATCACTTGGAGTAGTTAATCATTATTCATGGTTTCCTAGGTCCCAGGTAAATATATCACTATAGTAGTGTAATGAATGGCATTGATATACATGAATGAAGAGAGAATCCTGTTTGGCTTTCTAGAACATTCCTAAGACTTATCAGACAGCTAGAGTTTTTATTTCCATAGGGGGAAAAAAACACAAACCCACATTCCTTCCATCTTTTAGTAAACAGTGGATCTGTGCTTTAGTCCAGTTAAAGCACCAAGAATCACAGAAAACATTTCAAATGTTATGGATGATTTTTGCTATAGGAAATCCAGCAGACCTTTTCTTCAACTTATATTGATGAGGCACTATATGTGTTTTGGGCACTGTACTAATCATTGGGATTAAGAAGATGAATAAAACATAACTTCTGCACAGGAAAGAGAGGCACTAAGGATGTTTCCTATCTTAGCAGATGGTGTCATCGTTCATCCTATTGCCCAGGCAACAAACCTTTGATCATTCTTGACTTCTTTTTTCTCTCACCCCCCGATACATAATTCATCAAGAAACGGTGTTGCCTCTATCTCAGATGTCTACTTTTTACACCATCACCAACCTAGTCCAAGTCTTTGTTATCTCTCTTCTGGACTACTATAATAGCCTTGTAACTGGCCTCCTTTCTTCCACTCTCTTAATATTGATATTTCCACTTAACAAGAGTGGCCCTTGTAAAATAGAAGTCAAATCTGCCATCCCTCTATTGTCTTCCCATTGAAATTAGAATAAAATCTAAATGTTCATGTCAAGCTTACATCAAGCTTTTATACTTTTCCTCATTGTTCCTTCTGCTGTAGCCACACTGGCCTCCATCCTGTTCCTTGCACAAGTCAAGTACACTCTCACCACAGGGCCTTTGCCCTTGCAGCTTCCTCTATGGAGAATGCTCTTAGACCAACTTTTCCTCAAATTTTATATGGCTTCCTGGTCAATTGTAACCCCTGAGAAAGGCATTCTTTGAATAGCAGTTCCTGTCTCTCTCTGCTCTTTACTCTGCTTTATTTTACTACAGAGCTTTCAGGTGAATAGTGCATTTTGGGGTAATAATTTTTAAAACATTTTCTTATATGTTTTTTTTAGAAAAATAAGGGCAAGAGTATTCTGGATATTTCCTTTTCTAAAATATATTTTTATTGATTTCAGAGAGGAAGGGAGAGGGAGAGATAGAAGCATCAATGATGAGAGAGAATCATTGATTGGCCACCTCCTGCATGCCCCCTACTAGGGATCGAGCCTGCAACCCAAAAGCATGTTCCCTTGACTGGAATTGAACCAAATATCCAGCTAGGGCTGGATAGTTCTAATATGAATTTGCTCATTGGTTTATTGTCACACAACTATAAAAGAACATCCACGAAGGCAGAGAACTTCTCTGTCTTGTCCCCAATTGTATACATGTGCCTAAAACAGTTTCTGGAGCAGGATAGGTACTTAACAGATGTTGAATGAATTAATTTTCCAAAATTTCATTTAACATGCAAAAATCCAAGTTGGAAATTATTAAATTTTAATTCAAGTATTTCATGATAATTTGATGATTTAATAGGTCTATTTGTAGTTTTCCTAAGAAATTAATTATAATTATTAAAGCAAGAAGTTGTTTGCTGAATTGGAAGCAGCGGTTAAGGGATTTGAGTTTCTTGTCTGGGCTCTCTGTAAGATATATGACCTTGAGCAAGTCACTTAACTATTCTAAATTTGTTTCTTCATCTGAAAATTGAGTGTATAATTCTCACCTTGTCTATCACATGGATATTTAGTGTTCAAATCATATAATCCTTGTAGACTATACCAGTTCATATGTTTAAGTGTGGGTTTCAGTATGTATTCTTGTTTGGGGAAAATACAGGATCTTTAAATTCAGTTGATTGTTCTTTTTCATAATATAAAAAGCCAACCAAAAACTGTAGTATGCTTGTATTTTGTCACATCTTTGTTTTTTGAAATCTCCAGTGTTGATTTAGTGATATAGTAAAACAACAGAGAAACAAAGGATATTATCAGACAAACAAAACAGAACATGTTCGTTCCACGATGGCATTAGTAGTGCATATGTAATTTCATGATGATATACTTACTGTTTTCTGCTGAATGAGACATTCAATAACTGTCTCATAAAAATGAAAAGATTCTGGCTTATGTGAGATTTGTAAAGTCCAAAAATTGTGTTTTTTGAAAACAAATACTATCATTAAAGTATTTGCCAATATCTTAACATACCCAGTTTTTAGATTGGAGACGAATACATTTCTATGTATTTAAAATATGTTGCTTGAAGATCTTCCCAATGACCAGTCGGACTCTTCAGCTACTGTGTATCTTTATACATAATGTCTAAATTGATCCTCATAGAGTAGATATTTTTATTCTCTTTTTCAGATAAGAAAATTATTCACAATTAAATGATTTGTATGTTGGCACAATACAAATAAGTGGCATGTAACTGCCAATCCAGTATTTCCCCCTGATATACCAGTTTCATACAACTGGTATCATCAACTGATATTAATTTAGCACACTCAGGGAACAATTTAATTTGACACTAGTTATACTCTCAAAAAGTTGAGCATCTGTGGGAGGTATAGATCAGACAATATAGCAATGAGATGAACTGGGTCAGTAAGTGGTTTCTCATGATGCAGGGAATATTTTTTGGAGGAAAAAAATTAAGCTCTCTCTTGAAAAATAAAAGGGACTATAACAAAGCATATTTGAGGTTAGGATAAAATAGCTTGAATATGAACAGAAGCAAAATGAAGGATGACTAATGAAGGTTTCATAGTGTTCCCTAGGGCTGTGACTTAGAACTGTGTTGTGAAGGCAAATGCAAGGGTTGCAAAGATATATATGCATTTTTCAACATGTGCATAGATGTTTATTTCCAGCAGAATAAAGCAAAGTTATCTCAAATCTTTCTACTCTATACATTGTCAGGCACTACTCTACAGTAAATAAGTGGCAGAACTGATATTTGAGTCTAAGTCTCTGCTTCCAAAATCAATTTTTCCCACTAAGACACACTATCTAACCTATTATTTTGTCAAACTGTTAAATAATATAATCTCCCCCAAGCAATATCACTAGCCACATGATAAAATCTCACAAATGACTAGGTAAATGGAAACTGCTCTTTGAAAACTTTAGATATTATGCTTGAACCGAGACAGTTTTATTCAAAGTGGTCTTTGTTTTGCATCAACGAGTCATTGCAAAATCATTTTCTACCAATACAAATGTATTTGATCTGTTGAGGCTGTTCTAAATGAATTGTTCATTTTCCTAAACATAAATTTTGTTTGGGAAATACCTGCAAGTGTAGAGACAGCCTTAGTATGAATTATGATGCTTGGAGTGTTCAAGTAAGATTGATGGCTGGACTCTGGATTAATGTCATATTTTTCTGCAGCAGAGCTTTAGTAAGTTTAGTATGGCACCATTTGAAGTCAACTTAGTCAGCTGGGCATTTTAATTAAGTTCTGGGCGGCCACTAAGTATACCATATTCTGAGGCCAAGTTTTACCAAGTAGCCATAGAAAATTTGGCATGTGTACATTAACACCATTCATGTACATAAATCATAGCCATCAGGAAGGTTCAGAGGGTAGAAAGTTGGCTCAAAATGATGTTTGCAGGAAGTTCAAGCCTACTTAACCATCAAAGATGCATGTTGGTTTCTACCTCTCAAAATAATATTTGAAATTTTATTTTGGTTCTGGAAAGCTACCTTATCACTTATAATCATATCTAGTCTATGAATTCATTTTTCAGAGCATCAAGTGAGTGTTCCATATGCCCAAAGCTCATGAAGATTGCCTAACTTTCTCTTGTGGGTACAATTATGTACTTTAATTTTTATTTACTTTAAGTATATTTCTACTTTAAATATTTCTCCTTCAAATATATTTACCAGTCTCTGGGTACGGTGAACTAAGATATAGTTGCTGGTGAAACCGTACAAAGAATGCATGGGCTGAGGCTTCCACCTCTAGTTTAGTTTGTTATTTGTGGTTCTGTCTATCCTTATGACACAATTGATGAAACTGCTTATATAGAAAACTAGAGGCCCAGTGCACAAAATTCATGCACAGGGTGGGGTGTCCCTCAGCCCAGCCTACACCCTCTCCAATCTGGGACATCCCTCTCACAATCCAGGACTGCTGGCTCCCAACTGCTCGCCTGACTGCCTGCCTGATTGCCCCTAACCACTTCTTCCTGACAGCCTGATCACCCCCTAACCACTCCCCTGCCAGCCTGATCAATGCCTAACTGCTCCCCTGCCAGCCTGGTTGCCCCCAACTGCCCTCCCCTGCTGGCCTGGTCACCTGTAACTCCTCTCCCTTGCCAGCCTGGTCGCCCCCAACTGCCCTCCCCTGCTGTCCTGGTCACCCCCAACTGCCCTCCCCTGCAGGCCTGGTTGCCCCCAACTACCCTCCCCTGCAGGCCTGGTTGCCCCCAATTGCCCTCCTCTGCCAGCTCAGTCACTCACAACTGCCATCCCTTGCCAGCCATTTTGTGGCAGCCATCTTGTGTCCACATGGGGGCAGCCATCTTGTGTGTTGGAGTGATAGTCAATTTGCATATTACCTCTTTATTATATAGGATTGCTGTTCTCAAGTTGAAAATTCAATATTTTCTATTGTGAACAAGACTAAAATGTAATCCTTGTGCACCACATACAGAAGCAGGCTTTAAGTTTGAGGAGAGGCTTGTGAAAAATAAAAAGGAAAATCTATGTTTTAAATTCTTTTTCTCTTTCCTTCTCTTGGAGTGTTTACTTTGACTACTGACAGTACCATCCTTACAATCATCCAGGCTTAAAAGCTCAGTCATGATTTGATTTCTGGCTCTTCCTCAAAACCTTATTAGTTGCCAAGCCTTATATATAAGTCCTGCTTCTAAAATATTTCTCAGTGGCCCTTCGCCCCTTTCTTTCTTTTGATATTGTTATCACTGTCTTTCATCTAAAAATCAATGACATCTATACTCATCCTTTTTCTCATTCCCAAAAGTGTTAAGCTTTTTCTACTTAAAAATTTCTCTGATCCTCATATATCTTATTTATTTTCCTATGAATAATTTTAATATTTTATGCAGATTCTTTTGGCTTTACATAGTTATCATCCACAAATAAAAATAATATGGTATTTTTTTCTTTTAAGTTCTTTCATATTTTATTTCTTTTGTTGTTGTTGCTTTGGTACTGTGATGGTAAGAACCTCTTCTGAAATGTTAAGGGTGCTGATGGTCAAATCATTTTCCTGATCTGAAAGATAAAACATATAATTTTTCAATAGTAATTTGCTTGATGTAGAAATTTTGTACATGCCTCTTACCAGATTAAATCCCCTTCTTTTCATAGTTTACTAAGAGTTTACATAAAAATATATTCAAATTATATTGAATTTTTTAAATCTATTAAATGACTATGTTTTAAAAATACATTTCAATGATTTTGAAAAAATTCTGAGGTGTATTTTACAAAATATATTGCTTATTGCTCATTCCCCCAGTCACTGTAACATGTTTTTATAGAATTATATTTTATATAGTTTAGACATGTGCCCCTCATCGTTTCTTGCCTAAACAATTAGAAGAATCTCCTAGTTGGTCTTCTTGACTCTACTCTTGCCTCCATTGTAATGATGTTTTCCACAACTGTCTCCCTTTTCTAGACCATTTGTTACTTGACAACAGTACTACCTTATTCAATGCTATCTCTTCAGCAACTATTACAGTGCCTGCCATACAGTTGTAGATCCTTAACATTTATTCAAACATTAATGGAATGTGCTAAGCATTGGGATTATAGAAGCGAATAAAATAGACATGGCTCTGCCTTCATGCCACCTAAGATCTAGTAGGGGAGAGACAGACCAAGAATAAGTAATAAACAAACAAAAATTAAGTTGTATTAAAAGTAATGATTCAAAAAAGTAAGGGGATGAATAGAGAATAACAAAGGGATTCCTACTTTAGGTAGGGTTAATAGGAGCCTGATGGAAGAAAGGTAGCAAACTACATAGTGAACTGGCAAAGACCACAGCAGATGAAGCAGCAGGTGCAAAGGTTCTATTTGAGGAACCAAAAGGAGACCAGTATGGCTGAGGCCTAGTGTCATGAAGTGTGGTAGGATGTTTAGCCCCAGGACGAGGCAGATCAGGGCCACATTATGAAATTTTAATGCAAGGGCAAAAGACTGTGATGATGAGGAAAAAGGTATCAGATAATAATTTGAAAAGGATCAGGGGCCAAAGATGCAGAAGAACGATCAGTAGGTGCTATTACAGGGATTCAGGTTGTTATTGAATGAATTAATTGTCTCTTGTTTGGATTTCTGTAAATGCCTCATATCTCTGTCTCATTCTAATTCACTTTCCATTCCAGGTTTATTTTTCTAGTGAAGCTTTAATCACATTTCTTTATCTTACATTTTCCAATACATAAAAATTCCAGTTGAAACTCCTGGGTATGAAATTTAAGACTTCCTATGACACTCTTCCCTTCAGGCTTATTTTCCATTTCTTTCCTAGATATAACCTGTGCTCAAGCCAAACTGTATTACTCATCACTCTCCAAAGATGCCCGTAACTTTCCCTCCTCTTTGTATTTAATCACGTGATTCTGCTTGGAATTCTTTTTTCTTTTCTTTTCTTTTCTTTTCTTTTCTTTTCTTTTCTTTTCTTTTCTTTTCTTTTCTTTTCTTTTCTTTCTTTTCTTTTTTCTTCTCTTCTCTTCCCTTCTTCTTCTTCTTCTTCTTCTTCTTCTTCTTCTTCTTCTTCTTCTTCTTCTTCTTCTTCTTCTTCTCTCTCTCTCTCTCTCTCTCTCTCTCTCTCTCTCTCTCTCCCTCTCTCTCTCTCTCTCTCTCTCTCTCTCTTTCTTTTGTTAATCTTCACCTGAGGGTATTTCCCCATTGATTTTTAGAAAGAGTGGAAGGGACAGGAAGAGACACAGAGAGAGAAACATCCATGTGAGAGAGAGACATCAATTGGTTGCCTCCCATACATGCCCCAACCAGGGCCAAGAATGGAGCCTGCAATCTAGGTACGTGTCCTTGACCAGAATCTAGCTCGGGACCCTTCAGTCTGTGGGATGACACTCTTTTCACTGAGCCAACCCAGCTAGGACTCTTCCTTATGTCTTTATAAGAAGTGTTTGTATTTCCTTTGGGACTAGTTCAGTTACTGATGTTTACATGAAATTTTTTTCTGATATCAATAACCAGAAGTAGTCTCTCTCATTTGAATCTCTACTTACAGCACATTTTTCTTTTTTCCTACCTTGTTCTGTATTATTTTAGATTCTTCTGTCATTCCTTTTTGAATCTGGTAGCACATGAGCTTAGTTAAGTTTTCTTTGAAATCAGCACAATACATTATAGTATCTAACAAAATTGTGTGTGTGTGTGTGTGTGTGTGTGTGTGTGTGTGTGCATTTAGTGTCCCATGGCTTAGTAGTTATGGCTTAATTTTAAAATTATTTTTAAAACACATTTGCTTTAGAGCCTTGTATTCTTGGATAGTCAGTTTGAATCTTTGAACATCTGGTCCTCAGATATAACAGTCTCATATGCATGTGTTTGCACCAGAAAATCCCACAAATGCATAAGAATAGTAAGAGTTTGATACTTTTAAGTCATAATTTTTAATTAAATATTGAGATTTCAGAAGTTAATGTGTATGAAGAGATAGCAAGAATGTAGTAAATGTGATACAGTGCAAGGGAGAATTATGTTGGGGTTGGCATTACCTCAACCAGATATGCCAGGGAAAAGCTGAGGCAGGATTAGAATCCCAAATGTCAAAAAGAAATGCAGACCCTAAATATAGTATAAGGTAAGTAATTACATAAGAAGAGCAGATGTTTATTTGTCAGATGGTTGAATGACTCAGGAAAAATGTTCAAATGCACTGTATTTCAGGATGTATAATGTAATTAGTGTTGTAGCTAAAACATAGGCATTGGCCTTGGACAGACTTATATTCTATCTCTCTGTTCTGTAAATGCCTCATATCTCTGTCTGAAATAATTTTCTAGAATTGCAGAATTGTTTTCAGTGCAATTATAGTGTGGTAGGGTATTTAGTCTCTAGATCCAGGTAGAACTGGGTTCAAATCATGGTATTTCCACTTTTTAGGTTGATGGCTATGGATAAATTAGTTTATCTCTGTGAACAGGATTGCCTTGTATTGTAGGATAGTTATAGGTATAAAACAAAGGACATAAAAATGGAGGGAGGACCAGGAAGTGAAAATAATGTCTTATCATTTCCTAATATATAATATTGGTATTTCTGATGGGCAACCATCAATTTACTAATTGCATTTTTTTGTAATTAAAATTTCAGCAATTATTTTATTTAAATAAAATTTTAGTTTTCTACATAAAATGTTGGTCTATAAAACCTATCTTTTCCTAGAATATATGAAATTTGGAAGAAAAGGGAGCATTTCAAGCCAGATCTAGGATCCAAGTAAACAAAAAATAGTATTTTTGCTCCTAAACAAACAGCAGATGATTAAGGGGGTTTTAATAAAAATGTTCTAGGAGCAAAGGAAGCAAATAGAAAGGGAACTGCTGCAAAGTTAAGCAGGTATTTCAAAACAAGAAGTATTATTCAAAGATATTTTTCCACTCAATAAGTAAGTCTTAAAATGCTTCCATGATGGCTGGGGTTTTAATAGCTGGAGGTTTTACTATTGATTGACATAAACTTTTAGAGGTAAACTGAATGAATCTTTTTCTCTTCCATTTTCTTTTTTTTAATAAAATTTTTTAAAATTGATTTTGAGAGAGAGAGAAAGGAAGGGGCACAGAAAGAAAGAAACATCAATTTGAAAGTGAAACATTGATCATCTGCCTCCTGGATGCTCCCCATTGGGGATGGAGCCCACAACCTGGGCATGTGCCCTGGAATTGAACTGGTGAACTGGCAACCTTTCAGTGCATTGGAACACACCCAACCAACTAAGCCAAACCATCCAGGGGTCTCTTACAATTTAAATGGTCATAAGGGCAAGTCAACAAGAGCAAAACAGAACAATGTAGGAATGAAGGATAGGCTAAACGAACACTTCATATGACCTTTGGGGGAAAGGAAGACAAAGAGCTGGGGAATGACAATTAGAATATCAGAAAATGTAATCTGGCAGAGGTAAAGACTTACCTAAAAATGTCTGGTGCCAGAGTCCCTTTTTAGAACATATCCCTATCTCTGTGGCCTGGAAACAGCTTTGCTGCTGAGGCTGGAGTGTGGTACAGGATCAATGTTAGTGAATCTGGCTTCAAATATTCCCTCCGTCACTCTATCCCTCCTCCCTGCTTTATTCTCCTGCATAGTATGTATTACCACCTGGTGTATTGTGTTTATTTGTTTATCTTATATATCCCCACACTAGACTAAGCTTCATTAGAGCAGAGATATTTCCTGATTGAGTCAGTGCTGTGGCCCTGGCATCAAGACCAGTACCTAGTATATGGTACTACTCAGGAAATATTATTTGTGTAAATGAGTGGATAAATGCTATTTGGGATTGAAAATGGCACAGGTCAAGTAACTAATGGTATGAGGTAGCTAGAGAATGGTAACTTCCAAATTCATCTGCCCACAGGAAGGGAGAGAGCGTTTTAAGAAGAAACAGAAAGGGCAACTCAGGATACCAAGTCTAAAGGAAGTGGCAGTATAGGGGAAGTAGATCAAGTAGATAAAAAATGGAAATTTGAAAATAGTTTAACCCAGATGCTCCAGGCCATGATTATAAATTAAAATCTGTTAGAAATAGTGATGAGATTTGATAGTAACTGAGTATTATTAGGTCAGGAATTCAGGAATGTTTTAATCCAGCTTAGCCCCAAATTCCTCCTCTTTTTAAGATTTCTGAATGAGACAAGCATACAAAGGAAAATGGTAAATAGAAAACCAAAGTACCACTTTATTATTATGTGAACAGTGCTGGATAAATTCTCTAGACCACTGAAATTGAGTTGCCAGGCTGATTGTTTAACATGTTGAAATGGGGTGGTCAGGTTTACTCAGAGAAACTGAAAGGAGGCTAGAAAATAAACTATGGAAAACCAAGAATGTTGCAGCTAGGAAACTCTCTCTGTCTTACCCAGCAGTGAGAACAATGTTTTGTTTTGTTTTGTTTTGTTTTGACAAGCATCCCATATATCTCTGATGGCTAGTTTGAGATTTAGAGGTGACAGTGTTCCCCTGATGTTGGACTTGGGAAAAATTTTTCCAATTGCCAGTAATCCAGTCATGCATTTTTGGAATAAATGATGAATTTGTAATTCAGAATGACTAACATGAATCTGTTACTATATTCTGAAATAGCTTCTTCCTCCATCTAAACTCAGCTATTATTGCTAGTGGACTGCGGACAGGCATACAATGGAGTCATTATAGATTATACATGAGGAAGCAAGTGGGATTAAGGTCTCCAGGCCTACTTCACTGACACCAGTTCCAGGCTCAGCTTACTATTTGAAGACAGGACACCGAAGAGAAAATAAAAGAGGTGAAGGTGGCCACTTATTCCCCTAGGATGCAGGCCCAGCTCAGTTTACTAGTCCCGAAGTATGGACAGAGGAGGTTAAAGAAAGAGAACCACATCCATTTTATGACTTTGTAACACAATAACACAGGCCAGAATTAAACATGGCCTCATCAATGTCCCAGATCTTGAACCAATCTAATTTGCATCTCAATTTTCTGTGGAGAAGCTAGGAACAAGTGGAGAGAAATTTTCTCTCTCTGATTTAGGTTAAGACTCACCTTTTACTTCCTGGTGACAGAATCTAAGAGTGTTTAAGAGTCATATTTTTTAAATCCAAATATAAATAGCATGGATGTCCACAAAATTGATTGTCATGAATTAACTGTCTTAAAATAAAATAAACCCTCCTGTTATTTTGAGAAGTCCCCAAAGTTATGATTCACATGTATCTGCATACCAGTCTGGCAACTGCAGTCACCATGCTTTATGTCATCCTACTTTGTTATTTCTCTTCTGCTCTGGTTCCCACTTTTCCATGTCAAACCACTTTGGACAAGCTTCACCATAATCAGTTTCTCATAAGAACACTAAATCACATCAAATTCACTGTTTCTGGTTGTCCAAAAGCTTCCAGTTTTTAGGGTGCCAGGACATTGCTATGGCAAAGATCTCTGAGGGCTCCAATTCTGGGCCTCCTTTTGGCATTTGGATGGTGAAATGGCTCAGCTTCTGAACTGTATCACTGAGTCTCTCTGAAGAGTTTTGTCAGCTTCTGTCCTGAATCTCAACCCTTGCCCAGAATATGATAAATTAGTTCATGAAAATCCTATCAGTATGACCTTAGCACAACGAATCACAGAAGCATGAATAAGGACAGAACTGACTGGGGGAAAATTGATCATGACTTTGTTCCTCAAGGGGAGATTTTAGGGTTTTTGAATTGTGGTGTTGTAGTTAGAGTGCACTGCAAGAGTATTACTCTACCAGGATGTTCAGGCCTGCAAAGATTTCAGTTATGTGACACTTTCAGTAACCCAACCAAGTTGTTTTTAGACCCAGCATTGGGAGAAATGAAGAAATGGATTTAAGAAAAAATGTAGAAGAGAATTCAAGGAACCTCAAGCAGGTTATATGTGGTGAGCCAGGCATGAAGGGAGCCAAGGCGGGGGGGGGGCTCAGTTTTCTTAAAGAATGATGGGGGATGATGAACCCAAGAGCATCCAGTCTTTATCTACCATATTTTTTCAATCTTATGTCTTGTATATCACAGTTTTTCAAATATGCATCCCATCTTTCAATCAAATTACAAGTAAACTCTTTTTTGCCTCTTATGTGCTCCCACACTTTCCCTTTTACATGCCTTTGCTAATATTAAAACTTCCACTTATATTCCAAATTCTACCAAATTTATATTCCAAATCCTAACATTAAGACCAAACTCATATATTTCTTTTGCTTACAGAAGCAGGATTTTAGAATTATTAAAAGCTCAGATTTGGAAGAAAGACTGACTGCCCGAATTCAACTCTTGACTATGATACTTAAGAGTTGTGAGACCCTTAAAACATTACATAACCCATCTGTGGTTCAGTTTCCTAACCTCTGAAATGGAGATTAAAGGATACTGACCTCACTGTTTTACAGAAAAGATTAAAGGAGAATGTCTGTGTAAAGCATCTGGAACAGCACCATTATTATTTACTTCAATATTTACCAAGAAATTATTATGCATCAGACATTGTGCTGAGGATTGGGAGTCCAGCAGTCACTAAGGTGTGGTCTTTGCTCTTATGGGGTAGAAGAAAGTATATGGAGCTATTCATATCAACAAATAATTTAAATATACATTACAAAATGACAGATATATGCATAAGGTGAAGTGGTAGAAGACTTGGATGAGTTCTGCAAGGGAGAAATGTACATTCTGGGAAGAAGTAATAAAATAGCATATTCAAAAGGAAATATTCTCTGGTGGTTCACCTCCATAAAGTGTTCTTAATTCCTCTTCAAAGCGATTTCCTTCTGAACAGTACAAGTACAATAGGGAACCTTTACATTTTTACCTTCCTATATAATAAAGAGCTAATATGCTAATTAGACCAAACAGCAGAACCACCTTCCAGATGACCTTCCAGACTAAACTGGGGCTGGAGGGCCAAACCCCTTGCACGAATTTCATGCATTGGGTCTCTAGTGTATTATAATTACTTATCCCTTCTCCCATCAATCAGCAGAGAACAAATATGGAAAGTGTTAAATGCAGCTTTTTGGCAAAGCTGTATAAATGACACGCCTATATCTAGTCTTCCCTTTCCTCTTTTCTTGTCAAATAATAACCAGGTTATTAAAATGGCATCACTCTGACAAAATTTTTTCAGCCCCAAAGTATTTTTTTTTTATTTTTTCTTAACAAAGGATATGGCGCTGGTTTTACTAATTTTTTTTCTTTTTCTTATTCTCTGTGTTAAGGGATTCTGGTGAAAAACATTAAGCTTCCAGTAAAACCTGATTTAAAATGTAATTTAAAGATCTGAAAATCCTGCTTACTGCATTATTAAATCTTTTCCTGCCTAATACTGGGAACTGACAGAAACAATATTCTATTTGTTCAGATTTTGAGAAGAAAGAGGAAGAAATTCAAATACTTAGAGTTTTATATATTCTGAACCTTCATATTGTGAAGGTTCACAATATGAAAGGAGATTCAGTAATAGAAGATAATCTGTACTCAGATGTTATCATTTAATGTTTTATCCATTGTTGATTTATAACTTTGAAACCTTCAGCTTGATATGAAACCAATTTTTTCCCTGCATTAATTTTCTCTCAGGTTTGATTATGAAGGGGAGCAGAATATAACCACTCCAAAATGTGTCTTTTTGGCATAAGGATTATTTTAGACAGATTATTTTCAAGAAACTGCAGACACAGGGAAAACTCTGAAAGCAGAGTAAAAGTTACCCTTTTATTAGAGATATTTACATTTATAAGGAAAATCTCCATTTGTAAAGATGTCTCCCTCAGTGCCAGGCTGACAAGTCTCTAGAAACTCTTATCAATGCAGAAGGCAGGGACTTAAATCCCCATATCTACACCCTTGTTTATAACTGAGCTTGGCTGGTAACCTTCTGTAACTAACTCTCCCACCTCCAACATTTTTTTAGTCTTTATTTGGAGATGGTATTTAAGGTGGTGACATGGGCTATTTCAGAGAGTTACTTCTTTCTCCTATTTCTCCCATGTATACAGGAGATATCCATGTGATTGAACTTCTGTTTTTCACCTGTTAATCTTTTATTATATGTGGTGTCTTAGCCAAGAACCTTTGAAGGGTAGAGGGAAATTATTTTTCTTACTTCATAATTATTTAGAACATATTAAAAAACAAACAAACAACAGTTCTTAGAAAATTAATGTCATGCTATTTTGTTGGTGCAAGTTTTTCCAAGTTTAAATTACTTCCTTAAAGGAAATTATGGTTTATCATTAATGTATAAGATGCTATTATTTACAATTTTCCCCTCAAGTATGTGTGTCAACTAAGGAAACACACCAAATCCTGTTTTTGTTTTATCTTTCTCTCTGTTAGATTGCATGCAGTACTTCACAGCATTGGTTCCCTACTCCCAAGGTTGTAGCCAGGGTGAATTGTGAGTCAGTTAGGCCAGTGGTCGGCAAACCGCGGTTCGCGAGCCACATGCGGCTCTTTGGCCCCTTGAGTGTGGCTCGGCATTAGAACCACTTCTTCAAAATAGACTCGCCCAGGCCGAAAACCGACTTCTGTGCATGGGCCATGAAGTTTCAATCGCACTGTAAGTGTGCGCCCACACGTGGTATTTTGTGGAAGAGCCACACTCAAGGGGCCAAAGAGCCGCATGTGGCTCGTGACCCGCAGTTTGCTGACCACTGAGTTAGGCCACTTGGACCCGTAAGCTGATAGTCCTGGAGAGCATGAAGAGATTTCCTCTGGACTGACCAGATTTTGCAAAACTAAAAAAAAAAAAAGTGTGACTGGATGAGGACAGAATTTTGTGTCATATTGAGGGTCCTGATGTATGATTAATGTATGATTTTGCTTTAATATGTAGCCCCAGCCCTCTATTCAGTTTCTTCACAGCATGCACCCTAAATCTTAGCCCTTTCCCTTACTAGTCATTAACACCCTACCCCCCAACAGGCAACCAGGAACAATGACCATGCCTTGACTGCGGGTCACAAGGTATGGGTTTCTGTTAAGGTAAATGTAATATCATGGCCTAAATTGTATTTCAACTTCTGAGCCCTAAAGCAGAACAACCCTCTGACCACATCCTCAAGAAACTGTTATAGGTGGAAGTGGTGTATCCCTTTCCTCACTGAGTACTGGGAGTGGAGTCCTTATGCTATCTCAAGAAAAAGAAGTTTCTGAGACTGGCATGGGAGGATGAATGATTTTTATTTATGTGAAATTGCATCCCTGGGTTTCCAAAGTCCCATTCCAGTCAGAAGTGTAGCTGGGGTTTCTATAAAACTAAAAGCAAAGCCAGGGTCCATGTTACAACTGTGTCCAGTTCAGGCTAGTTGTTGTAGTCCTTCATATGTGGGGGTCCACATGGCCAATGCAGGAAGTAGGAGTAAGAGAGTCCCACAAGCCAGGAGTCAAGGGCAACAGCCAAGAGAGCTAACCCCTTTGTTTAGGGAATTAAATATTTCAAATCTTCCTGTGCTTACAGGAGCCACACCCATTCTGGCCAATGACCTGGGTTTCCAGGTGTGACTGACAGCAAGTACCTACCCTATGTCACCCCAACTTTACTGGTCATGCATCTATTCTGTCCAGTCCCTTTGGATACTAGACAGGTGGCTGGCTCCCTGGGGAGTGTAAGGCTGCAATCCTAGCAGAGCTGCCCAAATGACATGCCTATAATATTTGGCCTTCCCTTTGCTCCTTTCCTGTTATTAATAACTAAGTTAATTACAATGGTATCAAAACCAGACTGAAGGATACTGAAACTGCTTCAAGTCTTGAAACAATGATTTACTCTCCTTACTCCACTCTTGACCAATCAGCAAGACCCATGACCCAAAGCCCCTTACTCATGATGACTCATGATTTTTGCTCTATAAAACTCTTTGTCTATAAACCACTGAGGCATTCTAGTTTTCCCAGCACAAACTTTATATTCTCCATTGTGTAAAACAATACAATAAATGCCACTTTATTTCATTGCATCCTTAATATAACATAACTAGAGGCCCAGTGCATGATTAAATCATGCACGTGTAGGGTCCCCTAGGCCTAACCTGCCATCCAGGCCATATCCACTGCCCCGCAAAGCCTAGCATGCTCCGCGGACACTGCCAGCAGCCTGCTCCCGGCTTTTGATGGCAGGGGGTCCGCTGGTGCTGGAGCGGACACACAGCTCCCCGCTTTCGATCGCAGGGGAGCTGGCTGTCTGTCCGCTGGTGCACCAGGCCTTTCGAAAGCCCCCGGCGCGGCGGAGGCTTTCAAAAGGCCTGGTGCCGGGGCGGACAGACAGCCAGCTCCCCCGCTTTCACTCCCTGCTTTTGATGGTCAGCAGCAGAACGTAGGCTCGCTGCCCCAGAGGCCCCTTCTGTGCTGCAACACAGCCATGGCGCAGACGCTGAGCTCACACAGCCACTGGCAACGCGAGCTCAGCATCCCGCCGGCCCAATTGGCCACCCCAGCCACCCCGAGTCCCGCCCCCTGCGCCTCCTGCTGGCCCAATCGTGGGCATAGCAGAGTGATGGTAATTTACATATTACCCTTTTATTATGTAGGATTATTTTACTAGAAAAGAACTAACCAATTATATGTGAGTATAATTGGCTATCTGCAGTGCCTGGTGGACAAGTTAGCCCCTTTGTTTCTGTATTTCCCCATATCTAGTGGGATTTGTGTTTTAAGTATAATAACACCTTGAAATGAGATTGTGAGAGGCAGTCACTATTTACATGATATATTTCTAATCTGTCTTAAAAAGTGGTACATGGTTATAAACCTGGACTCTGGGTGCAGACCAAAGACAGAGTTCGAATCTTAGTGCCACAATCTACTAGCTATGTAAACTTGGGTGAGTCATTTAAACTCTCTGTTTATCAGTAATTTTTTAATCTGTAAAATGAAGTAGATAATAATTGCACTTAATTCAGTGTTGTGAGCAATAAATATATATGTATAAGTGTTACAGGATTTACCAGGTGACCGAAAAATATGCAAAAGTACCGGGAGACACAGGAGAAACCCATTTATTTTCAGATGTTTCACATGTACTAGTACAGTGACTCAGGGGTCAGTTCTCCAAATCCTGAGTGAGTCAATATGGAGGAAGCTCTCCCTTTATACCCTTTGGTTTCTTTGTCCCCCAAATATGGATGGGGCTTCCGGACCTTTCACGAGCTTTGCAAAAATCCCCATGTGTTGGGATGGGGGCCGTGACACCACACATAAAGGCCTGGCCTGGCGCCAGCGCTGATAACCCCCTCTAGGGGTTGTGAATTGTTCATGATTTATGGCCTCTGTAAAATGTGAGTATTTAGTAAACCGGTCTTGAGAGACCAGATTGTGGATAAAGGGGCAGTGACTTAATTATTGGTTATCAAGAATGTACATTAGGTTACTGGCACAGATTCAGATTGCTAGGCCCCCAAAAAATGTCTTATTTTCCCCATCATAAGTAACTGGACAGTGCCCAGAATGTAGTGAGTGTTAGCTGTAATTCATTGTTTTTTGGACACATGCTGGTAGAAATAGTTTGAAACTAGAAAATTGAAATATTTAGGATATTTTGATAATTAATAGAAACCATGAGAAAGGATTTTGAAATTGAGATTATATCACAAAATCTGGACTGTGATTTTGTCTTATCCCTGGCTACATATCTTGTCTCAGTATTATAGGAAACTCCCTGTGGAAATGTATAAAAATGTCTGTTTTTTGCTAAGCTACTTGATATGTAGGCACAAAAAAGTCATTCTTCACTCAGTTGGCTTCATCATGAGTTTAGGGCAGCTCTATCACTCAGTATATACCTATGTGGAGGGTTTATTTAAGTTATGTGAATTACTATCTTTTAGCCAAGTAGAATGCTTTAGTGATTTATTAGTGAAGTGTGAGAGTTGTCTTGTTGAAAGATAGCAGGTTTTTAATAGAATGAAACCAGAGAGAACAGTCAGGAAAACAGATTAATTGAGGAGTCTCCAGACTCCTTGATATGTTGCTCATTAATGCATGCTTATATATTTTATTTCCCACATGATCAAGAGCTTTGGAATGCAGTATACAATAATCAAATACAAAATAAATGAGTTTAAAATTGTGTTCATCTTTGTAAATGTCAAAATAGTACATTGAACATTTTGATTAATTAAAAATCTATATCTTTTAAATTAATATTAAAAGCTGTTTATAAATCAAAAGAGACAGTTCCTGAGAGCCACAGAAGTATGTATGGCACATGGAGAAGAACAGGAAAAAAATTGCTTGTTAATCATAGAATGTTAGAACCAGGAGGAACACTGAAGACTCTATAGTCTAGCTTTATCAATTTATAGATGAAGAAACTGAAGCCCAGACACTCCCTGAGAGTGTCTTATTCACATTTTGCATAGCTAATTATTCTTATAGTTTTCAGTTGATATATTCTTTCCAATTCACACAGCAGTAAGACCACTAGTTGGATACGTCTGTTGAAAGCTATAAGAAGCTAACCTTTCCTGGTACTCTGGTAGAGTCACCTTCAGTTAAAATTGTCTCAAGATATCTCATGAATGATATTAAGATAAAGATGGATTTGATGTGTTGTTTTTTTTTTTTTCAGATTTCTTTGTGTTAGAGTTTCATACTTGGAGGCTAGCTTTGCTTGGGGCATTTTAAATCTGCCAACAGTCATGATAGTGAACATGGGAGTTCACAGTGACTCAGCTTCTGGTCAGAGTCAAGAGGGTGGGGAAGATGACAAAGTTTGGCAACTGTGGAAGCAAATGCTGCTGCTTGAAAAGAGACTTTAGTCACTGAAGAAACCTCAAGATTTTCCCCACAAAGGAGTTTCTTTGGAGACTTTGTCCCAAAGAAATTATACTCTCTACCACATCCCACCTTATAAGTAGGATGCCTCACGATTCATCTGGGAATATTTAAAACATATTCATAAGAATCAGACACACAGTGAATGCTCAGTAAATGTTAGCTGTTAGCTGTCCATGATTCTGCCATGGTGATATAATACCTCTCTGCTATTTCTTCTCAGGGCATTAAACATGCTGTTTCCAAAATAATAGGGGATTATAAACTCAAACTAAGAATTATAAACTTTCAATGTATAAACTCAAGCTAAGAATGTCAGCATCTAATATCGCCTCCCAGATTCTGTAGCCCAACACCCTCCTTTACAGAGTGAAAATGGAGGCAAAGGATGGAGAGAGACTGAATATAGTTCACTCTGTGAGGTAGTTGTGTTGAGTCGTGAGTCATCTGTAATTGTGGTCATATTTCTCAGTACTACCAAAGAATGGCCAGAGTTAAAATTCAAACTTCATCTTGAAAAAGAAAAATACATTTTGGCAAAGGTTAATGAATATTCTTTTTTAAAAAAAAATATATTTTTTTATGGTTGGCAGTATTACAGATGTCTCCTATTTCCTCTCCCTCCCCCCAAACTCTACCCTCCCCAAGGTCTTCACCACCCTATTGTCTGTGTCCATGGGCTATACATATCTATATATGTAAAAGCCTAAGAGACCATCCGACTGTCCGACTGTCTGGCTGGTAGCTATGATGTGCAATGGCCACTAGGGGGCAGATGCGCAACACAGGAGCTGCCAAGCTGCGGTGACTTGGCAGCTGCAGTGACTTGGCAGCTGCGGTTCTTGGGTGATGCACCTGAAACCAGAGAGGAGGGAGCCCTATTCTGGGGTGCGTCACCCGAGAACCGCCTTCTCGCAATGTGGGACCCCTCAGGGTATGTCGGAGAGCTGGTTTCGACCTGATTCCCACAGGCCAGGCTGAGGGACCCCACCAGTGCACGAATCCGTGCACTGGGCCTCTAGTAAGTATGTAAGTTCTTTGGTTTCTCTCTCCTTGTCCATAATGAATATTCTTAAACTATGCCTGATGGATTCTGGGAGCAGAAGCAATGTCAAAAGACCTTAAGATGAGCTCCGCCAGCTATTGGAATTCTAGAGTGAAGGGTGAGAGATACAAATGCAAAACTGAAGTAAGCTTCCAATACAGACTTTCCTGCTTGTAGAGTCTTTGGAAATCTTTTCACAGAACAATTTTGATGGTTATGTGGTAGGCAGTTAGACAGACATGAGCAGAGCAAGGACAATGGGCCAGGTACAGAAGGTTACCAGGGTGGAAAGACCTGGGTGCCTAGCAATGGACAATTGTAGGGTGATACCTCGCCCCCAGGGTGACTTTTCCTCCCCTTGCATATTGCTGGTCATGTGGTTTGGACCCCTTGACCTTTCCTTCCTAGAGATAACATCTAAGCCTCAGTTGTATTTCAGCTCCAGGCCCAGATAAGCAACAAAACCAACCACAGCTGACCTCAAGACAAGCTGCATGGAATAATGATCCCCTGCCCTGGTGCTAACTAATAAATCAGTGGAGACCACAACCCTGAAAGGATACACCTGGAAAACTGCTGAATATTCTATTAATATCTTCCCCTGGGACCTCTAAAATGTCCACCCTTAAAACCCTTAGGACCAAGAACCTAGTGAGCACTCACTCATGGGAGTATGCCCATGCCTTTCCTTACCCTGTTCCCTGCCCCCTCCCTGCCCCAGTCATGTTACCATTAGCTTCTTCACTCCCAAGCTCCAAGGGCCCTTCCTTCACCTCTATAACTTATTTCCTAAACCCATTTCTTCTAGGAATTACTTTTTCTATGTCTGTGATTTTATAAATAGAGGCCCAGCATGTGAAATCGCGTGAGACCCAGACCCCCCCACACCATGGGACCCAGATCCCCCTGGGCCGGGTGAGCCAGACTCTGCCACACCGCCATGGGCGGGACTCCAGACTCTGCTGTGCCACTGCGGGCGGGACCCATCAATGCACCTCCTGGTGACTGGTTGTTTGGTCTTTACGACATTACGGCGTTAAGGCCACTGGCTTTTTATACATGTAGATGTTCTCTTGTAGTTTGGGTCTTGGTTCTGAATTCTTTCCTAGCCATAACTCAAGTATCAGTATCGAGGTTGCTAAACCCAGATCCAGTTTGACCCCATAAGTCTAACACCTGGTATGGTTCCCACTGCCTACAAAAGTTACATTAATGAAAAATGTGAAATGTTTTAAAGGTGATAGACATCCCATTAAAACTCTAACCTCAAGATGGTCTAACTAGTTATATGCCCCCCACCCCTTACAAAATAAAAAGTCCTGAACCAGCAGAATATTTACCCTACAGGACTACAATTATTTCAGAAAATGCATTATTGGACAATTTTGTGTGATTAGAGAATGTAGACTGAATTAATGGTTGTTGGTAGGCAGCTGTCTCCTCAGTTTCCTCCCTTGAATTGAAGTCTTTCTGAAAGTGATTTACTGAGGGTTAACCAAGTAATCTGGAGGACCACACTCACTTCCTGAGGCATTAAAAATATATATGAGGGTGAGGGCATGAGTGGGGGGGATGGGGAGGTAATGGGGGAATAAGGACACATATGTAACACCTTAATCAATAAAGAAATTTAAAAAATATAATGAGATGATATGTCATCTTTCCGTTCTACTCCATATTTAATGTCCTTCTATTATTCCCCTTTTCCTATAGGCTAAAGTTCAAAATCCTTTGATTGTGATTTTCAAGGTCCTTATCAATATGACTATAGACTGCCTCTCATGGCCTCTCTTTACTTTATCCCCAAAACTCTATAAATCCAAGCAGTCATACAAAATTATTTTCATTTTCATTAACAAATGTGCCTTTTTGTTCTTTTATGCCATGTTTTATGTACTTTTCTTTAACTGAAATACTGTCCCCTTTATCCTTTCATATTTATTCTTCAAGGGCTACTGGTTTTAGTCTACAATAGTGGCCTGGTGTATGGATTCATGCACATTGAAAGGAAATTAATTAGAAGGAAGATTTGTGTGGTAATTATGTTACTGCAAAAAATTACATGTCAAAATATCCTAATAAAAGAGCAATATGCAAATTGACCATACCTCTGCTATACCCACAAGCCACGCCCACCAGCCAATCAGGAGCAATTATGCAAATTGACCCAACCAAGGTGGCTGCGGCCACAGAACTGCAGCAAGCAGGAGGCTTGGGTTTACCCGGCAATGGAGGAAGTCAAGCTTCCCTGCCACCCTGGCTGGCCCAGGTTACACTCAAGGCTACAAAGTTTCAATTATAGAAGATAAATAAATCCCAATAAAAATGACAGCAGCCACGGAGCTGGAAAGAGCAGGAGGCTTGAGTTGCCCTCCGCGATGGAGGAAGCCAAGCTTCCACATCCCTGGCCTGCCTTGGCCTCTGCTACAAAGTTTCAATTATAGAAGATAAATACATCCCAACAAAAATGGCTGCAGCACAGAGTGAGCAGGAGGCTTGGCTCCGCTCATGGCTACAAAATTTCAATTACAGAAGATGAATAAACCCCATATACCAGGGCCTCCGCTTGGGTCCCAGGGGGGCGTGGCCGGCCTGAAAACCACCACAGGCCCCTCCCCCAGGTCTTCCCATGCCCCAAGGGAACCAACACCCTGATACGGACACCCTTCAGGGCAAACCAGCTGGCACCCACCTGTGAACCAGGCCTCTATCCTATCTAATAAAAGAGTAATATGCAAATTGACCATCACTCCAACACAAGATGGCTGTCCCCATGTGGACACAATATGGCTGCCACAAGATGGCCAGCAGGAGACGGCAGTTGGGAGCGACCAGGTCTGCAAGGGAGGGCAGTTGTGGGCAATCAGGCCAGCAGGGGAAGGCAGTTAGGGGTGACCAGTCCAGCAGAGGAGGGAAGTTGGGGTGACCAGGCCTGCAGGGAAGGGTAGTTGAGGGGGACCCAGGCCTGGAGGGGAGGGCAGTTAGGGGAAATCAGGCTGGCAGGGGAGTGGTTAGGGGGTGATCTGGCTGGCATGCAGAAGCGGTTAGGGGCAGTCAGGAAGGCAAGCAGGCAAGCAGTTGGGAGCCAGCAGTCCTGGATTGTGAGAGGGATTTCCCAGATTGGAGAGGGTGCAGGCTGTGCTGAGGGACACACACCCCCGTGCACGAATTTCGTGCACCGGGCCTCTAGTTATATATAAAATCTATCTACAGTAATAAAAAAGAAATATGCAAATTGAGTGTACCTTTGCGATGCCCACCAGCCAATCAGGAGTGAGTATGCAAATTAACCCAACAAAGATGGTAGGTTAATTTGCAGACGCAGGCGCTGAGTGGCTGGGGGTGAGGCAGAATGCTTGTGTCGTCACCATGGCGATGACACAGGCGTTCCACACAGCCCCAGCTGCTCCAGGCCTCTGGGCAGCATGGGAAGGCAGAAAGGCTGCTCCGGCCGGAGCGAAGGCAATGCCAGCAGCCAGGGGAAGGAAGGCCCATTCTTGCATGAATCTTTGTACATTGGGCATCTAGTGTATATATATATATATATATATATATATATATATATATATATATATATATTGCTAATATGCTAAGTGTCTGACTGTCCGACTGGTTGCTATGAAGTGCACTGACCACCAGGGGGTAGACACTATATGCAGGAGCTACCATGATGCGCACTGGCCATTTACAGAGAAACAGCACCACATATCTTGCACCTGCAAAGCAACATTCGGCTTCCCCCAAGTGGGACACAGGCCCAGCCACCACCCTGGAGCAATAGCCCACCAAATTGCAGCCAACACTGCTGAGACCCCCATGCCAAAAAATGCGGCCCACAGCCCAGCCCAGCCCAGAAACGGTCGCTGTGAGCACTGGGTAATGATATCATGTAGCAATGCCCAGCTTCCTTTCCCTAATGACTAGCCTCCTTAGAGTTTCTTCAGCCCAGGAACACGACTTTCTTTATAGCCAGGAGGAAACATTTTACACTTTAACCAAATGTCTGTGAAGTGTTTTCCAATGCCTCATCTCATTTGATCCTCACAGAAATCCTGGAGTAGGTAGATAGGAGACTCAGTGGAATCCTATTTTCTTTTCATTAGCCAGAAAACAGAGATTTGGAAAGCTTAGAAACTTGATCCGACTGAAAAGAAGTAAGAAATGGTGGACCTTGAAAATGACTTCAGGTTCTCTCACTGTGCAGAATACTATGTGTACTGGTTAATAATGTGGATTTTTTTCAATAGATGGAGTTACACATATGTTGATATATATGCGATTTGATATGTATGCTATTTTGTTATATTGACAGCAAGCTTCAAAACTTCATATGTCAAATTTGCTGAAGGTGTTAACATCATAGATATTTTTATGCTTAAAAATGTCAAATTTTTGTGACAAAAAAGAGCATTTGTGGGAAGTTTTAATTCATTACTTTATTTAGAAGAAAAAGTTATCGTATACTTTGGAAAGCTTATGGTGAACATGCTCCATCTCAACATACTTGTGAAAGCTGGTTTAAACACTTTAAAAGTGATGATTTCGATGTGAAAGACAAAGAATGTCCAGGTCAACCAAAAAAGTTTGAAGACTAACAATTACAAGCATTATTGGATGAAGATGCATGTCAAATTCAAAAACAACTTGCAGAAAGATTAAACATTGCTCAACAAACAATTTCTGATCATTTACAAGCAATGGGAAAGATTTTAAAGGAAGGAAAATGGGTGCCACGTCAACTGAACAAAAGGCAAATGGAAAACCAAAAAGTCATCAGTAAAATGTTGCTTCCAGGGAACGAAAGAAAGTCTTTTTTACATCGAATTGTGACTGGTGATGAAGAGTGGATTTATTTTGAGAAACCCAAATGTGCAAAATCATGGGTTGATCCAGGTCAACCATCAACACTGACTGCAAGGCCAAATCGCTTTGGAAAGAAGACAATGCTCTGCGTTTGTTGGGATCAGGAAGGTGTGGTGTATTATGAGCTTCTAAAACCAGGTGAAACTACTAATAGTGATCACTACCGACAACAAATAATCCATTTGAACCATGCTTTGATCATGAAACAACCAGAATGTGCCAGAAGACATGGCAAAGTAATTTTGCTTCATGATGACGCACCATCACACACTTCAAAACCAGTTAAAGACATGTTAAAAGATCTTGACTGGGAAGTATTAACCTACCTGCTGTATTCACCAGACCTTGCTCCTTCAGATTACCACTTGTTCTGATCGATGGCACACACTTTCTGAATAGCACTTCAAAACGTATGAAGAAGTGAAAAATTGGGTCTTTGAATGGTTTGCCTCAAAACAAGAAAAGTTCTATTGGAACGGTATCCACAAATTACCTGAAAGATGGGGGAAATGTGTAGTTAGCAATGGACATTACTTTGAATAAAGCACTTTTGATGTTTCTCTTGAAATTATCATGTTTTCTTTGATTACAAAATCTGCCATTATTAACCGGTACACCTATAGAGTCAAACACTGCTATAGTTAAATATTTTACCCTTTGTTCTCCCTGCATGATCTACAGTATTAATCTGGTTCATGTTGATATTTACTGCTGTGTTGCTGACATTTACCTGAAAGAGAAGTTGGGGTGCTTCACTGGGCTGGAAAAAGTTTAGCTACATCAGAAAGCAGTTCTAATTAAGCGAGTTTATTCTATATCTATAAATGGTTAAGTTGATTCATGCATGTGCGATACATATAAAGCTCTCGCTGGCGCCAATCACACGCGTGTGTTTCGATCTGTCATTGTCCATCGTGAATTTGGTTGACACTTCTATTATAGAGAAAGGGCGAATAGCGATATTAAAATATTTCTTCTAATTAATTTCCTTTCAATGTGCATAAATCCGTGCACTGGGCCACTAGTAGTATTATAAAATTAAAACACACATGTGATTTGTGTCAGTGACTGCTTTATATGTATCGCACATGCATGAGTCAACATTTATTTTTAAATTGCCAGTGCACATTATATGTACTGGCCGGTCAGTGGGTCAGACAGTTGGGTGGATGTATGACCAGTCACTTAGCCTTTTATATACATAGATGAAAATTTACCTGATATTAATTGTAGCTGCTTATTGTTTAGTAACCATTCTATTCCAGATATTTAGAGTGCTTTTTTACATTTAAATCTTGTTGCTGAGAGAGACTTGAGGCTTATAAAAGTTTCTTTTCCAACTTCACACAGGTTGTAAATGAAGTCAGAAGTCAAACCAAACTCTGTCTGACTCTAAAGCCCCTTGTCTCAATGACTATGCCTGCTATATATACATACAGATTGCCCCATCCTCCCTCCGCAGAATGAATGATTTTCTCCTCTGTGTGTGTGCAGCCTGTTAGTCATTACATTTTTATGCCACTTCTTTGTTTGGGTTATTTACATATCTGTCTCCTCTGCTAATCTCTGAGTTCCTTGGAAGCAAAGAAGGCATTGTATTCATCATGAAGCCCCAGGACCTGAAACTCTGCCTGGCTCAGACTTGCTCAGTAAATATTTGATACCCTGAGGGTTACAAATGATCCTATATAATAAAAGGTTAATATGCAAATCGACTGAACGGCGGAATGACTGTTCGCTATGACACGCACTGACCACCAGGGGGCAGATGTTCATCACAGGAGCTGCCCCTTGGTGGTCAGTGCATGGCTCAGCCAGTAGCCAGGCTCATGGCTGTCAAGCGCAGTGGCAGTGGCGGGAGCCTCTCCCGCCTCCACGGCAGTGCTAATGATGTCCAACTGATGGCTTAAGCCCATTCCCAGACTGCGAGATGGTGCAGTATGGGCTGAGGGATCCTCCCCAAGTGCACGAATCTCGTCCACTGGGCCTCTAGTTTAGTATATACTAATATCTCTGCTCAAAGATATTTATCCCTTCAGGGAGACTAAACATACTCATGAAAAAAAAAATTTTAAAGAGAAATTTGTGCTCTGTCACTAAGTGGATGCAAAGCTCTGTAGAGGATATCAGTGTGTTTGTGCATTTGTGCTCATTCTCCTGCCTTGGGATAAGATAGGTCAAGAGCTCACTGAAATAGTTTGAAGTTCAAGAGATGGGTAAGTGAGTATGGCCAATTATGAAAGTCATGGGTGTTGTTTCTCCTAAATACAAGTGTGGATACAGCTCACGTGACTGCTTTGGGCTCTGCACTGAAGGAGACCATCACCTTTGAGCTCCTAACAAGTCATCTTGCATGAATCTTTTAAAGCAAGCATGTCAAACTTGCTGCCTGCGGTCTTAATGCAGCCCACAATGAATATTTTTGCGGCCCAGCCAGTATAATGGTATGCAAGAAACATAATAAAAATTTTGTCACTTAATTTTTACAATATCCTGTTATTCATAATTATTAATAACGAACTACATTTGCTAATGACTGATTATTATAATCGTGTTGCATTCATTTCGCTTATGCACCTTATGTGCAGGAGGACCATTTCTCTCCACTAATACTAGCAGCGAATAGTTTAGCAGCCAATTGCCACATCATTAGTCTTGTACTGACTTGTTTTGGTGTGGGCAACAGGAAACATTTCGCTTTTGGAGAACAAGAAAAATAGGTTTATTTGTGTTATGCTTATTAATTTGTGCAGTTATTCAATGTCTGGTAAGTTAATGTTCAAGAAAAAATATTAATTTTTATTAAACTGTTCTATTATTTTATGTTAATGATGACTCGTTTATTTCAGCCCTTTGTATTCAGGATATCGCTATCAAAATAAACCTACATTTCTATGAAAATTGAAGCTTTTATTTTTTTGTGACCCACATAAACTTAAACCTTGTTTATTTGGCCCATGTTAGCTTTTGAGTTTGACATGCTTGCTTTAAAGGAACCCATGCAAGCTGGCCTGGTGAGAGGTACCAAAGTGTGATAAATAGCAACAGGGACTCTGGACTCAGCCTGCTGCAGGTTGAATCCTAGCTCTGCTAAGTATGTTCCAGTTTTGTGTCCTTGTAATTTTCCATGTTTCCTTACCAGTAAAGTGGAGATAATACTAATGTCATGGCACAAATCAGGCTGGTGGGAAGCGACAAACCATACACACTTGGAGATTCAGAAAATAACTGTTTCATTCGCACCGGTGCTGTCTCAGCAGAGTCCCCTCCAGAGGCTGAGCTCCAAACAAAGCAGGGTTTAGCATTTCATATTTTCCCAGGCCCTTTGTCTCCCATATATGTCATATACATATATTCTAGACATTCTTTCTATGTTATATGTTAAGCTTCCGGGTATCTGTTGCAGTTTGGGGAGGAGGGCCATAACCTGAGACAGCAGAAGTTTGACTGGCAGTGGACCCTACTGGAGCAGAAGCAGAAGAAGCAAGATTACAGAAGCTGAGGCGTGGTTATGGTGATGCAAGCAGGGAGGGGGCTTGCCATCTCACTAACACCTGGTTCATAGACTGGTTAAAAAGTTACATTTGGTAAAACTATAATAATAAAAGTGTAATATACTAATTAGAGCAGATGTCCTTCTGGATGACCTGGATGACCTTCTGGATGACCTTCTGAATGAATCCGGGCTGCGAGGAAAGCCTGGGTCCCGGGTGCCTGCCAGCAGCCGGAGGGAAGCCTGGGTCCCAGGTGCTAGAGGGAAGCCGGTGCTGGCAGCCAGGGGAACGAAGGCCTACTCTTCCATGAATTTTGTGCATCAGGCCTCTAGTAGATATAAAACACATAAAACAATGCCTGGAACAGGGCAGTCACTGTGCATGCATTTGCTTTTTATCACTGAGCTTGATTTTATTCTACTTCCACTCTCATGAACAGTTGTATATACCAAAGGCATGTACTGAAGTTAGGTTTGCCAAGAGTCATTAATACTACCTTATTACTTTTAACATAATATTAATTTCCCTTAAATTGGTATTGACTAAAACATGAACAAGTGACACCCTCCACAGTGAAATTCCAATGTGAATAATTGATGTGGATGTCAATAAACTTTAAAGCTAGAAAGGGCTTAAAAACTCATTTAATAAAATTTCTTCTCTTTACCATCAAGGAAAGTAAGGTCCAAAGAAGTCAAGTGGTTTAGCCAAAATCACAGAGGAAATTAATGGTGGAGAAAATATATATGTGAAATAAATTTCATATCCACAAAATGAGAGTGATTTAGACATATTTATAGTAGAACAGAGATCTATGGTCATGACAATGAAGCAGGGAATGCCATTTTGCTAGAGTACCCTCTTCAGGAGAAATATTCACATTTCATGGCACTTAAGCAACTTTTTTGGTTGATAGTTCAAAATGGAACTATTGGGTCTCAATAGGGGAAGAATCCATATAAAACAATGTAATTATTCTGAGTTGTTCTAAGTATGTTGATTTTATTATTGTTGCTACAATAAGTCTCAGGTTTATTTATGCAAACAAGATTGAGGTGAGTGATATACATAAATAGTGTTATCTAAAAAAAAGACATTTTAGAAAATTTTAGATAGAAGAATAAGATGGACATGTCTGAAAGGTCATCTGCTTGTAAAATAAGTGCTACTGAAGAGAAGGGATTGGATTTGAAATTACTCACCTCTGAGAATACTATTCAGAAGCTTATTATAATACTGCAAAATTCAATATTAAGATGATATTGCTGTTTTTGTTGCCATGGAGATCACAGAGGCTACAGTAGACTGTTCTGTTGCTATTAACATGGGAAATACACACCGATACATATCATTTCATGATAGTAATTAGTTTTTGTAATTATAAAATGGTATACAAGGTGGGGCAAAAGTAGGTTTATAGTTCTAAGTATTCAAAATACAGTTTATTTTATATTATTAGCTATTGTAGTTTTTCCATATGAACAACTATAAACCTACTTTTGCCTCACCCTGTATGCTTATAGTTTAAAATTTAGAAAATGTATACAAATTGTAAAGAAAATTCATCTAGCACCTCACCACCCAAAGGCAACAATGTTGTGATATTTTGCTGTACTTTTCAACAAATATTTTTTTAGTGCCTGCTATGCATTAGGCAGGTACTGTTTTAGGCACTGGGGATATAGCCATGAACATAACGAAGATACCTGCCTTATGAAGCTTACATTTCAAGTGACAGGAGATGGACAAAAAAAAAAGATACTTAATACAAATTCAGATTATTACGAGTTCTCTGAATAAAATAAAACAGGACACCAGAACAGAGCAGTGGTTCTCAAAAAAGAGGGTGCATCAGAATCACCTGAAGGGTGTGTTAAAACAGATTGCTGAGTCCCACCCTCAGTCTCTAATGCAGTAGTTTAGAGGCAGTCTTGAGAATTTTCATCTTCAACAAGTTGCCAGATGACGCTAATGCTGCTGATCTATGGACACATTTTGAGAATCACAAGGAAAGGGAAATGTGAGGGTGGAAGGTATTTTAGATAGAATGGTCAAGAAAGGGTTCTGAAGAGATGAGACATGAAAAGATGAGAAAGAAGGCAGATAAATAACAAAGAGGAAGACAAGGCTTTGAGAGACAGATGGAAAAGTAAAAAGTTTTTAAAAGACTGTAATGGGCTTGTGTTCTTGAGGAACAGAAAGAAGAATAGAAGACCAATATGACTGAAGCATAGCACATGAATGAATGATGGAATAAATGAGTAGTTTGATCTATTTTAGGAGTCATCTGTTCTCTTAAATCACTCTTTCAATTTTTTATCAAATACATAAGTTCTTTTTATCTCTTTGGGTAAGTCCCTAGTTATTTTTACAAATATATGAGTAAGAAATGTGGGAACCCTATAGTAGCTAGTATTCCTTTTAATAATTTTGCAATTGACTTTCTAATTATGATAATAAAATCCATAAATAAAAGAATTTCTTATCTTCATTTCTAACAGTTATACTTATTTTAACCATTTCATATGGTAATATCTTATTTATATGTTCAAATCAATATTTTCTTATTCCTGATTTAATTTTCACCATTAAATATACTGTTCAAATCCCATGAGAAAGCATTTTTCTATATCTTGTTCTCTAATACCATGCCAAATTAACACATAAAAGATGTTTAACCTCATGAATAAAGGAACATAAATTCAAACAATAACAAATACAGTTTTTTACCTATCATTTAGCAAAGATAAAAAAAATTGATATACCCAATTGCTGGCATAGTAATGAGAAAGCAGATACTCATATTTTGTAATAGTTTAAATATTTTGAAAGTTTAATTCTGGTTTTCTCTTTATTGCAGTATTTATTCATTAGGCAGCGCCCCCCACCCCCTACCCCCCCCCCCACCGCAAACATGTAGGTAGGTTCTGTTTTAATGTCCTGTTTTTATTTTTATCACATTCTGATAAAAAAGTTTTGCATATCCATTTTTTTACATTTTCAAATTTACTGATTTTATTTTGGTGGGATTTAGTAAGTAATTTCCCTTCTAATTGTATCAGAGATGTTTTTATGAAAAGCATGTTTATATTCTACAAAATATGTTGACAATATTTGAACTGCATTTGTTCATGAATATTAATTATATTATTTAGATGTTCTTTATCAGAGGTCAGTAAATTATGGTCCACAAGATAAATCTGGCTAGCCATCTATCTGTGTTGTAGATAACATTTTATGAGAACTCAGCCATGTCCATTCATTTAGGCATTATCTTATGACTACAACGGCAGAGTTGCATAGTGTCTGCAAATCCTATCTAATAAATAGGGAATATGCTAATTGACACACACCATTGCAAAGATGGCGGCGCCCACAGCCAATAAGTAAGGAATATGCTAAACTGATTGCCCCACCCTCAAAGATAGTGACGCCCACAGCCAATAAGGAGGGAGTATGCTAATTGACTGCCACACCCTCAAAGATGGCGGCGCCCAGTCCCCTCAGCCCCACCGGGGTGGTAGGCAGGCCCAGTTGCTCTGCGTGCCTGCCACTGGAGAACCCCAGTCCCCTTAGCCCCCCAGCTGCCCAGGGCCAGCCTGAGGAGCAGGCAACCCTCAGATAGCAGCTGCCCAGCCACCCAGGGCCGCCCGAGGCTTAGGTAACCAGGGTCAGCCGAGGCTTGCGCTGCCAGCAGTGGCAGCATCAGAGGTGTGATGAGGCATCACCTTCCTTGATCGCCAGGTCACCTCCTGCCCTTTAGGGCTCCTGGACTATGAGAGGGGGCAGGCTGAGCTGAGGGTCCCCCCTTCCAGTGCATGAATTTTCATGCACCGGGCCTCTAGTCCTAAAATATTTACTATTGGCCCTTTGCAGAAAAAGATTGCCGACCATTGTTCTGTATCATCTATTATTCCCTTTGGTCTGATTATTCTTCAGAGTAGAAGTGTTAAAAAAACTATAGTAATTATATTTTTGTCAATATCTTCTCATTTTTAAACAGATACTGGTTTTATATATTTGTCACATAAAAAGCCATGGCTGGCCTATAAAATTACCCCATATGCCACATTTAATACTCTTTGTCTTACAAATAGTTTTGTTTTTCCTGTATGTGGTTTATGTCATCTTGATAAATTTTTGCCAGCCTTCTTATTTTTAATCTGTCTCCACTGAATTTGGAGCAAGGATGGGGTGAAAAGGAAAGACTTTGAGTAGCTCAGAGAGCAACTGCTAAGAACAAGGAAAGCAAGATATCATACTCATGGTCCTTAGTTCAGGCTTCCAACTCTCTGATAGTGGGATATGAGATACAGGGAGGTGGAAGCTTCTTCTACCCTTCCATATGTGGTCTTATTTCAGAGGGGTAGGCATGAGTTAACTTCTGATTAAATTATTTCAGGGGGAACCATCTGTTCTAAGGTTAATTCTTTTTGGAGATTAACATATTATGTGTTGATATCCTTAATTTACAGAGCTATTTCAACTTTGCAGTCTCATGTGCTATTTTGCATTTAATATGTATAGTCATAGGATGGGTGAAAAAGGTAAATTAGGTACAATAGATAGCACATCACAACTCACAATCCCATGTGAATTTTTAGAAACACCTTAATATTAAATAAGTTTTATTCAATCGCTGCAATACTTTTAAGCTGGTATCACATTTGTATAGCAGTGAGTGTGGCATTCATGGATTCTTTAAGTGTATATTGAGCTCTTAGTCAGTACCAGACACTGTGCTGAGGGTATTGCAGTGAACAAGATTAGATCACTACTTAGAGAAGTTGAAAGTTTAATATGGGAGACAGACAAGAAATTGACTATTTCAATAGTATGATTTTAGGGGTAAGAACATGGTTGCAGTATTTAATTATTTAATCCTGGCTTTTAAAAATATTTTTATCAAAATATGAAATATATATCATTATAATCTATAGAAAGGGTAGCTATTTCAACAAATGGTGTTCTAATAACTGGGCACATGCATAGAAAAAATTGATTCCAGACACTGATATTAACCTTTTCACGAAAATTAATTAAAAATGGATTACAAACCTAAATGTTAAATGTAAAATTATACAACTTCCAGATGATAACATAGAGAAAATCTAGGTGACCTTGGGTTTGGTGACTTTTTAGATAAGATACCAAAGGCATCATCTATGAAAGAAAAAATGATAAATTGGACCTCATTAAAATGAAAAAACAAAAAATATCTCTACTCTTAGTTTAGATTTTTTATTTCAGTTAATAAATTAACATTTTAAATCATGGCTTGGTGGTATCTTCATCCAGATAATTCAACTTCTTCAGGGCTATCATCTCTGTTTGCTCTTCAGTGTTTGTGCAATTATTTTAAAAAACATTTAAGTTTATACTTACTTTATTGAAAAAAATATAAATGAAAAAATGGAAGTCTTGACAATTAAAGGAAGTCTAGATCTCATTATTTAATAAAATTGATAACAGAAAATCATTAGGCCTGTTGGAAGCTGTGATCCTTAAGTTTTAGATAGATGTTCATTGTGATAATTTGAAAAAAAAAGTAAATTTATAACAGAAAAATGCATTACAAAAAATACCGACAAATAGTTTACAGAGAATACTTCACAGAAAAAATAATACAGAATAAGTGATGGACTTAAATGTAAGATACAAAACTATACAACTTCTAGAATAAAACATAGAAGTAAATCTAAGTGACCCTAGATTGGATGATGAGTTTTTAGATACAACCATAAAAGTATGATTCATGAAAAAAAATTAAATAAATGAATTTTATTGAAATAAAAGACTTCTTCTGTGAAAAAAACCATTGCTGAAAGAATGAAAATACAAGTCACAGATTGGAAAAAAAATGCAAAACACATATCTGATAATGGGACTGTAGTGAAATTGTATAAATAATTAAAACAGCAATAAGAAAACAACACAGTTTCAAAAAGGGTAAAGATCAGAAGAGTCATCTTGCTAAAGAAGATATACAGACAGCAAATGAACATATAAAAATATGCTCAATATCATTTGTCACTAGAGAAGTACAAATTAAAACAATAATTAGATATTACTGCACATCTATTAGAATGGCTAACCTTAAAAAAAATCTGACAATACCAATTGCTGTAGAGTCTATAGAGCAGCTAGAACTCCCATTTATTGCTCATGGGATTTCAAAATGGAATACCCACTTTGGAATACAGTTTGGCAGATTCTTAAAAAGCTAAACATAGTGTAACCATATAATCCAGCAATTGCACTCCTAGGTATTTACCCAAATGAGTTGAAAACTTAGGTCCACATAAAACATGGACATAGATGTTTATAGCAGCTTTATTCATAATGGACACAAATTGGAATCAATGAAGATACCCTTCAATAGATGGAATATTATTCAGTGATAAAATGAAATGGGCTATCAAACCAGGCAAAGACCTGGAGGAAACTTAAATGCATATTACCAAGTTAAAGGTGCCAGTCTGAATATGATTCCAACTGTATTACATTCTGGGAAATGCAAAACTATAGGGACAGTAAAAAGGTTAGTGATTGACAGAGGTTGGGGTGTAGTGGGGGAAAGGATGAATAGGGGGAGCACAGGGGATTTTTAGGGCAGTGAATATATTCTGTATGATACCCTAATGGTGAATATCTGACATCATGAATTTGGCAAAGCCCTTATAAGTATACAACACAAAGAATGAACCCTAATGTAAAGTGTGGACTTTAGTTAATAATAATATATAAATATTGGCTTATCTTGCATTATAACAATGTAACAAATGTACCATAACAATGCAAGATGCTAATAATAGGGAAAATTATGGGGAATGGGAATACTGTACTTTCTGTTCAATTTTTATATAAACCTAAAACTACTCTATAAAATATTTTAATAAAAACATTACTGTCTATCTGTCAATTAACTATTAATCTACAAATTTCACTTAATGTAACTATTATGGCCATATGTTAAAGAGAATATATTGCCTTATATGCATTAATTATTTCTCTCTCATATGGGATTGACATTGTGTTACAGATGTTGACAAACGGGACTGGAAAGGAGAAAACCTGAGTTTATGTTTCGTTTCTGCCATTTTGGGTGATCTTTTGCCTGCATTAGGCCAATATATTTAGATGCAGAGGATAGGTACCACCCTGAACATGTAAGAAAGTCCACAAAATATGATATGTCCCTCAAACTAAGTTTAATTTACTTTTTATTACAGAAACTAGAGGCCCAGTGCATGTGCAATGGTGGGAGCCCTCGGCCTGGCCTGTGCCCTCTCGCAATCCAGGACCCCTCGGGGGATGTTGGAGAGCCTGTTTCAGCCTGATCCCCGAAGGTCAGGCTAAGGGACCCCACCAGTGCACAAATCCATTAACTGGGCCTCTAATATGAATATAAGATCTTTGGTTAATCTCTTCCCATCCTTCACCCCCCCCTTTCCCTCTGAGATTCATCAGTCCCATATTTCCATGCCTGTGCATTGAGTGTCTGCCCCCTGGTGGTCAGTGTGTATCATAGCTACCGTCTGGTTGGCTGGTCAAACAGTCATTTAGGCTTTTATATATATAGTTAATACATGTTGATTTCAAAGAATTTCATAAAAACAACTTCCAAAGATGAAAATAAAAATAATCTATTTTTCTATAGCCCAGAAATAATAATTTTTGGTTTAGCCTTTGTCGTGGTCCTCAATGCCAATGCCACTTATGTGCTGATTCTAAGGGATGGAATGTTCTTTTTTTTAAAATTTATGTTTTTTATTGCTTTTAAAGAGAGAGAAAAGGAGAGGGATAGAGAGATAGAAACATCTGTCAACTGCCTCTTGCTCACCCCCTACTGGGAATCAAGCCCACAACCCAAGCATGTGTCCTGACTAGGAATCTAGCCATGACATCCTGCTTCATAGGTTGACACTCAACCACTGGAGCCACACTAGATGGGCAAATAATGCATTTTAAAAAGTTAACTCATAAGATTTATATATGGAACAATATAATTGTTAGGAACACAGTCCTTCCCTTTGAAGACCCTTGGTTATATTTTCTCCTGAGAAACTGGTTTTTATTTGGTGGACACTGAGAATATTATACATAATGACATCATTGGCTGCTGGGAATCTCAGTCACACCTAGTTTATGGATTTCAGAATATTTTGTGTGCTACCTTCACCCTAGGCTTGGCCTCAGTTGCTTTCCTACATAGTTAATTTTGTCTCAACTTATTTTTACATATATTTGATATTGCTATACTATGTGTATAATCTTAACTGTCCTTAATTCTCTTGGGAACATAGTGTGAAATAAATACATAAAAATAAATGAGTGAAAATCTTTATAATTGTAACTCAGTGCAGAATTAATCAGAAGGAATGATATGTAGAATGAGGATCAAATTAGTAATATGATTTTTTTTTACAATACTCAGACTGTCTTTTACTCAGTGTAACTTTCGGTGGCTAATTATCAGCATTGTTTCCATTTTGCCTCATCTTTATATTCTTCAAGTTTGCAGGCAGACTGAGTAATATTAATATCTTGTTCTACTAGGATTTATGGGAATAAATGACATGCAGTTGAGAATGTGCTCCAGAAGTGTAAATAGCCACACATATTCATTTCTCTTTCTTTTGCTTGACTGTAATAAAATATTGAAAAATGTACAAATTTAAGCAGAGAAAAATGTTAACTGTCCAAATGTTAATAGTTACTGATGAAATTGCATGTCAAGAGAGTGATTCTGTAAAGGACAATTAGTCTCACCAAAGCACATATTGAAATTTATTTGTAGTGAAATGAACCTGAAAGTATCACATGAATTGTATTTGACAATTTTTGCTGTTGTTGTTGTTAATCCTCACCCTAGGATATGTTTCCATTAATTTTTAGAGAGAGTGAAAGGGAGGGGGAGAGACAGAGATAGAGAGAGAGAAACATCGATGTGAGAGAGACACATCAATTGGTTGGCTCCCACACACGCCCCAACAGTTGCTGTACCAATATGCATTCCTACCAACAGTATAGGAGGGTTACCTTTTCTCCAAATCTTCACCAACACTTGTTGTTTGTTAATTTATTGATGATAGCCATTATGACAGGTGTGAATTGATATGCCATTGTGGTTTTAATTTGCGTTTCACTGATGATTAGTGACACTGAGCATCTTTTCTTATGTCTATTGGTCATCTGTGTGTTGTCTTTGGAGAAGTGTCTATTCAGGTCCTTTGCCCATTTTAAAAATTGGATGGCTTGTTTTTTTGGTGTTGAGTTATATAAGTTCTTTATATATTTAGGGTATTAACCCCTAATCAGATGTATCATTGGCTAATATGTTCTCCCATTCAGTGGGTTGTCTTTCATTTTGTTGATGGTTTCCTTTGCTGTGAAAAATATTTATTGTATAAAATATCTTTTGTATTTCCATATAAATTTTTGGAATATTTATTGTATTTTAGTTTGATGTAGTCCCTTTTGTTTCTTTCTTTTGATTCCCTTGTAGTAGATGACATATCATGAAAAATACTGCTATGAGAAATGTCAAAGAATTTACTGCTTATGTTTCCTTCTAGAAGTTTCATGGTTTCGAGTCTAAATTTTAAGTTTTGAATCCATTTTGAGCTTATTCTTGTGTATGGTGTATGAAGGTGATCTAGTTTCATTTTTTTTACCTGTATCTGTCCAGTTTTCCCAGCACTATGTATGGAATAGACTATCTTTACCCCATTGCATGTTCTTGCATCCTGTGTCAAATATTAACTGTTTATAATGATGTGGGTTTATTTCCGGGCTTTCTATTCTGTTCCATTGATATACATGTCTGTTTTTAGGCCAGCACCAGGCTGTTTTGATTACCGTACTTTTCGGCGTATAAGACGACTGGGTGTATAAGATTTTCCTGGGTTAAAAAGTCATTTTATATGCCCGAAAGTACGGTATATTGGACTATATTGATGGGATTAAATATAATGGATTAGATATATTGGACTACTGTATTTTCTGGCCCATAAAACGACTTTTTAACCCAGGAAAATCTTATATGCCCAGTCGTCTTATACGCCGGAAAATACAGTATAATGGCCTTGTAGTATAGTTTGATATCAGGTATCGTGATTCCTCCAATGTTGTTCTTTCTCAAAATTGCTGTGGCTATTTGGGATCTTTTGTATTTCCATATAAATTTTTGGAATATTTATTGTAGTTCTGTGAAATACACCATTGGTATCTTGATAAGAATTGTGTTGAATCTTTAGATTGCTTTGGGTAGTATGGACATTTTAATGATGTTAATTCTTCCTATTCATGAACACAGTATATGCTTCTACTTATTTATATCTTCTTCAGTTTTTTTCTTCAGTGTTCTATAATTTTGTGAGTATAGGTCTTTTACAACCTTGGTCAAATGTATTCCTAAATATTTTATTTTATTTTTGATGCAACTGAAAAAGGGGATTATATTTCTTAGTTTCCCTTTCTAATAGTCCATTATCCTATATAATAAAAGCCTAATATGCAAATTGTCCTCTTGACCGGGAGTTTGACCGCTCTCTATGATGTGCGCTGACCACCAGGGTTTGGCACAGAACATGGCAGGCGTTGGAGATGCAGAGCTGGCAGCGAGCAGCAGTGGAGGCACTGCTGGCCCTAATGGGCCCCAATGAAAGCGGGACCACAGCGTGATGGTGGAGCAGGTGAGCGGGTGGTGTCAGGCCAAGGTGGGTGGGGCCCAATCATGCCACTGACTGACCCACAAATGGTGACCAGCGATGGGGTGATGGGGCTACCTCCTGGCTCCCAGGCGCTGAGGGAGCCAGGCAGGGCCTGACCACCCCTGCAGGCAGCGACCATAAGTGGTGGTGGCAGGCAGGACTGCTGCCTGGATCCCAGGTACTGAGGGAGCCGGGTGGGGACCTGAGGATTCAGGAGGAGGGGGGGTATGTGGAGGCCTGTTGGAACAGGTGCTGCCCAAGGCCCAGCGGTCACCTGGGACCTGCCCTTCCATGCCAGACACTCATGTTTTGATTGCCAGCCAGGCCTAGGTACTGTACCCATGCACAAATTTCGTGCACCGGGCCTCTAGTTGGTTTATAAAAATGCAACTGATTTCTGGATATTTATTTTGTATCCTGCCACTTTACTGAATTAATTCATCAGTTCTAGCAGTTTTTTTTTTATGGAATCTTTAGGGTTCTCTATATACAGTATCATGCCATCTACAAATAATGACAGTTTTACTTCTTCCTTTCCTATTTGGATGCCTTTTATTTTTCTTCTTCTCTGATTGCTGTGGCTAGGACTTCCAGTAATATGTTGAATAAGAGTGGTGCTTTGTTCCCCAATCTTAAAAGAAATGCTTTTAGTTTTTGCCCATTGAATGTGATGTTGGTGTAGGTTTGTCATATATGACCTTTATTATTTTGATATATGTTTACTCTGTTCCCACTTTGCCTAGAGTTTTTATCATAAATGGGTGCTTGGCTTTTTCAAATGCCTTTTCTGCATCTATTGATATGATGATGTGATTTTTATCCTTCCTTTTTTATGTGGTGTATCACGTTTATTGGTTTTGTGGATATTATACAAAATTTGCATCCCTTTCTCGGAATTAATCCCACTTGATCATGGTGTATGATCTTTTTCATTTATTACTCAAAATCATTTCCTATTATTTTGTTGAGGATTTTTGCATCAATGGTCATCAGGGATATTCGTCTATAATTGTCTTTCTTTGGTTTTGGAATGAGGATAATGCTGGCCTCATAAAGTGAGCTTGGGAGTCTTCCCTTCTTTTGAATTTTTTAGAATAGTTTGAGAAGGATAGGTGTTAATTCTTCTTTGAAGGTTTGGTAAAATTCACCCATGAAGCCATCCAGTCCAGGACTTTTGTTTGTGGAAGTATTTATTTATTGAATTACAGCTTCAATTTCATTAATTGTAATTTGTCTATTCACAGTTTCTGATTCTTTCTGATTCAGTTTAGGAAGATTGTATGTTTCTGTGAGTTTATCCATTTTGTCCAGATGGTCTAATTTGTTGCCATATAATTGTTCATAATATTTTCTTACAATCATTTGTATTTCTGTGGTGTCAGGTGTTACTTCTCCTCTTTCATTTATGATTTTACTTATTTGGATCCTCTCTCTTTTTCTTCTTAATAAGTATGGTTAAATGTTTGTCAAACTTGTTTATTTTTTCAAAGAACCAGCTCTTGGTTTCATTGTTTTTTGCCTCCATTTTATTTAGCTACTCTGGCTATTTCTCCTGTTCTTTCATTTGGGGCATATTTCTTTGTCTCCACATTTTGTTTGTTTCTTTGAATTAGGTGGATTTGTTATGACTTCAGACTTGGTAGTATGGCCTTATATAGTAAGGATCCTTGTGGAACCCAGTGGCAAAGTTTTCTTTATCACCAGATTTGGGTGCTCTAGGAATGTCTCTGTGTGGGTTATGTGGGCCCTCCTGTTTTAATTACGTCTTGATTGATATTTTCTCTGTCATGTGGCAGGTAGACCCTCAGGCTGGCTGACTCTGAGGATCAACCTTGACCACAGTGTACAAGCTGCTATTCAGGTGTTGACCACAGGAAGTGGAATTCACCTCAACAGGGTTTGGTGCCTGAAGAGATATCCCTTTGGATATGCCACTTGTGGAGCTAATTGGATCCTCCTCTGATGTTGTCTGAAGCTGGCCACTGGGTGTGTTGGGTCTAAGGCCTCTTAGGAGGGACTCTGGTGCAGGCCAATGTCATATACTGTCTGTGACTGACCCAGGGCAACCTGTTTGGAGCTGCAAAGCCATCCACTGTTCATGGTTACTGTCAGGGACCAGCCTGACAGGTTGAACCCGGCTGAGGTAGAGAGGTGGGAATTGAGAAAAGAAAGTCAGGACAGTGGGATCGGGAGGAGTCTGCAGGTAGTCATCAACCGACTGTACCTCTGCAAGCCGTCGAGCTACTGCAGCTAGCTTTATTAACCGCATAATGCCTTTTATACACAAATACTGAATAGGAGGTCAACAAAGAGGAATGTACTCTCTGTTCTTCTTAATCTCTAAGAGAAGTCAGGAGGCCAAGTTCTCAGTAAATATTTACAGACTTTTAATAAGCTATGAAAGGTCTCTCTTATTCTACTCATCTGCTGACAATAGGAATGTGCCATCAAAACAAGTTAGATCGAAACAAGTCAGGGGACACTGCGTGGGAAGGGACTAATTCTTGTTGGTCCCTTCGGGTGCAAGGATTCTGTCAGCTTACACCCAGTTTCCAACAGTTCCCCCTTCTCTATTTATTTTTAAGCTACTAATATTAAAACAATTGCAAACAATGCCAATGCAAAACCAAACTACATACAAGTTATTATTTTCAAAACTTGAATTTCAAGAGCAAAACTGGCTATTAAATAATAACAAAACAATAAGAGAGAAATCAAAATTATGGACATGTTAACATTTTTTGCTACTAAATGAAAGAAAGTCTCTTGTGCTGCTGGTGTATATTTATTCAGAGTCCTTGGACTCAGCTGCACAAGACTGGCAGCTAATAGATGCTAGCATGAGCAGGAACATGGTTGAAGAAGTAGCTTCAACTTCTTGCTTTTCCACAATCTGCTGTACTTCAGTCGTTAACTTCTTCAGATGACTCTATGTTGGCACCTTAGTCCCTTGCATAGCTTTTAGTTTACTTCTTCCTCATTTGCTGTGATTAGGGCAGTACTTAGTCCTTTTTGAGTGAAGGGACACAGGAGCTTGTCTGAGTCCATTGTGGTGACACACGTAATGCTCTGGCATCCGAATTGGCTGCATTGCTCCTTCTGGAAAGATAAAATACAACCTCTTCCCCCACATTATTACTGAATCTGATAAAACTCTTTTCTGGTTTATGCTTCCACATAGCTGACTTGGGGGCTATTGTACAGGAGGCATGATGCCTTTCACCTGCTGTACGATCCTCTGCATCACAATTCAAAAAATTTTTAAAGTATTAAAAGCATGACTGAGCTTCTCTTGAGGTGACACATAACAACTGTCTGCCCCTTTTTGTTTTAGTAAATGATTTTAAGAGTATGATAGGCTCTTTCTATAATTGAGTGACATTTATTTTGCCCGATTTGATTAGGTTTAAGCCCTTGGGGATTTACCCCTAAAGTTGGTATAGGAAGGTGGATAACATACTGAGGACATTGCTTCTAATAAAACATGGAAATTGTCGTTCTTAAATAATATTTTAAAGACTGAAAATTAAATGAAAAGTTCCTCTGAATTAGTGTGCCCTATAGTAGCTGTTTGAATAATTCTTGCTATACTTACTATATAAGTACTATTACTATAGGTTGATGGGCTCCATAGTAAAATCTGTTAAGGTATAAATAAGAGCTTGTATTTCTATTGAAATATAAGGGGTTTCAAGGACCTTTGCTCCCCTGCTATAGTAGATCCAGCCTTTTTAGAACTGGATCTATCTGTAAAAATGGTTAAATCCTGAGGTATAACATTTCTTTTAATGTGGTAGTTAATACTATTCCCTGTGTTAGAAATAAAGTAAGGCCCTAAGCCAGGGGTCCCGGTAGAATACAAAACATTAAATATTTTGACTTCTATGCAGAAGGGTGTGCACACATGATCTGGAAATATGCACACCGACCTTCTTTGCCCTTGGTCCTGGGCAATCTGTAGCAATGTATAGGTGCTGACTGCTACCAAGGCAAGGCGTCTTTACTATTTTTATTTCTGGACTATTTCTCCTCTGTCCTTGTGGGCCACTGCCTATTCTGTGGCTAGAACAGTTCTATTAGGTCCTCTCTGGGATCCGTTGTTGCAGGAATCTATATGGGCTTTCCTGGAAAAATACAAATATATTCTCGACCAATAGTTAATAAAGGAATCTTTTCTATAAATTTGACTTAGGATCCTTTTTCATTTTTTGCCCAAATGATTTTCCTTTGGCTTGTTTTGACACCATGTGTGTTTTTTATAGGTGTCTTACTGTTAGTATTACAAATGAAAACTAATTTTCAAAGTAAAAATTTTTTTCTAGATGTAATTTACTTATAGGATATTTTTCCTTACATAATATTTTTCCGCTGCCCCCCCCCCCCTTTTATTTTGTTATTAGGAGGATTTTGGAAAATTTGTATAATGTAGCCTTGATAACTTTTATTTTTTTTATTTTTATTTTTTTATTTTTTTTTAATATATTTTATTGATTTTTTACGGAGAGGAAGGGAGAGAGATAGAGAGTTAGAAACATTGATCAGCTGCCTCCTGCACACCCGCTAATGGGGATGTGTCCGCAACCATTGTACTTGCCCTTGACCGGAATCGAACCAGGGACCCTTCAGTCTGCAGGCTGATGCTCTATCCACTGAGCCAAACTGGTTTCAGCTAGTCTTGATAATTTTAAATTTTAATTTTCTGTACAAAAATATGACTGCTTTAGGTTCATTGAATGTTAAGCAATATTACCATGAGATGAACTATTCACTTATTTCAATTAGCCAATTTAAAATAATCTGAAAACTTGACTACTATTTTACTGTCAAATTTGATACTCTAACAACAATCTTAGTTTACCCTGTAAATATTAATGTAAAGGATTATTTGCATCTTTGAGAAGGCTCTAAGCATTCCTGGTGTTAAGCTGGATTTAGATATAGGGCAGCTGCTGCCAGCCAAGTCTCTGTCGCCTGGGACCCGATATGAGCTGGGCATGGGAAGTGGGAAGCAACCATGAGGCAGGAGACTTACCTCAGAAGGGGCAAGTGTTTAGGCCCCTGAAATGTTGGTGGGGGGTGAGAATCTGTGCCCCACCTCTGTTGACCCCCAAGTTCTCTCCTGATGGCCCCTCTGTGATTGTGCCTTTCTTAGGTTGTTCCTTCCCTGAGGAATCTTACCCATCTCTGGCTAACCAGCCATCCTCCGGGGCCAAGCAGGTTGATGTGAGGTTCAGTTCTGTCTCCTTGGTAGCCTAAGCCCCTGTGGCCTCTACACCCAGCACTTGCGTTGGGATCCCCTTGCCTGCTTGTGGGGCCCTGGCATTGATCACATATCTTGGGGAACACAGGTTTCTCCAGGGAGGGCCAAGCTCACACTATTGGGCAACAGATAGATCCATGGTACTAGCCACTATGAGGCTTCAACCTCAGCATGAACAGAAAGTTCAGGCAATAGCTTTGGGAGGGTCCCTCTTGGCAAAAAGAGCAAAAGAGGCCAATATAGAATGCTCAAGTGCCTTCCCAAGAGGCCTCAACTCCTTTTTTAAAATTGCTGCTAAACATTCAAAGAATTAGTCTGTAAGTTTGTTTGGGATAAATGTACAATATGCTGTTGTAAAATATCAAAAATTATAATGACATTATAGAATAATATTATGTAAGGATATCCTTTACTCTAGGCCATGGCAATTCAATTTTAAACTGAAAGAAATAGGCAGAAAAAAGATGGCGACCGGCAGGAAGGTAGGGAGAGAGAGAGTGTGAGTGAGGAACCCATAGACGAGAGTGTAGACATGTGTGGTGTGTGTGTGTGTATGAGCTAGGGTCAGTTAGATTCTGCAGGTCTTCCAAGGGGCTGCCTAACCTGGCAGTCCTAGACAGCGGAGCCCCGTGCACAAAGCGGACACTTCTCGGTGGCTGGTGCGGACGCGGAGACCACGCCATCTTGAGAAACAGAGCTGCCTGAGACTCGGATCCTGGCTTCTGACACAAACCAGGACCCTGCAGCCACTGGGAACAGAGAACTACTATCACAGCTTCACACCAACAAACAACAAGAATACAGACTTCCCGGCAGATTTCCCTGAGTCAAAGAGCCTATCCCCCTCCCCGCAGGCGTGCGGATAACGCCATAGTAACTGATAGACCCGCCCCTCGCCCAAGCTGCAGAGCTTTGCGCAGGGACGCACTCCCCCTTAGGGAATTTGGAGCGCGGGACAGAAGCAGCTCCCATTCGGGGAAATCTGTCAGTGCGCACAGAGGGCTCCCCTTCCAGGAATTTGGGGGAATTTGGCTTTCGGGTCACAGCTCCCCTTCAGGGAATCTTAGATCGTGCAGAGAGGGGCTTCCCTTTGGGGAATTTGGCGTGCAGGACGGACTCCGCCCCCCTTCGGGGAATTTGGGAGAGTGCACGGAGGCGGCTCACCTTCAGGAGTGTGTGCCCTAGCCGGTTTGGCTCAGTAGAGAGAGCACACACAGGACGCAGCTCCACTTCAGGGAATTTGGCATGCCGGACACAGCTGCCTGGGATCCCTGACTCACAGCGCATTCACACTAAGAGCCAGCGACCCCAATTGTTGGTGCATGCACACAGAGAGACCCTAATTCTCAACGAGAAACTACACAAGGCAACAGAGACTCTGACACTCGATTCCTGGTGCAGACACAGGGAAACTCTGACTCCTGGCACATGCTAAGGATCTCATCTTCGGCACATACCAACAGTGTGGTACAGACAGGGCCCCTGATTCTAAGTGTGCACACGAGACCACAGGGAACACTGGGGACACTGACCCTGGGCAAGTCTGGTTCCCACCAACCAAAGGCAGCCACACGTCCTAGTGTCAGAGCACTTCAGTGAAACTCGGGTGGAGCGAAGTCCCCACAGCACACGGCCCAGGTCCATGCAAACAGAAGCTTGAGCTTTCTGGTGATAGCCAGAATGGGGAAACAAAATAACTCACAGAGGAAAGAAAATGTGGAGTCGCCAAGAAAGGAAATTAATGAAACTGAAGCTTGCAACATGATCGAAAAGGAGTTCAGAGTAATGGTCGTGGAATTTATACATCGGATGGATGAGAAAATCAACAACTTATGCAAGTATCAGGAAGATATGAAAAGTGATATAGCTACAATCAAAAACACCATGGAAAGTTTCAACAGTAGACTACAAGAAGCAGAGGACTGAATTAGTGAGTTAGAAGATCAGGTACAGAAACAAGCTCAATGTGAACAGCAATTGGAGAAAAAAATTAAAAAGCAGGAGGAAAGCCTAAGGGAGCTTCGGGACAACCTGAAACGAAGTAACATGCGTATAATAGGGCTGCCAGAAGGACAAGAAGAGCAGCAGGGATTAGAAAATCTATTTGAAGAAATAATGACAGAAAACTTCCAGGATATGGGAAAGATAAAAGTTACGCAAGTACAGAGAGTCCCAAGCAGGATCAATCTCAAGAGACCCACACCAAGACATGTCATAATTTCAATGGCAAATATAAATGATAAAGAGAGAATCCTAAAGGCGGCAAGAGAGAGACAGAGAGTTACCTACAAAGGAACACCCATCAGATTGTCAAATGATTACTCAACAGAAACACAACAAGCTAGAAGTGAATGGAAGGAGGTATACAAAGTGTTGCAAAGCAAAGGACTGAATCCAAGAATACTATATCCAGCAAGACTATCAATCAAAATTGAAGGGGAAATCAGGAGCTTTGCAGACAAAAAAAGCCTCAGGGAGTTTATCACCACCAAACCAGCAATGCAAGAATTGCTAAAGGGAATACTGTAAAAAGAAGAAATAAACAGGTAAGAAGGAATACAGACACAAAAATAGATTTGACTACAAACAAATACCTTTCAATAATAACTTTAAATGTAAACGGACTAAATGCTCCAATCAAAAGACATCAAGTAGATGAATGGATAAAAAAACACGATCCATATATATGCTGCCTACAAAAGACCCACCTCAGAACAAGAGACTCACACAGATTGAAAGTGAAGGGATGGAAAAATATCTTTCAGGCAAATGGAAATGAAAAAAAAGCTGGGGTAGCAATACTTATATCTGACAAAATAGACCTCAAAGTAAATGCCATAACAAGAGATAAGGAAGGCCACTTCATAATACTAAAGGGAGAAATCCAACAAGAAGAAATAATTCTGGTAAACATGTACGCTCCCAATATAGGAGCACCCAAATACATAAAAAAAAAACTCCTGGAGGATATCAAGGGAGAGATTAATAGCAATACAATCATAGTAGGAGACTTTAATACCCCACTATCACCACTGGACCAATCCTCTAAACAAAAAATCAGCAAAGAAACAGCAATCCTAAATGACTCACTAGACCAGATGGAATTAATTGACATCTTCAGAACATTTCACCCCAAAGCCACAGAATATACATTCTTCTCAAGTGCACATGGGTCATTTTCAAAGATAGACAATATGCTGGGTCACAGGCAAAGTCTCTTCAAATTCAAGAAGATAGAAATTATATCAAGCATCTTCGCAGATCACAGTGGCATAAAACTGGAAATCAACTACAATAAATAAAATCCAAAGAAATCAAACACATGGAGACTAAACAGCATGCTATTAAACAAGGACTGTGTCACCAGAGAGATCAAGGAAGAAATAAAAAACATCATGGCAAAAAATGACAATGAAAACACAACAATCCAAAATCTATGGGACACAGCGAAAGCAGTCTTGAGAGGGAAGTTCATAGCTCTACAAGCCTATTGCAAAAAACAAGAAACAATGGTAATAAATTACTTAACCCTACAACTCAAAGAGCTAGAAAAAGAGCAGCAAGAAAAGCCCAGTGTAACCAGAAGGAAGGAAATAACAAAGATCAGAGCGGAGATAAATGACATAGAGACCAAAGAAACAATACATAAGATCAACAAAACCAAGAGCTGTTTTTTTGAAAGGATAAACAAGATTGATGGACCTCTAGCCAGGCTCACCAAGAAGCAAAGAGAGAGGACCCAAATAAACAAAATCAGAAATGAAAGAGGTGAAATAACAACAGACCCCCTGAGATACAAAGGATTGTTACAAAATACTACGAATAACTCTATTCCAACAAACTGGACAACCTGGAGGAAATGGACATATTCCTAGAAAAATATAACCTTCCAAAACTCAATCAAGAAGAATCTAAACATCTCAATAGGCCAATAACTATGGACAAAATTGAAGCAGTCATCAAAAAGCTTCCGGGAAACAAAAGCCCGGGGCCTGATGGCTTCACAGGAGAGTTTTAGCAAACATTCAAGGAAGAAATAAAACCTATCCTCCTCAGACTATTCCAAAAAATTCAAGTGGAAGGAACACTTCCAAGCTCCTTCTATGAAGCCAGCATCACCCTAATACCAAAACCAGATAAAGACAACACAATGAAAGAGAATTACAGACCAATATCCCTCATGAACATAGATGCCAAAATCCTCAACAAAATTCTAGCAAATTGGATTCAGCAGTACATCAGAAAGATCATACACCATGACCAAGTAGGATTTATCCCAGGAATGCAAGGATGGTACAATATCCGCAAATCAATAAACGTGATACATCACATAAACAAATTGAAAGATAAAAATCACATAGTCATATCAATTGATGCAGAAAAAGCATTTGACAAAATCCAACATCCTTTCTTGATAAAAACTCTCAGCAAGGTGGGAATAGACAGATCATGCCTCAACATAATAAAAGGCATATATGACAAACCCACAGCAAACATCATACTCAATGGACAAAAACTAAAAACATTTCCCCTAAGAACAGGAACAAGACAGGGATGCCCACTCTCACCACCCCTGTTTGACATAGTACTGGAAGTATTAGCCATTGCAATTAGACAAGAAGAAGAAATAAAAGGCATCCAAATTGGAAAAGAACAAGTAAAGCTGTCTTTATTTGCAGACAACATGATATTGTACATAAAAAACCCGAAAGACTCCGTCAAAAAACTAATAGACTTAATAAATGAATTCGGCAATGTAGCAGGATACAAAATTAACGCCAAGAAATCTATGGCCTTTCTATACACCAATAGTGAACTTACAGACAGAGAGACTAAAAAGGCAATCCCATTTACCATCGCACCAAAGAAATTAAGATACCTAGGAATAAATTTAACTAAGGAGGTAAAAGACCTATACACGGAAAACTACAGGACACTGAGAAAAGAGATAGAGGAAGATGTAAACAGATGGAAGAACATACCATGTTCATGGATTGGTAGAATCAACATCATTAAAATGTCCATACTACCCAAAGCAATCTATAGATTCAATGCACTTCCCATTAAAATACCAATGGCATATTTCACAGACCTTGAAAGAACTCTCCAAAAATTCATCTGGAATAAAAAAAGACCCCGAATAGCCACAGCAATCCTGAGAAAGAAGAATAAAGTAGGAGGGATCTCAATACCAGATTTCAAGCTGTATTACAAAGCCACTGTTCTCAAAACAGCCTGGTACTGGCACAAGAACAGACATATAGATCAATGGAACAGAATAGAGAATCCAGATATTGACCCAAACCACTATGCTCAATTAATATTTGACAAAGGAGGCATGAACATACAATGGAATAAAGACAGTCTCTTCAATAAATGGTGTTGGGAAAATTGGACAGATACATGCAAAAAAATTAAGCTAGATCACCAAATTATGCCATACACAAAAATAAACTCAAAATGGATACAGGAGTTAAACATAAGATGGGAAACCATAAAAATACTAGAGCAATCCACAGGCAGCAAAATCTCAGACATATGCCAAAAGAAATTCTTCGCTGATACTGCACCTAGGGCAATGGAAGCTAAAGAGAAAATTAACAAATGAGACTACATAAAAATAAAAAGCTTTTTCACAACAAAAGAAACCATCAACAAAACAACAAGAAGACCCACTGCATGGGAGAACATATTTGCAAATGGCATCACTGATAAAGGTTTAATCTCCAACATCTACAGGCAGCTTATACAACTTAATAAAAGGAAGATAAATGATCCAATAAAAAAATGGTCAACAGACCTAAATAGAATCTTTTCAAAAGAAGACAGAAGGAAGGCCAAGAGACACATGAAAACATGCTCAACGTCACTAATTATCCGAGAGATTCAAATCAAAACAACAATGAGGTACCATCTCACACCTGTCAGAATGGCTATCATCAACAAATCAACAAACGACAAGTGTTGGCGAGGATGCGGAGAAAAAGGAACCCTCGTGCACTGCTGGTGGGAATGCAGACTGGTGCAGCCACTGTGGAGAACAGTATGGAGTTTCCTCAAAAAACTGAAAATGGAACTCCCATTTGACCCAGTAATCCCACTCCTGGGAATATATCCGAAGAAACTAGAAACGCCAATCAGAAAGGATATATGCACCCCTATGTTCATAGCAGCACAATTCACCATAGCTAAGATTTGGAAACAGCCTAGGTGCCCATCAGCAGATGACTGGATCAGAAAACTATGGTACATCTACACAATGGAATACTATGCTGCCATAAAAAAGAAAGAATTCTCATCATTTGCAGCAACCTGGATGGAATTGGAGAACATTATGTTAAGTGAAATAAGTCAGTCAATGAAAGAAAAATACCACATGATCTCACTCATTTATGGATAATAAAGAACATTATAAACTTGAACAAAAAGATAGATACAGAGACAGTAGAGCATCAAACAGACTGTCAAATTACAGGGGGAAGGTTAGGGAGAGGTGGGGGAGATAAGAGATCAATCAAAGGACTTGCTTGTATGCATGCATATAAGCATAACCAATGGATGCAAAACTCTGGGGGGTGAGGGCATATATGGGAGTGGGGTGGGGGGGCATTGGTAAGATATGTACACATATAATACCTTAATAAAAAAAATTGAAAAAAAAAAAGAAAGTTTCAACAGTAGACTACAAGAAGCAGAGGACCGAATTAGTGAGTTAGAAGATCAGGTACAGAAAAAAGCTCAATCTGAACAGCAATTGGAGAAAAAAAATTAAAAAGCAGGAGGAAAGCCTAAGGGAGCTTCGGGACAACATAAAACGAAGTAACATGCATATAATAAGGCTGCCAGAAGGACAAGAAGAGCAATAGGGATTAGAAAATCTCTTTGAAGAAATAATGACAGAAAACTTCCCGGATATGGGAAAAATAAAAGTTACGCAAGTACAGAGAGTCCCAAGCAGGATCAACCCCAAAAGACCCACACCAAGACATGTCATAATTTCAATGGCAAATATAAATGATAAAGAGAGAATCCTAAAGGCGGCAAGAGAGAGACAGAGAGTTACCTACAAAGGAACACCCATCAGATTGTCAAATGATTACTCAACAGAAACACAACAAGCTAGAAGTGAATGGAAGGAGGTATACAAAGTGTTGCAAAGCAAAGGACTGAATCCAAGAATACTATATCCAGCAAGACTATCAATCAAAATTGAAGGGGAAATCAGGAGCTTCGCAGACAAAAAAAGCCTCAGGGAGTTTATCTCCACCAAACCAGCAATGCAAGAATTGCTAAAGGGAATACTGTAAAAAGAAGAAATAAAGAGGTAAGAAGGAATACAGACACAAAAATAGATTTGACTACAAACAAATACCTTTCAGTAATAACTTTAAATGTAAATGGACTAAATGCTCCAATCAAAAGACATCGAGTGGCTGAATGGATAAAAAAACATGACCCATATATATGCTGTCTACAAGAGACCCACCTCAGAACAAGAGACTCACACAGATTGAAAGTGAAGGGATGGAAAAATATCTTTCAGGCAAATGGAAATGAAAAAAAAGCTGGGGTAGCAATACTTATATCTGACAAAATAGACCTCAAAGTAAATGCCATAACAAGAGATAAGGAAGGCCACTTCATAATACTAAAGGGAGAAATCCAACAAGAAGAAATAATTCTGGTAAACATGTATGCTCCCAATATAGGAGCACCCAAATACATAAAAAAAACTCCTGGAGGATTTCAAGGGAGAGATTAATAGCAATACAATCATAGTAGGAAACTTTAATACTCCACTATCACCATTGGACAAATCCTCTAAACCAAAAATCAGCAAAGAAACAGCAATCCTAAATGACTCACTAGACCAGGTGGAATTAATTGACATCTTCAGAACATTTCACCCCAAAGCCACAGAATATACATTCTTCTCAAGTGCACATGGGTCATTTTCAAAGATAGACAATATGCTGGGTCACAGGCAAAGTCTCTTCAAATTCAAGAAGATAGAAATTATATCAAGCATCTTCGCAGATCACAGTGGCATAAAACTGGAAATCAACTACAATAAATACAATCCAAAGAAATCAAACACATGGAGACTAAACAGCATGCTATTAAACAAGGACTGGGTCACCAGAGAAATCAAGGAAGAAATAAAAAAACATCATGGCAAAAAATGACAATGAAAACACAACAATCCAAAATCTATGGGACACAGCGAAAGCAGTCTTGAGAGGGAAGTTCATAGCTCTACAAGCCTATTGCAAAAAAACAAGAAACAATGGTAATAAATTACTTAACCCTACAACTCAAAGAGCTAGAAAAAGAGCAGCAAGAAAAGCCCAGTGTAACCAGAAGGAAGGAAATAACAAAGATCAGAGCGGAGATAAATGACATAGAGACCAAAGAAACAATACAAAAAAATCAACAAAACCAAGAGCTGTTTTTTTGAAAGGATAAACAAGATTGATGGACCTCTAGCCAGGCTCACCAAGAAGCAAAGAGAGAGGACCCAAATAAACAAAATCAGAAATGAAAGAGGTGAAATAACAACAGACCCCCTGAGATACAAAGGATTGTTACAAAATACAACGAATAACTCTATTCCAACAAACTGGACAACCTGGAGGAAATGGACATATTCCTAGAAAAATATAACCTTCCAAAAATCAATCAAGAAGAATCTAAACACTCAATAGGCCAATAACTATGGACGAAATTGAAGCAGTCATCAAAAAGCTTCCGGCAAACAAAAGCCCGGGGCCTGACGGCTTCACAGAAGAATTTTACCAAACATTCAAGGAAGAACTAAAACCTATCCTCCTCAGACTATTCCAAAAAAATTCAAGAGGAAGGAACACTTCCAAGCTCCTTCTATGAAGCCAGCATCACCCTAATACCAAAACCAGATAAAGACAACACAATGAAAGAGAATTACAGACCAATATCCCTCATGAACATAGATGCCAAAATCCTCAACAAAATTCTAGCAAATCGGCTCCAGCAGTACATGAGAAAGATCATACACCATGAACAAGTAGGATTTATCCCAGGAATGCAAGGATGGTACAATATCCGCAAATCAATAAACGTGATACATCACATAAACAAATTGAGAGATAAAAATCACATAGTCATATCAATAGATGCAGAAAAAGCATTTGACAAAATCCAACACCCTTTCTTGTTAAAAACTCTCAACAAGGTGGGAATAGAAGGCTCATACCTCAACATAATAAAAGCTATATATGATAAACCCACAGCAAACATCATACTCAATGGACAAAAACTAAAAACATTTCCCCTAAGAACAGGAACAAGACAGGGCTGCCCTCTGTCACCACTCCTGTTTGACATAGTACTGGAAGTATTAGCCATTGCAATCAGACAAGAAGAAGAAATAAAAAGCATCCAAATTGGAAAAGAACAAGTAAAGCTGTCTTTATTTGCAGACGACATGATATTGTACATAAAAAATCCGAAAGACTCCGTCAAAAAAATAATATACTTAATAAATGAATTTGGAAATGTAGCAGGATACAAAATTAATGCCAAGAAATCTATGGCCTTTCTATACACCAATAGTGAACTTACAGACAGAGAGACTAAAAAGGCAATCCTATTTACCATGGCACCAAAAAAATTAAGATACCTAGGAATAAACTTAACTAAGGAGGTAAAAGACCTATACATGGAAAACTACAGGACCCTGAAAAAAAGAGATAGAGGAAGACATAAACAGATGGATGAACATACCATGTTCATGGATTGGTAGAATCAACATCATTAAAATGTCCATACTACCCAAAGCAATCTATAGATTCAATGCACTTCCCATTAAAATACCAACGGCATATTTCACAGACCTTGAAAGAACTCTCCAAAAATTCATCTGGAATAAAAAAAGACCCCGAATAGCCACAGCAATCCTGAGAAAGAATAATAAAGTAGGAGGGATCTCAATACCAGATTTCAAGCTGTATTACAAAGCCACTATTCTCAAAACAGCCTGGTACTGGCACAAGAACAGACATATAGATCAATGGAACAGAATAGAGAATCCAGATATTGACCCAAACCACTATGCTCAATTAATATTTGACAAAGGAGGCATGAGCATACAATGGAATAAAGACAGTCTCTTCAATAAATGGTGTTGGGAAAATTGGACAGATACATGCAAAAAAGAAGCTAGATCACCAAATTATGCCATACACAAAAATAAACTCAAAATGGATACAGGAGTTAAACATAAGACAGGAAACCATAAAAATACCAGAGGAATCCACAGGCAGCAAAATCTCAGATATATGCCAAAAGAAATTCTTCACTGGTACTGCCCTTAGGGCAATGGAAGCTAAAGAGAAAATTAACAAATGAGACTACATAAAAATAAAAAGCTTTTTCACAACAAAAGAAACCATCAACAAAACAACAAGAAAGCCCACTGCATGGGAGAACATATTTGCAAATGGCATCACTGATAAAGGTTTAATCTCCAACATCTACAAGCAGCTTATACAACTTAATAAAAGGAAGATAAATGATCCAATAAAAAAATGGGCAACGGACCTAAATAGAATCTTTTCCAAAGAAGACAGAAGGAAGGCCAAGAGACACATGAAAACATGCTCAACGTCACTAATTATCTGAGAGATGCAAATCAAAACAACAATGTGGTACCATCTCACACCTGTCAGAATGGCTATCATCAATAAATCAACAAACAACAAGTGTTGGCGAGGATGCGGAGAAAAAGGAACCCTTGTGCACTGCTGGTGGGAATGCAGACTGGTGTAGTCACTGTGGAGAACAGTATGGAGTTTCCTCAAAAAACTGAAAATTGAACTCCCATTTGACCCAGTGATCCCACTCCTAGGAATATATCCTAAGAAACTCTGAACACCAATAAGAAAGCATATATGCACCCCTATGTTCATAGCGGCACAATTTACAATAGCTAAGATCTGGAAACAGCCTAGGTGCCCATCAGCAGATGACTGGATCAGAAAACTATGGTACATCTACACAATGGAATATTATGCTGCCACAAAAAGGAAGGGATTCTTACCATTTGCAGCAACCTGGATGGAATTGGAGAACATTATGTTAAGTGAAATAAGCCAGTCCATGAAAGAAAAATACCACATGATCTCACTCATTTATGGATAATAAAGAACATTAAAAACTTGAACAAAAAGATAGATACAGAGGCAGTAAAGCATCAAACAGTCTGTCAAATTACAGCAGGAAGGTTAGGGAGAGGTGGGGAAGATAAGAGATCAATCAAAGGACTTGTATGCATGCATATAAGCATAATCAATGGACGCAAAACTCTGGGGGCTGAGGGCATATATGGGAGTGGGGTGGGGGGCAATGGTAAGATATGTACACATGTAATACCTTAATAAAAAAAATAGAAAAAAAATAAACTGAAAGACATATTTATTTACTTCGTTTTGCCTTTCTTAAGAGGTCAAAACCTATATAACATTTTAAAAAAACATCTACTAACTCTTATTTGATAAGGCTTTCCATGTAACTTTAAGTATATTAGATCTGTTTTAAAAAGATTTCATTTAAGAAGAAAGAATAAAACTTCTTGTATACCTCTGGGCCCTTGGAGCTTTCCAAGAATTATCTCTGTTAAGACCTTGAAATTTTAACATGGGAAAAAACCATCAAATATAATATATCTATATATGATTTAAAGTTTGTAATACCTTTTATAATTATCTTAAGATATAAAACACAATATTTTATTTTCTCAAAAATAAGTTCTTATACTTCACAAGACATAATTAATTAATAGCTTTAATTCTGTCCTCTAGGTTTTTTATGAGGCAAATTTAAACTTTACTTTTTATTTGCCAGTGGCTCTGGAAAACCAGGTTTGGTTTATTTGAATGTAAATTACCACATTCCTTAAAATGGCTACTGGCAGGAGATTGACCTGTCTGCTGGGGGAAAGGTAAGCAGCCTTCTTCCTCTATTAGTAAAGGGCGTAGCCAGTTACCTGGGCTACTTAGATCTTTATAATTAATACATTATTTATCTATATTGTAACAATTTCTTTGAGATTCTAGAGTCAATTATAATTATTTTAAAGCATCACTTTGGATAAATTCTATGACAGAGACAAATTTACTTATTTTCTTGAAGGCTTTGAAAGTTAACTTTTTAACAAGGTTTATTAGCATTTTAAAAACTACTCTTTATTATGGAAATGAGAATCTTGTTGAAACCAGCTTGAATTTCTTTCCTTTAGATTAAATTTGCCATTTTTTTTTCCTTAAGGAAAAAAACTAGTCTTGGGTTTTTCATTTCTGTAGCCCTTGTAAAGAGTTAAGTCTAGTTCAAGACCTATCTAATATCCAAAATCGGACTGTGTGCACTTTTTTTCTTACACTAACTTTCTCTTTACACGTGTACAGATATCCCAGATGCATTTCTAAATTTTTAAAACTTTTTCATGGCGAGAAAGGAAACTTTTAATTTAGCATACTGGGAGAGTGTGCGTCCATATTGGATCATCAAGTGTCTCTCCCTTCCCCCACATCCTCCTTACTTCAGGGGAAACATTAGTAACAGATCTGGCCGCATTTCTTGTCATGCTTAAAAGATACAGATCTCAAATTTTTTCTTTCTTTTTGGTTTTCTGAAGTAATAACTCACACCTAATTTGGTCAAGATTAGTATTTCCCTCCGAGTTCTCTTATAATTTTTAAATGTAACCTTAAGTAATCTTATTGCAAGTAATCTTATTGCGGGAGAGCAGATAGCCCTGCCCTCTCCTTCCACCTTTGAATCTCTCCTCACCAGAGGCAGTTTCAGCAGTGAAATTTCACTTATTACAGATTTTAAATTCCATACACACACTAAGATTCTAATTTGAACAAGAAACAACATTATTTTATTAACATGATCACATAGACTTCAACATTTGCCTCTACAGGGCATTTTCTCTAAACTCTACTTGTCCCTTGCTTTACTCCCGACTATCAAAACATTTCTCCTCACTTCTTATGGAGTGCACTCTTTACCTTGAGGAGTTCCTCACAGTGCTATCCAAGTCCTCAGGTCCCTGTGTCCGGGCACCAATTTGTCAGGGACCAGCCTGACAGGTTGAACCGGGCTGAGGTAGGGAGGTGGGAATTGAGAAAAGAAAGAAAGAAAGAAAGGACAGTGGGATCGATCAACCGACTGCACCTCTGCAAGCTGTCGAGCTACTGCAGCTAGCTTTATTACCTGCATAATGCCTTTTATACACAAATACTGAATAGGAGGTCAACAAAGAGGAATGTACTCTCTGTTCTTCTTAATCTCTAAGAGAAGTCAGGAGGCCAAGTTCTCAGTAAATATTTACAGACTTTTAATAAGCTATGAAAGGTCTCTCTTATTCTACTCATCTGCTGACAATAGGAATGTGCCATCAAAACAAGTTAGATCGAAACAAGTCAGGGGACACTGCGTGGGAAGGGACTAATTCTTGTCGGTCCCTTCGGGTGCAAGGACTCTGTCAGCTTACACCCTGTCTCCAACAGGTTACCTCTGCTGGGCATGGGTATGTGTGGCAAGGGCCAACCTGTGTATCAAGGCCACTTTCAGCAGCACTGAGCCTGGGGACAGGTCAGTCAAAGGCCCAAGTCACCTGGGGATCTGCCTCTACAGGCCCCCACCTCCCGGTTGCCTGTTATGATTTGTTGTTCCAGTTGTAAACGTTTGTGCATTTATTCTAATAATTTTCCTCTAATCATAAATCTATGCTGACAATATTGTTTCTTTAAGCATTCACTTGAACTTAAGGTTAAATTTGATTTTTATAACTAGTCAGACTGATTGCCTTTTACCTTCAAAAACTTTTGTGATCCAATAAATGAGCTCAAATTAGAATTAGTAGAAAGAAGTTAGACTTCTCCCACCAGAGTTATTATATAATTTGGTTATTCATCACAGTTAAATTGTCTTATTCCTCCCATATTTTAATTATGTATCTTTTCTTAACATTTTCGATGAAAGTCACTGCAAAAGTGAGGATATAATGATGCTAAAATTTTTTAGCATTTATATGAGGATCTTATTACCTAAATTATATGAGCTTCTTTTTTAATGATAAAAGGATTATCATTTTACAATGTATTATTACAGTAAATCAAACATGGTGATGAAATAGCTGTCAAACTTAATTGAAATTCTATAAAAAAAAGTCAGTTCTAAATTTCTTCCTTTATTTAAGCACTTTTCAACATTTGAAGTTATTATAAGATTTTACTTCATTTTGTGTTTTGCTGGAGTCTACTGTCACTCATTAAAATTTTTACCAAATCCATCCCTGTGGTATATTATTTCCTCAGATTAAGTTAAGAACACATTTAGAACAAGAGAAACTGAGAAAATAGGGCATTTAGGTTGTATAAAACTCCTTTCCTTGAAGTACTAATTCTTATAATTTGACTTAAAAAAATCCCTGCATTTTACTAAGCATTCTACTTGTGTTCACCGTATTCACCAATCTTATATATCAGTGATCAAAATGAACCTTGAAATAAGGTGACTAAAAGTATAGTCCTTTTTTGGTTGCTTTTGAAGTTTGAGACCTTGGGCAAGTCACTTTCCTTCTCTTAGCTATAGTTTTCTAATAGGAAACATGAATAAGACTTACTAGGTGATTTCTAATGTTCTATTCAGGTTTTAAATTCTGTTTAAATTTATTTTCATCATAAGGGCAAGTTTTATTTTTTACAGGATTGTTTTATGTATTTTATAATAAAAATTGATTCCCTAAAGCATCCTTTAAGCACTGTTTAAATGACTATTGGTTATCAAAAAGGTTTCCAAGTATTGCTTGGAATGGTTTTAGTTGGGAGCCATTAGTAGACCCAGTATGTATCTTAGACATAGGGACCTTGGCTCCATGCTTTTCACCAACATCAGTCTTCAGGGGAACATTTCTTCATATGTCTTGTTCATAAAACAAAGAGTCACTGTGTTTCAATGCCAGGAAAATTTCTCATTATGCCACTGACAACACTGGTGACAAACCCTACTTTGTAATGCAGGGAGGATTTGAGCTGTGAGAGTAATTTAACTAAGAAAAAAGGCAAATTAATTAACTTCTTAAATTCTTCCTCTCAAGTAGTATAATTGTAATCATTCTTTCATGATGAAGTATCACTTTTCAGTGGTGGCAAGCATGCATTCTATTGCTTCTCTTTGAATCCCAAGGTGTTACTCATAAAATAGGATGGTGTTTGCAACACTTACATATGGCAGATGAGGAACATCTTTTCAATATGCAAAAATCCCTACTTCTCAAATTATGTATAACTACATATAAAGTGTGTAAAATGTGATACTGATTTTTTATGTTGGCAAGAAAAAACTATGGACTGATTGCCATAATTAAAAGCTTTTCTTTTATAAGAATACTAAAGGCCCAATGCATGAAAATTTGTGCACTCTGGGGCGGGGGGGGGGGCGGGCCCTCAGCCTGGCCTGTGCCCTTTCGCAGTCTGGACCCCTCAGGGGATGTCCATCTGCCAGCTTAGGCCTTCTCCCTGGGGGATTGGGCCTAAGCTGGTAGCCCTGCTCCCCAGGGGATTGGGCCTAAGCTGGCAGTCAGATATCCCTCTGGCAGCCCAGGAGCCCTTGGGGAGTGGGCCTTAGCCGTTAGTCGGACATCCTTAATGCTTCTGAGGAGGTGGGAGAGGCTCCCGCCACCGCTGTTCCTCTGGCCAGCCATGAGTTGACTTCTGGCTGAGCAGTTCTCCCCCTGTGGAAGTGCACTGACCACCAGGGGGCAGCTCCTGCATTGAGCATCTGCATCCTGGGGTCAGTTCACATCATAGCCACTGGTCATTCCACCATTAGGGTCAATTTGCATATTACCCATTTATTATATAGGATTTGATGAGATATAAATGTATAAAAAATACGTATCAGCATTGCTTAAATAATTTAAGATATTGTTGAGGGCAAGCCCATGTGAATTTGGCAAAGGAAAAGGTTATGCAAGCCAGATTTTTATCAAAATCTAGGAGCATTATTTGTGCCATGTACAAATCATATATCTTGTTCTGTGGAAAGATGGCTTTAATTATGTTGTGAGTGAAGTCATTCTTTTTTTAAAGTTTTTAAAAATATGTATATTTTTAATTGATTTCAGAGAGAGGAAGGGAGAGGGAGGGAAATAGAAGCATCAATTATGAGTCATTGGCTGCCTCCTGCATGCCCCCTACTGGGGATTGAGCCCGCAACCTGGCCATGTACTCTGGTAATTGAACCATGACCTCCTTGTTCATGGGTCAACACTCAACCACTGAACCACACTGGCAGGACAATGATGTAATTCTTTTAAACTATCCTCTCTAATAAAATGGTAATATGCAAATTAACCATCACTCCGCTACATAAGCCACGCCCACCAGCCAATCAGGGCGAGTCTGCAAATTAACCCCAATCCAAGATGGCTACAGCCACAGAGAGCAAGGTTTCCCAGGTAACAGAGGAAGCCAAGCTTTCCATAGCCATTGCAGGCCTAAGCCTCCACTCAAGCTACAAAGTTTCAATTATAGAAGGTAAACAAATTCAAACAAATGGCGGCAGAATGGAGCTTGAGAGAGCAGGCCAGGGTTGCCGGCGGCAACAGGGGCAGCAAAGCTTTCCTCACACCCTGGCCAGGCCCACCCGCTTAAGACTACAAGGTTTCAATTGTAGAAGGTGAATTAACTGCCCCAGAAATGGCTGCCGGAGCCCCAGGCTTGGCTCTGCTCCAGGGTACAAAGTTTCAATTGTAGAAGGAAAATAAATTCCAGATACCAGGGCCTCCCTTTGGGTTGTCAGGGGGCGTGGCCGGCCTGCAAACCACCACAGGCCCCTCGCTCAGGCCGCCCCACATGCCAAGGGAACCCCCACTCTTATCTGTGACACCCTTCAGGGCAAACCAGCTGGCCCCCACCCGTGCACCAGGCCTCTATCCTATCTAATAAAAGAATAATATACAGATTGATCATCACTGCAACACACAATATAGCTGCCCCCATGTGGTCAAAGATCCTGCCCCCATGTGGACACAAGATGGCCACTACAAGATGACCAGCAGGGGAGGGCAGTTGGGAGGCACCCAGCCTGCAAGGGAGGGCAGTTGTGAGGAACCAGGCCTGCAAAGGAGGGCAGTTGAGAGGGACCAGGCTTGCAAGAGAGGGCAGTTGGAGGTGATCAACCCTGCAGGAGAGGGCAGTTAGGGATGACCAGGCTGGCAGAGGAGGGAAGTTGGGGGCAAACAGGCTTGCAGGGGAGCAGTTAAGCATCAACCAGGCTGGCAGCGGAGTGGTTAGGGGGTGATCAGGCTGGCAGGCAGAAGCGGTTAGGGGCAATCAGGAAGGCAGGCAGGCAAGCAGTTGGGAGCCAGCAGTCCTGGATTGTGAGAGGGATGTCCGACTGCCCGTTTACGGGACATCCCTCCAGGAGTCCCAGATTGGAGAGGGTACAGGCTGGGCTGAGGGACAACCCCCTGCCGTGCACGAATTTCGTGCACCGGGCTTCTAGTATATCATATTTATGGATCTGTCCCCAAATGGAATATCTTGATAAAATACATATCAGATTTACCTTTAAAACTATTCAAATACACAATGGGAATGATGTCATCAAAGCAATTAAATTTAATTTAGACATGGTATGAGAGACATTAAAACATAGAATGTTTATTTCTGGCAGCTTTTCAGTCAATTTTTAAATTTCTAACTATATTCACATAATTCGCAATAATGATACAATTTTTCTTCTTTCTACTGTTATTTTTTATGTTTGTTTTAATAGATTGGCTAGAACTTCAAAAGTAATGTTAATGTTAAATAGTAATGGTAATATTATTTTTGTCTTCTGTCTGATTTTAAGGGGTAGAACTATTATTTCACTATTAATAATGATGTTACTTTTTAAATCTGAAATAACTCCTTTAATTTTCATTCTTCTCATGAAATGTGAAATTTATTGCTTTTTTTCTTCCTTTATAAGTCTTTGCAAATGCAATCTAGGTTGTGGAATCCATTGTCAACATTTACTTTTAAATTTGATTGTTTTTTTTTTTACAGTCTCACTTTTTCTAATTAAACAAAAAATTAATTTAGAAATTAGACTAAAAATAATTATTTAGAGTATATATTTAGAGTTCAAATTTTTCCAAGATTGCTTTGATTTTTAATTATTAAGCTGTTGATATTTTTTTTGTTTTTCTTCTTTTCTAGCATATATTTTCAAGTTAAATTCAAAAGGACCTTGAAATATTTTATTCATGAAGAGTACCAGTTTGGCATAATTCCTGAGTGATAGCAAGCTTCTAAATTTTTTCACACATGAACAATTTTTGAGTAAAACTGCCATAGATTTTGCTCCCATATCTTCCAGGATTTGAGTGTTGCAGCGGGGCCTGGCGTCAACATAACTCTGAGTCTTTTGTAGGGTAGCTTTTCTTCTTCTTACTTTTTTGTATTATTTTAATGGATATTTATGGGTTTCTTTCTTTATATTTAAAATCTAGAAATTTCACCAAAAATAAAATAATGCACTAAGATAAGTGTAGGTGTATAATTAATTTTACTCGTTTTCCTGAATATATTTTAGCACTTTCAATTTTCAGGAAAAAGGTGTTTGTCTATAGATGGAAAGCTTTCTATCATGTCTTTGCTTATTAACTCTAACCTCTTCACTTTATTGTCTATTTCAAGATCATCAATTATCTATAGGTTGCATCTCTGGAATATGTCTTTCATATTGAACATGAATTTATCATAGAATTTTTATGTTTTTATCTCTTACTTTTGTGATCTGGAAGAATTTGATTAAATTTCTCATGTCGTTGGTTACTTTTCACTGATAGAATTTGCATTTAGTACATATTGATTATGTGTTGTGTTCTGTATGCACTATCTCATTTAATTCTCCCAACCATCCCATGAATGAAGTTTATCATTTCTGTTTTGACAAATGAGATAACTCATGCTCTGAGAATTTAAGTAATGTGCACAAGTTTATACAGATGGTAAATTTCAGCCCTAGAGTCCATGTTCCCAAGCACTTCATCATATGGTTTCTCCAGAGTGAATTCTATTCATTTTCTCCACTGTTGTTTCTCATTTTGCAAATGTGATTTCTAACTTTGCCTTATTCCTAATGTTTGATCTAGTTCACTAGTTATTTTCCTCCCTAATCTTGTGAAGAATATGAATTAGATTATTTTTAGGAACAATAGCTTTGTTATATCCTCTGATTTTAACAAGGGACAGTGTTTTTAAAAAGCTTTATAAAATCATGAGTGAAAGGACCCAAACAGAAGAAGTTGTGGGTATACTGCCAGAAGCAGGAGCTTAAGAGGGTGTTGGAAGAAGCCATCTAGAGAACGCATTATTTAAGTGAAAGAATTCATTATAGAAGTCAGTGGCCAGTGCTCTGAAGAATGACTAATGAGCCCCACAAGAAAGCCAGCATATGGACACATATTATGAAATGGTGCCCTAAAGGTTGGGTCTCTAAATAAAACAACCAATGCAAGACTTACTCCTCTTCTTCTAATTCCCCTAAATGCTCCCATCCCTGGAGTAGACTATTAGCAATTGATTACTATATAACAAGTAATCTTCAAACTTAGTGTCTTAAATACAATACAAATTTGTTTTCACAGTTTTTGTGGGTCAGAGATTTAGAAGCAGCTTAGGTAGGTGGTTCTGCTTCAAGATCTTGCATGAGGTTGCAGTTCAGATGTTAGCTGGGGATGTAGCCATCTGAAGGCTTGGCTGAGGCTAGAGGATTCACTTATAAGATGGTTCACTCACTTGACAGTGGGTTGGAAGCCTCAATTCCTTGTTGGTTATTGGAAAGTGGCATTTTTTCCTTTCCATATGAACCAATTCAGAGAGCTCTTTGAATGTCTTCACAACATGGCAGCTGGTTTTCTAAAAAGCAAGTAATCTAACAGAGAGAACAAGGAGGATGACACATTGTCTTTTATGACTCTTAGAAATAACAATCACTTCTGTAATTTCCTATTGTTTACACAAGTCAGCCCTATTCAGTGTGAGAGGAGACTACAAAATAGTGTGAATACCAGGAAATTAGAATTATTTTAGGTCATTTTAAAGGCTGGCCACCTTTGGCTAGCAGGAGAGGTGGAGAAGCTTTGAGACAGACTTACGACTGAAAGTGAGTCATAGTTACGAAATGTAGAGTACTTACAAGTTTCAGTTTGCCTGTGAGTCCCTGTTTACTCGTGTACTCCTGGAACACACTCTGATTTTGCATTTTCCTGGGTATTTAATTTTTAATAAAGGATTAAGATTAATATTTGCATTAAAATATATCACGGTAGCTTTGGAAGATCTGTAACTTATTTCCATTTTCTGATTTGGTCCCATATAGTAGTGTGTGAGTGCTTGTATAGTGCACAGTGGTAGCCCATTTCTTTCTCTGACCTTTGTTTTTTAAAGACAATATGCAAGATGTTTGCAGACAAACTGAAGTGTGTGACACATGGTGCTTGGAATGACTATTTCCTTTAGTCTCAGTGGTGATGGGAGAAGTAATTGACTCTGCTGAACTATGTGAGGCAGTTGTGCCATGGTTTGTCAAGACCTACAATATGCATGGAGCTACCAGGTCACCACTTGTCGGGGTCAATGGGAGACATGGGAAATTATAGATTGGGTACAAGAAAAATAGAAGGGAAATTGGGGCTGAGCAGCCATGTCATAGTCTTTATAAAGAGTAATCCAGTCCTAGCTGGTTTGGCTCAGTGGAAAGAGTATCGGCCTGCGGACCTATGATTCCCGGGTTTGATTCCAGTCAAGGGCACATGCCTGGGTTGCAGGCTTGATCCCCAAGTGGTGGCATGCAGGAGGCAGCCAATCAATGATGCTCATCATTGATGTTTCTATCTCTCTCTTCCTCTCTTAAATCAATAAAAATATATTTTTAAAAAGAGTAATCCAAATGTCTTTCATATTGTGGCTTCTCATTTTTATAAGGTATAATTTGAAAATTGGTTAATTTACTGATTTTAATTTTTAAGTTTTTTTGCAGTATGCCTTTTCTGTAGCTATAAGCTCCAAAATATCAAAGTGCATATTTAATGGGGAAAAAATCAACTACTCAATTTTTCACTCTCAAGAAAACTGATATAAAAACAAAATATTCATTGATATTTCTCATTCCTTCATTGGGGACACAGTGGTGTCATTGAACTTATGAAAACCAAATAAAATGTTTTTCTTCAATTTTGAACTACTTTTTATAGAATTCCCTTCCATTTATGTTTTTACTTAGTTTTCACCATAAGCAACATTTTCCATGAGCTTTGATGGGTGAAAGAAAAGCAGTAGTGACAGGTTTTTCACCTGTGAGAGGTTGAGACCTGTGGATTTCAGATATATTTTTGTTTTATAATTGACAAGATTTTTTAATAGTAGGTTCAATATGGGATGGGTGGGTAAGAGAAGGAAAGGAACCAGGATATTCCTTAGTTTTTATACTTTTAAATTATTTGGATAGATGTAGATGATGGGGTTATTACTGAGCTGCAGAAGGGGTGTGTGTGTATGTGTTCTGTATGTTTATGATGACACATATTTGCAGGGTATATAAAAAAAGTTCAATTTATGCATGTTAAGTCAGTTTCTTTATGTTTCTAACTTCATTTCTGATTCTGTCTCTCTCATCCCCTTCCCTGTCTCATTCAGTTACCCGAAAGCTCAGAGAAAATATTTGAGGCTCAACAACCTTAGACTTTTTAGTACTTATTATCTTTATACCTCTCTTCCTCTCATCTTCCACTGGTTTGGGATATACAGTTTGGAAGTGATGCTTGATTCTTATTTATATTTTATTTTTATATCATTGTATGCATTTTTGTAACTTATTTTGAATTCTTTATGAAATACTGGAGGCAATTTTGTCCCCCAGAGACAATTGGCAATGCCTGGAGATATTTGTGTTTGTTATAACTTATAGGAGGGAAATTACTGGCATCTGGTGGGTAGAGATCAGTTGCTCTGTGAAACACCCTATGATGCACAGGACAGCATCCTCATGAGAAAGAATTTTCTGGTGAAAAATGTCAGTAGTGCTAAGGTTGAGAACTCTCATGTAGAATATAAGTACTTTAATAAGCAAATATAAATTATGGAATTTATGGGTCTTGGTGATGTTGGTTACAACTGAAATAGTGTTTATTAAAAGGTTGTTATATTATCTGTTTTCATCCTGCAAATCATTTGGGGTTATATTCTTGAATTTTGTGAGTAATTCTTAATACTAAACTTAGAACTATAGGAAGCATAGGAAACTACTTGTTTTATTGCACTTTGCTTTATTGTGCTGTACAGAAGTTGTGTTTTTTACAAATTGAAGGCAAGGTTCCTCCATCAGCAAAAATATTATGATTCACTTTATCATGGTGACCTGGAACTGAATCCACAGTGTCTCTGAGATGTGCCAATAATTAGTTTCTATCCAGGAAGGTCTGTGAATTACTTATTTCCTTTTGAGTCATTCTTGTAATCAGGTGAAAACAACTTCCTAGTAAAGATTACATTCAAAGCCAAAAAGCTGTTGTTGAATTCAGTTTGCTTTATAACGTACTTATAGAATTGTAGAGTTCTTGCCCAGTTGCAAGGTTTATTGTTGACTACTCTAGGTTGGATAAGGGAAGCATTTCTTGTCTTAAATACAATTAATATAGTGGTTAAAGGAAGGAAGGGGGAGAGAGAGGGAAAGGAAAGAAAGAAGGGAAAAAAAAGTCAATATGGCAAAACTTGCTCCTTCAAGATGAATGTTAAAATTCTAGGGGGATTGCCTCAAACGTGCAGCCATTTATTTCTTTGATTTCAATTATACTCAAAGTGTTATCATAATTAACTAGTTATTATTATTAATAATAGGAAGAAAGCAAAGGGGAGGCCAGATTCTATAAGCAGGGTTATCTGGGAAGCTTCGCCAGGAAGCTGCAACTTCACACTCCCCAGGGAACCATGGGTCCATTCCCTGAAGATACTGGGGGAAGGGATCAAACAAAGGGGGAGATGGGCCTATGTGTAGTGAAGTCCAGTGATGTGGGGAAAGTGCTTGCCTGTCAGTCTAACCTGGGAAAAAGATAACTGGCTAGGAGTGTAAAGCCACTACAAATGCACAAAATATTGGAAGGATAAAATCCTCCAGACAAAGAGTTCTCTGCTCTTGTGCTTTTTTTAAAATTTCTTTATTGATTAAGGTATTACATATGTGTTCTTATCCCCCCATTGCCCCCACCCCCCACTCATGCCCTCACCCACCTGTTGTCTGTGTCCATTGGTTAGGTTTATATGCATGCATACAAGAACATTGGTTGATCTCTCTCCATTACCCCACCCTCTCCTACCTTCCCTCTGAGGTTTGACAGTCGGATCGATGCTTCTCTGTCTCTGGATCTGTATTTGTTCATCAGTTAATGTTGTTCATTATAGTCCATAAATGAGTGAAATCATGTGATATTTATCTTTCTCTGACTGGCTTATTTCACTTAGCATAACGCTCCCCAGTCCCATCCATGCTGTTGCAAATGGTAAGAATTCCTTCTTTTTTACTGCAGCATAGTATTCTACTGTGTAGATGTACCACAGTTTTTTAATCCACTCATCTGCGGATGGGCACTCAGCTGTTTCCAAATCTTAGGTATGGTAAATAGTGCTGCTATGAACATAGGGGTGCATATGTCCTTTCTGATTGGTGTTTCTAGTTTCTTAGGATATATTCCTAGAAGTGGGATCACTGGGTCAAATGGGAGTTTCATTTTTAATATTTTGAGGAAACTCCATACTGTTCTCCACAGTGGCTGAATCAGTCTGCATTCCCACCAGCAGTGCTTGAGGGTTCCTTTTTCTCTGCATCCTCGCCAACACTTGTCATTTGTTGATTTGTTGATGCTAGCCATTCTGACAGGTGTAAGATGGTGCCACATTGTCTTTTTGATTTGCAGATCCTGCATAATTAGTGACTTTGAGCATATTTTCATATGTCTCTTGGCCTTCCTTCTGTGTTGTTTTGAAAAGTATCTATTTAGGTCTGTTGCTCATTTATTTGATCGGATTGTTTATCTTCCTTTTGTTAAGTTGTATGAGTTCCCTGTAAATGTTGGAGATTAAACCCTTATCGGTGATAACATTGGCAAATATGTTCTCCCATGCAGTGGGCTTTCTTGTTGTTTTGTTGGTGGTTTCTTTTGCTGTACAAACGTTTTTATTTTGCTGTAGACCCATTTGTTTATTTTCTCTTTAGTTTTCATTGCCCTAGGAGCGGTATCAGTGAATTGCTTCAGCATATGTCTGAGATTTTGTTGCTTGTGGATTACTCCAGTATTTTCATGGTTTCCTGTCTTATGTTTAAGTCCTTTATCCATTTTGAGTTTATTTTTGTTTATGGTGTAGATTGGTGGTCTAGTTTCAAATTTTTTCATATATCTGTCTAATTTTCCCAACATCATTTATTGAAGAGACTGTCTTGACTCCATTGTATGTTCATGCCACCTTTGTCAAATATTAATTTAGCATAGTGGTTTGGGTCAATTTCTGGGTTCTCTATTCTATCCATTGATCTATAGGTCTGTTCTTGTGCCAGTAACAGGCTATTTTGAAAACAGTGGCTTTGAAATACAGCTTGATATCTGGTATTGAGATCCCACCTACTTTGTTTTTCTTTCTCAGGATTGCTGCAGCTATTCGGGGTCTTTTTTTTATTCCAGATGAATTTTTGGAAAGTTCGTTCTAGGTCTGTGAAATATTCCATTAGTATCTTAATGGTGAATGCATTGAATCTATAGATTGCTTTGGGGAGTATGGACATTTTAATGATGTTGATTCTACCAATCCATGAACACGGTATATTCTTCCATCTGTTTATGTCTTCCTCTATCTCTCTTTTCAGTGTCCTGTAGTTTTCCGCATACAGGTCTTTTACCTCCTTAACTAAATTTATTCCTAGGTAACTTAATGTTTTTGGTGCAATGGTAAATTGAATTGCTTTTTTAGTATCTCTTTCTGTAAGTTCACTATTGGTGTATAGAAAGGCCATAGATTTCTTGACATTAATTTTGTATCCTGCTACATAGCTGAATTCATTTATTAAGTCTAATAATTTTTTTATGTAGTCTTTAGTGTTTTCTATGTACAGTATCGCGTCATCTGCGAATAAGGATAGTTTTATTTCTTCTTTTCCAATTTGGATGCCTTTTATTTCTTCTTGTCTAATCACAATGGCTAGTACTTTCAGTACTATGTTGAACAGGAGTGGTGAAAGTGGGCATCACTGTCTTGTTTCTGTTCTTAGGGGAAAAGGTTTAGTTTTTGCCCATTGAGTATGATGTTGGCTGTGGGTTTGTCATATATGCCTTTTATTATGTTGAGGCATGATCTGTCTATTCCCACCTTGCTGAGAGTTTTTATCAAGAAAGGATGTTGGATTTTGTCAAATGCTTTTTCTGCATCAATTGATATGACTATGTGATTTTTATCTCTCAAATTATTTATGTGATGTATCACTTTTATTAATTGTGGATATTGTACCATCCTTGCATCCCTGGGATAAATCCTACTTGGTCATGGTGTATGATCATTTTGATGTACTGGTGGATCTGATTTGCAATAATTTAGTTGAGGATTTTGGCATCTATATTCATGAGGGATATTGGCTTGTAATTCTCTTTCATTGTGTTTTCTTTATCTGGTTTTGGTAATAGGGTGATGCTGGCTTCATAAAATGAGCTTGGAAGTGTTCCTTTCTCTTGAATTATTTGGAATAGTCTGAGGAGGATAAGTCTTAGTTCTTCCTTGAATGTTTGGTAAAACTCCCCTGTAAAGACATCTGGCCCCGGGCTTTTGTTTGCTGGAAATTTTTTGATGACTCTTTCAATTTCTTCCATAGTTATTGGCCTATTGAGTTGTTTAGATTCTTCCTGATTGAGTTTTTCAAGGTTGTATTTTTCTAAGAACATGTCAATTTCCTCCATGTTGTCTAGTTTGTTGGAATAGAGTTGTTGATAGTATTTTTTTTAACAATCCTTTGTATTTCTGTGGAGTCTGTTGTTATTTCACCTCTTTCATTTCTGATTTTGTTTATTTGGGTCCTCTCTCTTTGCTTCTTGGTGAGCCTGGCTAGAGGTTCATCAATCTTGTTTGTCCTTTCAAAGAACCAGCTCTTGGTTTCATTGATTTTTTGTATTGTGTGTGTGTGTTTGTGTGTGTGTGTGTGTGTGTGTGTGTGTGTGTGTGTGTGTGTGTGTGTTTAGTCTCTATGTCATTTATTTCTGCTCTGATCTTTATTATCTCCTTCCTTCCGCTCACTTTGGGCTTTTCTTGTTTCATTAAAGAACTAGGAAGTTAAGTTGTAGAGTTAGATGATTTACTACCATTTTTTCTTGTTTTTTGAGGTAGGCCTGTAGAGCTATAAACCTCCCTCTCAGGACTATTTTCATTGTGCCCCATAGATTTTTAGGTTGTTGTGTTTTTATTGTCATTAGTTTCCAGGATGTTTTTAATTTCTTCTTTCATCTCTTTGGTAACCCAATCATTGTTTAAAACAAGCTATTCAGCTTCCAAGTGTTCGAATTTATGATTGTTTGTATTGTAGTTTATTTCTAATATTATGCCATTGTGGTCTGAGAAGATGCTTGATATGATTTCAATCTTCTTGAATTTAGGGATACTTTGCTTGTGGTCTATTTTTGAAAATGTCCCATGTGCACTTGAGAAGAACGTATATTCCATGGCTTTGGGGTGAAATGTTCTGAAGATGTCAATTAAGTCCATCTGATCTAGTGAGTCATTTAAGATTGTTGTTTCTTTGCTGATTTTTTTTTCTAGAAAATTTATCCAGTGATTTCAGTGGTGTATTAAAGTCCCCTATTATCATTGTATTGCTGTTGATCTCTCCCTTGATATCTTCCAGGAGTTTTTTTTTTTTTTTTTATGTATTTGGGTGCTCCTGCATTGGGTACATATATGTTTATCAGGGTTATAGCCTCTAGTTGTATCGATTCCTTTAGTATTATGATGTGGCCTTCCTTTTCTCTTGTTATGGCCTTCACTTTGAGGTCTGTTTTGTCAGATATAAGTATTGCTACCCCACCTTTTTTCTCATTTCCATTTTCCTGAATATTATTTTTCCATACCTTCACTTTCAGTCTGTGTGACTCCCTTGTTCTGAATTGGATCTCTTGTAGACAGCAGATATATGGGTCATGTTTTGTTATCCATTCAGCCACTCGATGTCTTTTGATTGGAGCATTTATTCCGTTTATATTTGAAGTTATTATTGAAATTATAGGGGGAAGGTTAGGGAGAGGTGGGGGAGATAAGAGATGAATGAAAGGACTTGTATGCATGCATATAAGCATAACCAATGGATGCAAAACTCTGGGGGGTGTGAGGGCATATATGGGAGTGGGGTGTGGGGGGGCAATGGTAAGATATGTACACATATAATATCTTAATAAAAAAAATTGAAAAAAAAATAAATAAAAAGCCAAAAAAAATAAAGTTATTATTGATATGTACTTGTTTGTAGCCATTTTTATTTTTTGTGCCTGTGTTCCTTCTTACCTTTTTATTTCTTTTTCCATCACTCCCTTTTGCATTTCTTGCATTGCTGGCCTGGTAGTGATAAATTCCCTTAGCCTTTTTTTTTGTCTCTGAAGCTCCTTATTTCCCCTTTAATTTTGATTGATAGTCTTGCTGGATAGAGTATTCTTGGATTCAGTCCCTTTCATTGCATCACTTTGTAAATTTTCTTCCATTTTTTTTCTGGCCTGATGTGTTTCTGTTGAGAAATCATTTGATAATCTAATGGGAGATCCCTTGTACATAACGTTCTGTCTCTCTCTTGCAGCCTTTAAGATTATCTCTTTGTCCTGAACATTTGTGATGATAATTATTATGTTTCTTGGTGTGGGTCTTTTTGGGTTCATCTTGTTTGGGACTCTCTGTGCTTGTGTTACTTTTTTTTGTTCCACATCAGGGAAGTTTTCTGACATTATTTCTTCAAATTGATTTTCTAACCCTTGTTCCTCTTTCTGTTATTCTGCCACCCCTATTATTCATATGTTGCTTTGTTTCATGTTGTCCCATAGCTCCCTTAGGCTCTCCTCCTGTCTTTTAATTTAAGTTCAGTTTGGGTGTGTTTTGCTTCCATGTCTTCTAATTCGCTAATTCGGGCCTCTGTTTCTCCTAGTCTACTGTTGAAACTTTCCATGGTGTTTTTTATTTCAACTATATCACTCTTCATTTCTTCTTGATTCTTACATAAGTTGTTGATTTTTTCATCCATCTGGTTTATGAACTTTATGGTCCTTATTCTGAATTATTTTTCTGACATATTCCTCCTTTTCTTTCCTTTGGGGGTTTCTTTGTCTACCCATTTTTATCTCTTGAAGGATCTATATGTCAGGTAATGCACAGGCTACTACTTGTGTGGCAGTGGCTCCTCAGGCTGTGGTTGCTCCTCAGTTGGCAGTGGCTCCTCTGATGGGTGCTGTTCACGGCAGTGTTGGCTCCTCTGGCTGGTGGGGGGAGGCTGCTTGCACAGTTGCTGCTCCTTTAAAGGGGGCAGGCTGTGTGTGGCTGCTGCTCCTCGGACAGGGTGGACTGTTCACGTGGCTGCTCCTCCTCGGACAGGGGACAGGCTGCTTGCGTGGCTGCTGATCCTTGGATGGGAGTGAGCTGCACGTACGGCTGCTGCTCCTTGGACCGGTGCGGGCTGTGCAGTGCTGCCGCTCCTTGGATGTGGGCAGTCTGCTCATGTGCCTGCTGATCCTCAGACTAGGGCAGACTGCTTGGGCGGCTGCTGCTCCTCGGACAAGGGTGAGCTGTTCACACAACTGCTGCTCCTCGGATGGGGGCAGGCTGCACGGGGCTGCCACTCCTCAGCCATGGGTGGGCTGCTGGTGTGGCTGCTGCTCCTCAGATGGGGGTGTGCTGCTCGCGTGGTTGCTGTTCCTCGGACAGGGGAGTGGGCTCCTCACACAGCTGCTGCTCCTTGAACAGCAGCAGGCCATGTGAGGCTGCTGCTCTTCGGCCTGGGGTGGGATGCTCGCGGGGCTGCTGCTCCTTGGACAGGAATGGGCTGCTCAAGTGTCTGCTGCTTGTGTGGTTGCAGTGCCCTGGGCTTTCTCCAGGGGTCCTCTACCCTTCCCGGCTGCAAATTGTCTCACCAGCTGAGTCTCCTTTGCCAAATTGAGATGGATGTTATTAATTTCAGCTGCTCATTCTATCTGCTCTGGGACAAGGCTCAGGACACATCCATCTATTCTGCCACCATTTTGTCCTCTCAATAATCAGCCATTTTAAACTAAGTATAGAAGTCTTACAAAAGCACTTAAGTGCAAAAGGGACTATTTTAATGTGATTTGAAAAAGTATGAAAAACAATAATAATGTTTCTTGGACTATACCTTTAATAATCCTGAGTAGACCTGAGATCATTTCATGTCATTTTCTTATAGTAGAACTCTCAGGTACCAGGCACCCGCACAGCTCCAGGGTCCGAAATGCCTCCACTGCCCTGCTCTGTGCTTTTGCTCTGTGACCCACACTTGTCCCCCTGGGCTAGTCTGCCATGTGGCTTTAAGCAGCCACATGGCTCATGGGCATTTGGACTGTGCACATAATGGACTGCAGCAGGGAACACAAGGTAAGCTAGCCAGACATTGGAATGGACTGTGCTTTAATATGGAGCAAGACTTTGGGCAGTGGCCTTGATCCTAGCCCTGCTAATAATAAGATTTCACTTTTTCCATGGCAGGACAGAGGGAAATGGGACATTGGAAACGCAAGGGTTTAATTCTATGGAATTATAGATCACTCATCCTCCCATGCAAGTCTCAGGAAATTTCTTTTCTAGCTACATTGCAAAAACTACACTTCTACCAGTAAGAGATGGGGACACAGAGACCATCCCACCAATAACGAAAGTGGGTGAAAAGTATTCTCTAATCACATCTCTTACTGATAGCAGTGATATTTCAAAGTAAGTGTGAGACAGCTGCCTGTTGGAATCTCCCTAACCTTTAAGATATGCACTCTGTGAGAATTCAGTGGCTTCTAGATGTCTTTGACATTTCCCCTCAGGTGCCTTAGGTTCTTATAGTCAGCTCTGGCTCTGAGACCCTTTTTCCACTGAATTTTCCTGTTCATGGATCATTTCCAGTCCCTTTATGTACTGGCCCACCTCTGCAATCTATCTGTATTCCAATGTGCATCTCACACCCTTTCCTCTCCTCTACTCATACACCTCCCCATACACATATGCAAACAGTATTCACAATGTATTTTGGAATGTAAAACTCTCTAAAGAAAGTGTAAGAGAAGGGCTGAGTCATGGAGAGTTTTTAAAGTGCTCCAGATGATTTTAATATATAGCCAAGTTTGAGAACCATAGGTTAAATGTAATTCTGGTATTGCCTCTTAATTGTTTTTCACTTTGGCACGTACACTGTAGGCAGCTTGAATTGCATTTCAATATATAAATATAGCTTGGTTTATGGTAGGTGCTAAAAATCATTTGTTGAATAAATAAATAAATAATCATTCAATCAATTGGTATAGCCAAAGCAACAGGTTCAAAGTTACTTTCAACCTGATAGTAGATGTAATGGGATGTTACTTTTGCTTCACATTTAGTGCATTAATATTTAAAATCTTTCAGAAGTGATGAGTTAGAGTAGAAATTCTTTCTAAAACATGAGACTTTGGAGAGGGGGTCTTTGAACTTCCTAAAATTGTATGCAAGTTTTATGTTTTCATTTTTTTTAATTTTTCTTATAAGATGTAACAAAACATTCTTTATAATTCTCACAGTGGTCCTATGACCCAGAAAGGTTAAGAATCACCAAATCAAAGGATGTATAGTTCTTTCATTGACACATCTGTTTTTTAATTTTTGTTTAAAGTATTACAAATAGTAGTACATATGTCTCCTTTTCCCCCTATTGACCTCCCCCCAGCCTTCCCCACCTCCCAATCTTTTATTATTTTTAAAAAATATATATTTTTATTGATTTTGGAGAGAAAGGGAGAGGGCGAGAGAGATAGAAACATCAATGATGAGAGAGAATCACTGATTCCTGCACGCCCCAAACTAGGGATTGAGCCCGAAACCCTAGGCATGTGCCCTGACCTGGAATCAAATCATGACCTCCTGGTTCATAGGTTGATAGGCGAGAGACCTATTCTTCTTAGAGAAGGTTTCTCTAGGGTTCCTTAAGTAGTCAACTTGCCTTGCACATTTAAAATAGGATTTAGCAGGCGAAAATGTATACATTTCATATTCATTTTCAGTAACCCACTTATTGAATAAAATGATATTCACTTGTGGTACTGGTACTTACAAAATAGGAGGTGAATATTATAAATGTGAATAAGTGAAGGAAACATTTCACTAGCCTGAATATTTGGTAGTTTTATACCTGCTTTCCTTTACTCCAGACACATTTGACCAATTATCAGAGCAAGGGTTTAAAAGGCTTCTGACTGCCCATAGGTGTGATTTATTCTGCAAGTGTGCCAACTTCCCTGCTCTCTCTAATTATTGGTTTGAAAGCATTATCTACTCAGAAGAACTAAGCAAATAACATTGTTTTCTAGGAGCTGTAACAGGTAGGTGTGTTTTGAGCTGCCAAGGGTGTGTAATGCCCTCAGCTTGTTACTTGCAGCTTTCAAGAATAAGCAAAGTTTTATGTTATTTTTGTGATTGGTAATTCTATTTTCAAATTTTTTCCTCTTTGTTAAAATAAACAGTGTTTAGCTTTGTGTGCTCATCATTCAATACATCAAAATGACCCATCTAACAAATATTTGTGTTGACAGTTTGCAAATTACTGCAAAGCACTTCCATTTAATAAAAATAATTTGGCTCTTAAAGTTAAGAAATGGTTAAAATCATTATAGAAACTGGAAAAAACAATGAACATATTTGTATGTTAAAATAACATTCTTGGTTAAATTTTGGATGATACTGATTTTTGTAAATAAGTGCTAGTCATAATATTTTCTATTTTTACATAAGCTGAGGTGTTATACAAGAACAGTTTTGAGCTTGTCTATATTTAATTTCAGGTGGAATTTGGGGTATATAAGAATACTGGAAAATTATAATATTTTTAAAAATTCTTTTTAGAGATAGAAGAAGGGAGAGGAAGAGAGAGAGAGAGAGAGAGAGAGAGAGAGAGAGAGAGAGAGAGATACATTGATGTGAGAAGGAAACATCAATTAGCTGCCTCTTGCATGCCCAATTCCAGAGACTGAGGCCCCAACCCTGGAATTGAACTAACTACCTTTGGGAGCATGGCATGATGTCCAATCAACTGAGCCACACCAGCCAGGGCAGATTTTTTTTTAAGATAAATTTTGTCCCCCTAGACAGATATGCAACTATTGCAGATTTTAGGATGTCTCAGACTGTTAGGTTTTCCTCCCTGTTAATTTAAATCTGATGAGCACTCTCCAACTTTTAAATAGGGCACTAGAGTGTGTTTTTTTAATAGCAGATTTGCATCCATAGATATCTATACTTATATTCCATGACTTGTGGTATTCTTACAGATTTACTGACCCAGAGGTCTTCAGTATAATTTTACATCAAACATAAGCATCTTTATCATCCACTGCCACTAGTTTTGTATGAAAACAAATGTTTTTCTATTTGAGAGGGAATTATATATTAATTCTAGAAAAATCTGTTATTACTCTGGTTTTGAGTTTTCTGAGCAAGATTCATTGTTTAAAAATTCTAAAGTTCTAGCATTTTAAAATAAAATGTTGATTGGGTATAATACGTTTGTCTCATAGAATAATGCAATATTTGACATGTCACATTTTTATAATTTAATTAGCTAGTTAATATTAATAATAGGATGTGAGCAAAAGGGAGGCCAGACATTATAAGCATGGTCACCTGGGCTGCTTCCCCAGGAAGCTACAGCTTCACACTCCCCAGGGAACCAGTGGTCCATTCCCTGAAGATCACTGGAGGAAGGGATCGGACCAAGGGGGAGATGGGCACATATGCAGTGAAGTCTGGGTGATGTGGGGAAGGTGCTTGTCTGTCAGTCTAGCCTGGGAAAAAGATCATTGGCTAGAAGGTTGAAACAACTGCAAGTGCACAAAATCTTGGAAAGGTAAAATTCCCAAAGTATTTTCTCTCTCTTACTTCCTCTTATGCTCTCTTGCTCTGTGATCCACACTCACCTGTGCACTAGCCTGTCATGTGGCCCTAAGCTGCCACATGGCCTATGGCCATATAGACCCCATATGCAGTGGACTACAGCTGGGAATGCAAACTAAGCTAGCCAGATGCTGGAATGGACTGTAAAATGTAACAGAAATTTTGGGCAGTGGCCTTAATTCTAACCCTGCTGAAGACAATATTGGACTTCTTCCATGGCTTGATGGACAGAGATGGGACCTTGGCGGGAACTCCCTTAATTTTACATCATCAATAAAGCTTTCCAAGAACCCCCATCCTCTTATGCGGGCCTCAAGAAATTCCCCCAATAACTCCACTTCCACTGTTAACAACATAAAACATACTACTGAAATGACATCATTTTTCTTAATAGCAGTAATTTTCTTCCATTTAAAAAATTCTTCCCGCCCAGCCAGTGTGGTTCAGTGGTTGAATGTTGACCTATGAACCAGGAGGTCATGGTTTGATTCCCGGTCAGCGCACATGCCCGGGTTGCAGGCTCAGTCCCCAGTGGGGGGCATGCAGGAGGTGGCTGATCAGTGATTCTCTCTCATCATTGATGTTTCTATCTCTCTCCCTCTCCCTTCCCCTCTGAAATTAAAATATATATATATTTAAAAATAAAAAATTATTTCCTCTACAAACAAAAGGGGGCCAATATAGAATGGTGTTTTTTCTAACTGGTTAGAGGCATATTAGTGATCAGTCTCCCCAACATAAAACAACAAACCTTTCATAGCTGATGTGCTGCCTGGCGCTGTGAGAACAGAACATGAATTCGAAGCAGGGAGAAGATGTAGGTGCCCATTGTCCCTTTCACTTGATAGCTGTAGCCTTGACCAATTTACTTAAGGTCTTTGGACCTCAATTTCCATGTCCAGGTTAAAAATAGTCAAGCAACTTTCAAGGTCAAATTCAGGTCTGTTTGTCTCAAAAGCCTTTCTTTATAGGGTCAACTACTCTGGGTTGTGATCTGTACATCTGAATTTTTAAAGCAGATGTAATCTTTTTGTGTAGCCAGGGCTGAGAAACATTATCATAGAGCACATTATTGTCCAAGGGTCAGATCTGGTCAACCACTTATTTTTGTAAATAAAGTTATGTTGGAATAAAGACATTGCCCATTCATTTATGTATTGTATGTGGCTGCTTTTGTGCTACAATGGCAGAGTTAAGTAGTTGTGACAGAGACCATATAACCAATAAAACCAGAAGTACTATCTGGCCCTTTATGGAAAAGATTTGATAGCCTCTGTCATAGAGGGAAGAATGCAGAATCTGAAGTCAGATAGAGGTGGATTTAAATTCTGCTTCTGCTTTTTATTCATGGCATGATATGGAGTAAGTTACTTCAAGTCTCTCAACCTTAGTTTCCTCATATGTAGCATAGGTGTAGCAAAAATGCCTACTTTGTAGGGTGGTTGTGAGGATTATATGAGGTAATGTACTCAAACTGCTTCAATTGTGCCAGCACATAATAAATGTTCATTAAATAGTTGATCTTTTTCTTCTCCCTCCCTCCCAAGGGCACATACAAAAATTTACACACTACATGCACAAATTAGACTAGCTGCCAAATGATAGATTTCTTTACATTCTGAATCCTGCAACACTGTAGGTTTAGCACACTAAGGTTTAGATTTAACCTGGGAACTCCAGCAAGTTGGGCCCCTGTAGATGGTGAGCAGAGTTGCTACAAAGGACTGGTGAGAAAAGGAGAGGAAAAGCACTTTCTGGAGTCTGAACTATCTCCTTGTTGTAGTGTTTAAGTAAATTCCAAATCAAAAATGGGCTTACATTTAATAAACATGTATTTAACTACTACTATATATCAGATACTAGGCTAGGTGCTGTGAATATGATCATGAACATGGTATTGTCATTCCCTCAAGAGCCTTAGACCATAATGAGAAAGACAAATAAGTAGACAATTACAAAACAATGTGATTAGTGCTAAGATTGGTAGTGGTAAACATAGAGTGCAATGGAAAAAAGGGGTTGGCAGCTAATTTAACTATTTGGGGGTCTGACAAGACTTCCTGTGGGAAACAATATCAAGGCTGGGTATTAGAGGTTGAAGAGGGAATCAGGCCAAGAACAGTGCTGTTCTGTGGAAAATAAAAGGCTTATGCAAGGAAAAGCCCAGAGGTAAAAGAGAGTAAGATTTTTTTGAGGATCTGAATTCATATTAGGAAGCCAGAGAACTGTGGATGTTAGTGGTAGCTGTGGTAAGAGACGAAGCAGGTATCTGTAATTTTTGGCTGTAATTTATTTCTAACAGTTATTGAGGTTAAAATTCTAATTAATTTAATAATTACTGGTAAAACATGAGCTATTACTTGAAAATGTTCCCTTTAGCTAATTCCAGACCAATTTGGCTAATCTATAGGATTTACTCTAAGGTCACAGAAAATGTACCTAATCAGATAAAGTGCAGCCCATGATTTTCACTTTGGACCAATGTCGTTTGCAAGTGTTCTTTCCCAAATGTATACTTCTCAATTCTCTGTCTCAGTGACAGCCTCTCATTTATCTAGCTGCTCATATCAGAAATCCAGGGCCTCTCCTTTCTCACGCTGAACATCTATTTAGTCATCAGTAACCAAGCCCAATGCAATGTTTCCAGTTCCTCCATTTCTATTGCCACTACTTTAAATTAGGCACTTATCATTTCTTCAGGATTACTGCAACAACCCTTTGTAAATAAATTCAAAGCACCTCAAGACCCACCTCTTCAGTCTTACTGCTCACCAATCCTCATTCCCTGGAGTTGGAAGGATTCCAGAGCAGGAGCAAGCAGATTAGCTAGGTGGCTCACAGAGTCATCAAGGCAAGATATGAGGGTAGGTTGGGCAAAAGTACTGTTAGAGATGGAGAAAAATGGGCTGATTTAAGAGTGATTTTGAAAGTAAAATTAATGGGAATTCCCATTGAATAGTATGAGAAGCAAGTGTTGAGGGTAAGTGCCAGAATCATGGCTTATGCAATTAGATGGTTTGTATTATTGATGACTGAGATAGGGTACTCTGGAAGAAGTCTGCATTTGGAGGATGTGCTAGATATTTTCTACTTACCTTTCCTGATTCACTCTTTATGTTTCTTTATCCTGTTCTCTACTCTGTGAGGCTAACCTTTATAGTCTGCATCAACTCATCTCCCTTGCTCTCTGTCTTCAGGTTGTTTTGGTCAGTGAGACAGGTCTGGCAGGAGATCACTAGACAGAAAGAAAGAGAGGTTGGGGCATTCTTCTAGGACTTCCATTTTGTCCACAGATTGATAGTGACTTTATTCCTAATACTACTATTCTTGTAGGATAGTTCACTCCTAAGCTATAGTTCTTTCAAGATTACAGCAATGACTTTCTCCTGTCTGCTTTAGGCCCAAGAGTGGCAAACTTTTCACTATTAATGTTCTTGGGTGCTTCAAAATCCCTTGTTGGTTTCCATAACCCTGAATGCAGTATTTGTAAATAGAAATTCTAATCATCCCTTTCTAAGAGGCCATCTCTAACTGCTTGGATAGAATGGGGAAATATTATAATTTGGTATCCAGTGTTTAATTTAAGGAGCCTTTAAGGTATCTAGGGTTAGAGATCAATAGTGCAGTTAAATATATGTGTTTGGAGCTCAAACAAATGATGTGGGATAAAGGCATACTATGTGAAAGGTTAGTTCCTTATACCCTGGCAATCCTATGATGCACTCTTGTTGTATTAGGGTGACAACCATCCTTGTCTTCCTGAAACTGAGGCAGTTCCTATAATGTGGGACTATTAATGCTAAATTAGGAAATTCATAGATAAATTAGAATGAGTTGGTCACCTTACTTTGTATCTATTTGTAATCTGAAGCTCAGAATAGTTTAAAGTCGCCCAGGTAATTATTGGCAGAGCTAGGATTTTGGCCCTCTCGTTTGATTCTAAATACTGAATTCTTTCCATCACACACAATTCATTCATAAACTGAGGTCTTCATAAAAAAAGAAAACAAAACAATTCCCCCAAACAATAATAATTGCTGAACCCCAGCAACAGAAATTTTGATTTAGTGGGTCTGGAATAGGGTTCAGGAATCTGTTTTTATAAAGTGCTTCCCAAGTGATTCTGATGCAGACTTGCTTTTAGGAACTACTGCACTTTACCCCACTACTCCTCTTAAGCAGTAACAAAAATGCAAATATCATGTTGAATTTAAATCTTTATTGGGCTCAGCACTCATCCCATGTCCTTATGATGGAACAGATAGCTTTTGGTTAGAATTCAGCTCTATGACCTTCAACAAGTTTCTTAACCTCTCTATCTTCTTATTCTATGAGATATGTACAAACTAGAGGCCTGGTGCATGAATTCGTGCACAGGTGGGGTCCCTCAGGGTGGCCTGCAGAGATCAGGCCCCAGCTCATACCCCCAGCCTCACATCCTGGCAGCCCTGCCTGGCACCCCACCTTGGCCTGGCGCTGCCCCCTCACCTGTTCCACCATCCCACCTGTGGGGCAATCAATCAGGCCGGGCCCCCCACACCTGGCTCCTTAAGCACCTGGGAGATAAGTGATGGCCCCACCCCCTGCTGCCACTGCTGGTCGCCATCTGTGGGGCAATTGGTGGGGCAATTGCACCCCCACTTGCACCCACCTTGGCCTGCCACCGCCTGCTCATCTGCTCCAACATTCTGCCACAGTCCTGCTTTTATTGGGGCCCATTGGGGCCAGCAGCGCCTCCACTGCCGCCTGCTGCCAGTACTGCATCGCCAACACCCGCCATGTTTCGAGCTGCCCCTTGGTGGTAAGTGCATGTCATAGCGAGTGGTTGAACTCCCAGTCTCCCAGTTGAACTCTTGGCTGAATGATCGCCAGAGGGGACGATTTGCATATTAGGCTTTTATTATACTAGAGGCCTGGTGTACGAAATTCGTCCACGGGGGGGGGGGGGTGTCCCTCAGCCCAGCCTGCACCCTCTCCAATCTGGGACCCCTCGAGGGATGTCCGGCAGTTGGACATCCCTCTCACAATCCAGGACTGCTGGCTCCCAACTGCTCACCTGCCTGCCTTCCTGATTGCCCCTAACCACTTCTGCCTGCCAGCCTGATTGATGTCTAGCTGCTCCCCTGCCAGCCTGTTTGCCCCCAACTTCCCTCCTCTGCCGACCTGGTCACCCCTAACTGCCCTCCTCTGCAGGCTTTATTGCCCCCAACTACCCTCCCTTGCAGGCCTGGTCCCTCCCAAATGCCCTCCCCTGCTGGCAATCTTGTGGTGGCCATCTTGTGTCTACATGGGGGCAGGATCTTTGACCACATGGAGGCAGCTATCTTGATCTTGTGTGTTGGAGTGATGGTCAATCTGCATATTACTCTTTTATTAGATATGATAGAGGCCTGGTGCATGGGTGGGGACCAGCTGGTTTGCCCTGAAGGGTGTCCCGGATCAGGGTGAGGGTTCCCTTGGGGCGTGGGGCAGCCTGTGCGAGGGGCCTGTGGTGGTTTTCAGGCCGGCCATGCCCCCCGGCGACCCAAGCGGAGGCCCTGGTATCTGGGATATATTTACCTTCTACAATTGAAACTTTGTAGCCTGGAGTGAAGCCAAGCCTCCTGCTTGCTCCATGGCAGCAGCCATTTCTGTTGGAGTTTACTCACTTTCTATAATTGAAACTTTGTAGCCTGGAGTGGTTGCCTAAGCCAGCCAGAGTATGTGGAAAACTTGGCTTCCTCTATGGCTGGGGAAACCCAAGCCTCCTTCCTGCTCTCTGTGGCGGCAGCCATTTTGGTTGGGGTTAATTTGCATACTTGCACTGATTGGCTGGTGGGCGTGACTGGTGGGTGTGGCTTGTGGTGTAGCAGAGTGATGGTTAATTTGCGTATTACTCTTTTATTAAGTAGGATAGGATAATACTCACTGCACAATATTGTGAGGATTCAATGAGATAACATATGCAAAGTGTTTTTCCCAATACCTGGAATGCAGTGAACACAAGTGTTGACAATCATTACTGTTTTCAACTACTTGGTAGGTATTTGTTTAGACATAGTGCTCTTTATAGTTGTTAATAAATAGCCTGATTTATTTTATTCCTACTTTATCCAATGGTCAGCCCAGAATGACCATTGGCTATTCATAAAGAGTTACATTGTTGGAATGAAATATCTGGAGAATAATAAATAATTTTACTCAAAAATGGGTTTTAGTAAAGTAAAGCGTTAATTGAGTATCTCCTGTGTGCAAGGCTCTTAAGTCCTTTACCTAATGTAATTGCTATCTTAAAACAGGAGTATAGAGGGTAATGATTGGCAGTGATTTGAAGAAGGTAAGACATGTAGAAAGCAGCAGAGCAGGACCTGAAGGCCAGATCTTTCTCATTATCAAAGTTGTACTGTAGCCCATGGAAGTTCTATAACAGAAAGGGTTATAATGAGAGGGACCAGCATTGTAATCACAAAAATACCTGGTTTATATTAAGCACTTGTTATACTGCCTTGGCACTAGCTTTTCATTAAGTACCCTTTTATGGAACTCACATCTGTGAGTCGCCATAATAACTTTTAAAGGGGAATAACTTAAAGATGAATAATATATACATCATGCCTTGAAGGAGTTTATAGTCAAGCGGAAAATTGTACATGTAAAAAACTCAGAATGAAATTGCACAGGTAATAAGTAATAGAGTCAGAATCTGAACATAGGACTGCCTAACTTCAAATGCTTTAAGAGATGTAGAAGCAAAGTGTTCTCCAACATAGAGAGTGAATAAATGAATAATGGTTCATCTCTCATGGCACCCTGAGGGGATTCACTTATTCAATAAACGTTTACTGATTGCTGACCTGAACCAGATATTGTGCTAGGTGAGGGAGACTTAAATATATCCGTGTTTATGAGGAATTTACAATTGTAGTGTTAGATAAGTGTGCAACAAAACATATTTTGATGGCAAGTGAAAGGAAAAGGATCTAGTTAAGTGGGTTGTCTGTGGTCACATGGTTTTTAAAGGGCAGAGATGGGCTTTGAACTCAGATCTGACTCAAAATTAATGAAATTACCAAGGGTAAAGGAGAGATTACCGAGGGCAAAGAAGAGAGAACAGTTAAGTAAAAAAGACTTGGTGAGCATGGAACCTAAAATTAAAGAACAAATGGTACAAGCATCACAGCAGTGCCTACTAGTAGTACGCTATGCCAAAGTGGAGCATGAAGGCAACTTGCAGATAAAAGTGAAAGGTATTAGGATCCTAATGATATATATATATATATATATATATATATATATATATATATATATATAAACATATAAAGAGGTAATATGCTAATTGACCATTATGGTGTCCCTGTAACGAGCAATTTGTATACTGACAGACCAGCAGGTGTGTGTGCAGCAGGGGGAATTGCGTGAGGCTCGCTTCCCTGCCCCCAGCGCCAGAGTTCTCATTTCTCCTGGGTGCATGCACCTGACAAACACCTCCGTGACACTGTGCCCCATCTGAGAGCACTCTGCCTGGGGATGCCACCAACCTCCCCCCCTGAGGTGGGGGGAGCCAAGGGGTGACACGGCATGGCAGAAGGCCAGTTCTTGGGGCGCGGTCAGCAGATGCCAACTGGGGGTTGCATGCATTTGCAGTGACCCCCAGGAGGGGTCACATATGTAAATTGAGAGGGTGTGGACCCAACACCACAAAGGAAGGGCCCGGGCATGAAAACAGATAGTGCACCACAGGCGCCCCTCACACCACAGGGAAGCTACCTTGACTTTCTTCAGCCATCCATTCATTCATCTGTCTGGTCTGACCCGGATGGAGGCTTGCATACTGGGCAGAAAGACACTCCCCACCCTGAGGACAAGCCGGCCCAACCATGCCTGCGCAAGCAAGCCCATCACCTGCGAATTCCGGAGGGGAGTAGACGAAGAGCCACTCGAGGTGTGGGAGGGGGCATGCCGGGCGGTGGGGAAGGCCTCCACATCCCCCCCCCCCCCACTTCAGCACTCAACGGGAGAAGAGTCTCGTGCACGCATGAATGTGCACATAATGCAGTGGTCCCCACAATGGATGCCTGCCTGGCTGGCTGGACCCTCTCCCAATTCGGAGCAGGGAGGCACGGGCCAAGGTAGACAAGACACAGCTGCATAGTTGCTCGGCCCCTCAAAGCCGGTGCAAGAGGCGCCCGAGTGCCCAAACAGAGGCAGCTGCAGGTCCCAGAGAGGAAAGCAGTCAATACTAAGGACAAAAAGCATAGAATTTTTAATTAGCCTGTAAAAAGAGTAAAAGAGTGAGGGAGGAAGGGGGAAGATGGGGAAGAAGGGAAGGAGGGAGGGAAGAATTTTATAAAGGGGTCAGTAGAGAACAGATTTAAGGAAGGAAAGAGGATATATGAGTGAACTGTAGGAGCTATAATGAAAATCAAGTATAGTTGTGTACTGGGGACAGATTTTAAAAGTAGGAGTCAGAAAAGAAAAAAAGATAAATGACAGTGAATAATTAGGCAGGTAGATAGATAGATATTAAAACAGTGGAAGTAAGTAGAGAAGAATGTATGGGAAAGGTAGGATGAGAGAGAAAGAGGGAGGGAAGTAAAGTTTTAAAGGGGAGCCCGCAGAGCTTAAAAGGAGAATGGGAAGAAGGAAGAAATGGAGGAGGGAGCAAAGCAGGTCCGAGGGAGGAAGTGAAGAAAAAAATTAAGGTGGGATGGAAGGAAAAGAGGAGGGAGGGAGGGTAAAGATAAAGGAAAGAATGAATCTGGGGAGGGAGGGAGGGTAGGAGAAAGATGGGAAGAAGGATGATGGAACAGAAGTAGGAAATAAGAAGAAAAGAAAAGTTTATAAATGATGAGTCAGTAGGAAAAAGTGTTGCATAAAGGAGAGAGAAAAATTGTGTGAGAGGGAGAAGCCAATAAGGAAGTTATATACAATTGTGTGTGAAGGGGATAAGATTAAAAAAATAGTTAATAGAGGTTCAGGCCGGCAGGGGAGGGCAGTTAGGGGTGACCAGGCCAGCAGGGAAGGGCAGTTAGGGGTGACCAGGCCAGCAGGGGAGGGTAGTTAAGGGTAACAGGCCAGCAGAGGAGAGCAGTTAGGGGGATCAGGCCAGCAGGCAGAGTGGTTAGGGCAGGCAGGCAGGTGAGTGGTTAGGTACCAGAGGTCCTGGATTGGGAGAGGGATGTCCAACTGCCAGTTTAGGTCCGATCCTGCAGTTGGACGTCCCCCGAGGGCTCCTGCATTGGAGAGAGTACAGGTCGGGCTGTGGGACACCCCCCTCCCTGTGCATGAATTTCGTGCACTGGGCCTCTAGTGTGTGTGTGTGTGTGTGCGTGTGTGTGTGTGTGTGTGTGTATAAAATCTTTATTGTTGATATTATTGCAGCTGTCCCTCTTTTTTCCCTCATTACCCCTCTCCACCTAGTTCCCGCCCTGCCCCAGGCCTTTGCCACCCTATTGTCTATGTCCATAGGTAATGCATATAAGATCTTTATTTAATCTCTTCCTGCCCCCTCCCACCCTGCTTCCCTCTGAGAATTGTCAGTCTGTTCCATTTCCATGCCTCTGATTCGATTTTATCCACCAGTTTATTTTGTTCATTAGATTTCACTCATTTATTTTGATATTTAGATTCAATTGTTGACAGGTACTAGTATGTATTTGCTGCCATTTTGTTATTCATATTTTTTACCCTTTTCTTCTTTTTTCTGTTCTTTTTTTCCTCATTTTATTTACTTATTTTATCTTTAGTGTTGAGATTATTACAGATGTCCCTCTCCCCTAGCCCCTATAGCTCTCCTCCACCCAGTTCCCACCCTGCCCCAGGCCCTTGCCACCCTATTATCTGTGTCCATAGGTAATGCATACATGCAAATAAGATCTTTGTCTAATCTCTTCCCATCACCCCACACCCCCTTCCCCCGAGAATTGTCAGTCCCTTTCTATGCCCCTGATTCTATTATATTCACCAGTTTATTCTATTTGTTAGATTTTTTTATTCACTTGATTTTTAGATTCACTTGTTGATAGATATGTAGTTGATGTCACTTTGTTGTTCATATTTTTCATCTTTACTTTTTTCTTCTTCTTCCTCTTCTTAAAGAATACCCTTAAGCATTTCATATAATACTGGCTTGGTGGTGATGAACTCCTTTAGCATTTTCTTGTTTGTGAAGCTCTTTTTCTGACCTTCAATTCTAAATGATAGCTTTGCTGGGTAGAGAAAACTTGGTTGTAGGTTCTTGCTATTTGTCACTTTGAATATTTCTTGCCACTCCCTTCTGGCCTGCATAGTTTCTGTTGAGAAATCAGCTGACAGTCGTATGGGCACTCCCCTGTAGGTAACTAACTGCTTTTCTCGTGCTGCTTTTAAGATTCTCTCTCCATCTTTTGCTCCTGGCATTCTAATTATGATGTGTCTTAGTGTGGTCCTTTTTGGGTTCCTGCTGTTTGGGTTTGCTGTGCTTTCTGGACTTGTAAGTCTATTTCTTTCACCAGGTAGAGGAAGTTTTCTGTCATTATTTCTTCAAATAGGTTTTCAGTATCTTGCTGTCTCTCTTCTTATGGCACCCCCATAATTTGGATGTTATTAGCTTGAAGTTGTCCCAGAGGCTCCTTACACTATTTTCATATTTTTGGATTATTTTTTCTTTTTGTTCTGGTTGGGTGTTTTTTGCTTTTCACATTTCAAATCATTGTTTTGATTCTCAGAATCCTCTACTCTACTGTTGAATTCCTGTATATTATTCTTTATTCCGGTCAGTGTATGCTCAATTTCTGACTAATCCTTTTCCATTTTTTTGGAGATTTCTGGAAGATTCTTGAGTAACCTTATGACTGTGATTTTGAATTCTATATCCAGTAGTTTGCTTTATTCCATTTCTTTCATTTGTGACATATTTATTTGTTTCCAAATTTTGGCTGCTTCCCAGTGTTTGTTTCTATGTATTGGGCAGAGCTGCTATGTGTCCTTGAGTTGATAGAATGGCCTTATGTAGTAGGTATTCTATAGGGCCCAGTGGCTCAGCCTCCCCAGTCACCTGAGCTGGGAACTTCAGCTGTACCCATTTGTGGGCTGTGAGCACAGTCTTGTTGTTGTTGAGCCTTGATTGCTATTAGTGTCACTGGGAGGAGTTGACCTCCAGACTAATTGGCTATGAGGACCAGCTGTGACTACAGTGGGAGAGCTACTGTGCAGGAGACACCCCTATGGAACAGGTCTGGCTTAAGTGAGGCTTTGGTGCTCACTGAGTCTGCCCCTTGAGTGTGTCATTTATGAATGTGTAGAGTTGTAATCTGATAGAGTCTCACACTGACCACTGGATACACTGGCTCATGGGTCTCCAGGGAGTGCAAAGTCAGCCACTGCCTGGGGCCACCCCAGCAGTAGCTGCAGAGAGATCTTCAGATTCCTCCTCTTTGTATCTGGTTTGGAAGTGACCAGATGAGGCCCAGCTGTGAAGCAAGGCAGGCTGGTGCTGGTGCTGGGTTGTGGGCCTCTTATTGATAGGTTTGGGGCTCCCTGACCCAGCTGCAGCTTGTTTGCAAAAGCTGCTGTAGGCAGCTTGGGTGGGTTGTAAATTGCATGAGGTGGAGTCTTAGGGAATCACCAGGGCGGATCAAACAGGAATGGCTGCCAGTCAGCCCTGCAACTGGGGAGTCCCAGCATAGGAAAAAATGACCACTGTGAGGACCTCCCTCTGAGAGAAAGCTGTCCCAGACTTCCTGCACAGATGCCAGACATTCCAGTTCCTCCTTGTATGTTTCTGTGTTCCCCAAAGCCTTGCCATGGCACTGGAGCTCAGAAGAAGCAGAACCTTGTAAGTTCAGTTCATGGTGCTGGCCTTTTGAGAGGTACAGCTGGGTCTCCTGTAGTCCCTACTGCCTGTAGGTACTCTTCTTTTCCCAGCTCTGGGACCCTGGGTTGAGGATCTGGTGTGGGGCTGGGATGCCTTGCTCCTCTGGGCAGCTTCCACAGAGAGGATCTCCCTCCCAATTAAAAAAGTGGCACATGTGGGTGCCAGACCAGCTCGTTCTGTGCCTCCTCCTACCAGTCTCAGTGTGCTTTCTTCTTTGCTTCTCTAGTTGTAGGACTTTCGTTCAGCCACCTTTCCAGCAGTTCTGGATGATGATTGTTCTGTATTTTAGTTGTAATTTTGATGTGGTTGTGGGAGGCGGTGAGTATATGCATTTACCTATGCTGCCATCTTCAAATCTCCGAGGTGTATATATTTATTAGATTTACTTCCTGATTCATAATATATTCTATTTTAAGCAAGTCCTTATATAGCACAGCAGCTCACCCTGTTCTTAGTTTGCAAAGAGCAAGAAAACAAAAAGAAATATAGGTTTCTGCCTTTGAAAGATTTTTGTTTTGTCTAATGAGTGATAAAGGAAAACAACCCACAAAGAAAATTGCTGTGGGAAAGTCAGAGATGGCTTCAGGTGGAAAGACAAATGTAAGTTTCCCATGAAAGAGGGAAAGAAGGCTGATCCAGGCAAAGAAATAGTGATCCAAAGGCTAGAGGCTTGGAAGTCTGTGACTTGTTTGGGAAATAGCACATAATTCATTAATCTTGTCCTCTAGCTTGCTGGTTGGATTCCTCAATGATACTTATCTAGGCAAGATATTTACTATAGTGCAAAAATACTTAAAGTTAGTTTTATAGAGGTCAGATGAGAAGAAAAGATGAACAGAATTAAATTAGGCAGGAGATTAAGGTTGAGACTATGGTGCACTAATGAAGATTGGAATTTAAAATTAGATCATGTCCTGTGGGGGCAGTTATAGAATAGGTCAGGCTCCCTAATTGAAAGTGCTATGTATAGAGGTCTATAGACAGCAAACCAGATTCCACAATGGAGATGTTCAAATAGTTTGGCTCATACTAGGTGCTTATTGCCCCAAACCATCTGGGGATATAGTTCAGAGGTTCTGTCTTTTTAAAAAAAACTGAATAAGACTTTGAACACTCTCATGCAAGCATTACAACAGCTATTTTAAAAGTTTGGTCCAAACTAACTTTTTCACAGCATGTAGTCTTTTGATGAATTGTATTATGCAATGATTTGATCTGTGTAGACTGGCATTAGGTTTCTTTCCTCATCTCTGAAGGTCAGTAAAATAAGAGGTAGTGTGTTGCTAATCTGAAGTCTGAAGTAAGTAGTTCAGGATGGTTGAGCTGAAACCTGGGTGGGATAGAACATGGTAATGAGAAATGCATTACAATCAGCCAAGAGAGGTTTCTGATTGGAAATCGTTAGTGGAAAGGGAGGCTTTGCTGAGTGAATGCTTTTAAAATTAGTTAAAATTTGCTACTATTAGTAATGCAGTGCGGCCTTCACCAGACTTTTGCTCTGGAATGGTAATGAGAATGAATAATGCTATCTTGCAACACTATATTATTTAGGACTCTATTACCACACTACTCTTCAGTAAAGACTACTTCTAAACCATGTGGGTAATACTAGCAATATCTTGTTTTGAAATGTGAATGAAATGTACTTTGATTCCTCTGTTCATTCCCTTAACTGAGTCTTCTAAAGAATGAGACCTGCCTTTTAAACATATTTAGATTACAAATAAATAATGGTGAATAAAAATTAATGAAACAGAATCACTTCTTTTATTATAGTATATGGTTATAATTATTCTATTATATTGTTAGTTATTGTTGTTAATCTCTTCCTGTGCCTTAATTTATGAATTAAACTTTATCACTTGGTCATGGTGATCTTTTTAATGTATTAGTGGATCCAGTTTGCTAATATCTTGTTGAGGATTTTAGCATCTATGTTCATCAGGAATATTGGCCTATAATTTTCTTTCTTTGTAGTGTCTTTATCTGGTTTTGGAATTCGGATATGCTTGCCTCAAAAATTAGCTTGGAAATCTTCCCTCCTCTTGAATTTTTTTTTTAATAGTTTGAGAAGGATAGGTGTTAGTTCTTCTTTGAATGTTTGATAAAATTTACCTGTTAAGCCATCCAGCTCAGGACTCTTGTTTGTTGGGAGTTTTTTTGATTACTGCTTCATTTCATTACTTGTAATTGGTCTATTCAGATTTTGTGATTCTTTCTAATTAAGTTTAGGAAGATTTTATGTTGCTAGGAATTTATATATTTCATCCAGATTGTCCAGTTTGTTGGCATATTGTTGTTCAAAATATTTGCTTACAATTCTTTGTATTTCTGTGGTGTCAGTTGTTGCTTCTCTTCTTTTATTTCTGATTTTATTTATTTGGACCCTCTCTATTTTTTTCTTGATGAGTCTGGTTAAAGCTTTGTCAGTCTTGTTTATCTTTTCAAATAACCAGCTCTTGGTTTCATGATCTTTTGTACTGTTGTTTGAGATTCTATTCCATTTATTTCTGCTCTGATCTTTATTATCTCCTTTATTCTACCCACTTTGGGCTTTGTTGTTCTTCCTTTTCTAGTTCCTTTAAGTATAAAGTTAGATTGTTTATTTGAGATTTATTTTTTTGTTTCTTTAGATAGTACTATAATGCTGTGGATTTCCCTTTTAGGATTGCTTTTGTTGTGTCCCATAGATTTGGGGTTGTTGTGTTCTCATTTTCATTTTTTTCAAGGTATCTTTTGATTTTTGACTTGATCTAATTGTTAACCCATTCATTGTTTGGCAACATGTTATTTAGCCTTCAAGTCTTTTCGTGTTTCTCAGTTTTGTTTTTTTCTTGTGATTGATTTGCAATTCTATGCCATGGCCAGAGAAAGTGATTGATATGATTTTAATCTTATTAAATTTATTGAGATTTGTTTTGTGTCCTAACATGTGGTCTATCCTAGAAAATGTTTTTCCATATGCTTCTGATTCTCCTTCCAAATACATTTATATTATGAAGTATAGATTATATGTAAGTTTTGATCCTTTTATTTGCTCTCTGTTTCATTCTTGTATAGATGATACATTTACCCCTCACAAAATCACTGAGTCTCATATCTGATGTCCTGTGAAAGAATTTATTAGTTTTATAGGCTTTATAGGAAGGAGAAATCTTAGAGCAGGTGAGCAGCCTAGTTTGAAAATTGAGCTCTGAACTTTGAAAGACAAAAGACATCCTCTCAACAGAGGAAGTGAACTGAATAAGGAGCAAAATAAGTTCAGTTACAAACTAATAAAATCTGATAGAGTTGACTGGGAGAAAATACTATTAAAATTGTATTATTAGAGAAGAAATTTGTAGGTAATAAATATGTTTGTCTTTTACTTCTTGTGACCTATAACTTGAGAGAAATCTTAGTTCATTAAACTATTACTCCATTCATCCTTGATTTTGTATGTGACACATGGGAAAAGAAGGTTTATATAAATTAGTGTCTAAATGGGCTCTCTCTTAACTCTCTGACATTTAGGAGAAAAATAGTTTCACCAGTGCTGCTTGAGCACACCTTATTTCATTTCTAGAGCTCCTAAATAAAAATAGAACCAATATATCTATTTCATTATACTGTATTAATATTAACTGCACGTAACAAGCAAGTGATTTTATGCTGCATACTCCCTACCCTACTGTCAGGCACAAATGGAGATATAATAAACCACTGTGGACTTTTTAATTTGCAAAATTTTAGGTAATAGAATCATGGACTCATAAAGCATAAAGGACCATAGAGAGAGCATCTGCTCTAGCTATGTCTGTTTGCGCAGGTTAAAGGGGAATCTGTCCATATTTTGCTTGAAGAGCTCTAGTGGTCCCTTTCTCCGGGGCTTCTTCATTCAGACAGTAGATATGTTTTCATTATATCTTAACTGTTTCATTTTTTTTTCATTTTTTTATGTTTTTATTGAATTTTTTAGAGGGAGAAGAAGGGAGAGAAGATAGAACCATCAATGATCAAAAAACATGGACTGGCTGTCTCCTGCACGCCCCCTACTGGGGATTGAGCCCACAACCCAGGAATATGCCCTGACTGTAATCTAATCAGCACTCAGCCACTCCGGCTGGCCTTATATTTTATTTATTTATTTATTTTATTTTTTGTACTTTAAAACACAGTCCTCTGCTTCAGTTACTGGGAATATATAGAAGTAATATATAGAATATATACATTATTTTTTCTATAGCAGCTTTTTATGGTCAAGAAAACCATCAGATCCTTTAAGGATTCCTCATGAAACTCATTATCCATCCCTTCAGTTAATTTTATTACTGTCTTTGGGATATGCTCCCATTGTTTACAAAATATATTGACAAAAAGGACATGAGCTTTGGAATTAAAGACAGGTTTCATTGTAAGTTGTGATCTACACATTAGTTATGTAACATTAGGGAAGGCTCTTAACCTGAATCTCAGTTTTGGTATCTTTAAAATGGGCATCATCTTATTAAATTTTGAATCTTAAACATTTTTCAACTCACTTGAAGCACTTAATCCCTGGAATGAAGCTCTCACATTTATTTCAGAAGCAACACACAAAGAGTTCATATCTCTTAAATCATAATGGTCTCTAAGTGAAATGTCTGCATCTTTGTATAACTGTCTCTGAGGAGGGCTGAGTGTTGTTTCTAAGTCCCAGGCTTATATCTACTTTATTGCTATTTTTAGCAATGTCTCTCATAACATATTGATAAGCTACAAAGAAAGATAGCTGGCATCCTGACAACTTGGTGCTTTAATACAGAAGATCCATCAAAATATAAAAGAACATTTATGAAGAAACACGATGAATCATTCTTTTTTAACATTCTAAGCAAGTACTTGGTCCGCATATACCTAATTATAGCTTGTGAATTTAGAAAGCTGTTCAAACAACTCTCTAAAGTTACAGCAGCACCAGTGTACATTCACCTCTGGAAATAATGCTCCCTGTTGCTAAACTTGAGTTTCCTGTATGTTTTACACTGTGTTGAGCCAGCTTTGACTCTCTTTCATTGCTGCTGCTGAGAATCCTCAGGGGCACTGAGTGCCAAGAGGGTCTGTCCTTATAGAATTATTCTTCAAGTTTTGCCCTTGACTGCTTGAATTTCTACTCCCTGCTAGGCTGAGGTGTAAACCTTAATTTATACTTTTTTTCAGCTCCCACACTCCTTTTGCTTTTCCATGTTTTCTGTGACTGCTCATTTTAATGAACATGAATAGCACCAAAGTAATCTCTCTTCACTAGAACTAATTATTATCAAGGATCAGAGAAGCAGAAATACTCAGATAAAGAAAAGTAGAGAAAGTTCCCTCTGATATAGAGTGAAAAAGATAGCATTATTTTTTAGGTAAACGCAGATCTTAAGGAAAACAAATTAAAGGCACCAAAGAGCAAATGAGTGCTTACATTTAGCAGGTATTTCAGTTTGTTAATCCTTACACATGTTGAGAACTTTAAATTTCTTTAAACACATTTTTTGTCACACTCTAACTTCAACTAATAATCTTTTTGTAGGTAAGAGATAGAATTGTGTTGATATTTATAGGCTGAGATTCAAAGAGTTCACTGATATTTTGAATGTTTTGAAACTAGTTACTATTTGTATTATTATTATTATTTATCCTCACTTGAGGATATGTTTTCCCATTGATTCTTTTAGAGAGAGAAGAGGGGAAGGAGGAGAGGGGAGAGAAAAACATTGATGTGAGAGAGACACATCGATTTCTTGCCTCCCGTTTGCACCCTGACTGGGATCGGGGATCTAGCCTGCAGATGTGCCCTTAACCAGGAATTGAACACATGACCCTTCGGTCTGCAGACCAACGCTCTAACCACTGAGCAATCAGAGAGGCCAGGGCTACTGTCTGATTATTTGAGTAACTTGGATAAGCAGAAGATGAGTATGCTTATTATACAGGAAAAGTACTGATTAAACAAAACACTTCTTTCTATAATTTAACTCTCAGTACCCAAAGAGCTAGCATGGGGGTTGGAGAGGAACTGATAACATATCAAAATTCACAAGGGAAAAGATTTAGCCTAAGTGAAAAATTTTAGCTCAACAGAGGACAAGTTTTTCATACATAAAAAATGATATTTACTTAATTCACATAGTTGTCAGGATCAAATGAATTAATAGATGTGTCTAGAAGAGTGTCTGGTTATAGGAAATATTCATTAAATACAGTATTGACATGGAATTTTTGGACTGGAACACACGGTGTTCCCCTGGGCAGAATGGTTCCTCGGGTTCTTTGTCCCTTGGAGCCGAAGAATGAAACTACCAACGGAAGATGGTATAGCAGAGATGGAAATTTATTGAAGAACAAGTACAGATTCCCACGTGGGAAAGGGTAAAGAATCTCACAGCATAGACTTCCAAGTGGTGAGGAGGAAAGGGTCCCACCGAGTCCCTGTTTCCACAGTTTTTAAAGGCTGTAGATCTTTGTGCCTTGATATCCCCTCTGATTGGTCACTATTCCCTTAGACTGGTTACTATAGTAATTTCTGAGCTCCTCCCCTCTTTCCTTATTGTTTTCCTATTCCCTTTGGGCTTTTTCTCCTTCTGGATGAGGGGCTTTCTTCCCTTTATTTTGTAAATATACTGGTAGAACTTCTGTTTCTAGCTCCCTCATTCTATGGAAATGTACCTTCTGCTGCTCCAAAGCCCTGTGCTTCTTCCATGGTCCCCTTAATTTCTAAAATTTCCTAAACCTGTATTTTTAACCCCTAAAAATTCCTGTTTCAGTATTTATTATTGCTATTGTCTGACATATATGACTACCAGGTTAAGGCTTAGAACAATCATGGAAGCTTCACGTATCCTGACTTTTAGGATAGTGTACATTTTCTCACATTCATACCTCTGGCCTGTCAACATATCTCATTTCTAACCACTGGGGTTTAATAAGTTAGAAGTGCTGCTATCTGTGTTGGTGTGGTTCAAAGACCTATCAATTGTTTGGTCCAATTTTTGTGCTCATAATTTTAGATAAGTCAACAAAAGGATAATATATTTCACCAGCAGAAACAGTTCTAATCAGCATAGTAGCAAATTTCTAGAGTTGGTCAGGTTTACCAAGCACATGATAGTGGTGAGGATTTAACACACAAGCATTTGAACACATAATGTGTTGCAGAAGACCAAGACCAAGGACGCTTCTAAGGAAGTAGGAAGGACACTGTTGAGTACGCCAGCGGACTCAGGGAACAGTCTTCCAAATATGAGTGAAGGAACACGCATGGGTCCCTCCCTTATATCTCCCTCCCTGTGATCTTTGTCCCACAAACATGGATTATGCTTCCGGTCCTTTTCGCGGGCCTTGCAAGAAGGCTCCCAGGTGTTGGGGGTCTCCAGGCCATATCTGATGGTCTGGCCTGGCATCAGAGTTAATAGCCCTCCCTCTGGGCAGTGCACTGTCCACAGTCCAATGGCCTCTGTAACCGGTTCTTCAAGACCAGTATATGGGAAAGAGATAGTGACTTAACTATAGGTTATCACAAATGTACACTGAGCTTGTTGGCTTGGATTTAGATCACTAGCCTCCAAATATGAGAGTTACATTGGAATTACCCCTTTTAGCCTCCTCATTCCCCTCACCCCCTTGTCCCACAAGCTTCTCTTAGCCTTGTGGTACAACGACTACAGGATGTTATGGTGAACATGGACAACGAACACTCTTAGGATGTTATGGTTAACATGGACAACGACCACTCTTAACTGCTTCCAGCTGAAAAGGGACGATGAAAAACGGGTTAGCACCCCGTGAGGGGTTTGTAGGGAATTCTGAAGTTTAAAGGCATTCCTATCCAGTTTTCAGGCAGGCAGAGGCAAGCAAGTGGTTCCACACATGTAGAATGTTCCTGCCGAGGAGCACCAGGGGTAGGTGGTGTTTTCAGCCTTGAGGATAGAGTTGCATAGTTCATCTGGGTGTTGACCTGTTGGAGTTGGCCTTGGGTACGCTGAAACAAATAGGAGCAACATTAATTAGCTGCACATTGGCCATGACAGGTCCTATCATTTTTTCCATCCAATACAATCCCCCCCACGTGCATTTGGTAGTGGAGTCATAACATGCCACAGGCTGGTAAGTATAGCTAACAAAAATCTGGCTTGATGGAGCTTTCCCATAGGCTTCCCAGTCTAGCATATTTGGGTAGTGAGTTTCTAAGCAAGGACACATGGCAGTGGTCCCTATGGGAGGCAAGTATGTGCTAGCTAATATTATTAATGGGAGCATGTTATTCCCTCTATTTCTGTTCAGTGGGGGTCCACAACAGTGAACCACTAGGACAAAGAGCAGTATTATGGCTATTCCTGAAAGGCAAATGTAGCCAAGGATAGCATGACCAGGTGCAGTCCAGCAGTCCATGATGAGGCCTTTATTTCCTTGCTGTGTGGGAAGCAGTAATTTCATGGTGCTTCTGTGTTCCAGCAAGAACAGATGAGTTCTCCTCCTGGTGCTAGTCTTGGGTTCTGGCGGCACTCTTTAGGAGGAGATAAGAAAGAGAGATTAGTGTTAGGGAGAATTCAGCAGGGTGTTTCTGAATTCCTTGGAGCAGGTTGATTGGCCAGATCCGCTGTCTTCTTGAGAGTTATCCTCAGGGGGTGTTTCTGGTCAGAGGTCACCTTTCACTCAGTTGGTGGGCTGCCTTCATCCTGGAGTGGTGGATCCAGGTATTCAGTCCTGCAACCTTAACAGCTGTGGGGGTGGTTAATATGACTGGATAGGGTCCCTTCCAGATAGGTGTGAGGGGCTCCCTTTTCCAGTCCTTTACCCAAACCTGGTCTCCAGGTTTATAAGGATGTACGGCTATTCCTAGAGAGATGGGCAGTTGGTCAGTAACTCATCTGTGTACCTCAAAGACAGTTTTTCCAAGTCCTTGTAGTTGTTTCTGGATTTCTAAATTCCCTATTTCCCCCAAATCTCCCTTTGGCCAAATTAAGGGACGGGGTCTACCATATAGAATTTCAAAGGGAGAGAAACCTACCCTGGCCCTTGGGGCACAGCGTACCCGCAGAAATACAAGAGGCAAGATATCTGTCCAGGGTAAGGTTGTCTCTTGGCATAGCTTAGCCATAGTCTGCTTTAGAGTATGGTACATGCATTCTACTTTCCCTGCACTCTGAGGCCTGTAGGCTGTATGTAGGTTCCATTTAATTCCTAAAGCCTTAGCTACCTGTTGTACTATTTCTGCTACAAAGGCTGGGCCATTATCAGACCCTATGGTCAGAGGCATTCCATACCGTGGAATTATATCCTTCAGCAATGCCTTAGTGACTTCTCTCGCCTTTTCAAAGCGAGTGGGATATGCCTCGACCCAGCCTGAAAAGGTACAAACAAAAACTAGCAGGTATTTATTCCCTCTGCTAGGCCTTATTTCTGTAAAATCTACTTCTAAGTCCTCAAAAGGAGCTTGCCCACAGCGCCGAACTCCTATTGGTCCCACAGGACCCTTTTTGGCATTGTTCTGAGCACAGAGGAGGCAACGTTGAGAGACTGAGGAACACAAGGAGGGAAGACGGGCCATTAGGTAGTATCTTCCTAACAAAGCTTCTAGGGCAGTCTTCCCTAAATGAGTAAGTTCATGCTGCTGGAGGACTACCTTATGGGCTAACTGTTCTGGGACATAGACCCTATGATCTGGGAGTATCCACCAGCCTTCCTTTGTTCTCTTGCCCCCTTCTTGCTGGGCCCATTTCTCTTCCTGAGGAGTGTACTTTGGAGGTTCAGGTAATTCGGGGGGCCAACATGATCCGTGACGGTGCCACTTGTTCTTTAGCAGCCAGCTTGGCTGCGGCATCAGCACGTTGGTTTCCTTCTGACACTGAGTCTTTCCCTTTCTGGTGACTTTTGCAATGGATGACGGCTATTTCCTTGGGCTCCCAGACTGCTTCTAGTAACTTTAAAATCTCATTCTGATTTTTGATTCCTTTTCCTCCGGCCATCAAGAGTCCCCTTTCCTTATATATGTCCCCATGGATATGAAGGGTAGCAAAAGCATAGCGCGAGTCAGTGTAGATGTTGGCACGCTTATCTTTACTGAGCTCTAAGGCTCTGGCAAGGGCCCAAAGTTTTGCCCTCTCTGCTGATCATCCTTCAGGCAGGGCCTGTGCCTCGATTGTCTCAAAGTTTGATACTAATGCATATCTGGCTCGTCTTTTTCCTTCATCTAAGAAGCTGCTGCCACCTGTGAACAATACCAAGTCCGGGTTTGGCAGTGGCCTATCCATTAGACCTGGCCGGCTGGAATAAACCTCCTCTAGGACTTCCAGGAAATCATGCTCAGGGGCCCCCTCAGCAACAGGTAGAAAGGTGGCAGGATTAAGAGTTCTTACTGCTTCTAATTGTACCAGAGGGCTCTCACTTAACAGGCCTTGATATTGAGTCATTCGAGCATGAGTCAGCCAGTGCTGCCCCTTTGCTTCCATCAGGGTGACAACCGCATGAGGTACTTTTACATTTAAGTTTTGCCCTAAGGTAAGCTTATCTGCTTCCTTGACTAACAATGCAGTGGCTACAAGGGCCCTGAGACATGGGGGCCACCCGGAGGCTACTGGGTCAATCTGCCTGGAGAGATAGGCTACTGGTCTTTGCCAGGGTCCAAACTCCTGGGTTAGAACTCCTAGGGCTACCTGGCTGTTCTCATGAACAAAAAGATTAAAGTATCGCATCACATCTGGTAGCCCTAAAGCCTCAGTGAGCTTTGCCTTTATGGTGATGAAGGCTTTCTCCTGTTCAGGACCCCAGTTGATGGGTGCCTTCTCTTCTCCTTTTAAAGCTTCATAGAGAGGTTTAGCTAGGTCTGAAAACCCTGGGATCCAAATTTGACAGAATCCTGCAGCTCCCAGGAATTCCCAAATCTGCCGCCGGGTGCTAGGGCCTGGGATGGCACATACTGCCTGCTTTCTTTCGGTTCCTAGTCTTCGTTTCCCCTGGGTGATCCGAAAGCCTAGATACTTGACTTCTTTCTGACAAATCTGTGCTTTTTTCTTAGACACCCGATAACCTGTTTCAGTTAATAGTCTCACAAGGGCTCGTGTTCCCTCCCAGCACTGAGCTCCTGTGGAGCTACCCAGTAGGAGGTCATCTACATATTGGAGTAGAACACACCCAAAGTCCTGTGCTGGGAACTTAGATCAGATTCTATTGCTCCACTAAAAAGAGTAAGGGAGTTCTTGAACCCTTGTGGCAGTCTGGTCCAGGTGAACTGCGCCTTGGCCCTTGTAGTTGGGTTTTCCCATTCAAAAGCGAAAAGAGGCTGGCTGGAAGGAGCTAATATAAGGCAGAAAAAGGCATCTTTCAGATCTAGGCATGTAAACCATTCCGCCTCTGATGGGATGAGTCCCAGAAGAGTGTAGGGGTTCGGCAGTGCTGAATGCAGAGTTATAACAGCCTCATTAACAGCCCGTAGATCCTGGACAGGGCAGTAGTCATTAGTCCCAGGCTTTTTTAAAAAAAATATATTTTATTGATTTTTCACAGAGAGGAAGGGAGAGGGACAGAAAGCCAGAAACATCGATGAGAGAGAAACATCGACCAGCTGCCTCCTGCACACCCCCCACCGGGGATATGCTCCCAACCAAGGTACATGCCCTTGACCGGAATCGAACCTGGGACCTTTCAGTCCTCAGGCCGACGCTCTATCCACTGAGCCAAACCGGTTTTGGCAGTCCCAGGCTTTTTGACAGGCAAGAGTGGCGTGTTCCATGGAGACCTGCATCGTTTAACAAGTCCCCACTGAAGCAGCAGGTCTAAGTGGACCTGGATTCCTAGGAGTGCTTCTCTCAGAATTGGATATTGGCAGATTTTAACAGGCTGTGCCCCAGGCTTTAAGTCAATCAGCACTGAGGCGTGGTCCTTAGCCAGGCCTGGAGGATTTCCTTCAGCCCAGACCAGTGGGAATTCTTTTTCTAATTCAGGTTCTAATGGTGAGACCTTTGACTGGGGGGTATAAAGTCTCCATTCTTCCTCCCTCTGTACTGCTAAGGACAGGATCATTGGGGAGGTTTCCTCACTTAGGCGAAGCTGTGCTGAGCCATTTGGAGCAAAAGTGATTTCTGCACCCATTTTGGCTAAAAGGTCTCTACCCATTAGAGGCACCGAGCAGTCTGGCAAGTACAAGAATTCAAGAATTACTTGATGACCACAAAGTTGGCATCAGTGAGGGCGGCAGAATGGTCTATGAATCTGATCCCCAGTAGCTCCAATAATGGTGACCTCCTTTCCTGAGAGAGGCGCTACTTTCCGAGTGACCACTGAGTGCTCAGCTCCTATGTCAACCATAAAGTCCACAGTCTGGCCCCCAATTTTCATTCTGACCATGGGCTCGTGGGGGCCTAGCTGAAAAGAGCCTGGTCTGTCCTAGTCGGAATCAGCCATTGCTAGCCCAATGAGATCTGCTTCGAGTGGCTCTGGTTGATACCGACTGAGCGGAAAAGGGGGTCCAGTTTTCTTACTTTGTCATTTGGGACATTCATTCTTCCAGTGTCCTGTCTCCTTACAATAGGCACACTGGTCTCGTCTCAGGCTTGGTTTTCCTTTTCCCCCTGGTCTGTATTCTTGCTTCCCTTTCTGATCTGTCTGAGAGCCTGAGCCTCTAAAAGCTGCTTCTATTATATTGGCCCTTCTTTGTATTTTCTTTTCTTCCTCCCTCCTTGTCACACTGTCTCGGTTGATGAAAACCTTGTTGGCTATCTCCAGCAGTTCGGTGGCATTCTTTCCTGGAAACACTTCCAGCTTCTGTAATTTTATCCTGATATCAGGCTGGGCTTGGCCTACAAAAGCGGCATTTACCATGGTCTGATTTTCCAGGGCCTCAGCGTTAAAGGGAGTGTAGATTTGGTATACCTCACATAGTTTCTCATAGAAAGCTGCTGGACTTTCGTCAGGCTTCTGGAAAACTTCAGAGATTTTATCCATATTGGTGGGCTTCTTGGCTCTGGCCCTGACCCCCTGGAGGAAGGCCAGCCAATATCTTTCTAGCCTGGCCCTTCCATCTTCTGAGTTCAGGTTACAATCAGGTTCCTCATCTGGGAAGGCCTTCCTTGCCCATCTGTCTGTATCTAATATTCCTGCTGGGGCCTGGGTCTGGAGCCACTTCCGAGCCTCTGATACTACTCTCATGCGCTCCTCAGTGTTAAAGAACGTGAAAAGGAGGTGCTTGCAGTCCACCCAGGTGGGCTTATGGGTCTGGAAAATCGTTTCTAGGAGGTCTACCATGGCCTGAGGTTTTTCAGAATAAGCTGGGGTGTGATGTTTCCATTCAGGATGTCACTTGTGGTAAAGGGCTGATAATAATGGACTGGCCTTCCCTCCTACAAGGTCCCATCTTCACAAGCACTTGGGCACCCCGAATCTCCCTGAGAGGCATCTGACGTGCCAGTTGTGGCTTGGGCCCTTGATTGGCTGAACACAAGCGCCGCCCAACTGGCTCTGGAGAGCCTGGTTGAGGAGAGATGGAGGGGGGTGGTGTTTCCAGACTTTCTGGACCTTCCAGACCAGCGGGGTGAGCACTTGGTGCTGCCTGTAGCACATATGGAGGTGGTAAAACTGGCGAGACTTCCTCAGGGGGTCCTGGCAGAACAGGGGGTTGGGTTACCTTCTGAGGGTCCTGTTTCTTTTCACCTGCCTGCTTCTCTTCTGCTTTCTCCTCTCCTGCCTGCTTTTCCTTAGCCTGCTCTTGCCCTGCCTGCCTCTCCTTAGCCTGCACCTGCCCTGCCTGCCTCTCCTTAGCCTGCACCTGCCCTGCCTGCCTCTCCTTAGCCTGCACCTGCCCTGCCTGCCTCCTCACTCCTGCTATTAAAACTTTACTCTGTCCCTTGTTACACACGCAGAACTGGGCCCAAGGCAGCAAGGTTTGAGCAATTTCTAACCAGCTGTCTATGTAGGGAAACTGATCCGAGTGTCCAGAATCTTTCGTGACTACATTCCAGACCACCCCGACCAGTCCCTTATCTAAGGAGCCTTCCAAGGGCCAGCCGACCCTGAAGGCTGGCCATTCTACTTCACATAATTTCTTCAGTGTTCTGGGGTTCATTTTAATACCATAGTCTCCATTGAAACCCTTTTCAAAATTTTTCAACATGCAGTTGAGAACAGTGGGTTTACTTTGTCCCGACCCCATGATGATTGGTGGCGCGAGACAGACAAGGAAGGGGGTGACCTGTTTTCACAGATCCTCACTCAGATGCCCGCCTGGCCGCGTCCTTTGGGAGCTTAGATTTGTCTTAGCTAAGGTGCACCTGTATAAACCCCGGCCTGGTCACCTCCACGTGGGGGTGAGTCACCGTTATGCCATATGACAAATCACGGAACCGCAGGTTGGGGCCCAATCGAACTCCGTAACCAAGGTCGTGGAGCCACACAAAGGATAAGAGAGGGCAGGCATTCTCCCTCCACACTCACACACTTTCACCAGACATTCACTCAGAGTTTAAAAACACAGTCCACCCACCCGATTCCTGATTCCTGACCAATTTAACTGATGAAGTCCTATGATTTCCAGGGAGGTGATCAAGCTCCCCTTCCACTCACTGGAGTGGGCCTGACTGAATGGGGCCCCTACCTTACAGTTTCTGTCGACAGGCCCAGAAGTGTCTGTCCACTTTTTCCAGATGCTGGCCGGGTCCTAGGCTGAGGTCCAGGAGCGCCAGGAGTCCCCCGGTTCAATTCTGCTAAAATCGGCAGGGCGCGCTCCGGAGGCCTATCCCGCACCCCCAGGCCCCAAGCCCTGTCCCCTCACTGGAGGCCAAAAAAGCCAAGCATATTTGGTTTCCTGGTCAGGAAAACAGCTGTTGCAGAAGACCAAGAAGACCAAGGACGCTTCTGAGGAAGTAGGAGGGACACTGTTTAATACGACAGCGGACTCAGGGAACAGTCTTCCAAATATGAGTGAAGGAACACGCATGGGGCCCTCCCTTATATCTCCCTCCCTGTGATCTTTGTCCCACAAATATGGATCATGCTCCCGGTCCTTTTCACGGGCCTTGCAAGAAGGCCCCCAGGTGTTGGGGGTCTCCAGGCCATATCTGATGGTCTGGCCTGGCATCAGAGTTAATAGCCCTCCCTCTGGGCAGTGCACTGTCCACAGTCCAATGGCCTCTGTAACCGGTTCTGCAAGACCAGTATCTGGGAAAGAGGTAGTGACTTAATTATAGGTTATCAGGAATGTGCACTGAGCTTGTTGGCTTGGATTTAGATCACTAGCCTCCAAATATGAGGGTTACATTGGAATTACCCCTTTTAGCCTCCTCAAATGCAGGAATGCACTAGATGCTTAATAAACAGTAGTGTCCTTTCTTGCTTTAAATCACCCAGGATCCTGTCCTCTTATTGGAAGTAATAATTTATATACTTACAATTTCCTAATGATGAAAAATACTATGTCTTCATGTAATAAATGATGGTAGATATTCCAGGACTTTGTAATTCTTTGGAGCGGAAGCTTGTATGAGATAAATCTTGAGGAATAGGTTAGTGGTATATTAGAGGCAGTGAAGGCTTGAGGATATTTGGTTGTTCCATTCCTAATATGGAAGGTAAGATTAGCATTGAATTTTATTTTCTAATTAAGATAGTCTTCATTATGACAAATCACCATTTTGTTCACTAAATAAATAATAAAAACTATATTTAAATGAATAGATATTCACATTAATGAAGTACCTCAAAGCCATCAATATTCTAGTGTAAACTTTCCTGTCTAGCCTCACCTTGTTCCCTTCCTGAACACTACCAGTTATAATGTAGTTATAATGTTTAATTCACTTGGCCATTCTTTTTTCTTGGCCTTTGAACCAACTGTTTCATTCATTTGTAATTTCCCATTTCCATTTTAAAACCAAATTTTACCCATTCTTTATTTTATCTATTATCTATCATCTATCTATCTATCCATCCATCTATCTATCTATCTATACTGCCCTCAAGAAATTTATGCCTACCCATTCATTAAAACAGATTTTTGGCTTGCCTCTTTTAGTAGTTCCCAGATTCTCTGGACCATGCCATAATGCAGGGCACTTAATCATATATTGCCTAATGAATTATCTGTGATCCTGGTTTTGCTATTTTCCTGTGAATCAGTTATTTTCTCAGTAGTCTTCTTGGGGGTTAAATATTATATTATAGATGTTGTATTACCCAGAGCACTGAACATGAACACAGTACTATACATATCATCATAATGATAACTAGCATTTATTGAGTGCCTATTATGTGCCACACACTGTTCTATGGCCTTTAAATTAACTCCTTTAATCCTCACCATACTCTAAGATAATATATTTCAAATATCTATTTCATAAAGTTACTGTGACAATTATGAGTTAATTCATGTTAAAGTGCTTTGAAAGTGTGGAATATAGAAAGTGCTCAGTAAGTTTAAGCACTTAATCATATCATCCATATTTTACAGATGTAAACACTGAGAGGTTAAGTAACTGACAAAAAGATTCATAGCTTGCAAACAGTAAAGCCAATATTCAAACACAAGCATTCTAGCTGTAGCATGCATTCTCATAAACATCATGAAATACTGCTTCTCTTGATATTATTTTGATACCTGGTCATTTTAAATTCAGTAAAGAAAGAGCTCTAGGCAATTTATAGTTAATTTCTGCTAGAACTGTGAGCTCTCTCTTACTTTTTTATGTGAACAACATTTAATATTTTGACCACTTTTTTGTTTAAATTATTTTTTAATTATCAAGGCAAAAGAAGTGCAAACTAATTGCAAATTAAAGCAATTATTTTTTTAAAATATATTTTATTGATTTTTTACAGAGAGGAAGGGAGAGGGATAGAGAGCTAGAAACATCTATGAGAGAGAATCATCGACCAGCTGCCTCCTGCACACCCCCTACCAGGGATGTGCCCGCAGCCAATGTATATTCCCTTGACCAGAATCGAACCTGGGACCTTTCAGTCTGCAGACCGAAGCTCTATCCATTGAGCCAAACCGGTTTCGGCTAAAGCAATTATTAATATGTAAACTATTTATAAAAATAAAACAAACGAGAATATCTAGTGTAGTGAACACACTTTAAGGTGACTTCCAATGACTTCTCCTTTCTAATGTCCACACCATTGTTGTGTGAATGCAGCCTGAGCCCCGCCACCCCCGCAACCTGCATTCTGATGCATATGCTTGCTAGCCCCAATCCCCCTTTCTGCTTGTGTCCTTGCTAGCTTGCAGAACCTGTTTATCTGAAGGGGCCATAAAAAGCCTTCACAGAAGATTGACTGCTGGTGCCAGCTAGCCTGGGCAGTTGGTCATAATCTCCATTCCCCCTTACCACTGTCAGAGGGGCTGCAAAGCCTACAAAAAGTCAGGAAGCCTGATCCATATTTGGGAGACAAAGAAACCAAGGGGATAAATGGAAGAGACCCCCCTCATTCAGTGCTCATGCTTTGGAGAATGACTCCCCTGAGTCACCGCACTACTGCATCTACAATAAAGGGTTTTTCCTGAATCTTCCAAGTGCTCGTTGTGTGTTTTCCAGTCGCATAGTAATTTCTGCAACAGTTGAAAACCCTCCACTACAGCTTGATGGAACATGTGACTTATTTCTAACCCTGAGAATATAGGAAGAGTGATGGGCTGTTACTTGAATGAGTACATAATTTCATGTAAGACTCTCTCTTATGAGCTGTCTGTCTTACACTATTATTGGCCTTGACAATGTAAGATGTTATGTGTGAACTGCTTATGCAAGGGACACATGGTAGGGAAGTGTTCGGAGGCCTCTAGGAGTTGAGGGAGGGTTCTAGCTGGGGAAAAAATAAAACTCTCAGTTCTCTAGCCATGTGGAAATGAATTCTACCACCAATCTGAGTGAGCTTACAAGTAGATTCTTCTCCAGTTGCACCTGTCTATATGAATATGGCCCAGCAGACATCTTGATAGCAGCTAGTGATTCCCTGAAGTAGAGAACATAGCTTTACCATGCTAAGACTCCTGAAAAATAGAGGCTGTGATAATGCATGTATATTGTTTTAAGCCATTATGTTTGTGGTAATTTATTCTGTAGCAATACATAACTGATACATCTAGTCATGGTGAAGATTCCAGGAAGTTGATGCTCTCTTACTCCTTTGACAGGAATATAAATCAGTAAAGCAATTTAGCAGTACAAATAATTTAAGAATCTTTCAGTCTACTCATCTGACCTAATAATTTTTCTTCTATTTATTGTAAATAATCGAGTGTGCACAATAATCTTTATGATAGGATATAGTTTTTTTGTTTTTTTTAAACCATAATGAAACAAAGAGTTTTCTCCAAATAGGGATTGGTTAAATAATGGTACTTGCAGTCAATGTAATTTTATGCAACTATCAAAAATGATTTGATAGAAATATATGTGTCAGCATTGACATGTGTTCATGGTACATAGTAGAAAGAACAGTTGAAAAACAGTAAGTACAGTGAGATTCCATTTTTTAAATGTGTGTATGTGTAGGGCTTCAATTCTTCCTTAGTCCATTTGGTTTTTCCCCTATTGCTAATGTCAGTGTTCTGCCCTTGACTGGACTCTGGGGCAAACTGATGTTGAGTGTTGGCTGTAGGTATTTCTGATGGCAGCCTGGCAGAGGGCACACACCCATATTGTTGAACTACACTGGCCTGAAGATGATGATTTCTGCAAATAATGTGGTCTCTATATAGATTGTTCAGGTGGTTTTCTGAAGTGGTATTCATCTTTGCTCAGGTCCTTGCATAGAGGCTTGTCAGAGGGGAAGCTGTGTCTCTCTGGAGCCTTAATCCTCACTGTACATGTGCATGCACCATCACCATATATTTAACCTCCTTTAACCTTTACTACCCATTACTCCCCTTCCCTCTGGTAACCACCATGCTATTGTCTGTTTCCATGAGATTTTGTTCATTTGTTTTTCTTGTTTGTTCATTTGTTACTTTCAGTTTTATATCCTATATGTGAGTGAAATTGTATGGTTCTTAACTTTGCTGTTGCCCTAAGTTCTGTCCTTGGCTCTTCTGAATGGTAAGGATGTAGGACGTGATAGTATCAGAACCTCAGGGCTACAGATTAATGGCATGTATAGTTTGCAAATGTTCATTCAGAAATTAAATAATATTTTATATTGAAAAACTTAAAAAATGCTACTTTCATGATATAAACTACATAAAGTTCATTTGTGGATACCAATCTTTGTTTATACCAACTTGTATGTACCAGAAACATCACTGTTTTTTTCCCTTTAATCAACTTGATTGTAATTCTGAATTAATTTTTTATTTGTTTGTTTTTTTCTTCATTGATTAAGTTATTACATATGTGTCCTTATCCTCCCATTGGCCCCCACCGCACCCCCATTCATGCTCTCACCCCCCTGTTGTCTGTGTTCATTGGTTAGGGCTTATATGCATGCCTGCAAGTCCTTTGGTTGATCTCTCCCCCTTACGCCCACCTTCCCCTACCTTCCCTCTGAGGTTTGATGGTCTAATCAATGCTTCTCTGTCTCTGCATCTGTTTTTGTTCATCAGTTTGTGTTGGAGTGACATCATGTGTTTATTAGTTAAGTTTATTCCTAGGTATCTTCCTTTTTTTGGTGCGATGGAAAATGGGATAAATATCTTTCTCTGACTGGCTTATTTCGCTTACCATAATGCTCTCCAGTTCCATCCATGCTGTTACAAATGGTAAGAATTCCTTCTTTTTTATGGCAGCATGGTATTCCATTATGTAGACGTACCACAGTTTTTTAATCCACTCATTTGCCGATGGGCACTTAGGCCGTTTCCAAATCTTAGCTATGGTAAATAGTGCTGCTATGAACATAGGGGTGCGTATATCCTTTCTGATTGGTGTTTCTGATTAGTTTGGATATATTCCTAGAAGTGGGATCACTGGGTCAAATGGGAGTTGCATTTTTAGTTTTTTGAGGAAACTCCATAATGTTCTCCACAGTGGCTACACCAGTCTGCATTCCCACCAGCAGTGCACAAGGGTTCCTTTTTCTCCGCATCCTCTCTAGCACTTGTCGTTTGTTGATTTGTTGATGATAGCCATTCTGACAGGTATGAGATGTTACCGCATTGTCCTTTTGATTTGCATCTCTAGGATGATTAGTGACTTTTGAGCATGTTTTCATATGTCTCTTGGCTTTCTGAATGTCCTCTTTTGAAAAGTATCTATTTAGGTCCATTACCCACTTTTTGATTGGGTTGTTTATCTTCCTTTTGTTAAGTTGTATGAGTTCCCTGTAAATGTTGGAGATTAAACCCTTATCGGTGATAACATTAGCAAATATGTTCTCCCATGCAGTGGGCTTTCTTATTATTTTGTTGATGGTTCTTTTGCTGTACAGAAACTTTTTTATTTTGATGTAGTTCCATTTGTTTATTTTCTCTTTAGTTTCCTTTACCCTAGGAGCTGTATCAGTGAAGAAATTGCTTCGGCATATGTCTGAGATTTTGCTGCCTGTGGATTCCTCTAGTATTTTTAAGGTTTCCCATCTTATGTTTAAGTCCTTGATCCATTTTGAGTTTATTATTGTGTATGGTGTTAAGTTGGTGGTCTAGTTTCATTTTTTTGCATGTATTTGTCCAATTTTCCCAACACCATTTATTGAAGAGAATGTCTTGACTCCATTGTATGTTCTTGCCTCCTTTGTCAAATATTTATTTAGCATAGTGGTTTGGGTTGATTTCTGGGTTCTCTATTCTATTCTATTCTATTCTATTCTATTCTATTCTATTCTATTCTATTGGTTTATATGTCTGTTCTTGTGCCAGTAGCAGGTTGTTTTGACAACAGTGGCTTTGTAATACAGCTTGATATCTGGTATGGAGATCCCACCTACTTTGTTTTTCTTTCTCAGGGTTGCTACAGCTATTTGGGGTCTTTTTTTATTCAAGATGAATTTTTGGAGAGTTCGTTCTAGGTCTGTGAAATATGCCATTGGTATTTCAATGGGGAGTACATTGAATCTATAGCTTGCTTTGGGTAGTATGGACATTTTAATGATGTTGATTCTACCAATTCATGATCACGGTATGTTCTTCCATCTGTTTATGTCTTCCTCTATCTCTTTTTTCAGTGTCCTGTAGTTTTCCGTGTATAGGTCTTTTACCTCTTTAGTTTAGTTTATTCCTAGGTATCTTACTTTTTTTGGTGCGATGGTAAATGGGATTTTTTTAAATCTCTCTTTCTGTAAGTTCACTATTGGTGTATACACTGAGTGGCCAGATTATTATGGTCTCTGAACACATAATAATCTGGACACTCAGTGTGTGTATATATATATTAGAAGCCCGGTGCATGAATTCATGCATGGGTATGGTCCGGCCAGCCTGGCCAGGGGGAGGGGACAAGGGCTGTTGACTGGCCTGCCTGCTGGTCGAACTCCTGGTCGAGGGGACAATTTGCATATTTGTCTTTTATTTTATAGGATTTACACTGAGTGGTCAGATTATTATGCAATCAGAGATCATAATAATCTGGCCACTCAGTGTAAAATTGCCATAGATTTCTTGGTGTTAATTTTGTATCCTGCTATATTGCCAAATTAATTTATTAAGTCTAATGAATTTTTTGATGGAGTCTTTAGTGTTTTCTATGTATAGTATCATGTCATCTGAGAATAAGGACAGTTTTACATTTTCTTTTCCAATTTGGATACCTTTTATTTTATCTTCTTGTCTAATTGCTATGGCTAGCACTTCCTGAACTATGTTGAACAGGAGTGGTGAAAGTGGGCATCCCTGTCTTGTTTCTGTTCTTCGGTGAAATGGTTTCAGTTTTTGCCCATTGAGTCTGATGTTGGCAAGATATAAGGCTTTTATTATGTTGAGGTATGATCCCTCTATTCCCATTTTTTTGAGGATTTTTATCAAAGAAGGGTGTTGGAACGAAGGACTTGTATGCATGCATATAAGCATAAACAATGGACGCAAAACTCTGGGGGTGAGGGCATGTATGGGTGTGGGGTGGGGGGGTAGTGGTAAGATATGTACACATATAATACCTCAATAAAAAAAAAGGGTGTTGGATTTTTGTCAAATGCTTTTTCTGCATCAATTGATATGACTATGTGATTTTTACCTCTCAATTTGTTTATGTGATGTATCACATTTATTGATTTGCGGATATTATACCATCCTTGCATCCCCAGGATAAATCCTACTTGGCCATAGTGTATGATCTTTCTGATGTAATGCTGCATCCGATTTGCTAGAATTTTGTTGAGGATTTTGGCATATATGTTCATGAGGGATATTGGCCTGTAATTCTCTTTCTTTGTAGTGTCTTTATCTGGTTTTGGTATTAGGGTGATGCTGGCTTCATAGAATGAGCTTGCAAGTGTTCCTTCCTCTTGAATTTTTTGGAAGAGTCTGAGGAGGATAAGTTTTAGTTCTTCCTTGAACGTTTGTTAAAACGCCCCTGTGAAGTCCTCTGGCCCCAGGCTTTTGTTTGCTTGGGGAGCTGCTACTCCTAGGACGGGGGTGGGCTGCTTGTAGGGGATACTGCTCCTTGGACAAGGGTGGGTTGCTGGCAGGGATGCTGCTCCTTGGACTGGGGCAGGCTTCTTGTGGAGCTGCTGCTCCTCAGACAGGGGTGGGCTACTTGTGTGGCTGCTGTTCCGCGAATGGGGGCGGGTTGCTTGTGTGGCCACTGCTCCTGGAATGGGTGTGGGCTGCTATGGGGCTGCTGCTCCTTGGATGGGGGGCAGGCTCCTAGTGAGATTGCTGCTCCTCGGACTGCAGTGGGTTGTGTGCAAGGCTGCTGTTTCTCATCAGGGGGCAGGCAGCTCATGCAGCTGGTTCTCCTCCTATGGGGGCAGACTGCTCACGTGGCTGCTGCTTGCGTGGTTGCCGTTTCCTGGGTTAAAGTGTTTGGCCCGCCAGAGGGGAGCATTCTTCTGAACTCACAGGAGCCCATGTGCCCTGGTTGGCTGGAATCTCGGTGACTGTGGGACCTCAGCTGAGGAAGCAGGTCCCTGTCGGGGATGGCTGTAAAGTCCCAGGTGTTATCTTGAGGGCACCCTGGGTGGTTGAATTCTTATCTCACTTATTCGGTGGGATATTCTATTCTGGCATTATTGGGGGGTTCCATCTTCATCCCTGTGCTGTGTCAGAGTCCTGGAGACTTATATGATAAATAGAGGCCCAATACACGAAATTCCTGCAAGGGGCTTGGCCCTCACAGCCACAGCAGCTGCCTTGGCCCTCGCAGCTCCGCTTCATTTGGAAGGTCATCTGGAAGGACGTCCGGAAGGTCGTTTGGCTGTCTGGTCTAATTAGCATATTACACTTTTATTGTTATAGATGAGGATATACATCACAAGACTCTGAACTCTGCCCCCACAAAATTCTTGCTAATAGGCCCTCCTTCAAGGCCATAGAAGTTCCATGTGGTCAAGGGTTCTCTGCAGTATTACTACCCCAATGTTCGGAGCCTCAGGTCTGGGATCCAGCCTCCTTTCCCATGTAACCATTACTTTTGGGGTCCTGCTGCATTCCTGAGGTACCAGGAGAGTAGAAAGCTTAAAACCCATTGATTTTTCTCTTTTCTCCATCCCAGAGGGAATCACTTTTTCTATTCCAGGGGTGAGTCCCCTACCCCTGCCCTAGCTTCTTGTACATAATCACTATTTCTTCAAGCTAGGGAACCCTAGAATCTATGTCTGCTCTCAGCAGAGGTATGTCTACTTCTTAAGAGGGAAGGTTCTAGCTGGGGGAAAAAAAGGAAGCTGGGAAACAGACATGAAACAGAATATATGGTCTATTTGAATGGAGGTTAGTGAGATGCTGAATGTAGGAAAAAAATCTTATAAATATCTTAACATTTTCTAGTGAGAAATAGAAAGTATTAATTATTAAAAAGCTCTTTGATTCAGTCTTGCTTAAAAGCAAAAGAAATATTGGTCACAATGATATTCGATAAAAAACCTTGAGATGAAATAATCTTGTTGATATTAATACTTTGAGAATTCAAAACCTCGTGTGTGGGTACTGCCCTTCTGGGCAAGCTAAGTAAGAGAAGGAAAAGGGGACTGCAGAACTTTACAACCTAGTGATCAGGGAAGCACACTGAACAAAGAAGTCCATTGTATGCTAACTAGGTTTAAAGTGAAGGCCTACTTCAACTATAAACTTTTCTGTTTGAATGCAAAGGTTATTTAGAAACAGAAAAATAATATTTTTGAAGAATAGAACTTTTAACCTCAAGACTTGTGGTGACCACAAAACCTGTGCAACATATTTATAATAAGAAATGATACATTTCCCCATTTAAGATATAAAGGATATTGCCAGTCCTATTTGTAACAATACTTTTCATTCTGTATATGAACTCATGTGCTTTAATGCATTTAAATTATCTTAGAATATTCCACATAAATTTTCTCATTATTCATAAACTATCAAACTTTTTGGTTGAAAAGTTTTCATGCAGATAATACATTTAAAAAGAAGTTCCTGTCTAGCACATTCAAATCCAAACACAATCCAAAATTTAACCCCTTCATTGCCACTCCACCTCCTCCCCTCCCTAAGCAGCCAGCCTTACTTCCAAGTTTTTATTTTTTACTATGCCCGGTGCATGGATTTGTGCACTGGTGGGGTCCCTTGGTGTGGCCTGCAGGGAATAAGGCCGAAACTGGCAGTCCAACATCCCCCGAGGGATGTAGTAGTGTGTGAAGTGGCAGGCAGCCAGGGAGGAGCCTTGGCCCAGGCCAGGCACCACAGCCAGGCATCACGCCGCTCCCACTCATCCCAGCCCTTCTGTGCCTGCCACTGCTGCTGCTTGGTAGGCTTGCTGCCCCTCTGCTGTGGTCCTTGCCTGTCCTAAGGCAATACCGGTGTGCCCATGACCTAGAAGCGGCTGCAGGCTCGCACCCAGTCAGTCCCAATGCTGGTCCTTATCCTGGTCCTGGTCCAGATGGGGGAGGGGCGTGCAGGGAGAGTGTCTGAGGAGAGGCTCATGCCACTGAAGCAGTGCTCACGAGCCCTAAGCCCTGTGTCTGGCACCCGTTAGTCAGCTGAGTGGCGCTCCTGCTGTGGGAGCGCACTGACCACCAGGGGGCAGCACCTGCATTGAGCGTCTGTCCCCTGGTAGTGGGTATGTGTCATAGTGACCAGTTGAATGATTGAATGGTTGAACAGTCGCTTAGGCTTTTATATAGATAGATTTTTTAAGGTGAAGCAGATAAGTAGAAAATAAAGTAACACAGGAAGGAAGGCAGGGTATGGCTATATTGATGAGAAATTAAAACAAGTACAGGAGGCAGTAAGTAGGGAGCAATACATAAATATGTCTATTAGAAAGAATCATTGGTTTAAAAGAAAAAAATGAGGTATTGTTTTATATGATTTCCCTAGGCTATATTATCTACTTATATAGCCCTAAATATTACCTATTAGGATAGCTTCCCCACCCCACCACATACATACCTCAGTGTCAACAGAACTCTAGACATTTCCATAAGGTCCATACTACTGAAGTTTGCCCCTCATAATCACTGCTTTTCCTATTTTCCTAATCTCAAGTGATGGCTCTGTTATGTAACCTGTTGTCTAAGATATCTGAGTCATCCTTGGTTCAATATTTGGTCATCTCCCAATTAAAGTCCTTTAGTCTTGTGCCAGATACTATGTCCATATCCATACCACCAAGAAGTAATTTAATAATTATAATTATCAATGTTCAATTATAGATCAATAATCAAGATAACAATATTTTCATCTTACAGATGAGGAGTTTGAAAGTTAGACAAATTAAATGATTTGATTAAAGTGATATGATTAACATGTGAAACTAGATTTGTCTGAATCCAAAATTGATATTCTTAACTACTCTGATATACTCAACCAGTTGAATATACTTAACAAATAGTTATCAACTCCATTTTCTCTTTTTTTCTATTGCCATTACTTTAATATGTATTCTTCTTATCTTTCTCATTGATTATTGCTAAAATGTTAAATTAATTTTTCTCTCTCTAGTCCCTACTACTTTTAATTGTTTTCCAACTGAACTGTCAATGGAATCTTCCTGGAACATTGCTATGCTAATATCTCTAGCCTGTTTAAAAGTGGCAGCCATCTACTGAATTTCTAACTTGTGCCAGCGGCTATGCTAGATGTTTTACCTATGAAAATGAAGAGAAACAGGATAAAAATAAAAGTTTAATAACACAAATACCTCCCACAGGGAAACTGAGTAACTCACAAAATGGCAGTAGAGAGCCATATTTTCAAGCAAAGTACAAGTAAAGTGGGTAAAGTTGTTACGCAGATTTAACTTTCTGCCTTTTCCATTGATAACAGTTTCTCCAGATTTAGAGTCAGCCTCCTCTTCCTGGTACAAAAAGGGAAACACCCTTACAAAAGGATATTTCCCTCATAAATGTAAATGTCTCTTAAGAAGGAAAACTTAATTTTTGTGTTACATCCTCATCTGGGGATATTTTTCCATTGATTTTTAGAGCCAAAAGAGGGGAAGAGAGGAAGGGTGGGGGAAGGGAGGGAGGGAGAGAGGGAGGGGGGGAGAGAGAGAAAGGGAGGGAGAGAGAGAGAGAGAGAGAGAGAGAGAGAGAGAGAGAGAGAGAGAGATCACATCAATTGGTTGCCTCCTGCATGTGCCCCATCTGGGGCCTGGAATGGACCTGCAACCCAGGTATGTGCCTTTGACCAGGAATTGAACCCACAACCCTTTGGTGCCTGGACCAATACTCTATCACTGAGCCACATCAGCCAGGGTCTATGTCTGCTATTTTTTAAAAAAATAACCAACTCAACATAATCCTTATGCCAATAGGACTTATTTTGGAGAGGCAAATTCTGGTCTCTTTCATGTCTATCATGAGGTAATCTACCTCTCTAGGCCTTAAATTCAGGGTGAATTTGTGGCTTATTTTGACCAATGGAATGTGACAAACTTAATGCTATATTGGTTACAAACCTAGGTTTCAACAGTCCTTTAATGCTTCCACTTTTTGCTTTGGAATCTATTCCTTGTCCCATGATGAAGACTAGGCTAGCCTCCTACTGGTAGAATATGTGATAGAGCTGAGTCAGCCCAGTTGTCCTAATTGATGCACCGGAGAGTAGATCAACTAGCACAGATCAACTTACTAGTAGCTGCTTACCTGACCGACATCTGGCTACAGATACATGAGGGAGACTAGCCAAGATCAGAAGAAACATCCAACTGAGACAGCCTGAAGAATTGTGAATTAATTATCTGGTTGTTGTTTTAAGCTACTTTGATTTTGGTAACTTCTCATTATCTACAAAATAAGGACTGTACTCCTTGGAGTGAAATATAAAATCTTCCATATTTTTTTTTATTGATATAGGTTTACAACCTCAGCCTTGATTCAGGTATTCCCTGCACCCACTCCCCAATCCCAACACTCTATGCCAATGTCTCTGAAATATGGTCCAGGGACCATTTGATTCTAGATCTGCTGAATCAAAAATACGGGGCTTCAAAGCAAAGAAGATTTTAGAGTTTCTTGAGCCAGATCCCAGTTTTACTGAAGCAGAATCTTTGGAAGTGGGACCTTAGAATAATTTATTTTCATTTTACTCCATATGAAATTTTGATGGATTAATTCTTCTAACTCTAGTTTGAGAATCAATATCCTAAACTCCTTCCATGCTCTTCTGTGAGCACCCCAAGTCCTCCTATGTCTTTGATCATGATGTCATACTCTTAGGGAAGCATAGAAAGGACATTCTATCTGTTAAACTCATTTCTGAGGTCTGATCTCAGGCATTTTCTCTCTGTAGATTCCCATGTTAAGTTAATTCATTATTCATCTGTGCCCTCATGATAGTATGTTCATATGAAGAGTGTAGCAGTCAACCCCTTTTGAGAAACAAAACTTGTTTATACATCTTACTTCCCTTTATGAATTCCTTTCTCAAGGGCAGAAACCTTCATTTTATAGTTCTTTATATCCCCAGAGCCTTCTTAGCACATGGTAGATAGTAAATAACTATTTCTTAAATTGAATTAAATTGATGTTCATCCTGAAGGTTTTCTTTAAGTTATGGTTCACTATTTTACTTGAAAAGTTGTGAATTCTCAGAACATAAGTGTGAGTTATTTTTGGATTAGCTGCTGTTTTAAAGGACTATACTTTATGCAGTTATTTCTTTCTATATAATATTCATGTGATTGGCATCAGAATGTGGTATTTTCATAGTATTAAAGTCTTTTATCTCTCTGTTTTGTATACTTTATTCAGTTATTTGAGATTTCCATTACATTATTGATATATTTTAGCTTCATAACCATGTTCTCCCCTTAATTAAAATTTTAGAAAATGATTAAAAATAAGTTTATATTTTATGCTAGCTCCAAGTTGGTATAATGTTAAATCCCAAATAGAACCCATTTTTAAGAGTTGAAATTTTATTATATTTTAATTACATGGTCTATATATAATTACTATTAACCAAATTTATCACTTTCAACTTAATAAGGAATTTATTTCCAAAGTGTCAAATGATATACAATTGAGCCAAATCCTTGTGGAATATGTTTGCTGCAAGCACTTTTTCATCATTTTATCAGATTACATGTCACTGGAAATTTAATTAGTTTATGTAACAATATAAGTCTCTATCTAAATAATTTATAACATGTCTATTAAGTTGTTTTATTTTTGTATTAATGAAATGGTTTACTTCAAATAGTTTAAATGAAAATTGTGAGACATGCATATTTCTTACTTTGGATAGCTCACTGAACCAGGTATTCTTGAATTTCACATAGCTTACTTACATTAGGTTCATAAACACAGTCGTTTATAGGTTTGCCTCTAACCAGTTTATTAGCATCAGGAGATTGGCTTACCCTTAAACCTTGTTATCAACAATAGAAGATGAAGACTAGAAGGGAACAGGATGTTCTATACCACAGTAAGTTTGAGGAAGATCAACAATATATTTTTCTCAACTGAGGCTCTTTTGGAAGCAAATCATCTATTTTCCACATGCAGAGAAATGCCTAGAACCTAGAAATAATTACCTTAAATTCCTTTATTAGTTAGAGACTAATTACTGTATCTTGAAATAATACAGTTTGGTTTATTAGTAGCAGCATTATCAGTATTGTTACCTGAGAGCCTCCTGAGTAGGAAGGGGGCTCTCTCCTCCTCAGTTCTTGACACACTCATAAGAAAGAATTCAGACCAATGCTAAACTGCAGTGTTGAAGTGAAACAAACAAATTTATTAATGATACGTGGTATAAAGCACAAGCAGGCATCTCAGCTAGTCTGAGTACGCCACCATTGGGGTTTTAAGGTTTATATATCTTTTTGTTGCAAGCTCCAAGGTTCCCCGTGGTATTGGGATTAGCATATGGGGTTTTAAGCTCCCCCTTCTCATTGTGGCATGACTGTTGACAGTCTTGTCTTGGCAGGTGTCAGGACTGCTTGGGTGTGATAATAACCCGTTCTTCTGCCTTAGTATCTATCCCTTATATCTAACAGTATCACTACTTAATCCATAGTGTGCTCCATAATAATCTAGACAAGGCCACATTTCTCCTAGAAGGAATCTGTTTGGTGTGACTCTACAGAGCTTTGGTGAACATTCTGCTACCTCAGGTATTTTTGATCATTATATGCCTAAGGCTCATTCATGTAATGTCTGCTAGAGCACACAATATTCCAAGTCAACTTTTCTCAACATTGTCAAGAAATTCTTACTAAACATCTGTTCATTCATGGCATTGGCAGCACAGTGGAAAGTTCCCAAATTGCTTACATTGAAAAAAATATTTGTATCTTTCAGTTTTGTGAAATGGCCATTAAACAGGTCAAATATTTGCCAGTGAAAGGAAAATTCCCTTCAAAACATACAGCGGCTGTGATCCAGATGCGGGAGGTTTAGGATTGTATGAGTCAAGCATGATGATGTTTCAAAAAATATAATAGGGTCCCTGCTCACCAGGGCCATATCAAGTTCCTTACTTGGATTCCTTGGGACTATAATATACCTTTTCTATTTCTTTGACCACTTCTTCACTAAGTATTTCTTTTTAACCTGCTCTTCAATTGAGAACATACCCAAGGTTCAAACTCAGATTTTCTGTCTTTCTCTGTAACACCTCTTTTAAAAAGTTACTACTTCATAACAACCTTTACTTGGATAACATTTTAGCAAACATCTTTTTAGAGACCCTAACTGTACTATAATATGTTGTTATGCAAAAATTATTAAAACCCTTATGGTGTGTACAAGATCATGCATGATTAAAATTAGTTAGAAGTGCAGATGATACTTGATTACTAGAGATTTATATGTCTTTTGATTTGAGAATTTAATCCATTGAAAGTAGTTATTGATAGGTAAAGACTTAAAATTGTCATTTTGGTCATTGTTGTCTGACTCTCTTGTAAATTCTGTTTCTTTCTTCCTCACTTGCTGTTTTTCTTTTTGATTTGATGGCTTTTTCTGGTCATTTATTCACTTATCATAATATTTTGTGTTAAAATTCTGTAAATATAATCCTGGAAATTGAGTTGTAGGGTCAAAGTATATGCAAATTTTAAATCATTTTAATATGGAAAATTGCCCTCCAAAAAGGTTATACCAATTTAATCCCCACCAACATACTTAGCTTCTATTTGTCAATTTCTTTGCCAAACTGGTGGGTGACAATATCCCTTGTTTTATAGAGAATCATTGCAAACCTCTTCCTGCTCTTAAAAAAGCCTTGCTCTGTTTTGGTGAATGTGAACAAATACTCTGCAGGGCATTTTCTTATTCAAGACTTCTCATGTATTTCCTGTAAACAGTTTAGACTCCTGATTTTAAGGGCAGTGTATCATTGCACTTATTTATTCCTATTCTTATCTTAAACCTGAAATGAATATGATTTTCTTTAAAGGGAGAAATTGTTTTCTGGATCAATGATTTTTAGACAATTAAAATAAATTCTATGTTGTCATTATACTTGTTTTCAGAGGTTTAAATCTATCTATCTATCTATCTATCTATCTATCTATCTATCTATATCTATCTATCTCTCCATCTATCTAGCTATCTGTCTATCTATCTGACACTTTAATAAATGTATGCATACTTCAGATTCAATCATTACTAAAACTTTTATTACCACTTGCTATTTATTTACTATTATCTCTATGATCATTTCTAACACTTAAAGATCTACATGATCCAATAATCTAAATGCATTAAGCACTTCATGTCATGATAAGTTTTAATTAGAACATCTATATATATAAAGAGGTAATATGCTAATTGGTCCTAATGGTGTCCCAGTCACGACTGGTCAAAGGTACGTGCGCACAGGAGCTGGTGGGCGGGGTAGGGGTGGGACTTGCGCCACTGAAACATGAGGCTGGAGGGGGGCATGAGGATGGGCCGTGGTGGCCCCACTGGTGCAAGCGTGTGCAGGCCCACAGCGCTGCCCGGCCCAGAGGGGGGGCATCAGAATGGGGGCAGGGCCTTGGCGGGGAGCTCTCAGCACTCCTGCTCCAGGGTCTGAAGGCGTGGAGAGGAAAGGAGAGCACATAGGAAATTAGGGGGTTTAGGCATGAGGGGAGTGCAGATAGGCAGTTAGGAGGATCAGACAAGAAGGGGAGAGCAGTTAGGGCCATCAGGCCAGCTGGGGAGCAGGTAGGGGCATCAGGCATGCAGGAGAGCAGTTGGGGGCATCAGGCTGGCAGGCAGGTGAGTGCTTAGGAGCCAGTGGTTCTGGATTGCGAGAGGGATCCCAGATTGGGGAGGGTGCAGGCCAGGCTGAGGGACTCCCCCACCCCCGTGCATGAATTTCATGCACCAGGCTACTATCCTATCTAATAAAAGAGTAATATGCAAATTGACCATCACTCCAACACACAAGATGGCTGCCCCCATGTGGTCAAAAATGGCTGCCCCCATGTGGACAAAAGATGGCCACCACAAGATGGCCAGCAGGGGAGGGCAGTTGGGAGGGAACAGGCCTGCAAGGGAGGGCAGTTGGGGGCAATCAAGCCTGCAGGGGAGGGCAGTTAGGGGTGACCAGGCCAGCAGAGGAGGGAAGTTGGGGGCAATCAGGCCTGCAGGGAAGGGCAGTTGGGGGGGACCAGTCCTGCAGGGGAGGGCAGTTAGTGGCAAACAGGCTGGCAGGGAAGCATTTTGGCATCAATCAGGCTGGCAGGGGAGTGGTTATGGGGTGATCAGGCTGGCAGGCAGAAGCGGTTAGGAGCAATCAGGAAGGCAGGCAGGCGAGCAGTTGGGAGCCAGCAGTCCTGGATTGTGAGAGGGATCCCAGATTGGAGAGGGTGCAGGCTGTGCTGAGGGACACACACCCCCATGCATGAATTTCATGCACCGGGCCTCTAGTTTACTAATAAAACACTAATCCAAGTGCAAGCCAGGATTAAACAGTAAAATAAATTTTACAACAAGGGAGGGGATCTATCAGCATCATTCTGACCTTGCGCTTTTTTGCTTTCTAGCAAAATGACCTGTTGAGCATTTTTCTATTGGGGTGCTAGCATATTCTCTGGATGACATTACTCAGTGTGAAATCTGGATTGAACCCAGAGTCTTAAACACAAGCTAGGAAACTTATTGCCAAATTGGAATTCTCAAGAATGAGTGAAATATACCAAAGCTGTTTGGCTGAAAGCCATCCTTGTACCAGTGCTAGTGAGAGAAGGAGAGAAACCAGATTATCTATTGGAATAATATCAAGATTCGAACTGGCAGAGAGCAGGAGTCAGATGAAGAACATTTTTAAATCCATCCAACATTTCAAAAACTTAATTGAAAGAAATGCCATGTGATTACAATTTTATTTCCTTGTAGATAATTCTCCTAACCTTATTTAAGGGGGATTACATCCCCAGTGGAGAGGATATATCTATACTAATAAAAGGTTAATATGCTAATTAGACTGGACATCTTCCTACATCCTTCTGGAAAAAGCCACAGTGGCAGGGGCCAAGGCAGAGGTGGTTAGGGGTGATCAGGCCAGCAGGGGAGAGCAGTTAGGGGGCAATCAGGCTGGCAGGGGGGAGCAGTTAGGGGGCAATCAGGCCAGCAAGGGAGGGCAGTTAGGGGGTGGTCAGACCAGATTGGCAGGTGAGGGCAGTTAGGGGGCAATTAAGCCAGTAGGAAGAGGCGGTTAGGGGTGATCAGGCTGGCAGGGCAGCAGTTAGGGGCATCAGGCCATCAGACAGAGGTTGTTAGGGGCAATCAGGCAGGCAGGCAGGCTCGTGGTTAGGAGCCAGTGGTCCCGGATTGTGAAAGGGATGTCTGACTGCTGGTTTAGGCCCAATCCCCCGGGGAGCAGGCCTAAGCTGGCAGGTGGACATCCTCTGAGGGGTCCCAAACTGTGAGAGGGTGCAGGCTGGGCTGAGGGACCCCCTTGAGTGCATGAATTTTCATGCACTGGGTCTCTAGTACTTGACATAAAATCATATGACTTATACATTTTTGTTTATATAGAAAATATTTTAAACTAATGAAATCTGAACTCTGATAGATAAAACCCCAAAGCTTGTAACTTTATCCATTTCTTCTTTGTATCCTCAGCACTTAGAAAAGTACCTGGTACATAGTGGATATTAACAAATTGTTTGGATGAATGGCAACCTTGTTTATTTCAATTAATAGCTCAAGATTATAAAAAGGAAATGGCAGATATGTGTTATAGCAACCTCTAAAAATGCCCTCTATGTCTAACATATATCTATAATCTACCTTTAAGAAATTATGTTGGCAATTAGAAATTCTTAAGACTATGTGCTCCTATAAAATATTCATGAACATCTTCAGTATCTTAAGCAGAACAGCCATGACAAGGACTTTCAACTCTGCTTGCATTTGCTAGAGCATATATTTTGTTGGGTAAAATGGCACAAAAACATTGATACTCTTTAAATAAGATGAGCATTTGAATCCACTAAACTTAGTATTGTTATAGGAACTTGCTTAAAATATATAAGTAATCATTTAGGTAAATGTCAATTTGGGTAAGCTGATCATTAATGCCTATAATTTTATAATACCTAAACTAGGAAATAAAAGTATAGGAACTATACATGAATCCTAAAACATCTAATGACATTTCTGAATGTTTATGTATACAAGAATTAGGGCCAATGAAAACAAAATCTTGGGTTTAAACATGCTAGATACATTTTCATATGTTGCATTTAACCTTGCACTGGGTTAAACTTCAGTCTGGAACCCAAAACAGAACCTCTGAACCAGATATTTTGCAAAAATATTTTCCATAAAAGGGTTCATGTCATAACCCCTGGATTTGTCTACACACCTCATCTCCATCTCTTGAAGAATAACTGAGCTGATATATTACTGAGAATGGATAAGCAATTTGAGTTTCATATGCCAAGTTGATAATTATTAATATAGTTATCCTATCTAATAAAGAGGGAATAAGCTAATTGACCCTCATGCCATTGCAAAGATGGTGGCGCCCATAGCCAATAAGGAGGGGATATGCTAATTGATTGCCCCGCCCTCAAAGATGGCAGTGCCCACAGCCAATAAGGAGGGAATATGCTAATTGACTGCCCCACCCTCAAAGATGGCACCCACAGCCACAAGATGGTGGCACCCAGTACCCTCAGCCCCAAGGCCAGGCCAGCCGCCAGGTGAGTCTGGTCCCTCAACGCACCTGCCTCACCTGCCTCCAGAGTTACCTAGTCCCCTCAGTGCCCCAGCCACCCAGGGCCGGCCCAGGACACAGGAAAGCCTCGGATGGCAGCTGCCCAGCCACCCAGGGCTGGCTGGAGGTGCAGGCAAGCCTTGGATGGTGGCAGCGCAGCTGCCCAGGGCTGGCAAGCCTCTAATGTTGGCTGCCCAGCTGCACAGGGCCAACCCAAGGTGCAGGCAAGCCTTGGATGGTGGCTGCTCAGCCACCCAGGGACGCCCAAGGCTCAGGTAACCAGGGCCAGCCGAGGCTTGTGTTGCCGGCAGTGGCAGCAGCAGAGGTGTGATGGGGCATTACTTCCCCTGATCGCCGGGTCACCTCCTGCCCCTGAGGGCTCCCGGACTGTGAGAGGGGGCATGCTGGGCTGAAGAACCCCCCCTCCAGTGCATGAATTTTCATGCACCAAGCCTCTAGTAAAAATATAATTTTGCATTCTCAGTGTTATCATTCTTTTACATACAGTATGGAATTGAGAACACACACATACATTGATACATGCCCAACATAGGCACATTCTTTTTTGGAAACAGTATACCATTCCAATGACCTCAAAATCACAGTATAATATGTGAAGGTCAGGTGTCATTCTAAATTTACTCTTAAAAATCCGACGTTTAATGAGATTTTGATTGTATACAATGACATGTACAATGTGCAAATAATGGGAAACCACAGCCTCTTAAGAACAATTAAAATCCCCAAAGGCAAATTTAAAATGAGTACTATCAGAGGTCACTGCTAAGTAATGAGGGCTTGTTAATAATCTCATTTATCGACTTTAGGTTGTAGTCAAATTTTTAAAAATGCACATTTTAAATATTTATAATCTCTATATAAGTTCTGCTAAAAAATTTAGAGGATAGGAAGTTGGTTGCAAGTGGATTATTCTGATATCCACTATTATAAAAGGACTAGAGGCCCAGTGCATGATTGAATCATGCACGTGTAGGGTCCCCTACATGCTTTCACTTTCGATCACGGGGGAGCTGGGTGCCTGTCCATTGGTGCACCAGGCCTTTCAGAAGCCTCTAGCGTGGCGGAGGCTTCTGAAAGGCCTGGTGCCTGAGTGGACAGGCATCCAGCTCCCACGCTTTTACTTTCGATCGCGGGGGAGCTGGGTGCCTGTCTGCTGGTGCACCAGGCCTTTCAGAAGCCTCCGGCGCAGCGAAGGCTTCTGAAAGGCCTGGTGCCTGAGCGGACAGGCACCCAGCTCTCCCGCTTTTGATGGTCCGCGGTGGGACGTGAGCTCGTTGCCCCAGAGGCCCCTTCTGTGCCGCAGCACAGCCATGGCGCAGACGCTGAGCTCGAGCCGCCGCTGGCGACGGGAGCTCAGCGTCCCGCCAGCCCAATCGGCCACCCCTGCCACCCCGAGTCCCGCCCCCCTGCACCTCCTGGCCAATTGCGGGCATAGCGAAGGTATGGTCAATTTGCATATTTGTCTATTATTAGGTAGGATTAGTAATTTTCAGAGGAACACACTTTTTGGTTTGTCCTTATAAAATACATCTTACATTATATATCAACCTTACCAAAAGAAAAAGGAAAAAAAAAGATATCATTGCGTATGTGAAAATTTGGCCATTTATTTTAAGTAATATATTCTAAAGATGCAACTTCATATTTGTCCAATTTCACTTGTTTAAAAAATGAATTTTGGCATGGGCAAGCCAGGAGTTATATCTATTAAAAGGTAGCAGTACAAATATGTATACAAAAGCTTCCAGTCTAAGAGTTTGTGTTTTTTTTTTTTTAACTTTGTTCAAAGTCTTACAAACGTTCCCTTTTTGGCCCTAGCTAGTTTGGCTCAGTGGATTGAGCGTCGGCCTACAGACTGAAGGGTCCTGGGTTTGATTCCAGTCAAGGGCACATGCCCGGGTTGTGGGCATGTGCCAAAAACCCCCAAATGTCCCCTTTTCCCCCCCCTGTTCACCCCCTCCATCCCACATCAGTCCCCTACCCAGGCCTTCCCCACACTAATATTTGTCCATGGACTATGCATATAAGTTCTTTGTAAGAGTTTGGTTTTAAATAAGGATATTTACCAAACATTCTAAACTTTGTGTCCTTTACCATTCCCTATTATTTTAAAACCAACCAACAAGTATTGATTAGGATAATAAAATATTAAAAGTCATAATGGTATCTAACATGTATTTAGTGCCTACTATTTAGGGTTCTCTGGAAATTGTGTTGATGGTTTTTATATTTTTATTTTTTAAATATATATTTTATTGATTTCAGAGAGGAAGGAGAAGGAGAGATAGAAACATTAATGAGAGAAAATTATTGCACACCCCACACTGGGGATTGAGCCTGCAACCTGGGCATGTGCCCTGACCCAGAATCATACCATGATCTACTGGTTCATAGGTCGACACTCAACCACTGAGCCACACCGGCTGGGCATGTTGATGGTTTTTAAACATCACAACATGACTATAAGACAGTAATATTATTCCTGTTAGTTGAGAAAACTTAGGTTTTAGGTTTGTGAAGTACCTTGCCCTAAGACATACAGGTAATTGTTAGGCAAGTCAGAATTCAAACTTGAGTTGCCCTGATTTGAAACTACTGAAAGAATACAAATAACAAACTTTGTTCTAAAGTGCCTTATGTTCTAGTTAGTCTTTCTACCTATATCTCCTGTCCAACCAATGTTTTAAGAGGTCACAGTATGAAATTTTATTAATAGTGATAATGATGAATATCTAAGTGCTTACCATGTACCACATACTCTTCTGATCACTTTATTTTCATTAACTTATTCAACCCTTTCAATAATTCATTTTGAAGTAGGGAAACTGAGTCACAGAAAGATTAAGTAGGTTTCTCAAGGGCACACATCTAGTATCTGATATAGCTATGATCCAAACTCAGGTTTATATTATTCCAGAGCCTGAACTCTTTAAACCTGTACTCTACTATGAACCCCTATGTGACATGGGAAGATAAAGGTTATATTCTTTCTTTGTTAGAAGAGGGGAAATACATTTACACTAACTTCAAATGGACAGGAGGTGCCAATGGGGGAACTTGTAAATGGCTCTGAATGACAATAATAAATTAATTCCAAAAGAAGGAAAAATATTTGATAGTTGGTTACCATGTATGTGAATATAGAATTATGAAACATTAATTGGGAATTAGGTAAGGTGGTCATAGGACTTGTTTTGGCCAGGAAAGTTCTAATTTACATCTGTTATCCCATTGTAATTATCAATATATGTTTGCCTTTTCCCCTTTCAAATTTGTACCAGTTTGGACAATAAATTATATGGTCAATGTAGGATGATGAGAAGAGCCATTTTCCAGTTGTGAATACTATGCCTAGAGGGCAAGTGACTTTAGACAAGCCACTTTCTGGGTCTCAGGTTTCTCATGTGTAAAATGAAGTTTTATGATACACCAGCAGATTACCAAGTTATTTTCCGCTGTATAAGGGATATTACTTGATGCAGTGCACTGACATTTTATGAACTTGACATTAAGGCATAGATTTTACAATTTAATCTACATAAAAATCACTTGAGATTTTATTAACATGTAAATACATCAATTCTTTTTTTAAAAAAATATATTTTATTGATTTTTTACAGAGAGGAAGGGAGAGAAAGAGGGACAGAGAGCTAGAAACATCGATGAGAGAGAAACATCGACCAGCTGCCTCCTGCACACCCCCCACCGGGGATGTGCCCGCAACCAATGTACATGCCCTTGACCGGAATCAAACCTGGGACCTTTCAGTCCGCAGACCGACGCTCTATCCACTGAGCCAAACCGGTTTCGGCCATACATCAATTCTTTAGTTCCATCCCTAGAGATTCTGATTCTATAGGTCTGAGTGAGGCCCAGAATTCTACATTTTCACAAGCACTTTACATAACTATGATGCTAGCAGTCCTTAAATCATATATACTGCTTCAGATTATAAGCTTTCTCTTTTTAAAACAATTAGCTTTATTGTTGAAAGTATTACTGATGTCCCCTACCCCCCATTGACTCCCTCTGCCCAACTCCCACCTCCCACCCAATTCCCACCCCCCCACCCCAGGCCTTCACTACACTATTGTCTATGTCCATGGATTATTCATATAAATACTTTGGTTAATCTCCCCCGCTCCAGCCTTCCCTCTGAGATCTATGAAATTATTTTAGAAACACACACACACACACACACACACACACACACGCACACACACACAATTAAACAGACTGTTAAGCCCTTAGGGCACAGGGTGCAGGATTATGAGGAGATAGAGTGAAGTACTTTCAGTTCCCATCCTTTCAGTGTCAGGGTTTGGAGGCAAGAAAATTTGTCCAATGCTTTTATGACCAAGGACTGTACATGGCAACTGTGGAAATGTGGGGCTTGAAAATTTTGGCTATAAAGAATGATCTGCACAGCATGATAGTGCCAGTGTGATAGTCAATTGGAGAAGTTATGAATATTAAATTATGTTTCAAGAAAAAGTATTAAATAATAAGACATCAGTGGAGACTAACAAGGGGGTTGTAGTCAGGCAAGTCTCTCCCTAGTCCAATCTCAGTGTTGCCAAATGTGAGCTGTATAAATAGATACTTCACTGTTTTGAACTTCTATTTCATCTATCAATGAGCATAAGAATATTTCTCTTATAGAAATATTAGGATGAATTGAGATTAAATGACATATGTGTGACAATATCTTGTACGTAGTAATAACAGAAGCAAGAATTTGACCATTTACTGCATCTCAGATATTTTTCTAAGTGTATAATATATAATGTCTAAATTAAACTCGCAATGGTCCTATAAGATAGGTATTATTTTTATAATCTCCATTTTACAAAATTAAGGGTCAGATATACAGAATAGGTAAAGACAAACAGCTTACCTATTTGTTTTTAAAAATAACTACTGAAGTATAATTAACATAACTATAATCTATAATAATAAAAGGATAATATGCTAATTAGACCAGACATCATTCCAGACGTCTTTCCAGACGAAGCCAGGGCCAGAGGGAAGCCTGGGTCCTGGGTGCCTGTGGGCAGCTGGAGGGAAGCCAGCCTGGGTCCGAGGTGCCTGCTGGCGGCCGGAGGGAAGCAAGCCCAGATCCCAGGTGCCAGAGGGAAGCTGAAGCCAGCAGTAGGGGAAGGAAGGCCTACTCTTGTACGAATTTCATTCATCGAGCCTCTAGTAATCTACACTAATAAAAGAGAAACATGCAAATTAACCATCACTCTGCTATGTCCACCAGCCAACCAGAGCGAGTATGCAAATTAACCCAACTAAGATGGTGGCCGCCACAGAGCTGGAGTGAGCAGGAGGCTTGGTTTGACCCCGGCGATGGAGGAAGCCAAGCTTCCTGGCCGCCCTGGACTTCCCTGGCCTCTGCTCAAGGCTACAAAGTTTCAATTATAGAATATAAATAAATCCCAGATACCTGCTTCCAGCTGGCCCTGGCCTATGCTTGGGTCGCCAGTGTGTGTGGCTGGCCTGCAAACCACCACAGGCCCCTCGCGCAGGCTGCATCACGCCCCAAGGGATCCCCCACCCTGATCCGGGACACCCTTCAGGGCAAATCAGCCAGCCCCCACCCATGCACCAGGCCTCCGTCCTATCTAATAAAAGAGTAATATGCAAATTGACTGTCACTCCAACACACAAGATGGCTGCCCCCATGTGGACACAAGATGGCTGCCACAAGATGGCCAGCAGGGGAGGGCAGTTGGGAGGGACCAGGCCTGCAAAGGAGGGCAGTTGGGGGTGACCAGGCTGGCAGAGGAGGGAAGTTGGGTGCAATAAGGAAGGCAGTAAGGTGAGCAGTTGGGAGCCAGCAGTCCTGGATTGTGAGAGGGATGTCGGACTGCCCGTTTAGGCCCGATCCTCCTGGGATCGGGCCTAAACGGGCAGTCGGACATCCCTCAAGGGGTCCCCGATTAGAGAGGGTGCAGGCTGGGTTGAGGGACACACCCCCCTATGCACGAATTTTGTGTACTGGGCCTCTAGTGTGTGTGTGTGTGTGTGTGTGTATAGGCAGTGACCTTGATGACCAAAACAATTGGTAGACCAAATAGCAGGCTGCATGGGGCGACCAGGCCGACAGGGTGGTCGGTGAGGGACGACCAAACAATTGAACAGCAGGCTGTATGGGGCGACCAGGCCAGCAGGGGGGGCAGTTGGGGGGTGACCAGGCCCACAAGTGGGGGGAAGTTGGGGGTGATCAGGCCAGTGGGGGGGCAGTGGGGGATGACCAGGCTGGCAGGGTGGGCAGTGAGGGGCATCCAGTCTGGCAGGGGGGCCAGTTATGGGTGACCAGGCTGGCACGGGGGGCAGTGAGGGGCTACTATGCCAGCAGGGGTGTCAGTGAGGGGCAACCAGGCCGGCAGCGGGGCAGTTAGGGGTGATCAGGCAGGCAGGCAAGCAGGTGAGAAGTTAGGAGCCAGCAGTCCAGGATTGTGAGAGGAATGTCTGACTGCCGGTTTAGGCCCAATCCCCAGGACATCCCCCGAGGGTTCCCAGATTGGAGAGGGTGCAGCCTGGGCTGAGGGGATGCCCCTCCCATGCACAAATTTCATGAACCAGGCCTCTAGTATCTCAGTAAAAAGGTAGAAAATTACCTCACATATATGCATATATATACTTACATTACATTGGAGAGAGATTAACATTTTTATTGCTATATGATATTAAATTGTAAATGTATACCACAGTTGCTGTATGATATTAAACTGTAAGTGTATACTACACCTTTTCAAATATTTAACTGAAAGCCATTTGTATAATTTTAAGTATCCTTCTTTAAGGAATAAAACACACAAGCATTTGTATGTGTTTTGTTATTTCTTTACATCCTTGAAGATATGCCTTTATGACCTATCAATTTATCAAAGAGCCAGCATCCTAGAAACAAAATATAGAGTGTGTGAAATAGCACTTCACTGCTGTTTGTTATTTCCATGTCTGTGAGTTGTATGAATTGCATGCCCATATCCTTTATTCATTTGCCTATTGGTTGATTGTCTTTTTCTATGTGATTTGAATAAATTTTTCATAGTTTGAGTCCTTATATTTCCTAAGTTATATGAACATTATCTCCAATACTATTGCTTCTATTTTAACTTTATTATAGTGTTGATTTTCAAATATAACTATGGTTATATCAGACTTAAATTTCATCAACGTATTTTATGTTGTTTGCATTGTACTTAAGAGTTTAATTCTATTATTTTGAAGCTTTGTGTGTTTTTTTAACACCTGTATCTTTAATATATCTGGATTTGGCTTCTAATTTATGGAAAGGTAATGATTGCAACAGCATTACTTGAATAAGACTTTCTGATTTCACTAGTTTATAATAAAATTAATAATAAAATCAGTGGTCATAATAGATAAGAAATTGATAACATTTACCAAGCCCTTACTATGCACCAGGCACTGTTTTAAGTGTTTTATGTATGTACTAGAGGCCTGGTGCACGAAAATCATGCACGGGGGGTGGGGGAGGAGGCTCAGCCTGCCCTGCGCCCTCTTGCAGTCTGGGAGCCCTTGGGGGGTGTCCAACTGTCCCCGAGGTGGGAGAGGCTCCTGCCACCACCGCTGTGCTAGCCCGCCCAGTTTTTGGTGCACTAACCACCAGAGGGCAGCTCCTGCATTGAATGTCTGCCCCCTGGTGGTCATTGCGTGTCTAGTGAACAGTCATTCTGCCATTTGGTCTATTCACATATTAGCCTTTTATTATATAGGATTAGCAATGTCCATGAGATAGATAATACCATTATCCTCATTATGTAGTTGAGTAAACTACAGCACAGAAAATAAACTAAGTGGCATGAAACTACATAATGGCAGAGCTGAGATTGAAAATAAAGCAGTTTCTCCACATTTTCTTCAGCACTTGTTATCTCTTGTCTTTTTTATTATAGTCATTTTAACTGGTGCAAGGTGATCTCTCATTTTGGTTTTGATTTCCCTGATGATTAGTGATGTTGAGCATCTTTTTCACGTACTTGTTGGCCATTTGTGTATTGTCTTTGGAAAAAATGTCTATTCAGGTCCTTTGCTGAATTTAAAATTGGATTGTTGTTGATTTTTGTTATTGTGTTATATGAGTTCTTTATATTTTGGATATTAATACCTTGTCAGATACATAGTTTACAAACATTTTCTCCCATTCCATAGGTTGTCTTTTCATTTTATTAGTTGTTTCTTTTGCTATACAGAGGCTTTTTAGTTTGATGTAGTTCTACTTGTTTATTTTTCCTTTTGTTGCTTATGCATTTGGTTTCATATCTAAAATGTCATTGACAAGACCAGTATCAAGGAATTTTTTCCTGTTTTATTCTATGAGTTTTATGGTTTCAGGACTTACATTTAACTCTTTAACCCATTTGAGTTAATTTTTGTGAATGGTGTAAGACATGGGTCCAGTTTCTTTCTTTTGCACGTAGATATACAATTTTCACAGCATCATTTATTGAAGACACTATCTTTTCCCCATTGAGTATTCTTGGCTCCCTTGTCAAATATTTATTGAACACATATTGAGGGTGTATATCTGGACTCCTGTTCCTTTAGTCTGTGTGTTTTACAATATAAGTGTATGAAAGCATCTCAGATCATCACATTGTATAACTTAAGCTTATAAAATGTTGTATTTCAATTATATCTAAACTAGAGGCCCGGTACATGAAATTCATGCACGGGGGAGGGGGTGTCCCTCAGCCCGGCCTGCACCCTCTCCAATCTGGGACCACTTGAAGGATGTCCTACTGCCAATTTACAGGGATCGGGCCTAAACTGGCAGTCGGACATCCCTCTTGCAATACGTGACTGCTGGCTCCTAACTGTTCACCTGCCTGCCTGACTGCCTTATTGCCCCTAACCAATCTGTCTGCCAGCCTGCTCACCCCCTACTGCCCCCCACCACTGGCCTGCTTGCCCCAAATGCCCCTCGCCAGCCTGATCACCCCCAACTGCCCCCTGTGCCAGTGTGTTTGCCCCCAACAACCTCCCCTGCCAGCCTGCTCACCCCCAACTGACCCCCTGCTGGCCTGCTCGACCCCAAATGCCCCCTTGCTGGCCTGCTCACTCCAAACTGCCCCTTCCCCCGCTATCCTGATCACCCCCAACTGACCCCCACTGATGGCCTGCTTGCCCGCAACTGGTCCCCCTGCTGGTCTGCTCACCCCTAACTGCCCACCCCCGCAGGCCTGATCACCCCAATGCCCCCCCCACTGGCCTGATGACCCCCAATGCCCCCCCACTGGCCTGATCACCCACAACTGCCGTCCCATCCTGGCCTTATCACCCACAACTGCCCGCCACTCTTGGCCTCTAACCGCCTCTACTTCGGCCCCGCCACCATGGCTTTGTACAGAAGAACATCCGGAAGGTCTCCTGGAAGGTCTCCCCATCTAATTAGTTTATTACCCTATTATTAATATAGATAGAGGCCTGGTGCACGGGTGGGGGCCAGCTGGTATGCCCTGAAGGGTGTCCCAGATCAGGATGGGGGTTCCCTTGGGGTATGGAGCAGCCTGGGCGAGGGGCCTGTGGTGGTTTTCAGGCCAGCCATGCCCCCATGGGGTGAGGGTCCCCACTGGGGGAGCGTGGCCAGCCTGGGTGAGGGGCTGAGGGCTGTTTTCAGGCTGGCCATACCCCCTTCAGGGTGGGGGTTTCCACTGGGGTGCCTGGCCAACCTGGGTGAGGGGCTGATGGCTGTTTGCAGGCTGGCCCAGTCCCCCAGTGGGGACCATAACCCCATGGTGGTGTGGCCAGCCTGGGTAAGGGCCTTTTTTTCTTTTTTTTTTTTTTCAGCCCCTCCTTGAGCAGAGGCCAGGGCCAGCTGGAAGCAGGTATCTGGGATTTATTTATCTTCTATAATTGAAACTTTGTAGCCTTGAGCAGAGGCCTGGGACAGCCAGAGTGGGCAGGAAGCTTGCCTTCCTCCATTGCCAGGGCAACCCAAGCCTCCTGCTCACTCCAGCTCCATGGCCACCACCATCTTTGTTGGGTTAATTTGCATACTCACTCCTGATTGGATGGTGGGTATAGCAGACTGATGGTTAATTTGCATGTTTCTCTTTTATTAGTGTAGATAAAGCTGGGGGAAAAAAAGTTTCATTGTGGTGTTCTTATGTTTGGCCTCTGTAGGACATATGTGTTTTTCAATTAAGATCCCATATATTGCTAGGACTATTTCCAGATTATCTTTTCTTTTTCTCTTGGCCTTATTCTTTGTCTGTGTGCCAATGCTACTGTGTTTTGATCATTATAATTGTACTAGAGGCCTGGTGCACGAAATTCGTGCACAGAGGGGGTTGTTGTCCCTCAGCCCAGCCTGTACCCTCTCCAATCTGGGATCCCTCTCACAATCCAGGACTGCTGGCTCCCAACTGCTTGCCTGCCTGCCTTCCTGATTGCCCCTAACCGCTTCTGCCTGCCTGCCTGATCACCCCCTAACCACTCCACTGCCAGCCTGTTTGCCCCCAACTTCCCCCCTCTGCCAGCCTGGTCACCCCTAACTGCCCTCTCCTGCAGGGTTGATCACCTCCAACTGCCCTCCCTTGCAAGCCTGGTCCTTCTCAACTGCCTCCCTTGCAGGCTGGGTGCCTCCCAACTGCCCTCTCCTGCTGGCCATCTTGTGGTGGTCATCTTGTGTCCACATGGGGGCAGGATCTTTGACCACATGGGGGCAGCTATATTGTGTGTTGCAGTGAAGATCAATCTGCATATTACTCTTTTATTAGATAGGATAGAGGCCTGGTGCACAGGTGGGGGCCAGCTGGTTTGCCCTGAAGGGTGTCCCTGGTCAGGGTGGGGTTCCCTTGGGGAGTGGGGCTACCTGAGTGAGGGGCATTTGGTGGTATGCAGGCCAGCCACGCCCCCTGGCAACTCAAGCAGAGGCCCTGGTATCTGGAATTTATTTTCCTTCTACAATTGAAACTTTGTAGCCTGGAGCGGAGCCAAGCCTGGGGCTCCCTCTGTGGCCGACAGCCATTTCTGTTGGGGTTATAATTGAAACTTTGTAGCCTTAAGCGGGTGAGCCCGGCCAGGGTGTGTGGAAAGCTTTGCTTCCCCTGTTGCCGGGGACAACCTGGCCTGCTCTCTCAAGCTCCATTCTGCCGCCATTTCTGTTTGAATTTGTTTACCTTCTATAATTGAAACTTTGTAGCTTGAGTGGAGGCTTAGGCCTGGCAAGGGCAGGTGGAAAGCTTGGCTTCCTCTGTTACCTAGGAAACCTTGCTCTCTGTGGCTGTAGCAATCTTGGTTGGGTTAATTTGCATACTTGCTCTTATTGGATGGTGGGCGTGGCTTGTGGGCATGGCTAGTGGGTGTGTCGGAGGTATGGTCAATTTGCATATTTGTCTATTATTAGGTAGGATGATATGTACAGCCAATAACTGATCATTATAATCCAGTCTATTAGTGTTTTTTTAAAATATATTTTATTGACTTTTTTACAGAGGGGAAGGGAGAGGGATAGAGAGTCAGAAACATCGATGAGAGAGAAACACCAGTCAGCTGCCTCCTGCACACGCCCCACTGGGGATATGCCTGCAACCAAGGTACATGCCCTTGACCGGAATCGAACCCGGGACGCTTGAGTCCGCAGGCCGACGCTCCATCCACTGAGCCAAAGCAGTCAGGGCCAATCTATTAGTTTTTTAGAATATCCTCAGCTATTCTTGAAATGTATTTTTTATATGAACTTTAGAATTAGTTTTCAGAACCAGAAATTTGCTTTTGGAAATGTTAATTGGAATTGCATTGAATGTATTCTTTAGGGAAAATATATATATTTTTATGATTATCATGCCTTTCTATCCTTCTATACTTGTATATATTTTCATGTACTTAGTTATTTTATATTAATTAAAATAACTTGCATTAACTTTAAATATAATCTGCATATAGACAAATACAGTTTATATGTGAATGTAAAAAACCTAGAATAACTAAAACAGTCTTAGAAAATGACAAATTTGGGTAATTTATACTACTTGATTTAAGACTTACTAAACATCTATAGAAAAGTAGTAGTAGTAATGTATTGGCATAAGGGGCAGTCAAATAGATCAGTAAAAAGGAAAGGAGAATGCAGAAATTAACTCTCACATGTATGGCCAATTTTTTTCTGACAAAGGCACCAATAAAATTCAATAGGGAGAGGTAAGTACTTTCAAGGAATGGCACAGGAACAACTGGATATCTATTAAAAAATATTGCTCATACTTCATACCATACTCATTAACTTGAAATCAATTGTAAAAGTAATAAAGTTGAGAGTTACATTATAAAGGCCCTTGAAGAAAACTTTTTAGGGGGATATCTTTGCCACTTTTCATAAGAGAAATATTTCTTAGAATCCAATAAGCAATAATTATCTCATATAATAAAAGCCTAATATGCTAAGTATGCAGTCAGCCATTCAGCCAATCAAAGTGTAATATGCTAATGTTAAGGCCACTCAAACAATTGCTATGATGTGCACTGACCACCAGGGGGCAGATAGTCAACTGGTTGAACAGTCACTATGATTTACACTGACCACCAGGGGGCAGATGCTCAGAATGGAAGGTTAGCTTGCTGCTGGGGTCCAGTCAATCGGGACTGAGCGAGATGAGCCGGACACGCCCTGGATCCTTCCCACGGTCCCTTCCTGGCTGGCCAACCTCCCATGTCCCTCCCCGGCCCCGATCGTGCACCAGTGGGGTCCCTCAGCCTGGCCTGTGCCCTCTTGCAATCTGGGACCCCTAGGGGTATGTCAGAGAGCTGGTTTTGGTCCGATCCGCAGGCCAGGCCAAGGGAGCCCACTGGTGCATGGATTTGTGCACTGGGCCTCTAGTAAAATAACAAATGATGATAAGCTATACCTAACAAAATTTAAAATTGACAGTAATCAAAGGCATCATTAAGAAACCGAGAAGGCTAGTTAAAGACTGGGCTAAAATAATTTCAATATATGTCCTAAAAATCATTTAAATCATGAATCTGTAAAAAAAACATATATTAATACATATCAAGAATATATAAAACCATACAAATAATACAAATAGGGAGGAGAAAAATCAGAGTCACAGTAAGAGATATAAAGAAGCAATACAAGGAAAGGGCTACGAACCAAAGAATGCAGGTAGCCTCTAGAAGTTGAAAAAGGCAAGAAATTCATTCTAGCTGACATCTGTATTTTAGCCCTTTTAAGACTCATTTCAAATTTTTTACCTCTAAAACTTTAAGATGATATATTAGTGTCGTTCAAGACACAGAATTTGTGGTAGTACTTGCCAGGATTAGATTTATCAAAGTATCTTTTTTTGTGAAATCTCAAAGAAGAAAAAGAGTATCTTGTTTGAGTTTTAATTTCTCTGAACATGAGTGAGTTTGATCGTGCTTTCTCATGTTTATAAATGCTTAAGCTTCCTGGGATTTAGTTTTCTATTTGCAGTATGAATAGAATTAAACTGCTAAAGAATTTTGTTAGAACAATTTATACACAAAGGCACTTAATGTGTTTTTAGAAGTGATTAATTGCTTAATTATTTAGTCATAAAAATTTTCTGATAATAATCTCTGATGCTGGTCGGTTTTATAAGCTATCAGCTCAGAGACATAGCATATGTCATTTTGATATGATCTCTTTCATTTTCAGGAGACTTAGTTACACAGTAATCTAATCTATGTTAGTTTCCTATTACCACTGTATAATTTACCACAAATTTAGTGGCTTAAAACAATACAAATGTATTATTTCATAATTTTTGAGGATAGAAGTCCAAAATGGATCTCAGTGGCCTAAAACAAGGTGTCATTAAAAGTGCATTCTTTCTGGGGATAGTATTGGGATAGCTGTCTCCTTGCCTTTTCTAGCTCTAGAGGCTGCCCTCATTCCTTGCCTTTTATCCCCCTGCCATTTTCAAAACTAGCAATTGCTGGTTGAATCTTTCTAGCTGCCATTTCTCTGGTTCTCTATTTTTTTGCCTCCCCCTTTTTGTTTACATTAAGCTATCTCAGATAATCCAGGATAATTATACCTACCTCTCTACAGTGTGTTTGTAAGGACCGAATGAGATAGCAAAGGCAATAATGAGATATTAATAACCATCCAGCCCTAGCCAGTTTGGCTCAGTGGACAGAGCATTGGCCTGTAAATGGAAGGGTCCCAGGTTTGATTCTGGTCAAGGGTACGTACCTTGGTTGCAGGCTCCTCCCCGGCCCAGGGCCCTGGTTGGGGCCCATGCAGGAGGCAACCAATTGATGTGTTTCTCTCTGTCTTTCCATCTCTCTTCCACTCTCTCTAAAGAAAATCAATGGAAAAATATCCTCAGGTGAGGATTTAAAAAAATAAATAAATAACCATCGAACCCTTAATATTTGAGATACAGAGTAGGTGCCAAACCAATGTTTATGTTCTTTTACTTCCTCATGACTAGGGTCATGATGAAAAGCCCTTATAGAAGTGCCATGGTGGCTTCTGGCCACTTAAGTAATTAACAGTTTTATCTGTTTTGGGCTTTTTCAGAGTTATTGTTTATTCCTGTGTTCATTTGTAAGTGTAGTTTCACAAGGTTCACTGCCATTAAAGCATGTGTATTTGCTTTGCCTACATCTTATTTTACTTCATCTTATTTTAAAAGTGAAAGACAGTGGGACCGTTTTCTAAGATCATTGAGAAGTACCTTGTAGTAGCTCATAGTACAGCATACTCAACTTGCATCCACTACGTAAGGGAGCAGCCACACTGACAAATTGATTTAGCCTGAATTAATACTGTGTTTTGCAAACCAAAGATCTGAAGCATAGAAACCAAGATGTAAATGTTGGTCCAGTCGAAGATTATACGCTTCACAACTTACAGATTGGCTTGCAATCTTTGAAAAGATTCTTCTAAGGAAATTTGATGCCTGAAGTGCAACACTTGCTTTGCTGTAACCTCCGTTATAGCACTTGATTATCCAATTCATTGTGCTTTGCTCTCAAGTGTGTGAATTTATTTGGTGTTGAAGTGGAAAAGTTGTTGCTGGCCACATTGCTGATAAATATGTTGAATGGCTGTATTGTTTCTCTGTAATTTCAGTTCTGGTAGTGGTTGAAAAGCAGTAGTGGACTGCAGGTGGCTGCTTTTCCCCTCATATCCTTCCTCATATCCGACTAACATCATTAGATGATACTTTCTTTTCAGACTGATCACCCTTATATTTGCCTTTAGTATTGTTTAGTCTCCATTTCCTTTGAACAAAATAATGAATTCCATTTCATTTTAGTCATATTCTGTTTGATCCATTTAGCCCTTTGAAGACTGTCAGTGGAGCTATGTAAGTGGTCTGTGGGGATGGTTAGTATTTTTCACATCAATCTTTTAGGCATATTCATTTTTAACAAATGAGACATTTTTATGCTTCTCATCTCTTCATATCTGTTTAACACTGATCAATCGTTGGTCCTTCAGTCACTGTTGTATACAATGCTGCTTCTAGTATTGCATTTCTAAGTATTGTGTGTATGTGCACAAGTTGTAAAGGACATGTTGATATTTTAATATAACATTTAATAAAACCATTCTATTCTAAATAAAGGTCTTGAAAATTGAGCAACAATAACAAAAGATTTTTATGTAGTTTAATTATAATTTAGTTATATAAGATTGAAGGGTTGGCAATGGTATCCTATACATAAAAACATTTTACAGTTTAAAAAATTATTTTGTTAACTGGGGTCCTAGTACTCCTTAGTTAGATATATGCCATGTACACCTAGAGGAAAACATATTGGTCTTCACTTTTTTTGCTAATTATAACATCTCAATTAATTAATCTTAATTAATTAATCTTAATTAACTAGATTGAGTTTTCTTTAAAGTATTTAAAAATAAATGAATCAATAAGTCTGTTTAGCCTTTATTGCTCAGCCTTCCAGGCATGCAGCCCAGGCCCATGCTGGCTTCTTGCCCCACAGAGGCAAGCATTTCTGCCAGTCCTCTGGTCCCCAGTTTATTGTGCTAAAGTCTGTATGGTGGCACATTCAGTGATTTCAGTGCCCTCTGGAGCACTGGGTTGACAATAGAGTGAGTGTGAGAGAGGTCTATAATTGGCTAACGTATGCTCCTGTAAGACTCCATTCAAATGGAACAAATTGGAACTGTTCAGCCCTCCTTGGCATCTAGCCAAATGTTGGGTGGCATGAAACAGGCACTTATTTAAGACAGTGGCATTGGTTGGAGTGTCAGCAGCAGAATAGGTGAAAACAGTAGTATCAACTTGCTGTCACTTTGTAGTTTGAAGACAGTTGTTAATTTATATTTCTTTTTAAAATGTCTCTCTGTAAAAGCGATTACTATAAGCAGAGGGTAGTTTGATATCTGTTTCCCGAAGTTTCCTGCTTCAAAGATTCTTGACATACTTAAAGCCATAAGACCTTGTACTTATCATGTTGGTCAACTATCTGTCAATTGTTGTCATAGAGGTTGTTGATGTCACATAACAGTAGATTGATAACAGAGTAATTTTTCCATCATGAAGCTAGAAAATATTCCTTGGATTTAACATGGGTGAGGAATATATGTATTTGTGCATAACTGAATGCTGCAAATAGCCGAAACTTGCCCTATTAAGTGTCAGGATTTTGTTTAAACTACTTTTGTCTGTCTGTGCTAGTGAAAAGTTATGTAGCAAGGAACCAAATTTCTTCTTATGGGCTATAGTCCACATTACAAGAGGATATTGAATTGGGAGTGAAGGGAAATCATATGTATTAGAAAGAAGAAAAGGCTAGGTGGCATGAGCCTTGGGTTTACTTCCATCTCTTCCAAGAATTTTCAGAGGAACATGGGAAAATCACTTACTCTATATGTATAAATTTTGTCATCTCAATAAGGGGAGTGATAGACTCAACCTATCCTATAGGATATATACGAAAACCTTTTGAAAGTATGCAAGGTGTACAGCAGAACCTACAATTTTTGAAGTACTTAGAACGTATAAGTAACTTTTAATGTAAGACACATAACAACCTTAGGCAATAGGTACTATCATTGTTTCCCTTTTGCAGATGGAAACACTGTGGCAGAGAGAGCTAAAGTGTCTTGTCCCCTTTAAGGATGCCCCCTTAAGGTAAGGATGCTTTCTTACCTTTCCCGTGAAGAGTTTCCCTTAGTTTCCTCGTATAGTCAAAATGAATGACACTTCAGACTTAATCATTGATTGGTCTTGTCAGTAGTAAGGATAGTTTGCATCTCCCAAGCAGGATCCCTATAGCCAACCAGAAACTTTTAAGGATCTGCCCATTGAAAACTAGATAGTGTTAGTCTGAATATAGGAGCATTGACTAGTAGAGTGCATTGTAACATATAGATTCCTAGGCCCTTCCACTAGAGATACTGATTTACTAGGTCAAGGGTGGGCTATGTGCATATATGTCTTAAAAGCTCCCAGGTGACTTGGTAAGATATTTGTGATACTAGTGAAATTAACTGAATTTTAGAAGGATTGTACCCACTGTGCAGTCCTCATTGTACATTAATCTAGGTGCTGAGCTAAATGCCTTAGTTGAAATTATAGTTCAATGGAAGTTCAGCAAAAAGTCCTGCCATGCTTCTCTAAAACTAATAAGAGTTCTAACTGCACCTATTGAGTGGTTACTGTAAAAATGCACTCCATGCCCTTGGCATGATCACAATATTTTTATATAGATTAGGAAATGACATGCCACTAAATGTTGACCAACATATTTTGAGGAAAAACATGAGTCTTCATGTTTCAAATAGAGATGTCAGAATCTGGGGAGGGGAGGGGACCATTTTTCTTTGGAATTGTTTCAGTATCTTAAAATAGACACAATGTTTCTTCTCTGCTGTTATTAAAGATCAGAAACACATCTTTGGAGACTGAGCTTAGGGCAAAGTGTAAAAGCTGTGGCTGTCACTGACATACAGAATGGCCTTGGGCAGGACACTAAACTTATTTCTGTCTCATTATTTGTTATCTGAGACCACAGCATTTACCTTATTTCAAGGGAATGGGTCATTAATTAATCAATGCGTGTGATACATCGTCACTTTTAAGTAAAATTTTTGCTTTTATTATTGTCTGCTGAAATGAATAAATAACATGACCTTATTTTTGTTGTTGCTTCATTGTCTCTTGGTAACTGAAGCAGTAGGAAAGATATGTTAGCTCTAAGTTCAGTTCCCATTACAAGATGTCTCTAATAATATCATACCAAAGTACAAAAGAGTGAGCTGTGATACAGTCTCTACATCAAGAACTGATTGTTACTTATTGAATTTCAGGGTAATAGATTATATTTCCTGATGAAAGAACAAATTCTAAAAAGCTCATGGCTTACTTGGGTTTGTTCGTTCTGCAACTTAGTTATCCAACTTTACTCCTCAGGCAGGAACTACCCCTCTTCCCCATTTCAGTAATTATAGTTAATACAATTGCAGTGTCCTTTTGAACTTAGGTCATCATAAGGATGACCCCTCTTCCCCAAAAAAACTATAATGTGAAGGAGTAACAACCCCATTGTAGACTATATGAATTTCATTTAGTTTAAAGTAAATACTATATACCACATAATCCACACAGGGTAGATAAATGTTCCGTGTCATCTATAATTCCTTCTCATTAAGGGATTTCGGATAATTCTTAAGAAGTGTGGCCCTGAAAAAACTTTTGTTAGTGTATGTTCCCTTGTTTATGTGTCCTGAATTGCACCCATTTCCCTTGATTTGGCCTTGCTCTTGTGCCTTGAAGGGAGAAACAACTCATAGTAGGTATTTTTTACTATAGCCTTTAAGTTCTGAGTTCTTAGCAATAGTTAACTCGTATAAACAACATTTCTTCCTTCAAATAGCTTCTTCATAGCACTGGAAGTTGCCATGAATTTTTGCAGAGCTGTATCTCCAATCTCAGCACTGCATATCTTCTTACTGTCAAGGTCAGTATCTTGTTTATGCTGATGGGCATTTTATACCACCATTTTGGAGTAGAGTTACTTTTTGCATTGAGTCCAAACTGATGTGTTCTGTGTAAGTGAGGGAATATTAAACATTATAATGTAATCATTATACTCCCCAATCTGTATATGTGATAATAGCATTTTGATGTGCACTATGTGTGGTAAAAAAATAGAAGATAAAATTTGAAAACCTCAAAGAGATTTGAGTACAGCTGAAGAAACATGGGAGACATGCATCTTAAGGGAAAAAACAAAACAAAAAATAGCACAGAAAGAAAAGTAACAGGAGCAGACACTAATTAAGGGGCAGTTTAAGATAAAATTTTAAACTCCATGTCTTCCATTTACTAACTGTGGCCTTGGACAATCCACCTCATCTTTCCATGCCTCAGTCTCCTCATCTGTAAAGTGGGAATACAATTAATACCTTTCCCATAGCATCCATGTGAGGAATAAATGAGTTAATGTATCTAAAGCAATAATAACAGAGCCTGCCCAGAAATACTTTATGAATATTACCTATTTTTATTAGTAATTTGGAATTCAAAGAAGAGAAAAGCCTGATACCCCTCCTTTGGGTATATCTCTGGGACTCACAAACCTGGGGATATTTCCGAATATTTCTTTCACCTCAAATGAAGATTTAGCTTACCTGAGTATAAAGAGAGGGCTAATGTTCCTACATAATCTCTCTTTAAAAAAATATATATACATATACATATATATATATATATATATATATATATATATATATATATATTAAGATATACCACATGACGATTTGATACACATATACACAGTGAATATGCCAGACATAGAAAAAAAAACAAAAAACAAAAAAACACAGCATGATCTCACTTAAATGTGGAATCTAAAAAAGTCGAATACATAGAAGTAGAGTAGAATGATGATTACCAGAGGTGGGGAGATGGGAGAAATGGGGAGATGTTAGTCCTACATAATCTTTTTTGTTTATTTTTTTAAACATATTTTTATTGATTTCAGAGAAGAAGGGAGAGAGATATAGAAACATTAGTGATGAGAGAAAATCATTGATCAGCTGCCTCCTGCATGCCCCATACTGGGATCAAGCCCAAAACCTGGGCATGTGCCCTGACATGGAATCGAACAGGGACATCCTGGCTCATAGGTTGACGCTCAACCACTGAGTCACTCCAGTTGGGCGAGTCCTACATAATCTTTTGATTTTCCTTCTGCCTCAGTGCACTAAGTTCACTGACCCTGAGAAGGACTGAGAAAAGGGAAATTCAATTTCTTTCCATTTCCAGTTTGGAAAAGGAACCTTACCTTCCTTAAACCTAGAACCAGTTCACCAGTCTGTCTCTGGATATGCTAAAGAGATAAAGGAATATTAAAAATCCCCTCTTTCATGACAAAGCCTGACTTTCTAGCCTGTTGCTTTCCTAAGGACTTTAACAAGCTGTTTTATCTTTCCTTTCACTTTGTAACCACCCTGTAAAAATTCCTGGTATTGTATCTACTTCTATTCCAAAGCACGTGGATGCCTTGGATTTAATCCATCAAAGGCCATCTCCTGCACAGTTGGATAACTGATCTAACTTTAGTTATTTAGGAATAGAGACCATATATATTGGAAGCCTTATGAATTATCTCAGAATTCTTGCTCTGAGAATATAATTCACTGTTAGCTCAAATCATTCCTTCTATGAATTATTATTATGGTATTAATACACTTAATCAGACCAAGGCCTTCATATGCTTTGGAGCAGATGGGGTTGCAATGTAACAAGTTTTATATTACCTATATATAATGTGAATACTTTCATATATATGGGGAGTAACTATAAAGAATGAAGCACATTTGCTTGTATGGCTTATGGACTGTGTCCCCTCATTTTAATAGTGATGGATATGATGGCAAAATGGTTCAAAGTTCAATGATATTGCCTCCATTTATTGAGCACTGACAATATGCCTGGCAGAGTGCTAAAGGTTTTGCATATATCATCCCAAGGCAGTCCCAGTATGATTGAAAATAGAAATTCGTGCAATTAAATAATTAGCATCTTCTAATTAGCACAAATAAAAAGAATACCTTAGCAAATAAAGTGATATTCCTTATTTAATTTAAAGGCTGTTTTAATGTTTTAAATGTCTTGATCAGACATGTTGTTTGTTCTGAACTGTGCTTGGTTACAACAAAAGATTAAGAAATCTCACATATCCTCTGGTGAATGGTAACTGCAGTTTCTTTAATGATTATGGATGGTGATTGATTGGGTCAGAAGTTGCCCAAAGTGTAAAGAAAAACACTCACTGTTCCTGGGCAAAGATGTACCCTGTGTCATCTTCCTTAGCTCTTCTCACATACTACTATGGTTGCCTAGTTAGTCATTCCTCTGTACTACCCCACTAAACTTTGGGGGCCACAAAAGCAGGATTGTGTGTGTCTCATTTACTATTGCTTCCTTAGTAGCGAGGATGGGATCTGAAGCCGACTTCAGTAAATGTTTGATCATCCACCTGTTCATGAACATCAGTTGACCTGGAGTGTGGGACAGGGTCTAGAATTACTATATTTATAAAATCTGAACCAACATTATTCATTTTGTACCAGACAGCATTATTTTTAATATATATTTTTTATTGATTTCAGAGAGGAAGAGAGAGGGAGACAAAGAAATATCAATGATGAGAGAGAATCATTGGTCGGGTGCCTCCTGCACGCCCCTCCCCCCCACTGGGGATTGAGCCCGTGACCTTGGCATGTACTCTGACTGTGAATTGAACCATGACCTCCTGGTTCATAGATTGACACTCAACCACTGTGCCACACTGGCCAGGCCAGACAGCCTTATTTTAATCAATATTAGCTTTTAGGAATGTCTGCAGCACATTTTTACTTGTAATTGCCTACAAAATTCTGCTGGGTTTTTATTTATATGGCAACTGGCACTTCAACCACTCACCTCATCTGAACATTTTTTTCAACTATTTTAGATAGTGGTGTGTTTTTGTTTTTTTGTTACATGTACATGAACCAGGTGAATCCACAAAAGTGTCACTAACATGAAATACATGTTACAAGAAAAAAGAGCAATAAATGGAACTGTGCATGTTCCTCATGCTTGAAAGATGTGGGTAATAGAATGGTGTGGAAGTTGGATTTAAAGGCCGTATGTTGTATCAAAGCTGATAGTCGTAAAGTGATAGTACTTAGTAATGTGAAGAAAATGGGGTTTAAAAAGTGAGACTCCCTGAGAACAGTCTAAGAGTTTTCTCAGGAAGCACTACAGCTGTTCATTTGCATCATTTTCAGCCTCCTGTTTACACCATGGCACTGGGAATTGAATCAGGAAGTAGTACAACATGGGACTTCAATTTGCAGTCACAGGTTCTTTCCAGCTCCTGAAAACAGATTTCTTAAAAGAATCCTAGCTAATAAAAGAGTAATATGCAAATTTACCATGCCTCCACTACACCCACAAGCCATGCCCACCAACCAATCAGGAGCAAGTATGCAAATTAACCCAATCAAGATGGCTGTGCCCACAGAGCGAACAGGAGGCTTGGGTTGCCCCCAGCGATGGAGGAAGCCAACCTTCCTGGACACCCTGGCCGGCCCAGGCCTCCCTCCGCTCAAGGCTACGAAGTTTCAATTACAGAAGATAAATAAATCCCAACAAAAATGGTGGCAGCCACGGGTCTGGAGAGAACAGGAGGCTTGAGTTGCCCTGGCGATGGAGGAAGCCAAGCTTTCCGCCTGCCCTGGCCGGCCCAGGCCTCTGCTGAAGGCTACAAAGTTTCAATTATAGAAGATAAATAAATCCCAGATCCCAGGGCCTCTGCTTGGGTTGTCAGAGGGTGTGACTGGCCTGCAAACCACCATAGGCCCCTCGCCCAGGCCGCCCCATGCCCCAAGGGAACCCCCACCCTGGTCCAGGACACCGTTCAAGGCAAACCAGCTGGCCCCCACCCATGCACCAGGCCTCTATCCTATCTAATCCTACCTAATAAAAGAGTAATATGCAAATTGACCGCACCTCCACTACACCCACCAGTCACGCCCACCAGCCAATCAGGAGAGAGTATTCAAATAAACCCAACCAAGATGGCTGTGGCAGCGGAGAGCAGGAGGGAGGCTTGGGTTTCCCCTGCCCTTGCTGGCCTTGGCCATGGTTGGAGCTGGGTGATCGGAGCTGAAGATCAGAGCAGAAGATCTGAGCCAGCTGGGGACCCCTGCAGGTGATCAGAGCCAGCTGGGGGTCCCTGCCCATGGCCCGAGCCTCAAACAGAGGCTTAAAGCCTTGGCTGGGGGTGGAGCTGGGCGATCGGAGCCAACTGGGGGTCCCTTCCCAGAGCCTGAGCCTCAGCCAGAGGCTTGTGGCCTTGGCCGTGGGAGCGGAGCCTGGCAATCGGAGCCAGCTGGGGTCCCCTGCAGGCGATCGGAGAGAGCTGAAGGTCCATGCCCAGGGCCCAAGCCTCCACCAAAGGCTTGCAGCCTTGGCCGCTGGGGCAGAGCCTGGCGATTAGAGCCTGCTGGGGTCCTCTGTGGGCAATCGGAGCGAGCTGAGGGTCCCTACCCAGGGCCCAAGCCTCAAACAGAGGCTTGCGGCCTTGGCCGGGGGTGGAGCCGGGTGATCAGAGCCAGCTTGGGGGTCCGTACCCAGTGCCAGAGCCTTGGCCAGAGACTTTCAACCTTGGCCGGGGGTGAAGCCTGGAGATCCAGCCAGCTGGGGGTCCCCTGCCAAGGGCTGGAGGCTTTAGGCCTTGGCAGGGGCGGATCAGGAGATCAGAGGAGATAGGTGTGAACTACAGAGGAAACACCTTTTCTGACCGCTCATTGGCTAAGCTTCCTGTATGCCACTGGTAATATTCTTAGTAACTTGGGTATAAGAATCCAAAAAGGTGATCTAAGGCTTTTCCACCACACTCCTGGGGAAAAAAAACACGAAGGTCCGCTGCTGGAGGGCTAACAAATGTCATAACCTGCCCTAGGCGGTTTGGCTCAGTGGATAATGCCTACGTTTGCCAACTGCAGGGTCCAGGTTAGATTCTGATCAAGGGCATGTACCTAAGTTGCAGGCTCCTCTCTGGCTGGGGCCCAAGTCAGGGCTCATGCAGGAGGCAACCAATCAAAGTATTCCTCTCACTTTGATGTTTCTGTCTGTCTTTCCCTTTGTCTTCCACATTCTCTAAAAGTCAATGAAAACATATACTCAGGTGAGGATAAAAAAAAAAAAAGAAAGAAAGAAAGAAATGTCATATCCTATGCAAATAGATACATCTTGAAAATGCCTAAAGAAAGTTGTCATTTTTTCATGGTGAAGGGACAGGAGTCCGTGTTGATGAAAACACCTTGGTGGCTGTGGTGACTGGTAGTGGCTCCAGCAGCGGGGTGATGGGGCTGGTGCCTTTCCCTGATCAGCCCGGTTGTCTACCACAAAGGGAGGCCAGACTGTGGCTTAGGTATGCTCCCTGTGGGGCGCGGGCCTAAGCTGTCAGTAGGACATCCCCTGAGGGCTCCCAGTATGTGAGAGGGGGCAGGCTGGGCTGAGGAGACCCCCCCCCCCCAGTGCACGAATTTCAGGCACCGGGCCCCTAGTAAAAGAATAATATACAAATTGACTGTCACTCCAACACACAAGATGGCTGCCCCCAGGTGGTCAAAGATGGCTGCCCTCATGTGGACACAAAATGGCCACCACAAGAAGGCCAGCAGGGGAGGGCAGTTGGGAGGGATCAGGCCAGCAGGGGAGGGCAGTTGGGAGGGACCAGGCCTTCAAGGGAGGGCAGTTGGGGGCGATTAAGCCTGCAGGGGAGGGCAGTTAGGGGTGACCAGACTGGCAGAGGAGGGAAGTTGGAGGCAACCGGGCCTGCAGGGAAGGGCAGTTTGGGGGGACCCAGGCCTGCAGGGGAGAGCAGCTGGGGGGGACCAGGCCTGCAGGGGAGAGCAGTTAGGGGTGACAAGGCCTGTAGGGGAGGGCAGTTAGGGGCAATCAGGCTGGCAGGGGAGCAGTTAGGCATCAATCAGGCTGGCAGGGGAGTGGTTAGGGGGTGATCAGGCTGGCAGGCAGGCGAGCAGTTGGGAGCCAGCAGTCCTGGATTGTGAGAGGGATGTCCATCTGCCCGTTTAGGCCTGATTCTACCAGGATTGGGCTAAAACAGGCAGTCGGACATCCCTTGAGGGGTCCCATATTGGAGAGGGTGCAGGCTGTTCTGAAGGACACCCCCCACCGTGCATGAATTTTGTGCACTGGGCCTCTAGTAGGTAATAAATAGAATCTTTTTCTCTTCCAGAGAGAGCACACCTGGACTGTGCTATTTAATTTAGGAGCATTCCCTGTGAAATATACTTAATATCATATTCATGAAAGGTATAAAATTAGTGCCCACAATATTGTGATTTGTTAAACATCAGTTCTTACTATTTTAATAAAGCAGCTCTGAACAAGGATGGAATGTGGCCAAAACCGGTTTGGCTCAGTGGATAGAGCGTCGGTCTGCAGACTGAAAGGTCCCAGGTTCGATTCCGGTCAAGGGCATGTACCTTGGTTTCAAGCACATCCCCAGTAGGGGGTGTGCAGGAGGCAGCTGATCCATGTTTCTCTCTCATCAAACATCGATGTTTCTAGCTTTCTATCCCTCTCCCTTCCTCTCTGTAAAAAATCAATAAAATATATTTTAAAAAAAAAGGATGGAATGTGAGTTCCTGGGTTAAATAAAATTATATTTACCTTTCTGAGATACTTTTAAACATGTGTGATAATCTTTACCTCATTTAGGTTTATTGTTTTTGAATCAATGGTAAAAATAAATAGTGCTATGGATTCCCAAAATTCCTGCAACATTTTTCTCTTGAACCAGTAAAAATGTCAGGATTGATTTTTTTTTAGACCATGCATTGAAAATGTCTGTTATCCTTTAGCTGTGGAACAAATGGTATACCAACTTCCACTCTGTCTTCCAAATAGGTAATACTTTGTATGTTAACACTTTTAACCCTCTTCTTCTGTACTCCCAGCTGGTGATTTTGTACCTCAAACCAACTCAGAGGTTTTGTATTAATGAAACTTGTATTTTACAAACTCTAATTCACCTTGGGGACCAGATTAAGGCTCAGCTAAGGCAGATTGGTATGTGGCACAGGTTACCATCAAAATCAGACATCACGGCAGGCATCTTACCTAAATGGGGATTGGATTGAGAAAAGACAGGAATTGATGTGGACAAGAGATACCAGAGGTCGACATTAGAAGGACAAAGAGACAGAAGGTTATGCTCAGAGACTTAAGAATGTGTCCTACTTGTTCAAGGAAGATAATTGGCACCCAAGTCACTGAATACAGACAGAAATTCCTCTAAGAGATCCTAAGTGTATCTACGGATTTTAATCTACAAAAACCATTTAGGTTAATTTCCCACTCTAACTTGATACAGCAGTATACTAGGTAAGTGGTCTTCAGAATCCCACTTGTGCTAAGCTAAACCTTTGGAGTAATGAGTGAATTAATCTCATCTAAATGGTCTCCCTATCCTCAAAGTTGACCCAACTCCTTTCATTGCATCCCTACTTTACAAAACAGTTAGACACACACACACACACACACACACACACACACACACACACACACACACACACACAGACTTTTAAGATCAGATAATGTTAAATTCCTGCATAGAAGTCTTGAATGACTCCCTTTTTATACTCAGGAGAGAGATTAGAAGCCTATCAAGGCACACATAGCCCTTTATGATTTAGAGCAGCCAACTTTTCAAGCCTTACTTTTGCCACCTCTTCCCCCCATCTCCAATCAGAAGGAAGGGATCAAGTGGGTTATGCCCCATTAGTTCTAATCACACCCTGACCCATGAGCCTATGTGCTGCTTTTTTCTCAGGAGAAAGCTTTCCTATCCTCCTTGACAGCCTAATTCCAATTCATCTTCCAGGTCTACTTTTTTTTTTTTTCTAAGAAACTTTCCAGGACTTCTTCAGTCTGGATTAAATATTCTCTTTTTTTAAAGTGTTCCTACAGTACCTTGTATTTTTCCTACATTATCATTCTTCATATCTCATTTTAATTATTTACCTACAAGTTTGCTTATTATCTTGATAGTTCCCTCAGGAAGTGCTTTATCTGATCTATCTATCTATATCTATCTATCTATCTATCTATCTATCTATCTATCTATCTATCTATCTATCTATCATGTATCTATCATGTAGCACTGGAGTTGGTACATAACAAGTAGCCTACACAATTGCTAAGTAAATGAATAACAAAATGAAAAAAAAACCCTACAAATTAAAAAGGAATCTCTCTAGGAGTTTTTGATCTTTTGTTGAGTAGTATGTTCACATTGGCTAGTCTGATATGGGATTCCACCGAGATATTCATCTCCTTCAAGAGCTTTCATTGCATTATTGCCTCTCAAAATTTTCTGTCTTCTAGGGAAAGAGGTAGAAACCTTCATCCTTTGTAGCTCATTGGTTTTGCTTTCATTATAGTCTATAATGGGGGTCAATAATATACATGACACTGTTCAACTCTATAGGTTAAGCCCAGCCAATAGGACCACTTGCAAGCTTAAATCCTAAATTCTGGATAAATGAATTGCCAAGAGAAAGATGAGGAGTAGAAGAGGAGGTACATTAGAGTGCAAAGGAAAGAAACTAATAAGGCTTATATGTTGAAGATGCCATGGAGAATACCAGCAAGTTTTGCCCCAGAAAGCTACTCCTCGGATAGTGGTTGGATTTTCCATATTTGTTGGTTAAAATAGTTGGTTTTGGTTACCACCTAGCAGCCTAATAAGTAAGACATGGCACTTTTTTATTTCAAGTAACAGGCTGTTATGTAAATTCAGATTCTATGGAAAGGTACTGAGAAAGTAATTTGCGTGGTAGAAGCAGAGGCTGTGATGGTTAATTACTTCATAAAAGAAACATATTTTCCTCTGCTTTATAAAATGCAGTGTTTTATGGAAGTTTCTACTTTATGATTGAATGATGGAAATGGAAGGACATACCACATCTCTCAAAACTGTACTAAATACTTTTAAATGATTTTTATTTATATGTGGCTTTAATTGAGATTTAATTTAGATACCATAAAATTCACCCTTTTAAACTATATTATTCAACCCAGCCAGCATGGCTCAGTGATTGAGCATCAACCTATGAACCAGGAAGTCATGGTTCGATTCTTGGTCTGGGCACATGCCCTTGCTGTGGGCTCAATCCCCAGTAGGGGGCTTGCAGGAGGCAGTCAATCAATAATTCTCTCATCATTGATGTTTCTATTTCCCTCTCCCTATCATTTTCTCTCCAAAATAAATAAAAAATATAGTAAAAAAAACACCAACAATATAATTCAGTGACATTTAGCATATTTGAATAAGTGTGCAACCATCCTACTATGTAATCAAAGAATCTTTTCACCACCCCCAAAATATTCCTCATACCAATTTGCCTTCACTTCCTGTCCATGCCCTCCAGACCTTGGCAACCATTAATTGAGTTTCTGTCTCTAGGGATTTTACCACTCTGGACATTTTATTTTATTTTTTAAAATATATTTTATTGATTTTTTACAGAGAGGAAGGGAGAGAGATAGAGAGTTAGAAACATTGATCAGCTGCCTCCTGCACGCCCCCCACTGGGGATGTGCCGCAACCAAGGTACGTGCCCTTGACCGGAATCGAACCCGGGACCTTTCAGTCTGCAGGCTGACGCTCTATCCACTGAGCCAAACCGGTTTCAGCACCACTCTGGACATTTTATATAAATGAAATCATATAACATGTGAGCTTTGGTGCCTGACTTTTTTCAGTTAGCATTTGTATAAGATTCATCCATGCTGAAGCATGTATCAGTACTCCAGTCTCTTTTTTAAAAAGCACTTTATTGAGGTACTAGAGGCCCGGTGTATGGATTCATGTACCAGTGGGGTCCCTCAGCCTGGCCTGCGGGGATCGAGCCGAAATCAGCTCTCTGACAACCCCCGAGGGGCTCCCAGATTGCGAGAGGGCAGTTCTCGGGTGACACACCCCAGAATCGGGCTCCCTCCTTTCTGGTTCTGGATGCATCATCTGAGAACCACAGCTGTCAAGTTACTGCAGCTCGGCAGCTCCTGCATTGAGCGTCTGCCCCCTGGTGGTCAGTGCACGTCATAGCTACCAGTCAGCCAGTCAGTCGGTCAAAAAAAAAAAAAAATATATATATATATATATATATATATATATATATATATATATATATATATATATGATTAACATACAAAAAGCTATAAATATTAATATGTACAATTAATATTTTTGGAGAAGTATACACATGAAACATCATCACAATCTTTGCCACATCCCTGCCATCCAAAACTTTCATCCTGCCTTCTTTTATTTAGCATGTTATAATCATCATTATCATTATTTTTTTTATATTTTTTTATTGATTTCAGAGAGGAATGGAGAGGGAGAAAGAGATAGAAACATCAATGATGAGAGAGAATCATTGATCAGCTGCCTCCGGCACGCCCCACAATGGGGACTGAGCCCACAACCCAGGCATGTGCCCTGACCAGGAATCAAACCGTGACCTGGTTCATACATAGGTCAACGCTAAACCACTGAGCCATGCTGGCTGGGCCATCATTATTGTTATTGATATGAACACTTAACATCTATCTAAACACAAGATCTAGAATTTTTGTATACAATAACATATTGTAAACATTAAATGTCTGCTGTACAGTAGATCTCTAGACTTTATTCATCTTGTATAACCAAAACTTGTAACCTTTGAGTGATACTTCCTGTTTCTCCCTCTCCCCAGTCTCCCCTGACAACAACTACTAGTATTTCATGCAGCTTCTATGAGTTTGACTATTTTAGATTCATTATGTTAGTGATATAATGTAGTATTTGTTTTTCTGTGTCTGGCTTGTTTCACTTAACATAATGCCCTCCAGATTCTACCATGCTGTAGCAAATCACAGGATTTTCTTCATTTTTAAGGCTGAATTATATTCCAATGTGTGTATATATCACATGTTCTTTATCCATTAATTTGATGATAAACATCTATGTTCTTTACATATGTTGGCTATTGTGAATAGTGCTGCAATGAACATAGAGGGGCAGATATTTCTCTAAGATCCTCATTTCAAATCCTTTGGATATATACCCAGAAGTGGGATAGTTGGATTGAATGGTAGTTCTGGTTTTCATGTTCTGAGGAATTATAATGCTGCTTTCCATAGTGACTGTTCCAATTTACATTTTTACCAGCAGTGTAAAAGGTTTCCTTCTCTTCCTGTCCTTCCTAACACTTGCTATTTTTGTTTTGTTTTTAATAATAGCAATCCTGACATGTGAGTTATTATCTCATTGTGATTAAAAAAATTTTAATCCTCACCAAGAGTATTTTTCCATTGATGATTTTAAAATTCTCTTTATTGTTGGAAGTATTATAGATGTGCCCTTTTTTATTTCCCAATGACCACCTTCACCTCACACACACCCCTCCCAGGCCGTCACCACACTATTGTCTGTGTCCATGGGCTATCCTCTCTAATAAAATGGTAATATGCAAATTAACCATCACTCTGCTACATAAGCCATGCCCACCAGCCAAGCCACGCCCACCAGCCAATCAGGGTGAGTATGCAAATTAACCCCAATCCAAGATGGATACAGCCACAGAGAGCAAGGTTTCCCAGGTAACAGAGGAAGCCAAGCTTTCCATAGCCGTTGCAGGCCTAAGCCTCCACTCAAGCTACAAAGTTTCAATTATAGAAGGTAAACAAATTCAAACAAATGGCGCCAGAATGGAGCTTGAGAGAGCAAGCCAGGGTTGCCGGCGGCAACAGGGGAAGCAAAGCTTTCCGCACACCCTGGCCGGGCTCACCCGCTTAATGCTACAAAGTTTCAATTGTAGAAGGTGAATTAACTGCCACAGAAATGGCTGCCACCCCGGAGGGAGCAGCAGGCTTGGCTCTGCCTCGGGCTACAAAGTTTCAATTGTAGAAGGAAAATAAATTCCAGATACCAGGGCCTCCCCTTGGGTTGCCAGGGGGTGTGACTGGCCTGCAAACCACCACAGGCCCCTCGCTCAGGCCGCCCCACACCCCAAGGGAACCCCCACCCTTATCAGTGACACCCTTCAGGGCAAACCAGCTGGCCCCCACCCATGCACCAGGCCTCTATCCTATCTAATAAAAGAGTAATATACAGATTGATCATCACTGCAACAAACAATATAGCTGCACCCATGTGGTCAAAGATCCTGCCCCCATGTGGACACAAGATGGCCACTACAAGATGGCCAGCAGGAGCCCTAACTGGTTTGGCTCAGTGGATAGAGCGTCAGCCTATGTGGACTGAAGGGTCCTAGGTTCGATTCCAGGCAAGGGCATGTACCTTGCATGTACCAGTAGGGGATGTGCAGGAGGCAGCTGATCAATGTTTCTCTCTCATTGATGTTTCTAACTCTCTATCCCTCTCCCTTTCTCTCTGTAAAAAAATCAATAAAATATATTTTAAAAAAAGATGGCCAGCAGGAGAGGGCAGTTAGGAGGCACCCGGTCTGCAAGGGAGGGCAGTTGTGAGGGACCAGGCTTGCAAGGGAGGGCAGTTGGAGGTGATCAACCCTGCAGGAGAGGTCAGTTAGGGGTGACCAGGCTGGCAGAGGAGGGAAGTTGGGGGCAAACAGGCTGGCAGGGGAGCAGTTAAGCATCAACCAGGCTGGCAGTGGAGTGGTTAGGGGGTGATCAGGCTGGCAGGCAGAAGCGGTTAGGGGCAATCAGGCAGGCAGGCAGGCAAGCAGTTGGGACCCAGCAGTCCTGGATTGTGAGAGGGATGTCCGACCAGGATCGGGCCTAAACGGGCAGTCAGACATCCCTCCAGGAGTCCCAGATTAGAGAGCGTACAGGCTGGGCTGAGGGACAACCCCCCGCTGTGCACGAATTTCATGCACTGGGCTTCTAGTGTATATATGAATATAAATTCCCAGGTTAATTTCTCCTCACCCACCCACTCCCACCTCCTCTCTGAGATTCTACAGTTTGTTCCATGCTTCTGTGTCTCTGGATCTATTTTGTTCATCAGTTTATTTTGTTCATTAGATTCCACATATGAGTGAGATCATGTGATACTTACCTTTCTCTGACTGGCTTATTTCACTTAGCATAATGCTCTCCAGGTCCCTCCATACTCAAAGGGTAAGAGATCCTTCTTTTCTACTTCTGCACCCAAAGAAGCTGGTTCAGCACTTCTTGTGACCTTGCCTTTCCTACCAGTCTCCAGGTGTTTCTGTCCTTCCTTGATATAAGTCCCCTCCTCAGCTGTACCTTAGTTGGTAATTCTGGGTGTATGTTCCCCACTTTAGTTTTATTTCCAGTCTGGCCCTGGGAGGAGGTATAAGAAATGTCTGCCTATTTGACTGCCATGTTTTCTCCCTTGAGGTCTTTTTTAGTTTCATAAATATTTTTGGAATATTTGTTATTGATATTTGCCATTGGTATTTTAATAAGAATTGCATTCAATCTATAGATTTTTTTTGGTACTATATGCTTGCACTTATTTGTATCTTACTCAGTTTTTTTCTTCAGTATCCTATAATTTTCTGAGTATAGGTCTTTTACCTTCATTAAATTTATTCCTACATACTCTATTTTTTTAAATAGTAAATGGGATTGTTTTCTTAATTTCTTCTTCTGATAGTTCATTATTCATTTACAAAAATGCCACCAATTTCTGAATATTAATTTTATATTCTACTTTACTGAATTCATTTATCAGTTCTAGTAGTTCTTTGGTGAAATATTTTTTTATATACAGTATCATATTATCTGCAAATAAGGACAGTTTTATTTCCTCCTTTCCTATTTGGATGCCTTTTATTTCTCCCTCTTGTCTGATTGCTAGGACTTCTAGTACTATCTATAATAATAAAAGCCTAAGTGACCATTGCAACCGAACAGATGACCAAACGGGCTGCGTGGAGTGACTAGTCCGTCAGGGGGGTTAGTGAGGGGCAACTAAATGACTGAGCAGTAGGCTGCATGGGGCGACCAGGCTGGCAGGGGTGTTAGTGAGGGATGACCAAACAACCTAACAGTAGGCTATGTGGGGCGACCAGGCTGGCAGGGGGGGCAGTTGGGGGCTACCAGACTGGCGGGGGGGCAGTAAGGGGCAACCAGGCCAATGGCGGGGGGCAGTTGGGGGTGACTAGGCTGGCAGGGGGGGGGAATTTGGGGGTGACCAGACCAGCAGGAGTGGCAGTTAGGGGCGATCAGGCAGGCAGGCAGGTGAGCAGTTAGGAGCCAGTGGTCCCAGATTGTGAGAGGGATGTCCTGAATTGGAGAGGGTGCAGGCTGGGCTGAGGGGACCCCCTGTGCATGAATTTTGTGCACCAGGCCTCTAGTCTATATATATAAAAGCCTAAGCAACCAAACGACCGAATGACTGGTCGACCGGTTGCTATGACACACACTGACCACCAGGGGGCAGACACTCAATGCAGGAGTGCCCCCTGGTGGTCCATGTGCTCCCACAGCCAACCTCTCATGGTCCCTCCCCACCAGCCGGCTGGTCCCCTGATCAGCCCCAATGAGGGAGGCCAGCCAGCCAACCTCCTGCAGCCCCTCCCCCTGGCCAGGTGGCCCCCCCAATTGGTCCTGATTGCTGGCCAGGCCGAAGGACCCCACCCATGCACAAATTCATGCACTGGGCCTCTAGTGTTGAATAAGAGTGGTGAAAGTGGTAATCCATGTCTTGTTTCAGATCTTAAGGGGAACACTTGTAATTTTTGTCCATTGAGTATGACATTGGCTTTAGATTTGTCATATACGGCCTTTATTATGTTGAGGTATGATTCCTCTATTCCCACTGTACTGAGAGTTTTTATTATAAGTTGGTGCTGGGTTTTATCAAATTCCTTTTCTACATCTATTAATATGACCATGTGGTTTTTATCCTTTATTTTGTTTATGTGATGTATCACATTTATTGATTTGTGAACATTGTCCCAACCTTGCATACCCAGAATAAATCCTACTTGATGCATGATCTTTTTCATGCATTGCTGGATCAGGTTTGCTAATATTTTGTTGAGAATTTTAGCATCTATGTTCATCAGAATTATTGGCCTATAATTATCTTTCTTTGCAGTGTCTTTATGTGGTTTGGGAATCAGGATAATGCTAGCCTTGTAAAAAGAGCTTGGAAGTCTTCCCTGTTCTTGAATTTTTTGGAATAGTTTGAGAAGGACAGATGTTTGTTTTTCTTTGAATGTTGGGTAAAAATTGCCTGTGAAGTCAACCTGTTCAGGACTTTTGTTTGCTGGGAGATTTTTTTATTACTTCTTTGATTCCATTAGTTGTAATTGTATATCCAGATTTGCTGATATTTCTTGGTTCAGTTTAGGAAGATTATATGTTTCTAGAAATTTATCCATGTAGCCCAGGTAGTGCTATTTGTTAGTGTATAGTTGTTCATAATATTTTCTTACAATCCTTTGTATTTCTATGGTGTCATTTGTTATTCTTTCTCTTTAATTTCTTATTTTATTTATTTGGGTCCTCTTTCTTTTTTTCTTAATGTGTCTTGATAAAGGTTTGTCAATCTTGTTTATCTTTCCAAAGAACCAGCTCTTGGTTTCATTGATCTTCTCTCTCTCTCTCTCTCTCTCTCTCTCTCTCTCTCTCTCTCTTTAGTCTCTATGACATTTATTTCTGTTTAACCTATTATTTCCTTCCTTCTATGTACTCTGGATTTTTGTTGTTGTTCATTTTCTAGTTTTTTTGTGTTTTTTTTTTTTAGGGTTTCATTGTTTATTTGAGATTTTTCTTGATTCTTAAGGTAGGCCTTTAATGCTATGAATTTCCCTCTCAGGACTGCCTTTGTTGTGTCCCATAGACCCATAGATTTTATCTTGTTTGTTCATTTTCATTTGTCTCAAGGTAACTTTTGATTTCTTCCTTGATGTCATTGCTACCCCATTCATCTATAATAATAAAAGCATAATATGCTAATTAGACTGGACAGCTGGACCTATTTCTGAACAACCTTCCAGACAAAGCTGGGGCAGCAAGGGCCGAGGGCAGCCGCAACTGTGAGGGCTGAACCCCTTGCACGAATTTCATGCATCGGGCCTCTAGTTGTTTAATAACATGTTATTTAGCCTCCATAGAGTCTCTTCTGATTTTAACTGCCAGATGCTATGCAGGCTACACTTCTGACCTTGATGCTCTTGTAGGCCCCAGTGTGGGGTTGAGACCCCACATTCCTCACATATGAATTTTACAGCCAAGATACCCCTCTTGCTTCTCAACTATTGCAAATGGGTTCAAGGACCAGCACTCTGTGCATCTCTGCCCTTCTTACCAGTCTCTATGTATATTCTTCTATAAATCCTTAGATATAATACTTCTTCCAGCTGTCCTTCATTTGGTCATTCAGATTGATTGCTCTATAATTTAAATGTAAATCTGGTGTGGTGCCAAGAGTAGGCAAGTGTAGCTTTCACCTACTCTGCACCATCTTAAAAAAATTCTTTAATATTTTCTCAATATGATAATAATAACGTATTCTATATCATCTAGTGAATCCCAAGCATTTTTTAGGTACTCAGAACATTAACAAATTATACTCATTAAAACCCTGGCCAGTGTGGCTCAGTTGGTTGCATATCATTCCATGCACCGAGAGGTTGCTGATTCAATTCTTGGTCAGTTTGCATGCCTGTGTTGCAGGCTCCGTGCTCAGGTTGCAGGCTCAATCACTGGTGGGGGCCATGCAGGAGGCAGCCGATTGATGTTTCTCTTCCATAAATTTTCTCTCTCACTCCTTCTCCTTTCTCTCTCTCCAAAAATGAATTTAAAAATCTTAAAAAATATTATACTCATTAAAACATTTAATTGATATAGTAAAACAATGTTTTCAAATCTGGACTCTGAGTTTAATGATTTTTCACTTTCAATATTGCCTGTATTAACCAAATAAGCTTTGGCGAATTTCTTCACTTGTTTGACACTTTAGTAGGCATTATACAAACATTTGTTGAATGGATGAACTAATTTATTAAACATAATGCATTATTATTTTTCTTGAGTATTACTAACAGTTTAAAAACTAAATTTGCTCTTGTCTCTCTGATTTTAAATATTTGAAATTTTCTTGGCATTCAGTATATTTGAGCATGTTTCCTTTATCTTATGTTCAAAAAAGAAAAATAGATATGATCTATAGAGAAGAAATATACTAGAAAGAATGACAGTCCATGAACACAAAGATATATATCAATTGTATAGTCATTCAAAGAGCTGATTTCTTCAAATAAACCAACACAGAGAGAATACTTTTTATTTAGGATTCAGGTGAGGTACTTAACATTAATAATCACACTGGTCTCAAGTACAGTTCTGGTAGAGAGTACCTCATCAATATTAGAGTTGGTATTCTGAGTCACAATAAGGAGAGAGAGAGACTTTAATGACCTTGCCTTTTATGTATGTGGATTGCATATGCAGGTCATTGAATTGTCAACCCTTCAAGGACTACTATTACCTGTTCAGAGTTATTGAATATTTCCTAGCCATTTGGGATCAGAGTGCCTGCAACACCTCAGTGTCAAGAAATATTTACTACATTGCAGGTGAGAGTTAGTGCCAATTGAATTCAGTGAACCCTCCAGAAACAACAGAAATCCCTTATGAGATGAGTACCTGAGTACCTCTCTTAGAAGAAGGATTATACAGCAGAGAGAGAGAGAGAGAGAGAATACATGCACAAAAGACTGACTTAATTGATTGGCATAGCAATGCTTTTGTTTTGTAGAATGAACCGTGATGAAGGTTATTTGGACCCTGTTAACTATAATTGATGAAAATGATGCAATTTAGATCTCCAACTCCTAATAGTAACTTTATGAATGTAAATGATTAATTATTCAATATATTTTATGTTATTGCAAATAAAAAGTAAAGCAACTGAACTTAAATGTGCATGTTGCTATAATTTTAGCATTCTTTATTGTGAGATCTTAGGAACAGTAGTAGTTTATAGATTATCTTACTTATCTATATTTATTTAATACCAAAATAGGGAAATGTAATTCCAACTATTAAGATAATTGATCATATATTTTTTTTTTGCATAAGTGGGCTTGATCAACTCAAGGTTTTATTACCAGTTGACTAGTTAGAGTGTAAAATCAATTTCAATGGACCTCTTTTGTAACTCTCTATTGTTCTATCTATTGTCTAACAGCCTTCTCTATTTTTTGTCTGTATGCACAACTTTCACAGGCTGTGACCAAAGACAAAGCCATCTTATTTTATGATCCCCAAACCACAGTTACTTAGAGACCCAAAATAGAAAGTAATTTCTAGTGAGCTCATCCAAGCTTTAGCCTACACAGTTCCTTTTTTTGCAAAAAATGACTTGGCTAACATTCCAACCAAGTACCATAAACCAGCAGTGTGCATAGACACTGAGAATAAAGATATATTTAGATGGAAGCACAGATTAAAAGAGGCCTAAACCATCTGTCTTTAACACAGGCAAATATAATTTTCTTTAGTCAAGGGTTTGGGTTTTCCAGCAATATCCTGCATTTAAAGATTCAAAAAGGTCCTTGAACAATTAGATGTGCATATTATTCATAAAAAAGTCATATACATCTGTTTCTCTTCTTATTACAGGCTTTTATAAACTCAGAAAATCTTATAGTTTCAGAAATAATTTATGTACTTTTTTCTTCCCCATACTTCCACAGAATCTGTTAATGCTGCTATCCTAAGCACACTGTTCTGTAAATATCTGTTTACATGTCTACCTCCTCCTCTGGAGGGTAAGCTCCTCTAGGATGGGGAGTGAGCTTTATATTTCCTGTGTTCCCAGTGCACTTAGTAAGTGATCTACATATGCTTGTAAATGTATATTGAGTGAATTGCTTATTTGTGGAACATTTGGGTTATTGGGGATTGTGTGACTCATGGGAGTGATGTTAGAAATAATTGAGGTTTGGCAGCCTCAAGTGAGCTAGGATATGATTCTTTAGTAGATGCCTCATCCTCTAGTAATATGATTGCTAGATAAAATACAGCATACTTATTTTTTTTTAGTAAAAGTATACCCATATATTGCATCCAATTATTGCATGTCCCGTTATCTAATATTTATCTGGAGTTCAATTTTCCTGGGTAGCTTGTATTTTAATTTTGTAAATTGGACAACTCTTAACAATAAGGATAGGTTGTCCAATGGAACATGGGAGTAGAGGTAGTGCCTTCCCTCAAATGAGTTGAAATATTTTATTGTTTAAGTAGAGCCCACTCAATTAAAAAGACTTGACACCTATTATTTTTGCTACATTGAGTATGACTAAACTTTCCTTAAAGTGGTAAGAAGACAGATTTCAAAATAACCCTGATCTGATATAATTCTTAAGAACTGTACTCATTGCTGAATGAACAAGCTATTGCCTAGTGTAGAAAAGTCCTAAGATATATGAACCTTAAAGGAAGAGTTATACTTCTCAGAAAAAAAGTATTATTTGGAGTCACATGGTATGAGTGCTCTTGTACAAAATAGACAGCTCATATAACACCTAGTCAGTTAATGGTTTTGCCATAAAACCCCTTGAAGAACATATATCATTTTTCAGTTGAGTTTTTTTAGGGGTGTTGGTGAAGTGAGGCGATAAAGGCTTTTCACCAAAAACACATTAAATAATAACATCATAAGAAATTGTATTTTTGAAGCATCTGTTTAGATCTTTTGCCCATTTGTAACATACATATACATATGATATTCTCTAATTAAAATATGACTTTTTTACTAAAAAATGATATTTTGCCTTTAAATTTTTAGGCAAAGACATACTCATTTACTTAATCCAACAGTTTCTAGTCAGAAAATATGCAACACATTGGAGTCATGTACCATATTTGGATAAACCCAAGAACTTCTACTTGGTGTAGGTACACCATGTGAATGGGATAAAGAAATAGCATCTTTTGCTGCTCTTTAGCCTGCTGTGCACATTAACTATCTCCATGGAATTAAAAGTACTCTCTTGTTGAACCTTTATTTTGCCCTAAGGTGTTTTTCTATGCTATAACTTAATTTTTTTCTAATTTTTCTTATTTTTTTTTAATTCTCTAGTACATAATTTTTTAAAAATTGGTTTTAGAGAGAGAGGAAGGGAGAGGGAAAGAGAGAGAGAGGAACATTGATGTGAGAGTGAAACACCAATTTGTTACCTCCCACATGCAAACTGACCAGGGATCTAACCTGCAACCTGGGTATGTAATCGAACCTGCAATCCTTTGGTGTATGGGACAATGCCCCCAACCAATTGAGCCACACTGGCCAGGGCCTGAGGATATGTTTCTATTGATTTTTTTTTAGAGAGAGAGGAAGGAAGAAAGAGAGAAAGAGAGACATAGATATGAGAGAGAAACATCAATTGGTTGCCTCCTGCATATACCCGGACCAGGAATTGAACCCACAACCTAGGTATGTGTCCTGACTGGGAAATGAACCCACAATCTTTTGGTGTTCTAGCTTACATTTCAACCAACTGAGCTACCTAGCCAGGGCTATGATATAGCTTTAATTTTTTAGTGCAAGAGTACTAGGATCTCCCAAATGGTTGAAAACTTGGCAAAGAAAACAGTGCAGAAAGAAAAAAAAAAAGAATGAGAACATCTTTAGGCATTAAGTATATGTGTAACAAAGACATTTGAAAAGAAGGGGCAAACCTTAGCATTAACTCACCCTATTTGGAATAAGATATTGAATGGCTACCTAAAAGTCAACCACCTGACTTTTTCTCAGTTAGCAAAGAATCACTGTCTCTCCTCCACCAATGTCCATTCATTGTCAAGTTTTTTTTGTTTGTTTTTTTCCTTGTTGGGTACAACAAAACTACACTGCTAACACTTATGTATAAGCACATTAATCTAAATGATAATTTGTATGTGTTGATTATGTAAACTTGATTTTCATTATTCAACTGTTATGTTTTTAATCTCTGATAAATATTTTTATACAGTTGGCTGGCATGGATTTCATGATTATTTTGTATTAAAATCCATGATCTAAAAAGTTTAGTGGCTTCTCACATAGAAACAATGTTTTCAGGGATATATTAATGTCATTAAACATGTTTATACAAGACCAATTAGAATAGGGAAATAAAAGTGGAGAAGGTGAAAGGTGACTGGATTATAGATGTATTTTGAGTGTAGAGATACCAGGTGTATTAAGTTTTCTAGGGATGATATAACAGAGTATCATAAACTCTTAAAACAGCAGAATTTATGGTTTCACAGTTCTGGAGGCTAGAAGATCAAAATCAAGGTATCAGCAAGGCCATTTTCTCTCTGAAACCTGCAGGACATTTTATTTATGTACTAGTGGCCCGATGCCCGAAATTCATGCAAGGGGCTCACCCCTTGCAGCCCCGGCTGCCTCAGCTGGCCCTCACAGCCCCTCGCAGCCCCGGCCAGCCCTCGCAGCCTCGGCTTCATCCAGAAGGTCATCTGGATGGTCATTCTGCTGTTTGGTCTAATTAGCATATTAGCTCTTTATTATATAGGATGTATATGTGTGTAGGATGTATATGTGTGTGTGTATGTATGCATTTATGCATTATCATGGAAGAGCAGAATGATGGAGAAAATGTTGGTGAAGAAGGGGTGGGTTTTTTTAATGATGAGAGAATATATAGGCAAAGATATAGGCAGGTGGGTAAATTTGGTGGTGGTGGTCTGTGAAATTTCTGTTCCTTTTTTTCAGGCAAAGCACTTTAACTTTTTAAATATTTAGAATTTCTCTTCTGATCATTAGTGTTAATTGGGAGCAAAGTCATCTAAGAGTAAGGATGGGAAAGGAGACATTGGGAGTTTTAAGGAAAAATGTGAATAATCTCAGAGAGTTGGGAGAAAATAGAGTAGGAAATGTATTAGAATTAATTAGCAGGTTTGAAGACTTACTTGATATTAAGGAACATAAATTTAAAGTGAGACAAATCAGCATAGATCTCTCTTCAACAATATTATTCTGCACTTTTGAAAGAAGAGAGTTCATTTAACTCATTTTGCAGATTTACCATAAGAGGACTATGATTAAAGAGAGGAGCAAAGGAATTAGGGAGTGTAAGAGGGAGTCATTTTTATGATTTAGCATAAAATTGAATGAATAAAGCTGGGTAAAGGAAGTAGAAATAACTTCAAAAGAGTCATGTGAAAAAGTAACCTGAAAAGATGTGAAACAATAGAGAGTATAACAATTTATAGAGCGATTGCAATTGCAAATTTTGATAAAGTCTTATATACATGGGAGTGAGTGAAGTTGTGTGGAATACTAGATCACGGGTGAGAGGAGGTCAAAGAATTGAGAAATTTTAGAATATTGGAAAAATCATCTAATTGTATATTGCAACTGTTAGGATTTATGTTGGAAATGGTGTAGCCTAGCCATCATGGGTTAGTGGTGAGCATCGACCTATGAACCAGGAAGTCACAGTTCAATTCCCAGTCAGGGCATATGCCTGGGTTATGGGCTGGATCCCCAGTGTGGGGTGTGTAGAAGGCAGCCGATCAATGATTCTCTCATCATTGATGTTTCTATCTCTCGCTCCCTCTCCCTTCCTCTCTGAAATCAATAAAAAAATATATGTATATATATTTTTAAAAAGATGGAAATGGTATAGGAGAAACTTTAAGCCTAATTGGTTCTGCTAGAGGCATTGTGATATAGAAATTCCTAATAGAAAAATATATTAATCATATAAGAAGAAACTTCCTTTGCAAAGCAAAGCCTGTTGATTCAGAGGAAACATATCATGATCTCTTTGAAGAGTCAACATATTCCAGAATAATCTCATGCACTATTGTCAAGAGTTCCTCTGACCCCTCTGGGTATGTTAGATTAATGAAAAATAATGTGCATAATCTTGAGGCCTATAGGAAATATGCCTCTGTGATCCAAATCCAGCATAGTCAACTTTTAATGGAAAGGGTTACTGAATTTCCCCAGGGCAAACAGAATGTAGGGAGGAGGGAAGAGGTTATAAGAACAAAGAACTGTGGATGATCCACCTCAACTAGAGAGGGGGAGGTGGAGACAACTAAAAAAGGCCTCAGCCCATTTTTTTTTTAAATAGCCCAATGGAAGAAAATAAGACCTAGGCAATGTATGAGGAAACTATTAACTCCATAATACTCAGCCAGTGAGGAACTGGAGGAGGGGATACATAGGTTGTGATCACTACTCCATGTGTGTCTATACAACCAGATGGACACTCACTCTCAAGAACATATTAAAAGTCTTGTTTTTGCCATACTTCTGTCTCCAAGTCCGTTATTTGAATTCAAACAGGTGAACATTTCTCAAAGGCCTGCTTTGAATCCTAAGCTGAATAGAAAGTTGCATATATGCTCTACCTCCCAACATATACTTTCTTTTTTTAAAAATGTACCTTTATTGTTGAAAGTATTACAGAAGTCGTCTCTTTTCCAACATTGATACTCTCCACCCTACTCTTGCACCCTCCCCAGGCCTTCATTGCACTATTCTCTGTGCCCATGGGTTATGCATATCTATCTATATAAAAACCTATATGAAAAGTATCCCCTCAGAAGTTTGGCCAACCAGTTCGATTGCTCGCTATGATGTGCACTAACCACAAGGGGGTGGCACGGAACAAAGGAAGGCCCTGGCCATCAGTCTGCAGCCAGGGAAGGGAGGCCCTGGCTGGCAGCTGGCAGCCACTAGGAAACCTACCCGTGCATGAATTTTGTGCACTGGGCCTCTATTATGCATATAAGTTCTTTGGTTAATCTCTTCCTGCCCACCCACCCCCCTTCCTTGTGGAATACGGTCAGTCTGTTACATGCTTCAATGTCTCTGGTTCTATTTTGTTCATCAGTTTATTTTGTTCATTAGATTCCACATCCAGCACATGGTTTCTTAAAGTATGAATGAAAACTTGAAAAAAAGATGAAGTCAAATTGGACAATTAAAACTCTGGTTACTATTGTGTATATGATTGCATGTTTATATTTTTATTAAACATTCATACAAGAAAAGACTGACAGGAAATACATGTTAACAATGGTAAACCCTGGATAGCAGGAATACAGGTGGTTTTATAAGGAAAGTTTGTGATTTACTGCCAGGAATATGTTTGGGGTCTCCTGAACCACTTCCATGTTAGTATCCATAGTATCCTATATAATAAAAGCCTAATACACATGTTAGTATCCATAGAACAATGTGCCCTTTTTGTGTTCACATCTAGCAAATGTTCACATCTAGCAAATGGAAACTTTTAGGAGAAAACTATCCCCATGTCTCCCTCGCCCCACTTCTGTCATTTAGATATATCAGCTGGTATAAATGCTAATCACTGATTTGCTTTGGGGCCTTAGGCAAATATCACATTAGCATTTACAAATTCAGTATTTCAGTAATTAAATGTTAATTATAATTGTTAGTTTATTCAATATAATGAGAGAATTTGACTTATTTTTCATTAACTGACCCCATAATTTTGGTATATGTCCTTCAACCAAAGTTCCCTGCCTGATAAATGTTTAATAATTATGCCACTCAGAGATATAAATGCTTGCAAATATTGTAGCTACTTACATCAGAAAAATAAAATGCCGTCTACCCATCCTGCATGTGCCAATGGAAAGTAAAACCCCAGGCCCTTTACCTCGGCATCTCCAAGTGCTTCTATTCTTGGGCTACAGAGGAATAACATTATATATTCACAGTAATGAATATATTCTAACAAATTTCAGTTTATATAGAGCTCATCCATTTACTCAACAAATACTTATGGACTTCTACTGTGTGTCAGACAATGTAGTAGGTTTGCAGATATATCAATGAACAAAAGAGACAAAGCTGTCTCACCTCATGAAGTGAACATTCAGGGGAAGGATGGAAAATAAACCAATAAGTAATCCTATATAATAAAAGCCTAATACACAAATTGTCCCCTTGGGCAGTCATTCGACCCACCGGGAAACCAGTTCAACCGCTTGCTATGACGTGTGCTGACCAACAGGTGGCAGCACAGATCATGGTAGGCATGATAAAGTCTAAAGGCATCAGCGATGCAGCACTGGCAGCAGGTGGCAGTGAAGGCGCTTCCAGGCCCAATGGGCCCAGATGAAAACGGGACCACAGTGGGATGGTGAAGCAGGTAAGCAGGTGGTGCGAGGGAACTGGGGGTGGGTGGTAGCGACCAACCTCCTGCGGCACCCGGTTGGGGGCTGCGACCTTTCACTGCTACCTGGGGGCGGGGGTGAGAGGGAGGGAGGTATGGTGGGAATGTGGGGTGTCTGCTGAGCTTACTCTCACTCCCCCTGCTACCCTCCCCCAGGATGCCAGGGCTCGTGCTCCGGGGAAGCCTCCATGCTCAGGTGCTGGGTGCCCATGAGGAGTCTGCCCTGCACCCATGCGGCCTCTTCTGGGTGAGCCAGGCTGCAGCCACCAGGACCTCTGGGGCTGGTTGGGCTCCCCATGGGTCGCCCAGGTGCCTGTCTGTGAGGCCGGCCTGGAGAGAGCACACTGCCCGCCTGGCTTCCGTGCAGCAACACTGGGTGGCCCAGAGGCCCACGCTGTGCCCCGGCCCACAGTGTCTGGCTATGCTCACTGTATCTCCATGTGGAGACTTGGGAAGCATGACTCAGGCAGAGGGGGGCACGTGGGGACCCAGGGGCCCAGGTACTGCCCAGGGCCCAGAGGTCAGCTGAGACCTGCCCTTCCATGCCAAACGCTCCTGCTTTGATAGCCTGCCAGGCCTAGGGACCGCACCTGTGTATGAATTTCATGCACCGGGCCTCTAGTTACATATAATATGTCTGCAGGGCACAAGAGCTAAAGGAATTAATGTGGAAAGGGGACATACATTATTGACACTGGAATTTTAAGTAAGTTGCTGAGGGAAAAAATATCAATACAGGTTGACTATTTTTGAGGTTTAACTTACAAATAATAAAATATATAGTTCTTAAGATTTGACAGTTATGAAGTTTGACAATTGTATATGCTTATATTAAAAGTACCTGAAATACAATGTAGAACAAGTCCTTATAAAGTTTCTCTTGTCTAGTACCAGTAAATGCTTTCCCCCAATTTTCCTAAGCCACCACTCTATTGATTTCTATTACTCTAGCTTAGTTTTACCTGTTCTTTGAATTAGTATTGGTGAAATTGTAGTCTTTATTTGTGTAGTGTATGTGTGTGTGCGCGTTTGTGTGTGCGCACGTGTGTATGTGTGTTTGCCTGGCTACTTTTGCTCAATATAATGTTGGTAAGATTCATTCAAGTTGTGCTATCAATAGCTTGTTGCTTCACTTGGCTGGATAGCCTCCAACATGAGTTTTTCATAATTTTTTAAATTCACTATCCTGTTGGGCATTTTGATTATTGCAATCTTAGGCTCTTATGTTTAAGACTGCCTTAATCCTGGTAGGTAAATTTTTGGTAGATACACATTTTCATTTCTCTTGGGTAAGTACTTAAAAGTGAAGTTGCTGTAGCAAAGGGTATAAGTGTATTTAATTTTTTACAAGAAACTACCATATAGTTTTTCAAAATTATCATTTTATTCTCTCACCAGCAATGCATGAGATTTCCAGTAGTTCCACATCCTCACAAACATTTGGTATTCTGTGTAATTTTTATTGTAGCCATACTCGTGAGTAGTGACATTTCATTGTGGTTTTAATGTATATTTCCCTTATGATGAATGCCTTTGCATGTGCTTATTGTCCATTTGTTTAAAAAAGTGCCTGTTCATAATTGTCCCATTTTTATATTGTATTTTTTATTATTCATTTCTATAAATTCTTTTTTGTATTTTGAGCATGAGTGTTTTTCAGACAGATGTACAGTAATCCCATACCCATGGGGAGATATGTTTCAAGACCCCCAGTGGATGTCTGAAACCAGAGATAGTACCCTATATATACTATATTTGTTTCATATCTATCTATATCTATATCTATATCTATATCTATATCTATATCTATATCTATATCTATATCTTACCAGAGATAGTACCCTATATATACTATATTTGTTTCATATCTATATCTATATCTATATCAATATCTATATGTATATCTATATCTATAACTATGATAAGGTTTAATTTATAAATCAGGTACATTGAGATTAACAATAACTAATAATAGTACAACTGTAACAATATCCTATATAATAAAAGACTAATATGCAAATTGTAGCCTCGGGAGTTCAACCGAGAGACTGGGAGTTCGATCACTCGCTATGACATGCACTGAACACCAGGGGGTGGCACGTAACATAGCAGGTTTCCAGCGACAGCAGCGGGGTGCTGAGGGAGTGAGGGAAGGAGAAGGTGGGGAGGCAGGGAACCTGATTAGATCTGATCGCCATCCAGGCATAGAGACCCTACCCGTGCAAGAATTCTGTGCACTGGGCCTCTAGTTCTGTAATAAAAGTTATGTAAATGTGGTCTCTCTCTCTCTCAAAATATATTATTATACTGTATGTACAGTGTGGATATGCTGGACAAAGGGATGAATCATGCCCCAGGCAGGACAGAGCAGTATGGCATGAGATTTTTGTCATGCTATTCTGAATGATCCTATCTAATAAAAGAGTAATATGCAAATTAACCATCACTATGCTACACCCACAAGCCATGCCCACCAGCCAAGCAGGAGTGAGTATGCAAAATAACCCAACCAAGATGGCTGCAGCCACAGAGCGAGCAGGAGGCTTGAGTTTCCCCGGCAATGGAGGAAGCCAAGCTTTCCGCCTGCCCTGGCCAGCCCAGGCCTCCACTCAAGGCTACAAAGTTTCAATTATAGAAGATAAATAAATCCCAACAAAAATGGCTGCGGCCACGGAGCAAGCAGGAGTCTTGGCTCCGCTCAAGGCTACAAAGTTTCAATTATAGAAGATAAATAAATACCAGATACCAGGGCCTCCACTGGGATCACTGGGGGCATGGCCAGCCTTCAAACCACCACAGCCCCCTCGCCCAGGCCACCCCATATCCCAAGGGAACCCCCACCCTGATCCAGGACATCCTTCAGGGCAACCAGCTGGCCCCCACCTGTGCATCAGGCCTCTACCCTATCTAATAAAAGAGAAATATGCAAATTGACCATCACTCCAACAGACAAGATGGCTGCCCCCATGTGGTCAAAGATGGCTGCCCCCATGTGGACACAAGATGGCCAACAGTGGAGGGCAGTTGGGAGGGACCCAGCCTGCAAGGGAGGGCAGTTGTGGGTGATCACGCCAGCAGGGAAGGGCAGTTGGGAGAGACCAGGCCTGCAAGGGAGGGCAGTTGGGGGCAATCAAGCCTGCAGGGGAGGGCAGTTAGGGATGACCAGGCCGGCAGAGGAGGGAAGTTGGGGGTGACTGGGCCTGCAGGGAAGGGCAGTTGGGGGGGACCCAGGCCTGCAGGGGAGAGCAGTTAGGAGCAAACAGGTTAGCAGGGAAGCAGTTAGGCATCAATCAGGCTGCCAGGGGTGTGGTTAGGAGGGTGATCAGGCTGGTAGGCAGAAGTGGTTTGGGGCAATTAGGAAGGCAGGCAGGCGAGCAGTTGGGAGCCAGCAGTCCTGGATTGTGAGAGGGATGTCCAGCTGTCCTACCTGGATTGGGCCTAAACAGGCAGTCGGACATCCCTCGAGGGGTCCCAGATTGGAGAGGGTACAGGCTGGGCTGAGGGACACACACACTCCTCTGTGCATGAATTTCATGCACTGGGCCTTGTGTGTGCAATATAAAATTCATGAATTGTTTATTTCTAGAATTTTCCAATGAATAGTTTTGGACCATGGTTGACCATGGATCACTGAAACCATGGAAAACAAATCTACTGCACTATATTTCTCAGTTTAGGGTTTGCCTACTAATTCTATTGTTTTGTGTTGTTTTTTGTTGAACTGGAAATTTAAATTTGAGAAGCCCGTTTTCTATAAACACTAGAGGCCAGGTGCACGAAATTTGTGCACGGGGGGGATGGTGTCCCTCAGCCCAGCCTGCACCCTCTCCAATCTGGGACATCCTTCTCAGGTGGGATCGGTCCTAAACAGTCAGACATCCCTCTCACAATCCAGGACTGCTGGCCCCCAACCGCTTGCCTGCCTCTGCCTTATTGCCCCTAACCGCTTCTGCCTGCCAGTCTGATCACCGACTAACCATTCCATTGCCAGCCTGATCAAGGCCTAACTGCTCCCCTGCCGACCTAATTGCCCCTAACTGCCCTCCCCTGCCAGTCTGGTCACCCCTAACTGTCCTCCCCTGCAGGCCTGGACCCCCCCAACTGCCCTCCCCTTCAGGCCTCCTTTTCCCCCCAACTGCCCCGCCCCGCTGGCCTTGTCTGCCCCAACTGCCCTCCCCTGCAGGCCTGGTCTCCCCAACTGCCCTCCTCTGCAGGTCTGGGTACTGCCCCAACTGCCCTCCTTTGCCGGCCTGGTAACCCCCAACTGCCCTCCTCTGCTTTCTTGGTCACCCCTATATGCCCACAAGTGCCCTCCCCTGCAGGCCATCTTATGGTGGCCATCTTGTGTCCACATGGGGGCAGCCATCTTTGACCACATGAGGGCGGCCATCTTGTGTCTTGGAGTGACGGTCAATTTGCATATTACTCTTTTATTAGATAGGATTGTTTTATGGCTAGTGCTTTTTAAACTTGTTAAGCAGACTTACCTACAAGAAAGTTAGAAAGGTGTTTTATAGTTTTTTTTCTAGAAGCTTTATCATTCTTAAATTTATGTTTAGGACTATGATGTATGGTGTAAGATCAAGGTTCACCTTTTTTCCATACAGATAAGAATTTGTTCTAGTACCTTAGTGCATTGATTGATCATACATTGGCCATGTGGGTCTCTTCCTGTACCCTCTATTCTGTTCCATGAACCTATAATTCTATCCTTACACCAGTACTACAATGTCTTAATTATTGTAGATTTATGGTAAGTCTTGAAATCAGGTAATTGCTCATTTTGTTCTTCCAAATTATTTTGGTTATCCTAGGTCCTTTGTGTTCAAAGGAGGCAGGAACACACAATGGGTTAAACATAGTCTATTCAATAAATGGTGTTGGGAAAATTGGACAGATGAAACTAGACCACCTTATGCCATACACCAAAATAAACAAAAAATGGATTAAAGTCTTAAATGTTAGACTCAAAACCATAAAAATTTAGAAGAAAACATAGGCAGTAAGATCTCTAAATAAATTTTAAATCACCTTGCCAATTCTGCTGGAATTCTTATAGGGGTTGTATTGAATCTATGGATAAGTTCACAGAGAATAATATTTCAGTATGTTGAATTTATCTATCTATGAATATAGTTTATCCCTTTTTATGCTTTCCTTCTCTTCTCTCCAACTTGGATGCCAACTCTTAGGATCACTGCAGAGTTCTCTTTGGTCACCATTCCTGCTCCAGGCTTTCTGCACCTTATGATATCTCTCTCTACCCTTCTGCCTGACCAGCAGTCTTCAGAGGCAATTGCCTTACAATTTATGAATAACTAGAATACCTAAAAAAGGATTTCTCTCAACTCCCCTGTTATTACCCTAACTTTTGTAAAAGTACCCCCATGTAGTAAATGAAGATTATGTCTTGATTTGGCAGATAAATGCAATATCATTCTGTTTTGTGAGCTCCTTGAAATTCTAATCTATCACTCTATCCAATGTGTAGGCATTACAAGTTATTAACTTTTGGAATTTTTTTTTTATCCCAGTCAGTGGCAAATACTTTTCCCCCACCACTTCACCATGGACAAAAAATTTATAAATCTTTTCTCTCCCTTTTCAGCTTTTCCTTTCCTAGAATTTAGTTCATTTAGGTTAGTTGTATTCTCAGCTTTCTAATATTTTGTTCTTTTGCTTGCTTGCTTTTGTTTCTTCTTTTTACCTATGATTTTGTAGTTTATTAGGTTGAAAGCCATTTGCTCTTTTAAAATACAAATTTCTATATCCTAACTGGAAACAGATGACCTGAGCAGGTAACATTTAAATATGGAACTGAATTAAGTGAGAAAAATTGCTACACAGATATCTGGTGGAAGAAAATGATATGAAAGAAAATAAAAAGTTGAGGACACTAAGGTGTGGACCTTTTCAGTATGGTGAAAGAATAGTAAGTATGCTAGTGTGGATGGAGAATAGTGAGGGATTGCAAGAGTTGTTGAAGATGAGGTTGGAGAAGTAGATAGAAACCAATAGGCTCTTATAGGATTTACCTGTTATTTATGGGGAATTAGATACTTTTGTAGGATTTTTAATTGAGAAATAACATATTCTGCTTTATAGTTATCAGGATTGTGTTGAGTATAAAGTGAAATACTTCAAGTGCAGAAAGCAATTTGAAGACTACAGCAATAATCCAAATAAGAAATTATTTTTGTTGCCTTGAATAGTGAGGTACAATTACAGATGATGATAAATGTTTGGATTCTAGATATATTTTGAAGTTAAAGTCTACAAAATTTCCTGCAAAATTAGATGTGAGAGAGTGGGTGAATTCAAGGATGACTGAACAATTTTTTGGCCTGAACGTCTCAAAGATTTGCCATTATCTAAAAGGAAAAAACCTACAAAAGGACTGCAATTGAGGGGACTATCAGGACCTTTGTTTTGGGTATGTTAAAGTTAAATTGTCTATTAGACATTCAAATAGTGACTTTTAAGGAAGCAGTTTGATATATGGGTCATTATTGAGATTAGGAGAAAGCCCTGAATGCATGTATTTGGAAGTTATAAGCTTTTATATGGTAAAGACAAGATAGTGGATGAGGTCCCTTAGGGAATGATTGGATTAGAATGTTCCATTTGAGTGGGTTCTAAAGGGGATGAAGGAAAGAGATTGGGCATACATTATATACAACTCTTTCAGTTTTTTTTTTTTTTGCTGTAAATAGAAGAAAAATGGACTTACAAAGGATTTATCTTTATTTTGGAGAAATGGTCTGTTTCTTTCAATGCTGATTAGAATGGTCCATTCAAGAGCAAATGCTTCTGTAGAAGAAAGAGGGAATAATTGCTGAAAAGTTTTGGCACAGATTATATAGGCACAGATGTAGGTAGGTGGGTAGATGTGGATGGTGTGAGCATTTGGAAATTCTTTTCTAATTCTTCAACATCCCTGGTGAAATAGGAAGCAGAATTATCAGCTGAGAGTGAGAATTGGAGAGGAGGTGTTAGAAGTTTGAAGAGATGGAAAAAACTTTGTAGTAGCAGTCTTAAAAAATGGGAGAAAGAACTGACTGGGAAAAAAAGGAATAATGGGATTACCTGAAAGCATTAAGGCCCAATCTAAAATTATTGATCATGCCCAGCTGGTGTGGCTCAGTGGCTGAGTGCCTACCTATGAACCAGGAAGTCATGGTTTGATTCCTGGTCAGGGCACATGCTCGGGTTGCAGGCTCCATCCCCAGTAGGGGCATGCAGGAGAGAGCCGATGATTCTCTCTCATCATTGATATTTCTATCTCTCCCTCTCCTTTCCTCTCTCTGAAATCAATAAAAAAGAAATTAAAAAAAACAGAAGAAAATTATTGATCAAAATTTTAGGGTGATAATTGCCAGTAGAGTCCTTTGCAATCTTCTATGTTTATTTTAGGCATGGAGTACACAGAGAGCTGGATTTAGTCCAGCTTGATGAAGAGGTTGAGAAGCAAAAAGTGGTAAATACACTGGAGCAATTGTAATGATTGGTCAGGATTTTGATAAAGTAGAATTATTTCATAATTTTTAATGGCACCAAATGTCCTAATTGTTGAAAGGTTATGGAGTCATTTAATGTGGTGCTGATCACTTAAGAGAATATCTTAATTTGTGTTTTTACTAACAGGGTGAAACTCAAAACCCTCAATATGGACCCATGGCTCTATAAGGTATGTTATTTCTGCCTTGAGACAAAATGCTCCCCTTTCACCCTAAATTCTATAATGATGCATGCCTTGGTCAGTTTGGGCTGATGTAACAAATATACCATGGACTGGGTGACTTATAAACAACATAAATTTATTTCTTACAGTTCTGGAGGCTGGATGTTCTGGTGGGAACCTTCTTCTTGCAGATTGCCAACATCTCCTTATATCCTTACATGCTGGAGAACAGAGTAGAAAAGCAAGAGGTCTTATGACTAAAAGAAAATATAGGGGGAAACCTGGGGGGCCTAGCAATCTGAATCTGTGCCAGTGACTAGTGTCCTAGTGCACATTCTTGTTAGCTTAAGTCACTGCCCATTCCTTAGGCAATAGTTTGTTTTCCAAATACTCCCTGTTTCCAAGGGCCACAAACCAAAAATTTAATAGCTTAGCCAGAGGGAAGGTCACTAGCACCACCCAGACTAGGTCTTTAGCTGTAATCTTACTTCCCCATTCTAACTAACTTAGGTAGGGCTGCAAAAGCTTGGAAGTAAAGAAACAAAGAATTTAGAAATATATATAAGGAGTAATCTCATTGTATTAGCTGTTCAGGCTTTGTATCTTTGAATCCCCTGAGCCAGCAGCACTGCTTTAAATAAAGGGTTTTTCCTGAATCTCTGGGGAATCCTTGCATATTTTCTGGTTGCCTGGTAAATTCTACAACATGACTACTTTTAAAATATATTTTTATTGATTTCAGAGAGGAAGGGGGAGGGAGAGAGAGATAGAAACATCAATGATGAGAGAGAAACATTGATTGGCTGTGTCTTACATGCCCCTTATTCGGGATCAAGCCCACAATCTCGGCATGTGCCCTGACCAGGAATCGAACTGTGACCTCCTGGTTCATAAGTAAATCTCAACCACTGAGCCAATCATGCTGGGCTTCTCTTGTGACTCTTAAACAGGAAATCCCATTCATGAGGGCTCTACCTTTATGACCTCATCTAATTCTAATTTACTCCCAAAGGCTCCACTTTCTGATACCATGGAACCTATGTTCTTGAACTTAATTCATTCTGGAAGGCTGTTTGAGAAGTAATTTGTTTGAAAACCGAATCATTTTTCCCCATTAGAAATAATGTAAATTTAATTAATTCATTCCAACTCCCAAATGATTCCCTGTTTTAACCTTTCTTATATGCAGTACATGTCTAATGTACTTCTTAATCTATAAATAAACACTTCTTTTCTTAAATTTATGGAACCACCCCTACTAGCCTTAAAGGAATCACTTTCAGCACTCATTTCAGGGGTGTCTTCCAGGAGGTCAGTATGTGCCATCTTTGCTTTTTCACATTTCATCGCCTCCAAAATGCTGTCAATGGCTAACTGCTTTTTGTTTATCCAAATCAACAACAGGTTTTCTACCTCTTCAATTGTGGTGCTCATTGTTTCTTTCATACCCTTAGCAACATTAGCACTCTTGATAGCTGGCCTCTTGATGGCTGGCCTCTTTATGTTTTAAAAGTGTGCTAATCATCCATTTCAACAAAAACAAAAGGAAAAAAAATAAACATAAAAATATCCACAGCAGTTTCCTGAGATATTTATGAGGCAAAATTTAGCTGTAATCTGATTCATACTGGTGCATTCTCTCCTTTGTGGCTTGAGAGACACTTTCTCATGCTGATGTATCACTATGAGAGGGTTGTCAGGTAGAGAACTTTAACAGAGACATTTTTTTTCTGAGAACAACTTGGTGGAGAACTGAATTGAGATGGGAGACATTTGAGAACCGAGGTTTGACAATATAATCACATTGGTGAGTAGGGTTTCAACATATTAATTTTAGGGGGATACAATCACATACTTGTATTTTCTGGATATAACAGATTCTAAGACAACTAATGCCTCTATGTAGGTGGATTTTTCTTTCCTCAGTTCCTCAATTGGTGTATCCTCCCACTCTTCCTTTAAGTACTCCCCTTGATCCACCTACTCTGAGAATCATTCCCTGCTGACCTCATCTTGAGCTATCCCTTTGTTCTATTTACTCTTAGCCTAAAGAGAGTACACTACAGTGGAAATAATAATGTCTCAGAAGCCGGGGAGATGAAAGCAGGCTCTGCAATTTTTCTATTCACACTGCAGGTGTTAGGCCTTGAGAAAGTCACTAAAGCTCTCTCTCAATTTCCATATTTCACACACTTGTGGTAACATAATGTACACAGGATTGTTGTGGGAATTAAGTAAGATTAACATGTGTAATGATGCTGGCATATAATAAGCACTCAATAAATATTGCTAAGTGAATGAATACATCTCTGCTATTTTCTTTATAGATGTAATTGCTTGCCAAATGTAAATATTCAGAACAATAAGTAAATCCAAATTTTATGAGTTGAGTTATTGGGGCTTCTATAAGATTCAAAATATATATTCTACTTATGTTTTTTCCATATGTTGGCTATTGTGAATAATACTGCAATGAACATAGGTGTGTAGATACCTCTTTGTGATACTAATTATATTTCCTTTGGAAATATACTCAGAAGTGGGATTATAGATCTTCTAGTAGTTCTATTTTTAATTTTTGGAGGGGCTTCCATACTGTTTTTCATAATAGCTGTACCATCTTCAATTTTTAATAAATATGCAATTCAAAATTGTTTTAATTAACATTTATCATTTGTATGTAAACTACGTTTGCCATAATATAGAATGATCTGGCACTCATTTTAACATGAGATGGAGAGGGAAAGGAGGAATTGTGAGTCCCAATGTTAGAAAAAATTTTGTTTTCAGTCTTTAGTGGGTACTGATTTCAGTAATGCCATTTATCAGAAAATTGTTTGAAATGTAAATATATATATTCAGAAGTCTTTATAGATATACATACAAAAAGAAAAGGAAACAAAATCATACCACTCTTGAAATTCTCCCATTGGGTCTCATAAAATTTTCTACAAATTAGTCCTCATATAAGAATTAATGAGGCACTTAAAAGAATCCACACTGGTAAAATGTCTGTTCAAGTTTTCCTTTATATTCCCTATATGACTGAGGTCAATAAATAGAATATTACCAGAACCCTATAAGATTCTTTCCTATCCTTCTTAAGTCAATAATTTCCAATCTTTCCTCCAAGTAACCATTATGTTAGTAGTTAACAAGTTAACACCATAGACTAGTTTTGATTATATATATATATATATATATATATATATATATATATATGTATTGAGTGGCCAGATTATTATGATCTCTGAACACATAATAATCTGGCCACTCAGTGTGTGTGTGTGTGTGTGTGTATATATATATATATATATATATATATATACATATATATATATATATATATATATATATATATATATATATACACAGTATATTAGAGGCCTGGTGCATGAATTCGTGCATGGGTGGGCTCCAGCCAGCCTGGCCAGGGGGAAGGGACATGGGTGGTTGGCCAGCCTGCCTGCTGGTCGAACACCTGGTTGAGGGGACAATTTGAATATTATCCTTTTATTATATAGGATATACACTGAGTGGACAGATTATTATGCGTTCAGAGATCATAATAATCTGGCCACTCAATATATATATATATATGAAATGGGAAATTTGGACTGGAAATGCTCGGTGTTTCCCTGGGCAGGATGGCTTCCTGGGCTTTTTGTCCATTGGAGTTGAAGAATGAAACCACAGATGAAGGATGGTATAGCAAAGGTGGAATTTATTGAGAAACAAGCATAGACTCCCACGTGGGGAGAGGGAAAGAGTCCCACAGCACAGACTCTCATGTGGGGAAGGGGAAAGAGTCCCACAGAGTCCCTTTTTCTACGGTTTATAAAGGCTGCCATTTTTTGTGTGCCTTGATATCCCCTCTGATTGGTCACTATTCCCCTTTCATTTGGTCACTATAGCAACTCCTGGGCTCAGGTCTCATGTGAAGTACCTGAGGTTCTCTCCTTCTTCTTCCTTATTGTTCTCCTATTTCCTCTGGGCTTTTCTTCCTCCCTCTTTGAATGAGGGGCTTCCTTCCCTTTACTCTGTAAATGTGTACCTTTTGCTACTCCCAGCTCCCTTGTCTTATGGAAATGTACCCTTTGTAGCTCTGTAGCCCTGTGTTTTTTCCATGTACCCCTTCATTTTTAAAAATGTCCTAAACCTGCCTATTTCACCCCTAAAAATTCCTTTCATACACATACATGCACATTTTTATATTCATACAATATTTACTATTTTGTCAGATATAAATGCTGCAAATATGTTACAAAAAATCCTTTGTCAGATATGTGACACAAATATTTCCAATACTATAACTTACTTTTTATACCCTTAATGATAACTTTTGCATAAAATTCAATTTATGAATATTATCTTTTATTGGTAGTTTTTCTAATATTAATTTAAAAAATGGGGGTATCCCAAGGTCACAGAGGTAATCCTACCTAATAAAATAGTAATATGCAAATTGACAGCACCTTCGCTATGCCCAAGCCACGCCCATCAGCCAAAGCCACGCCCACCAGCCAATCAGGGCGAGTATGCAAATTACCCAACAAAGATGGCGGTTAATTTGCATACGCCGAGGGAGGGAGGAGTGAAGACTGAAGACAACTTAGAAGGAAGAGGGAGGAAAAGTGGAAAGCAAGGTGGCTGCCAGAGGGAAAGCCCGGGCGGGGCGGAGCGGGGTGGAACGGGGTGGAGCAGGGCGGGCGGCAGTGGCGAGCGGGTGCAGGCGCGGTGGCTGCAAAGGCGGCGGCAGCGGCAGTGCACGCGGCCGCAACAGCCGCTTGCAGGATTTTCCTGCAAATGGGCTACTAGTTTCTTATATATGTTTCTATTTTCTTAGAAAACTTATTTTTTTTCTGCTTTTCAAACTGGAAACTATATGGAATTGATGTTTGTGTATGGTCTTTGATAAAAATAAAGGTTTATTTTTTTCAATGTACATATCAAATTGACCCAGAACTATTCGTTGTAAAAACAATACCTTTTCTACTGCTTTGCAATGATATGTTTGTCACAAATCAAGTGATTTTAATATTTGTGCACACATGCAAGCCTGTGTGTGTGTATATGTGTGTGTGTGAGAGAGAGAGTGTGTGTGTGTGTGTTTGGTTTCTCATTTTTATCCTCTTTGTCTAAGCCAAATACATACTTACTCTAGCTTTAAAATATACTTGTAGTCAATAATGTAAGTCATTTAACAGTCTTTTAAGATTGTCTTGACTATCCTTGTCCCCTTGCATTTCCATATAAATTGTAGAATCGGCTTGTCAGATTTGCAGACATTTTCAAGGGAACTTTGATTCAAATTGCATTGAATCTGTAGATCAATTTGTGAAATGACATTTTGAATCTTCCAGTCTATAAATATGATATATCTTGATATTTACTTAGGCCTTTGAATATGTTTTCTTAGCAATATTTCATTGTTTACTATATAGAGGTCAGTCCTATCTTCTGTTAAATTTATTCCTAGATACTTAATTCTTTTTTTTTAATTGATTTTTTTACAGAGAGGAAGGGAGAGGGATAGAGAGCTAGAAACATCGATGAGAGAGAAACATCAACCAGCTGCCTCCTGCACACCCCCAACCAGGGATGTGCACACGACCAAGGCACATGCCCTTGACCGGAATCGAACCTGGGACCTTTCAGTCCTCAGGCTGACGCTCTTTATCCACTGAGCCAAACTGGTTTCGGTGATACTTGATTCTTTATGTTACTTTTAATGGTATTTTATTTTAAAAATGTATTCTGTTCAGTTCTCTTATATAGAAATAAAAATTACTTTGTTAACCTTGTATCTAGCAACTTCGAAAAATTTACTTATCTAGCAACTTAGAAACTATTTACTTACTAATAGTTTTTGATTCACTTGACTTTTCAGTTACAAAAACATGAACTCTGACAATAATGATAGCTTTATTTCTTCTTTTTCTCATTCTTGATCTCAGGCGGGAACATTTTTAAGCTTTTTTAAAATATATATATTTTTTTATTGATTTCAGAGAGGAAAGGAGAGGGAGAGAGAGAGATAGAAACATCAATGATGAGAATCATTTATGAGCTGCCTCCTGCACGCCCCCCACTGGTGGGGATCGAGCCTGCATACTGGGCACATGCCCCTGACTGGAGGGAACGCTTTTAATATTTCACTATGATGTATAAATTCTGCTGAAGTGCTTTGTAGATATTTTATACTTTTAAAGACTTTTTAAAAATATATTTTTATTGATTTCAGAGAAGAAGGGAGAAGGAGAGAGAGAGAGAAACATCAATGATGAGAGAGAATCATTGATCAGCTGCCTCCTGCATGCCCCCTACTGGGGGAGATCAAGCCCGCAACCTGGGAATGTTCTCTTGGCCGGAATCAAACCTGGGACCCTTTAGTCTGCAGGCCGTCACTCTGTCCACTGAGCCAAACCAGCTAGGGCCTTTTAAAGACTTTAATTCTTAGTTTGTTAAGGGCATATTTTCCACAAATAAATGTTGAATTTTAATAAGATTTTGTACATACGTTGATATGATCACCACAAATAAATGTTGAATTTTAATAAGATTTTCTACATACGTTGATATAATTTTCCTCCTTTTTATGTTATTGTAGTGATTTACATTTATTGATATTCAAATATTAAATCAACTTACCTTCCTAAAATAACTCTACTTTGGTCAAAATGTATTTTATGCCTTTTAAATAATACTGTATTTCATATGCTACTATTTTATTTAGGATTTTTGCGTTTATGAGAGAGACAGCCCCATAATTTTCTAATTTGTCATATCCTTGTAAAATGTATCAGATTAAATGACTTGGAAAATATTTATTTTGTATTGTATATGTAATATCCATGTTATTACTTCTAAAAGATTAGAAAATTTAATTTTTCCTTTTTTCACTACTAACATTGATGATTCTTGTCTTCTTCATTTTTATTAAGGGTTTGTAAATTGTGCTAGTGTTTTTCAAGAATCAACTTTTAGTTTTGCCAATTATCTTTTTTTGCACATTTTTCCTTTTATTGATTTTTTCTTTATTATCTCTTTTCTTCTACTTTATTTGGCCTTGTTTTTCCTTTTGTTTTTTGTTTTTTGTCTTTCTTTTTGAGGGTGATACTTAGTTTATTCAGTTTAAGCTGTTTTTTTCCTTTCTAATCCATGAGTTTTGCTGTTTTATTTTTCATTCTGTTTTACTTTGTGGCTGAGTGGTCTTTCATTTTTAAAAATTATAAATTTAATTATAGTTGACATACAATATTATTAACATGTATTTATAAGATCTAAGAGTAGAGAGAGTAACCACTACAATAAAAACAAACAAAGAGATTATCAATTGTCATTTGAGTTAAGGCAAACACAGTGACCCTCATTAGCTGAGAGCTCCTTGTGTAGTACTGGTTGTCTAGTAGTATAATACACTAGAGGCCTGGTGCATGAAATTTGTGGACTCTGGGGGTGGGGCTTCAGCCTGGCCTGCTCCCTCTCACAGTCTGGGAGCCCTTGGGGGATGTCTGACTGCTGTAGGGAGCGGGCCTAAGTGTCAGTTGCACATCCTTAGCACTGCCATGAAGGCAGGAGAGGCTCCTGCCACCACCACTGCACTAGCCAGCCTTGAGCCTGGCTTCTGGCTAAGCGGTGAAGCATCTGCCCTCTGGTAGTCAGTGCACATCATAGCGACCGGTCATTTCACCGTTCAGTCTATTTGCATATTAACCTTTTATTATATAGGATTATTATATATGACTAGTGGACCGGTGCGCAGAATTCGGCCTCAGCCTGGACTGCACCCTCTCCAATCTGGGACCCCTCCTGGGATCGGACCTAAACAACATTCGGACATCCCTGCCACAATCTGGGACCACTGGCTCCTAACAGCTCATCTGCCTGCCTGCCTGATTGCCCCTAACTACTCTGCCTGACGGCCTTTTTGCCCCCAAATGTTCCCCCCCACCAGCCTGCTTGCCCCCAACTACCCCCTGTGCTGGCCTGATCACCCCCAACTGCCCCCCACTGCCAGCCTGCTCACCCCCAACTGCCCCCCATGCTGGCCTGCTCTCCCCCAACTGGCCCCCCTGGCCTGATCACCCCCAACTGCCTTCCCCTCCTGGCCTGATCGCCCCTAACTACCTCTGCCTTGGCCCCGCCACCATGGCTTTGTCCGGAAGGTCTCCCAGTCTAATGAGCATATTACCCTTTTATTAGTGTAGATAGTTGCTGTTGCAGAAATGCCAGTAACTCAATGAGTAAAGAAGAACCATTAAAGATATTGATAGGACAGAAATGTGATCAGAATCATATTTTTGGAATGTGAATCTAGCCCCTTTGGGAAAGGTAAATAAGTAGGAAGAGAAATAAAGGGATACAACTAATTTAAGAGTTATTCAATTATTGAAGGAGAAAGATGATGAGTTGGAGTAACAGTAATATGACAGGTAGGTGGGAAAAAGTAAGATAAACATATTGGAAGATATTATAAATGAGAAGTTTGGAGGCAGGGCAGAGACTATATTTGTATTTTTTAAAAAGCCAGTTGTTTGATTACTCTGACTAGATTATTTTTCTTCAAAATTTCAAAGAAACTGATTAAGAAAGGGGGGATTACTTAATGAACAGAGTAAGCAGTGTGCAATATAATCAGAAATAACTGAAGAATTTCATGTAAATGGGCTGGATTTTATATCTGGAAAGGATCCACTTTTTCCTGCCTAAAAATAAAATCAGATGTGATGGAAATTATTAATGTTGAGTGTACAGAATCTGAATGACTTATCAACAAGATTCATGTTCATTGTGCCTATAAAATATTAAAACAACTTATTGATGAGAATAGTTTTGTCACATAACAAATCAATGGCATAATAATCATGAGGTAAGTTTAGGTAACTTTGAACCAGCACAGTCTACATATATTATATTTATAATTTTTCATGAAATTTTTTCCTTCACATGTAAAAACATGAAAAATCATAAATTAAAATCAGTCATGAAAAGAATATATAAATTATCTATGGCCCCTCCATCATTATTTATACTTGTACCCTGACTTTTTTGCTTTATAGCACTCACTACAACCTGACATAATATTAATTCATTCATGTTCTTCTAAAATACTGTGTCTATAAAGAAAGGGGATTTGTTTGGATTGTCTTCTCTCCACCACATAGACTGACTGACTGACTGACTGAATTGATTTGGAAATTGTACCTCTTTCATTATCATTAAAACTTCCAGGACAATTAAATGAATGATTCAGAGTCCCAAGGACTAGGATTTGTTTTATGAAGAGTTGTGCTACCGTTAATTTTAAACTCTTCCAATCTGAAGAGGATAAAAGAACCCTACTCATTATCTATTATATAAGATATTCCAGGAGAAAAGTCTAAAATTTATTTTGATACAGTTGAAATACATAAAAAACCTTAAAACTAAATTTCCCCAATCAGAAAGTCATTTATTTCTTTATATCCAAACACTACCGTTGGCTCCCTTCACTTTTTTGATAATTAAATACCTGATAAAGAAAAAAATATGATTAATGACAAATAAATACATAATAAGGAAAAAATAACAAAATATTGATGGAAACTCTTATTTATGAATGGATAACAAGACAGTCAGTACACATGTACATATTATGGGCATAGAACACTAAAATTAATTTTTTAATGCAACTTTTATTTCATTCACTATATTAAGGACTTTTACTTATTTGACTATGTATCAACTAAGCTGCCCTCTATTATACTATTTATGTTATACATTTATTCCTAAAAATGATACTTTCATAAAGGCAGACATTTGGGTACAGAGGCAAAGCAATTATATTGTTCTTTTCTATTGCTGAAACCTGATTCCCCTGATCAGCATCTTCCTGCAATGGGGCCTGTGGAGTAGCAAAGCATATGGTTCTCTTGTCTCTTCGTTAGCACATAGATTAGATTTTCTTTTGCTGTTGTAGTAAAATTTAATTTTTATTCACAAATCAATCTTCAATGCTGCTTTATATTTCCTCTGATTTACAATGTAATTCTTTCTAGCTGATCTTCTCATTGACAATGACCATCCTTGATTTTGGCCAATATCTATGAGGAAATGGTTTTATTATTTCCATGAATCATTTGTTATTTGTTAAAGATACAAGGCAGTGACAAAACATTTCTTGTTCATCTAAATCTTAAGTACAGGATGCCATGAGTCCTGATGACTGGGAAAGTTGGCAGGGTTTTCCTCACATTTGTCTCTTCAGAAGATACCTTATCAATAACTTTTGTAGTTTTATTCAAATATGTTTCTTTTCCATTTTTTTTGTTTTGTTAAAGGAGTCTCCATTTCCCCACCCCCCAGACATAAGCCTCTGTGGTTCATTTCCTTTTTAATTTATTGATTTATTTACTAATGTACAGTGATTTTGAAAGATATGTGTTTATTGATTTTAAAAAAAGAGGAAGGAAGAGGGAGGGAGGCAGGGAGAGAGAGAGAGAGAAAGAAAGAGAGAGAGAGAGAAAGAGAGAGGAACATTGATGTGAGAGAGAACATCAATTGGTTACCTCCTGCATGTACCCCCAACCAGAGATCAAACCCATAATCTGGGCATGTGCCCTGACTGGGAATTGAACTGGTGACCATTCAGTGCATGGAACGATGCTCAAACAACTGAGCAACACTGGCCAAGGTTCATAAACAGTATTTATTGAATAACTATTCAGTATCAGTCACTATTCCAGGAAGAGAGGACACAAAATTACACAAGACAGATAAGATACCTGCTCTTGTTACCTTTGACTTCTTTAATCTTCATCTTCATTCTGGCACTAATTAACTTAAAATTTGACTGTTACAATTGTCTAGTATTGACTTTCTTTGTCTCATATATTTCTCTAACTCCTAATAATTATTGTTACTAGTTTTTAATCCTCACTTGAGGATATTTTTCCATTGATTTTTAGAGAGAGTGGAAGAGACAGGACTCCTGCATGCGCCCTGACCAGGGCCTGGGCTGAGGAGGAGCCTGCAATGGAGGTATATTCCCTTGACAGGAATCGAACCTGGGACCCTTTGGTCCTCAGGCCGATTCTCTATCCACTGAGCCAAAGCAGCTAGGGCTAGCCCCTAATTCTTTATGTCTGGCACATAGTAGGCACTTGGAAAATATTTGGTTAATTTAATCAAATTAAAACTATTCTCCACATATTGCTGTATTCATAGCTCAAAGATCATATTTCTATTTATTATATGACTCTGTATTTCCTACTTCCAATATTATTTACCTCATTCTTCTTAAGACTTTCATCCAATTGAATTAGATTCTAGTCCATGTATATTTTTGTGCACTCTTGCTCTCCTTTGTATCCAAACACTATACACCATCAAAGTCGAACTAAGTGCTACTTTTTCTAAGCTTTCTCTTAGCTCTCCAGCTGGTGGTATTTTTGCCCAGATCTGATTTTCATAGTATTGTATTGTGCCTCCATGATGCCCTGTAATGTACATATTTGTATACAAATCTGGTTCACATACTAGACTAAGTAAGCCCCCTGAGGACAAGGCCCACATTTTACACCATTTTCTGTTCCCTGAAGGGCTTGTCGGTGAACTTTGAAGAAATGTTTGATAATTGAATAAATGGCCTTTTAGGATATGATGCATGAATCTCCTTATAAGCTTATTTCTCATACATTTTTTTCTGATTGGTTATGTCTAATTCAGAGCTAAGTAGGCCAGCTTATTAAATTCTAATCCCTTGGTTGAACAAAAGCTGACTTCATAAATCATAGTGTAATTGCCTGTCTACAATTTCTTTAGGTTTTTGTGGCTGTGTGGTAATGCTTATTTAACCAGGCAGTTCAGTTGTTGAAATTATATAGGTAGTAAATAGCTTGTTTGCTTTTGGTCAAAAAGCCTCATTTCAGGAATATCTGTGTGGAAATTTCCGGGACACCATCATATCTAATGCTGTTCCCCATGTACACTGTAATTTTGTAATCTTTAATTGTATATCCAGGCTGATGTTTTGTTGTCTGTATAAAAAAAGGAGGTATGGACACATTATATTTTCATGAACCCACACATTTTAGATTTGTAGTCATATTTCACATCTTTCTAATTTGTTTATCATGGATTCACTCAGTTGTCAGAATTTCTAACTCCTCTAAATAATGTGAATCTATTTATTACCAGAATACGAGATTTTGATTTTAAGGAATGCTTTCTTATAAAATGATAAAGAGACTAGATAGAGAAAGTAAAATTATAAGATTGAAAAATAACCTTAGAATTCCAAAATGGCGGCAGAGTAAGTGGAAGCTACACTGACACTCTCCTAGGACCAAACTGGAAATACAAGTAAAATACAGAAAAACCAGGCCAGCCACTGTGGCTAAATGGTTGAACCAGGAGGTCATGGTTCAATTCCTGGTCAGGGCACAATTCCTGGTCAGGGATTGAGCCTAGGTTACGGGCTCAATCCCCTGTGGGGATGTGCAGGAGGCAGCCAATCAATGATTCTCTCTCATTGATGTTTTTATCTCTCTCTCCCTCTCTCTTCCTCTCTGAACTCAATAAACACATATATTTTTAAAAAATACAGATAAACCACCCTGAAAAATCAACTGAAGACTAGCTAGAGAGAAACCTGATAACGAAGGAAGTAAAGTGGAGACCACATAGAGACTGGTAGGAAGAGCAGCGTGCTGTGCTCCCATAGACAGCTGCTGAAGTTCTGGAAGGATATCTCAGCTGTGGGGGGCTCCCACTGAGAACTCTGGGGTATAAACCCCAGCTGGGCTCCCCAACCCAGAGCACTGGAACTGAGAAAGGTGCCCACAGCACATCTGACTGTGAAAAGCAATGGGGTTGCTGTCTGCCAGTGAGAGACAGCTGGAAATGCAGGCACCCTCTCAAAGGGCCAACACACAAAATTTTGTGTGCAGCCACTCACCTTGGGCTCAAACCAAACGGAAGGCAGAGTGGACTGGAACTGAGTGAGCCAAAGCCAGGATTGAAGGCTCTGGATCTATTTTGTTCATCAGTTTAATTTGTTCATTAGATTCTATATTTGAATGAGATCATGTGATACTTGTCTTTCTCTAACTGGTTTATTTCGCTAGCATAATACTCTCCTGGTTCTTCCATGCTATCTCAAAGAGATCTTTCTTTTATACTGCTGCATAGTATTCCTTGGTATAAATGTACCACAGCTCTTTTATTGATCTGATGTTAGTGTTTCTTCTGGTAACTAATCCTGTGCCTTTTACTGACATGATACTTGTATAGACAAATTATTGTCTCAATTTCCCACTGTTTTAGGTAAGGCCAAATTATAACACTTAATAATATTTACTGCCAACTTGGGGAAAATACATATAAATTACAATGTATAAAACTTTAAATTAGATATATCTGAACAAAGAATCAAGCCATGTTCTCCTGTGTTCATCTTCTCATATTAGGCCTTGGACTACCAACATTTTCCTCTAGGTCTTACATAAGTTTGTACTCTAGTAACTTCATCTAAAATCCTAAAGATTAGATACAATAAATTTAGTTTTACTATCTGCAGAGGTATTGCTCTCCTATTACTTTATTATCTAGATAATTTACATTTTGTTTACTTGAAGCTTTCCATTTTAGAATGGGATCTGGTTCTACTTTTGCAAAACTAAAAGGGTCATGAGTCATCCCCTCCAACCCCAGAACAAAGGAATTGCCTTCTTCTAAAGTTGATTTTTATTTTATTTTTTAATTTTTTTTAAAATTTCTTTATTGATTAAGGTATCACATATTTGTCCTCATGCCCCCATTCCCATCCCACACCCCTCCCCACACATGCCCCCAACCCCCTGTTGTCCCCAACCGCTGGTTAGGCGCATATGCTTGCACACAAGTCCTTTGGTTGATCTCTCCCCTTTACACCCACCCTCCCCTACCCTCCCTCTGAGGCCCCACAGTCTGATCCGTGCCTCCTTGTTTCTGGGTCTGTTCTTGTTCATCAGTCTATGTTGTTCATTATTTCCACTAGATGAGTGAGATCATGTGCTATTAGAAATACACTTATAAGAACCGAAAATGAGACAAGCAATAATGGTTATGGTGACAGGAAATGAATCAGTCTGTAGTGTTTCTTTCTGGGCCAACAGTTCTTTTGAGATCCAATTTCAATGTCCAACAGTTCCTTATGTGTACATGTCAGCACTGACATTACAGTTCTGGATGGTGGACAAATGGTAGTAATGCAGGTCCGACTCTCTCTGGTTTGGTCCTGGGCAACCTGCAGTGATGCACAGCTGCTAAATGCTAGTATGGGAAGACCACGTCAGCGTCTTCCATCTCTGGACTGCTTCTCTTCTGTCTTCATGGCTGGAGTAGTCCTGTCGATTCCTCTCTGTTGCTGGAATCCACATGGTCTCAGAGTTGTTTTCTGAAAATATACAAACATATTCTCGACCAAAAGTTAACAAAGGAATATTTTCTATAAATTTGACTTGGGATCCTATTTCATTTTTTGCCCAAATGATTTTCCTCTGGCTTGTTTTGACACCTTGTGTGTTTTTCATGGGTGTCTTGCTTTTTGCCTTACAATTAATTTTCTAAAGTATTAATTTTCTAAATGTAATTTACTTATAGGTTATTTTTTCTTACATGATATTCTTCTAATATACCCTCCTTTTTTGATTTAAATGTTAGGAGGCTTTTGAAAATTTTATAATGTAGTCTTGATGGCTTTTACATTTTAATTTTTTGCTCTATAATATTACTGTTTTAGGTTCATTACATGGTGCACAATTTTATCATGAGATGAAGTACCAATAAAAATTTTAGGTAACACATTAAGAACACCTTTTTGTCCAGTACTATTAATTTTTATAGAATATTCGCTTGTTTCAACTAGCCAATTTAAATTTGCCTGAAAACTTGACTACTATTTTACTGTTAAATTTATTACTCTAACAACAATCTTATTTTACCCTGTAAATATTAGTGGAAGGGATTGTTTGCCTTCTTGAGTAGGTCCTGAGCATTCCTGGTGGTAGGCTGGATTTAGATATCGTAAACTCACTTCCCCACACCATGGGTATAAGACAACTCAAACAATTCTTGTTGGAATAAGAGGGCAGCTTTTGTCGGCCAAGTCTCTGTTGGTCACCTGGGTCCTGATCTGAGCTGGGCATGGGAAGCATGAAGCAGCCATGGGGCAGGAGACATCCCTCAGAAGGGGATAGGGTTCAGGCCCCTGCAATGTTGGGGGTGGTGAGGGTCTGTGCCCCACCTCTGTTGATCCCCAAATTCTCTCCTGATGGCACCTCTGCGACTGTGCCTGTCTTAGGTTGTTCCTTCCTTGAGGAATCTTACCCGTCTCTGGCTCACCAGTCATCCTCTGGGGCCAAGCAGGGTGATGTGAGGTTCAGTTTTGTCTCCTTGGTAGCCTATGCCCCCATGGCCTCCATGCCCAGCACTTGCCTTGGGATCCCCTCACCTGCTGGTGGGGCCCCAGCACTGATCACATATCTTGTGGAACCCGGGTTTCTTCTGCAGGGAGGGCTCAGTTCGCCCCACTGGGTGAGAGACAGATCCATGGCACCAGTCATCATGAGACTTCAACCTCGACATGAACAGAGAGCTCATGCAACAGCTGTGAGCAATTGAATTGTGAGAAGAGGGTCTCTCTTGGCCTAAAGGGTAAGAGGGACCAATATAGAATGTTCAGGTGCCTTCCCAGGAGGCCCTCTACACAATGAAAAGGATTAAATCCTTACATGTCCTTTTTAACTTGTTGCCAGACATTCAAAGAATTAGTAAGTTTGCTTGGGATAATTGTATATTGTGCTGTTGTAATTCTAAAGTATCAAGAGATGTGTTAAGTTTGTCTCCAAGCACCAAACAGATGATTTTTTTTTAATCTCCAAGGGTGCGAGGAACTATTATAAGTACTGAGGGTGATCCAAATCTGGGAAAAATTTTAATGACAGTGTAGAATAATATCATGTAAGGATATTCTTTGTTCTAGTCCATGGCAATTCCCTTTCAATCTGGCTGTTCATTTCTTTTTATATAGACAAGGTCTTAGTTACATTTTCTGCACCTCTACTGGGGGCAAGTAGTGATAGTAGTGACACCCTTTCTTTGGTGTCCACACAAGCCAAAGATCTCTCTTTAATTGTACAGACAAAGGGGCATTGTTTTGATTTTGTGTCATACAAAAGGGAAGCTGGGTGGAGACCCCTGTGTATTTATACTTTCTTGCCCCACCCATGGGCCTCATGGATGACCAAGGTGTTTGGTATTACTGGTAACTACAGTAGTCAGGGGATCAGCCCACGTAAGGGGTCTTACCCATGAAGGGTCAGGAGCATAAGACCAAAATACTTACCCTCTTGTCCCAGGTAAAATTACCGTACATCTGATGATTGCTAGCGTGGCTAGAAAGGCGTTCTCAGGCATTCTTGGGTTGCTCCCTTTAGTATTATGTAGTGGCCTTCCTCATCTCTTATGATGGCCTTTACTTTGAGGTCTATTTTATCTGATATAAGTATCGCAACCCCAGCTTTTTTCTCATTTCCATTTGCCTGAAAAATGTTTTTCCATCCCTTCACTCTCAGTCTGTGTGAATCCTTTGCTCTTGCTCTAAGGTGGGTCTCTTGTAGACAGCAAATATATGGGTCATGTTTTCTTATCCATTCAGCTACCATATGTCTTTTGATTGGTGCATTTAATCCATTTACATTTAATGTTATTATTGATAAGTACCTGTTTGTTGTCATATTTTTTCTTAGTGTTTGTTTGTCTTTCTCTTTTTTCTTTTTACAGCAGTCCCTTTAGCATTTCTTGCATTGCTGGCTTGGTAGTGATAAACTCTCTTAGCCCTTTTTTATCTGTAAAGCTTCTGATTCCACCTTCAATTTTGAATGATAGCCTTGCTCAGTATAGTATTCTTGGATTCAGTCCCTTGTTTTGCATCACTTTGTATGTTTCATTCCATTCCCTTCTGGCCTGGTGTGTTTTTGTTGAGAAATCAGTTGATATTCTAATAGGAGATCCCTTATATGTTACTTTCTGTCTCTCTCTTGCTGCCTTTAAGATTCTTGCTTTGTTGTTGGTGTCCGTCAATTTAATTATGATGTGTCTTGGTGTCGGTCTTTTGGGGTTAAATTTGTTTGGGACTCTGTGTACTTCTTGAACTTGGATAGTTTTTTTCTTGCCAATATCAGGAAAGTTTTCTGTCATTATTTCTTCAAACAGGTTTTCTATTCCTTGTTTCTCTTCCTCTCCTTCTTTTATCCCTATTATTCAAATGTTGTTTCGTTTTGTGTAGTCACATAGCTCCCTTAGGCTCTCCTCTTGCTTTTTAAGTCTTCTTTCCAATTGCTGCTGTGTTTGTGTGTTTTTTCCTACCTGGTCTTCTAATTCGCTGATGCGGTCCTCAGCCTCTTCTACTCTACTCTTTAGGCCTTCCATTGTGTTCTTATTGCAGCTATGTCATTCTTCATCTCCTATTGGTTTCTTTTCATGTTGGTGACATTTTCCTTCAGCTCCTTATAGTTCTCATTGAGTTGTGTGTATTTGTCATCCATCCACTTAAACATCCTTATAACGAATACTCTGAATTCTTTCTCTGTTAGGCTGCTAGCTTCAAGTTCATTTAACTCCCTTTCTGGTGATTCTTCTTTTTCTTTCCTTTGGGGATTTCCTTTTTGTCTCCCCATGTTTTCCTGTAAAGTTTTAATTGTAGATCCAGTTGCTTTGCTGCCCAGGTTCTTTTGGGGATGGTGCTACTGGATTAATCTCAGTTTTCCTGGGTTTGTTAATCTAGTGTAGCTCCTACTCGAGCTATTTGGGTTCTCTTGATGTAGGCCTGCGAGCTTGAGAGGCACAACTGTGGCGTCTAGATGTCAGCAGCTGTGGGTGGGAGTGTCTCAATTTTTGCTGTCTTGCACCCTTAATTGTAATCACACATGCCCAGCAGGGACTCACAGTGACCCCCAGGTACCTTCTGTTGGGGTGTTGGGGCTCAGGGGATCTGGTCTTTGAAAGATGTTGTTGTGGTGCCCTGAGATCTGCAGTCGTGGGGTGAGCAGACCCAGCTTTTTCTGTTGCACCTGTGGTGGATAGGTTCTTACTCCCAGCGGTGTTTTACAGGAGCACCCTCGGTACTTTTGCCAGTGAGGCACACTGAAGGGCTCTGAATGTCCCTGGCAGTGTAGCCGGGTAATTGGGGTGCCTATGGGCCGGTATCCACGGTAAGTGAGTTCAAAGCTTCTACTGCTGCAGGGGCGTGCGCCCCCTGCTTGTTCAAGGTCACACCCAAGGAGAGCTCACAGTGGCTCCCACTAGCGCCCTGGGGTTGGTTGGGCTCAGTGTGTTAGTATCTGTGGAGGCGCGCTCTCTGGTTGCAGAGCTGTGATGCACTCCGAGGGGTCCTGGCACTATGGTTGAGTAGCTGGGGTTAATGTGGGCAACCCTCCAGGAAGAGGGAATTCAGAATTTCCACTGCGGGCCCGCACGCCTCCATTTGCGCAGAATTACACCCTTGGGTGCAAACCCTGAGCAAAGTGACCTGGGGCTGAGAACACGCAAGTGCGTGTGCAGCTGGGGTTAATGTGGGCAACCCTCCAGGAAGAAGGAAGAAGGAATTTCCACTGTGGGGCCTCGGGCCCCCGTCTGCACAGAATCTCACCCTCAGATACAAACCCGGAGTGAAGTGTCCTGGGGATGAGAGCGCAGGAGTGCGTATGCAGCTGGGGGCAGCTGGGGTTAATGTGGGCAACCCTCCAGTTTGGGGGAGTTTGGAATTTCCACTGAGCATGCCCCGGTCTGCGCAGAATCACAACCTTGGGTGCAAACCCAAAGTAAAGTGACCTGGGGCTGAGGACGCAGCTGGGGTTAATGTAGGCAACCCTCCAGGAAGAAGGAAGAAGGAATTTCCACTGCGGGGCCGTGGGCCCCCATCTGCACAGAATCTCACCCTTGGGTGCAAACCCGGAGTGAAGTGTCCTGGGGATGAGACCACAGGAGTGCGTGTTTGTGTGCGCGCGTTCTCGTGGGCAGGAACCTGGGGTTCTGCTGTTGGGGAGGGGGAGTTGCACTTACAGCTGCAGAAAGCTGTGTCTTTTAAGGTGGAGGTCCCAGGCTCCGCGAGTCTGCAGCTGGGGTAGCAGGATATTGGTTGGAGTGGGTGCTGGATCGCGGGGCAGTTCCAAGGCCTGTCTTGTTGGTGGTGTTGATGAGTTTCTACCTAAGGCTGTTCTCCGCTCAAGATGGCATGGGCTCCCTCTGTGCTAGGGTCCCGCTGTCTTGGGAGTGCCCGTCTCGGTGGTAGTCTCTCTTTGTCAAGGAGATGCTTTCTGCCAGCCCCTGCTGCTTCTGCGAGATTTAACTTTCCCTCACTCACTCTCACACACCCCACGCACAACCACACACTCTCCTTTTATACCCTCACTCACTCACTTCCTCTCTCTCCACTCCGTCCTGCCAGCCACCATCTTCCTTTCCCCCTAAAGTTGATTTTATACCAAATAATATTTATAGATAAAGAGGAAAAAACAAAACAAACATACAAAAAAAAACAACAACATAGTACTATATTTCTCCCTTCAGGGTTGAGACCTAGAGAGGGGAGTCTGAGACATACATGTCTCATTTTCTCTCTCTTCCTCTCCTCACAGTTTCTTGGGTGAGAAGGAATGGGATTTTCTTTTACTTCATTGTTCTAGGTCATATCCTTCATTTTTTCTTTTTTTTAAATTATTGATTTCAGAGAGGAAGGGAGAGGTTGAGAGAGATGGAAACATCAATGATGAGAGAGAATCATGGATCGGCTGCCTCCTGCACCGCCCCCATTGGGGCTCGAGCCCATAACCCGGGCATGTGCCCTGACCTGGAATTCAACTGTGACCTCCTGGTTCATAGGTGGATGCTCAACCACTGAATCACGCTGGCTGGGCAGGCCATATCCTTTTTACTATATAGGTCAACAGAACTCCTTATCAAACATGATAAGTAGAAAGGTTATCTTCTGCACATTATTGGTTAGGGGCTCTATGTTCTAAGCACTCACAGATCAATTTTTAAATTGTCTTTGAAATATCAATTAGAAGCTAAAGGATTTGGACAGTTACTTTTCTCTCAATAATACAAGGATCTCATGCTATTGTCATGATGCAAATCCTTACCACCCTTGCCTATTGCATGCAGCAGAAAGACATGCCTTTAGAAGGACTTAGGTATACTCAGTAAGACAAGAAAACAAAGCACTTTCATATATATTTTTTCCTTCTCTTAAAAATTTGCCTTCATTTTAGTTATTTTAAGACTGTATGTAAATAAGTGGAATGATGTGTTATAGTGCATCAAAAGTATCCTTCACAGTCGAAACCACACCTAGGGCACTCTAATTCAGTCTCCCTCTTTTACATGCTACCATCTTTATTGCTTCACTGCTCACAGTCATCTCAATATCTCTACTGTGAGTTCTCAGTCCCCTCTATTAGCTGTCTCTTGATTTGATGTATTTCCAATGACAGTCTCTTCTGAGCTTGGTTATTGTCTCAATCTTTTGTCTAATCCTCCAATAAGGTTTATCATACCCAGATGCATATTTTCTGACTGGCTCACACTGTGGACCAGTCAACACTCATGAGTTACAGGAAACCTAGGTAGGGCACTTAGTCTTATTCATTGGCTAATTCAGTCTGTAACACACTCATCAATTCATTTTCATTCTACAAACATTTAATGCTTATCTTTCTATACACAGGGTAATGATGACAAAACCCAAAATGGATCTTGAATTTAACCCCAGAAATTTCTTTCCAAATCAGCTTCTGTCTCAGACTTGCCTATTGCAATTAATTGCAACAACATCCTTTCAGTAATTCAGGCCAATACCTGGGAGTCCATCCATGTTTTTTTTATTTTACTTTAAAATAATTCATTTTTCAATTGCAATTGACATACTTAGTTTCAGTGTATAACCTATTGATTAGACATTATATAACTTACTAAGTGATCACCCCAATAAATCTAGTACCCATCTGGCACCATATATTGTTATTACAATATTGCTGACTATATCCCCTATGCTGTATTTTACATATCTGTGACTATTTTGTAACTACCAATTTGTACTTCTTTTTTTTAAAAAAATGATTTCTGAGAGGAAGGGAGAGGGAGAAAGAGATAGAAACATCAATGATGAGAAAGAATTATCGATCAGCTGCCTTTTGCATACCCCACACTAGGGATGAAGCCCACAACCTGGGCATGTTCCCTGACCGGGAATCAAACCATGACCATCTGGTTCATAGATCACCGCTCAACTACTGAGCCACTCTGGCCGGGCACCAATTTATATGTCTTAATCCCTTCACACTAAAGCACTTTTCCTGGGTATTCGTTGTCTCTCTCTGTCACTTCATGTGGCAGTCTGCTCAAATGTCACCTCCTGAGAGATCTATCTTGATCACACAATTTGAAATGTTCTCTCACTACTGAGACCTTCGTTTAATTTCTTCATAGGACTTATCTCTGGCTGGCATTATATTATGTATGGTTGTTTATTGTTTATGACTGCTGCCAGAGTGTTAGCTCTATCAGGGCAAGGATTATTTTATTCTTCATTATTGCATCCCTAGTATCTAGTACTGTGCTTGTCACATAATAGATCTTTAAAATATTTGATGAATGAATGTATGTGTGAATGAATGAATGAAGCATGAACTGGAAGCAGCTCAGGTTGTGCATATGCCCCATTTGTTGACTAAAACTGTGTCACATTAATTTTTGTCCTAAATCTAATAGCTTCCTCCTTTATAAAACTATTTATTTTATTTTTCTTTATTCTAATCCTCCCAACAACCCTGTGAGGGAGAGAGGTATAATTATGAATCCCATTTATAAATTAAGAAACTGAAGCTCACAGAAGTAACTCGTGACACATCACACAGTTAATAAGTGATGGAGGCAGGAATTCATACCTGATTAGCTCTAATAGCCACATACTTTTGACTACACTACTCTATACTTCTGGAAAAACTGAACATATCTATCTATTCCTTTTCTACATAATAGCCCTTAAAACTTGAAAATTATCTTTCATACAAAAAAAATCTTCCATATAAAAAGTCTTCCATAATATTACTTCTCCATAGTACATTTGTCCATTATCTATAATTTTTCTCCCATAATTTTCTTTTTAATCAGATGGTATCCTAGTTGTTCTCACATAAATACACTCTAATATGTATATGCCCCTCTTATAAAGCAGAGTTCTGATTTAAACCCCTACTGTTCTAGCTGTGATATGACTAGTTGTAAGATCAGTGAGATTATTAGTTTGGTGGTCTGGGACCTGGTTTTCTATTATTGTTGTGGATGCTTGCATTGGATTTAAATAGACAGAGAACACCATTGATGTTGTGATTGACTTTGTGATCAAGTAAACTCTGGAAATTTTCCACGGAACTGCTGTCAGGCACATTGTTTCCTTCATTCTGTCTTATTGTAATTGATCAAAAATCTATTTTATGTAAGTATTCTAAAGGTAAAACTTTTATTTATTTTGTTTAGAATTTATCTGGTTGATTTTTATGCAGCATAGCAATCTAGGAAGTCAGGATCACTGGGAACCATTATTGAATCATCTGTGAAATAATAAATACTTTATAATATTGTTTTCTCAGTCATGACATGTTATCATTGTATTTGACTTATTCAGCTTCATTTCTCAGTATATTTTACCCCATTTCTCAAGTCAGATTTATGGTCCTGGAATGTACCCCTTTCTCCTCTGCCTAATGAAAACATTTACTTCTAATCCTATTTTAACCAACTAATACAGACTATTCTTATTTTCCTTGTTGCATTCTGATTGTAAGCATGATTTGATGTGATTTAGCTTTTAAGTCTCATTTTATTCTTGGATACAAAGGTTGTTTGTAAGCAGTAGGACAAAAGCTAAGTCTTATGATTATATATGTATCCATGACACTAGGAATACTACTTGATATATTGAAGGTGTCATGAAGATTTCTTGTTTAAAGTTACAGGAGATCTGGAAATATACATTTGCTTTTGCTTGCAATTGAAACCTTAGTGATGAATACAGTGCCTGACAAATAGTAAACATTCATTAAATGTTTATTGAATGAATAAATTGGTAAGTTCCTTGCCTTCAGAGGACTTACATTGTAGAGGAGATAGGCAAAACAATGAGCCAATAATCAAATAAAATTATTTCAGATAAAGACTTGTGCCCAAAAAAGAAATAGAGCAGGGTGATTATCTTTTTTTTGCTATGTTTTAAAAATAGATATTTTACTGGTTTTAGAGAGAGAGGAAGGAAGAGGGAGAGAGAGAGAGAGAGAGAGAGAGAGAGAGAGAGAGAGAGAGAGAGAAAGAGAGAGAAACATTGACATGAGACAGAAACATCAATCGGTTGCCTCCTATATCAAACCCATAACCTGGGTATGTGCCCTGACCAGGAATTGAACCCGTGATCTTTCTGTGCAAGAGACAACACTCAACTGAGACACACCAGCCAGGGCCAGGGTGATTATCTTAAAGTGACATAAATTGACATAGGTACTACTCACTAACCAGTTTCTTTTGCAAACAAGTATGTGTGTGAAATGACAGGAAGGGTCACAGAGACCACTCCTAGGCCTCCCAAAAAACAAATATATAAATTCTTCACCTGAAACTTCATAATGTAATCTCATTTTGAAATTGGATCTTTGCAGATATAATCAGTAAAATTAAGTTGAGGTCATACTAGATCAGGGTAGGCCCTAACCTAATGACTGGTGTCTTTATAAGAAGTGGAAAATTTGGGACCAGACACACAGGAGGAATGCTATATAACAACTAAGGCAGAAATTGGATGCAGCTTTAAGGCAAGGGATGCCAAAAATTCGTGGCAATAACAAGGACTAGGCAGAAGCTGGAATAATTCTTCCCTAGAGCCTTTAGCAGGAACATGACCCTACCCACACCTTGATTTCTGACTTCCAGCCTTCAAAACTATAAGGAATTATTTTCTACTGTTTTAAACCACCTTGTTGGTAGTACTTTGTTAATGGCATCCCTAAGAAAATCATGCATGCTCCAGTTTAGGACAAGTCTTCTTTTGAAGTACATATATACTTTTGCTGTCATGCTAATTACTAGGCAGGCCTTGGGCTTAGAAAACTAAGGAGAGTGACTAGCATTTGCATTTTTAAGTGTTTCTGAAGGAGATTGTTCTCTTAGGGGAAATCTGTGTGTTAGGCTTTTCACCAATTCAATTGAAGGAACTTCCATGGATAAAAGTTGGGGAGCTCCAATAAACCTAGGTTAAATCTTAGAGGTTCAAGCACTAAAGCGCATAGGAACATTATTTCACCACTCATCATTTGTAGCTTTACTGTCAAGAATGACTAGGGATTTTAGCATAAATTAACACAAGTACATGAAGCCCACTTCAAAATCATCTCAAATGCACAGAAATAAGGAGGAGGCAACATGATACCATGTCTTTGGAGCTAAGAAACCTGGCTTGAATCTTTAATCTCAGTTCCTCTACCTTCTCACTGTGTGATCTAGGTCAAGGCACTGAAAGGCTTTGAGCCTCTATTTACTCATCTATGGAATAGGAATAATGCCAGTTGCTCTTCAGGGATTTTATGGAAAGTAGAGATAATGTAACAAATCACATAACAAAGGTCTTGGCAAATATTATACCCTCAATAAACAGTAGCTATTATGAAACTAGGTTAACCCAAAATTTATAAGTATAGAAATATCTATTTCAGAAAGATAAAATCAATTTGGGAAGTTATTTGGGCTGTAAAGGGCAAAGGCAAAACTAATTATGATCATTCTTTATTGAATTCCATCCACAAAGTTAAACTTTGGAGAGTTTTCCACTCTGGTCTTTAAATTTCTTATAACATTAATTTTTACATTTCTCAATAGCTCTGTTGAATGTTTAATATACAAAGTTTTATGTTCACTTTATCCAGTTTTGTTTTAAATCTAGTATTCTTTCCAAGGCTCTTATAGTAAATAATTGCTCATTTTCAATTCCGTAGATTTAGTATTAGCCAAAGTTGAAAGAACATTTCCCCAGCTTAGTGCTGAACATTTATTGCAGTGTGAGACAGAATCTCTTGCTAAACTAAAAGTGGGGATTAGTTCAAATCTACAATCTCATATTGAATGTCAATTTCTCTTCAACTTTGCCCCATGGCAGGGTGCAAGATCAATGTAGGTGAAGGATGGGGGAAGAGACCTTGGAAGGGTTAAGGAATCCCTACTGACAGCTCCTCTCACTGTAGTGTACCAGTTTCCTTTTAGGCTTTCCACTGACACTATGTCCCAGTGCATAAATGTCTTGGCATTTAAAAAAAAAATGTTTCAAGTGGATGGTTCTTTAGTTGTTGCATTCCCTTTGCTATCTTCTCCCCACAGATGCTCTCCTCACACAGTGTTCCCTTTGAAGTAAGCAGCCAGAAATCTTCAGCAGAGAGGAAGCGAGCAAAATGCAGCAGTTGGAACAGTTTGTTTTGCTTACTGCGTGCTCATTTGGGAGCTTTTAGATCTGTGAGGCTGCCAAAGAAGTTCTTCATTCCAACACTTCACCATGGACTTGGGGAGTAGCTTTATAATACTATGCTTGGAGCTGAAACTGAATTATTAGCACAATTAATATTATAGCAGCATCAAAACGTCATATCAAGAGGCAATATATTATACGGCTTTGATTTTCAAATTGTAGTCTAGAGCCCACTGGGGGTGTCCCTAAGATCTTTTTAGGTTATCAGTGCAGTAACATTTTCCATAAGACTAAAATCTCTGTTGCCTTTTGCACTCTTTTCTTTCACAAGAATAGAGTGGAGTATTCCAAACGCTACATGACCTGTGATATTGCAATAGGCTGAATTTAGAAGCAGGGATGAGAATCCAGCATTCTATCAAACTAGACATTAAAGACATTTGTAATAATGTAAAGCCATGTCACCCTCCTCACGCTCTTTTTAGAAAATGTAATTAGTCTATTAAAAATGTTATTCATGTTTGTATATAATGGTTTTATTATTGCTATTTTAATTATGCTTTTTATTTTTAGACTAGAGGCCTGATACACAAAATGTGTGCACTTGGGGCGGTGGGTGGGGGGGTCCCTCAGCCCGGCCTGCACCCTCTCGCAGTCTGGGAACCCTCGGGGGATGTCCACCTGCCGGCTTAGGCCCCATCCCCCTGGGCCTAAGCTGGCAGTCAGACATCCCTCTCATAGTCCAGGGTTCTCACAGTCAGAGGTCCCTTGCTCCTTACTGCCCACTTGCAGTGGAGGTGGGAGAAGCTCCTGCCACTGCTGCTGCGCTCACCAGCCGAGCACCCAGCTCTAGCTGAGTAGCGCTCCCCCTGTGGGAGTGCATGGACTATTAAGCGGCAATTCCTACATTGAGTATCTGTCTCCTGGTGGTCAGTGCACATCATAGCGACCGGTTGTCCCACCATTCAATTTGCATATTAGGATTTTATTATACAGGACTAGTAGCCCATTTGCAGGAAGAATCCTGCAAGCGGCCGCTGTGGCCGCGTGTGCTGCCACTGCCACCACCGTTGCAGCCACCGTGCCTGCACCCACGCACCACTGCGGCCCGCCCCACTCTGCCCCGCCCCGCCCCACCCCGCCCCGCCCGGGCTTTTCCTCTGGCAGCCACCTTGCTTTCCGCTTTTTCTCCCTCTTCCTTCTAAGTTGTCTTCAGTCTTCACTCCTCCCTCCCTCTGTGTATGCAAATTAACTGCCATCTTTGTTGGGTAATTTGCATACTTGCCCTGATTGGCTGGTGGGCATGGCTTTGGCTGGTGGGCGTGGGTTGGGCGTAGCGAAGGTGTAGCAATTTGCATATTACTGTTTTATTAGGTAGGATAATTATCATTTCACTTGTAAGAAATAATACAGAGAGATTATGTATAATCTTTACCCCGTTTACACTAATGGTAACATCTTGCAAAATTATTGTATCAGATTACACTCAGGATATTGACCTTGATTCAATCAATATATAAAATATATAGAACAGTTCTATCACCACAAGGATATGACTGTTTATTAGTCACACCTGCATCCTTCCCTCACCATAGCCCATGGACCACTAATCTGTTCTCAAATTATATAATTTTGTTGTTTAAGTGAATCAATACATAAGCATTTAACACTATTACTTTTATTGAACTGACTAGGGTTATGTAGGTTTCAAGTGTACAATTCTATAATATACCATCTGTATATTGTATTGTGGTTCACCACCCAAAATCAAGTCTCCTTCCATCATTCAACATTTATTCCCCCTATATCCCCTCTACCTCCTCTCACAGTCTTTTCTCTAGTAATCACCATACTGTTGTCTATATCTATGCTTTTTTTTTTTGCTTAATCCCTTCACCTTTTTCATGAGGCCCTTCAACCCCTTTCTCCTCTGATAGTTGTCAGTTCTGTGTATCTATGAGTCTATTTCTATATTGTTTCTTTGCTTATTTTGATCATTAATTCCACATATAAATGATGTCATATGGTATTTGTCTTCCTCTGAGTGGCTTATTTCACTTAGCATAATACTCTCCAGGGCCATCTGTGCTGTTGCAATAGGTAAGATTTCCTTCTTTTTTATGGCTGAGTAGTATTCCATTGTGTAAATGTTCCATGGCTTTTAAAAAAATCTTTATTGTTGAGATTATTACAGATGTCCCTCTCCCACCCCCCCACCTGCCCCATTGCACCCATCCATCCAGTTCCCAGCAAGCCCCAGGCCTTCGCCACCCTATTGTCCATGTCCATAGATAATGCATACATGTATATAAGATCTTTGTTTAATCTCTTCACACACCCCTACCCCCATTCCCTCTGAGAATCGTCAATCTGTTCCATTTCCATGCCTTTGATTCTATTTTATTCATCAGTTTATTCTGTTCATTTGATTTTTATTCATTTATTTTTAGATTCAATTGTTGATAGGTATGTATTTGTTGCCATTTTATTGTTAATATTTTTTTATCTTTTTCTTCTTCTTCCTCTTCTTAAAAATACCCTTCAACATTTCATATAATACTGGTTTGGTGGTGATGAACTCCTTTAGCTTTTTCTTGTCTGTGAAGCTCTTTATTTGACCTTCAATTCCAAATGCTGGCTTTTCTGGGTAGAGTAATCTTGGTGGTAGGTCCTTGGTATTAATCACTTTGAATATTTCTTGCTACTCCTTTCTGTCCTGCATAGTTTCTGTTGAGAAATCAGCTGACAGTTTTATGGGCACTCCCTTGTAGGTAACTAACTGCTTTTCTCTTGCTGCGTTTAAGATTCTCTCTGTCTTTAGCCCCTGGCATTTTAATTATCATGTGTCCTGGTGTTGTCTTCTTTGGGTTCCTCTTGTTTGGGGTTCTCTGCGCTTCCTGGACTTCTAAGTCTATTTCTTTCACCAGGTAGGGGACGTTTTCTGTCATTAGTTCTTCAAATAGGTTTTCAATATCTTGTTCACTCTCTTCTTCTGGTACCCTCATAATTAGGATGTAGATATGCTTGAAGTTGTCCCAGAGGCTCCTTACACTATCTTCATATTTTTTCATTCTTTTTTCTTTTTGTTCTTCTGATTGGGTGGTTTTTGCTTTCTCATATTTCAAATCATTGATTTGATTTTCAGAATCTTCTACTGTTGAATCCCTGTATATTACTCTTTATTTCAGTCAGTGTATGCTTAATTTATGACTGGTCCTTTTCAATCTTTTGGAAGTGTCTAAAATATTCCTGAGTAACCTTATAACCATGATTTTGAACTCTATATCCAGCAGTTTGCTTTCTTCCATTTCTTTCATTTGTGACATGTTTCCTTGTCTCCTCATTTTGGCTGCTTCCCTGTGTTTCTATGTATTGGGTAGAGCTGCTATGTCTCCTTGAGTTGGTAGAGAGGCCTTGTGTAGTAGGTGTTCTATAGGGCCCAGTGGCTCAGCCTCCCCAGTCACCTTATCTGGGAGCTCCAGATGTACCCCTTTGTGGGTTAGTAGCACAGTCTTATTGTAGTTGAGACTTGATTGCTGTTGGTGTCAATAGGAGGAATTGCCCTCCAGGCCAATTGGTTGTGAGGACCAGCTCCTACTAGAGTGGGAGAGCTGCTGTGCAGGAGACACCCCTATGGAGCAGGACTTGCTTCAGTGGGGCTTTGGTGCTCACTGAGTCTGCTCCTTGAGTGTGTCACTTACGGGTGTGTAGAGTTGTAATTTGGTATGGTCTGACACTGATCACTGGATGCACTGGCTCTTGGGTCTCCTTTTGCAAAATCAGCCACTGCCTGGGGACACCCAGCAGGAGCTACAGAGAGATCTTCAGATTCTTCCTCATGTATTGGGTTTGAAAGTCCCAAGTTGTGGCTCAGCTGTGAAGCAAGGCAGGCTGGTGCAGGTCTTGAGCTTTTTATTGATAGTTTTGGGGATCCCAGATCCAGCCGAAGCTTGTTTGATAGATTTTAGCCTGAGCAAGTATAGGCCATTCATATGCAAAAGCCTCTTCACATAGCTTGGACAGGGCTGTAAATTGGATGAAGCAGGGTCTTAAGGGAATCACCAGGGCTCAGCAAACAAAAATGGCTGCCAGTCATCCCTTCTCCTGGGGCAGTCCCAGGATAGGAACAATGATCCCTGTGAGCACCTAAGTCTGAGAGAAAGCCACGCTTGATTTTCTGCCCTGATGCCAGACAATCCAGTTTCTCCTAGTCTGTGTCTGTGTTCCCCAGAGCCTCACCCTGGTGCTGGAGCTCAGAGGAAGCAAGACCTTGTAAGTTCAGTTGGTGGTGCTGGCTGTTTCAGAGGAACAACTGGGTCTCCAGCATCCTATGTGTCACTGAGCTGGTTTTACAGCCTGAAGTTCTTACTGCCTATAGGGACTTCTTTTCACAGCTCTGGGACCCTGGGCTGGTGGTCTGGTGTGGGGCTGGGACTCCTTGCTCCTCCAGGCAGCCTCCAGAGAGACGATCTCCCTCCTGAGATGTGGGTGCTGAACCAGCCCATTCCGTGTCTCCACAACTCTGCACCTCTTACCAGTCTCAGTGTGCTTTCTTCTTTACTTCTCTCTCTCTTTTTAGAATATATTTTATTGATTTTTTAAAAGAAAAGAATGGAGAGGGATAGAGAGTTAAAAACATCGATGAGAGAGAAACATCAATCAGCTGCCTCCTGCACACCCCCTACTGGAGATGTGCCTGCAACCAAGGTACATGCCCTTGACTGGAATTGAACCTGGGACCCTTCAGTCCTCAGGCTGATGCTCTATCCACTGAGCCAAACCACTTAGGGCTCTTCTTTACTTCCTTTGTTGTAGGAATTTCATTCAGCCAGCTTTCCAGAAGTTCTGGATGATGGTTGTTCTGTATTTTAGTTGTAATTTTCATGTGGTTTTGGGAGGCAGCAAGTTCAGGCATTTACCTACACTGCCATCTTAAATCTGTACCATGGCTTTTTATCCACTCATTTATTGACTAGAGGTCCGGTGCATGAAATTCGTGCATGGGTGTGTGTGTGTGTCCCTCAGCCCAGCCTGAACCCTCTCCAGTCTAGGACCCCTCGAGGGCTGTCCGATGGGCCTAAACGGGCAGTCAGACATCCCTCTCACAATCCAGGACTTCTGGCTCCCAACCACTCACCTGCCTGCCTGCCTGATTGCCCCTAACTGCTTCTGCCTGCCAGCCTGATCACCCCCTAACCACTCCCCTGCCAGCCTGATTTATGCCTAACTGCTCCCTTGCCAGCCTGGTCACCCCGAACTGCCCTTACCTGCTGGCCTGGTCGCCCCCAACAGCCCTTCCCTGCAGGCCTGGTTGCCCCTAACTGTTCTCCCCTGCAGGCCTGGTTGCCCCCAATTGCCCTCCCCTACTAGCCTGGTCACCCCTAACTTCCCTCCCTTGCCAGCCTGGTCGCCCCTAACTGCCCTCCCCTCCTGGCCCAATTCCTCCTAACTGCCCTCCCCTGCCAGCCTGGTCACCCGTAACTGCCCTCCCATGATTGCCTGGTCACCCCTAACTGTCCTCCCCTGCAGGCCTGGTTGCCCCCAACTGCCCTCCCCTGCTGGCTATCTTGTGGCAGCCATTTTGTGTCCACATGGGGGTGGCCATCTTTGACTACATGGGGTGGCCATCTTGTGTGTTGGAGTTATGGTCAATTTGCATATTACCTCTTTATTACATAGGATATGCATTTCAGTTGCTTCTAAATCTTGGCTATTGTAACTAATACTCCAATGAGTATAGGTGTGCACATAATCTTTTAAATTAGTGTTCCAGGTTTGTTCAGATATACCAGTATTCCCAGAAGTAGAATCTCTGGGTAATAAGGCATTTCCATTTTAATTTTTCTGAGGAAGTGGCTCCTGTCTTCCACAGTGGCTGCACCAGTCTGCATTCCCACCAACAGTGCACAATGGTTCCTTTTCTCCACATCCTAAACAATACTTGTTGCTTGTTGATTTATTGATGATAGCTATTCCAACAGGCATGAAATGATATCTTATTGTGGTTTTAATTTGCATTTCTCTGATGATTAGTGACATTGAGCATCTTTTCGCATGTCTGTTGGCCATCCCTATATGTTCTCTTTGGAGAAGTTTCTATTCATGCACTTTGCCCATTTTAGCATTTATTTTTTATCAGTTTTGATTCCTTATATGGAAATTTTTGATATGTAAAACTCAAAATTACAAAAGGTCTTTGAAATGTTCAATAATATTTTAAAAGTGTAAAGAGAACATAAAACCAAATGTTTCAGAATTACTAGATAGTGGTGAAGAGCACAATTTGTGAAGCTGACTGTGTGGACTTGACTCCTGGCTCAACCACTTTCCAGTTGGACAAGTACTAAGTCTCTTTGTCTATAAGTTTCTGCATCTGCAAAATGGGAAAATCCTCATAAGAACATGATAATTCAATGAGTTCATGCCTAGAAAGCACCTAGAAGAATGTCTGGTAGTAATTACCATGTAAGAGTTAGGAATTATTTTTATTGGATGTCCAAGATCTAGCTTTAGTTGGATGAAAAGGGCCAATTAAGGATACAGAAGTAGCTCTGCCCCTTGAACCCACAATTACAATATTTTTCCTACCTTCTCCTCATGTCCAAATCCCACCTGTCATAAGTGATAGGTCAAATTCTACCTCTAACTTGGTGTTTCTTAAGCCCTTTGCACTGTCTGAAAACCAAGTCACTCATTGTGGTCCTTGCTCATGCTTGCGTTTAACCACATGCTATAAAAACGGAATCTTTAATTGTTTCAGTGTGAGTGTGTCTCGGCAGCATATCCAGATTGTAACAATCTGAGACTGTCTCATAGGGTATTTTGTATTCTTAATGCCTTACACATAAAGTGTGCTTAGGACAGTGATGGGCAACCTTTTGAGCTTGGTGTTTCAAACTTCACCAAAAAACTGAGCATAACTCAGGTAGTGTGTCACTTTGAGGAAAAAAACATTATTTCGCAAATGTTTCATCTTCAGGAGCAGCAAATGTTTCATCCTCAGCATGTGGCCACCTCAGCGGCCGCGTGTCATCAGAAATGGCTACGCGTGTCAGTGCTGACATGCGTTTCATAGGTTCACCATCACTGGCTTAGGATATGCCTTTAAAAAATATTTATTTCATTTTTTTATTATTATTTTTAATCCTCACCTGATATTTTTTCCATTGACTTTTAGAGTGAGTGGAAGGGAGGGAGGGAGGGAGGAAGGTAATGGGGGAGAGAGAGAGAGAGAGAGAAACATCAATGTGAGAGAGACACATTGATTGGTTGCCTCCCACAGGTGCCCCAACCCGGGAAGACCAAGGACAGGGATTGAAACTGCAACCCAAGGTACATGCCTTTGACCAGGAATGGAACCTGTAACCCTGCAGTGTGCTGGATAGCACTCTAACCACTGTGCACACTGGCTAAGACAGATATGCCTTTTAAATGAATGAACTATATCAAAATGTAAGAAATGTATTCATCTTAAGCCTATACTTTTTATTTGATAAGATGTTTTCAGATTGAGGACTCTAGTAAACTGTGTACTTTTAAGATAACCTTTGAAAATATTTACCAAGAAAAGCTTAAGAATGAGAGATTGATAAAAATATTACAAGTTTGTATTGATGTCAATTCAATTATTGATATCAATTGGAAATGAGGTTATTTTCTGTATATGTATGCATTATGTATATGTAGTATGTATGTGAACATATATATAGGAGATTATATATATATAAAACTAGAGGCCCGGTACACAAAATTCATGCACGGGAGGGAGGGTCCTCTCAGCCCAGCCTGCACCCTATCCAACCCGGGACCCCTCGGGGGATGTCTGATTGCCAGTTTAGGTCCAATCCCGACAGTTGGCATTCCCTCTCACAATCCTGGACTGATGGTTCCTAATTGCTCACCTGCCTGCTGGCCTGGTCGCCCCTAACTGCCCCCCTCTGCCAGCCTGATCACCACTCACTGCCCCCCTGCTGGCCAGGTTGCCCCCAACTACCCAATCGCTGCTGGTCTGGTTGCCCCTAACTTCCCGCCCCTGCCAGCCTGGTCATACCTAACTGCACACCCCGCTGGCCTGTTCACCACTAACTGCCCCCCCCACCAGCCTGGTCCCTCCTAACTGCCCTCTCCTGCTGGCCTGTTCGCCCTTCCCCTGCTACCAGCCTGATTGCCTCTTACTGCCTTCCCTGCCGGCCATGTCACCTCCAACTGCCCCCCCCCCCCGCTGGCCTGGTCACCCCACACAGCCTGCTGTTCAGTCGTTCAGTCATCTCTCACTATCGCCCCTGCTGGCCTGGTCGTAGGCAGCCATCTTGTGAGGGCGTGAGGGTTAATTTGCATATTGCCTCTTTATTATATAGAATTATAAAGAAACAGTTATGTTATTAAGCTACTGAATTGAGGAATCTGTGGGCTTATTTCCATACTTATGGTCATATAAGGCTACAGATTCACAAATAACAAAGGCTAAATGTGAGCCTATATTATATCCCAATTCTTGGAAAACCTCGCAATTAAGGGACAAAATCCTTGTAAAGTACATTTATCTTGTACATATATAAAGTACATATATTTATCTTGTACATATATAAAGTACATATATTGTTATATTTGGGAATTCTTCACACATGAAACATGGAAATTTGAAACAATTATGTAGAGCACAAGGACAACATCCTATCTAATAAAGAGGGAATATGCTAATTGACCCTCACACTGTCGCAAAGATGGTGGCACCCACAGCCAATAAGGAGGGAATATGCTAATTGACTGTCATGACTTCAAAGATGGTGGCACCCACAGCCAAAAGATGGTGGCACCCAGTCCCCTCAGCCCCACCAGGGCGGCAGGCATGCAGCAAGGCTGGGCCTGCCCCTAGGCGGGCCCAGCCTCTCCACGTGCCTGCCTCCAGAGTCTCTCCATCCCCTCAGCCCTCCAGTCACCCAGGGCCAGCCCAAGGCACAGGCAAGCCTCAGATGGCAGTGCCCAGCCACCACCCTAGGCATAGGCAAGCCTCAGATGTTGGCTGCCCAGCCGCCCAGGGCCACCTGAGGCTCAGGTAACCAGGGCCGGCCGAGGCTTGTGCTGCTGGCAGTGTCAGCAGCAGAGGTGTGATGGGGCATCACCTTCCCCTGATCACCAGGTTGCCTCCAACCCCTGACGGCTCCCAGACTGTGAGAGGGGGCAGTCTGGGCTGAGGGACCCCCCCATTCTAGTGTATGAATTTTCATGCACCAGGCCTCTAGTACCTATATAATAACCAAAAATGTCTGCTGCAGCATCAATCCTAAATAGTAAGGGACTGTAATGCACTGAGACCCTAGGTTATCAGAGGCTCTGGGCCTGATGCCAGGATAAAACCTGATACCAAGTGTGATCATATAGTCCAATAGCCCATTTTGGCAAGTCTCTAATACCAAGCCTCCTTCCTGACTCCAATGCTTCCAAAGTTAAACTACATTAACACCACAATAATCTATGAATGTCAATTATATTTAGAAAATCAGGATCACATGATACGGATAGGTTTGTATTTTCCTGCTATTTAAGGCACATGAACAAAATCCTTGGAAACTTGATAAAATGACATAGTTGTGTTTAATTTTGATAAAATAATGTTCTTTGTTCTTTTCTTATTTTTGTAATCATTCGGTAATACTTGGGTATTTTCTTCCTTGTCCTATCACACATGGCACATTGCTATACTTATTAGTTTCTATGTTTTCTTCCCCCAAGACTGAGTTCTTAACCTTATTTTGTGACATTTAAATCTTCAAAAATTTGATTAAAGCTCTGGATTTAAGTCACAGAAAGTGTAGCAGCATACAGCAACATTTATCTGCTCTTTTAAAATGAAAAATATATTATTCATATTTACAATAAAATTAAAACATGCTTAGATGCTTAGATAGTATATGTCTATAGCTTCATCTTTGCATTCCCAGATGTATTAATAAAAAAAGACTATGAATATCCCATTAATGTTCACAGTGAGTTTTTGTGAATCAAGTTCCATTATTATAATCCTAATAACTATAAAGCTTACTTATAAATGCCATTGTGACTTTTAGAGTCTGTCTTTAGGAATGCAGTACACTGGAAATAAGTGTGTAGCAATTGCCCTTAATTTTTTCACTACTCTACCCACCTCACCCAGTTTCCTCTCCACTCCTTGTTACCTTTCTAAAACACAAATCAAAATATTGCCTCCTTGCTTAGAAAGCATCAAATACTTCCCCTCATTGTTGCTCCTAAGGTTCATTGTGTTTGGAATCACTGTAGATGCTTTATAATAAGCAGATGCTTCACAAAGATGCTGATTCTGGAGACCTTGAGTGAAACCCAGGAATTTGCATTTCTTTACATTTTTAATCCTCACCTGAGGATATGTTTTTATTTATTGTAGAAAGAGATGAAAGGAGGGAGGGAGGGAGGGAAGGAGGGAGAAAGACAGACAGAGAGAGAAAGAGAGAGAGAGAGAGAGAGAGAGAGAGAGAGAGAGAGAGAGAGAGAGAGAGATGTGAGAGAGAGAAACAGAGAAACATCACTGGGTTGCCTCCCATATGTGCCTCAACTGGGGATTTATTGAACCCACATTTTGAATAAGTACCCTACTGTTTTGAGATGCTGGTAGTTTAAAAACTACACTTTCAGAAATACTAATCTTCAGGATCAATGTTCAATTTTTAAATCTGGCTTTCAAGGTTATGTTTGATTTGGCTCTGCATACCAATTATACAAAGGTATTTTTAAAATCATTAATGGATATTGGGTTTTGTTTAAGTGCCGTCTTGGCATTTGGAATTTAGAGGAAATCCCTTTTTGGCATTTAGATGTGATTTTTTTAATAGATTTTCTAGCATCTCTCAGGTAGACTTAATGGTATCTCTTAAATCCATCTACCACTTCTCCTCATCTTCCCAGTAAATACCTTTATTTAATGGATACCATCTCTGTCTTGTACTATTGCCCCAGCTTCCTAGCTGATCTTCCAGCCTCTGGTCATGTACACTTTTATTCTTTCACGAGAGGATTGGTGCACAAAATTCTTGCATGTGGGGGTGTGTCCCTCAGCCCAGCCTGCACCCTCTCCAATCTGGGACCCCTCGACGGATGTCTGACTGCCCGTTTTGGACATCCCTCTCACAATCCAGGACTGCTGGCTCCCAACCACTCGCCTGCCTGCCTGATTGCCCCTAACTGCTTCTGCCTGCCAGCCTGATCACCCCATAACCAGTCCCCTGCCAGCCTTATCAACACCTAACTGCTCCCCTGCCTGCCTGATTGCCCCTAACTGCCCTCCCCTGACTGCCTGGTCACATCCAACTGTCCTCCCCTGCAGGCCTGGTCACCCCCAACTGCCCTCCCCTGCTGGCCCGGTAACCCCTAACTGCAATCCCTTGCCAGCCTGGTCACCCCAAACTGCCCTCCCCTGCTGGCCTGGTCTCCCACAACTGCCCTCCTCTGCTGGCCCGGTCACCGCTAACTGCCCTCCCTTCTGGCCTAATCTCCCACAACTGCCCTCCCCTGCAGGCCTGGTCCCCCCAACTGCCGTACCTTGCAGGCCTGGTCCCCCCAAATGCCTTCCCCTGTAGGCCTGCCCCCCCCAACTGCCCTACCTTGCAGGCCTGGGTCCCCCCAAGTGTCCTCCACTTTAGGCCTGGTACCCCCCAACTGCCCTCCCCTACAGGCCTAGTCCCCCCAAACTGCCCATCCCTGCAGGCCTGGTCCCCCCAACTCCCCTCCCCCGCAGGCCTGGTCCCCCCAACTCCCCTCCCCCACAGGCCTGGTCCCCCCCAACTGCCCTCCCCTGCAGGCCTGCCCCCCCCAACTGCCCTACCTTGCAGGCCTGGGTCCCCCAAAGTGTCCTCCACTTTAAGCCTGGTACCCCCCAACTGCCCTCCCCTACAGGCCTAGTCTCCCCAAACTGCCCATCCCTGCAGGCCTGGTCCCCCCAACTCCCCTCCCCCGCAGGCCTGGTCCCCCCAACTCCCCTCCCCAGCAGGCCTGGTCCCCCCCAACTGCCCTCCCCTGCAGGCCTTCCCCCCCAACTGCCCTATCTTGCAGGCCTGGGTCCCCCCAAGTGTCCTCCACTTTAGGCCTGGTACCCCCCAACTGCCCTCCCCTACAGGCCTAGTCCCCCCCAAACTGCCCATCCCTGCAGGCCTGGTCCCCCCAACTCCCCTCCCCTGCAGGCCTGGTCCCCCCAACTCCCCTCCCCCGCAGGCCTGGTCCCCCTCAACTGCCCTCCATTGTAGGCATGGGTTCCCCCCAACTTCCCTCCCTTGCTGGCCTGTTCTGCCCCAACTGTCTTCCTCTGCCGGCCTGGTCACCCCCAACTGCCCTCCTCTGCTGGCCTGGTCACCCCTAAGTGCCCTCCATTGCAGGCATGGGTTCCCCCCAACTTCCCTCCCTTGCCGGCCTGTTCTGCCCCAACTGTCTTCCTCTGCCGGCCTGGTCACCCCCAACTGCCCTCCTCTGCTGGCCTGGTCACCCCTAAGTGCCCACAACTGCCCTCCACTACAGGCCATCTTGTGGTGGCCATCTTGTGTCCACATGGGGGCAGCCATCTTTGACCATATGGGGCGGCTATCTTGTGTCTTGGAGTGATGGTCAATTTGCATATTACTCTTTTATTAGATAGGATTATTCCCTATTTAAAGATGAAGTATGTTAAGGAGTAGAAAGTAGTGGAGGCAAGATGAAAAGCTGATCACTTTAGCACCATGCTTAAAATCACATAATGGGACTCCTTTACCTTCATTATAAAATCTTTGCTTCATATATGACCCCAAACCTCCTTCCTTCTTCCTCACACACTCTGCTCTGCTCTACCAATCTAAAACTATTCCTGGAATGCATAGTGCTTTTTAATAACATTAGAGTATTATGCATTATATATAACACATTGTATGAATAGAAAAATGAATGCTCCTTTGTCTGACAAACTAGGAATAAGATGTCACATACTGGACAGATATCAGGCCAAAGGAGATTTCATTGGGAGCAGAGCACAGGCTGGATTTTGATTGTCTTTCCTCATACCTCAGTTCCTTTGTATGATACACAAATTGTGGTGGGCCCCAATGCCAATGCCACTGTATGTGTGCTGACTCTAGGGGATCGTATTTCTTTTTAAAAAAATAAGTTTTTTATTGCTTTTAGAGAGAGAGGAAATGAGAGGGATAGACAGAAACATTGATGAGAAAGAAATATTGATCAGCTGCCTCCTGCACACCCCCTACTGGGGATCTAACCTGCAACCCAGGCATGTGCCCTGACCCGGTATTGAACTGTGACCTCCTGGTTCATAGGTCAATGTTCAACCACTCAGCCACTCTGGTAGGGCTGGAATGTTCTTTTGCTCTGTATGGTGAGCAACCCTTTAATACTTGGCTTAAATCAATCTTTCTTCCCTTTCTCCCTCCCTCCCTTCCTGTCTTCTTTTCAACAAGATAATTCCTGATGCCTACTGTATGAAGGGATATAGTAGTGAGCATGATAAACATGGTCCCATCCTTTATGGGGTTAGCTGACTAGCATAAAGGAATTTTTATCCTTCTGGAAGCCTTCCAGCGATCCCCAGGCAAAATAATCACTCCACCATCCCCGCTTTAATGGCATTTTGTGCATGTAACTTATCTGGTCTACATGACTCAGTTTCCTCAAATGTGAAATGACAATAATGAAAAACTATCATGTGAGTATACTACTGTGCTAATTTTAAAATCATCTAAAGTAGCTGTTAGTGCAGAGAGTACTTAATTAGATGGCCACAGGTACATCTTTTAATCTTCTAGAGAGATTATTAATTAGAATTACCTTGTCTCTGGTGAGAATCCAATTATGGTGAATGGGTGTGGGAAGGACCAGGGAGGATGGACTGAAATAAAAGCCTCCATGGATATCTGTTCTGTGGACTTGCCATTTTTCTATGCAATTATTTTCAGAATACTCTGTATTTGTAATAATCCCCTTCTTATCTGCAGGGGATATATCCAAGACCCCCAGTGGATACCTGAAACCATAGGTAATACTGAGCCCTATCCTATATAATAATAGACAAATATACAAATTGACCGCACCTTCGCTACGCCCAAGCCACGCCCACCAGCCAAGCCACGCCCACCAACCAATCAGGACAAATATGCAAATTGCCCCAACAAAGATGGCGGCTAATTTGCATATCATGACAGCGTAGAAAGAAGCCAAGAGCTGCAGAAGATAGCAAAGCTGCAGAGAAGCAAGCAAGCTGGGGGGAGGAGAAGGGAGTAGCGGAGGCGGGGCCGGGGGAGAAGGAAGGAGAGCGGGCGGGGCCGGGGGAGAAGGGAGGAGCGAAGGCGGGGCCGGGGGAGAAGGAAGTTGAACAGGCGGGGCTGGGGGAGAAGGGGCGGGGCCGGGGGGAGAAGGGAGGAGCGGAGGCGGGGCCAGGGGAGAAGGAAGTTGAACAGGTGGGGCCGGGGGAGAAGGGGCGGGGCTGGGGGAGAAGGGAGGAGTGGAGGCGAGGCCGGGGGAGAAGGAAGTTGAGCAGGCGGGGTCGGGGGAGAAGGGGCAGGGCCGGGGGGGAGAAGGGAGGAGCGGAGGCGGGGCCGGGGGAGAAGGAAGTTGAACAGGCGGGGCCGGGGGAGAAGGGAAAAGCAGGCGGCTGGCAGAGAAGGCGGGCTTGGGGAGAAGGGAGGAGCGGAGGCGTGGCCAGGGGAGAAGGAAGGAGAGCGGGCTGGTGGAGAAGTTAGAAAAGCAGGGGGGGCTGGTGTAGAATGCGGGTCGGGGGCAAGGGAGGAGAGCAGGCAGGGCGGGGTAGAGTGCAGCAGGAAACCCTATTGCAGGATTTTTCCTGCAATGGGAACGCTAGTGTATCTTATATTTGTCCTACACATACATACCTATAATAGAGTTTAATTGATAAATGAGGAACAGTAAGATATTAACAATAATCCTACCTAATAAAAGAGTAATATGCAAATTGACCATCACTCCAACACACAAGATGGCTGCCCCCATGTGGTCAAAGATGGCCACCCCCATGTGGACACAAGATGGCTGCCACTAGATGGCTGGCAGGGCAGGGCAGTTGGGAGGGACCAGGCCTGCAAGGGAGGGCAGTTGGGGGTGATCAGGCCTGCAGGGGAGGGAAGTTAGGGGGGGACGCAGGCCTGCAGGGGAGGGCAGTTGGGGGGAACCAGGTCTGCAAGGGAGGGCAGTTGGGCATGACCAGGCCAGCAGGGAGAGCAGTTGGGGGGGACCAGGCTTGCAGGGGAGGGCAGTTGGGGGTAACCACGCCAGTTGAAGGCAGTTGGGGGGAATCAGGCCAGCAGTGGAGAGCAGTTAGGGGCGACCAGGTGGCAGGGGAGGGCAATTAGGGGTGACCGGGCCAGCAGGGGAGGGCAGTTGGGGGAGACCAGGCCTGCAAGTGAGGGCAGTTGTGGGGAATCAGGCCTGCAGGGGAGGACAGTTTGGGGAGACCAGGCCTGAAGGGGAGGGTAGTTGGGGGGGACCAGGCCTGAAGGGGAGGGCAGTTGGAGGCTATCAGGCCTGCAGGGGAGGACAGTTAGGGGTGACCAGGCTTTGCAAGGGAGGGCAGTTAGGGGTGACCAGGCCAGCAGGGGGGGGCAGTTAGGGGCAATCAGGCCGGCAGGGGAGCAGTTAGGCATCGATCAGGCTGGCTGGGGAGTGGTTAGGTGGTGATCAGGCTGGCAGGCAGAAGCAGTTAGGGGCAATCAGGCAGGCAGGCAGGCAGTTGGTAGCCAGCAGTCCTGGATTGTGAGAGGGATCCCAGATTGGAGAGGGTGCAGGCTGGGCTGAGGGACAACACCCCCCCCCGTGCACGAATTTCGTGCACCGGGCCTCTAGTACCTATATATAAAAGCCTATGTGACCTGCAGACCAGTCGACTGGCTGGTAGCTATGATGCACACTGACCAACAGGGGGCAGATGCTCAACGCAGGAGCTTCTGAGCAACAGCAACTTTGCAGAGTGCCTTCTCATGCTTTGGTCCCCCTTGGGGGATGTCGGACTGTTGGTTTCTGCCCTATCCCCGCAGGCCAGGCTGAGGGACCCCACCTGCCAGAGGGACCTTGCTCACTCTGCAGACACCCTTCAAGCCCTGAAGCCACTCCAGGTGCAGCTGACTGGGGAGGAACTGAGGGAGGTTGTTTCCAGGGCATGTCCAGCCTGTCTTGCCCAGTCTTGCCCCACCAGCCACCTTCTAATTAATTTACTTTCAATGTGCATGAATCCATGCACCGGAGCACTAGTACTTAATAATAAAGTAGAACAATTAAAACAGCATGTTGCAATAAAAGCTGTGTGAATGTTTTTTCTCTCTCTGACTCTTCCTCTCTCTCTCTCTCTCTCTCTCTCTCTCTCTCTCTCTCTGTCACTCATACACTTACTTTCTCAAAATATCTTATTTTGCTGTAATCATCCTTCTTCTTCAGATCATGAGAAATGACACAATGCCTGTGTGACGTAGCATTGCTATTATTAACCTTCTGAAAACATGTCAGAGGAGGATCATCTGATTCTTATCCTGGATCATTGAGCCAAGACAATGTCAATGTTTGTATATCAGGAACAGACAATGTCATGGTTGGGGAAATGTATTATTTTTGGACCACAGGTAACTGAAACCACAGAAAGTGAAACCAAGGATTAGGAAGGACTGCTGTATTGGGAAATATACTCAACTAACATTTGAGATTTTCTATACAAATAGCATTAGTCATTGTAGATTTAATCAGAAGATAATGAACTGTATCTTGACATATTTTAAATAAATATGGTTTAATAGTGCAGATTGGTAATTTGATCAATGATTTTCAATAAAATATGTAGAGAAAGACTAAATGTTATCACAGCAACCTGCTAAAATATGATCAATCATTATTTTAATATTCTACAAATATAAAACATGGTATGATTTAAAACTTACATATAACAGGACACTAAAAAAAATAATCTAGGGAAAAGGAAAGGTATAAGATCTATATATATATAAAAGCCTAAGCGACCGAATGACCAAACGAACGGTCAACTGATTGCTATGATGTGCACTGACCACCAGGGGGCAGACGCTCAACGCAGGAGCTGCCCCCTGGTGTTCAGTGTGCTCCCACAGCAAGATTGCGGCTCAGCTGACCGACTCTTCCCAGTGGTCCACCAGCCTGGCAGCAGCCACTCACTCCCTCAGTAGTCCTGCAGGTCCAATCTCCAGAGAATGGGCCAGGCACTGGCAGAGGTATGCCACCAGCACTATCCTGACAGCACCGCCAGACTCCTAGAAGTCATCCTTGAGCACCACGGCCACTTCCCCTCCCTAGACGCTCCGCAAGGAAGAAAGGATATAAAAGCGGCCTCCAGGTGGCTTCCGACAACCAGTGGGAATGTCAGCGGGATGGATCCGGATCCCCGGCTGGCAAGGGCATCCCACCGCCCACCCTGAGGGTTGATAGTGTCCCACCCCCTCCCCCCCGCCTCCTTGGGACGGGTGCCAGACACAGGGCTCACAGCTGGTAAGCACTGCTGCTGCGTCGCAAGCCTCTCCCAATCAGGACTGAGTGGGCATGAGCCCGCAGCAGGCACAGCAGGGCCAGGATAAGCGGGAGTGGCAGGCAGGAGTGGCAGGTGGTGTTGGACTGCCGGTTTTGGGTCAATCCCCGCAGGCCACAACAAGGGACCCCACCCATGCACGAATTCATGCAGTGGGCCTCTAATATAATCATAAAAAGGTATTTTCAAACTTGAATTCTACTAGTTATCTCACTGGCTATTCCTGTTCTTTCTTTCCTCCATATATGCTTTTTTGTATTCATTATAACTACAATTATAGTTTTGGCTATCTTTGAACAAGTGAAATGAAACTCAGTGTCTTATCTGCTTACAGTTCTTCCATAAATTTCTGTGATATTTGCATAACCACTGGAATAATAAAGTACTGGTATATGAATGAAATTTAAGTCTTTACCCCTTGAAAGGCATTATAACTATTAAGGGCATAGGGGAGAAGTATACTACTTTTTTAATACATCTACTAGAGGCCTGGTGCATGAAATTGATGCATGGGGGGGTGTGTCCCTCAGCCCATCCTGCACCCTCGCCAGTCTGGGACCCCTCGAGGGATATCCGACTGCCCGTTTAGGCCCGATCCTGATGGGATAGGGCCTAAACGGGCAGTTGGACATCCCTCTCACAATCCAGGACTGCTGGCTCCCAACTGCTCACCTGCCTGCCTTCCTGATTGCCCCTAACCACTTCTGCCTGCCAGCCTGATCACCCCCTAACCACTCCCCTGCCAGCCTGATTGATGCCTAACTGCTCCCCTGCCAGCGTGTTTTCCCCTAAGTGCCCTCCCCTTTAGGCCTGGTCACCCCAAACTGCCCTACCCTGCAGGCCTGGTCCCCCCCAACTGCTCTCCCCTGCAGGTCTGGGTCCCACCCAACTGCCCTTCCCTGCAGGCCCAGTCACCCCCAACTTCCCTCCTCTGCTGGCCTGGTCACCCCTAACTGCCCTCCCCTGCAGGCTTGATTGCCCCCAACTGCCCTCCCTTGCAGGCCTGGTCCCTCCTAACTGCCCTCCCCTGCTGGCCATCTTGTGCCAGCCATCTTGTGTCTACATGGGGGCAGGATCTTTGACCACATGGGGGCAGCCATCTTGTGTATTGGAGTAATTGTCAATCTGCATATTGCTCTTTTATTAGATAGAATAGAGGCCTGGTGCATGGGTGGGGGCCAGCTGGTTAGCCCTGACGGGTATCCCGGATCAGGGTAGGGGTTCCTTGGGGTGTGGGGAGGCCTGGGTGAAGAGCCTGTGATGGTTTGCAGGCCAGCCACTCCCCCTGGCGACCCAAGCAGAGGCCCTGGTATCTAGGATTTATGTATCTTCTACAATTGAAACTTTGTAGCCTGGAGCGGAGCCAAGCCTCCTGCTCGCTCTGTGGCCAGCAGCCATTTCTTTTGGGGTTTGTGTATCTTCTATAATTGAAACTTTGTAGCCTGGAGCAGAGGCTACAAAGGCCAGCCAGGGCTACAGAAGCTTTGCTTCCTCCATTGCCGGGGGCACACCTTGCCTCCTGCTCTTTCCAGGTCAGTGGCTGCTGCCATTTCTATTTGGATTTGTTTACCTTCTATAATTGAAACTTTGTAGCCTTGAGTGTAGGCTTAGGCCAACAACGGCAGGCAGAAAGCTTGGCTTCCTTTGTTACCAGGGAAACCCAAGCCTCCCTCCTGCTCTCTGTGGCTGTAGCCATCTTGGTTGGGTTTATTTGCATATTTGCTCCTGATTGGCTGTTGGGCGTGGCTTTGTGGGCGTGGCTTGTGGGTGTAGCGGAGTTAGGGTCAATTTGCATATTACTCTTTTATTAGGTAGGATAGCAATCTGCTAGTTACCCCTTTCAGTTCCCAAAATTTATTCTTCCCTTCTTTCTGTATATATCTTATCCCATCTAGTAACAACATTTCCTGGCTTCCTTTGAAGCTAATTATATATTTACTGGGTTCTCTTTCTTTCCCCTTTTCCTGGGTCAGAACACAGAAGGGTGGTTACCTAGCTTCAACCAGGCAGACAAGGATAATACTTGAAGGTATTTTCTCAATCAGGCCCAATTTCCTCTCCAGAGGACATTTGGCAATATCTAGAGACATTTTTGGTTGAAACAACTGAGGGATTGTAAACTGTGGGCATCTAGTGGGTAGAGGCCAGGGATGCACCTAAGCATTCTGCAATGCACATGAAAACTGCCCTCCTCCATGAAAAAAATTACCCTATCCCAATATATTTGTATCACTGAGATTTAGAAACACCAGTCTAGCAAACATTAGACAAAGTTCTGGGAATACTGATTTCCTGAATAGTCTCGTGGAGCAGAGCTAGTAACTCTATCAGCCTTGGATGGCAACAAAAATAAGCAGGAGGGAGAAATATACCTCTGTTTTATTTAAGCTATGGTATAATTTTGTCTTTTCTTTGTCCTATGAAACAAATAGTAATATTTCTGATTTTATAGGATTAAGAAGCTAATATTTATTGAGATCACATGTTTTGGCTACTAGCTGTATTTATGTACAGCTAGTAGATAATGAGCCTGATGTTAAAATGCAGATGTGTTTGATCTCAAATCCTGTTATCTTTATAATCTGCTATGCTGCCTCATTAACTACTGAATGAGATTTTCTAAGAGTTAGATATCAGCATCTATCTGTATTAAAAACAACTTATAATCGGGCCAGTGTTGCTCAGTGGTTGAGCATCAACCTATGAGCCAGGAGGTCACAATTCAATTACTGGTCAGGACACATGCCAGGGTTTGGGCTTAATCCCCAGTGTGGGGCATGCAGGAGGTAGCCGATCAATGATTCTCTCTCATCATTGATGTTTCTATCTCTCTCTCCCTTTCCCATCCTCTCTGAAATCAATAAAAATATATTTTTAAAAATCTCACAGAGAGTAATGAGCAGTCTCAATCAAGTACCATTTGTAAATAATATTTAAACAATAAAACCGCTAGGTGATGATTTTTTTTTTTGCTTTCTCTACCTTCTAGTGATTTCTCAGTTTTTAGTTATTAGAGTTACTAGTATATCAAACCTATATTTCCTTGTTACATCTCTTTCTCTAGTGTAGCTTGCTAGAGCATTTGTTCTTGTTGTGGTGTGGTAGTGGTACAGCTTCTCTGTTGCCTTTTTGGTTTTAGCTTTTCTCTTATATGAGCTGGAAGATTATGCTTAAAATATGTGTGAGGCACCTACCAGATGTGATAGCCTAAAGTTAGGGGATAGAGGAATCAGTGGATGATCCAATTCAAGAAAAATTTCTGAGGCAGAATAGAGTCTTGGTCATAAAAGCAGGGTTTAAGACAGAATCTTGCAGGACAGCAAGGTTTGAATGTTATCAATAGCTAGGCAAGTGTCTAGAGTGTTTGCAATTTTAAAATTAGATGTTTGATATTGTTGGTTGCTCAGGAATTATCTAGTCTGTTTATCTAAGGGCCAAGCAAGTACTGGTCCTAATCCGTAGCACAGGAAGATGATACATATTGTATCTAAAACCTTTGGGGACTGTGATCAGAGACTCATGTCTTACATCTGGTTTCCAGATGGAATATTTTGGAACCTTAGTGACTTCAGAAGGGCTTGAGGCTCTTTCTCATTAGAGTAAACACATAGGGTTCCTGGCATCAGAGAGTTATTATTGTTCTTTTCATTGATATCTGATGTTAGAGAGGTCTTCATGCAGAGATCAGGTTATGGGATTCATTCGTTAACATAAAACCATTTTCATGGCATCATTGTTTGCATAATGCTGTCTCTGCTAAAATAAGTGTCAGTGTTACAGATGTTTGAGTGAAAGAAAATTCAATTGCAAACTGGATTTAATATTTAAATTCAAGAGCTTAGAATTTCATATTAAGGGGGTCTGAGGGGTGCAGGAAGAGATTGGACAAAAATATTACACCTATGGATGAAGACAGTGGCGGGGGGGGGTAAGGGTATGGAGTGGGGTGGGGAATCAGGTGAGGGGAGCTATGGGGTGGGAAAGAGGAACACCTGTAATAATCTGAACAATAAAGATTTATTTACGAAAAAGAGTAGGTCGGGAGACAGAATGCATCAGAAATCAGGTAAACAGATAAGAGGACAAAATAAAATGATAAGTCAGAAATCAAGATAATCGTGAGCATTACCATCCATAGAAGTTGAAGAGGCAGATAAATGTGGGTATTTAACTATCCAGTCAAATATTCAGGAATGTGGAAGAAACACTTGCAGACTAAAGATCAGTCACTGAGAAACAACCACGTGCTCAGATCAAAAGCATTTATATGCTTCTTATTTAGGAAGACTTCCATTCCCCTCTAGGTTCTCAAGATTCTGGAGAGAGGATATAGATAACTGAAAGCATCTGATTGATGGTCAAAGTTATGCTACTAGATAGAAGAAATGGATTTATACAGATATTTAAATTACAATGTATTTATATGTTTAAGTTGGCATTTATTGAGCCCCTCTTCTGGGTAAGTCTAATTCTAGTTGATGGGGAAAGAGATAGAAGTAAGCCATGGACCCTATTCTTCAGTAATTCACTTTTTGAAGATACAGAGTCTGTCATCAACAGATGGACTACAATATAGTGTGAGAAATCACATGATAATAAATATCTACAGGTTGCTGTGGGAGAGCAGAGAAGGATAGAGAGATCAGAGAATACTTCCTGCAAGAGGTGGGACTTGGGCTGAAGATTGAAAAGTAAATAAGAATTAGGTGAAGAAGTCTATGAAGTTAAAGCAAAATAGAGGCTGAGAGAAAACTACATAGGCATGGAAATGTGAGATATCTTGGTGTTCTGAGATTCATTCAATAAATATTTATTGAGCATGGAAATTGTACCAGGAATGGATCTAGGTATTGGGGATATAGTTATAGGTGAGATAGACACAATCCTGAACTTCATGAATCTTGCATTCTATTCAGAGAGATAAACATCTAAAAGGAAATTTAATAGTGTGTGATAAGTGCTTTGAAAGGGGCAATAACAGAGCACTGAAGAGGGAGTCCAGAAGGAGAACATTTATCTCAGCATGAGGGAGGAGAAAGTAGGGGGCAGGGTGTCTGAGAAAGTATCCCTTAGGATGTAATTGAGTCTTAAAGAATGAGTATAAATTAACCAGGCAAAAAATTTGGGAAAGTAGCAGCAGTATTAGTAGTGAACAAAAAGGCAATGAGGCAAGTGAAAACCTGCCGTCTTTAAGAAACTGTGAGTATATCTGGAAGTTAAAGATATTGGTAATTTATTTGATTGATCATGGATCCTAGGTTGGATAGAAAAAGGAATACATGCAGGTATTATCTATAGACTGAGAGGAAATGGGAATGAAAGATGTTAAGAATTTTCTTTGAAACCAAATAGCAAATGATCATATCTAATAATAGAGTAATATGCAAATTAGCCATCACTCCGCGACAAAAATGGCGGCCCCCATAGCCACAAGATGGCTGCGCCCAGTCACCTCAGAGCGGGGAAAGCAGGGCATGGCGGCTTCCGGATCGCGGCAGCCGGGAAGCCCCAGGCCCTGCAGACAGAGCAGGGAAATGGCAGCTTCCGGATCCCGGCAGCCAGGAAGCCCCAGGCCCTGCAGACAGAGCGGGGAGAGCAGGGCATGGCGGCTTCCGGATCGCGGCAGCCGGGAAGCCCCAGGCCCTGCAGACAGAGCGGGGAAATGGCGGCTTCCGGATCCCAGCAGCCTGGAAGCCCCAGGCCCTGCAGACAGAGCGGGGAAATGGCGGCTTCTGGATCGCGGCAGCCGGGAAGCCCCAGGCCCTGCAGACAGTGCGGGGAGAGCAGGGCATGGCGGCTTCGGGATCGCGGCAGCCGGGAAGCCCCAGGCCCTGCAGACAGTGCGGGGAGAGCAGGGCATGGCGCCCCAGGCCCTGCAGACAGAGCAGGGAGAGCAGGGCATGGCGGCTTCCCGATCGCGGCAGCCGGGAAGCCCCAGGCCCTGCAGACAGTGCGGGGAGAGCAGGGCATGGCGGCTTCGGGATCGCGGCAGCCGGGAAGCCCCAGGCCCTGCAGACAGAGCGGGGAATTGGCGGCTTCCGGATCGCGGCAGCCGGGAAGCCCCAGGCCCTGCAGACAGAGCGGGGAGAGCAGGGCATGGCGGCTTCCGGATCGTGGCAGCCGGGAAGCCCCAGGCCCTGCAGACAGTGCGGGGAGAGCAGGGCATGGCGGCTTCGGGATCGCGGCAGCCGGGAAGCCCCAGGCCCTGCAGCCAGAGCGGGGAAATGGCGGCTACCTGATCGCGGCAGCCGGGAAGCCCCAGGCCCTGCAGACAGTGCGGGGAGAGCAGGGCATGGCGGCTTCGGGATCGCGGCAGCCGGGAAGCCCCAGGCCCTGCAGACAGTGCAGGGAGAGCAGGGCATGGAGGCTACCCGATCGCGGCAGCCGGGAAGCCCCAGGCCCTGCAGACAGAGCGGGGAGAGCAGGGCATGGCGGCTTCGGGATCGCGGCAGCCGGGAAGCCCCAGGCCCTGCAGACAGTGCGGGGAGAGCAGGGCATGGCGCCCCAGGCCCTGCAGACAGAGCAGGGAGAGCAGGGCATGGCGCCTTCCCGATCGCGGCAGCCGGGAAGCCCCAGGCCCTGCAGACAGAGCGGGGAAATGGCGGCTTCCGGATCCCGGCAGCCGGGAAGCCCCAGGCCCTGCAGACAGAGCGGGGAGAGCAGGGCATGGCGGCTTCCCGATCGCGGAAGCCGGGAAGCCCCAGGCCCTGCAGACAGAGCGGGGAGAGCAGGGCATGGCGGCTTCCCGATCGCGGCAGCCGGGAAGCCCCAGGCCCTGCAGACAGAGCGGGGAGAGCAGGGCATGGCGGCTTCCCGATCGCGGCAGCCGGGAAGCCCCAGGCCCTGCAGACAGAGCGGGGAGAGCAGGGCATGGCGGCTACCCGATCGCGGCAGCCGGGAAGCCCCAGGCCCTGCAGACAGTGCGGGGAGAGCAGGGCTTGGCGGCTTCGGGATCGCGGCAGCCGGGAAGCCCCAGGCCCTGCAGACAGTGCGGGGAGAGCAGGGCTTGGCGGCTTCGGGATCGCGGCAGCCGGGAAGCCCCAGGCCCTGCAGACAGAGCGGGGAAATGGCGACTTCCGGATCGCGGCAGCCGGGAAGCCCCAGGCCCTGCAGACAGAGCGGGGAGAGCAGGGCATGGCGGCTTCTGGATCGCGGGCAGCCGGGAAGCCCCAGGCCCTGAAGACAGAGCGGGGAGAGCAGGGCATGGTGGCTTCCTTAGCAATGCGGCAGAGGGGAAGCCCCAGGCCCTGCAGACAGAGCGAGGAGAACGGCATGACAGCTTCCTGATGGCGGCCTCAGGCTCTGCAGACAGAGCCCCGAGAGGAGGGCATGGCGGCTTCCGGATCACGGCAGCCGGGAAGCCCCAGGCCCTGCAGACAGAGCGGGGGAATAGCAGGGCATGGCGGCTTCTTGATCGCAGCAGCCGGGAAGCCCCAGGCCCTGCAGACAGAGCAGGGAGAACAGGGCATGGCGGCTTCTTGATCGCGGCAGCCGGGAAGCCCCAGGCCCTGCAGACAGAGCAGGGAGAACAGGGCATGACAGATTCCTGATCGCTGCCTCAGGCCCTGCAGACAGAGCCCGGAGAGGAGGGCATGGCGGCTTCCTTAGCATTGTGGCAGAGGGGAAGCCCTAGGCCTGCAGACAGAGCCCATAGAGCAGGGCATGTTGGCTTTCTTAGAGCAGAGGTGGCAGGAACACACCAGGTCCAGCAGACAGAGCCCAGAAAGCAGGGCTTGGGGGCTTCCTTAGCAAGATGACAGTGGGAACACCCCCAGGCCCTGCAGACAGAGCCCGGACAACAGGGCATTGGGGCTTCCTTAGTGTGTCCGTGTTGGCGAAGCCCCCAGGCCTGGCAGACAGAGCACACTGCAGGGCATTGGGGCTTCCTTTGCATGGCGCATGGCAGCAGCAGGCAGAGAGTAGACAGCAGGGCATGGGGACTTCATCTCCATGGCTGCAGGGAAACCTCCAGGCCCTGCAGAGAGCAGAGAACCATGGGGAGTGGGCCTAAGCCATCAGTAGGACAACCCTGAGAGCTCCTGGATTGTAGAGGGTGCAGGTTGGGTTGAGGGACCTCCGTGCACGAATTTCGTGCACCGGGCCTCTAGTATAGGAATAATAAGGGAGTTTAAGAGTTGGAAGGATGTGTGGTTGGGATCAGTATGTGGAGAATATATTTTTGATATGAAAGGTGAAAGAATCGTGGTTGGTGACAAGTCCTGGATGTGACTATGAAAGTGTAGAGGAGGTATAAGTCACTGTCAATGAAGTAAGAAATAAATAAGTAAGGCCAATGCATTGGATATCTTATGCACTTGGATGTGGAATCATCCAAGATAGTGACAGTATTTTGGGTAGGGAGGAAGCCAACTACCCTTATCTTTAGTCAATATACAGGAGTGGACATGAAATTCATAGATGACAACAGCACAGAAGTGATTTGTGTATTTAGATGACACGAGATTGTCATGATGGTTGAAATAGCATAGTTAAGATAGAAAATAAAAAAAAAGAAATAAACTGCTCTATGGTCCAGTGATTCAACTTCTGGGAATATATCTGAAGAAACCTCAAACATTAATTCAAAAGAATATATGCACCCCTAGGTTCATTGCAGTATTATTTACCACTAAAGGCCTGGTGCACAAAAATTCATGCATGGGGGGTGGGGGTGAGTCCCTCAGCTCAGCCTCCATCCTCTCGCAATCCAGGACCCCTCAGGGGATGTTGGACTGCCAGTTTAGGCCTGAAGCCTAGACCGGCAGTCGGATATCCTTCTCACAATCAGGGACCGCTGACTCCTAACTGCTGGCCTGCCTGCTTTCCTGATCTCCCCTAACCACTCTGCCTGCCTGCCTCATCACCCCTAACCATTCACCTGCCTGCCTCATCGCCCCTAACCACTTTGCCTGCCTGTCTAATCACCCCTAACCACTCATCTGCCTGCCTGATCACCCCTAATGGCTTGCCTGCCTGCCTGATTGCCCCTAACTGCTTCTGCCTGCCTCCCTGATCACCCTTAACCCCCTACCGGCCTGATCTCGCTCCCAACTGCCCTCCCCTGCTGGCCTGATCACCTCTAACTGCCTCTGCCTCAACCCCTACCACCATGGCTTTGTCCGGAAGGAAGTTGGATGTCCAGAAGTTGGCCAGTCGACCCAGTCTAATTAGCATATTACCCTTTTATTAGTATAGATAGATTCTATAGGATAGGATTGCTTAAATGGGGGGGAGAGCCTTTTTCAGCAGGAAGAGATGCTCTTGGCAGACAAAAATGCATAATCCCTATATCTGGACTGATAGCCAGCCATATGCACTATACTGCCAAACTGGTCATTAAAAAATTGAACTGCTTTCTTACACCTTACACCAAACAACTGTTGCCCTTAAAACCCCTCCTCAGCCCCCACCTTAGGTTCTGCCTTCACAGTTCACCCAGATTTGGTTCTTATCTTTTGTTATGAAACTTGAATGTGTTTATATTATATAGACTTGATTTCTAATTTTCAGCATGGATTTACTGAACAATGTCCAATATGGGTGTTTATATGCATTCATTTGTTCATGACTTAAGTTTTTAGTGATCCTAATTTTAACACTTTACATTTATAGAGCATGTATACTCCTAAACTGATTGGTCGGTTTCTATGCCAGTAAGCGTCAAAAACTCTACCACCTAGGAAGCCATTGGCTCCTCACAGTTCTCCCAGATTTGGTTCTGATTGGTCGGTTTCTATGCCAGCCAGCATCTCCGGGCCTATATCTGGGCCGGTATCCAGGCCTGATCCGCAACCACCACAGGAACTGCGGATCAGGCCTTGACTCTCTCTCTCTCTCTGGGCCTTGCCAGCAGCCATGGCAGCTGCTGATCAGGACCCACCTTTCTTTCTCTCCAGGCCTAACCAGCAGTTGCAGTGGCTGCTGATCAGGCCCTGCATCTCTCTCAAGGCCTCTCTCCAGGCCTAATCCACAGCCAGGGCCAGAGGCAAATGACCTTGCTGCTCCCGCCTCACCCTGCCCACCCCCCCCACCAGCCCACCTTTCCACCGGCTGCCAGCCTTGCTATGATAAGAGCCTGTGGGCTGGAGAGAGAGGAGAAAATGGCGGCAGAGTAGGCAGATGTGTTCCCAGCCTGGTCCTGGAACAGAAAGAGAGAACAGCTGAGGGTCGCACTGGGAGTGTTTGTTAGCAAGCTGAGGGACAGCTGAACGCCAGGAGAAGGTGAGGGACTGCTGGATGGGGTTCCCCTGACATGGAAGCCCGCACGGTGGGTGGGTCCCCTCCCGGACCTATGGGCACGGACAGCGAAATCTCACCATCTTGAAAGGGAAGGTGGACTTTGTCTAAGGCCTGAAAATCAACAACTGTGGTGACCGCCCAACAACTGTTTGCCCCAGAGCACCGATTCCAGGAGGTGCAAATGCTTGGACTCAAAGGCAGTCTTCACTCCACCACAGAAAGGAGAGAGAGAACTACATAACCAGACATCTGGAGAAGAGAGACCACGGGAAGACAAAGAAACAGCCCACATAAGAAAGAAAAGCAGGCATCACCAGAAAAGGAAGTAAACGAATTAGGGGCCAGCAACTTATCAGAGAAAGAATTCAGAGAAATGGTCATAATGTGGCTGAAAAGAATAGAAGACAAATTCGACAATATGAGTAAGAACAAAGAGGAAATGAAGAAGAAGCAAGAATAAATGAAAAATGACATCACTGCTGTAGAGAACTCAATAGAAAGCATCAAGAGTAGACTAGAAGAAGAAGAGGACTGCATCAGTGAGCTAAAAGACAAGATGGAAAAAATACCCAAGTAGAGCAGCTTCTAGAAAAGAAAATGAAAAAGCAGGAGGAGAGCCTAAGGGAACTTGGGACAACACAAAACAAAACAACATCCACATAATAGGGGTTCCAGAAGGAAAGGAAAGTGAGCAAGGAATAGAAAACCTGTTTGAAGAAATAATGACAGAAATCTTTCCTGATATAGGGAAGAAAAAGCCCACACAAACCCAAGAAGCTCACAGAATCCCAAGCAAAATGAACCCCAAAAGACCGACGCCAAGGCATATTATAATTAAATTGGCAAACACCAACGACAAAGTAAGAATCTTAAAAGCGGCCAGAGAGAGACAGAGAGTTACATACAAAGGAAGCCCCATCAGACTAGCAACTGATTTCTCAACAGAAACTCGTCAGGCCAGAAGGGAATGGAATGAAATATACAAAGTCATGCAAGGGAAGGGTCTCAATCCAAGAATACTGTACCCAGAAAGGCTATCAATCAAAATTGAAGGTGAAATCAGAAGCTTCACAGACAAAAAAGGGCTAAGGGAATTTATCACCACCAAACCAGCAATGCAAGAAATGCTAAAGGGTCTGCTGTAAAAAAAAAAAATAAAAAAATAAGAACTAGAAAGCAAAGGAGAAACACAGGAGTATAGAATAAAAATGGCGACAAATAAGTACCTATCAATAATAACTTTAAATGTAAATGGATGAAATGCCCCAATCAAAAGACATAAAGTAACAGATTGGATAAGAAAACAAGACCCATATATCTGCTGTCTGCAAGAAACACACCTAAGAAAAAAAGACGCACACAGACTGAGGGTGAAGGGATGGAAAAAGGTTTTCCAGGAGAATGGAAATGAATAAAAAGCTGGGGTAGCAATACTTATATCTGACAAATTAGATCTCAAAATGAAGGACATAACAAGAGATAAGAAAGGCCACTTCATAATACTAAAGGGAACAATCCACCAAGAAGAAACAACTCTGGTAAACATATACACACCCAAAACAGAAGCACCCAAATACATAAAAAAACTCCTGGAGGATATCAACGGAGAGATTAACAGCAATACAATCATAGTAGGAGACTTTAATACACAATTATCAACACTGGACAAATCCTCTAAATAAAAAATCAACAAAGAAACATCGATCCTAAATGACTCACTACACCAGATGGAATTAATTGACATCTTCAGAACATTTCACCCCAACGCCACAGAATATATATTCTTCTCAAGTGCACATGGGTCATTTTCAAAGATAGACCATATGTTAGGATATAGGCAAAGTCTCTCCAACTTAAAGAAGATAGAGATCATATCAAGCATCTTCTCAGATCACTGTGGCATAAAACTGGAAATCAACTACAATAAAAACAATCCAAAGAAATCAAACACATGGAGACTAAACAGCATGCTATTAAACAATAGCTAGGTTACCAGAGACATCAAGGAAGAAATAAATAACATCATGGCAACAAATGACAATGAAAACACAACAATCCAAAATCTATGGGACACAGCGAAAGCAGTCTTGAGAGGGAAGTTCATAGCTCTGCAAGCCTCCTGCAAAAAAACAAGAAACAATGGTAATAAATTATCTAACCCTACAACTCAAAGAGTTAGAAAGAGAGCAACAAGAAAAGCCCAGTGTAAGCAGAAGGAAGGAAATAATAAAGATCAGAGCAGAGATAAACGACATAGAAACCAAAGAAACAATACAAAAGATCAACAAAACCAAGAGATGGTTCTTTGAAAGGATAAACAAGATTGATGAAACTTTAGCCAGAGTCACCAAGAAACAAAGAGAGAGGACCCAAAAACAAAATCAGAAATGAAAGAGGAGAAATAACAACAGACCCCGCTGAAATACAAAGGATTGTTTCAAAATACTATGAAAAACTCTATTCCAACAAACTGGACAACCTGGAGGAAATGGACATATTCCTAGAAAAATATAACCTTCCAAAACTCAATCAGGAGGAATCTAGACAGCTCAATAGCCCAGTAACTATGGAAGAAATTGAAGCAGTCATCAAAAAGCTTCCAGCAAACAAAAGCCTGGGGCCAGACGGCTTCACAGTAGAGTTTTACCAAACATTCAAGGAAGAACTAAAACCTATCCTCCTCAGACTATTCCAAAAAATTCAAGAGGAAGGATCACTTCCAAGCTCCTTCTATGAAGCCAGCATCACCCTAATACCAATACCAGATAAAGACAAAACAATGAAAGAGAATTACAGGCCAATATCCCTCATGAACATACATGCCAATATCCTCAACGAAATTTTAGCAAATCGGCTCCAGCAGTACATCAGAAAGATCATACACCATGACCAAGTAGGATTTATCCCAGGCATGCAAGGATGGTACAATATCTGTAAATCAATAAACGTGATACATCACATCAACAAATTGAGAGACAAAAATCACATAGTCATATCAATTGATGCAGAAAAAGCATTTGACAAAATCCAACACTCTTTCTTGATAAAAACCCACAACAAGGTGGGAATAGAAGGATCATACTTCAACATAATAAAAGCTATATATGATAAACCCACAGCAAACATCATACTCAATGGACAAAAACTAAAAACATTTCCCCTAAGAACAGGAACAAGACAGGGATGCCCACTCTCACCACTCCTGTTTGACATAGTACTGGAAGTATTAGCCATTGCAATCAGACAAGAAGAAGAAATAAAAGGCATCCAAATTTGAAAAAGAAGAAGTAAAGCTATCCTTATTTGCAGATGACATGATACTGTACATAAAAAACCCGAAAGACTCCATCAAAAAATTAATAGACTTAATAAATGAATTCAGCAATGTAGCAGGATACAAAATTAACGCCAAGAAATCTATGGCCTTTCTATACACCAATAGTGAACTAAAAAAGCAATCTCATTTACCATCGCACCAAAAAAATTAAGATACCTAGGAATAAACTTAACTAAGGAGGTAAAAGACCTATATGCGGAAAACTACAGGACACTGAAAAAAGAGATAGAGGAAGACGTAAACAGATGGAAGAACATACCATGTTCATGTAGAATCAACATCATCCAAATGTCCATACTACCCAAAGCAATCTATAGATTCAATGCACTCCCCATTAAAATACCAACGACATATTTCACAGATTTAGAAAAAACTCTCCCAAAATTCATCTGGAATAAAAAAAGACCCTGAATAGCCACAGAAATCCTGGGAAAGAAGAATAACGTAGGAGGGATCTCAATACCAGACCTCAAGCTGTATTACAAAGCCACTGTTGTCAAAATAGCATGGTACTGGCACAAGAACAGACATATAGATCAGTGGAATAGAATAGAGAATCCAGGTATCAACCCAAACAATATGCTCAATTAATATTTGACAAAGGAGGCATGAACATACAATGGAGTCAAGACAGTCTCTTCAGTAAATGGTTTTGGAGAAATTGAACAGATATATGCAAAAAAAATAAAACTAGATCACCAACTTACACCATACACAAAAATAAACTCAAAATGGATACAGGACTTAAACATAAGATGGGAAACCATAACAATACTAGAGGAATCCACAGGCAGCAAAATCTCAGACATATGCCGAAAGAACTTCTTCACTGATACTGCCCCTAGGGAAATGGAAGCTAAAGAGAAAATAAACAAATGGGACTACATCAAAATAAAAAGCTTTTTTACAGCAAAAGAAACTATCAACAAAACAACAAGAAATCACACTGTATGGGAGAACATATTTGCAAATGTTATCACTGATAAAGGTTTAATCTCCAACATCTACAGGCAGCTTATACAACTTAATAAAAGGAAGATAAATGATCCAATAAAAAAATGGGCAACGGATCTAAATAGAAGCTTTTCCACAGAAGACAGAAGAAAGGCCAAGAGACACATGAAAACATGCTCAAAGTTACTAATTATCCGAGAGATGCAAATCAAAACGACAATTTGGTACCATCTCACACCTGTCAGAATGCCTATCATCAACAAATCAACAAATGACAAGTGTTGGCGAGGATATGGAGAAAAAGGAACACTAGTGCACTGCTGGTGGGAATGCAGACTGGTGTAGCCACTGTGGAGAACAGTATGGAGTTTCCTCAAAAAACTGAAAATGGAACTCCCATTTGACCCAGTAATCTCACTCATAGGAATATATCCTAAGAAACTGGAAACACCAATAAGAAAGGATATATGCACCCCTATGTTCATAGCAGCACAATTTACAATAGCAAAGATTTGGAAACAGCCTAGGTGCCCATCAGCAGATGACTGGATCTGAAAACTATGGTACATCTATACAATGGAATACTATTCTGCCTTAAAAAAGAAGGAATTTCTACCATTTGCAGCAACCTGGATGGAATTGGAGAACATCATGCTAAGTGAAATAAGCCAGTCCATGAACGAAAAATACCACATGATCTCACTTACATATGGGTAATAAAGAAAATTATAAGATGTTGAACAAAAAGATAGATTCAGAGACAGTAAAGCATCAAACAGAAGGTCAAATTACAGTGGGAACTTTAGGGAGAGGTGGGGGAGATAAGAGATCAACCGAAGGACTTGTATGTAAGCATATAAGCATAACCAATGGACACAAAACTCGGGGGGGTGAGGGCATGTATGGGAGTGGGGTGGGGGTCAATGGTAAGATATGTTCACATATAATACCTTAATAAAAAAAAAGAAAAAGAAAAGAGCCTGTGGACCGTGGGGGTGGTTCTGAGAGGTGCTCCATGCACTTCCTGGTGACCCTCCGTCCGTCTGTTCATTTAGGTCATAATGGCCCCTGGCCTTTTATAATGTAAATAGCCAATATATGGAAGCAGTTCAAGTGCCCATCAGTAGATGAGTGGATAAAAAAGCTGTTGTACATTTACACAATGGAATATTACTCAACCACAAAAAAGACTGAAATCTTACCATTTGTAACAACATGGATGGACCTAGAGACTATTATGCTAAATGAAATTAGTCAGACAGATTAAAACAAACCATATGATTACACTTACATGTGGAATCTGAAGAACAAAATAAATGAATAAACATAAACAGACTCATAGGTACAGAGAACAAACTGATGGAGGCCAAAGGGGAGGGAGGTTGGAGGACGAGGTAAAAGAAGGTGAAGGGATTAAGAACTACTTAATTGGTAGTTTCAAAATGGGCAGGAGAATGTAAGGTAAAGCATAGGAAATAATAGTTAACTGTACTGTAATAACTATTTATGGTGCCAGGTGGACAATTGAGTTATCTGAGGGAACACTTTGTAACCTATATGAATTTCTGTCCACTGCAATGGATACCTGAAACTAATAAAAATGTTGAATGCAAACTGTAATTGAAAAATAAAATTATAAAATTTATTAATAATTTCAAGATGGTGACAACAGAGCATTAGACTAAGTATGGGGGTGTTTGTAAACACCAGACCCCATATCAGTGCCTGGCATAGAGTAAGTATGTGATAAATGGTAGTCCTTTTTTCTTTCTAGGACATTGATTTTAACCCTCTACTTTTGCAGATGCGAAATGTGAAGTCCAAAGAGGACAGAAAAATGCAAGGTGGCGACACAGCCAGGACCACAACCCAGACTCCTCTGTTTCCAGTTGGTACTCTTTACCTCAGCACTTCCCAAGTATGTTCTGTGTGATAATAGACATTTCGTAAATAAAAGTTTACACAAACAAGCAAAGGGGAAAATAAAAAAGAAATAAAGTAACAGAAATATACAATTAAGAGTTTAAATTAGAAGATCAATCTAACTGTCAATAGTACACAAGAATACTAGTAAAAGGAAAGGGTTTTGGAGAAAAGGAAGCTAAGGTCAGTCAGAGGAGAAGAAGAGCACAGCAGGGTGGGGAGAAGATGGGGATAGGTTGGAATAATAGAGGTGGGACTTGCCTTTTGAGCAGGGTGTGGCTTGGCAAAGATGAAAGGCCTGATGGGTTGAATTTGTATTAAAGTTCTGAAGGGAAGACTGGGTGCATCTGAGTCTGAACCTGTACAGACTGTGCAAGTCATTGCTTCAGTCAGGATTATACAGTAGGGGCTTTTTCTAAACCTTATTGCTTCTGGAAGGTAACTGAGTGCCTTTAGGCATCTTCTCAAAGCTGCAAATCCTTTTAAGTGTAAATTCTATGCAGAATCCACAGCTACAACTGTCTCACAACTATCAATTCTTTTCTAGCTGCTGAGGCCAGAATGACTTAAAACACGTTTGTCTTCCTCTCATTTCTGTGTCTCAGGGGGAGCTTTGTCTCAAGGGCAATATTGAAAGCCACAAAAATGGAGAGTGCAAGATTGTGTCTCCCATATTTCTAAATTTCTGTTTCCCCCTATGTAACTATTTACATTCACATTTCTCAAGTCCCTTATCTTTTGTTATGAACCTTGGGTGCCTTTATATTATATAGACTTGATTTCTAATTTTCAGCATGGATTTACTGAACAATGTTCAATATGGGTGTTTATATGCATTCATTTTTCATTATTTCAGTTTGTAGTGATCCTAACACTTTGCATTTATAGAGTATGTTTACTCCAAAAAGCATAAAGCACTTAACAAGAAATTATTTAACAATGCCACAACATCCTTGAAAGATAGACATATGATACATAACTGCTGCAACCTCAAGACATGCATTTTTCCTTAGAACAACTTTTATTGAAAACAATATCTGAGGAGGTATCAGCTGAACTTTATGGATTTATTTACAGTAATTTAGCCCCTATCTCTGAATCATCAGCATACCTTCCATGTCCACAATGAAGTTATTTATGAGTCTGGAACTTGTTTGGGACCATCATTTTAAGTGAAAGAATTGTATCCTTTATCTTTATATACAATGTTGATGACAGAACCAGAGAATATGTCTCCCTCTCCCCGCCATTGACGCCCTTTACCCCACATTTATCCCCTCCCCAGGCCTTCACTACACTATTGTCTGTCCATGGGTTATGCATATCCTACCTAATAAAAGGGTAATATGCAAATAACCATCACTCCGCTATGCCCACGATTGGGCCGGTGGGAGGCTGGGGGGTGGGACTTGGGGTGGCCTATCCAGCCATTGAGAAGATCAAGATGGTGGCACCCAGTCCTCTTAGCCCCAGCACAGTCCGCCCAGTAGCAGCAGTCCAGGGTGTCCGGTTGGGAGGCACCAGCGCCCAGCGTGAGCCGCGGGATCACTGGCAAGTGGCGGCAGTGTGGGGGCAGGGGTCTCAGCTGCCCCCAAGCCACAGGATCCCCTGGCAAAGCGGGGCGGCTGGGGGTTGGGGGTTTCAGCCGCCCCCAAGGTGCAGGATCCCGTGGCAAGCCGGGGTGGCTGGGGGGACGGGGGTCTCAGCTGCCCCCAAGCCGCAGGATCCCCTGGCAAAGCGGGCGGCTTGGGGGTGGGGGTCTCAGCTGCTCCCAAGCTGCAGGATCCCCTGGAAAGCTGGGCTGAGAACCCTGCTACCAAGCCACGGGATCCCCTGGTAAACCCGGCTGAGACCCCCGCCCCAAAGCCTCACGATCCCCTGGCAAGCCGGGGTGGCTTGGGGGTGGGGGTCTCAGCCGCCCCAAGCCACAGGATCCCCTGGTAAGCCGCAGGATCCACTGGCAAAGCGGGGCGGTTTGGGGGCAGGGGTCTCAGATGCCACCAAGCTGCAGGATCCCCTGGCAAAGCGTGGCAGCTTGAGGACGGGGGTCTCAGCTGCCCCCAAGCCGCAGGATCCCCTGGCTGTGAGGACAGCTTGGATTGGGGTCTCAGGCCTGCAGGGCCTGACACCCAAGCTGCAGGATGCCCTGGCCAGGCTGGCTGCCTGGACTGGGGTCTCATGCCTGCAGGGCCGGGCACCCCCACTGCATGATCACCCAGCCAGTTGCAGCAGCCTGGGCTGGGGTCTCAGGCTGGGAGGGCGGTACACCCCCACCATGCTATCTTCAGGCCAGCGAAGGCAGCCTGGGCTGGAGCCGCGCACCCCCACCGGGCTATCCCCAGCCAGGCTGAGATGGCAGCCTGGTCAGGGATCTCAGCCTGGCTTGGCTGAGGCGGCAGCCTGGGCTGGGGTCTCAGCCTGGCCAGGGCTCGATCCCCTTCCAGTGGTGGCAGCCTGGGGTCTCAACCATTGAGTCACACCAGCCAGGCAGATATGGAGGAATCTTAAATGTGTTTTTTATTTATTTATTTATTATATACTAGAAGCCTGGTGCACGAAATTCGTGCATGGAGGGGGGTTGTCCCTCAGCCCAGCCTGTACCCTCTCCAATCTGGGACCCCTGGAGGGATGTCCGACTGCTCGTTTAGGCCCGATCCCACCAGGGCAGTTGAGAAGGACCAGGCCTGCAAGGGAGGGCAGTTGGAGGTGATCAACCCTGGAGGAGAGGGCAGTTAGGGGTGACCAGGCCAGCAGAGGAGGGAAGTTGGGGGCAAACAGGCTGGCAGGGGAGCAGTTAAGCATCAACCAGGCTGGCAGCGGAGTGATTAGGGGGTGATCAGGCTGGCAGGCAGAGCGGTTAGGGGCAATCAGGAAGGTAGGCAGGCAAATAGTTGGGAGACAGCAGTCCTAGATTGTGAAAGGGATGTCTGACTGCCTGTTTATAGGCAGTCGGACATCCTCCAAGGGGTCCCAGATTGGAGAGGGTGCAGGTTGGGCTGAGAGACACCCCCCACCCCCGTGCATGAATTTCGTGCACTGGGCCTCTAGTATGCATATAAATTCTTTGGTTAATCTCTTCCCCTACCCCTTTCCCTGTGAAATCCATCAGCCTGCTGCATACTTCAATGTCTCTGGATCTATTTTGTCCATTAGTTTCTTTTTTGTTCATTAGATTCCACATATGAGAGATCATGTGATACTTGTCTTTCTCTGGCTGGCTTATTTCGCTTTGTATAATACTCTCCAGGTCCCTTCATGCTGTCTCAAAGGGTAAGAGAGCCTTCCTTTTTATAGCTGCATAGTATTCCATGGCATAAATGTACCACATATTTTTATCCACTCATCTTTCATGGATATCTAAATTTTACCTATCCTGAGTTTTATGGAATAAAAGTATTTAATTGGAAATATTTTTCATTTCTTATTAATGTGTTTTACATTTTCTGGATTTTATAGTCATTACTCAAGCTTAGCAAAATTATGCTCCTGGCATTTTTTATTATTGACTGTTTATTTCAAAACCATTTTTAAAAAATATATTTTTATTGATTTTAGAGAGAGAGGAAGGGAGAGGGAGCAAGGGAGAAACATTGATGAGAGAGAGAAATACTGATTAGCTGCGTCCTGCATGCCCTCTTCTGGGGATCCAGCCGGTAACCCAGGCATGTGCCTCTTGGTGCATAGGATGACTCTTAAGCAACTGAGCTACACCAGCCATGGTCTAAATCTATGCTTTTAATTTTTGAGTAGAGTATAGCTGGCATTCAATACTACATTAGTTTCAGGTGTACATAGTAATCCTGCATTTATAAACCTTATAAAGTGATTACCATAATAAGTTTAGTAAACATTTGTCACTGTACAAAGTTATAACTTTATTTTTTACTTTAAAAATTTCTTCCATTGTAATCCACCAAAGAACAGATATATTTTTTTCTTTTTTAAAAAAAATCTCCTTGCAGTTACTGTCTCATTTTTTTAATCCTCTGCTGCAAAACTTCTTGTAAGGAGTATCTATATTCACTGTCTCTATTTCTTCAGCTTATATTCTTTCAAAATCTCTGGGAAATCAGGCCCTTTCCTCCATCACTCTACCAAAACTACTCTCACCAAAATCATCAATGGCTCCAACACTTCTAAAATTACTAATGATTTCTCAATTTCACCTTACTCTATCCATCAGTAGCATTTCACTCAGTTTATCACTCCCTCCTTTTTTGATGCACTCTCTTCATTTGTATCCCAGGATGCCACATACTCTTACATTATTGTATGCTCTTCTCAGCCTCTTATGTTGCAGCTTCCCCTTTTCTTCAGCTTTTTTTTTAATTGATGAAGGTATTACATGTGTTCATATTCCCTCATTGCTCCCCCACTCCCATACATGCCCTCACCCCCCCCAGTGTCTTGCGTCCATTGGTTATGCTTATATGCATGCATACAAGTCATTCGGTTGATCTCTTACCTCCCTCCCCACTCCCCAGCCTTCCCGCTGTAATGTGACAGTCTGTTCGATGCTTCTCTGCCTCTGTATCTATCTTTTTGTTCATCAGGTTATAATATTCTTTATTTTCCATAAATTAGTGAGATCATGTGGTATTTCTCCTTCACTGACTGGCTTATTTTGCTTAGCATAATGCTCTCCAGTTCTTCAGCTTTTTAATGTAACATTGCCTCAGGGCTCAGTTCTTGGTCTTTGATTCTCATTTACCTGCTTGGTCATGTCATTCAGTCTCATAGATAAATCAGATATCTCATAGGCAGCTTGAACTTGGCACTTTTTTGTACCAAAAGCTTGGTTTCCATGCCCAAACCTCCTACTCCATCAACAGATGTCAAATCCATTCTTCCAATGGCTCAGGACACATATACAGCGGTCATTCTTGATTCTTTTCTTCCTATCATGCCCCAATTCCAATCCATTAGTATATTTGGTGTATTCTTAGACAGGACCCCACAGTTGGAGAGGGGTGTACCTCTCCTTTTTTTTTCTTTTTAAAATAATTCTTCATTGTTGAAAGTATTACATATGTCCCCCCTTCTTCTACCATGACGCCCTCCACCCCGCCCCAGGTCTTCACCACCCTATTGTCTGTGTCCATGGAGGGATGCACCTCTTCTGACCTCAAGCCCAGGATCTAGTTGTAGGGTAAGTCAGTCTTAATATACGGGATTTCATTAGAGAAAAAAAATCATATTTAGAGAATACTGTGTTGCAGTTCCAATTGAGCACTTGGGTAGGTGATCTACACTAATAAAAGAGAAACATACAAATTGACCATCCCTCTATTACGCCCACCAGCCAATCAGGATTAAGTATGCAAATTAACCCAAAAATAGGGCGGCGGCCACAGAGCTGGAGCTAGCAGGAGGCTTGGGTTGCCCTGGCAATGGAGGAAGCCAAGCTTCCCCCTGCCCTGGCTGCCACTGAAGGAGTGGCTGGGGGCCTGTGTTGCTGGGGGCAACCCAGGCTTCCAGCCAGCCCTGGCCTCTGCTCAAGGAGTGGCTGGGGGCCTGGGTCACCGGGGGGCATGGCCAGCCTGAAAATGGCCCTCAGCCCCTTACCCAGGCTGGCCACACCCCCATGGAGTAAGAGTCCTAACTGGGGTGTGTGGCCAGCCTGCAAACAACCATCAGCCCCTCACCCAGGCTGGCCAGGTACCCCAGTGGGTACCCCCACCCTGAAGGGGGTGTGGCCAGCCTTCAAACAGCTATCAGCCCCTCCCCAGGCTGGCCAAGCTCCCCAGCAGGAACCCCCACCCTGAAGGGGTTGGGGCCAGCTTGAAAACAGCCCTCAGACCCTCACCCAGGCTTGCCACTGTCCTCAGTGGGGACCCTCACCCCATGGGAGCGTGGCCTGCCTGCAAACCACCACAAGCCCCTCGTCCAGACTGCCCCATGCCCCAGGGGAACCCCTACCCTGATCCAGGACACCCTTCAGGGCAAACCCGCCAGCCCCCATCCATGCACCAGGCCTCTATCTATACTAATAAAAGTTAAATATGCTAATTAGACTGGGAGACCTTCCAGGAGACCTTCTGGACGTTCTTCTGGACAAAGCCATGGTGGTGGAGCCGAGGTAGACGCAGTTAGAGGCCAAGATGGGAGGGCAGTTGTGGGTGATCAGGCCAGGATGGGACCTCAGCTGTGGGTGATCAGTCTGGTGTGGGGGGGTTGTTGTGGGTGATCAGGCTGGCGGGGGGCAGTTGAGGGAGAGCAGACCAGCAGGGGGTCCAGTTGGGGGTGAGCAGCCTGTCAGTGGGGGTCAGTTAGGGGTGATCAGGAAAGCAGGGGGGCAGTTTGGAGTGAGCAAGCCAGCTGGGGGTCAGTTGGGGGCGAGCACACTGGCATGGGGGGAAGTTGGGGGTGATCAGGCTGGCGGGGGACATTTGGGGTCGAGCAGGCTGGTGGTGGGGGGCAGTTGGGGGTGAGCAGGCTGGCAGGCAGAGTGGTTAGGGTAAATCAGGCAGGCAGGCAGGTGAGCGGTTAGGAGCCAGTAGTCCCAGATTGCAAGAGGGATGTCCGACTGCCGGTTTAGGCTTGATCCCTGTAAACCGGCAGTAGGACATCCGTCGAGGGGTCCTAGATTGGAGAGGGTGCAGGCTGGGCTGAGGGACACCTCCCCCCCATGCACAAATTTCATGCACCAGGATATTAGTACTAAATAAAGGCTGCTACTTGTACACACCAATAACAAAGATACAAACATCTAGTCCTTGATTGATTCAGGATGAAAATTCCAACTGCTTAGTAATAGATATGACTTGAGGAGGATGAGTGAGAGCCCATGATAAATGACAGGAATTAGGCCTGAGAGAGTAGAACCCTATTTGGGGGTAAGAGAGTATGTATGCTTGAGAAGTTCCTGTGCAGAAATGGGTAAGTAGTGTGACTCATGAAGTCGGCAAGGCAGGAGTAAATAATATTCTCTGTGTAATTGGGGGAGTGACAGGAGTGCTCTGATGAGACAAGGGCTAGGTCAGGTAGAGCCAAATGTGGAGGGAGGGCTCCCTTTGTGGCTGCATCCATCTTTACAGCTCGGTGCCACAATCACACTCTTATGAAATTCATCTGAAATCCTAACATCTTTTCTTTTATTAAAATTTTAAAAAAATATTTATTGATTTCAGAAGGAAAAGAGAGGGAAAGAGAGAAACATCAATGATGAGAGATAATCATTGATTGGCTGCCTCCAGCATGCCCCCTACTGAGAATCGAGCCCACGACCCAGGCATGTGCACTTGACTGGAATAGAACCCAGGACCCTTTAGTCTGCAGGCCAATGCTCTATCCACTGAGCCAAACCGGCTAGGGCATGAAATCCTAACAATATCTTTAAGAGGATACAAAGATCAAGGGAAGAGGGTTCAATGCATTTGAGAGTAATTTATTTTCTTTATTTAGACTATCTCTGTACAGAATTACTAATGTAGCACTCTCTGTGGCCAAATTTGAGAGTGTGAAAATTCTGAGGCTAAATTTGGTTCTTGATGTCTTAATGAGTCCATAGAGCAAAGACAATGAATCTGGTGTCCAAGGCATGCTTTCACAGGAGTCAGGAGCAACCTTTGGATGCTGCATTGATGCTTTTTCCTAAGTAGAATCTACCATGATTTCTCCATTAAATTATGGCTGAAAGCACAGAACAATGTCTATTGTGCAAGCATGTTCCAGGAGAGCCTACTGAGAGCACTACTAATGAACAAGCAATCATATTTGGGCCAGTTCTGATGTATTCTGCAGACAATCACAGGGATAAAGTTGTCTTGTTGGCATTTTGAATGAGTATAGGGAGTGATTGAGAGGATTTTCTTAAAATTAATATTCACAAAAACTCATTATCAATTTAAATATCTTCTCTACCAGCCAAACTAATGCAAAGTGGATCTTTTCCTTTATATTATGGAGTGGTCATCCAAAATAAGATAATGAGGCTGCTGATGAGATTTAAAGATCATTCCGTCAGCAATGAGAAAAAAATAAAACAAAATATCTGTTCTTTAAAACATAGTAGAAGTAAACAAATTTGAGTCACAAATGTTAGAGTGCTCATATTTTTTTAGATTTCTAAAAACATTTATTATATGATGTGGAATTTTCAGAGAAATAGTTTTACTGTTCAACAAGTATGTTTCATTTATATACTAAACATCATCTTCATTTTTTAGTTTCTTACAATCAATAAATTATGATGAATAAGGAAATAATGAGAAAGGGAAAAAATCATACACCAGCTAATGAAACCTTACAGGTAATGTGTTCCTTCTTATGAAATTGGTTTTGTTGTAATGTGCTTTCTCATAATTAAAGGATTAATTAGATTCATAATATCCTTTTGAGATGGTCATCATTAAACCCATTTTATATCTAGGAAAATTGAGATATAAAGAAACGAATTTTTCTCAAAGTCATGACAAATTTAAAGTTGTAGCTTCAAGGATTTAACCTTAAGGTATTGATATATTGCTTCCATATAGCAATATGTTAGTGTGTGTGTGTGTGTGTGTGTGTGCGCGCGCGCAAATATGTCTTGGGGTATTATTTTCTTATATAATCCATATAACTAAAGTTACTCTCCAGGGAAGAGAAAGATTATGTCCCACTTCAATTTAAATTCTGGGTCTCAGTGTGTGGCTGCAGGTATGGTAAGGAATAAGTAGTCCCATAGGGACCCTGGAAAATAGTTGTTCCAAGAATTTCCTTAAGAACAGGGTCCAGCACTTCCTCAAGGGAGCAGTGTGTGAAGATACATTTCACTGGACTGCTTATCTTAAGTCTTAGCCCCAGGGCTATATCCCAGCTGTGTCAATAACTTGCTGTGTTACTTTGAGTAACTCACTGAATCTCCAGGGTTCCTTTTAGCACTAAAATCAGTGAATGCTCAGATTCTATGCAGTGAAAAGTGACATTACACAATGCTGGTTTGAAAGTTACTGACAGTTAATCTGGGTAATTAGTTTTATTCTAATTGCTCTGGGAATTTAAGCCAACACACTTTTCTCCTCTGCCTTGTTGCTTCCCCTCATGTAGCTTTATTTAGAGAACCTCAGGGTTCTTGACCCTGTCTTTCCTGATAAGTCTAGAAATGTTTACTCATATTTCTTTAGCTGTTGTATTTACCTTTTTAGATACCTTTTAATTAGTAGTGCTTCGTCTTGTGGTTGATAATGTTGTTGCCATAGATTGGAGCAATGACAGAGAGTTGGAAGAGGGCCCAGTCATTTAGTCCATTTGAATTCATTATCAATGTTTTTTAGGGGTTATATAACATAATTCCTTCTAGTTATATTCCCCTGTTACAAATTAACCATCTGGCTTGGTAGAAGCTGCCTTCTAACTGTTTTTCATAATAGTGGCCCTTGTGCCAAATGTTGGTTCCCATGGAAATGATTTAAAGCATGCATTAAAATCTGGGAGTGGTTGTGTTTTGTTCATCTCCTGTCCTCCATTGTCTTCTATAGCATCTAACTTTCTATTTTATTGACAGTTAATAATTGTTACCTATTGGAGACACTACCAGAATAGGGGCTTGGATTTGGGAGTGTGGATCTACTACACATTGTGCAGGGTTATAGATGTGGTATAATTAAATATGTAGAACCAAAGAGCTTAAGTTTGTTAAATGAGTAAAATATCTATAAACTATTATCAAAACACTGCATTTTATTAAAAACTAGAGGCCTGCTGCATGAAAATTCATGCAGTGGAGGGAGGGGGTCCCTCAGCCTGGCCTGCCCCCTCTCACAGTCCGGGAACCCTCAGGGGCAGGAGGTGACCTGGCGATCAGGGGAAGGCATACCCCATCACACCTCTGCTGCTGTCACTGCTGGCAGCACAAGTCTTGGCCGGCCCTGATTACCGGAGCCTCAGGCAGCCCTGGGCGGCTGGGCAGCCACCATCCAAAACTTGCCTGCACCTCTGGCTGGCCCTGGGCGGCTGGGCAGCCTCCATCTGAAGCTTGCCTGTGCCTTGGGCAAACCCTGGGCGGCTGGGGGACTGAGGGGACTGGGAGACTCCATAGGCAGGCGCATGGAGAGTCTGGGCCCACCTGGGGGCGGGCCCGACCTTGCTGTGCACCTGCTGCCCTGGTGGGGCTGAGGGGACTGGGTGCCACCATCTTTTGGCTGTGGGTGCCGCCATCTTTGAAGGCATGACAGTCAATTAGCATATTCCCTCCTTATTGGCTGTGGGCGCCGCCATCTTTGCAATGGTGTGAGTGTCAATTAGCATATTCCCTCTTTATTAGAGAGGATGTTTTAGGGAACATTGTAAAGGCACAAAATCCTTCTACTCTAGGATAACTTATTTGACTTGATCTACTAAAGGTTAAAGTAACTATTTTTTTTTATTGACCAAAATATACTTTTCAAACTTTCATGCTATTGCACACTTTGTCCCCTTAGCTTTTTAAATACCGGGTTTAGTAGCCCAGCACCTTTTAATACACTAACCATTTTCAACAACTAGCTTTCTGGGCAAACTATATGTGAATCCTTAGGGTGGGCATCAGAGTTCTTTTCCACTGTTGGCATCTGAATAATTTCTCAACCCAAACTGGGAGAAGTCCCTGGTAATCTAAGACCAGCAGATCAATTATACTATAATATCAATATCTACTTTCAGGAATGTTGCTGCAATGAAAGAGCATACATTTAATTACTAATAGAAGTTGAAATAAAATTCCCTTTATTATAATTAAGTGATTCACAAATGCAGAGTAAAAGGAGAAAAAGGAAAAGTGTACAGAGAGATAAACATGGCTTGTTTTGGGAATTAGACCTGTTTCAGGTGATTTTATGTACATGCAGGAGGGAGAGCACCTCATTAGTGCAGAATTTGGGATATGGGAATTAGCCCATGCATTCATTTTGCATAAAAGTAAAATTATTTATTTAATAATAGTAACATTTTAGCATTTTGTTTTTTTACTCTGTTTGAGGTTACTGTGGTTAAACACCTTCCATACATTAAATTATTTAACCCTTATAACAAACCTGTGAGATAGGTAATATTTCTATCCTCATTTTACAAATGAGGAAGGAAACTGAAGCACAGAGTGTTTAGATCTCCTGTCCAATGTCTCTTTTCCAGCTACTAGGTGGCAGAGATGAGTCTGGAGTTCTGCTCTTTTCTGCACTGCACTGCCTCTCATAGAGCTAATATCCTTCTGGGTAACCTTTTTGGACACACTCAGAACATGTTCCTTAACCTTCTTTAAGAGCATACATTAGACATAATTCAACTTATCATTAATGGCTGAGGAATGACATCCTATAAGAGACCATCTGGACTAATCCTGTCATTCCCCCAATTTCTTCTGGTGAAGTGTTTGCCTCACTTCACCAGCAGATGCCTGAATTTTGTCTTATCACCAGAGATCTTGAGATATTCTTCTTCACGACTCCACTGAAAGCACACCTATCAAAGTCACCAGCAACCTCTATCTTTCCCAATTGCCTCCTCTCACATTACTCATTTTTCCAGCAGCAGTTGACACACTTAGCCACTCCCTCTTTCTGAAAAGTCTTCCTACACTTTGAGACAGCAGGATCGCCTTGTTTACCACTCAACTTACAATTTCTTTCACCTCATTCTGTCTTGGTATCTTTCTTCCTTTGGTCTCTATATATTGGAATGTATTGAGTAAGCCATCCTCTGCCCTCTTCTCTCCATGTATACTTTTTCTCAATAATCTCATCCTATACCATGGTTTCACATACAGTTGATATTCCAGTGAATCCTTGGATCCAGACTCACATACAATATCTCCACTTGGGAATCTAAGACACACCTTGCTTTTAACATGTCCAAAAGATCCATCAGCCAGCCCTACTCTTCGCTCTAATCTTATCTATCTTTGTCATTTTATCATTCTACAAGGATTTCATGCCCATCTGTCCCTCTCACTTCATATTCTGGAAATTCTGCTGGTTCTGCCTTTAATATATGTGCTGAGTTTGGCACACTGTAATGTCTCCAGCATAACAGTCCAAGTGATCTTGTTAAAAGTTAAGGTAGATCTGCCAGGCTGGTGTGGCTCAGTGATTGAGTGTCAATCTATGAGCCAGGAGGTCAAGGTTCGAATCTTGGCCAAGGCACATGCCCAGGTTTCCAGCTTGGTACCCAGTGTGGCTCCCAGTGTGCAGGAGGCAGCCAATCAATGAGTCTCTCTCATCATTGATGTTTCTATCTCTCTCTCCATCTCCCTTCTTCTCTAAAATCAATAAAAAAAGGGTTAAGGTGGATCTGAGTAAATGCCAAACTACAAATAAGGCCCTATAATTCTTTATATGTTTGCCTCCTTTTGCCTCTCTGAATGTCACTCCTGCTACTCTTCACTTAGCTCCAGTTACATTGAGCAACTTGCTATTTCTCAAACAAACTTCAGAGCCTTTCCACTTACTCTTTCCTCTACTGGGAATGCTGTTCATGCTCTTCCTCCTAATATCTTTAAAACTCATTCCCTTACCACCTTCATGTCTGGTCAAATCACCTTCTCAGAGAGTACTCCTCCCAGAACATCCAAGAAAGGAGCACTCCTAGCCCATTATGGTCACAATTTCCTTACCCAGTTCTTTTGTTCCCTAACTGTAGGAAGCGGTTATAGGGTTAAGCCTCGAACTGACCTGCTGGCAAAGTCGCAAACAAGTCCCAGCTTGGAGGGCACAGTCCTCTAAGCATAATTAAGCTTGATCTTGTAACTGCTCCCTAGATCTTTCCTGGGTAGCTAGTGGGCTGTGGGAGGGGCAGCAAGTGCTGCCAAAACAAGTGAAACTTACAACAACATTGTAAATTACCTTGTTTGTCCCTGACTATAAATAAAGCCTCAACTTTGCAGTCTGGATCTGTTCTTTGGCCTCAGCCAGGCACAGAAGATCCACCTAGACCCAGCTTTTTCTCTTTGTCTATCATTTCTCCATCCTTCGTCGCCCCCGCTCAGGCTCGCCGAACCCTTGGCTGTGCCGGCGCGGCACAAGTGGCGCCCAACACCGTGCTGAGTTCAGCCCAAGTGGTACTCAATGCGGACCTGAGTGTGAGGGAACGTCAATTGTCAGGTAAAAGGAGCCCCTAAGGCACGCACACGCAGTAAGTAAGGAAGGGGTACAGTACTAGACTAGGTGTAAAACATGGGAATTTCAGGATCGCAGGGAAAGAATGTAAGCACATCCATGCTTAAGGCTATCCTCCAAGCAAGGGGCTGTTCTGTGAGGTATGAACAGCTTTTCAATTTTTTGGATTTTGTAAGTAAAACCTGCCCATGGTTTTCTGAGGAAGGAAAGGTAAATATAGAGGCATGGGAGAAGGTAGGAAAACAACTTTGCAATCATTATATAGCTGAAGGCCCAGAGGAAATGCCTGCCTCTACTTTCAGTTCTTGGTCCCTGATTCGGGACTGCCTAGAGCCCACTCCAGAAGGGGAGTGGAGGAATTTGGCAGGGAAATGCAAATCTTGGCCAAATTAGGGGAATAGTTATTACTTTGGAAAGTGAAAAAGAAAGAAAAAATTTAAGGACAATTTTTGCATTTGAACACTTGCAGGCTTGCTACTCAATTTCCCCAGCAAGGAAAAGACATGGTCAGTTTGTTCTTTAAAATGTAAAGTGTTATTCATCTAGGAAATGCTAAATATATTTGTCCTGCCAGCTTTAAAAGTTCAAAGTGCAAATAAAATTGGGAGAAATTATATAGTTGTAGTAATTAAATGCCTAAAGTATAAGAACTTATTTTTGAGAAAATAAAATGTTGTGTATTCTCTAATAATTAGGAATTCAAAATAAGTTGCTTATTATTGGCCTAATTAAAAAAGAGGATTAATTCTGTGATCCCAACCAAAATTATTCTATGCAAAAACTAGTTTAAAATCTAATTGATATCTTAAGATAATTGTAAGAGGTATTATAATATTTAAATCATATATAGATATTTGTTTGATGGTTTTTTTCCATGTTGAAATTTCAAGGCTTTAACAGAGATGATTCTTGGAAAGCTCCAAGGGCCCGGAGTAATACAAGAAATTTATTCTCTCTTCTTAAAGGAAATCATTTTAATTTTAACAGATCCAATATAATTGAAATTGACTGCACACGGCTAGCACAGTCGGTAGATCATGAGACTCCTAATGTACTTGAAAATACATAGAAAGCCTTATCAAATAAAAATTAATTAATATACTTTACATTCTCTTAGCTCATAAAAATGAAACGCATCTAAATAGTATCTATATAGATTTACAGGATTCTTTGCATTGTGCTGGATTATACATAGCACCCAAAAAGGTTCAAAGGACATTTCCTTTTTCTTATCTTGGCAGCATTTTTGAGGAAAAACAATAAAACCTCAGAAAATTCAAATTCAGACTGACACTTTACTTACATTAAATGACTTCCAAAAATTATTAGGAAATATTAACTGGGTTCAACCTGCTTTAAAATTAACCACTGCTGACTTAAGCCCTTTATTTCATATACTAAGGGAAGATTCATCTCCGTCATCCCCACGCTGCTTGACAGAGGAAGCCAAGACAGCCTTACATAAAGTTGAGGATGCCTTAAGTTCAGCACAACTTACTAGAATTGATTACTCCCTTCCCTTACAGGTTTTAATTTTGCCTATGACACATACTCCCACTGGGGTCATTTGGCAAGCTCCTGGAGTTGTTGAATGGCTATATTTGGCTCCTTCTCCATCTAAGGTATTACTAAAACAGAAAGGGGGAGATGGATGTTATGTGTCACCTCAAAACAAACTCAGTCATGTTCTTTTTACTTTAATTATTTTGAATTGTGATGCAGAGGGTTGTACAGCAGCTGAAAGACATCGGGCCTCCTGTACAATAGCATCTGCGGGGTTAGCCCGATGGAAGGATGCACAAACTGGACAATGGTTTGGACCAGATCTGGTAATGATGTGGGGAAGAGGTTGTGTTTGTATCTTTCCAGAAGGAGCCACACAGCCAATTTGGGTGTCAGAGCATTACGTGCGTCACCACAATGGACCCAAAGAAGCTCCTTGTCCCATCGTTCAAAAGACTGAAAGTTGCCCCGATGACAGCAAAGCAGAAAAGGAAGATGACAAAGGCTACGCAATAGACCGAGGTGCCAACATGGGGTCAGCTGAATAAGTTAACAACTGAGGCCCAGCAGATGGCAGAAAAGCAGGAAGTAGAAGCTACTCCCTCAACCATTTTTCTGGCCATGCTAGCATTGGTTAGCTGCCAGTCTTCTGCAAACTATTTCACAGCCAAGCCTGAAGACTCTTGAGTAAATCAGCAAAAGAAACTTTCATTTAGTAGGAAAATGTTACTGTAGTTTGATTTCTTTATTGTTGTGTTGCATTGGCATTATTATGTGTTGCATTGGCATTGTTTTGTTAATAGCCATGTCTGGATTTTGCATTTGCATTGTTTTGTTATTGGGTTTTGTATTGGCAATGTTTTGTTAATGTTTTAATAATCAGAACTTTGTTCTTGATGTTTAAGTTTTACTTCCATTATTAGTAGCTTAAATTTAAAAGAAAGGGTGAGATGTAGGAAGCTGTACTAGGGTTAAGCCTTGGACTGACCTGCTGGCAAAGTTGCAAACAAGTCCTAGCTTGGAGGGCACAGTCCTCTAAGCATAATTAAGCTTGATCTTGCAACTGCTCCCTAGATCTTTCCTGGGTAGCTAGTGGGCTGTGGGAGGGGCAGCAAGTGCTGCCAAAACAAGTGAAACTTACAACATTGTAAATTACCTTGTTTGTCCCTGACTATAAATAAAGCCTCAAATTTGCAGTCTGGATCTGTTCTATGGCCTCAGCCAGGCACAGAAGATCCACCTAGACCCAGCTTTTTCTCTTTGTCTATCATTTCTCCATCCTTCATCGCCCCCGCTCAGGCTCGCCAAACCCTTGGCTGTGCTGGCACAGCACACCTAATACTTACGTATAGAGAGTGGCACAACATAGGTTTACAGTCTGGCTTAATGGATAGAGCATCGGCCTGCTCACAAAGGGTCCCAGGTTTGATTCCTGTCAAGGACACATACCTTGGTTGCTGGCTCCTCCCTGGCCCACTCTCTAGTTGGGGCACGTGTGGGAGGCAACCAATCGATGTGTTTCTCTCACATCAATATTTCTCTCTGTCTTTCCCTCTCTAAAAATCAATGGAAAAATATCCTTGGGTGAGGATTAAAAAAAAAAGTAGGTTTACAGTTGTTTGTATGGAAAATAATACAATAGCTACTAAAAAATAATACAGGAATAAACTCACATACAGCTGTAAATGTACTTTTGCCCCACCCTGTGTATGAAATTGTATTTTTAAAATATTTTATTTATTTATTTTTCTCTCACATTAGAATGTAAGCCCAAAAAGGACATATAACTTTCCTTTCATATATATATATATATATATATATATATATATATATATATATATATACTAGTAGCCCGTTTGCACGAAGATTCGTGCAATAGACCTTCATTCACCTGGCTGCCTGCACCAGTTTTCTGCCGGCACCAGGGACCCAGGCCTTGGCTGTGGCCACCGCCTTCTGCCTTTTTCAGGGTCGGGGCTTGGCCCCGGGCGGTGGCCTTGGGCTCCGCGGCACCCAACATCCTTGCTAAGGATCGCAGGAGCCGAGCCCCAGTGGTTTTCTGCGATCCCTGCAGGCTGCCCACTGGTGCCCAAGGCCGGGAAAGCCTCCGCCCCAGGCTTTCCCGGCCTTGGGCTCGCAGCACCCAGTGTCCCTGCTACTGATCACAGGAGCCGACCCCCAGTGGTTTCCTGCGATCGGTGCAGGCTCCCTGCTGGTGCCCAAGGCCCGGAAAGCCTCGGCCCCTGGGACCCCCGGAGCTGCGGGAGGGGCCGGGCCACGCCCCCCCAGGTGGACGATCAACTCCGGGACCCCCGGGAGCTGCGGCATGGGCCCGGCCACGCCCCCCGGGGTGCCGATCGCCCCAGGCACCCCCGGGAGCAGCGGCATGGGTCCGGCCACGCCCCCCGGGGTGCCGATCGCCCCAGGCACCCCCGGGAGCAGCGGCATGGGTCCGGCCATGCCCCCCCAGGGTGCCGATAGCCCCAGGCACACCGGGGAGCGGCGGCATGGGTCCGGCCACGCCCCCCAGGGGTGCCGATCGCTCCAGGCACCCCCGGGAGCGGCGGCATGGGCCAGGCCACGCCCCCCAGGGTGCCGATGGGCCCGGCCACGCCCCCCGGGGTGCCGATCGCCCCAGGCACCCCGGGGAGTGGCGGCATGGGTCCGGCCACGCCCCCCCGGGGTGCCGATTGCCCCAGGCACCCCGGGAGCGGCGGCAGGGGTCCGGCCACGCCCCCCCCGGGTGCCTATGGGCCCGGCCACGCCCCCCGGGGTGCCGATCGCCCCAGGCACCCCCGGGAGCAGCGGCATGGGCCTGGCCATGCCCCCCAGGGTGCTGATAGGCCCGGCCACACCCCCCCGGGGTGCTGATCGCCCCAGGCACCCCGGGGAGCAGCGGCATGGGCCCTGCCACGCCCCCCCGGGGTGCCAATCGCCCCAGGCACCCCGGGGAGCGGCGGCATGGGCCCGGCCACGCCCCCCCGGGGTGCTGATCACCCCAGGCACCCCTGGGAGCTGCGGCATGGGTCTGGCCACGCCCCCCCGGGTGCCTATGGGCCCAGCCACGCCCCCCGGGGTGCCGATCGCCCCAGGCACCCCCGGGAGCGGCGGCATGGGCCCGGCCACTGGGCACCGCCATCTTGATCTTCTCAACGGCCACCGGAGTCCAGCCCCCAGCCTCCTGCCGGCCAATCGTGGGCATAGCGGAGGTGCGGTCAATTTGCATGTTTCTCTATTATAAGGTAAGATATGAATTAAAACAGTGCTTGATACCCAGAAGTCATAAGTCATACAGTAAATATCTATTAAATGAAATACCCTCTCATTTCTGTATTTTGCTCAGGAATTCCCTCTTTCTAAAACTTCCCTGCCTGAGAGGAGTTGAACAGAAATTTGGCAATGTGATTCATCTTAAAAATGTCTCATTCAGCTTGTAGTCAACCAACTACACCTAATGACTAAAAGATCCTTAATAAATATGGACAGCTTTTAGGAGAAAAAATATTCCAGACACCGCAAATATTATGCCCAACCTCTCTTCATTGGTTAACAATTTTTATAATGAGAAAAAACCTTTTTATTCAAATTCAACTAACTTACTGAAATATTAGGCCCTCTCATATACCTAACTTGATTTGGAACACAGAGTAACTATAGAAACAAGGTAGTATTTCTATCTTACAGATGAGAAACTAGAACTCAGTGATATTATAAATTGCCTAATTTATGTATCATAAGTGATGTAGACAGAACTTAAATTCATATCTTACAATGCTGTACTAGGTTCACTTGTTTTTTCTTTTATTGGGTTAGGTTTTAATGGATTGGACATAAGTTAAACAAAGCAAAAACCAAGAGAGTTAATACATTGGTCTGAATGAGTTTCAAAACATGTGATACCAGAACTGATTACTGCTAGAGTGAGAGAGAGTTAAATACCAGAAGGGCACAAGGGCACTAGGAGCAAACTGTCATGGAAGAGTGAAAAAGCTACAGCAATTGTTGCTTATTTTATGATGATAATAAAACATCCATGTGAGCTATAGACTAGCATACTATAAATCTGTACAAAAATAAAACTGAGCATAAAATTATTTTATGAAGCCATAATCGTTATTATGAATATCAATGAACATCAACAGTATAATAATGGTCTCAGAGTGAATTTTTCTGGCTAATTTTTTCACATGTTAAATAGCTCCAGATTATAATTCCCCCCCCTAGTTCTTCTGTTTTGTCTTTCAAATTTTATTTTTTGTGAAAATCTCCTCCAATCTAATTTATGAAATAATTTGTTTCAGGTATTCTCATCCTTACACAGAGTGATATACATGTATGCATATGTACATGAAATGTTCTAATATATATATATATATATATATGTATATATATATATATATATATAATTCCAAATGTTCTAATATATAAATATACTAGAGGCCTGGTGCACGAAATTCGTGCAAGGGGCTCAGCCCTTGCAGCCCCAGCTGCTTTGGCCCACCCTCGCAGCCCTGGCTTCCTCCGGACATTCATTCTGCTGTTCAGTCTAATTAGCATATTAGCTCTTTATTATATTGGGTATATATATATATATAATTTTGCAACTTACCATTTTCCTTTAATATATTATAGTTATAGTTCTAGGCTAAGTATATAAAGATCTTACTTTTACTTGTTTATAAACACTTCCATGGCATATAATTATTATGCAATATTTTATCTAATTTGATATTGATGAACATTCATATATTTTATCATTTTTTTATTGGAAAAGTGCTATAGTATTATTGTACCAATGTTTTTAACTACTCAACATTTTATTTCTGAGTGATAGGTTCCTAGAATTTAAAATATTGGGTCATAAAACGTTTACATTTCCATTTTTAAGAGCTACTGCCAAATTGCCCTCCAAAATTTTGTGCTAATTTATACTCCAAATCAATATGAACATGCTTGCTTTCTTATACTTTCAGACAAAATTTGATGTTCCAATTCTTTCAGGAAAAATTTGTCTGGTGTAAATTTATATTTCCATTGTATTAATTATTTTTCTCTAATTACTAGTGAGGTTTACTGGTAGTTTATATCTCTTCTATAAATATCCAGTATATCATTCAGGGTCCTGGTCAATGACACATGACATACTCAACTGAGGCAAATTTAGGAGGATTAACTAAAAGGGTTCATTTATACATACGAGTGTAGTGTTTCAGGTGGTGGTTATCAAACTTTTGGGCTCCACACTACTTTATACTCTTAAAAATTTTAAAGACCTCAGTGAGCTCTTATCTATGTAAATTTAACATATTGGACTTTAAAATTAAGTATTTAATAATGCCTATTTCATTAAGAAATTAATAAACTCATTATATGTTAATATCCTTTATAATAAAAGGCTAATATGCAAATAGACCAAACAGCAGAACAACCAAACAACTGGTCGCTATAACATGCACTGACCACCAGGGGGCACGCATGGAACATGGTGGACGTTTTCAGCAGGCAGCAGAGCGCAGAACATGGCGGGCGTTGGCTGTGGTGAGATGGTAGAGCAGGTGAACGGGGGCGCCAGACCAAGGCAGGGCGTCAGTTGCTGTCATTGGGGCGAGCCTCTGGTGGTTACTGAAAATTCTTTGCTCCTGCATGCTGCAGTCCCGCCTGGTGCTCGCACCTGCTGCCAGCACCTGGTCACCCCTCAAGAGCAGGGGGAAGTGGAGAAGCCCTGAGGGACGATTGAGACTAGCAGTTGCCTCTCACACTAACTGTCGGCAACAGTCCCGCTCACAACTGCTGCTGGCGCCAGTCCCGATCACTCTGCACCATCAGACAGGGAACAGGGCCACGGTGGGAGGGGCCAGGCATGGGCTCAGAGGATGGGCCAAGACCTGCCCCTGTGCCCACGGCAGCCTTGTGGCCCACAGTTTCTTTCAAGGTGCATGAGTTCTTGCACTGGGCCCCTAGTATATACATAATCTATGAAAAGTTACTCTTTAGTAGAGACACAGCCAGCCCATTGTAACCTGGCAAAATGATATCTGGAGAGAAATAAACCTCCCTCATTCTTCTCCCACCCTCATCCTCTACAGGGCCTCCCATTGGCCAAACCCTACCAGAAGCTAAGGGGCAATAGAGTTCATGGAATCCCTATGGGTCAACATTGTGGATATAGAGCCATAAGAAGAGCAGGGATTGGAAAAGGGAGGGCAAACAGGAGATATCCAGCACACACATTCCATTTTTTTTACATTTATATTTTTCTATTATCTTTTCATAGGATTATAGAAGCTGTTTTTTGTTTTATTTTGTTTGTTTGTTTTTATGGGATGGATCAGTCCTTTGTTAATTATGCTGCATTTTCTCCAGGTTGACACCTGGCACTTGAACTTTTTTTACAATGTCTTTCACGATATTTACTGGTTTTTCTATTTTACTAGTATATACTTGAAAACTTCATTTATTTCTTTTGGTTCAGTGCCTTCCATTCCAAATTTATTTATGTGAACTTTTGGGAAAAACCTTCCCAATTATTTAAAAACTAGAGGCCCGGTGCATGAAATTTGTGCACTGGGGAGGGTGTCCCTCAGCCCAGCTTGCACCCTCTCTAATATGGGACCCCTCGGGGGATGTCCAACTGCAGGTTTAGGCCCGATCCCTGTGGAATCGGGCCTAAACCTGCAGTTGGACATCCCTCTCACAATCCGGGACCGCTGGCTTCTAACCGCTCACCTACCTGCCTGATTGCCCCCTAACTGCTCCCTTGCTGGCCTGATTGCCCCCTAACTGCTCCTCTGCGGGCCTGATTGCCCCCAAATACCCTCCCCTGCTGGCCTGATCACCCCCAAGGCTTTTATTAGTATAGCTATCTATAAGTCTTTGGAATAAATTTATATTTATATGAATAAACATAGCAGTTTCATTTTATTTAAAAATATTTCAAGGTAATTTAAAATTCATTTTCCCCAATGATATGCTACCATTATGATATATTCACTTTATAGATAGATTTGAATCTATTTCTGAATGCTTATTTCATTTCTGATCTAGTTGCCATTGTTTGCTCCATATGCTATTTTAATTAACAATCCTATATAATAAAAGCCCAATATGCTAAGTGTCTGACCGTACTGTTTTACCAGTCACTATGACGCTCACTGACCACCAAGGCACAGATGCTCCAACCAGTAGTTTAGCTTCCTGCTGGGGTCCGGCTGATCAGGCCTGGGCAAGATGGACCAGACACGCCCTGGAGCCCTCCCACAGTCCCTCCCCAACCCCAATCATGCACCAGTGGGGTCCCTCAGCCTGGCCTGTACCCTCTCACAATCCAGGACCCCTCAGGGGATGTCAGAGAACTGGTTTTGGCCTGTTCCTCGCAGGCCAGCCTAAGGGACCCCACCAGTGCACGAATCCATGCACCAGGCTGGTTTCAGCCCGATCCCCAAAGGCCTCTAGTATATACATATATATGTTATATGACATATTGTATAATATAAAGCATATGTAATTACACTAATATATATAAATCATTTCACACATATATACATACATTCTTCAGCATTTTAACTTTATTTAAATGTTAAAATTAAGCCTGTGGAGAAGAACCAGGTATCTCTTCCTGTGGAAAGGAGGGGAATGTACGTCCTTTAATGCATGAGCTTTGTCATCTACAGCTGCAAGGCCTTATTTTGCTGCCCTCTAATCTATTCAATATGAGGAAGTTCAAGTTGACACATTTTAGTACTTACTCTAATTTTATTTTATTATTTAAAAAATATTTTTATTGATTTCAGAGAGGAACGGAGAGGAAGGGAGAGAGATGAAACATCAATGATGATAGAGAATCATTTATTGGCTGCCTCCTGCATGCCCCCTACTGGGGATCGAGCACGCAACCTGAGCATGTGCCCTTGACCGGAATTAAACCTGGGACCTCCTGGTTCACAGGTTGACCTCAACAACTGAGCCACACTTACTCTACTTTTAAGAAGGAGAAAACTTTGTGCTTCTTAATTATCACTTTTTTTTTGTTAAGCAGCATATTTTGAGGTGAAACGTTGAAAAATCTTAGAGAAGGTTATGAGAATGTTTAAAGTAAAATGTACATGGAGACAAATATTCAGAAATATAAAAGATTCAGGAAGCAAGATGAAGTGAGAAACACCAAAGGGAGGAATAAATCCAGAAAGACCATATTAGTAGAGAGTATTGAGGGGAGAGAAAGAGATCAAAGTAGCCTTAGTTGACAATAAAATTTAGAATTTAGAGTAAAGAAATGAGTGAAATAAAATTTAGGAAGTTTGGCTATGTGATCAATGCCAGTTCCCTTTATTGTATCCTCTTGAAATAATCTATAAAGATGCACATTGCTCTTAAGGGAGTTTTGGAGTTCAATTTGAGTTTCATTTCTATGTGTCACTATGCTGAAACGGGATTTAAACTGCGGGTGAGAATGCCCAGTTTTATCTGGATCATGCCCATGGCCCTTGGCTCTTTTTAGAGATTTCCTCAACTTCCTGCCAAAAGCTCTGTTATTATAGATTATGAGGACCTCAATTAACATTAAAAGGGGAAATATTTGATGTGAGATATGAATCTGTTAGATTTGCTACGTGTCTACTGTTCCAGTAATTTTTTTTTCATTTAGTGTGTCAACATTGTTGAGTTTTTCATGGATTTCATTATTAAAAACATCTTCATCTCTCATCATTAGATATAGTCATGACTTTGAGTTTATAAAGCACTTGTATCCCCATTATCTTATTTCCTTTTCACAATATTTCTGTGTGTTTAATCATCATTTTACTGATGACAATAGTGAAGGTAAGGATTTAGTGGCTTGACTGTAAAAGTGTACTTAGAATCATCTGTTTGTGTGTGTGATACTTGTTATAAACACTTCATGTTTTTCTCTACCAATTGAGCTGATTACAGGTTTAGGACATGTACATTTTCTAATCAAATTTACACCTTCAAACAGTCTACAATCATAAAATGGGTTTTACACTGATGCAACCAATAATTATATTAGAATTTTTCCTGACTAGTTCTATTTTAATTCTGACACCTGTGTATTTTGCAAAACTCCAGGCAATATGCTTTCTATTTCCTATTGGTTACCACAGGGATAATAATTTTTAGAATTCAATTTTCATGGGCAGATTAGTTTACTAATTTTAAATAGTGGGTAGCTGCAGTAATAAAAATGAATCCTCAAATTGCCTGTTCAGTCTAACTGATAAAATTTGTCATGACACCATTTCAAATGCAAAATTTTGAATTATGTAAAAGCTAGGATTGAAGGTACAAAGGTCAGTGAGCATTGGACTGGTATTATTACCTATATGTGGGCAACATCAGACATGTACATTCATCTTATGTACTATGTTGACACAGCTATAGGGTTTCAAATTTCTATTTTTGTACCATTTTTCCTAATGGTACACACTAGTGTCTAATACTTGAAAGAGAAGAATTTACTTTCTCTGATTTATACAAAATTGTATAGTTAGAACTTGATATAGCTTTTTGAATTTACATAAAACCTTTGAACTCTTAAATGAAAACATTAAATGTTGGAACTTTATAGCAGACACACTAGATAGAACTAACGTACAGTGGATGTCAGGTGGCAGGCTGCTCTAACCAAAAAAAAAAAAAAAAAAAAAAAAAGGCAGGATTTCACAAGTGTCTACTGCTCTTCTATCTGCCTCTTGCTCTTTCTATGTGAAATATACTTCTCACCTATCTTCATGCCCATTCTTTACTTCCATTAAAAATTATTTTTTTTCTAGGAAACTCTACCTGATTTCCTGGTCCAGATGCAGATCTCCCCTCTTTTCACACCAGATTTCTCTTTCTACTTCTCTTTTTAGCATGGGACACTGTCTATTTTATTTTATTTATTTTATTTTTTGTTTATCATAGATTTCATACTAGACTATGAATTCTTGGATGGTAGAATCTGCAGTTTATCTTTTTGCCCACCCCCATTGCTGCACACATAGCATATTAGTTTTCTAGAGCTGCCATAAAAAAAATTACCACAAACTTGGTGTCTTTAAAGCAACAGAAATTTATTCTCCCAGTTTCGGATGTTAGAAGTCCAAAATCAAGTTGTCAGTAGTACCACACACCCTCTGGAGGCTCTAGGAGAAAATCTTTCCCTGCCTCTTTAAGCTTCTGGTGGCCTCAGGTGTTCCTTGCCTAGTGGGCTCGAACTCCAATCTTTGCCTCTATCTCCACAAGGCTTTGCCCTCCCTGTGTCTCTCTTTGTCTCAAATATCCCTCTCCTGTGTCTTATTAAGATACCAGTTATTGGATTTAGAGTTCATCCTAAATCCAGAATGATCTCATTCAAGATCCTTAATTAAATTATATCTATAAAGATCTATTTTCCAAATAAGAACACATTCACAGGCTCCAGGGGTTAGGACATAGACATGTATTTTGGGGGAAGCGGGGGTCACTGTTCAACTCACTACACATAGTAAGCACTCAATGTATCAATATATGTTTATTGATATGCACACACATTTAATTTTGGGGAAAAAAGAGCACTGCACATTTTTCTTCAGGAATATTGTTCTCAGCTTAACAAATTATCCCAAACTATATGGGTTAATACAACACCCATTTATTATTTCACAGTTTCTGTGAATCAGGAGTATGGGCACAACTTAGCTAGATACTCTGCTCAGGGTTTGCAATCAAGGTGTTAGCTAGAGGCTGGGGTTTCACTGGAGGCTCAGGATTCTCTTCCAAGCTCACATGTTTGCTGGCACAATTTACTTCCTTACTATAGCTGTAGAACTCATGGTGATGTGGTGCTATATGGCCAGCAGGGGAGCTTCTATGACCTCAAGGGAAGGCCTAGAACCTTTTCTAAAGGGCTTCCAACTGTTAAGTCAGGCCCATCAAGGATTATCTCCTTTTTGATTAACTTAAAAGTCAAGTGATTTGGGTCCTTAATTATCTCTGAAACCCTTCACCCTTGCTAAATACTATAACCTAATCTTAGTGGTAACACTGAGGTGGAGATCATGGGGGCATTCATCAAATTTTGCCTACCACGGGTATATATACCTTTTATTTTACCAAGATATTGTCCTGATTTAATGTGAAATGTTAAATTCCATCCACTAGCTATTTCCATAGATTCCTAGATGTATTTGACTTATTTTATTCCAGTCTAAAGCATCAGGCCCAACATATTGTGCCAGTGTCTGATTCTAAAGACTCCAATTCAAAGTGAAAGAAGTATTTTCTGAAAATATTATATTTAAGTGAGATAGCAGGTAGGTTTTAATGATAAACATGACCGCTGCCTGGATTGTGGGATAGGATTGAAGCTTTGCCCTGATAATACAGTGCCCATGAAAGAAACCACAAGTGAGTGATCTAATGCAGAAAGAGGAAGTTGCATATGCCACAATTAGGGAGGGTATTGGGAAAATTAAAGTCAATAGCCTTAGGGCAAAAGAAAGGAAATGGGAAGAAGTTTAATCTTTTGTCTTCTGTGATTAAGATTAATTGCTCTTTTCCTTAAATTTGGTAATTTGATCCTCATCAGTTGATCCTGTATGTGAGAACAAGAACATCAATAGTTTTCATTTTGAAGACAATGATGATCAATTTGTAATATGGTCATCTAGGGCAGTAGGTTGAGAAGAACTCTGAGATCATGCCTGAGCTTAGTTTAAAACAAGATTAATTAGTAATAACTTGTTTGGGCGCTGAAAGGTGAAGTAGAAGCAACATTATACCACATATTTACCAACTATTCCAGATAACCTGTCTTCACCTTGATTGTCAGTTCAGAACCCTGGATTACTACCTGTTCATTTGTCTCTGAGATCCTGAATTCCTGCAAGGATAACCTGCTAAACATTCGGGTATATCTAAACTTTATGTTTTTCTTGTTAAATTTTCCTATGTGGTTCCCACCCATTTGAGCCTTGCCCCTCTCATTTTGTTCAGGGGTCAGAGATTGGGTTTGATTGAAAAAGATGTTCATTGAAAATAAGTTTCATTGAAGTTCATTTAATGGATTCTATCCTGGAAGAAGCCTATGTCAGTTTTTATTAGGTACATGTAAGAGACAACAAAAATATATGGCTTAAATTAGAAGCCCAATTTTAATATAATGGTTCTAAAGTCATTAGAGACTTATTTATTCAAGTGTTATATATTTTTTGTGTGTGGGCTCCATATATATGAAGGCCTTGAGGTGGGAAGAATTTAGTTATTATAAGAAATGGAAAAAGGGCAGGTGTGGCTGAAATATAGAGAGTGAGGAAGAGAGTTAAAAGATTTGAGAATATTGGAAGTTTTTAAAAGACAGTGATATGATCATATCTGGAGTTTTTAAAGACTTCTCTGGTTACTGCAAGATAAGGGTTTATAAACTGGGAATCAGAGAAACCATTTAAAAAGACATTGTGCCCAGCTGATGTGGCTCAGTGGTTGAGTGTCAATCCATGAATGAGGAGGTCATAGTTTGATTCCCCCTCAGGGCACATGACTGGGTTTCGAGCTCCATTCCCAGTAGGGGACATTCAGGAGGCAGCTGATCAATTATTCTCTCTCATCGATGTTTTTATCCCCTCCTCTCCCTTTCTCTCTCTGAAATAAAGAAAAACATATTTTAAAAAATACATTGTAACAATACTGGCCAGAGAGACATGTTCTATCAAGCTAGGTGCGATAAGAACTGCTACAACAAAGTACAACAAAGGTCCTCTAATAAAGTATTTATAATGTTGATGAGATTCCCTAGGAACATAACCCTTGTTTATATCAATTAGCCTATGGTAAAATTGCTTTCCTTATACATCATTTCACTTAACATTACAGAATGCAATAAAGATGTTAACTGATAACTTACTTGACTATAAAGTAGAAGAACGACCATATATAATGGTACAAAGGCCAGAAAATACATGGTTCTTTTGCAGAATAATGAATTGTCTACTGAGTCAGTAACAATGTTATATGGAGAGTTGTAATAGAAGAGAAGCCTGCAAAGGGAGATTACCATCAGATAATGAAAGGTCTTACATGCAAAGGCAAGGCATTTGGAATTTATTTTGAAAACAGTAGTGAGTCATCTTAAGATTGTGTGTCATCTAATTTAATATGTATTTTATTTAATGTTTCACATTTACTTACCTGTATTAATGGTGTTAGCTGCCATCTGATAGGTTAAAAGTCTTATATACTATTTAGTGTTATTTAAAATTAAGGTGCTAATGCCCTAGTTGGTTTGGCTCAATGGACTGAAGGGTCCTGGGTTCGAGGGCACATGGTCAAGGGCACATGCCCAGGTTGCGGGCTCGATCCCCAATAAAGGGTGTGCAGAAGGCAACCAATCAATGAATCTGTCTTATCATTGATGTTTATATCTCTCTCTCCCTCTCCTTCCTCTCTGAAATCAATAAAAACATTTAAATGTAAGGTGCTATTGTTATTATCACTTATTTTTATTAGTAGCAATAATAATACAACTTAATAAGGTTTTGTTTACTGTGGCTCTTAAGAATAGATAAAACATTTAGTTACCCATGAGTTCTTATTAAAGTATATTTAAGGAATCTCTTATACATCTCACTGTACTTTCATTATTATCTGTTACATTTTGGTGGAGAAAGAACAAGGGTAATAAACTTTTAGTTTGAGTGAGCTTATTTTGAAAGCATGCAAGAAAGATGATGTATAAAGTGATGTGCTCAAAATGAAAAACACAAAGCCATTGTTTGGTCTCAAAGCACTTCTAATTACTAGAAAACACAAATTATTTCTTATTAGTTTAATCAGCTAAAAATCTGTGTTTATGATATCTCCATTCATTTTAGAAATTATGTAATAACTTGTTCTCCACATTGCTGACATGAATAAATAATGATATGCTGTTTTTATTTTTAAATCAAATTCACATTTGAAGAATAGTATCTTCTAAAGTTAGATGGCTTATTATTCCTTAATGCTTGTGATATATTTGAGTTTTTCAAAAAGTTTGCTATGCTCTTTTTTTTAATCCTCACCCGGGATATTTTTCCATTGATTTTCAGAAAGAGTAGAAGAGAGAGGAGAAGACAGAGAATCATCAATGTGAGAGAGACACATTGATTGGTTGCCTCCTGCATGTGCCCTGACTAAGGCCCAGGCCAGGGAGGATCCTGCAACCACTTTAAGTGCCCTTGACCAGATGACCCTTTGGTCCACAGACTGATACTCTATCCACTGAGCCAAACTGGCCAGGGCACTATGTTCTTTTTTTTTTTTTTACAATTCAATTATATGACATACTGGAATCAGGAGTAGTTAGTCTAGCATGAAAAATATGGCTGCAGTAATGCCTCCCAGGAGAAAATTGAGAAGACTGCATATATAAAGACTAGAGGCCCAGTGCATGAAAATTCATGCACTGGAGGTGGGGGGGGGTCCCTCAGCCAGGCCTGCCCCCTCTCACAGTCCGGGAGTCCTCACGGGTGGGAGGTGACCTGGTGATCAGGGAAAGGTAACACCCTCATCACACCTCTGCTGTTGCCACTGCCGGCAGCACAAGCCTCAGCCGACCCTGGTTACCTGAGCTTTGGGTGGCCCTGGGTGGCTGGGGGGCTGAGGGCGGGTCTGGCTGCACCGTGTGCCTGCCCCCTCAGGTGGGGCTGAAAGTACTGGGGGACTCTGGCAGGGCTGAGGGGACTGGGTGCCACCATCTTGTGGCTATGGGCGCCACCATCTTTGTGATGACATGACGGTCAATTTGAATATTCCCTCTTTATTAGATAGGATACCTACAAAACCAATAGTCACTAAAGACCATGAAAACATATAACAACAAAGTCTATTATATTTTCCAGGAAGGCCATGTGTTTTATGGGAGATATTTAAATTCTGGCAGGATTTAAGAGATCATCTTAAGATCTATTGCATAAATCATTTAACACCATGCATAGAAATGGTGAAACAAATAAAGGAATTACCATCTTGTTAATATTCCAACTATGTGCTAAGCACTGTTCAGTTATTTTCATGCTTTATCTAATATAATCTTCATATTAATAAGATATCCTCATTTTACAGATATAGAGTCTGAAGTTCATAGATATTAAGATGTCTGATAGTTCACAGCCAGTAAGTTGTAGACCTGTAGGCAGAACGTACATATATTCAATTTCAAATTTTATACATGTTTTATTATAGCAGACTGTCTCTTTCCGGGAAGAATGGACTATCCTTCCCTATGACTGGAAAAAAAAATCACCATGGTGTGATTGTACCAAGGAGTCTTTTGAAATGTAATCACGTTTGATTTAAAATTTATTTGTTTTTGTTTTTTTTTAAAGTTTGCTCATCTTGACCGAACTGAATCTCACATCACCCTGCTTGGCCCCGGAGGATGGCTGGTTAGCCAGAGACGGGTAAGATTCCTCAGGGAAGGAACAACCTAAGACAGGCACAGTCCAAGAGGGGTCATCAGGAGAGAACTTGGGGGTCAACAGAGGTGGGGCACAGACCCTCACCCCCCCAACTTTGCAGGGGCCTGAACCCTCACCCCTTCTGAGGGAGGTCTCACCCCATGGCTGCTTTGCTTCCCATGCCCAACTCAAATTGGGACCCAGGTAACAGACAGAGACTTGGCCAACAGCAGCTGCCCTCTCACTGCAACAAGACTTGTTTGAGTTGTCTTGTACCCATGGTGTGGGGAAGTGGTTTTTGATATCTAAATCCAGCCTAGCACCAGGAATGCTCAGGGCCTACTCAAGAAGGCAAATAATCCTTTCCACTCATATTTACAGGGTAAAATAAGATTGTTGTTAGAGTATTAAATTTGACAATAAAATAGTAGTCAAGTTTTCAGACTAACTTAAATTGGCTAATTGTAAGATATGTACACATATAATACCTTAATAAAAAGATTCCTTTATTAACCTTTGGTCGAGAATATGTTTGTATATTTTCAGAAAACAACTCCAAGACCATGTGGATTCCTGCAACAGAGAGGAATTGACAGGACTGTTCCAGCCACGAAGACAGAAGAGAAACAGTCCAGAGATGGAAGACGCTGACAATGCCTTGCCATACTAGCAGTCAGCAGCTGTGCTTTGCTGCAGGTTGCCCAGGACCAAACCAGAGAGGGTCGGACCTGCATTACCACCATTTGTCCACCATCCAGAACTGAAATATCATTGCTGACATGTAAACATAAGAAACTGTTTGACATTGAAATTGAGACTCAAAAGAACTGTTTGCCCAGAAAGAAACTCACTACAGACTGATTCATTTGCCTCTCAGCATAACAATTATTGCTTGTCTCATTTTCGGTTCTTATAAGTGTATTTCTAGTAGCACATGATCTCACTCATCTAGGGGAAAGAATGAGCAACATAAACTGATGAACAAACACAGACCCAGAGACAGGGAAGCATCGATCAGACTGTCAAACCTCAGAGGGAAGGTAGGGGAGGGTGGGGGTAAGAGGGAGAGATCAACCAAAGGACTTGTATGCATGCATATAAGCCTAACCAGTGGTCACGGACAACAGGGGTGTGGGGGCATGTGTGGGAAGGGGTTTGGGATGGGAATGGGTGGATGAGGACAAATATGTGATACCTTAATCAATAAATAAATTAAAAAAAAGAAAGGAAAAAAAAGTTTCTTCATCTTGAAATTCTCAAACTATATTTTTGAGGTATTTATTCTCACAACTCTGGAATGAGAAAGGAAATGATTTCTCACCACCACACCAGTTTATCTCTTTGGGCCTAAGTTTTTAGAATAGGCTATCTCACATTTATCAAATTTATTTGGTACCCTGAAGAATTAATATTTGCATTTTACTTTCTTAAGCAGTCAGAATCTTTGTGTACTACATGTCTAAGTGCCAGTACTATAGGCTTTGTAAATTCACTTGTCCCCAAGTTTTGGATCTTATATTTACATCTAATTTTGTTGATTTGACAGATACATTCTTGTGGTTAATAAACTGTTAATAAAATTTATATCTTCTTTGTGAATTATTAATGATTAATTAAAACAAAAAAAACTCTCAAATTCTTATTTTAAACTTAGTATTGGTAATAAACAAGTAAGTAAGTAGTGGATATAGTAGATTTTAATCTAACCAAAGTAGAAAATTATTACTTTTGACAAAAATGAGATAGCTCAATGATAATGAAATACCTCAAATATTCTATTATGTTTATTTAAATTAAAGATAAAAAGCATACCTGTATATGTCTAAATGTGTAAATATTATTAAATTTTCTTTTAAAATCTGTGGTAGATATTTTAAGGGGAACAGTTGGGAAAACATGATTTTTAAAAAAATAATTATTTCTCAGTTACATTTGAAATACAGTATTATGTTAGTTTCAGGTGTACAACATAATGATTAGCCATTTATACTACTTATGAATTGATCACCTGATAAGTCTAGTCCCCATCTGACACCATACATAGTTATTACCATATTATTGACTATTCCCTATGATATACTTTACATGCTCATGACTGTTTTTATAACTGCCAATTTGTGCTTCTTCATCCCTTCATCTTTTTCACCTATCCCCTAACCCTCCTCTCATCTGGAAACCATCAAAATTTTCTCTATCTATGAGTTTTCTTGTTTTCTTTGTTCCTTTATTTTGTGTTTTAGATTCCACATGTAAGTAAAATAATATGGTATTTTTCTTTGTCTGACTTATTTTACTCAGCACAATACCTTCTGGGTCCATCCATGTTGTTTCAGATGATAAGATTTATTTCTTATGGCTGAGTTATATTCTATTGTACATATGTGCCATCTCTTCTTTATCTATGGATAGACACTAAGTTGCTTTTTTATCTTGGGTATTGTAAATAATGCTGCAGTGAACATAAGGGTGCATATACATTTTTGAATGAATAACCAGAAGTGGGATTACTGGGTCCTTCTTTGTCTCTTGTTATAACCTTTGTTTTAAAGTCTATTATGTTTGATGTAAGTTAAGCTACCCCAGCCCAGATTTTTTTGGTTTGTTTCTAATTGGATATAAAAGAATGGAAATAGCTTTTCCATCCCTTTCCTTTTGGTCTATGTGTGTCTTTCAATCTGAAATGGGTCTCTTATAGGCAGCACATATATAGGTCTTATTTTCTTATACCTTCAGCCACCCTAAGGAAGACATCTGATTGATAGGTGATGATGAGGTATTCTTTTCTGATTAAAATAATCCTAAATATTCTCTAATCAACACTAACTTTATCACAGAAATAGCAAAAGATAGGCCAAGGTCTGATTTCAGTCTAGAATAATGAATGACTTTATTTATTTATATTTTTATTTTAGGTTTCATTGATTTTTATCTTTTGTAATTTTAATTTTATGAATTATATGGAATATGAGGTATAAATGTTTAAATTATTATGTTAGTAATTTTAATATGGCCCTTGAAATTCATTATATTAGCTAATAAAATGCCTTGTTTAGTACTCAATTATTGTTAGGGTTTAATAAGACACCTCTTTTATTTTTCAGTATTATATTACCAAGGTGAATGGGAATCTAATACTGGTAGTTTATACAAAGGTACCAAGGTATATACAATGGACAAAACTTCATGTGGACTTGAAGATGCCTTCTTAGGATACTTGAGTTTTCTACAACGAAGTAATTTAGTGCTAGCTCTTGTACTTAGTTTGTCCATGAGGACACCAGCTATAAGTCTGTAGTCAGAATTCACTACATGATAATGCCTGTTGACACAGAGGGATAGTGTGTTTCTGATTGTGCATAATGTGAAAATAGAGCACAGTTGTCAGAGTCAAGTTCTGGAATAAGAATTTAATTTTCACAGACAAAGGCCATTCACGGTGGAGTCTGCCTTAATCTCAATTTAATTCAGGGAATAGTTACTCTGTACTTATAAAATATACTGTATTAGGCACCAAGAGATTAACATTTTGAGTTTCACACACTCTCTGCTTTGAAAAATATCTTCTTAACATGTAATTGTGAGTTGTAGCAATTTTGAGAATGACAAAAATACCCATTATTATATTACTCTTACAAACTCCTCAAAACTAAAAACAATCATGGAAGAAACAACACAACATCTTTAAATCATTGATACAAACTTAAAAAATATATATACTAGTATTTATTGTATCTTAAAATAAATGCCCACAGTTAACCAAGAGATTTTTATCCATGCTTTTTTTTTAAGATATCAGTTTTTCTAAGCCATTCAATTGAATAGAAATCAATACTACAGTAATAAATTTAGGCTTCACATTAATATAATACAAAACTATAAGTCAGTGTTATAAAGGAGAAGTAATTTATAAAATTCCACTTCAGGTCATTGTTTCGCTGCTCCTCATCTCCCGACTCTATTCAAGATTTAAGTAGACATACTGTTTCTCTTGCTGTCTGGCTTTGTCTCCTTCATGAAAATTTATTAGGGATTTCTAAGGGTGTCGCATGAAATTCATAGTGTGGTATATAAAGGATATTTCAGGTAATGAGTATGGAATTGTAAAAAGAGTGACCATGAAATTATTCAAAGTAATGGGCTGACAGATTTAGATTTTCATGATAAATATATCCTAATCAAAAGAGCGAAACAATTTTAGATTATACCTCATAGGCTATTATATTAAATATGGCAATGGTGAACTATAAGTTATCTGTCCAGCAACTACCTTGCAAATTATACACCATAAGGAATATGTCAGAGTTATAAGAAAATTTGATTGATAATTACAGCTATTATTTCTATCATTTCAATGAGAAAATTCTAGAAAAGAGTTATATAGTAATTTAATAAAGTCCAATTGTCCTTTTAAGATCAGGTACCATATAAAGGTTAAGGTCACAGCCAACTATATTTAGATTTAAAAGAGCTGATGTTTGTAGAAGGCTATAGCTACCAAACAATCATCCACCCTAATTATTCTTAAGCACATGTCATAGTATTAATTTACCATTAGCAGTTCTTTAAAAAAAAACTTTACCATTATTAATTAGTTTCTATGAATGTTTTCATATTGAATATTGTGAATAATAGATAAAAGCATTCAATTTTTGCTCCTGATATTTTATCTGATACTTTCTGGATGAATCTAATGTATGAAATAAGCCTAAATATCAAAGATATTTTAAAATTAAACCACAACCATGGCCAAATTCAAGCCTTACCTGTGTCTTCCTATGAATGCAATTTGCTTAAGGAAATTATTAATAATTTCTGTACTTTAAGAGATACCATTGGGAGAACATATTTGCAAATTCCATCACTGATAAAGGTTTAATCTCCAACATCTACAGGCAGCTTATGCAACTTAATAAAAGGAAGATAAATGATCCAATTAAAAAATGGACAACGGACCTAAACAGAATATTTTCAAAAGAAGACAGAAGGAAGGCCAAGAGACACATGAAAACATGCTCAAAGTCACTTATTATCCTAGAGATGCAAATCAAAACAACTATGAGGTACCATCTCACACCTGTCAGAATGGCTATCATCAACAAATCAACAAACGACAAGTGTTGGCGAGGATGTGGAGAAAAAGGAACCCTTGTGCACTGCTGGTGGGACTGCAGACTGGTGCAGCCACTGTGGAGAACAGTATGGAGTTTCCTCAAAAAACTGAAAATGGAACTCCCATTTGACCCAGTAATCCCACTCCTGGGAATCTATCCGAAGAAACTAGAAACACCAATCAGAAAGGATATATGCATCCCTATGTTCATAGCAGCACAATTTACAATAGCTAAGATTTGGAAACAGCCTAGGTGCCCGTCAGCAGATGACTGGATCAGAAAAGTGTGGTACATCTACACAATGGAATACTATGCTGCCATAAAAAAGAAGGAATTCTCATCATTTGCAGCAACCTGGATGGAATTGGAGAATATTATACTAAGTGAAATAAGCCAGTCAATGAAAGAAAAATACCACATGATCTCACTCATTTATGGATAATAAAGAACATTATAAACTGATGAACAAAAAGATAGATACAGAGACAGTAAAGCAACAAACAGACTTTCAAATTACAGGGGGAAAGTTAGGGAGAGGTGGGGGAGATAAGAAATCAAACGAAGGACTTGTATGCATGCATATAAGCATAAACAATGGACGCAAAACTCTGGGGGGTGAGGGCATGTATGGGTGTGGGGTGGGGGGGTAATGGTAAGATATGTACACATATAATACCTCAATAAAAAAAAGAATAAAATTTCGAGGCTTGATCAGAAAAAAAAAGAGAGATACCACATTGAGAGGTAGGAATTGTAAAGCTATTAAATATAATTTCTATATCAAGAGAAAACATTAGATTTTTTATATTTCTAGAGGTTTTGATTAAGAACCTTGTTAAAATTACTTGGCTGCATTATGAATACTAATGTGGCTACTGCTAATATTTTTATTAGTGCTACCAATTATTAAACACTGTTCTATGTCAGGCACTGTCCTAGGTATCCTATCTAATAAAAAGGGAATATGCTAATTGAACATCATGCCCTCACAAAGATGGCGGCTCCCACAGCCAATAAGGAGGGAACATGCTAACTGACTGCTGTACCCTCAAAGATGGCACTGCCTACAGCCACAAGATGGCGGAGTCCAGTCCCCTCAGCCTCACCGGGGTGGCAGGTGTGCAGCATGAGCAGGCCCATTCCCAGGCGGGTCCGGCCGCTCCACATACCTGCCTCCAGAGTCCCCCAGTCCCCTCAGACCCCTAGCCGCCCAGGGATGGCCCAATGTGCAGGGAAGACTAGGATGTTGGCTGCCCAGCTGCCCAGGGTTGGCCCAAGGTGCAGGCAAGCCTTGGATGTCAGCTGCCCAGCTGACGCCTGAGGCACAGGGAAGCCTCAGATGTCAGGTGCCCAGCAGCCCAGGGCTGCCCGAGGCTCAGGCAACCAGGGCTGGCTGAGGTTTGCACTGCTGGCAGTGGCAGCAACAGAGGTGTGATGGGGGCATCACCTTCCCCTGATCGCCGGGTCGCCTACCACCCCTGAGGGCTCTCGGACTGTGAGAGGGGGCAGGCTGGGCTGAGGGATCCCCCCATCCAGTGCATGAATTTTCATGCATTGGGCCTCTAGTATTGATATATTTTAGAATTGCCAAAAGAAGTCTAAGAAATTATTCTCATTTTCAGATGAAGCAATTGGGATTCTGTAAATTGCCCCAAATTACATAGCAATAAAATGGCAAAACCAGTCTTCAAACCTAAATCATTCTGAACCCAACATCTACATCAGAGGAGATATATAGATGGTAAATAGGCATGTGAAAAGATGCTCTACATCATATGTCATCAGAGAAATGCAAATTAAAACAAAATGAGATACCACTACACACCTATAACAATGGCCAAAGTCTAGAACACTGATAACACCAGATGCTAGTGAGGATGGGAATACAAAATGGTACAGCAACTTAAAAAATATATATACTTTTATTGATTTCAGAGAGGAAGGGAGAGGGATAGAGACATAGAAACATTAATAATGAGAGAGAATCATTGATTGGCTCCTCCTGCATGCCCCCTACTGGGGATCGAGCCAGCAACCTGGGCATGTGTCCTTGACTATCATCAAACATGCTCTATCTACTGATCCAAACCACCTAGGGCAGTACAGCAACTTTGTAAGACATTTTGGAGGTTTCTTACAAAATGAAACATAAGTCTTACCAAAGATTCAGCCATCATACTCTGTAGCTACATAGAATAGCATGATGGATCTTATAAGCATCCTATTAAATGAAAAACAAAACAAAACTACAAGACTCTTAAGTTTTTATAATACAATTCCAATAATTTCATTTATATAAAGTTCAAAACAAACTAATGTAAACTACATATATATATTAGGGATGCACACATTTTGAGATAAGGAATGGATTTGGGGTTTCTGGGTCCTGTCAGTATTTTATCTCTTGACTCAGATAGCACTAACAAATATGTGGCCTTTATAATTATTATATTGTATATATTTATGTACTTTATATGGTCGTTTTCATGATAATTTTTTTTAGTATTTACCTATTAGACTTCTTTAAAATCACAGAATGTTTTGAGATATTAATCTCCCATCTTTTATTTCAAGTTCTCCATAAGTATTTGCTCACAGAGAAGTAGACCCAATATTAAGGTCAAATGAATGTTAACAGATTTCAAAAACAACTACAGTTTGTTTTTCTCAGTTGCTCGTGACTGCTACAATAATCACATCTACTGATTACTTCCTACAGTAAATGAAGTCCAAATTGTTTGAAATCTAAGGTAACCAAAAATAAGATCAATATAAGATCAATAGCTGCAATTACCAGTAAGACTGCACAGGGTGCAGGTAATAGAAACTTCATTTTCTTAACAATGCGCGCGCGCGCGTGCGTGCGTGTGTGTGTGTGTGTGTGTGTGTGTGTGTGTGTGAAGGAAGCCTTGTTTTCAAAAAATAGTTTCAGGAAATATATTTGGGGTTTTGAATATGATTTGAAAGTGAAACCTTATATATCTACCACAAAGAGAAAATATGTGTATAAACACACACACACACACACACACTTGAAAATAGCCATCAGATTTTCTTGGCCCATGGAAAAGCAACCTTAATGCTCTTATTGACACACTACCAGGGATTTAAGCCATCTGACTACTCCAAGACTTATGCAGCTGTGGTGATAACACTGACAATAGACCAGAAATTGTACTTTCTAAGGAAAAAGTTGCATTCAATTTAAAAATTTTACACAAAGGTGTTTTAATGAGAATGAATGCCCTGTTCAGTATATATGCTTATGAATCAGTTATTTAGGAATGGGCTGGTATCAACATCTGCCAAACCTCTTTTTTGGTTCAGAGTGAATTAAAGGTAAGTGAGAATGAAAGCGTATGAAATGTATTGCTGAACCGTGTCTTCCTAATTCACAAATGCAACAGTATATTATTATAAAACTTCCAATGACATTCCAAAGGCAAAATATACCTCCAGGAAAAAAAATAAATAAAATAATGTTCTTTTGAAAAATTCCTCATGACCAAGGTAAGGAGACCACAGAAAGAGTGACATTAGCCTACAGCTAAAAGATAGAAAACTAGTTTTAGCAAAAAGCAGAAATAGACATTTATACTTTGGCTATTTAGAATGAGCAGCATGCTGGTATATAACCCAGGTAAAAATGAGTTTTAGTTCTTGATGTGTGTGATCTTGCATCATGGTCCCTCAAGAGAAAGTTGACCTTTTATAATTCCTAGTAGTAGGGAAAATGCCTGTGGGATCACACACTCTAAAAAGATTGATGATATTTGAGAAGAACTGAATATTTTAAAGCATGAACATTTTATATAATAGGAGCAATCTTTAATTTCAAAACAGTCACCTGCTTGCTAAAAATAGGGACTCCTAGCAAAAGAGCACCTCATTGAATATAATTTCTATTGGTGTATTTTTAGTATGCTGTTTGATAAGTTGACTAATAGGGAGCTTTAAAGGTGTATTTTAATGACAGGAAAATTTCAAGAGTCTTTAATTCTGATAAGAATTCCCAAGCATTATGTGCTATTAGGTGGGCAAAATGAAAGTATAACTCTCACCTCAGAAAAGCTTCTGAAAGATTTCATTCAATATGTCTTAACCTTTTGTTGAACAAAGTGTTATTGGTTTCATTGTTTCTATATCTGGAGTTTGGAAGGCATTAAATAAAAAGCAGGGGAGAAAGTTAAGCTGCCAATTTTCTATTTTTAGATTTAGGTTTTTATTATAAGTTCAATAACATAATTGCAAAAAGATATTTAAGGTACATTTGGGAAATTGCTTAAGGTAATTCATTGAAGTTCAAATTAGAAAATGAATCCATCAGGGACATTATTTCTCAGGAAAAATTCCTTTAGAGTACAGCATGTCTAAGAGCAGGTATTTTTGGATTTCTCTTAATTGGATACTCTTAGGAATATTAGTAACAAAGTTTATACATATATTTATATAAAACTATCCTGTTCTCATTTGCGAAAGGAATTTCTTCTTTCCATATACCTCCCATTTTTTCTCACTTTTGGCTCTCATAACTGCTGTTGAGCTCACTGAACTTCCTCATCAGCTTAATCTAGTATCCTTTCTCCTCTCCAAAACACTGACTAGTGCCCAAGGCACACATTGGCACCTACCACTGTACCCTCAGGTGGATATTTACATCTCTCTGAAACAGCTGAGTTGTATGCTTTCCAAAAGATATCTGTACCTTTCTGAACCTGATTATACTACTCCTACTTAGTATTGCAATTACCTGATTTAATTAAGTATTATCTATGTTGACAAAATATGAATTTGAAAAAAATTATGAAAAACAAGGTGAATATCTTGCAAAGACTTTATAAAAGTAAGCTATTAAAAACAATTTGCTATAAACTTTGATTTGGGAGGAGAAAAATATGCAATATAGGGGAAAATTCCAAAACCATGTATTTTATCCCCCTTGCTATATAAGTCTCTAGGTTCCCTTTAAAGAAGCAGAAACTGGAAATGGTAGTCTTTGCATTATGGCTGAGATTTATACAATATGAGACTTGATCACATGTCAAAAAAAGCCCATAGTATACATCAAATGCTTTGTAAATTAATGTGCATTCACATGTTTTATTTTATTATTTTTTTAATGTTATATGTCAATTATGTCTTTTTTTAAAGTTATATGTCAATTATGTCTTTTTTTTCCAATTTTTTTATTAAGGTATTATATGTGTACATATCTTACCATTGCCCCCCCACCCCACTCCCATATATGCCCTCACCCCCAGAGTTTTGCGTCCATTGGTTATGCTTATATGCATGCATACAAGTCCTTTGATTGATCTCTTATCTTCCCCACCTCTCCCTAATCTTCCTGCTGTAATTTGACAGACTGTTTGATGCTTTACTGCCTCTGTATCTATCTTTTTGTTCAAGTTTATAATGTTCTTTATTATCCATAAATGAGTGAGATCATGTGGTATTTTTCTTTCATTGAGTGGCTTATTTCACTTAACATAATGTTCTCCAATTCCATCCAGGTTGCTGCAAATGGTAAGAATTCCTTCTTTTTTATGGCAGCATAATATTCCATTGTGTAGATGTACCACACTTTTCTGATCCAGTCATCTGCTGATGGGCACCTAGGCTGTTTCCAGATCTTAGCTATTGTAAATTGTGCTGCTATGAACATAGGGGTGCATATATCCTTTCTTATTGGTGTTCCCAGTTTCTTCGGATATATTCCTAGGAGTGGGATTACTGGGTCAAATGGGAGTTCCATTTTCAGTTTTTTGAGGAAACTCCATACTGTTCTCCACAGTGGCTGCACCAGTCTGCATTCCCACCAGCAGTGCACGAGGGTTCCTTTTTCTCCGCATCCTCGCCAACACTTGTCATTTGTTGATTTGTTGATGATAGCCATTCTGACAGGAGTGAGATGGTACCGCATTGTTGTTTTGATTTGCATCTCTCAGATAATTAGTGACGTTGAGCATGTTTTCATGTGTCTCTTGGCCTTCCTTCTGTCTTCTTTTGAAAAGATTCTATTTAGGTCCGTTGCCCATTTTTTTATTGGATCATTTATCTTCCTTTTATTAAGTTGCATAAGCTGCCTGTAGATGTTGGAGATTAAACCTTTATCAGTGATGCCATTTCACATGTTTTATTTTTAAATGTTTACCCTATATGTAAGTCCTTTTTAAAAACACAATGCTGTTTCAACCAACTTTCTTTTTTTTAAAATAAATGTTTATTGTACAGGTTATTACAGATGTTCCTCTTCCCCCCCCCCCCCATAGCTCCCCTCCACCCGATTCCCCACACACACCCCATGCCCTTACCCCCTGCCACTGTCTTCATCCATAGGTGTAAGATTTTTGTCCAATCTCTTCCCACACCCCTCAAACCCCCTTCCCCCAAAAATTGTCAGTCCACTCCTTTCTATGCCCCTGATTCTATTATATTCACCAGTTTATTTTGTTCATCAGATTTTTTATTCACTTGATTTTTAGTTTCACTTGTTGATAGATGTGTATTTGTTGTCACTTCGTTGTTCATCATTTTTATCTTTTTTTCTTCTTCTTTCTCTTCTTAAAGAATACCTTTCAGCATTTCATATAATCCTGGTTTGGTGGTGATGACCTCCTTTAGCTTTTTTTTGTCTGTGAAGCTCTTTATCTGACCTTCAATTCTAAATGATAGATTTGGTGGGTAGAGTAACCTTGGTTGTAGGTTCTTGCTGTTCATCACTTTGAATATTTCTTGCCACTCCCTTCTGGCCTGCATAGTTTCTGTTGAGAAATCAGCTGACAGTCATATGGGTACTCCCTTGTAGGTAACTAACTGTTTTTTTCTTTCTGCTTTAAAGATTTTCTCTTTGCCTATTGCCCTTGGCATTTTAATTATGATGTGTCTTGGTGTGGTCCTCTTTGGATTCCTCTTGTTTGGGGTTCTCTGTGCTTCCTGGACTTGTAAGTCTATTTCTTTCACCAGGTTGGAAAGTTCTCTGTCATTATTTCTTCTAATAGGTTTTCAATATTTTGCTCTCTCACTTCTTCTGGCTCCCCCATAATTTGTATGTTGGTACACTTGAAGTTATCCCAGAGGTTCCTTGCACTATCTTCACATTTTTTGATTCTTTTTTTTTTTTTGTTTTTGTTTTTCTGGTTGGGTGTTTTTTGTTTCCTCATATTTCAAAACTTTGGTTTGATTCTTGGGGTCTTCTACTCTACTGTTGAATTTCTGTGTATTATTCTTTATTTCAGACAGTGTATGCTTAATTTCTGACTGGTCCTTTTCCATTTTTTTTTTAGCATTCATTAAGGTCCTTGAAGGTCTCACTAAGTTCCTCGGAGGTTTCTAGAAGATTCTTGAGTAACCTTATAACTGTGGTTTTTAACTCTATATCCAGTAGTTTGCTTTCCTCTATTTCTTTCATTTGTGACATGTTTCTTTGTCTCCACATTTTGGCTGCTTCCCTGTGTTGATGGAGTGGCTTTGTGTGGTAGGTGACCTATAGGGCCCAGTGGCTCAGCTTCCCCAATCACCTGAGGTGGACCCTCTTGGTGTACCCTTTTGTGGGCTGGGTGCACAGTCTTGTAGTTAAGCCTTGATTGCTGTTGGTACACTGGGAGGAATTGACCTCCAGGCCAATTGGCTGTGAGGACCCACTGTGTCTATAATGGAAGAACTGCTGTGCTGGAGACACCCTTATGGGGCAAGACTTGTTTCAATGGGGCTTTGGTGCTCACTGAGTCTGCCTCTTGAGTGTGTTGCTTATGGATGTGAGGAGTTGAAATCTGGTATTGTCTCACACTGACCACTAGGTACACTGGTTCGTGGATCTCCAAGGAGGTGCAAGTCAGCTACTGCCTGAGGCCACCTGGCAGGAGCTACAGCAAGATCTGCAGATTTCTCCTCTTTTTCTCCTTTTGCTTGGGGTTTGGAAGTTTTGGAGTTGTCTGACCCAGCTGCAATTTGTTAGGTTAAGTTGTGAAAGGGTAGACCATTCATATGCAAAATCCACTGCATACAGTTTGGGTGGGTTTGTAAATTGAGTGGGGCGGGGTATCAGGGAATCACTAGGGCTTGGCAAACAGTGACGGTTGCCAGTCAGCCATCTCTGAGTATCCGCGTTTCCATATCCCCACATTCCGTGCCCCAGCACAGTAAACAATGATTCCTGAGCACACCTCTGCGAGAAAGCCACCCTCACTTTCTGACCCGATGCCAGACAGTCCAGTTTCTCCCCATAGGAGTCTGGGTCCCCAGAGTCTCACTGGAAACTGGAGTTCAGAGCAGTAGGGAGCTTGTATCTCCTTCCCGATTGAAAAAAACAGCGCACTCAGTCACCAGCCAGATTTGTGTGCCTCTGTACCTCTGCTTTTCTGCGCCTCTGCAGGTCCTACCTTGTCTCAATGCTCTTTTTTCTTTCCTTATAGTTGTAGAACTTCTCCTCAGCCACCTTTCCCGTGGTTCTGAGTGATAGTTGTTTTGTCTTTTACTTGTAGTTTTGGTGTGGTTGTGAGAGGCAGCACGTACAGGTGTATACCTTATGCCACCATCTTGGTTTCTCCTATCTCAACCAAATTTCCATTAACCAAGTAAATACTGGTCACAGTTGGAGTGAAGGACACATAATGTAGTAAAACTGTTCATCCCTTTCCCTCATTCATTCACCACTTAGTAATTCTCAATTCAATTGTATAATAAACTTTAATTTGTTAGAATATAATTTTGGAAGCAAGACTATGTGACAGAGTAGATGTATAGTGAATAAAGTTTAGAAGAGGGATAAAGTATAGATGACAAAAACAGCCCACTTATTGTCTGGTAATCAAATTTAGCACTTCTTTAAGACATAAATGTTCAAAGAATTATGCTAAAAATATATTGAGATTTTTCTCCACAAGGACTAGAATATAAAAAGTAATAAGTAATTCTGTCTTTCATTTGGTACATGGCTGTGTCACATCTCTTTCTTTTCCTGGAGACAATTTTGAAACTTTTTTCTAGCATTCTGTAGGCGTAGAAATAGCACACACATACTAACACTGAATTATACATGAATGGCAAACTAATAGTTTATTTGTCAAGACCAAGTAGTTTTGGGAAGTGAGGCCAGAGAGAATATAGTTGGTGGGAAGTCTGTGGGAAATCAGATAGAGAAAGCAAAATGTTTTTTGATAAATCCACAAAGGCTACATAATAAAGATGGAACTTATTGCACAATTTTATATGGGACTAATCAGCCCATGTAAGAGAAGAGAGTTACAGTATATTTTTTCTTATTTAGTTAGGAAACACTATTTTGTTTTAAATGAAGATAATAAATATCTATGATATTTCCTCTCAGCAAGGTTAGGCAAAATGCAAAGATACATGGAAAATGTGGATCATTAAACAAAGGCTATGTTTTCAGGGAATATTCCTTTGAATACTTTTTTCCACAGTGGAAATCTATTTATAAAGGAAACTGATATGTTAGAAGAGGATTCTAAAAACAGAGAAAAATATTTGTACTTATAATTCCAGTTTCTTCTGTAATTTGGCCAATTACCAATCATGAAACAGAATGTAAAGTAGTCACTATATATGGAACCTTTCCTTTCCTTAGAAAGAAATGAAATGAGTTTAAGTTTTGTCCATGTATGTTTGTCCAGTATGTATATTCCATGAATTAATAGGATTTCAATTCTTCAACAGCTTTAATATTTGTGGGTTTCTAATGCAATTGTCATTTGGAAGTAGATTGATTCTGAGATAAAAATAATCATATTCCTACTTTTGAAGTTTACCACTGAATTCTTATTTTTCAATAAATGAATCTATATTGCTATGTTTAGCTGAAACATACTGCTATAACCACACTCCTACAGATTATTTAAGCTTTGTCAATGATATAATTCCACAAAGAGAGCATGCATTCCTTTGGGAACAAGAAAATGGAAAGTAGACATTAGGTCCCCATAAAGATAGTCCTACTTATACATTGTAACATAAATCCTTATGTCACTGGTGTGCAAATGTCCATACCAAAAATGATTTTTGTCCCTATCACATATGACCTAATATATAATACATATGCAAAAATGGCTAATTTATTTACATCATGCCTCATCTTTTCAGTGCATCATCTTATAATAATGTTGTTTAAATGGCAAAATTGTCTGTTATATGAGGTGCTCCTGGCTCAGAGAAGGGGTGGGAAACAACATTATATTGTGGAAAGACTCCCAGTATTAAAGCCAATAAAATGGGTCTGATTGTCAAAGCTATATTTAAAAAATTACATTCCTGCTTTGATAATCAGTTCCCTCTTTAAAATTATGTTTCTGTTTAAAATGTGCTACCACATGAGAAAGGGCTTTGTAAATTATTATGGAAAGATAATTTACTGAAATATTTATTTTCAACCTGCTACTGTAGAAGATTGGGGGAAAAGGGGTTACTTTATCTTGCCTATCTCTAAAAGTTTTTGGTTTAAGAATCTGGAGCTCTGATGCCTCTAAAGGATGTTGATTTTCTTTTTCTCTTTCTTTCTTTCTTTCTTTCTTTCTTTCTTTCTTTCTTTCTTTCTTTCTTTCTTTTTCTTTCTTTCTTTCTTGAACCCAAACCAAATTGTACTAAATGCAATGTGGTATTCTGGTGTAGGTCCTGGAACAGAAAAAGGACATTAGTGGAAAAATTCATGAAATCTGAATAAAGTCTAATAGTAGTAAACAAATGTTGGTTTCTTAATTTTAACAAATGTAGTAAGGTAATATAATATACTAGAGGCCCAGTGTACGAAATTCATGCACTTGTGGGGGGTCCCTCAGCCTGGCCTGTGCCCTCTCGCAGTCTGGGAGCCCTGGGGGGATGTTCGACTGACGGCTTAGTGGACCTAAGCCTTCAAGCCGTCAGTCGGACATCCTTAGCATTGCCACGGAGGCGGGAGAGGCTCCCACCACTGCCACTGTGTTCGCCAGCTGTGAGCCCGGCTTCTGGCTGAGTGGCACAACCCCTGTGGGAGTGCACTGACCACCAGGGGGGCAGCTCCTGCATTGGGTATCTGCCCCCTGGTGGTCAGTGTGCATCATAGTGACCCGTCATTCCAACATTCAGTCATTTGCATCTTAGCCTTTTATTATGTAGGATACGCTGTAGATGAGGCCCCCTAGAACCATAAGAAATGCAAAAAATTCACTTTAACTCATTCTCGAATTGCCCCCACTTAAAATCAAATTGCCCTCCTTCCCCCGTGGGGCGTGTACTGCACCTTGGGAACCATTGGGCTTGACACTTTTCCTCTCTGAGCTTCATTTCTAAATACAGATGCATATACCATGGGAATTGTAATCTCTTCTCCGCCTACCTCACTGGGTTGTCATGAGGAGGTTCTGAGCTAATAAACCTAGAAATGTTTCATCAAGTAAGTGATGTCTAAACAGGAAGGGATTGTTATTTTTAAGCCCACGGGTACCCTCGCAGGTAGCAGGTGCTGATTAGGGGAGGAGGGCATGATTCTTTCCTGGGACCATAGCTATGGAAGCTTTGCAGAGGGTTTCCGCAGGCCTTGGAGGGGCGGGCTCTGGCCAGCAGCCCTGTAGCGGTGGTCTTCCCTGGAGGTGCTGGCAGGGGTCAGGGAGTTAGGGGGGCACTAGGGGAGCAGGGAGGCAGAAGGGGGAGTAACTGTTAAACCTTCCACTTGGCACCACTTTTAAAATTGTACTTGAATGTTTCGCAGCTGTACCTTCTCAGGGTGGGGCTCCAATATCCTGGAGCAGGGTAGGGGCTGGGCCAGGGCAGAGCCAGGCAGGCTAGGAGGGCGGGTTTAGCCACACCCCCAGCGAGGTTCAGTGTGCTTCCTCTGTGGAGACTGCACTGCTGCTGGGGTGGCGGGGGAGAGGAAGGGTCTGACCCTGGAGGGCCACTCAGGCCTGCCTCCACCCAGGTCTGGAGTTGTAGGGAGGAGAGGCGTGCCCGGCCCCAGTGGAGGGGGCCTGGCAGCAGCGGGCCACGGGCCCTAGGTGCCTGGGGGGCACTGATGGGTGTTTGCAGGCATGCTATTGTTGTGGGCACCCCTGGTGGAGGTGGTGGTGGGGGGGAAGAGATTGGGAGTCGGAGGTGCAGGCTGCAGCTACCCCTGAGGCTGCATCTTCTCCCCGTCTGGTCAGCCTCCCTGTCCCCCTAGGGGTGTGGATGCTGGAGTAGGGTGTCCGTGAAGGGGGATTGGAAGAGCTCCCCATGGCTGCCCCCTCTTCCTTATTTGCAGTCCGGGTTCCTGTTCAGGCAGTCTCCTCAGACCCCTGGGAACTTGGCTCCTGCTGCCCGCCCCCTGCTGTGCCTGCATCAATATGCAAATTGGTCGTTATGGGGACACTATCACGGACAAATTAGCATATTACTTCTTTATATGTATAGATTTTAGGGGAAACTGAGTTAGAGGTATACAGAAATTATCTATTTTGAAAACTTTTCTGTAAATGTATAATGTCTTCAAAACTATAAAGTTATTTTAAAATATTAACACATTGTAAGTTACCCAAAGAAAAAGCCCTGCCAAGGCTTTTGTTAGGGGAATATAAGGCTGCATGGAGCCATAGGCAGGCATGAGGGTTAGTGGTGTTTCTGCCTTTGATCAAAAAGAGATTCACTAGGCTGGAGAAAGGTTGAGTTATGTAAGTGCTGGAGACATGCACCTCACTACAATATAGCATCCTAAGAACTGACTGCAATTCTGATTTATAGGTATGGTGGAGGTATTGAATACCAACAACTAATAATGAGGCTGTGGAATTCGTGGTAAAAAAACCTCTACCTACTCTTAGCATGGAGGGATCAGAATGCCCAACAGACTTTCACAATATGCATCTCAGCAGTTTTTGTGACATGTTAAAGATTAGTGACCCTTTCCCGGGGTTTCATTCACCAAGTGCTCTTCACTATTCTTGAAAACTCTGGAGAAGTGGGGCCCCCAACCACATTATTGAATTTATCAACATCATGAAAAGGAAAAGTCATATAACATTTTCTTGTCTCCCCATGGAATATATGCATAGTTACTACATTATATGTCATTAAATATATCTAAGAGTCATTATTCAGGAAGGGGGAGGATTGCTCCTTGGAGAGACCTCCTTAGCACATAAGCCACCCCACAGGATAAAAAGCACTTGTTGCGGATACCCACATCACAGGTCTATGAAATACAGTTACTGGCAATTGCAGACTGGACAACAAAGGTTATATTATACAATACAAGATATGAAGTAAGACATGTTCCAAATATATAAGATTGAGTGGGATTAACATTCTTTTATTGGATACATAAATTATTTTTTAATATAATTAAAAATGTAGAAATATAATGAGTCTTAGTGAACTAATTCTTTTTTCAATTGGTAAAATTTTAATTTTATATAAGACTGCAGTAAAAATGAGTGCAGGACTTTATCCTAATTCTGTAACAATCATTTTAAAGAAGAAAATTGTTGACTTGTTTTAATGTTCTTCTTTTTTCTCTTTTATATATTTTTATTGATTTCAGAAAGGGAGGGAGAGGGATAGAGAGATAGAGAGAATCATCCATTGGCTGCCTCCTGCACACCTCATCCTGGGGATTGAGCCTGCAACCATGGCATGTGCCCTTGATTAGAACCTGGGACTCTTCAGTCTGCAGGCCAATGCTCTATCCACTGAGCCAAACTGGCTATGGCTTATTTTAATATTCTTAATGCATGTAAATCAATATATAAGTGACAACTTATTTCAAAACATACCTCACATACAACAGCAGGATGTTAAATGACTCTTTCTAAATAAAAGGATAAATTGGATGCCACCAGGAACATAATCTTTTATTACATGAAACATTTTTATTTCATAGTATAAAATTGGCAACTTTGATGATTCATTGTTCATGGAACAGCTTGAGATCAGCGCTAAAATGTCAATTATTTTAATAGTCTAAGCTTTGTAAACCACTACAGATGTTTTATTCTAAGTATAATGAGAGGATAAAAAAATCTAAATGAATTTTTAAAAGAACTGAAGCTCCATTTGCATCACCCTACAAAAATTGAGACTAATTCGTGAAAAAGTAATTTATTTTGCTTGCATAGTTGATTGCTTTAAATTTTTAAAATAGCATCAGTTTCTTAGAGCTGTTATGCTCTGAGAGGCCTTAAGACATGTGAACTGTTATTAAGTGAGTATTGGCTGAGGAAGAAATATATTTGAAGAAGTTTATGAGGTTATTATGTATGTAAGGTTAAAGGAGAATAAGTTGTAGTCCAACTCTGTGGAGGTAGTCACAACAGACTCTAATTCAAAAGAGTGTAATTACAAATCTAGAGTCTAAGCGTGGAACTAAAAGATTGAGTTTTGAGGATATTTTCCCAATATTGCTCTCTACTCTATATGAGTTTGCAGATATAAACACTTCATTTTTAGTCTCTTGAATGATTTGCAGATTTGCACTTTTCATTTAATAAGCACTTATGTAGATTTAAGTATTACTGTCATTTAGTCATAACAATATGACATAGGTAATTTTCTATTGTAGTATAACAAATTACCATAAACTTAATGGCTTAAACTAACACAAATTTAGCATTACACAGTTTCTAGAGGTCAGGAGTCCAGACACAGCTTAATAGGGTTCTCTGCTCAGGGTCTCACTGCCACCTGTGTTTTCACCTGGAGGCTTGAATAGGAAAGATATGCTTCTAAGTTCCTAAAGGTTGTTGGCAGAATTCATTTCCTTGAGCTTGTAGCACTGAAGTCTTCATTTCCTTGGTAGTAGTTGACTAGGGACAGCTGTCAGCTCCTTAGAGACCATTCTTAGTTTCTTGCTACATGGCCCCCTCTATAGTCAGTTCATATCATGGTTTGCTTCTCCAAAGACAACAGGAGGATCTCTCAATTCAAATCTCTATCTTTAATCTGCTAAGACAGTCTTTTCTATAATAATAAAAGCGTAATATGCTAATTAGACTGGACATCCTCCCAGACGTCCTTCCAGACGACCTTCCGGACAAAGCCAGGGCTGCGAGGGAAGCCCGGGTCCCGGGTGCCAGAGGGAAGGCAGTACTGGCAGCTGGGGGAAGGAAGGCCTACTCTTGCATGAATTTTGTGCATTGGGCCTCTAGTATAACATAAGTTACTAGAGTGACTATATCTACAGAGCCTACTCACTGAGGCATGAGAGGATTTGTTAAAATGCTCAAAGTCATGTAAATAGTAAATAGCAAGGCTGAGAATCTGGGAGGTTTATTGCCAGTGTCTATGTGGTCAACTGTACACTATCCTACTTGTTATCTGATTTTCCTAAGCTATTTGGAAACACTCTTTCAGGGCACTAGACACCAAAATAATGAAGTGAGGCCACATGTAGTTTCTGGATATGACAAAAGTTTTGGATTGGTTCATAAAGATGAAGTTCTCCAAATCAAGTGTAGCGTCACATACTTGTAGAAATTATTATTTTACTACTGTTCTTATTGCTACTATTATTATAATTTAGAATATAGAAGTAACAATTAACTTAACCATCCAACCTCCAAGAATAACTAAATGCACTTATCCAGAGGCAGGGCATTGGATATGCATGCTTTCTGCTAGAATAGATCACTTAGGCACGAAATAGAGAAAAAATTATGCTCATTAATTCTGTCCATGTATTATGGGAATTAAAACAATACCATTTCTAAAGTTTGACTAGGTAGCCAAAATTCATTTGGGTATAGCAAAAACAACCTGGAGATTAGTAGACAAGAATCTTCATTGGACTAGGGATGGACAAATAGCAGCTTTGATGCATGAGGAAATCGTTTATAAAGTCTAAAGCACTATATTTTTAAAAAGGTGCAACAAAATATGCTTTTTCTCCAATTTAATTAATGAAGAATTATTCAATATCTATTATAGCTAAGACATTCTCATATTCACCATGTATTTGTAAATTAATAACAAAATGTCCTACCCTTAAGGAATTCACTGTCTAGCAGAAAATATGACACTAGAATAAATGATTACCATGTACTCTGGCATTTGTTTTTTTTTTTTAAATAAATCTTTATTGTTCAGATTATTACAATTGTTTCTCCTTTTTTTCCCCCCATATCTCCCCATCTGGCATTTGTTTTAATAAGAGTATATATATTTCCTTGTTTGGTGTGGCTCAGTTGATTAGGGTAATGTCCTGTATACCAAAAGGTGGCAGTTTTTTTTTTTTTCTAAAGTTTTACATGACTCCTTTTCCCCAATTGACCCCCTCCCCCATCCTTTCCCAGCATGGGCAAGCCCCCACCACCCCAGTGTCTGTGTTCTTTGGTTATGCTAATATGCATGCATATAAGTCTTTTGGTTGCTCTTTAACCCCCCTCCCCTACCATTTGACTCTAGATCAATCTATTCTTGTTCATCAAATTATGTTGATCATTATATCCCACATATGAGTGAGATCATGTGATATTTATCTTTCTCTGACTGGCTTATTTCGCTTACCATAATGCTCTCTAGTTCCATCCATGCTGTTGCAAATGGTAAAAGCTCCTTCTTTTTAATAGTGGCATAGTATTCCATTGTGTAGATGTACCCCAGTTTTTTTAATCCACTCATCTGCTGATGGGCACTTAGGCTATTTCCAAATCTCAGCTATTATAAATTGTGCTGCTATGAACATAGGAGTACATATATCCTTTCTGATTGGTGTTTCTGGTTTCTTGGGATATATTCCTAGAAGTGGAATTACTGGGTCAAATGGGAGTTTCATTTTTAACTTTTTGAGGAAACTCCATACTGTCTTCCACAGTGATTGCACCAGTCTGCATTCCCACCAGCAGTGCACGAGGGTTCCTTTTTCTCTGCATCCTTGCCAACACTTGTTGTTTGTTGATGATAGCCATTCTGACAGATGTGAGATGGTATCTCATTGTTGTTTTGATTTGCATCTCTAGTTTGATTAGTGACTTTGAGCATGTTTTCATATGTCTCTCAGACTTCTGTATGTCCTCTTTCAAAAAGTGTCTATTTAGATCCTTTGACCATTTTTTGATTGGATCATTTATCTTCCTTTTGTTAAGTTGTATGAGTTATCTGTAAATTTTGAAGATTAAACCCTTGTCGGAAATATCATTGGCAAATATGTTCTCCCATGCAGTGGTCTTACTTGTTTTGTTGATGGTTTCTTTTGCTGTGCAGAAGCTTTTTATTTTGATGTAGTCCCATTTGTTTATTTTCTCCTTAGTCTCCATTGCCCTAGGGACTGTGTCTGTAAAGATATTGCTACAACATATGTCTGTTATTTTGCTGCCTATGGAGTCTTGTAGGATTTTTATGGTTTCCCATCTTACATTCACGTCCTTTAGCCATTTTGAGTTTTTAGGGTTTTTTTTGTGTGTGTGTTTACGGTGTAAGTTGATGGTCTAGTTTCATTTTTTTGCATGTATCTGTCCAAATTTCCCAGCACCATTTATTAAAGAGACTGTTTTGATGCCATTGTATGCTCTCGCCTCCTTTGTCAAATATTAATTGAGCATAATGGCTTGGTTCAATTTCTGGGTTCTCTGTTCTGTTCCACTGGTCTACGTATATATCTGTTCTTGTGCCAGTACCAGTCAGTTTTGAGAACTGTGGCTTGGTAATATAGCTTGATATCTGGTAATGTGATCCCTCCAACTTTGTTCTTCTCTCTCAAGATTGCTGTGGCTATTCAGGGTCTTTTTTTAATTTATTCCAGATGAATTTTTGGAGAGTTTGTTCTAGATCATTGAATTATGCCGTTAGTATTTTAATGGGGATTGCATTGAGTCTGTAGATTGCTTTGGGTAGTATGGGCATTTTAATGATGTTGATTCTACCAATCTATGAACATGGTATGTTCTTCCATTTATTTATGTCTTCTTCTGTCTCTTTTTTCAATGTCCTGAAGGTTACCTAGTACAGGTCTTTCACGTCATTAGTTAAGTTTATTCCTAGGTATCTTAATTTTCTTGGTGCTATGGTAAAGGGGATTTTTTAAAAAATATATTTTATTGATTTTTTACAGAGAGGAAGAGAGAGGGATAGAGAGCTAGAAACATTGATGAGAGAGAAACATCGATCAGCTGCCTCTTGCACACCCCCTACTGGGGATGTGCCCGCAACCAAGGTACATGCCCTTGACCGGAATCGAACCTGGGACCTTTCAGTCCGCAGGCCGACGCTCTATCCACTGAGCCAAACAGGTTTCGGCAAGGGGATTTTTTTTTTTATTTCTCTTTCTGTGTGTTCATTATTGGTGTATAAAAAAGCCATAGATTTCTCGGTGTTAATTTTGTATCCTGCTACATTGCCAAATTCATTTATTAGGTCTAGTAGTTTTTTTTATGGAGTCTTTGGGATTTTCTATGTATAGTATCATGTCATCTGCGAATAAGGAGGGTTTTACTTATTTTTTTTTTCCAATTTGGATGCCTTTTATATCTTTTTTTTGTCTGATCGCTATGGCTAGCACCTCCAGTAATATATCGAACATGAGTGGTGAAAGTGGGCATCCTTGTCTTGTTCCTGTTCTTAAGGAAAATGAGTTTAGTTTTTGGCCATTGAGTATGATGTTGTCTATAGGTTTGTCATATAAGGCTTTTATTATGTTTAGGTAGGATCCTTCTATTCCCACTTTGCTGAGAGCTTTTATCAAGAAAGGGTGTTGGATTTTGTCAAATGCTTTCTCTGCATCAATTGATATGATTATGTGATTTTTGTCTCTCAGTTTGTTTATGTGATGCATCACATTAATTGATTTGAAGATATTGTACCATACTTGCATCCCTGAAATAAATCCCACTTGGTCATGGTGTATGATGTTTCTAATGTAATGCTGTATCCGATTTGGTAGAATTTTGTTGAGAATTTTAGCATCTATATTCATCAAGGATATTGGCCTGTAGTTCTCTTTTTTGGGGGGTGTCTTTATCCGGTTTTTGGATTAGGGTAATGCTGGCTTCATAGAAAGAGCTTGGAAATATGTCTTCCTCTTGAATTTTTTGAAATAGTCTGAGGAGGATAGGTTTTAGTTATTCTTTGAATGCTTGGTAGAACTCCCCTGTAAAGCCATCTGGACCAGGGATTTTGTTTGCTGGAATATTTTTGATCGCTGCTTCAATTTCTTCGGTAGTTATCGGCTTATTCAAGTTTTTTTATTCTTCTTGATTGACTTTTGGGAGCTTGTATTTTATTAAGAATATGTCCATTTCATCTAGGTTGTCCATTTTGTTGGAATAGAGTTGTTCATAGTATTTTCACCATTATTTGTATTTCTGTGGGATCGGTTGTTACTTCACCTCTTTCATTTCTGATTTTATTTATTTGGGTCCTCTCTCTTTGCTTCTTGGTGAACCTGGCTACAGGTTCATCAATCTAGTTTATCCTTTCAAAGAACCAGGTTTTGTTGATCTTTTGTATTGTGTTTGTTTTTTTTTTCCTCTATGTCATTTATCTCTTTTGTGATCTTTATTATTTCCTTCCTTCTGCTTACTCTGGAATTTTCTTTTTGCTCTCTTTCTAACTCTTTGAGTTGTAGGGTTAGATAATTTATTACCATTGTTTCTTGTTTTTTGAGATAGGACTGTAGAGTTATGAACTTCCCTCTCAAGATTGCTTTCACTGTGTCCCATAGATATTTGATTGTTGTGTTTTCATTGTAATTTGTTGCCATGATGTTTTTTATTTCTTCTTTGATTTCTTTGGTAACCCAATCATTGTTTAATAGCATGCTATTTAGCCTCTAGGTGTTTGATTTTTTTTATTGTTTTTATTGTGGTTGATTTATAGTTTTATGCCATTGTGATCTGAGAAGATGTTTGATATGATTTCTATCTTCTTGAATTTGAAGAGACTTTGCCTGTGACCCAATATGTGGTCTATCTTTGAAAATGACCCATGTGCACTTGAGAAGAATGTATATTCTGTGGCTTTGGGGTGAAATGTTCGGAAGATGTCAATTAGTTCCATCTGATCTAGTGAGTCATTTAGCATTGCTGTTTCTTTGCTGATTTTTTGTTTAGAGGATTTTTCCAGTGGTGTTAATGGGGTATTAAAGTCCCCTACTATGACTGTATTGCTGTCAATCTCTCCCTTGATATCCTCCAGGAGTTTTTTTTATGTATTTGGGTGCTCCTGTATTGGATGCAAATATATTTACCAGAGTTATATCTTCTTGTTGAATTGCTCCCTTTAGTTTTATGAAGGGGCCTTTCTTATCTCTTGTTATGTCCTTCACTTTGAGATCTAATTTGTCAGATAGAAGTATTGCTACCCCAACTTTTTTTTTTTCCTTTCCATTCGCCTTAAAAACATTTTTCCATCCCTTCACCATCAGTCTGTGAGAGTCCTTTGTTCTGAGGTGGGTTTCCTATAGATAGCAGATATATGGGTCATGTTTTCTTATCCATTCAGCTACCCTATGTCTTTTGATTGGGGCATTTAATCCATTTACCCTTAAAGTTGTTATTGATAGGTACTTGTTTGTTGCCATTTTTATTCTTTATGCCTGTGTTCCTTCTTCCCTTCCTATTTCTTCTTTTTACAGCAGACCCTTTAGCATTTCTTGAAATTCTGGTTTGGTGGTAATAAACTATCTTAGTCCCTTTTTGTCTGTGAAGCTCCTTATTTCACCCTTTATTTTGATTGATAGACTTTCTGGGTACAGTATTCTTGGATTGATAGTCTTGCTGGGTACAGTATTGTTGGATTCAGACCCTTCCTTTGCATGACTTAGTATATTTCATTCCATTCCCTTCTGGCCTGAAGTGTTTCTGTTGTGAAATTAGTCACTAGTCTGATGGGGGATCTTCTGTAGGTAACTTTGTGTCTCTCTCTGGCAACCTTTAAGATTCTTACTTTGTCGTTGGTGTTTGCCAATTTAATTATAATGTGTCTTGGTGTCGGTCTTTTGGGATTCATTTTGTTTGGGACTCTGTGAGCTTCTGGGGCTTGTGTGAGTTTTTTCTTCCCTTTATCATGGAAGTTTTCTGTCATTATTTCTTCAGACAGGTTTTCTATTCCTTGCTCAGTTTCCTCTCCTTCTAGAACGCCTATTATGCAGATGCTGTTTCATTTTTTATTGTCCCAAAGTTCCCTTAGGTTCTCCTCCTGTTTTTTAAGTTTTTTTTTTTCTAGCTGCTCTGCTTGGGTATTTTTTTCTACTTTGTCTTCTAGCTCACTGATGCGGCCCTCTGCTTCTTCTAGTCTACTGTTGATGCTTTCTATTGAGTTCTTTATAGCAGAAATGTCATTTTTCATTTCTTCTTGTTTTTTTTTTTCTTACACCTATTGTTGAATTTGCCTTCCATTCTTTTCAGCGACCTTATGACCATTTCTCTGAATTCTTTCTCTGACATATTACTTGCCTCCATTTCATTTACTTCCTTTTCTGGTGATGCCTCCTTTTCTTTTGTATGTGGGCTGTATCTTTGTCTCACCAGGATCTCTCTTTTCCTGTTATCTGGTTATGTAGTTTTCTGTCTCATGCATTGATTTAAAGGTACAAAATACAACACAACAAGGCACAACACACAGGGCACCAAACACAAATGGGGCCAAAGACATATATTTTCCCCCTTCTTTTTTCTTCTCTTTCTTTTTGCTCTTAAATTTTTTTTCCTTTTCTCAATATCAATTTTGCACTCTTTTCTATCCCCTAACTCTCTTTGTTCTGGTGGTCAACTTTATTTAGTATTGTGAATACATTTGTGTTCCTTCCACACTCAAGGGGCCAAAGAGCCGCATGTGGCTCGCGAGCCGCGGTATGCCAACCACTGCCCTAGGCGATAGCTGACCTTTCCGTCCATGAATTTCCTCACTGTCCACGGATTTCTCACCAGCTGTGTTTAATTCGCCAATTCCAGGTGGATATTAATTGATTCAGCTGTTCCTTCTCTCTGCTCTGTGAGAAGGCACAGGGGTCATCCCTGTACTCAAGCTGCTTTGTCTCCTCCTGGACAGACTTTCTAGGCACCCGCGGTCGGAGAGGCTGGAGTTTTGGTGTTCCTGTGTTTGCAGCTGAGGTAGCTGGTCCCTGAGGGTTATGGTTGTAAGGTCCCAGTAGGTATCCGAGGGTCTCCCCAGTTGAAGTTAAGGCTGGGCTTCAGATCACCGCCACTCTCCTCTTAAAGATGGCACAGTTTCTGTGCAGAGCTGGCCTCTCCTGGAGAGATTTCAGCATCAGTAGAGGCTGCGCGGTCAGGGGAGCCAGGTCTGACAGTCCCCAACAATTCCTTGGAATATAGCTATCCCTCACTCACAAATACATACACTCCCCGCACATCCACTCACTCTCCTTTTATTCTCTCACACACTATCTTGCAGCCTGCCGTCCTATTGGCAGCCATCTTCTATAATCAAAAGGTGGCAGTTTTGAGTCCTGGTCAGGGCACATACCTAGGTTGTGTGTTCGGGACACACACAGTCAATGTTTCTCTCTCACGTTGATGTTTCTATCTCTCTCTCCCTCCTTCCCTTCCTCTCTCTAAAATTAATAAAAAGTAAATGAATAAAGGTATATTTGCAATAATACCACACAAGATCTAAGAACTGTTCAGCTGTAGCTTGGCGAAAGAGAGACTTTATAGGTGTATATTGCACCTGAATATTTAAAGGTGAAGAGGAATGCCATCAGTGGAAAAAACAAGATGAGGGCAAGAGGGGCATTTCAGGCAGTAGAAGAAACATGTTTAATGTAATAGAATGGAGGGCTAGATGATTTGTAAAGAGTTTAGATTTGTAAAATGAGTATGGGGATATGTTGGGAATAGCAATTTAGACTAAAATGGTAGGAATGAACCAGACGATTAAAAGCCTTGTAGATCATACTCATGTATTGGTGCTTGAATATGAATTTAATTTCTCAGAAACAGATGGTTTAGTGATGTGTCTGGCTTTTTCATTTGAATTAGCACACATTAATTTTTGATGCTTCTAGATGGGTATTTGAGCCAATATATTTTAAGTTTTATTTTTTAGCTGAATAAGAATATAACTGCTATTTTTGAATCCACACAATTATCATCATAGGCTTCATGATTGCAGAGACCTTTGTTTTATTTCCTGACATATCCTACATTTTCAGAACAGGGACAAACAGAGTAATATCTCAATAATTACTTGTTGAATGAATGAGGATATTCTCAATATCATGTAAAAAAAGTTAAACCTGGGTGATTTTTATCCTCTTCTTTATATATTACAGATTTTTCTAAATATTCTAAAATTAGCATGTATAGCTTCTAATGTGAAAAAAGATGTCAAAACAGTATAAATATTTTAATATACCAATATGACCATATTCTGCTTTCTATGTTTCTACACATTTTTATAATGAAGATATATTACTTTTATGGTGAAAATATTTAAATGTGATCAGTGTAATTTTCTTACAAGGACTGTAAGTGGCACTTACAGAATACTTTTTCCCCTTGATTGAAACACCAAGTTTCCCTTGAGTGACATTGCATATAGTAATATACTCATAGGGAGTCAAATGAATTAGTTGCTTATAGCTTTGAAATTATCCATCATGCAACTTTGGACAAGTCTCTTTACCTTCTGAGACTTTTTATGTATAAATAAGTGATTGGAATAGACCAGTCATTCTCAATCCTGATTGCACATTGGGTTCCAGGAAAGAGTTTTTAAAAAAACCTACTGATAACCAAGCCCCAGTCCCCAAATTTCTGAATTGGACTTGAACTGGCTTGGATATCAACAGATGACAGATAGATAGATAGATAGATAGATAAACTTTCTGGATAATTCTATGTTTCTGTGTACATTCAGGCTTAAGAAGCATGTAGTTAGAATTTATCTTAGTGTTCTTTCAGGTTTGGTATGCTATACTGTACTTGAGTTCACAAATTATACTTAAAAACAGGCATAATGTTTTATTTGTTTTCTATGTTTTTGTTTTATCAGTTTCTGCATCATGTAGAATTTTCCTAAATAGTCCTCAACTTAATCATTCTACATACTTTCATAGTGTGTCATATTGGTATCTGTTCCCAGCTGGTTATTACAGGGGCAGGATTTGGTTACTTGAATTCCCAAGATTCTCTCCAGGTATTCAGATATACCTTGATGTTTTCTGACTCTAACAAGCATATTACCTAATGGCTTAAAGTGCTCTCTGCTATAACACATGGTTTCCATACATCTGAACTATATAGGATTGACTGAGATACTTAATGAAGTGGAGCTGATGTTTTCTAATTGAGTCAACTTGAATAATTGTGTGGGTGAATGGGGAGGGTTGGGGTAGGCAGTTCTGGAAGAAAATAAAACAAATGTATTCATTAGAAAGACTTAGTCTCTAGGACTGTGCCCTTCCCCTTGATGCTTTCTTGATTGTCTCCAAATGGAGCCCTTTGAAAAATTAGGATAACTCCTCATAAGATTTAAAATCCTCAGTCCGTGATGGTCTGCCAAGAGAGGCAGTGTCAGGTTAGAGAAGCAGGATAAGTAGGAGTGAATTATGAGCTTCAAGCTCACCCAAGCATCCTCCTTGCATTTTCTATGAGGAAGAAAACTGGGGTATTGGTGGGGGGAAGAGGATGGTAGATGGAGAATTGGATTATTCAAGTGAGGAGGTGAAGTAGAAACAAAAACAACCTCTCATTTTCCATAAACTGCCAGCATATATGTCTATTAAAGTCATATGCCTAGATTTTGAGTGCAGTTTGATAAGCATTTAGTAACTCTGTAGTATGCTGAGCATTGCAATGATGAGGAAATGTAAAGATGTGCTATGGCTTTTGCTCTGTAAGAGCTTACAATCTAGGAGAAATTCATATAGCATAAAACTCACTATTTTAACTATTTTTTAAATTTCTTTATTGATTAAGGTGCAGTCAATATACTAGATTAAATTTATAGGGAAAAACACCTAGATCAATTAACAACACGGTTCCTAATATCTACATTTCAAAGGGCTACCAGAATAGTAATGAAATGAAATAAAGTATTTTGTCTTTCTTTTTGGCTAGTATATTCCCACTAGAATAGTGCCAGGTAAAGAATAGGCGATCAATGAGTAATAGCTGTTTAATGAATAAGTGGATGAGTTATTTTATACTTGCTTTCACCATGTGTGTGTGTGTGTTTTGTCAAATGATCTTTTATTGAAATATTTTCCTTTGTAGTTCTTAACTAGCATGACTTTCCACTGTATCACTGTTGATATCATCTATTATGTTATGAGGATTGCGGCCATCAACATTGCAGTCCACAGACTGGACAATCTCCAGAATCTTTTTAATGATCACAGAGAGTTCTCTAGCTAAAGATCTGTGCCCATCAGTAGATAAAGAATCTGTGGTACATTTGCATCATGGAATGCTATTCAACAATAAAAAGTGGATCTCTTACCCTTTGAGACAGCATGGAGGGACCTGGAGAGTATTATGCTAAGTGAAATAAGCCAGTCAGAGAAAGACAAGTACCACATGATCTTACTTATATGTGGAATCTAATTAACAAAATAAACTGACAAACAAAATAGATCCAGAGACATGGAAGCATGCAACAGACTGAAGACTTTCAGAGGGAAGGGTGGGCAGGAAGAGATTAACCAAAGAACATATGCATATCCGCATAACCATGGATATAGACAATAGTGTGGTGAAGGCAGGAGTGGGGAAGATGGGTTCAATGGGGGCAGTAGAGGGACATCTGTAATACTTTCAACAATAAAGATACATTTTTTATGATATTTCCACTGTGATTAATTTCCTCCCCTTCTTTCTGTCTCTTGGCAGTTCTTTGAGGGGTTTGATGATGAGGACAGAAGCAGAAGGTACTACATCAATCTTTCTGTTCTGAATGGTCATCAGTTTCAGTGAAATCATCAGACTCTTCCCCTCACCAGATGCTTTGGGGTTGTTGTCACCAAATATTTTTAGAGATAGAACCAGGAAACACCCCTCCCCACGCATGCCCCCACCCCCCTGTTGTCCTTAACCACTGGTTAGGCTCATATGTATGCACACAAGTTCTTTGGTTGATCTCTCCCCTATATCCCAACCCTCCCCTACCCTCCCTCTGAGGCCCGACAGTCTGATCCATTCCTTCTTATTTCTGGGTCTGTTCTTGTTCATCAGTCTATGTTGTTCATCATTTCCCCTAGATGAATGAGATCATGTGCTACTAGAAATACACTTATAAGAACCAAAAATGATACAAGCAATAATGGTTATGCTGAAAGGCAAATGAATCAATTTGTAATGAGTTTCTTTCTGGGCCAACAGTTCTTTTGCGAACCAATTTCAATGTCAAACAGTTCCTTATGTGCATATGTCAGCAATGATATTTCAGTTCTGGACGGTGGACAAATGGTGGTAATGCAGGTCCGACTCTCTCTGGTTTGATCCTGGGCAACCTGCAGTGATGCACAGCTGCTGACTGCTAGTATGACAAGGCGACGTCAGCGTCTTCCATCTCTGGACTGCTTCTTTTCTGTCTTCATGGCTGGAGTAGTCCTGTCGATTCCTCTCTGTTGCCCGAATCCACATGGTCTCGGAGTTGTTTTCTGAAAATAAACAAACATATTCTTGACCAAAAGCTAATAAAGGATATTTCCTATAAATTTGACTTGGGATCCTTTTTCATTTTTTGCCCAAATGATTTTCCTCTGGCTTGTTTTGACAACTTGTGTGTTTTTCATGGGTGTCTTGCTTTTAGCATTACAATTATTTTTCTAAAGTATAAATTTTCTAGATGTAATTTACTTACAGGATATTTTTCCTTACATGATATTCTTCTATTACCCCCCCTTTTTTTATTTAAATATTAGGAGGCTTTTGAAAATTTTTTAATGTAGTCTTAATAGCTTTTAAATTTTATTTTTTTGCACTGTAGTATGACTGCTTTGGTTCATTACCTGTTATGTAATTTTATCATGAGATGAGCTACCAATAAAAATTTTAGTTAACACTTTAGGAACTGTTTTTTGTCCAGTACTATTAATTTTTCTAGAATATTCGCTTGCTTCAATTAGCCAATTTAAATTAGCCTGAAAACTTGACTACTATTTCACTGTCAAATTTATTACTCTAACAACAATCTTATTTTACCCTGTAAATATTAGTGGAAAGGATTATTTGCCTTCTTGACTAGGCCCTGAGCATTCCTGGTGGTAGGCTGGATTTAGATATCAAAAACCCATTTCCCCTCACCATGGGTTTAAGACAACTCAAACAATTCTTGTTGCAGTGAGAGGGCAGCTGCTGTCGGCCAAGTCTCTGTCTGCTACCCGAGTCCCGATTTGAGCAGGGCATGGGACGTTAAGCAGCCATTGGGGAAGGAGACTTCCTTCAGAAGGGGTGAGGGTTCAGGCCCCTGCTCAGTTAGGGGGGTGAGGGTCTGTGCCCCACCTCTGTTGATCCCCAAGTTCTCTCCTGATGGCCCCTCTTGGACTGTGCCTGTCTTAGGTTGTTCCTTCCCTGAGGAATGTTACCCGTCTCTGGCTAACCAGCCATCCTCCGGGGCCAAGCAGGGTGATGTGAGGTTCAGTTCTGTCTCCTTGGTACCCTATGTCCCTGTGGCCTCCACGCCCAGCAACTGCCTTGGGATCCCCTTGCCTGCTGGCGGGGCCCCAGCACTGATCACATATCTTGGGGAAACCGGGTTTCTTCTCCAGAGAGGGCCCAGCTTGCCCCACTGGGCGAGAGGCAGATCCATGGTACCAGTCATCACGAGGCTTCAACCTCAACATGAACATAAAACTCAAGCAACAACTTTGTGCAATTGGATTGTGAGAAGAGGGTCCCTTTTGGCCAAAATGGCAAGAGGGACCAATATAGAATGCTCAGGTGCCTTCCCAGGAGGCCCTCTACACAATGGAAGGGGTTAAATCCTTACATGTACTTTTTAAATTGCTGCCAGACATTCAAAGAATTAGTTTGTAAGTTTGCTTGGGATAATTATGTATTATGCTGTAGTAATTCTAAAATATCAAGAGATGTGATACCTTTGTCTCCAAGCACCGTAAAGATGATTTTTTTTTTATTGATCCCCAAGGGTGTGAGGTACTATTATAGGTAATGGGGGTAATCCAAATCTGGGAAGAGTTTTAATGACACTATAGAATAATATCATGTAAGGATATTCTTTTCTCTAGGCCATGACAATTCCCTTTCAAACTGGTTGTCCATTTCTTTTTGTATTGACAAGGTCTTAGTTACATTTTCTGCACCTCTCCAGGGGGCAAGTAGTGATAGTAGTGACACCCTTTCTTTGGTGTCCACACAAGCCAGAAACCTCTCTTTAATTTTACACACAAATTGGCAGTGTTTTGATTTTTGTCATACAAAAGGGAAGCTGGGTGGAGACCCCTGTGTAATTATACTTTCTTGCCCCACCCATAATCCTCCTGGATATTATTGGTGACTACATAAGTCAGGGGATCAGCCCACATAAGGGATCTTACCCATGAAGGGTCAGGAGCATAAGTCCAAAATGCTTCCCCATTTTTCCCAGGTAATCTTACCGTACATCTGATGATTGCTAACATGGCTAGAAAGGCGTTCTCAGGCATTCTTGGGTTTCTGGTTACCTCACAATTTCTTCCCTGAGGTTTGACGTTCTGATTGATGTTTCTCTGTCTCTGGATCTATTTTTTTTCTATCAGTTTATGTTGTTCACTATATTCCACAAATGAGTGAGATCCTGTGATATTTATCTTTCTCTGCCAGGCTTATTTCACTAAGCATAATGTTCTCCATCTCCATCCATGTTGTTGCAAATGGTAAGAGCTCCTTCTTTTTTACTGCAGCGTAGTATTCCATTGTGTAGATGTACCACAGTTTTTTAATCCACTCAATCTGCTGATGGGCACCTAGGCTGTTTCCACATCTTAGCTATGGTGAATTGTGCTGCTATGAACATAGGAGTGCATATATCCTTTCTGATTGATGTTTCTAGTTTCTTGGGATATATTCCTAGAAGTGGGATCACTGGGTCAAATGAGAGTTCCATTTTTAGTTTTTTAAGGAAACTCCATACTGTTCTCCATAGCGGCTGTACCAGTCTGCATTAGCACCAGCAGTGCACGAGGGTTCCTTTTTCTCCGCATCCTCGACAGAACTTGTCATTTGTTGACTTGTTGATAATAGCCATCCTGACAGGTGTGAGATGGTACCGCATTGTTGTTTTGATTTGCATTTCTCTGATGGTTAGTGACTTTGAGCAGGTTTTCATATGTCTCTTGGCCTTCCTTCTGTCTTCTTTCAAAAAGTGTCTATTTAGATCAGTTGCCTATTTTTTGATAGGGCTGTTTATCTTCTTTATGTTAAGCTGCATGAGTTCCCTGTAAATGTTGGAGATTAAACCCTTATCGTTGATATCATTGGCAAATATGTTCTCCCATGCAGTGGGCTTTCTTGTTGTTTTATTGATGGTTTCCTTTGCTGAACAAAAGCTTATTATTTTGATGTAGTCTCATTTGTTTATTTTCTCTTTAGCTTCCATTGCCCTCGGAGCAGTATGAGTGAAGACGTTCTTTTGACATATGTCAGAGATTTTTCTGCCTATAGATTCCTCTAGTATTTTTATGGTTTCCTGTCTTATGTTTAAGTCCTTTATCCATTTTGAGTTTATTTTTGTGTATGGTGTAAGTTGGTGGCCTAGTTTCATTTTTTTTTTGTATGTATCTGTCCAATTTTCCCAATACCATTTATTGAAGAGACTGACTTGAGTCCATTGTATGTTCATGCCTCCTTTGTCCAATATTAATTAAGCATAGCGATTTGGATCAATTTCTGGGTTCTCTATTCTATTCCATTGATCTATATGTCTGTTCTTGTGCCAAATACCAGGCAGTATTGAGAACAGTGGCTTTGTAATATATCTTGATATATAGTATTGAGATCCCTCCTACTTTGTTCTTCTTTCTCAGGATTGCTGTAGATATTCGGGTTCTTTTTTTATTCCAGATGTATTTTTGGAAAGTTTGTTCTATGTCTGTGAAATATGCCGTTGGTATTTTAATGGGAAGTGCATTGAATTTATTGATTGCTTTGGGTAGTATGGACATTTTGATGATGTTGATTCTACCAATCCATGAACATGGTATGTTCTTCCATCTGTTTATGTCTTCCTCTATCTCTTTTTTCAGTGTTGTGTAGTTTTCTGCATATAGGTCTTTTACCTCCTTAGTTAAGTATTCCTAGGTATCTTAATATTTTTGGTGCGATGGTAAATGGGATTGCTTTTATAGTATCTTTCTGTAAGTTCATTATTGGTGTATAGAAATGCCATAGATTTCTTTGCATTAATTTTGTATCCTGCTACTCTGCCAAATTCATTTATTAAGTCTAATAATTTTTTTGATAGAGTCTTTTGGGATTTCTATGTACAGTATCATGTCATCTGCAAATAAGGACAGCTTTACTTCTTCTTTTCCAATTTGGATGCCTTTTATTTCTTCTTCTTGTCTGATTGCAATGGCTATTATTTCCAGCACTATGTTGAACAGGAGTGGTAAGAGTGTGCATCCCTGTCTTGTTTCTGTTCTTAGGGGAAATGGTTTTAGTTTTTGCCCATTGAGTATGATGTTGGCTGTGGGTTTGTTATATATGGCTTTTATTATGTTGAGGTATGATCCTTCTATTCCCACCTTGCTGAGAGTTTTTATCAAGAAAGGGTGTTGGATTTTGTCAAATGCTTTTTCTGCATCAATTGATATGACTATGTGATTTTTATATCTCAATTTGTTTATGTGATGTATTACATTCATTGATTTGAGAATATTGTACCATGCTTGCATACCCGGGATAAATCCTACTTGGTCTTGGTGTATGATCTTTCTGATGTACTGCTGGATCCGATTTGCTAGAATTTTGTTGAGGATTTTGGCATCTATGTTCATGAGGGATATTGGACTGTAATTCTCTTTCTTTGTAGTGTTTTTATCTGGTTTTGGTATTAGGGTGATGCTGGCTTCATAGAAGGAGCTTGGAAGTGTTCCTTCCTCTTGAATTTTCTGGAATAGTCTGAGGAGGATGGATTTTAGTTCTTCCTTAAATGTTTGGTAAAACTCCCCTGTGAAGCCATCTGGCCCCAGGCTTTTGTTTGCTATAAGCTTTTTGATGACTGCTTCAATTTCTTCCATAGTTATCAGCCTATTGAGATTTTTAGTATCTTCCTGAGTAAGTTTTGGAAGGTTGTATTTTTCTAGGAATCTGTCCATTTCCTCCAGGTTGTCTAGTTTGTTAGAATAGAGTTGTTCATAGTATTTTTTAATAATCCTTTGTATTTTTGTGGGGTCTGTTGTTATTTCTCCTCTTTCATTTCTGATTTTGTTTATTTGGGTCCTTTCTCTTTGCTTATTTTAACTATTTTAAAGTGTATAATTCAGTAGCTTTTCATTTACTCAAGATATTGTGCAACCACCACCACAGTCTAAACCCAGAACAATGTCACTACCCTAAATGTAGCCTTGTACCGTTAAGCAGTCACTTTCCATTTTCTCTCCAAGGAAGCCACCCAACTCCTTTTTATTTCTAAGAATTTACCTATTAGAATCACATGGTATGTGCTCATAGACTTTTGTGTCTAGATGCTTTTATTTAGTCTAATGATTGTAAGGTTAATTCATGTACCAGTACTTCATTCCTTTTTCTATAATCCTCACCTGAGGATATTTTTTTTCCAATCCTCACCTGAGGATATTTTTCCATTGATTTTTAGAGAGAGTGGAAAGGAGAGACACACAGAGAGAAACATCGATGTGAGAGAGACACATTGATTGGTTGCCTTCACACATGCACAGACAAGGGCTGGGGATCAAGTCTGCAACTGTGGTACATGCCCTTGACTGTAATTGAACCCAGGACCCTTCAGTCTGCAGTCAGATCTTCTTTCCACTGAGAAAAACTGGCTACAGCCCAAGGATATGTTTTTACTGATCTCTAGAGAGAGTGAAAGAGAGGAAAAAATATAAATGTGAGAGAGAAACATTGATCAACAGCCTTCCATACGTGCTAGACCAGGGATCAAATCTGCAACCTAGATATATGCCTTATCCAGGAATTGCACCACAACCTTTTGGTGTACTAGTTGATGCTTCAACCAACCAAGTCACCCAGCCAGGGCAGTACTTCACTTCTTTTTATGTCTTAATAATTGCCCATCATATGGACATACTGCATTTTATTTGTCTGTTCATTAATTGATGCACATTTGGGATACTTCCACTTTTGGGTTTATTATAAATAGGGTGGCTATGAATATTAACATACAAGTTTGAATTGTGGTTTCAACTGCGATAGTTAATTTTATGTGTCAACTTGGCTTGGCCATATTACCCAGGTATTTGGCCAACACGTCTAGATGTTGCTATGGAGGTACTTTTTGATGAGATTAATATAAATTGGTAGAATTTTAGTAAATATGATTATTTTACATTTGTGGGTGGACCACAATAAAGGCCTTAAGAAATATTGACCTGCTCTAAAGAAGTAATTGTGCCAGCTGACTGCCTGTGGACTTGAGCTGCAGCATCAACTATTTCCTGGGTCTCCAAGGTGCCAGGTTATCCTGAAGATTTTGGAGTTGCCATCAGGTTCAAGACCTAGAAGAGCTGATATTTTAGTCTGAGTGTGAAGGTCAGAAAATATCAATTTCTTCCTCAAGCAGTCATGCAAGAAGCTTCCTTCTTTATCAGCCTTTTCCTTCTATTCATACCTTCAATTAATTGTATGAGTTCTAACCACCTTAGGGAAGCCAATCTGCTTTACTCAGTCTACCAATTCAAATGTTAATCTCATTCAGAAACACCCTAATAAACACACCCAGAATAATGTTTGGCCAACTGTCTTGGTACCCCAGGGGCCAGTCAAATTGACACATAAAATTATCCATCACAAATATTTTGAAGGAAATTCTGGTGAGGTTTCAAAAAGCAATGAGGATATTTCTAATAATATAATTTTGTTAGAAATTCTAATAAAGTTCATAGAAAATTAAAAAAAAAGCAATGAGGATAGCTGTAGAGAAAGCTTCTGGAGGAAAACCAAGATGGTGGCATAGGTAAACACCTAAACTGCTGACTCACACAACAATTTCAAAACTACAACTAAAAGACAAAATGTCTATCACCCAGAACCATGGGAAAGCTGGCTGAGTGGAATTTCTACAACTAGAAGGAAAGAGAAAAGAGCATTGAGACATGCACAAGCACTGAAAAGCTGAGGTATGGAGGTGCAAAAATCGGGCTGGTGGCGGGTGACTGGGTGCGCTGCTTTTTTTCAACCCGAAGGGAGACAAGCTCCCAATTACTCTGAATTCCAGTTTCTGGGGAGATTCTGGGGACCCAAACTCCTATGGGGAGAAGCTGGACTGTCTGCCATCGGGGCAGAAAGTGAGGGTGGCTTTCTTGCAGAGGTGCGTACAGCAATCATTGTTTACTACACTGGGGCACGAGATGCGGGGACGGGGAAACTCGGAGACAGAGAGACAGCTGACTGGCAGCCATTGCTGTTTGCCACGCCCTAGCCTAGTGACTCCCTGAGACCCCACCCCGCACAATCTACAAACTCCACGCAGTGGCTTTTGCATATAAAGGGCCTGCCTTATCGCAGCTTAACCTAACAAAGTGCAGCTCTGGTCAGACAGCTCCAAAACCTCCAAACCCCAAGCAAAAAGGAGAAAACTGTAGTTCTCATTGTAACTCCTGCTGAGTGGCCTCAGACAGTAGCTGACCTGCACCCCACTGCAGTTCCAGAAGCTAGTGTACCTAGTGGTCAGTGTGAGATGATACCAGATTTCAGCTACTCACATCCATAAGTGACACATTCAAGAGGCAGACTCAGTGAACACCAAAGTCCCAGTGAAACAAGTCCAGCCCCATAAGCGTGTCTCCAGCACTACAGTTCTTGCATTATAGATACAGCGGGTCCTCACAGCCAATTGGCCTGGAGGTCAATTCTTACCAGTGTACCAACAGCAATCAAGGCTTAACTACACCAAGACTTTGCACTCAGCCCACAAAGGGGTGCACCAAGAGTGTCCACATCAGTTTATAGGGGAAGCTGAACCACTGGGCCCTATAGGTCACCTACCACAGAAAACCACTCCATCAACACAGGGAAGCAGCAAAATGTGGAGACAAAGAAACATGTCACGAATGAAAGAAATGGAGAAAAACAAACTACTGGACATAGAGTTCAAAACCACGTTTATAAGGTTACTCAAGAATCTTCTAAAAACTGCCGAGAAACTTGATGAGACCTCCGAAGAGCTTAGTGAGACCTTCAAGGACCTTAATGAGAATGTAAAAAAAATGGAAAAGGACCAGTCAGAAATTAAGCATACACTGTCTAAAATAAAGAATATACAGAAATTCAACTGTAGATCAAAGGACCCCAAGAATCAAACCAAAGATCTGAAATATGAGAAAACAAAAAACACCCAACCAGAAAAACAAAAAGAAAAAAGAATCCAAAAATATGAAGATAGTGTAAAGAGCCTCTGGGACAACTTTAAGCGTACCAACATCCGAATTATTGGGGTGCCAGAAGAAGAGAGAGAGCAAAATATTGAAAACCTATTAGAAGAAATAATGACAGAGAACTTTCCCTATCTGGTGAAAGAAATAGACTTACAAGTCCAGGAAGCACAGAGAACCCCAAACAAGAGGAATCCAAAGAAGACCACACCAAGACACATCATAATTAAAATGCCAAGGGCAAAAGACAAAGAGAGAATCTTTAAAGCAGAAAGAGAAAAACAGTTAGTTACCTACAAGGGAGTACCCATATGACTGTCAGCTAATTTCTCAACAGAAACTATGCAGGCCAGAAGGTAGTGGCAAGAAATATTCAAAGTGATGAACAGCACGAACCTACAACCAAGATTACTCTACCCAGCAAAGCTATCATTCATAATTGAAGGTCAGATAAAGAGCTTCATAGACAAGAAAAAGCTAAAGGAGTTCATCACCACCAAACCAGGATTATATGAAATGCTGAAGGGTATTCTTTAAGAAGAGGAAGAAGTAGAAAAAGGTAAAGATAAAAATTATGAACAAAATGACAACAAATACATACCTACCAACAAGTGAATCTAAAGATCAAGTGAATAAAAAATCTGATGAACAGAATGGACTGATGAATATAATAGAATCAGGGACATGGAAAGGGAGTGGACTGACAATTCTCAGGGGGAAGGGGGTTTGAGGGGTGCGGGAAGAGATTGGACAAAATTCTTATACCTATGGATGAAGACAGTGGCAGGGGGTAAGGGCATGGGGTGGGGTGGGGAATAAGGTGGAGGGGAGCTATGGGGGGAAAAAAGAGGAACACCTGTAATAATTTGAACAATAAATATTTATTTAAAAAAAAGAGAAAGCTTCATTCTTCTTAGAGAATATATATATATATATATATATATATATATATATATATATATACACACACACACACACACACACACACACACACACACACATATATATTAGAGGCCCGGTGCACGAAATTCATGCACTGGTGGTGGGGGGTGGGGGAGTGTCCTCTCAGCCCAGCCTGTGCCCTCTTGCAGTCCGGGACCCCTCACTTCTTATTGCCTGCCTGCTTGCTGCTCCTTAGCGCTGCTGTGGAGGTGAGAGAGGCTCCTGCCACCACCGCTGTGCTCACCAGCCATGAGCCCAGCTTCTGACTGAGCAGGCTCCCCCTGTGGGAGTGCACTGACCACCAGGGCACAGCTCCTGCGTTGAACGTCTCCCCCCTCGTGGTCAGTGTGCATCATAGTGACCAGTCATTCTGGTCATTCTGCTGTAATGGTCGCTTAGTCTTTTATTATATAGATTATGTTGATAGAAATATGAACATTAATGGCACTTCTGTTGATGTCTCAGATGGGATGAGGACATGCTATTGGAAAGTGGGGGAAAAGGCCCATTTTATAAAATGAGAGAGTGGCTGATTGATGTTCTACTGTTTTGTGGAAAGTAGAACATGTAAATGATCAACTTGGATATTTAACTGAATAGATTTTCATGCAAATTGTGAAAGGTGTGGCTGACATAGAATTCTCTTTTTATTGCCATACATATCTCTATCTTTAGAAGTAACTGACATCTGCAATTCCTGAATCTTTCTTGGGTGCTATGACACAAATTGATTTGCTTATTGGTTTTTTCCTCTCTCAATACTTAAATTTCTCTGGACCACTAAGTCAATTTCCACTTGTCCATCTGCTTTCCAGCTTCTAAAACTATGTTACATTTCTTATATTCTGTTCTTTATTCTCTTTTCTTTGACCTTGCAGATTTATGACTTTAAATATTTCACTGTCATTTTAGTGGGGTTCTGGTTGAGAACAGGGTTTTAGCATGTGGAATAAATTCACAATGTTGAATGAAATAAATGATTGTGACTAACTTCCAGGGATCTTGGAACTCCTTATTCTGACATGATAAAGGGTCTGCTCTTGCTGAATAACCTTTAAGTTAAACATTTGACCTATACCTTTAAGATGCTAAGATGAAGTAAACCATTAATTTGCTTATTCTAGTACATGAGTGAACTTGATTGTTTATGTGTTTTCAATTGAAGTGGACCTGTTCTACTCTGCTATGCATAGTTTTCTTCTCATCTTTAAAATAACTATGTGAATTAAGAATTTTCTTTTATTGAGGAAATTGTGACTCACGGTATTTGTAAATTGTATAAAAACATACAGGTAGTAAATGGCAGAGCTGTAATTGAAACACAAATCTTTTTCTAAAATGTACTTGTAGCAACATTTCTCATTCCTGTGGCCATATGTGCTCCTGTAAATTTTGTGATATTATTAAAATTTTAAAAATTCAAGTGTTTTTCATATTTTTAGCCTTCGCTACTGTGGGTAGTTCCAATGGGAAATGATGAAACCTAGAATGTGCTTACCTTTTATATCTTTATGACCTTTACAGTTGGAAAAAGAACTTACTGGTTTAATAATTATTCCTGAATGTGTTCTTTCCTCTAGATCCTACAGCACTTCACTACCTGAAAGGTCTCTAAAGAAGTTATGTGGGGAGTGAAATAGGAAGTGAGTGAGATTATATAATTTGGTTCATAGATGACATAATTCCTCATTGTTCCTGCTGTTTGAGAAAGAAGGAACAAAGGAGAAGACATGTAGGGGTGTAGAAAAATGCAAGGTGGAGATATTAATGCTACAGTATAATTTTCCGTGGGTGTTTAGCCTGGGGATTAGAAAACTAAGGGAAGACATGCTAGTTTTCTTGAAATATTTGAAGAGCTGTCATGTGGAAGAGGGAGTAGACTTTTGCCTTAGGCCCAGAGGGCATAACTAGCATTGAGAGGTGAAAGTTATAGAAAAGAAAAATTTTATTCAGTATAAGGAAGAACTTTCTAATAGTGCACAGTATTGGAACAGGCTGCTGCATGAAGTCACAGGAAGTGTTCTTTCCAATGTTGAGTAGCTATGAATTGAGAGACCTTTGGAGGAATAACTTTTGGATCAGATGTATCTGGGTTCAAATTCTGACCTTTTCACTTTTAGCTTTGTATTGTTATGAAAGTCAGTGAACCTACATAAGCTTTTGTTTTCTTACTTTGAAATTTGAAAAATTATCTTAATTAGATATTTATTGTGAAATTAAATGAGAGAAGGTACATAAAGCACATTGTAAATTGTCTAGTAGTCAGTAATAGCAAATACTAATTTAATACATTATCTTAGTGAGGTTTTCATTGTTTATAAAAACTTATTACATCAAACTGATAGAATTTTAATGTCATAATTTAAATTTCTAAGTATCTGATGTCAATCAAATGCAAATGCCTTTAAGACCTGAGAGAGTTTAATGAATCTAAAATTTTCTTCAGAGCCAACTTTGTCCATCCTGTCCCTCTCTCCATGAAAAGAAAACCTGAGATATAAGACTTCCACTTGGCAAAATTTAAGCATAGGCAGGCCTGTAGAAATATTTTCCTTTAAAATAACACATCATTTTTTTAAAATTATGACTTGTAAAATTTTGACTTGTAAACTAAATTAGCACTTTATGATTATAAATTTATTGTTGTTTTCAAGTTGTTTTATTAAAGAAAAATGGTTTTGGTACTATAATCCCAGAGAATATTTCACTTCTTAATTGTCTAAAAAAGAATCTATAGTTTTGTTTTTCACAGCCCTGCTTAATTCTAGATACTGTTCCTTGCATCTATGTGGGAAAGTTTGTAAACTCTTACTTTAATTTAGAATTTAAAAAATATTTACATAATACAATCAAATTATATACCTTGATTGTGCTATAATGAAATGCTTAAGTTAAATTGGTTCAGGCAATAACAACTGTGTATTCAAATGTACTAAGCAGACTTCATGTATGTGTTGATGTGTGTAAAGCTTCAGGATTGATCATGGCAAATATATGAAACTAGAGGCCCGGTGCACGAAATTCGTGCACGGAGGGGGGTTGTCCCTCAGCCCAGCCTGTACCTTCTGCAATCTGGGACCCCTCAAGGGATGTCCGACTGCCCGTTTAGGCCCGATCCCACCAGGATTGGGCCTAAACGGGCAGTCGGACATCCCTCTCACAATCCAGGACTGCTGGCTCCCAACTGCTTGCCTGCCTGCCTTCCTGATTGCCCCTAACCGCTTCTGCCTGCCAGCCTGATCACTCCCTAACCACTGTGCTGCCAGCCTGTTTGCCCCCAACTTCCCTCCTCTGCCGGCCTGGTTACCCCTAACTGCCCTCTTCTGCAGGGTTGATCACCTCCAACTGCCCTCCCTTGGAAGCCTAGTCCTTCTCAACTGCCCTCCCTTGCAGGCCGGGTGCCTCCCAACTGCCCTCTCCTGCTGGCCATCTTGTGGTGGCCATCTTGTGTCCACATGGGGGCAGCTATATTGTGTGTTGCAGTGATGACCAATCTGCATAGTACTCTTTTATTAGATAGGATAGAGGCCTGGTACAGGGGTGGGGGCCAGCTGGTTTGCCCTGAAGGGCGTCCTGGATGAGGTGGGGGTTCCTTGAGGTGTGGGGTGGCCTGAGGGAGGGGCCTGTGGTGGTTTGCAGGCAGGCCACGCCCCCTGGCAACGCAAGCGGAGGCCCTGGTATCTGGAATTTATTTTCCTTCTACAATTGAAACTTTGTAACCTGGAGCAGAGTTAAGCCTGGGGCTCCTTCCGAGGCCCGCAGCCATTTGTGTTGGGGTTATAATTGAAACTTTGTTGCCTTAAGCAGGTGGGCCCGGCCAGGGTGTGCGGAAAGCTTTGCTTCCCCTGTTGTCATCGGCAACCCTGGCCTGCTCTCTCAAGCTCCATTCTGCCGCCATTTGTTTGAATTTGTTTACCTTCCATAATTGAAACTTTGTAGCTTGAGTGGAGGCTTAGGCCTGCAATGGCTGGCAGAAAGCTTGGCTTCCTCTGTTACCTAGGAAACCTTGCTCTCTGTGGCTGTAGCCATCTTGGTTTGGGTTAATTTGCATACTCGCTCTGATTGGATGATGGGCGTGGCTTGTGGGTGTGTCGGAGGTATGGTAAATTTGCATATTTGTCTATTATTAGATAGGATGTGCACATATTATACTGTTCATCCTGATGAATTGATGAAAGGCATGTATGTGAGAGTATTTGAATATGTGTATGTGTTTATCCTTACTTTCTGTGTTTGTCTAAATGATGAAAAGTTAAGTGTATCTGTACTTTGAGAACCGATCTCTGGCTAACCAATAGGAGTGTTTGTTTAAATTTTGCTGGTATATTAATTATTTCTGTTTCAATTGGCTATGTTGGTCATATGAGTCATAAATTAGATTCTCAGGTTAAAATGACTAAAAATATCAACTAATGGATATTTTCAATTGTTATTTTCTTAATAGTTTCCATAAATACTTCTTTGTTCTTATTAATTTTAAAAATTTGATTAAAATTTAATGTTGACATAAAATTTTCCAAAAATAAATGAAATAAAAATATTCAATATTTAAAAATTCAAACAAATTAGTAATAAATTTTTAATAAATATGGTTTATTCCAGGTGTGTGTGTGTGTACATGAGAGTGTGCACACACAAACACATAGCAGATGGAAGAAAATAGCTATAGGAAGTGACATGCAAATGAGATTGAGATGTCAGAAGGATAAAAACATTAGAATCACAAATGTCACAAAAACACTAGTCTCTAATTTCCTGTAATATTGAGGAGATCTTAGCATTTCCATAAAACATTTGAAAGTGGTTGATAATGAATTTATTTTTACACTAAGAAGACTGAGTGACTCAGTTGATATATGGTTGTAGATAAAAGTACGTACATTTATAGTTTATATGCTGACGATTCACATAATGTACTATCATAGGTTTTCCTTTGCCTTTTAGTAATCATTGAAAATGTGACTTTTTATGACTACATAATAATAAATCATAGGAATAGACTATTGTGCATGTATTAATTTATTGAACATTTATATTGCTTTCTATTTTTCACTTATATTAACAGTGCTACAGTGAAGATACATGTACTCAAATATTTTTATACATCTTATAATTTCCAGTAATTATATTCCTTATGCAGTTAGTAAATTAAAGCATATTAAAATATAAATTTTGTGATTCTTATTGCTGCAGTACTTTCTAAAACATCTATGCCAATCTATACCCCTACTAGGAAGGTAAAATGAAAAAAAAAATCTCTCTGAATCCAGTAAGGAGGACAGTATAAATAGTAGAAAAAGACATACATTACATTCAGACAGTAGCATTACATATAGACTTTAAAATAAAAATGGTTTGTATGTTAAAAAAAAATAGCAAAAATATTGGGAAAATGGTGGAAATTATTGGGCTAAGTAAAAAAATAATTGGAATCTATGAGGAGAAACCTAATTTATATTCTAGAAATACGGTATCTCAAATGAAATCCATATAGGATATGTTTAACAGAAAATAGGACACAGCAGGAAACAAATAAGTAAAGAAGAAAATATGTCAATTTAAAATAGTTAATATGAAGCACAGGGAAAAAGTAATTTTTTAATAAAGCATAAGAAAAATGTGGGTACAGTAAAAAGAAATATATATATGGAGGTCCAGAAAGAGGAGATAAAATGAAACAGATGCAATATCTGAAGATATGACATCTAAAATTGGATAGAAGGCTTCAACTCACAAATTCAAGAAGCCGAGTGAATCCCAAGCAGAATAAATACAAATTAAACCACACATATATGCTTCATAATCACATTTCTGAAAGGTAAAGCCAAAAAATAAATCTAAAACAATAGGAAAAAGAAGTATAAATTGGCTTTTAAATGCACAACAGTAATACTAACAGTTGGATTTTCTCCAAAGGCAAAGGAAGTGAGACGACAATTGAAAGGCATTGTTAAAATGTGTAAAGAAAACAAAATCCAAAAGGAAAAATAGAAAAGCCTACCAACCTATGACATTATCCCTGCCTCAGTCCCTTTGGACTGCTATAATAAAATACCACACACTGGGTAGCTTATAAACACCAGAAATTTATTCCTCATACTTCTGGAGGCTGGGAAGTTAACGATAAAGATGCCAGCAAATTCAGTGTTTGATGAGAGTTTATTTCGTGGTTCATAGATGACATCTAATTTCTATATCCTCACATGGTGGAGAGGCAGGCAAGTTCTCTGCGGCGTCATTTATAAGGGCACTGATCTCATTCATGAGAGTTCTCCCTCCTGACTTATTCATCTTCCAAAGGCCTCACTCACCTCCTATTACTATCACCATAGAGGTTTGGGTTTCAACATATAAATTTTGGGAGAACACAAATATTCAGACTATAGCAATCCTCAATGAAAATAAAAATTGCAAGTTAAATACATCAATTTCAAACAAAAAATGCTGAGAGAATTTATTGGAACTGTTTAAGTAAAAATAAGTGAATTCTTCAAGCTGATATTAATGATGGAAAGGAGAACTATAAGAAAAAATAAAGAGCATTTGTACTGTTAATATGTGAATAATTATAAAAATATTGTTAACCTTTTGCACTCGGATGTTGAGTGTGACTCGACACGGTTAGCATCGGTAGCAGCTTGATGAAAAAAACAAGTGAGTGCAAAGGGTTAATATCCTATACAATAAAGAGCTAATATGCAAAAGGTCGTCACGCCCTCACACCATCACACCATAACTGATCAGACACTCAATACTGGGTAGAGAGGAATGGGGTTCAGCCAGGCACAAATGAGCTTGTGAGAGAGGAATGGGGACCAACCAGGCACAAATGAGCTTGCAAGAGAGGAATGGGGACCAACCAGGCTGCGGGCCGGGAGAGGGACAAGCCACCCACCCTATGGTCCCGGGTGCTAGCAGCTGCGTTTGTGCCTATGGCCCAGCCAAGCGGTCCCAGGTGCCTGCGGCTGAGGCTGCAGCCCAGGAGAGGGAAAAGCCGCCCACCCCATGGTCCTGGGCACCAGTGGCTATGCCTGTACCTGCAGCCCGGGAGAGGGACAAGATGCCCTCCCCACAGTCCCAGGCGCCAGCGGCTAGGGTTAGGGCCTAGGAAAGGGATAAGCCACCCACCCCACAGTTCCAGGTGCCTGAGGCTGTGGCCTGGGCAAAGCTGCCCACCCACAGTCCCCTGTGGCTATGGCCAGCCCAGGCGAAGCTGGCCCGTGTCCTAGATGCCTGCGGCTGGCCAGAGGGAAGGAAGCCCAGGTCCTGGGTGCCTGCAACCAGCCGGAGGAGGGAATAATGAGTCCCGGGTGTGGGGCGAGGCAGAGGCTGTTAGGGGTGATCAGGCCATTAGGGGAGCAGTTAGGGGCAATCAGGCAGGCAGGCAGAGTTGGTTAGGGGCGATCAGGCAGGCAGGCAGGTGAGCGGTTAGGAGCCAGTGGTCCCAGATTGTGAGAGGCAGTTGGACATACCCCAAGGGGTCCCAAATTGGAGAGGGTACAGGTCGGGCTGAGGGATTCCCCCCCCCCCTTGTGCACCAATTTCGTGCACTGGGCCTCTAGTAATATAATAATGCCTTGTGGGGTTTTTAACACATTATATGTAAATATACAGCAAAGATTACACAAGGCATGGAAAGAGGGTGAATAGAGTAATATATACTTTTATAAGAATCTTACATTTTTACGGAAATAATAAAATATGAAAGAAATGATAATACTTTAATAGTTTAGGGATGCATACTGAAATGTTTAGGTGCTAATAAAAATTAATATTAAAATGAATAACAAAAACCTAATCTAAGAGAAAATATATATGAATGTGTATTTAAAAAGAAATACAATTACCAAAAAAGATAAATAATAAAAAAATAGAAAATGGTTGATTTAAAATTCCTTATAACTGTGATTTTTAATTATTTATTTTTATTGAAATTATTGGAATGACATTAGTTAAAAAAATTATATAGGTTTCAAGTGTAAAATTTTATAAAATATCATCTATAGATTGTGAGGTTTGTTACCACACCAAGTCAAGTATCCTTCCATCACTGTTTACCCCCCTTTTTTAATCACCATATTTTTGTCTGTGTCTATGAGTTGTTGTTTTTTTTCCTTAATCCCTTCACCTTTCTCACCCAAACTGCAATGCCTCCCCTCTGACAGTAGGATGCCATCATTGTCCTGATACCAAAACCTGACAAAGAAATTACAAGAGAAAACTACTGTACAAATGTGGACAACTTTTTGCCAATTTTTCTAAATTTATGTTTTTACTTAATCTCATAAAAATGAAGAGAACTGATTTAAGAACTCATGGTGCCAGCTGGTGTTATTCAGTTGTTGAGTGTTGACTCAGGAACCAAGAGGCCATTGGTTCAATTCCCAGTCAGGGCACATGTCTGGGTTGTGGGCTTGATTCCCAGTAGAGGATGTGCAGGATGCAGCCTATCAATGATTCTCTCTCATCATTGATGTTTCTTTTCTCTCTCCCTCTCCTTCTCAGCAGGAAAAATAAAATACATAAGTCTTTGTTTAAGGAGTAGCTTCCAGTTAGAAAATTAATGTTGATTTCTGGCTTCAGGTCAGAATCCTATATAATAAAGAGGTAATATGCAAATTAACCCTCACAAGATGGCTGCTTATGACCATGCCAGTAGGGGGATTAGTGAGGGACTACCAAACAACTGAACAAGCAGGCGGAATGGGACAACCAGGCTGGTGGGGGGGTTGTGAGGGGCGACCAGGTCAGCGGGGAGGAAGTTGGGGCAACCAGGCTGGCAGGGGGGGAAGTTGGGGGCAACCAGACTGGCAGAGGGGGGCAGTTGGGGGTGACTGGGCCAGCAGGGGGGGTAGTTAGGGGTGACCAGGCTGGCAGGGGCGGGCAGTTGGGGGCAACCAGGCTGGCAGGGGGGGAAGTAAGAGGTGACCAGGCCAGCATGGGGGGGAGTTGGGGGCAACCTGGCCAGCACACAGAGGCAGTGAGGGGCGATCAGACTGGCGGGGAGGGCAGTTAGGGGCAACCAGGCAGGCAGGCAGGTGAGTGATTAGGAGCCAGCAGTCCAGGATTGTGAGAGGGATGTCTGACTGCTAGTTTAGGCCTGATCCCCAGGGTCAGGCCTAAACCGGCAGTCAGACATCTACCAAGGAGTCCCGGATTTAGAGGGTGCAGGCTGGGCTGAGGGGACCCCCCCATTCATGAATTTCATGCACTGGGCCTCTAGTATTTAAATAATTAAAGTCAGGATATTAACTTTAATTAGGAAAATATTTTTCTGTCTTTTAGAATCATATGGTTTCTTTTAAAAAAAGCAAAAGTCAATTATACATACTACTGTCATAATAAGTGATATAACCTATTGACCTTAGAATTTGAGTTCTGAATGGATCTGTTTTATCCTACCTAATAATATAGTAATATGCAAATTAACCATCACTCCGCTACACCCACAAGCCACGCCCAACAACCACGCCCACCAGCCAATCAATGTGAGTATGCAAATTAACCCCAACCAAGAAAAATATTTTCCTAATTAAAGTTAATATCCTGACTTTAATTATTTAAATACTAGAGGCCCAGTGCATGAAATTCATGAATGGGGGGGTCCCCTCAGCCCAGCCTGCACCCTCTAAATCCGGGACTCCTTGGTATGCAAATTAACCCCAACCAAGATGGCTGCCGCCACAGAGAGCAGGAAGGAGGCTTGGGTTTCCCCAGCAATAGAAGAAGCCAAGCTTTCCACACACCCTGGCGGGCCCAGGCCTCCACTCAAGGATACAAAGTTTCAATTATAGAAGATAAATCCCAAGAAAAATGGCGGCAGCCACGGAGCTGGAGAGAGCAGGCTAGGGTTGCCCCCGGTGATTGAGGAAGCCAAGCTTTTAACCTGCCCTGGCCAGCCTAGGCCTCCACTCCAGACTACAAAGTTTTAATTATAGAAGGTGAATAAACTCCAACAGAAATGGCTGCCACCATGGAGCGAGCAGGAGGATTGGCTTCACTCCAGGCTACAAAGTTTCAATTGTAGAAGGTAAATATATCCCAGATACCAGGGCGTCTGCTTGGGTCACCGGGGGGCATGACCGGCCTGCAAACTACCACAGGCCCCTCGCACAGGCTGCCCCAGGCCCCAAGGGGACCCTCACCCTGATCTGGGACACCCTTCAGGGCAAACCAGCTGGCCCCACCCATGCACCAGGCCTCTATCCTATCTAATAAAAGAGTAATATGCAGATTGACCATCACTCCAACACACAAGATCAAGATAGCTGCCCCCATATGGTCAAAGATCCTGCCACCATGTGGACACAAGATGGCCACCACAAGATGGCCAGCAGGGGAGGGCAGTTGGGAGGGACCAGGCATTGGGGGCAATCAAGCCTGCAGGGGAGGGCAGTTAGGGTCGACCAGGTCGGCAGAGGAGGGAAGTTGGGGGCAAACAGGCTGGCAGGGCATTAGTTAGGGGGTGATCAGGCTGGCAGGCAGAAGTGGTTAGGGGCAATCAGGAAGACAGGCAGGTGAGCAGTTTGGAGCCAGCAATCCTGGATTGTGAGAGGGATGTCCCACTGCCCTAAATGGGCAGTGGGACATCCCTCAAGGGGTCCCAGATTGGAGAGGGTGCAGGCTAGGCTGAGGGACACACACCCCCGTGCACGAATTTCGTGCACCAGGCCTCTAGTAAATAAACATAATACTATTGCTTAATACTTTTTAGAGTGTGAGAAGAGCACTTAGTTTTCACCTGTAATAGAGACACTGATAGATGGGAGTATGAAAGAATACTTTTATTTTTTATTTATTTTTAAAAATGTATTTTTATTGTTGGCACTATTACAGATGTCCCCATTATTCCCCCCTTTGCCAACCTCCACCCAACACCTGCCCCCTCTTCTCTCTGGCCCTCACTACACTTTTGTCTTTGGGTTATGCATATATGTTCTTTAGCTAATCTCTATATGTTGCTTTGGGTAATATGACCATTTTAACTATGTTGCTTTTTTTAATCCATGAACATGGGATATTTTTCCATTTTGTTTTGTCTATTTCAATCTCTTTTAATAATGCTTTGTCATTTTCAGTATATAGGTCTTTCATGTTCTTTGTTATGTTTATTCCTAGGTATTTTATTCTTTTGGTTGGAATTGCAAAAGGAATTTTTTCTTTCATTTATTTTTCTTAAGTTTTTTTGTTAGCATACAGGAAGACAATTGGTTTTTGTACATTGATTCTTTATCCTGCAACTTTACTGTATTTGTTTATTGTTTCAAATAGTTTTTGGGCAGAATCTTCAGGATTTTCTATATACAGAATCTTGTCTGCAAAAAGTGAAAGTTTGCTTTCTTCATTAACAATTTAGATGCCTTTTATTTATTTATCTTGCTTTATTGCTCTGGCTAGTATTTTCAGAACTATCCTATATAATTAAAGCGTAATATGCAAATTGACCCTAATGGCAGAACGACCAGGAACCACCAGTCGCTATGAAGTGCATTGACCACCAGGAGGAAGATGCTCAACACAGGAGCTGCCCCTGGTGGTCAGTGCGCTCCCACAGGGTGAGTTCTGCTCAACCATAAGCTGGGCTAATGGCTGCGAGTGCATTGGCGGTGGCGGGAGCCTCTCCCACCTCCTGGGCAGCGCTAAGGATGTCTGACTGCGACTTAGACTGATCCTGGTCGATCAGGCCCTAAGCTGAAAGGTGGACATCCCCCAAGGAATCCCGGACTGCAAGAGGGCACAGGCTGGGCTGAGGGACCCCTCTGAGTGCATGATTTTTCATGCACTGAGCCTTTAGTGTTGAATAAGAGTGGTGAGAGTAGACATCCTTTTCTTTTTCTTGATCTCAGAGGAAAAGCTTTCAGTTTTTCACTATTGAGTATGATATTAGCTGAGTGTTTATCATAGATGGCCTTTATCATATTGAAGTACTTTTCATCTATTCCTATTTTATTGAGTGTTTTTATCATAAATCTATGTTGTATCTTATCAAATGTTTTTCTGCATCTATTGATAAGATCATATTTTTATCCTTTCTTTTGTTAATGTGGTGTATTACATTGATTGATTTGACTATGTTGAACCATCCTTGTGCCCCTGAAATAAACCCCACTTGATCATGATGTAATATTTTTTGATCTACTGTTGTATTCAATTTACTAGTATTTTGTTTAGGATTTTAGCATCTGTATTCATCAGAGATATTGGTCTGTAGTTTTCTTTTTTTGTGTTTGCCAGAATTTGTTAGGCGGTATTGCCTCTTCTTCAATTTTTGGAAGAGTTTGAGGGTAGGTTTTTTGTTTTTTCCCCAAAATATATTTTTATTGATTTCAGAGAGGAAGGGAGAGAGAGATAGAAACATCAATGATGAGAGATAATCATTGATTAGCTTCCCCTGCATGCCTTGGGGGTAACCGACCAGGAATCGAACCATGATGTCCTGGTTCATAGGTCGATGCTCAACCACTGAGCCATGCCAGCTGGGCAGAGAAGGATAGGTTTTAAATCTTTGAACATTTGGTAGAATTCACTGGTGAAGCCATCTGGTCCTGTACTTTTATTTTTGGGGAGGTTTTTGTTTTTGTTTGTGTTGTTTTTAAAAATATATTTTTATTGATTTCAGAGAGTAAGGGAGAGGGAGAGAGATATTGAAACATCAATGATAAGAGAGAATCATTGACTGCCTGCTGCACACCCCATACAGGGGATTGAGTCCAGAACCTCGGCATGTGCCCTTGACCAGAATCAAACCCAGGACCCTTCAGTCCACAGGATGAAGTTCTATCTACTGAGCCAAACTGGCTAGGGCTTTTGGGAGGTTTTTGATGGTTGTTTCAATTTCCTCACTGCTGACTGGTCTATTGAGATTTTTAATTCTTCATGATTTAGTCTAGGAAGGTTATATATTTTTAGGAACTTACACATTTCTTCTAGGTTATTGAATTTGGTGGCATATGGTCTTTCATAATATTCTAGTATGATCCTTTTTATATCTATGTTTTCTGTGGTGATTTTTCCTCTCTAATTTCTGACCTTGTTTATATGGATCTTTTCCTTTTTTTTCCTTAGTAAGTCTAGCCAGGGGTTTGTCAATTTTATTAACCTTTTCAAAGAACCAGCTCTTTGTTTTGTTAATTTTTTGATATTGTCTTTTTGTTTTCTATTTCATTCAATTCTGCTCTAATTTTTATTATTTCCTTTCTTCTGCTGACTTTGGGATGCTTTTGTTATTCCTTTTATAATTCTTTAAGATGTGATGTTAGGTTGTTTACTTAGGATTTCTCTTGTTTCTTGAGATATGCCTGTAATGATATAAACTTCCCTATTATTACTGCTTTCGCTGCATCTCAGAGGTTTTGGTGTGTTGTTGTATTGCCATTCTAATTTGTCTCTATATATCTTTTTATTTCATCCTTTATACTTCTTTGACTCAGTCATTTTTTAGTAGTATGTTGTTTAATCTCCAGGTATTTGTGGGTTTCTTTACTTCTTTTCTGCAGTTGATTTCTAGTTTTAAGGCAACATGGTTGGAGAATATGTTTGATATTACTTCACTCTTCTTGAATTTGTTGATGCTAGATTTGTGACCCAACATATGGTCTATCCTTGAGAATGTTCCATGTGCACTAGGGAAGAATGTATAATCTGATGCTCTGTAAATGTCAATTATGTCCATTTGGTCTAGTGTTTCATTTAAGGCTAATATTTCTTTATTGATTTTTCATTCAGTTGATCTGTTCAGACTGTCAATGGAGTATTGACAATTTCTCCCTTTAGTTTTGTAAGTAGTCATTTTATATTAGAGGCCTAGTGCATGGATTTGTGCACCGGTGGGGTCCCTTGGCCTGGCCTGCAGGGATCAGGCCGAAACTGGCTCTCTGACATCTCCCGAGGGGGTCCCGGATTATGAGAGGATGGTTCTTGGGTGAAGTACCCTGGAATCGTGCTCCCTCCTCTCTTCTCCCAATATTATGTCACTTTCTCTCTGTATCTGTCCACTTCTTTCATCTCAGTTTGGAGGTAACTGATGACTTGTGGGCATTTATCTGCAAAATGTAATTATTTAGCAAACAGGATTTACTTAGCCTGTAATCTAGTTGGCCTAGGGCAGGACACTGCTCAATGTCAGGCTCCCGCCCAGGCCCTTCTGCCCAGGCAGAGTCCTGTGGCAGTGGGAACCTCCTTCTTCCCACCTGAGCTGCTCCTTTGCCTCCTTCCCTCCCCAGAGGTTGCCCACTGGCGCTACTGTCCTCCCAGAAGGAGGGAAGCCTCGGCCAGTTTCCCAGCTGAGAGTGGTAGCAGGAAAATTCGCTGCCTCCACTGGAAATCATTATTAAGCTGATGGGCCTATGCCAGACATCAGGGCTGCAGCGAGTAGGTCCTGTACGTTTCATCATTTAGCTAATCAAGTAGAAAAGTTTCTGTAAGGGCCAGACCCACGACCTCTGCAATGGGCTAGAGGCCCGGTGAACGGGGAGCCAATGGGCTAGAGGCCTGGTACATGGATTGGGGCACCGATAGGTCCCTTGGCCTGGCCTGCGGGGATTGGGCCAAAACCAGCTCTCCGACATCTCCCAAGGGGTCCTGGATTGCAAGAGGGTGGTTCTTGGGTGATGCACCCCAGGATCAGGCTCCCTCCTCTTTGGTTTTGGGTGCATCACCCAAGAACCACAGCTGCCAAGTCAGTGCAGCTTGGCAGCTCCTGCATTGAGTGTCTACCCCCTGGTGGTAAGTGCGCATCATAGCTGCCAGTTGGCCAGCTGGCCGGTCACTTAGGCTTTTATATATATAGATATTTTTGTGTTCCCTGGTTGGGTGCATATCTACACTAATAAAAGAGAAGCATGCAAATTGACCATCCCTCCGCTATGACCACCAGTCAATCAGAGTGAGTATGCAAATTAACCCAACAAAGATGGTGGTTAATTTGCATACACAAGTGTGGAGCGCAGACTGAAGACAGTGTAGAAGGAAGCCAAGTACTGCAGAAGGGAGCGAAGCTGCAGAGAAGGGAGTGAGGCTGCAGAGACAGAAGGGAAGTGAGGCGGTGGTGGAGACGGGAGGGAAGCCCTCCTCAGTGGGCTTCGCTCCCTTCTCTGCTTCGCTCCGGCTGTAGGAAGCCTTATTATTGCAGGAATAGGCCCGATGAAGCCCTATTCTTGCAAGAATCTTCCTGCAATTGGCTTCTAGTACTAGTATATTAAGAAGTATTGTTTTCTTGATTTAGTGTCCCCTTTATCATTATAAAGTGTCCATCTTTGTCTCTTGTTATCTTGAAATTTATTTTGTCAGATATAATTATGGTTACACCTGCTTTTCTGTGGATGTTATTTGCTTGGGGAATCACTTTCCACCCTTTTACTTTGAATCTACCTTTGTCTTTGCAGCTTACCATAGATGTTTCTCTTGTAGGCAGCATATGGTTGGGTTTTGTTTTTTTATCTACTCTCCTTCTCTGTGCCTCTTTATTGGTGAATTCAGACCATTTACACTTAGGGTATAGAGAGAATTTTAAAAGTAAATCATGGATCACAAATTGTTTTAACCTCTAAATATACTGAGATACAGAGTATGACATTTTGAGCTATAAAACTCATTCTGTTATCTAAAGTTGAAAGATGTTATTTGAAGCAGATTGAGCCAGTGGTTTCAAACAATTTTTAAGAAGATATGTCTAGCTAGTTCAGCTCAAATAAAGAAAAACCAAATATTGCATGGGCTACTGCTAATTATAGACCTGGTTTTCAATAGCCATGCAGACTGATTTCATCCCTCAAGTGATACACTCAGTTCAACATGTCAACATGATATAATCAAGATTTATTTTTCTCCTTAGGTTGACAATATGTTAGATTATCAATTTTCAGCTTGGTGCATTTTGAAGAGTACACTACAGGAAATTTAGTCAACCTATATATTTTTATTAGCTCTTCTACTTGTACAAAGATATTGCCAATGTAAATCCAGTTTAATTAGATTTTTCTCAAATTTACCCTGAGGGGTCACCATGCCTAAAATGTAAGAAATGTATGAAAGTCAAATGAAAAGGTTTGACATTCACAAAGTAAAAATATTAAGTTCTTATCAAATTATAAGAATGGAAGTAGGCATTGCCTTATAATTCACACCACTATAAAACTATACACCAACTTAAAATCTTATTTTTGTATAAGTATAATTAGGATCTTTGTATTTCAAAACCAAAGTATAATGACTTTTATTATTTATTTATCTTTGATTAATCCTCACCGGAGGATATTTTTTCTGTTGATTTTTAGAGAAACTGGAAGGGAGGGAGGGAGCGGGAGAGGTAAAGAGGGAGATAGAGAAATATCAAAGTAAGAGGTTCACATGGATTGGTTGCCTCCTGCATGCACCCAGACTGGGGCAAAAGATCGAACTTGCAACTCAGGTACATGCCCTTCATCAGGAATTGAACCCATGACTCTTAGAGCCATAGGCTGACACTATAACCAGTGGGAAACACCAGCTAAGGTTGATGCATTTTAAATGAATACTTTTTCTTTATTGTAATTTATAGCTATGGAATCTCTTGGATATTTTGTCACATGTCATAGTGCAAATGGAGATATAAAGATGGCACAAAGGACATGAAGTGGACTAAAGTTATTTAGTGCTTAGATGTTAAGCTGATTTTACCTTAAGAATTCATTAATTCCTTTTAGTTTCAAAGGCTCTTATATTTCCTTCACGGAGAAGCTTAATAATTGACTTTTCAAAGGGTGAAGCAATAATTTGGAATGTGATGTCAAAAAGTATTGATCAAATTCTATAGTTTCATTCAATATTGGCCAAATCCTATGTTTACTTTGGGGATTAGAAATAGATGACTTTATATTATTTGAAAAGGTGCTCATGGGTACAAAAAAAAAAATGAAGTGTTTCATCTGGTTAGAAAGATCCTAAAGAAAGGAATACAGTAAATATATAGAAATATATTTCTTTTAAATTCTTTACCTTAAGTTCAGATGGAAGGTATTTTGGGTTGGATATGTGAAGATGCCCCATAATGAGCAAATGTGCATAAATCAAAAATGTAAAGAATAGACATACTACTGGAAAGCATTAGTATGTCTATTATCATTAAAATATATTATGAATTTCCATATTTTATAACTTTAACCATATTTTCATGATGCCACAAAGGAGATTTGGATAGCACTGGGGAAAGATATGGGTTAGTGGAATATGTTTCTAAGATTCTTTTCAGGCTGAGTCTTCAACCATAATGCTAGGGATAATATCTTATCCTGCTCAAATCATCAGTTGTTACTTTGAGAGATCATCTAGCAATTAGAAAGAAACATAAAAAGTAATGTTTTTCAGTAGCCATAATTTATAAATCTGTGGTTCGGTGGGGACTTTTAAATAACAATTCATATAATCACATCAATCTTATAGATGATCTGTATTATCCATGTATGCAATACAAAAGTATGCCATACAGCATCTCAGACAGATTGATGTTCACAAATTCAGATTAAACATGTTGACTTAAAGGATACAAAGCAACATGTTTTAATGTTGGAGAGCTCTACTTGGAGGACCTAAAAGGGAGTGAGAAGTATGGAACAAAGTACATACTTCATCTGAGCTAAACATAAAAGCTGCCTTCTTATAACTTCCCATCCATTAATATGAAATGGATACAACTGTGATAACAAAAGAACTGGCAGGAAATTGTGAGAAGTCCCCCCTGCTCCAGGACCTCTGTTAGCAGGAATACTATTTCCTTAAACCACAAGAATGCAAATAGGCTGTGAACATGCAGTCAATGCAATGAAAATAGTATTCTAACACTCAACTGTTAACAGACTTTAAAATGCCTGCATATTTTTAGTTTACTTCCTTTTGTCAAATTAACCTGCATATCTAGCTCTTACAAAAATGAAGTAATGATGATCACTGTCCTTCTTTAATAACTTAAATGGAAAACAATCTGATATTTTATTCTCTTTCTCCAAGTAGTTATATAATTTAAATGTAATAATATAGTTTTGTGCTGAGAAGTTTCACAGTCTGACCCAAACGTGCCACATCGTACTTTAATTTTAATGGTGTTCACTAGTATGGGTATGAGATTGACTTACTGCAACAGCTATGTATTTTAATTGCATGAACTTTTACTTATTTAAAATGAACCTTATGCATTCATTCTCATTATAAAAATTTAATAGACATCTAATTAAATACATTATTAAATGAGATTAATGGTGTGAATTAATATGGAAAAATGAATATCCAAGGGTAAAGCATTCTACTGCTTAAAAAAAGAGGGAGAGCTAAATTCATAGTTAATTATGATTCCATCAAAAGAGGCCTTCACCTGTAAATTTAGTCACAAGCATATTATTTCTTTTGATTGAAACCTTCTTAGGACTATATCAGTAAGTTGTGAAAAAATAATTTTATCAATTTAATCAGACATGGCAATTGGTTGACTAAGCCTATTATATAATTTCTTTTGGAATCACATAAAAGAAACAAAATATCAGTTGAAACGGACAATAATAAGTTCTTATAAAGAGACAGCCTAAATTGGACTTTGTTATGCCCAGCAGAAGTCATTATTAATAAGTGGATAACACTTGTGTTGTGTGTGTGTGTGTGTGTGTGTGTGTGTGTGTGTGTGTGTGTGTGTGTGTTGGCTATGCTGTGGCATAACCTCCTTAGTAATGATCGTCATTGTTATATTTATTCATTTAAGGCAGTGAAATAAAAATATCTAATTAATAGTTTGTTTATAATTCATTAAAGGCAGTAAAATTAAAAGAATATCTGTTTAATAGGATTGTGGTGAAGATTAAATGAGTTAATACATGCAAAGTACTTGGAAGAGGAAAAAGTCATTACTGTTACTTATTCCCATTTAGGTAATAAATATCAAACACTTATTATAGACCAGGTGCTGTGCTAGCCTTGGGGATAAATGTTGAAAAAAGCAGTTGTGGTTTCTGTTCTTATGGAGTTTACAATTTTATGGAAGATCCAGATATTGATCACATATTGGGGTCATTCATATAATGTAAAATTGTAACTGTGTTAAGTGCTGTGAAGGACAGTTACTAGTACATGGTACCATGGGTGTCTATTATGAGGAAAAAGTGGTGAAATAGTATTCTGAGCTAATTTATTGAATTTTGTGAAATTTGATTGTGATAATAATTACCAATTTTCTTAGGTTCATGTCATTTTCTATAATGATCATCTTTTTTGTCATGCCAGGGGTGGGGAATTTATTTCATTAATCCTCTTGCTATTTTTATGAACAAGCAAACAAATATTCACGGTGTAAACACTACATTCAGAGCACTATTCTACATGCTATGGGAAATGTACAAATCAATAAGACATGGTTTTTTATCTCCTTAGAGCTCAAAATTCGAGGGGTGGTTTTATGCACAACAGTCCTAACATAGGCTTAATATGAAAAATGTTATATCTCTTCACTTCTCTTCAACTACTTTATGACTGCTTAAAGAAAAATCTGGAACATAATGTGCACTCAATTGGTTTTTATTATTATTGATGTTATTATCATTGAGCAAGATATAATAGGAACTGATATTGGAGAAATATAGCAGGTTAAATTTATAGAAATATTTGAGTGCTGATCAAAATCCTCACTTCTCACTACAGTTGACACTCCAACCCTGATCTATCAGCTCTTATTTATTCATAATTTCTCACCTGGATTGTTGTAGTAGTCTCCTCACTTCTTCGTGCCTCTTTCCTTTCCCTCTTACATTCTGAAAAAACATAATTATCCTTAAAAGTTAAGACATATCATGTGATGCCTCTGCTAAAAATCTCCATCATCTTCAAATTTAAATAAAAGTAAAAGCCACACAATGAAAAAGAAAGAACTCTTACCATTCGCAACAGCATGGATGGACCTGGAGAGTATTATGATTAGCAAAATAAGCCAGTCAGAGAAAGATAAGTATCACATGATCTCACTCATATGTGGAATCTAATGAACAACATAAACTGATAAAAAACAACCCAGATACATAGAAGCATGAACAGACTGTTGAACCTCAGAGGGAAGGCAGGGGAGGGTGGGTAGGAAGAGATCAACCAATGAACTTGTATGCATATATGCATAACCCGTGGACATAGACAATGTGGTGGTGAGGGTCTGGGCAGGGGACAGGAGTGGGCTGGAAGAGGTTAATGGGGGGGGGGGAAGGTGGACCTATGTAATACTTTAAAAAATAAACAGTAAATAAATAAATAAATAAATAAATAAATAAATAAATAAATAAATAGATGGATAGATAGATAGATAGATAGATAGATAGATAGATAGGTAGATAGATAGATAGATAAATGTAAAAGCCACAAAATGTCATACCTTGGCATAAAATGCCATAAAATATGTGTTTCCACTATTTCTATGACTTAATCTTTTACCCTTCTTTTCTTCACTTTTCTCTAGTTGCAAAGGCCCATTTGCTATTCCTTAGACACAGCACACATGTTCCCATCTTAAGACCTTTGCTTTTACTATTCCACATCTCTGGAACACTCTTTCCCCACTATCAGAATAACCAAATATCTCATTTTTTAGGTCTCTCTGAAAATCTTTCCTTATGCTATTCTACCCTACCCTGCACTACTCTCATTTCCCTCATCTCATCTGATCTCATCTCATCTCATCTTAGTACGATGACCAGCTGGTGTCACAGAATTGCTTGGTGGTGTTAGAAAATAACATATATCCAACCCTCCAACAAATAATAGATTTCAGTTGCAGAGTGCTAGGAGCAGAAGATAAAATAATGAATAAGCAACCCCTGCCCTCAAAGAGCTCATTTTAAGTACTATCTGCTTCACACTTACTGCCAAAAAAGTAACTATAATTATAGTATATTTGGAATATAATAGGAGGTAGCATTGTTCACTTCTACCATTTCACTTTCCCCACTCATACTTTATTTTTTCTTCTAATTAATTGCTATCAGATTTTTCTTCTTTCTTATATTATCAGAAAAATAGAAATTTAATGATTGAGGAGCTTTGGGAAAATTCCTTTGAGTGTGGGGCACATTGAAGAAAATAACCTGAATTCTGCTGATAGCCTGATATGAAATATTACTGGGAATATTCTGAGATGTGATAAAAAGTATTAAAGACTGTGCTTTACAACGTTATGATGGTGCAGATGACTTGGAGGCATTTTACATGGGAAAAATAAACATTAATGGGAAACAACATTTGGCATTAGCAAAAATATTAAAGGGAGTTGAAATTCATTCCTGGGCCAACTACATTGTTTTATTTGCAGGTAATTGCATGGTTTTAAATGCCATTCATTGGCAAATATGAATCTCCTTTCAAGTACACTGAAAATAAGGAAGCAGAATAGTTGCTTATCATGTGTTTCAAAGACTTAATAGGAATTCATGAGACAAAATTAATAACATCAAAATAAAATTTGGGCCAAAAATGTTTGATGGTGGTTTAGCAATATAATTATTTACATGGATTTACTTTCTCCTACCACATATCTAACTCTTGTCCAAAGAACCATCATCTCAGACCTAGATCACTAAACCTCCTAAATGCTATCCCTATTTCTTCTCTTGTCATATTTTACAGTTTATTTTCAATATTGCAGCTCAAATAATCCTGCTAAAATACAGGTCAGAAAATGGCTTCTTCTGTTGAAAAATTTCAATATTTTCCCACTTCCCTAGTACTTTTTTCCAGCTTTGACCATCTTTTTTTTTTTTTTTTTTAACATTCTAAGCATGTTTCTACCTCAGAGCTTTTGCACTGGCCTGGAATACTTTCTCCTTGATTTCCTCAGGATTTATTTTCTTACCAAGTTCTCATCTTTACTTAGATGCCACCTTTTCATTGAGGCTTTCCCTGCTGCCACTCTACTTTAAATGACCTCTTCCTCATTCATCAATCTTTCCAACTTTATTATTTTAGAGCAGTTTTTTCATCTAATACACTCTATATTGTATTTATGTTCCATCTGCCCTAATACAATGTAAGCTTTATGCGTATGCAGGCTCCATTCTTTGGCACTTAGATAAGTGACTGACATTTAGTAGACACTTCAATTTCTGTTGAACGAATAAATCGCTCTAGTCTTCTCCAGTTGTACTATTCTGAGAGCTAATATTATTATACATGATCTTCTTGTTGATGGAATCAATCTATTCTGCATGATTTTAAGTGCATTATCCAGTGGTATATTAAATGTTTAACAACTAGTTTTCTGTGGGGGAGGATGCCCTGATTGTAGCATTTGCTGAATTCCATGATGAGTAAACATCTACCATGGACAAGGGGTTGGGATGAAATGCATACAGTTGTCTCTCATGAGCTTATATGAGCCATCAGTAGCACATATTGGAATAATACATTTGATGTACCCAATCACCAAAGGATACAGATATAATTATGGGCATTTTTCATATGAGGAAACTATTATACAGTGAGGTTAAGCATGTTCCTAAAGGTCACAGAGCTCCTAAGTGATCAAATTTAGATATGTCTGAAGATTGACTCCAGAGCCTATGCTCAGAGAAGTTCAGCTATACTGCAGGCCTTAGAAAAAATGACCTAAAACAAACATAAGGTATTCAAATGAGGAAAATTATAACTACCTGGTGATATATACATTCTTTAAGTGTCAACCAAGAAACTACATTTAAAAAAAAAAAAAACTTGGAATCTTTAAAAGATATTTCAGTTTCCCAATTAGAGGGCCAAGGCTCTATGCTTTGTTAGGCTTCTTTTTAGACCACTGAAAATTCTTCAATTGAGAACAACTTCAATGGATTGGCTGGAAATAGTTATTCTCCTTAGTACCAATTTTAATTACATTGGTAGGAAATGTAGGAAGAGAAATCATTTTTAAAAAGTAATTACTAGTAATTACATTTTTTTCAATGACAGTTTACATTCAATACTAGAGACCCACTGCACGAAATTCGTGCACGGCGGGGGGGGGGGGGTTCCTCTCAGCCCAGCCTGCACCCTCTCCAATCCCAGGGATCAGGCCTAAACCGGCAGTTGGACATCCCTCTCACAATCCTGGACCACTGGCTCTAAACGCTCACCTGCCTGCCTACCTGGTCACCCCTAACTGAGCCCCTTGCTAGCCTGGTCACCCCCCACTGCCCCCTCCCTATTGTCCTGATCACCCCTCACTGCCTCCTGCTGCTGGCCAGGTCGCCCCCAACTGCCCCATCCCTGCCAGCTTGGTTGCTCCTAACTGTCCCCCAAGCCAGCCTGGTCACCACTTACTGCTCCCCTTCTGGCCTGGTTGCCCCCAACTGTACCCCCGCCAGCCTAGTCACCCCTCACTGCCCCCCCCGCCAGCCTAATCACCCCCAACTGCCCCCCTGCCAGCCTGGTCGCCAACAACTGCACTGCCCCCACTGGCCTGGTCGCCCCTAACTGCCCACTCCACCGGCCTGGTCACCTCTTACTGTCCCCCCTGCCGACCTGGTCACCTCCAACTGCCCCCCTGCTGTCCTGGTTGCCCCACGCAGCCTGCTGTTCAGTTGTTTGGTCATCCCTTACTAAGCCCCCGGCTGGCCTGGTTGCCCCACACAACCTGCTTGTTCAGTCATTTGGTTGTCCCTCACTAACACCCCTGCCGGCCTGGTCACCCCATGAAGCCTGCTTGTTCAGTCATTTGGTTGTGCCTCACTAACTCTCCTGCCGGCCTTGTCATAGGCAGCCATCTTATGAGGGTGTGATGGTAAATTTGCATATTACATATTTATTATATAGGATTACTTTGTATTGGTTTCAGGTGTATTGCATAGTGGTTAGACAATCATGTTCTTTACAAATAACCCTCTGATTTTCCTAGTATCCACCTGGTACCATACATAGTTATTGCAATGTTATTGACTGTATTTCTTATGTTATACTTTACATCCCTGTGACTATTTTGTAACTACCAATCTGTACTTCTTAATCCCTTCATCTTTTTCATCCAATCCCCCAAATCCCCTCTCTTCTGGAAACCATTAGTCTGTTCTCTGTACCTATGAGTTTGTTTCTGTTTCTGTTTTGTTTGTTCATTTGTATCGTTTTTTAGATTCCACATATAAGTGATATCATACCATTTTTATCTTTCTCTGACTCACTTATTTCATTTACCTCTAGGTCCATCCATGCTGAAGAGAAAACATTTTTGTGTTTTCTAAGTTTTCTCTTGGTTTATTTTAGTGTAATTTCTTGGTGAAATCAGAACCTTACTGAACTGGCAATAAAAAAAAAATTCTTATTTTTTATTTTCACAAAGATAAGATACCTAGTGGAGTATCTTTCTATTTTTCAATGGTGCAACATTTCTGAGTTATATTCACTATATATCTAGTGGAGTGTATTTTCATTTTTCAATGGTGCAATATTCCTGAGTTATAAGGCAATAATTCTGTTAGGTACTAAATGGTTTTTACATTGTATAGTCATTACAATTAGCCACCAAATCAATTACTCTCATTAGAAAGCAGTCTTTTTTTAATTACCATTAATTTAACCTGTTTGGAAGTCTTTATTAAGAATTCACCTAGTAAAACCATGACAGTTATATGGATTTAGATAAACTTGCTGTACTGACTCAAGAGCTGAAAATAGATTTTGTTTATTATATAAGATTAATTAAAATATAAATTTAGTGCAGTATGACCTCCATTCTTACATCATGAAACATCGAGTAACAATGCCTATTTACTATGCATATTGTATATGAAATAATGTATTTATAATAACCGCCCACCAAATTGGTTAAATCTAAACAAATAAAAGTCAGCATTGAATAATTTAGCAAATATCTATTACATTATTTTAGATATGGACCTTTGGAGATTGAAAAAAAGCATTTTGAGAAAGAATCGGAGTCACAAATTTTATTTTCAGAGGAGTAAGTACTTCTGGACACCATCTGGTCAAGCCATGGCTTTTAAAATGAAACAATCTTTGGAATATTGAAATCAACTCTTAAACTGGCATAGGGGAATATGGAATTTTAACTAGTATAACTTGTAGATGTAGTATAATTTTGACTATAGTCTATTGCTGTTATAAAAAATGCACAATTTTTTTTACAGGTACTTGGTCTAGAAGGCCAGCTGTAACAAAAATACTTGAATTTACTTTTAAAAAATATATATATATATATATATATATATATATATATATATATATATATATATATATATATTGATCTCACAGAGGAAGGGAAAGAAAAAGAGATAGAAACATCAATGATGAGAGAGAATTCTTGATTGGCTGCTTCCTGCACAGCCCACACTGGGGAGCAAGCCTGCAACCTGGGCATGTGCCCTGACTGGAATTGAACCGTGACCTCCTGGTTCATAGGTCGATGCTCAACCACTGGGCCATGTCATCCAGGCTGAATTAAATTTTAAAAATAGATTTCTGATCCCATATCAGATCTACAGGGTCAATATACATGTACATAAGCAAGTTTCTTCAAACCTGAGATTCAAGGATTTGATGCTGCTGCTATTTAAAACAATTAAGTCATTTTTTTACATGATTAGTTAATGTTATTCAGTGTCATTTGGAATGTATATGTAAATGTATGTGAATATAAATGGAATTAGGGCAGCCTATTAGTAGTGAAGCAGTTTTTTAGAAGGAAAATATTGCAAAAAAAGACATTACTTGTACATTAAAAACATGGGATGCCATAGAGAAATGTTAAAAGAAACAAAAAATCAGTTGGGCATGGAAAACTCATTTTTGCTTAAAAAGTATTTTAAAAAGCTGATGATGTGCTATCTTTACAAATTAATTCAAGTCTGAACTGTAATCCAAATTCTCAGTAACTCTCAGGACTTTGATGTATATTTTAGTGAACTTTGCTTAATAACAGATCAATGTTTATGAAAAATATGTTCAGAGTTTTAGATATCTTGACTTTTGGCAATTTTTGTTTATATGTTTTGTTTACATTCTAAGTGTGGTAGGATTTACAGCCTCTCCCCAAATACTCATCTGCTCTTTTGGCCAATGATATTTAGGGGCCACACCAATCCAGGAAATCCCACCTAATAAAAGAGTAATATGCAAATGAAACATCACTCTGCTACAGGCACAAGCCAGCCCACCAGCCACGCCCACCAGCCAATCAGAGCAAGTATGCAAATAAACCCAACCAAGATGGCTACAGCCACAGAGAGTAGGAAGGAGGCTTGGGTTTCCCAGGCAACAGATGAAGCCAAGCTTTCCACCTGCCCTTCCTGGCCTAAGCCTCCACTCAAGGCTAAAAAGTTTCAATTATAAAAGGTAAACAAATTCAAACAGAAATGGCGGTAGCCACGGAGCTGGAAAGAGCAGGAGGCTAGGGTTGCCCCCCGCTTTCTGCACACCCTGGCTGGCCCAGGCCTTCGCTCCAGGCTACAAAGTTTCAATTATAGAAGATATACACAAACCCCAACAGAAACGGCTGCCGGCCACAGAGCGAGCAGGAGGCTTGGCTCCACTCCAGGCTACAAAGTTTCAATTGTAGAAGGTAAATAAATTCCAGATGCCAGGGCCTCCGCTTGGGTTGTCAGGGGGCGTGGCTGGCCTGTAAACCACCACAGGCTCCTCGCTCAGGCCCCATGCCCCAAGGGAACCCCCACCCTGATCCGGGACACCCTTCAGTACAAACCAGCTGGCCCCCACCCGTGCACCAGGCCTCTATCCTATCTAATAAAAGAGTAATATGCAGATTGACCATCATTCCAACACACAATATGGATGCCCCCATGTGGTCAAAAATTCTGCCCCTATGTGGACAAAAGATGACCGGCACAAGATGGCCAGCAGGGGAGGGCAGTTGGGAGGCACCAGTCCTGCAAGGGAGGGCAGTTGGAGGCAATCAAGCCTGCAGGGGAGGGCAGTTAAGGGTGACCAGGCCGACAGAGAAGGGAATTTGGGGGCAAACAGGCGGGCAGGGGAGCAGTTAGATATCAATCAGGCTGGCAGGGGAGTGGTTAGGGGGTGATCAGGCTGGCAAGCAGAAGTGGTTAGGGGAAATCAGGAAGGCCAGCAGGCAAGCAGTTGGGAGCCAGCAGTCCTGGATTGTGAGAGGGATGTCCGACTGCCTGTTTAGGCCCGATCCCAGTGGACATCCCTCAAGGGGTCCCAGATTGGAGAGGGTGTAGGCTGGGCTGAGGGACACACACCCCCATCCCCATGCATGAATTTCGTGCACCGGGCCTCTAGTTAGTAATATAAAAAACTAGAGGCTCGGTGCACGAAATTCATGCACTGGGGGTGGCGGTCCCTCAGCCCTGCCTGTGCCCTCTCACAGTCTGGGACCCTGTGGGGAGAGGGCCTAAGCCAGCAATTGGACATCCCTCTCATATTCTGGGAGCCTTTGCTCCTTACCGCCCACCTTCTCGCTGCTCCTTAGTGCTGTCATGGAGGCAAGAGAGGCTCCTGCTGCCGCCACTGTACTCACCAGCTGTGAGCTTGGCTTCTGGCTGAGTGGTGCTCCCCTGGTGGGAGCAAACTGACCACCAGGAGGCAGCACCTGTGTTAAGCATCTGCCCCCTGGTTGTCAGTGCATGTCATAGGAGCCATTCATTCTGCCATTTGATTGATTTGCATATTAGGCTTTTATTATATAGGACTAGATGCCTGGTGCATGAAATTCATGGATGCGGGGGGGAGTGTGTGTCCCTCAGCCCAGGCTACACCCTCTCCATTCTGGGATTCCTCTCACAATCCAGGACTGCTGGCTCCCAACTGCCAGCCTGTCTTATTGCCCCTAACCACTTCTGCCTGCCAGCCTGATCACCGCTTAACCACTCCCCTGCCAACCTGATAGACGCCTAACTGCTCCCCTGCCAGCCTGATCACCCCTAACTGCCCTCCCCTGCTGGCCTGGTCCCCCAACTACCCTCCCCTGCAGGCCTGGTCCCCCAACTGCCTTCCCATGCAGGCCTGGTTACCCCTAACTGCCCTCCCCTGCCAGCCTGGTCACCACTAACTGCTCTCCCTTGCTGGCCTGGTTGCCCCCAACTGCCCTCCCTTGCCAACCTGCTCACCCCTAATTGCCCTCTCCTGCAGGCCTGGTCACCCCCAACTGCCCTCCCCTGTAGGCCTTGTCCCTCCCAACTGCCCTCCCCTGGTGGCCTGATCACCTCCAACTGCCCTCCCCTGCAGGTCTGGTCCCTCTCAACTTCTCTTCTCTGCTGGTACGCTCCCCCACAGCTGCCCTCTCCTGCTGGCCATCTTGTGGCAGCCATCTTTGACCACATGGGGGTGGCCATCTTGTGTATTGGAGTGATGGTCAATTTGCATATTACCTCTTTATTATATAGGATAACAAAGGTCCATTGGTGACATAGTATGTATAATTTCTGACACAGCTCATCAAGTAAATAAACAAAGGACTTATGGGGAGCTTTAGAAAGAAAAACAAGCCAAAACTGGTTTGCTCAGTGGATAGAGCACCGGCCTGCGGACTGAAAGGTCCCAGGTTTGATTCCGGTCAAGGGCATGTGCCTTGGTTGCGTGCACATCCCTGGTTGGGGTTGTGCAGGAGGCAGCTGATCGATGTTTCTCTCTCATTGATGTTTCTAACTCTCTATCCCTCTCCCTTCCTCTCTGTAAAAAATCAATAAAATATATTTTAAAAAAGAAAGAAAAACAAATGATATACTTAATATGAAGCTGAGCAGCAGTGTCACTCAACATTCAGAACACAATCTGCAATGTGTTATGAAGCCCTGATTTGACTTTTAATGTGGATAAGAGAGAGGAATGAATTATTATTCCTGGAAGTCATTAAAACAAACTTCAGCCATGCATTTTTCAGCCAGAATTCATTGTAGAAATTTCATTATGGGACAAAAACCTGACATATAAGAATGATGATTTTTGCCCTGAGTTGGCATACTTCCCAGGGTAGAAAATAGAGAACCTATCTACTAAAAACTATGTCCTCCCACTACCATCAAAGAATGAACACATCTTAACCCTTCATAATAAATAGGACTCAGGATAATTTTAATTGAATCACAACTCTGTTTTGGAATCATTTTAGAAGGCTGTTTTAATTTTCTGTGCCTCAATTTCTCTAATTACAAAGAATAAAGATGTTTTATTTTTTTGTGCCTCAATTTCTCTAATTACAAAGAATAAAATTCCGTTTTGTACATCATCCTTACATAGAGGCTGTAGATATTAGCAAAGAAGGGATTGATATGCCATTTAAACATAGGACACATCAGCAAAACTGAAAAACATGAAAACAGTAGTTTATGATTATTGGGCAAAAGCATTTCTGGCACAGTATGTATAACTTGAAAAATAAGTTAGAGGGTAAGATTGTTTTTGAATGAAATATGTTAAAATTATAATGATTTCATATCTGTGTATAAATTTAACTAGAATGTGTATGCATTGAATTGCTTTAAATAAAAATTCTTCGGTAAAAAGGGAATAATTTTTTACTGTGTTTGAAAAATACCTTCTAACACAGGATATCACTCTAAAATTCATTTTGTTGCAATTTTCCATTTTTTCTCATTAAATCATGGATATACTAGAAGCCCGTTGCACGAAGATTCATGCAATAGACCTTCATTCACCTGGCTGCCTGCACCAGTTTTCCACCGGCACCGGGGACCCAGGCCTTGGCTCTTCTTTCAGGGTCGGGGCTTGGCCCCAGGCAGCAGTGGCGATGGGAGTGGCGGCGGGCCCGGTTCCCTCAGCCGCTCAGCGATGGGAGTGGTGGGAGGCCCTGGCGCCACCCGCTGGCCCCGGTTCCCTCATTTGCTCAGCGATGGGAGTGGCGGGAGGCCCTGGCGCCTCCCACTGGCCCCAGTTCCCTCATCCGCTTAGCAATGGGAGCTGCGAGAGGCCCCAGTGCCTCCCGCCAGCCCCGGTTCCCGCGGCGATGGGGGACGGGGCAACGCGTGGGGGCTGCCATCTTTACTGGGTTAATTTGCATAGTGCCCTGATTGGCTGTGGGAATAGCAAAGGTATGATCAATTAGCATTTTACTGTTTTATTAGGTAGGACTAGAGGCCCGGTGCATGAAATTCATGCACGGGAGTATGTCCCTCAGCCCAGCTTGCACCCTCTCCTATCTGGGACCTTTCAAGGGATCAGGCCAAAATGGGCATTTGGACATCCCTCTCACAATCCAGGACTGCTGGCTCCCAAATGCTCACCTGCCTGCCTTCCTGATTGCCCCTAACTGCTTTTGCCTGCCAGTCTTATCACCCCCTAACCACTCCCCTGCCAGCCTCATTGATGCCCAACTGCTCCCCTGCCAGCCCGATTGCTCCTAACTGCCCTCCAATGCCAGCCTGGTCACCCGTAACTGCCATCCCCTGCTGGCCTGGTCCCCCCCCAAACTGCCCTCTCCTGCAGGCCTGGTCCCCCCCAACTGCCCTCCCCTGCTGACGCAGTCACCCCTAACTGCCCTCCCCTGCCAGCCTCATCACCCCAAACTGCTCTCCCCTGCTGGTCTGGTCCCCCCTCCCCAACTGCCATCCCCTGCAGGCCTGGTCCCCCCCCCAACTTCCCTCCCCTGCAGGCCTGGTCCCCTCAAACTGCTCTCCTCTGCAGGCCTGGGTTCCCCCCAACTGCCCTTCCCTGCAGGCCCGGTCACCCCCAACTTCCCTCCTCTGCCAGCCTGATCACCCCTAACTTCCCTCTCTTGCAGGCCTGGTCCCTCCCAACTGCCCTCCTCTGCTGGTCTGATCACCCACAACTGCCCTACCTTGCTGGCCATCTTGTGGTGGCCATCTTGTGTCCACATGGGGGCAGCCATTTTTTACCACATTGGGGCAGCCATCTTGTGTTTTGGAGTGACAGTCAATTTGCATATTACTCTTTTATTAGATAGGATTCTTGGTATTCAAAGATGCCACACATTGTTAATAATCTGTTTTACCTATACTTTTAACACAATATACTTAAAAGCACCTTTCTACTGTATTTCTCAGTACATTTCAAAAAGAATTATGAAAGATGGTACATCTGCCTGCTGGATAGTCATATTTGCTGACAATAAGAATTGGTCCATTTAAATTTTTAAGGAGCTAAAACAATCTCAAAGAAAATGTAAAGTCAATACCTTGTGTATTTTTTATAGAACATAATAGCTAAGCCAAGTATTAGAGATGAAAGTTAGAGATCAAAATAGACACAGAATATAGTGATTTCTCTTTTGGTGTTAGATATTCTTTCTTAAGTGGAAGGGATGTGTTCTAGCCAAGTTTTTGGTAAAATGAATTTATGTTAAGTGAAACTTCCATTCCAATGGACTTCCAATAGGAAATTAAAAATTAATTCTGCTGGTTATAAAACAAATTCTTATTGACTTCTGGATATATTAAAGTAATCCTGCAGAATGCAAGAGATGTTTGAAAGTTGCATTTATAGATGCAAAATTATTACTTTTTGGTAATGAATCAGTGGATTTGTTGTACATATCATACAGTATCTGAGTTTCTAGACAATAAGGAGAGGTAAGTTGAATTTTAATATCTTCCTTTATAATAATATATACCCTCGAATTGAGTTTACAATTATACATGTTGTGCAAGACAATAATAATGCCCTAAACTCGAATAAGTCAGGAAAAGAAAAAAATACTGATTAAAAATAAAATAAGTTGCCAGTGCATCTTGTAATGTTAAATGGTTTCCCAATATGCTGCCCAAATAAAGCAGTCTCAGCCTCCAGTCACCTTAGCTATATTCATATTACAACACTGACAATCATTTCTGCATTCTTCAGGTCACTTGAACTTATTGACCCCTTTAAGGTATCTCCGGAGAGTATCCATGACTTTTCACAGTTGACTCGAAAGGGAGACAAGTGAAGTATTCTAAAATACTCCCTCCTTGCTGAGTAAGGGAAGTTTTAGGAAATATGTGCTAGGAGTAATAGTTTCCTGGCAACTGTCTGCTAACCATTAGCATATTAGTGGATGGTGCCCTTGTTGAGGGTTTTTCTCCCACATAAAGACTTGTTAATTGACTTTCAGTTGTATGATTATTAGGACATATTAACAAAATGATGTTTTCAAACTTGACAGTAGATTATCATGATGGTGAGGCTAGCAAAATATTGAGTATTAGATAGCTTCAACAGGTTTGGTATGAAGTTAGTGTGTATATTAGTTATATGCATTTATTAGTTAATGCTGCTTTCAGGAAAATTAGTAAAGTTAGATATTTGTCAGTTGTTAATGTATTATCTTAACTAATGCAAATGATGCTAGAATCTTCAGCTGAGCATAATGTCTTTGAATAATTTACTAGCATTTAGTAGTGGCACTTTTGAAGGTAGAACTTGAGACTGTTTAATTTCCTGAAGCTTGCAATACCGTTTCATGAATCCTCATTGACCAAAGTTCATATGCATAAAATATGTTTGTAATTAGTTTAATATTTATCATTGTAAATTATGGGCATAATATAAAAAGTCAAGAAGCAGTACAGTGCCTATAATAGAAAAGGGAAGTTCCAGGAAGCATCCCTTCAAATAAACCACTTCTTTTATCACTTAATTTTTATATTTCATATTTCTAATATTTTTTGCCAATCCTCATTGGAGGATATTTTTTTCCATTGAATTTTAGAGAGAGTGGAAGGGAGGGAGAGGGAGAGAGAGATTGAGAGAGAGAGAGAAACATGGATGAATTGATGAGAGAGACACATTGATTGGTTGCCTCTAGCACATACTCCAATAACCAGGGTCTGGGACTGAACCTGCAACCCAGGCCTGAACAGGAATCAAACCTATGACCCTTTAGTGTGTGGGGTGACACTCTAACCACTGAGAAACACTGACCAGGGCTCTAATATTTTTAATTATTTATTTGTATTTCTCACTTGTATATATTATCTATTGACTTTCTTTTTAACGGTAGATAAGAATTGAATTCTCTTACTCTGCTTCCTTTTTCTTTTAATTTTATCCATATGATTTAATTCAATTTTAGTTAAATTAATATTCAGTGGTTGTGTTTGTTAGATTATGTAAATATTGTCCAGAATTGAGCCACATAAGATCTATAATTACATATTGTTGTACAATTTTTAATGTCTCAGCATTAAATTTTCATGTTCTTATTGGCTTATCAATTTAATTTTAATATTAAGTATGCCAGATCTGTAAAAGGCCTCTTAATACTATTTTTCCAAACATTTGAAACCTATAAACTAATTTATCATTTAAAAATATTTTTCTCACAAAGGTTTCTTTCTACAATCCTTTGTAGTCCTGACCCAGGCTGGACCTGTAGCTCTCTAAGATGCCATTAGAGCTTTCATAATGACTTCCCTTCCCTTCTTTTCTCTGCTGTACTGAGCCCCAATTTTTTTTTGAGTGCCTACTCTCCTCTATTTTTGGATTGCTTCCTCCTTCTGTGGAGCCCATTTGTGGTTGGTAAAATTCTTCAATGCCTCCCAAGATTCCTGGTCTCTTGTTCCAGTTATTCAATCAACTATTAATCTAGGTACTGCTGTAAAGGGATTTTTCAGATATAATTAAGGGCCCAAATCAGTTGATCTTAATATAGTTTTTGTGGAAGGAGCCATCACCCAACCTGCTGCTCCTCTCCATTTCTAGAGAGGAACATTTTCCTATAAGGAATTTGAGGGCTGAGCTTTCATTTGGCCCCAATTCTTCTTTCTTATTAGGGGAAATATTCCCCCCATTCTGGGCACACAGTGAACTTCCTTAGATCTCTTAAGTGTTTGCTTCATAAGGCCCCTGGATGGCTCCACCAGTATATGCAACCTTCATGGGAAGAGAACATGTTCTTCTGTAACATGAAGGGGGTGTGTAGTCCATCACCCTGCATTGGCTATTAGGAGGGACCATCTAGCCATAGGAAACCAACACACACTACCGATGCTAACCTTGCACCATCTCTTTTCTTGTGTATAAGGAAAACCTTGTTCCAACCAGTGCCTTGTGTGTTGAGTCCTCCTTGTAAACTCTGAAACATAAGGTGCAGTGGGCTGAGGTCTGCAATTTCTTCCTATTCATAATGGGCACTGTGATGATCTATGTTGTCCTCCATGGTGGGAATCATAATTTGGGATTAGTAGCTGGAGCTTCCTGTTCAACATAGGAAGATTATCTGGGTGGGCTAAACCTAATCCCAAGAATCCTTAAAAATCAGAGAATTTTCTTCAGCTGATTGTAGATGGGGAAATGAGAGATAAGTATAAACAGGATTTAAGTCACTGGCTTGAAGGTGGAGGGGATCACTAGCCAAGGAATGTGGACAGCCTCTAAGGATCAGTCCCTGGCTAACAATGAGCAAAAAAGGGGGCATCAGACCTACAATAACAAGAAACTGATTTTTGCTAACAGCCTCAATTAGCTTGAAAGTGATTTATCCCCCAAAACTTTCAGATAAGAGATCAGTCTGGCTGAAACCTTGATTTCAGTCTCATGAGAACCTAATCAAAGAATACTGCTAACTCCAACCGACCACAGCTCAGACTTCTCACCTACAGAAATTTGAGATAATAAACACAAGTTGTTTTAAGTTTATAAGTTTGTGGTAGTTTGTTTTGTAAAAATATGAAACCAAAACAACACCCGTCATCAGTTCCTGAAAAATGTATGTCTTAAGTTCCTAAAATAAATTTGGTATCATGTTTACTATTTTAATTTTGTCAACATATTTTATCCTTGAATATCAGAATACAGCTAATATTACATTTTAAAATGGATTTCTTAGATGTATGGGTGGTGAATACTTTTTTAGTCACCTAGAATATTGTGATATTGTCTTCACAGTGTTGATTCAACCAAAGGTTAAATGCTATCAAATTCACTAAACATTAAATCTGGAGAAAATTATGGCAGCAGCATGTAGAACTGTGTTTAATTTTTGTATAATGCAACTAAGTTCAATCAACATTTATAAGTACCTATTACTTTCTAGACACTATACTTTGTGCTGTGTGGATACATAGATGAACAGGAATGAGTGTGGACTCTAGTGAACAAAATCACTCTCCTTCTTTTTTTGGTGTTTGAATAATTAAACAACATTTATTCAAGAATGAGGAATGGGTTGTATGCATGTACCCCTCTTACTGTACAAGTAGTTGAACAGTGAAACAATTAGTCAACTAACTTACTGTTTTAACTCTGTGGTGCTAAAAATCAATTCAATTTATTTTTTCTTACTGAATGACTTTCTTAGTGAAAGTTAGCAGTTATGTTATGGCTTCTGTTTTTTAGAAATTAATGTAAAACATAATATTCCACTGAAAAACCAACCTCAGATAACAAATCTATTGAAAAAAATGCCACTGTGTAATTTAAAGTTGGAAATGATATTTCATAAACAAATGTGTGAGTCTTCTTAGTCTCCCAAAACTCTAAATGGAAAAGTTATAGAACCACTTTTTTATATTCTGCACAATTGCAGATCTGCACCATGAATGGTAATGCATGTTTTAAAGTATGAGTAAGCTTGATTATGTAGTCCTGGATATATAATGGAACAGACGGCTAATGCTTAGGCTGATTCTGCCCTAAGTAAAATCCATCTGTTTACTACTCAGACAGCATGCAATTCAGCTTTGTTTGAGAAGAACAAACTTTATACTTGAAGTTATTTTCTTTCCAGTAATAGAAAGGCATGGGGAAATGTCGTAGTAAGGCTTTTTCCATTTTTTAAAGATGGGCTTCCTAGCAAATTCCAAGTATATACTATCTCTCAAATTTGGTAAACCCAAAAATGCCACATGATGGGGATGCCTGCAACACTAGTCTATAATCACATACATAGAGATCCTAGAGTCCCTCACAGAAAAGCAATTGATTATTAATTTCATGTAAAAGGAATCTAGGTTCCATTTTTAATTTTTTGAGGAAGCTCCATACTGTTTTCCACAGTGGCTGCACCAGTCTGCATTCCCACCAGCAGTGAACGAGTGTTCCTTTTTCTCTGCATCCTTGCCAGCACTTGTTTGTTGATTTGTTGATGATAGCCATTCTGACAGGTGTGAGATGGTACCTCATTGTTGTTTTGATTTGCATCTCTCGGATGATTAGTGACTTTGAGCATGTTTGCATATGTCTCTCTGCCTTCTTTATGTCTTTTTTTGAAAAGTATCTATTTAGGTCCTTTGCCCATTTTTGATTGGATTGTTTATTTTCCTTTTGTTAAGTTGTATGAGTTCCCTATAAATTTTGGAGATTAAACCCTTATCAGAGATAAGATTGGCAAATATGTTCCATTTGACCCAGTAATCCCACTTCTATGAATATATCCCAAGAAATCAGAAAGGATGTATACGCACCCCTATGTTCATAGCAGTACAATGTACAATAGCTAAGATTTGGAAACAGCCTAAGTGCCCATCAGCAGCTGAGTGGATTAGAAAACCTTGGTACATCTACACAATGGAATACTACGCTGCTGTAAAAAGGAAGGAATTCTCACCATTTGCAACAGCATGGATGGAACTGGAGAACATTATGCTAAGCAAAATAAGCCAGTCAGAGAAAGATAAATATCACATGATCTCACTCATTTGTGGAATATAATGAATATAAACTAATGAACAAAAATAGAGCCAGAAGCATCCAACAGATCGTCCAACCTAAGAGGGAAGGCGGGGCGGGAGGGCGGTAAGAGGTCAACCAAAGGACTTGTATGCATGCATATGAGCATAACCAATGGACACAGACAGTAGGGGGTGAGGGCATGTGCTGGGGGGTGGGAGCAGCCAGGGAGGAGAGGTCAATGGGGGAAAAAGGAGACTCATGTAATACTTTAAGCAATAAATAATTAATAAAATAAAAGGAATAAAGGTTAATAAAGGGAAATTTATATTAGATGTTTCTTTAAAAGTTAAAAGATTATTGACTATATGAAAGTGTTAAATATAGCTTTGAAAATGCCACTTTTGGAAATATTGTCCTGACACACACATTATTTCTGAAGAGATTGCTGTAGTGGTATTATTTTTGATATCTTCCAAAGGATATTTTGACTAGCCTTGATCATCTCTTTGGGATTTCCCAAACACTCTGCACCAAAAGTCTTATTTCTTATGCCTATACAAACTTCTACACAGTCTAATCATTTTCTGAAACCAAGATCAAACAATGTGTCATTTGTGAAACTTTCTATAACTTCTGCTCTTTTCTCTGTACCCTGACAACACTTTACTTGAACTTCTAATAGAGCAATTATTTCCTTTTACTTTATTGTTTTCAGGGTTGCATATTTCCCTCACACTTGTGAGATTTCAGGCTCCTTGAAAGGAGAGATTATGTATTAGCCACATCCAGGACTCTTCTTTAAGACTCATGAGGTAGAGACTCCCTAAATGTCTTATTGAATTGAATCTTAAAAAATGAATTCATGTCATCTATGAGCAAGGGATTTACAATTAGTACATCTTGACTAAGGACATTTTGCTTCCTTAAAATGACTCAGGGAAGAGAAATGGAGGAGACCAAGAGTGTTCCTTAAAGAGTGCTAAATATAGCCACAGCCAAGCAACTCATAGGAATGACAAGAAAATTTCTTGGACACTTAAGGCCAACAATAATAAGCAGACAAACAGAAGAGAGGCACAAAGATTTAAAACACCTAGATTTTACATCTCTTTGAATTATTTTCTTAAATTTGTATATTATGTATTCCACATTAGAATATTATTCATATTGAAGAATATTATATGCGAAAATGCTTTGCAAATCCTAAAGTTTCATACAAATGAAGTTTATCATTATTATGTTACCTAACCCCAAACTGGCTTTGAAATGTCAGAAAGTTGAAATATATTTCTGACATTTCAACTATCTGTCCCAAGAGATATAATTTACTTTGGTGTATTCTGTCCCTTAAAGTATATGCTGTTTCATGAATACATGGTCCTAAAGAAGTAATTGACAGTCTCATTAGGAGACCGACTACAGAAATACCAATTTGAAGTGATGCCAAACTTAACAACTGGCTTGGTAATTTAGGATTTTGTGTTCACATAACTAAGTTTTCAGTACAATATTTATTAGTATTTCTCAGTACTTAAAGAGAGATACCCTGTTTCAAGGAATTGTCATCAAAGTGTGAGATATAATTGAAATGATATATAATTTGTACCATAACAGAAAACAAATATCTTTTAGAAACAAGAAAAAAAAGCAGTGTACCTTGGCCCATGTGGCTCAGTTGGTAGGAGCATAGTCCTGTACACCAATAATTGACATGTTCGATTCCAGTTGCGGCACATATGGAAGGCAACCAACCAACTGATGTTTCTTTCTTTCTCTCCCTTCCTCTCTTTAAAAAGTCAACTGAAATAAAACAAACATAGTGCTTTTTTTAATATTGCAGTTTAAAGAGATGAAAGCCATTTAAAGATTTAGGTGAGGTATATTTACAAACGAAATTCATACTCTTCCACTACTGCTTCTGTATTTTTCCAAAACACAACATATTTAGCCCTATGAAAAGAAATACTAGATTTAAAGTAGCTTATCATTAGAAATGTCTTTCAGGATACTTCCTTATAACTTGGAAAAGTTACCCATTTGTGAACTGAGCCAAAAAAAAGCAGATCAATCACTGATTGATGTGAAGAAAAGAGTAGCCCACATGGGAAAGGAAAAGACCTGGGAGAATCTGGTCTTTATACCACTGCTATACTCTGTTTCTGCGTTTATGATCCAAAGCCTATTAGAATTGTTTTATTATGAAATGAGATCATGACTGAATATCTACACAAGAGGAGAAAATGGAACTCTGAACAGCCATTGGCAATGCTGAACAGAGTACAGAGGATCAGACATTTTACCAGTCAGTTATGTTTTTTGTATGCCAAACTTTATTTCAAATTCTAGAGACACCATTAATAACTTATTGAATTCAATGCAAGGAAATGTATCTCTGAAAAATATATGCACATTGCCTTTTATCAAGCATTGATAATTATATGACAAAAAGAATCTTATATTTCAGATATTCCAGAAATGTCTCAACTTTGTAATTTATCTCATTATCAGATAATATGTCCCAATTTTTATTCGGCATATATAACTGAATAACTCAGTATTTCCCCTTTTCCAACTTTTAACTTATAGGAAATGCAATGCTCAAATCAGAACACAATCATGGTATTTAATCATAATGACTAATAATATCAAGGTCATTGCTTCCATTTAATTGATTTTGTTCTATCTTTATTTTTTAGCCTTCTGTTTTGCATTATGTGTATCTTTAACAGCCACAAATCATTTTATTTTATTTATTTTATTTTATTTTATTTTATTTTGGCTAATTCTCACCTGGGGATATTTTTCCCATTGCTTTTCAGAGAGAGTAGATGGGAAAGAAGGAGTGGGGGAAGAGAGAGAGAAACATCTATGTGAGAGAGACACATCGACTAGTTGCTGCCCACACTCACCCTGACTGGGGTGGGGAGTGAACTGGCAACCCAGGGACATACATACCCTTGATCAGGAATCAAAGCCATGATCCTGTGGTGCTCTGGCTGATGCTCTAACCACTTAGCAACACTGTCCAGGTCACAAATCATTTTTTGAGAAAATGGGACATAGTCATAAATAACTGATTTACAGAATTCTTTGGAAACTTTTCTGAACTCTTTTGTCCTTGTCTTAGACTATTTAATAGCAGCTCTGTACTTAGATAGATTTCATTATTTGTATTTAAATTTTAATCCTAGAATTTGTATTCTTAATTCATAATTCCTGGGAGAGCTGTGGAAGAAAGAGAACCTGTAAGTTCACTATGTTATTGTTCTTCTATTTGATGATTTGTTATAATCAAAGAAGTATTTTCAAAAAGTTATTCCTGCCACTGAAATGAGGGTAAACTTTTGAGTAGATATTCAGTGGTGGGTTTCACTGGGTAGGAAATTTTTGCACAAATATATTTCTTTCATTGCTAGTTTAAATTAACAAACATCCTTTTAAAAAATGTAACTGTCCCAGTGCAATGACTCATATTTTTAGCCCAGATGTCTTCTCTGAATGAGAGGCCATGTTTATTGGCTTAATCAAAATATCTACGAGGATGTGTCCAAAATTCCTCATAGTTAACATTCTAGTCCCTGCCGTCATAATTTCTCACATGTAGTACTGCAGCAGCCTCCTAACTACTGCACACTCTAATTTCTTTCCATACAGCAGCAGGACTGATCTTTTTAAATTGCAAATCTAGTCATATCCCATCATCATTCACAACCTTCTACAATTAAATAAATTCACATTGTTCTTTGGCTAACAGAAAAAAAATAACCCTTTCTCATGACCTACAAGTACCTAAATCCTGTGGTTTCCACTTATATTACTCTAGCTTCATTCTCAACTCGGTTCCTCCATGATTAGTACTCTAGCTATACTGATCTTTTCTTACTGTTGTTTTTCTGAAACACTCTTCCCCTCCTCCTTCATATTCATTCTTTAGGTATCAAGTCAATCATCACATTCTTAAAAGTTTCCTTTCCCTGAGTTTCAAGACTAGATAAAATATACTCATGACATCAGGTCCTTCTCTTTACTTATTTTATCAATATCTATCTCTCCCTAATAGATTGTAAGCCATAGTGTTGGGAACTATGTCTATTTTTGTTCACTGATGTATTTCCATGGCCAAGCCCAATGCCTGGTATGTAGGAGACATTGAATGTTAACATTTGTTGGATGAATGGATAAGGGCTAACAGAAATATGTCAAGTATTTATTTTGAAATGACATTTAATGCAATCTTATTGCTTTATTTTCAAAACCTGGCTTCAAAAACATTGACACTGAATGAAGGGGGAAAACATGTATAGGCTTAATCAGGAGATCTGGATGAAACATGTAGCAGGCAAGAAGGGGCATTGTAAGGGACTGAATCCAAGAATATTCTATCCAGCAAGGCTATCATTTAAAATTGAATGAGAAATAAGGAGCTTCATAGACTAAAAAAGGCTAAGGGAGTTTATCACTACCAAGCCAGCAATGTAAGAAATGCTAACGGGACTGGTGTAAAAAGAAGAAATAAAAAGGTAAGAAGGAACATAGGCACAAAAAATAAAAATGGCTACAAAAAAGTACCTACCAATAATAATTTTAAACATAAACAGACCAAATGCTCTAATCAAAAGACATCAAGTGGCTGAATAAATTAAAAAAGCAAGACCCATATATATGCTGTCTACAAGAGACCCACCTCAGAAAAAGGGACTCTCACAGACCGAAAGTGAAGGGATGGAAAAACATCTTTCAGGCAAATGGAAATGAAAAAAAAAAAAAAAGCAGGGGTAGCAGTACTTATATCTGACAAAATAGACATCAAAGTAAAGGCCATAAGAAGGGATAAGAAAGGCCACTTCATAATAATAAAGGGACCAATACAACAAGAGGATATAACCCTGGTAAACATATATGCACCCAATGCAGGAGCACCCAAATACATTAAAAAAAACAAACACAAAAAAAACCTCCTGGAAGATATCAAGGGAGAGATCGACAACAACACAATCACAGTAGGGGACTTTAATACACCACTGATATCACTGGATAAATCCTCTAGACAAAAAATCAGCAAAGAAACAGCAATTCTAAATGACTCACTAGATCAGATGGACCTAATTGACATCTTCAGAGCATTTCACCCCAAAGCCACGGAATATACGTTCTTCTCAAGCTCACATGGGACATTTTCAAAAATAGAACACATATTGGGTCACAAGCAAAGTCTCCCCAAATTCAAGAAGATTGAAATCATATCAAGCATTTTCTCAGACCACAATGGCATAATATTAGAAATAAACTACAATAAAAACATTCCAAAAATTCAAAAAATTGGAAGATGAATAGCATGCTATTAAACAATGATTTGGTTACCAATGAGATCAAAGAAGAAATTAAAAACATTTTGGAGACTAATGACAATAAAATCACAACAATCCAAAACATATGGGACACTATGAAAGCAGTAGTCCTGAGAGGGAAGTTTATAGCTCTACAAGCCTACCTCAAAAAACAAGAAAAAATGGTAATAAATCATCTAACTCTACAACTCAAATAATTAGAAAGAAAGCAACAAGAAAAGCCCACAATGAGCAGAAGGAAGGAAATAATAAAGATCAGACAGAAATTAATGGCATAGAGACCATACAAACAATACAAAAGATCAATGAAACCAACAGCTGATTCTTTGAAAGGATAAACAAGATTGATGAACCTCTAGCCAGGTTCATCAAGAAGCAAAGAGAGAGGACCCAAATCAACAAAATCAGAAATGAAAGAGGCAAAATAACAACAGACTCCACAGAAATACAAAAGATTGCCCTGACCGCTTTGGCTCAGTGGATAGAGTGTCGGCCTGTGGATTGAAGGGTCCCAGGTTTGATTCCGGTCAAGGGCATGTACCTTGGTTGCGGGCACATCCCCAGTGGGGAGTGTGCAGGAGGCAGCTGATGGATGTTTCTCTCTCATTGATGTTTCTGACTCTCTATCCCTCTCCCTTCCTCTCTGTAAAAAATCAATAAAATATATTTAAAAAAAGAAAGAAATACAAAAGATTGTTTAAAAAATACTATGAACAACTCTATTGTAACAAACTAGACAACCTGGAGGAAATGAACATATTCCTAGAAAAATACAACCTTCCAAAACTCACTCAGGAAGATTCTAAATTTCAATAGGTTGATAACTATGGAAGAAATTGAAGTAGTCATCAAAAAGCTTCTAGCAAACAAAAGCTCGGTGCCAGACTGCTTCACAGAGGAGTTTTACCAAACATTCAAGGAAGAACTAAAACCTATTCTCCTCAGACTATTTCAGAAAATTCAAGAGGAAGGAACACTTCCAAGCTCCTTCTATGAAGCCAGCATCACCCCAATACCAAAACCAGATAAAGATAACACAATGAAAGAGAATTACAGGCCAATATCTCTCATAAACATAGATGCCAAAATCCTCAACAAAATTCTAGCCAATAAGATCCAGCAGTACATCAGAAAGATCATACACCATGACAAAGTAGGATTTATCCCAGGAATGCAAGGATGGTACAATATCCGCAAATCAATAAACATGATACATCACATAAACAAATTGAGAGATAAAGATCACATAATCATATCAATTGATGCAGAAAAAGCATTTGACAAAATCCAACACCGTTTCTTGATAAAAAAAACACACGCACAACTCTCAGCAAAGTGGGAATAGAAGGATTATACCTCAACATAATAAAAGCCATATATGACAAACCCACAGCCAACATCATACTCAATGGGCAAAATCTGAAACCATTTCCCCTAAAAACAGGAACAAGACAGGGATGCCCACTCTCACCACTCCTGTTCAACATAGTGCTGGAAGTACTAGCCATTTTGATCAGACAAGAAGAAATAAAAGGCATCCAATTTGGAAAAGAAGTAATACTGTCCTTATTTGCAGATGACATGATACTGTACATAGAAAACCCTAAAGACTCCATCAAAAAATTATTAGACTTAATAAATGAATTCGGCAATGTAGCAGGATATAAAATGAATACCATGAAATCCATGGCATTTTTATACACCAATAATGAACTTACAGAAATAGAGACTAATAAAGCAATCCCATTTACCATTGCACCAAAAAAATTAAGATATCTAAGAATAAACTTAACTAAGGAGGTAAAAGACCTATACGATGAAAACTACAGGACACTGAACAAAAAGATAGAGGAAAACATAAACAGATGGAAGAACATACCATGTTCATGGATTGGTAGAATCAACATCATCAAAATATCCATATACCCAAAGCAATCTATAAATTCAATGCACTTCCCATTAAAATACCAATGGCATATTTCACAGATCTAGAACAAACTTTCCAAAAATACATCTGGAATAAAAAAAGACCCCGAATAGCTGAAGTAATCCTGAGAAAGAAGAACAAAGTAGTTGGGATCTCAGTATCAGACATCAAGCTGTATTACAAAGCCACTGTTCTCAAAACTGCCTGGTACTGGCACAAGAACAGACATAGAGATCAATGAAATAGAATAGAGAACCCAGAAATTGACCCAAACTACTATGCTCAATTAATATTTGACAAAGGAGGCATGAACATACAATGGAGTCAAGACATTCTCTTCAATAAATGGTGTTGGGAAAATTGGACAGATACATGCAAAAAAATGAAACTAGATCATCAACTTACACCATAAACAAAAATAAACTCAAAATGGATCAAGGACTTAAACATAAGATGGGAAACCATAAAAATACTAGAGGAATCTGCAGGCAGTGAAATCTCAGACATATGCCGAAGTAATTTCTTCACTGACACTGCTCCTAGGGCAATGGAAACTAAAGAGAAAATAAACAAATGGGACTACAGCAAAATAAAAAGCTTTTGCACAGCAAAGGAAACCATCAACAAAACAGCAAGAAAGCCAACTGCATGGAAGAACATATTTGCCAATGATATCAACGATAAGGGTTTAATCTCCAACATTTACAGGGAACTCATACAACTTAATAAAAGGAAGTTAAACAACCCAATCAAAAAATGGGCAACTGACCTAAATAGATACTTTTCAAAAAAAGACAGAAGGAAGGCCAAGAGACATATGAAAACCTGCTCAAAGTCACTAATCAAACTAGAGATGCAAATCAAAACAACAATTCGGTACCATCTCACACCTGTCAGAATGGCAATCATCAACAAATCAACAAATGACAGGTGCTGGCTAGGATGCAGAGAAAAAGGAACCCTTGTGCACTGCTGGTGGGAATGCAGACTGGTGCAGCCATTATGGAGAACAGTATGGACTTTCCTCAAAAAACTAAAATTAGAACTCCCATTTGACCCAGTGATCCCACTTCTAGGAATATATCCCAAGAAACTAGAAACACCAATCAGAAAGGATATATGCACCCCTATGTTCATAGCAGCACAATTCACCATAGCTATGATTTAGAAACAGCCTAAGTGCCCATCAGCAGATGAGTGGATTAAAAAAACTGTGGTACATCTACACAATGGAATACTATGCTGCGGTAAAAAAAAAGTTCTTACCATTTGCAACAACATGGATGGAGCTGGAGAGCATTATGCTAATTTAAATAAGCCAGTCAGAGAACGATAAATATCACATGATCTCATTCATTTATGGAAAATAATGAACAACATAAACTGATGAAGAAAAACAGATCCAGAGACAGAGAAACATCAATCAGAATGTCAAACCTCAGGGAAGGTAGGGGAGGGTGGAGGTAAGAGGGAGAAATCAACAAAAGGACTTATATACATGCATATAAGCCTAGTCAATGGACACAGACAACAGAGGGGTAAGGGCATGTATGGAGGTGTTGTGAGGTAGTGGGGAATAAGGACACATATGTAATACCATCCTATCTAATAAAAGAGTAGTATGCAAATTGACCATCACTCCAACACACAAGATGGCTGCCCCCATGTGGACACTAGATGGCTGCCACAAGTGGCCAGCAGGGGAGGGCAGTTGGGAGGGACCAGGCCTGCAAGGGAGGGCAGTTGGGGGCAATCATGCCTGCAGGGGAGGGCAGTTAGGATTGACCAGGCCAGCAGATGAGGGAAGTTGGGGGTGCCAAGGCCTGCAGGGAAGGGCAGTTGGGGGGGACCCAGGCCTGCTGGGGAGGGCAGTTAGGGGTGACCAGGCTGGCAGAGGAGGGAAGTTGGGGGTGACCACGCCTGCAGGGAAGGGCAGTTGGGGGGACCCAGGCCTGCAGAGGAGAGCAGTTGGGGGGGACCAGGCCTGCAGGGGAGGGAAGTTAGGGGCAAACAGGCTGGCATGGGAGCAGTTAGATATCAATCAGGCTGGCAGGGGAGTGGTTAGGGGGTGATCAGGCTGGCAGGCAGAAGTGCTTAGGGGCAATCAGCAAGGCAGGCAGGCGAGCAGTTGGGAGCCAGCAGTCCTGGATTGTGAGAGGGATGTCCGATCTTACTGGGATTGGGCCTAAATGGGCAGTCGGATATCCCTTGAGGGGTCCCAGATTGGAGAGGGTGCAGGCTGGGTTAATGGACACACCCCCCATGCACGAATTTCATGCTCCAGGCCTCTAGTCTATAATAAAAGAGTAATATGCTAATTAGACTGGATGTCCTTCCACATGACCTCCTGCATGAAGCCAGGGCTGTGAGGGAAGCACCTTCTTGCAACCATTGTTATATCTAAACGAATTAAGTACAAACTTCCCTCTGGGTGCCAGAGGGAAACCAGTGCCAGCAGCCGGGTGAAGGAAGGCCTACTCTTGCATGAATTTCATGCATCGGGCCTCTAGTAATCAATAAAGAAATTTAAAAAAATAATAAATTTTAAAAATTAAAAAATAAAATTATGCCTGACACACACACAGACACACACATACACACACACACAAAGAAGGGACATTGTATAATTCCAGTACAATCTGATAGGTGCTAGGCAACTTGAAGGTAGAGAAACCCAAAAGCACATTGCACCTTTTGTTAACTGCATGGAGACATGGCTCCTTTATTGAGGCTGGCAGTATAATTTTGTCCTTTAATAGCCACATGGAATGTTTAAACTATTGAGTACTTTGCAGCAGTTTTCTGTACATGTTATTGGTCCCAGTCATCAGTGAGCAAGTAAAGAACTATTTGCTTCTGTCTTAAAATATAATTTTTGAAATGAGAATTTTAGAAACTGAATGTGTTTTGTGAATATAGACAGAGCCTGGCTGAAGTTCTAAGACAGTGGAACTCTAATGCTCCTTGAAGATGAATTGCCATTTTCTACAGAGAATTTAAATGTATGGGGATTAAAATATGCTGTGTTGGAGGTTAAAGCAATCTCCTTAGAAAGCCACCAAGGGAATTAACAATTAATTATGAAAATGACTAAATCCAGACCTCTGGATTACTGGGTGCTCCTCTTGAGGCTAGTCAAGGTAGAAATGAATTGTGAAGACAAAAAAACAAAACAAAACAAAACACAAGAGATTACATAGGCTATATTAAGATAATGTGAAGAGGATCCTTTTGAATAATAGGATCTTTATAAAATTTATTTCTTTACTGGTGGCTTTACATTCTTTTGCAGTAATCTGCTTTAATCTGTCATCATTAACTAAGAGAAATGGTCCTATCATATCACTAAGTGGGAATTGTGAAGAATTGACAATCTTAGAATTGAATGCAAATATGCATACCGATATTAATTTAATTCTATTATGGTTCTTCTTGAGGTAGTTGCAATTATTCTCAATTAAGAGAGAAAGTGACTTAAAACATTCAAGTATTCTGGGACTTTTTGAACACTGTGAGTTGTTCTAAAGGTTGGTTATATTGATAAAGAAGTTGGTAACACATTTCCAATTGACTGTAGAAATCTTGTGGAAGATTCTAATTAAAATGGCGATATTAAGTTGAGGTGTAATTTTGAAAATTACTCTTATCAAAAAATCATACTTAATACTGCACCTTTGTAAAGCGTGGTTTAAATATTGAAGTGGAAATAATTACTTTTATCATTTGAAATATTTTTATTTTTCATTTATTCCTTTAAACTGAAATAAGTACAGCAATTAGATGACATTTAAAGCTATAACATGATAAAAATATTTCCCGTCTTTGAAACTGAATCTTAGATGGTTTATAGTCTTTTAAGCAGTGTTTCCTCTTCTAACTCTTATTTGTACAAATATCTAAGTAGACAGTATTAGAGGAGATATCTTTGAGAATTATTATTATCTAGTATCAGTTTTGAGACATGACTAGCAACAGAAATGAACATTCAATTATAGGATATCTGATTATGGGAAGACAGGTAAACTCCCTAAAATTAATAATATTAGTTTCAAAAGAGAGATCACTAACATTTAGAATCTATTAAGGAATAATTCTACTCAAACTTTGAATCTTTGAAGAATAATTTTCCCTTTGTTCTAGCTAAAATGGTATAATTTAGCAGATTCTTTTTGGATGCCAAATATGACAAGAGGAGGTGCTGACCTGGCATGCTTTGGATAGCCAGAGTAAAACAAAAGGCCCTGACCACCTTACCAGGTAGCCAGGATAATAAGCCCTGGCTACATTTGCCTATATGGAGCTGAACACTAGCATAATCATAAACATTTACTTTTAACAGGGCTCTATGGGGACCATGCTTTTCCTCAAGAGTTGCTTTGTAACATGTATTACAAACACATTGAAGGCCCATGGGAAAAATGTGTAGTTAAGTGCCTTTTCACACTAAATTTGATTAAGAGTTTCTTACTCCTCTCCATGCCCCCACTTTCTCATATATACAATACCTTGCCTCCTTAGCAAAGACAATGAGTTTATTTTTGCACCTTTAGAATTATAATAAATGTGTCACGATTAAGAAATATAAAGTTTGCTGTAGCTTCTCATCCCTCCCAGACACATGGTATGTATTAATAATTAAGCATAGTATTCACTGTCACTGAAACTGACCATTGTACCAGAATCTCTCTTTTTATAGTGCGTAAGGCAGCTACTGCCAATGCATGCAGCTTACTTCATGAGCTGAAACCACTTTTCTATTGTGGATCTGTATCAGTACTTCCTAACCTCTTTCTCTCTCTCTTTTTTAAAATATATTTCTTTATTGATTTCAGAGAGGAAGGGAGAGGGAGAGAGAGATAGAAACATCAATGATGAGAGAGAATCATTGATGGGCTGCCTCCTGCATGCCCCCCACTGGGGATTGAGCCCACAACCCTGGCATGTGCCCTTGGCTGGAATTGAACCTGAGATCCTTCAGTCTGAAGGCCAACGCTCTATCCACTGAGCCAAACCAGCTAGGGCACCTCTTTCTCTTTATAGCACACGTAGCTAATGAAACATACTAGGTGTATCGGTTAATAATGCTGATTTTATAATCAAAGAAAACATGATGATTTCAAGAGAAACATCAAAATTGCTTTATTCAAGGTAAGGTCCATCACTAGCTACACATTTCCCACATCTTTCAGGTAATTTGTGGATACCGTCCTAATAGGACTTTTCTTGTTTTGAGGCAAACCAGAGACCTAATTTTCCACTTCTTTGAACGTTTTGAAGTGCTGCTCAGAAAGTGCATGTGCCATCAATCTGAACAAGTGGTAATCTGAAGGAGCAAGGTCTGTTGAATACGGCAGGTGGGTCAATACTTCCAAGGCAAGATCTTTTAACGTGTCTTTAACTGGTTTTGAAGTGTGTGATGGTGCATTATCATGAAGCAAAATTACTTTGCCATGTCTCCTGGCACATTCTAGTCATTTCATGATCAAAGCATGGTTCAAATTGATTATTTGTTGTTGGTAGCTATCAGTATTAATGGTTTCACCTGGTTTTAGAAGTTCATAATACACCACACCTTCCAGATCCCACCAAACACAGAGCATTGTCTTCTTTCCAAAGTGATTTGGCCTTGCAGTTGATGTTGATGGTTGACCTGGATCAACCCATGATTTTGTGCATTTGGGATTCTCAAAATAAATCCACTTTTCATCGCCAGTCACAATTTGATGCAAAAAATACTTTCTTTCGTGCCTTTGAAGCAACATTTTACTGATGACTTTTTGGTTTTCCATTTGTCTTTCATTCAGTTGATGTGGCACCCATTTTCCTTCCTTTATAATCTTTCCCATTGCTTGTAAACTATTGGAAATTGTTTGCTGAGCAACATTTAATCTTTCTGCAGGTTGTTTGCGAGTTTGACATGCATCTTCATCCAATAATGCTTGTAATTGTTGGTCTTCGAACTTTTTGGTTGACCTGGACGTTCTTTGTCTTTCACATTGAAATCATCACTTTTAAAGCGTTTAAACCAGCGTTCACAAATATCTTGAGATGGAGCATGTTAACCATAAGCTTCCCAAAGTATACAATAACTTTTTCTTCAAAATAAAGTAATGAATTAAAACTTCCTGCAAGTGCTCTTTTTTTGGCATGAAATTCGGCATTTTTAAGCGTAAAAAATATCTATGATGTTAACACCTTCAGCAAATTTGACATATGAAGTTTTGAAGCTTGCTATCTATACAACAAAATAGCATACATATCAAATCTCATATATATCAACATATATGTAACTCCATCTATTGAAAAAAATCCGCATTATTAACTGGTACACCTACTATGTACAGCACCAGGCCATTAATAGAAAAGACCACTGATGGCTAGAGATAATGCGTGCACAAGTTGGAGGCCACCCAGAAAGCACATGGGATGAAATAACTCAGTACCTGTTTGGGAAACTTGGATCAAAGTTTTTGCATCCTATCAAAAGATAGGGACAACAATGACAGGGGCTGGATCTGACATCTAGTAAGGTTTTCTTTGTTCTCTACTTGCTCTGAGTTTTACTAGCTGTCAAGCTGTCTTGAATAGCTAGAACAAAGTTCACAGCATCCCCAAAAAGTCTTTTTTGCTCAATCAATGGATTAGATAAAAGAAGATCTTCAGAGTCAATTAATCTGATAAAGATATGGCAAAGCATTTTCTTTTTGAACAATGGGTTTGTCTTTGAGACACCCGCAGATTTTTTATTAACATATATTCTTATCTAGTGCTAACAATCCCATTATTTAGATATATGTGAGAGTGTAAATTGAAATTAGCTAATTAGATCCATCATCTTAAACCTGGCAATCATACATAAATGATATGGGCTTATAGCATTATCTCCTTTGGCATGGGGAAAATGTCCCTTTCACTTGTTGCCTTCAGGTGATATGTATACTATGTGGTTTATTAACTCTGATGTGTTGACTCTATACCCTTTAAAAACTGTTTTTCTTCTAAATCAGTTATTTTAATCGGATATTCAAATTGGTTCATACCACAGTATCATTTGCATTCCAATGTAATTTAATATTTCCTCTACATTTAATGTCATTTATGATTCAGAAGAGAAGGTAGATATTAAAAATAATAATCTCATGTAGTGCAGGCAATATTTTTCAAGTGTTTCAATCTGCTTTTTCTTTTTGTTCTTCTTTGCATTCAGCCTGAGACTGCTCTAGAGTCACCCATTGCCTGACAAGAGGAAGAAGAGGTGGTGGAGGTGGCTTTAAATTATTATAGCAAAAAGGCAAAGAGAGTCAGTTTTCAGATTTTGGTTCCCAAAATAGGGCACATTGGTCATATGTGGATCTCTTAGTTTCTTCCTTGGTATGGACAGAATTACAGAAGAGAGAGGGAGTTTGGCTGAACTCCCAGCACAAGGTAGGTCAGAGAATAGCCTAGGGCCGTGGTTGGCAAACTGCGGCTCGCGAGCCACATGCGGATCTTTGGCCCCTTGAGTGTGGCTCTTCCACAAAATACCATGGCTTGGGCGAGTCTATTTTGAAGAAGTGGCGTTAGAAGAAGTTTAAGTTTAAAAAATTTGGCTCTCAAAAGAAATTTCAATCGTTGTACTGTTGATATTTGGCTCTGTTGACTAATGAGTTTGCTGATCACTGGCCTAGGGAATTAAAAAATATTTAAAAATGCCCCCAAATTAGCATGAGAGTAGAGTAACAAAGTGCCACTAGGTGTAGGGCTAAACATGCCTGTTGAAGATGTATCTGGATTTAAGGGCATATTTAGCCTCATGCCTTCCGGCATGATATACACAAAATAGCCAAGATCTGTCAGGCTCTTAATGGTTGAGCTAAGGGGTGAACCAAAGTTAGTTTGGGATTGGTGGAAAAAAAAAGTCAACAATGCCCGGCAGGCATGGCTCAGTGGTTGAGCGTCAACCTATGAACCAGGAGGTCATGGTTGGATTCCCGGTCAGGGCACATGCCCAGGTTGCGGGCTCCATCCCCATTGTGGGGCATGCAGGAGGCATCCGATCAGTGATTCTTTTTCATCATTGATGTTCCTGCCTCTCTCCCCTCTCACTTCCTCTCTGAAATCAATTTTTAAAAAGCCATTGCATACAATATTTTGTGTTCATAGGCTATGGCAGGGACATACACTTCTGCTGCAGGTAACTGTGCAGAGTACAAAATATTGCAGGAAGGTGTATGCACATTTCATCATGCACCATCACAGGATTGGATCAGGGATGCCACACTGAACTGGAGACTAGTATATGTAAAGTAGGATGCTAACTTTGAAATAAAGAGAATATGGTAAGCCCGCTGAGATAAGAGAAAAGCATCCTGATAAGGAATTCGATGTTGGGTTAAGTGCAAAGTGTCAGGTCTATTGAAACCAACTACTAGACAAACACAAACCAAAACAAAACAAAAACTTGCAACTTGAATAAAACAGAGATATGCTAAGAAAAAAAGGTTTATTGAGGTCTGATTTACATACCACCAAATTTATTCATTTTAAGTATACAATTCAATTATTTTTAGTAAGTTTATAGGGCTGTGCAACCATAACTAATTGCATTGATGAAGAAGGGAGAATCATGGAAGAGAAGATGACAATTATAAATTGATTAAAAGTAAAACTTTAAAAGTAACTCAGTATTGGAAAGTTTCAATCCCTTCATTTTATCTATATATGTCATTATATATAGTTATGTATGCATATACATTTGAATGTATATAGTTATGTACTTATGTAATTTTATATATAGTTACACATATATGCATACATTAAATGTCATGATGCTTCTCTATAAGGTTTCATTTATTCATTATTTTATGAATTAATTACATCATTCATTCCTTTAATGATTTTTAGATTGAAAGATATTGAGAACACAATCACAATGTAGAATAAAATTGTCTTTTTCTTTAAGGATTTTAGTCTAGTGTGGGAGGCAGTCAAAAAAACAAATAATGACAATATACCAACATAAGTGCTGTGATAGATATATGCCCTAGAACAATTTTATCTCTTTCTCCCTACAGCCCTGTAAGATGAGGCAGGCTTTATTAATATTCTCATTGTATAGATGAAAACTCTATAGGCCATAGCAGTTATAGTAGCAAACACAGTGGAAGGAAAACCAGAAATTAGATAATTTTAGGTATAATTTTTTTGATCTTTAAAAATACTTTTTTTTAAGTCTTAAGGACAGTAGATCCTATCCACTAAATTGTAACTTAGTATTTTATAAGTTATATGGTAGAATGCTTTTTGTTGCTAGAATTTGTCATTATTGTTCAACCTATAAGAATTTAAATTTGACTCTCGGCCAAATTTAGGCGTGGTAGGGCCTTCAGGATTAGATCCATTACCATCACCATTCTTAATTAAATGGTGTTACAGTGTAACAATGGGAAAATTTTACCTTCCTCCTGATTAGATATATTGTTGGGAATTGTCCAACCTGTTGTAAGCAAATGTGGGTGAATGCAAAGAATTGACTTAGAATGAGATTAAAGCTGTGTTTAGATTCCAGCTTGGCCCCATTCTAGTTTTATGAAGTTCAGTAATTTGTTTTGTCTCTCTGTTTGTTTTCTTGCCTTTATAATTGGAATGATAATACCTATCTAACAGTGTTGAAAGTGAAATGTGTTATGAAACATGCCGTTTGTAGTACCTGCCTCATAGGAAGCTTCTTTCAATTATTTTATAGCACTTAAATCACCTGCATATATTACCAAACTCTCTCAGAACTATACCTTGCCTTGATTAAAGAAAAATATAGTTCCTTTCTTCAGATACCTTAGATTTAATAAATTAGATGGAAGAAACTAATACATATGAAGTAGAAAACAAGTAGGTAAGTCACATAAGCTACTTAGAGTTCAACTTCTTCTTATAATATGGGTTAAAGCTTCCTGTTGCCAGATGGGAAATAGTTTACTATATATTTTTTTCTTTTCCATGGTCTGAACTGAGAAATAGGCCTGGGGCTCAGGGAATCAAAGTATCAGCTCTAATCGCTGAACTAGCTGGCTGAGACAAAACAGACTTCCTCTTCCTTGCTGACCAGTCTAGACTTTGGCCCCTATGTGGGGATAGTTGGGACTGCCACCCAGCTACTTCCTCACAACATTGTGAGAGCTACAGGTGGAGAGCACAAGTGAGCATTAACCTTTCATTCATTCTCCCTTCTCCCTAGGGAAGCTTGCATCAATGGGTGTCAGATTCTTGCAGTCTAACCAAGTAGATGCATCACTCCTCCTCACATGAGGAGAAACTTGCTAGAGGTAGAGGATGAGCAATTATTTCTACTTATAGCTGGCTGTCAGGTGTTCAAGAATATATAGGGAAATTTTTACCCTACAAATATTGGGTAGAAGTGTGATAAAACTTAAATGAGGATGTATATAATCCATTGAGCATGCGCCTGCCAACATAGTCCCTGCATAGAAAAAGGTCTCTCATTTCTAGGGAAGAGGGCATTACTGGGGCCTGCAGTAACTGTGAAAGCTTCAGAGAACTGGTACTATTAAATGATGAGTTGAACTTTGACAAAAATGTCAAAACACTTCAAAACTCTACATCTGTGATTAGCCCAGGGGCCTTTAGGGTCAATTTTCAACTGAAATTCAGAGGTAATATTGTGTTGGCTCTCATGGTAGTGACTGGACTTTTACCCTCACACTATCAGGTGGCTGCACTCCCCCCACAAACACTTAGTGGTTCCCCCTCATCAGTCTGGCTTTTGAGTAGGACTATTCCATGACTAAATCGCCAGAACTGTTTTTGCTTATGTGTATAGAATCGCTGAACATCTATTTTATTCTCATTTTCTATTGCCTCCTTTAAATGCCTTGATTCTTAACTAGACTAGCAGAAGGCTAGAGGGAGCACCTCCCTGAGTGTTTAGACCAATTTTAAAGTTACACAGAGTCTGTCTGAAACAGGCGACCTCACTGTTTTTTCTGATTACAAAGCAGAAGAGATCTGAACTGTGTCTCATCTAAGAGATGATTCTCAGTCTCTGGCTTGCTCAGCCCTTCAAGGTCTGCTCCACACCATGACTTCCCAGACTATTAACAGAAGGTAAAGATGATGTTGTTTGCTCCAGTTGTTGTTTGTTATTTTTTAAATAGAGAAAAAAGAAAACACACCCAAAAAACAAAACAAAACAAAAGAAAAACAGGAACAAGCCGAGTATAATGGTGCAGTTGAATGTACACTGAGTGGCCAGATTATTATGATCTCTGAACGTATAATAATCTGGCCACTCAGTGCATAGTCTATTTAATAAAAGGCTAATATGCAAATTGTCCCCTTAACCAGGAGTTCGACCAGCAGGCAGGCCAGCCAGCCAACCGCCCATGTCCCCTCTCCCTGGCCAGGCTGGCCAGACCCACCCATGCACAAATTCATGCACCAGATATATATATATATATATATATATATATATATATATATATATATACACACTGAGTGGCAAGATTATTATAATAATCTGGCCTCTCAGTGTATAGAACACAGCTATCCCAAAGGTCCTGACAGTCAGGAATGGGGCTTGATCAGGTCTTGTCACATGAGTGTTGCTGAGTTGCTCTGGGTCTCAAGACTCTGTGTGCAAATGTAGCTGTGTCCACTTCAGAGTGTTGGCTGCCTTGATCAGAGGCAACATAGGAATCTCAAAGAGTTTTCAGTTTCTGTGTTAGCAAATGCTGACTATACATTCAAATTAAAGCCCAATGTATCTATGGTAAAGGCAGTTTTATATCATTCCTTGGAAGGACAAATTCTATTCTGATAGTGGCCTGAAAGTCTCTCTGTCCACTACTCCAAAATCCATTACTGTTTGGTTGTTTGCATCCTAGACAGCATGACTCCTCATTCCAGGTGAAGGGAGAAATTGCCATTTCACTGTTCCTTGCTCACTTAAATGTAAGATACACAAGCCTTTTAAAAATTTCATCTCATCTTAGAAAGTGTTTTAAAATATCTAACTCCTTTCCCTCGGCATCCATCTGTAAATGTATATTTAGCTTTTTAAAATTCATTGCCCATGCGGACTATGAGAAAATTTGTCTTGCATTTCATTGAGGGCAAAACTGTTTTTAGACCTCTGATGCATTTATGTAATAAAAATTAGCATTTTGTAGTACTTCAAATAACCCAGAAGTCAGTGGGATTTACCAAGACATTGGGGCCATGATAAACTGACTTGAACCCTAATCATATGACTAACACCATTTCCAAGATTTTTGCTAGTTCATGAAGAACTTACTTTCTCATGGTCACTCTTGACATTGGAATTCTGTTTCTATGAATTCTGTCTCTGTTCCCTGACACTGTCAATGCAAATGTAAAGCACAGCTTCTTTCTTGGTTTCCATCAAACATGCCACACACTTTATTCAGACTTGGGATTCACAAAAATATGGAGGAGGAATTTGCATTTTCAACATGGCTGAGATTTCAATTTCAACATTAGATATCCTACTCTAAAATGTGCACTAGCCAACCCATCTCTAGAGCATTCCTATAGACTTTTATCCCAAGTCATGCTGGCTGTTTTTTCCTCTCCCTCCTCCTATTTCTCATACCCTCCATCCCTCCATCCAGAACTGCACTGAGAACTGCAAATCCTTCACCTTCTGTTATGTAGATTTATTTGGCTCTTTTCAGTCTTGATTCTCAAGCCTTCAGATCCAAAAACCCATAGAAATACTCAGAAGTATAAGATATATTTCTACTTGACATACTATTTCTTCATGGGAGGGGAATTTGTAGTTATAAAGAATTGTTTTTCTTCTGCAGTTACACTTGCATCAACTATTAGTTGTGAACCCTTTTATTTATTTATGTATTTAAATATTTATTTAATGCTTACTATGTAGCAAGTTTCAAGTAAGTGCTTGTTTCTGGGATAAATTTGCACCTGTAATACAAGGCAATATAACATAGTAGAGGAAAGGTTTGGGAACAGAGGAATTTTATTCTGGTTCTGATTCATTTATCCCTCCACTTAGTCATTCTAAAAATGATTGTTGTAGCCTACTCTGGATAAGAAATAAACTAGGTACAGGGATATTGAAATTATTTATATGTGTCTCCGTGGAGTAGACAGCCATATGGACAAAAACTTGTAATGTAGTCCTTTAAGTGTAAAAGTTGAGCTTCTGCTACTTAATAGCTGTGTGATCTTGGGTATGTTTCTAGTCCTCCATTTCTCCATCATAAACTGAGGATACTAATAATACCTGTTTCAAGTGTTTGTTGTGCTGATTAAATAGATGGAGCACAGGCAATGCTTAGTACATGGCTTGACACATACTAAGTGCTAAACTGGCATTATTATAAGTGGATGCCCAGAGAGGGAAAGTGGCTTTCTCATGTTCACATGCTTGGAAGCACTCAAGCAACTTACTAGGTTTGAGGTATAAACACAATGTGGTGAGAGCAGAGGAAAAGATAGCATTCCCCTAGAGATAGCATTTAAAATAGACTTGGAGGATACATGAGAGTTTGGTGATAGATGAACCAGAGAATGATGTTCCAGTAAGTTGTTAAAATGTAAATTGCAAGAGAGTGAATGAGGTGGATAAGGTGGGAAAGGATGATAGGGCCAGCTCTACTGTATTAGGAGGGGTCGACTACCTGCTTTAACATAAAGCCCCCAACTCCCAATAGCTTTCTTTTTTTATTTCATTACGAAGATGATGAAAAACATATAACATATAATTTTCCATCTTTATTTCCATTACAGTTCACATTCAATATTATTCGGTATTAGTTTCAGGTGCACAACATAGTGGTTAGATAATCATATACTTTACAGAGTGGAATAGCTTTCTTAATATAGCTTTCTTTCTCATTCATTTTCAAGTCCAGGAATGTTAGTAGCATGAGTAGGGGGTGAAGATTTCTTTAGTAGACATTTAAAGAAACAGATGATTCCACAAAGGCACTGCTACTCTTGGTCAGGAGCTGAAGGCCAAAAGAAAGCTTGGGGAGTTGTGTGGGAGGCTTTAAAGGCCATAGGAAGTGGCGCACATCACTTCTAACCATATTCTCCTAGCCAGAACATAGTCACATGGCCCCGTCTAACTACAGGAGAGATTGGGAAATGTATTTCACCTCCAAGAAGGAAACATAAGGATGGTTTGATGAGTCCCTAATATTGTTGTTGCCACCTTTACTCATTTCTGTGATGTTATTTATGTTAGCCTCTCTAAACCTCAGTTTAATCATGTGCAGCATGAGGATAAGCAAAGACGTGTTGTTGTAAGGATTAAAACATTGTTCAGGGAAAGTCGTTTTAGAATACCTGTCATGAGTTAGTGATTATTATTATACTAATATAAGGGCAGCTGGGAAACAAAATGGATGATTTTCTTAGAAGTATTTCTGAAAAAATCCAAAGTGGCATATTTTATAACTGGCTCATTGAACAATGGATGACGGATGAAAGAGTAGCCCTGATATGCTGTAGGAAGCTAAGCCGATGAAGCCCATATGTGTCTTGGACAGTGAAGAGAAATAATGGCTAACATTTGCAGACAGCCTTTTTCAATCATGAAAATTTTATGCTCAGCTTTTGGCAGGAGAGGAGACAGTTCAGGAGTGGAAAACTGAGAGACAGTGACATTGCCAAGGGGTGACATGGTGAGGCTGTGTTCCCCACTCCAACAAATATACTAAGAAGAAAAAGTCAACACCACTTCAGTAGAAGTTTTCACATTATCCTGCCTAAGTTCCAATCAGATTTGGAGCCTTGGGTATTCCCTATACTGAGATTTTGGAGTACCAATGTGAGCGGCACTGATTGAAGGCAGATGCATGTGATCCGTCTCCAAACGGAGGAGTCTGACTTATAGATAAATTGAAGTCAAATGTGTACTTGTTTTCTTTCTTATCAGAGCCTATGTTTACTTACAACTAGTGAAGAGTTTTAGTAAAAGTAAGTTTTCTCAATTTGCATCCATTGGCAGAAATCAAAATAATAGAGGGAATTTACTCAATGGGAGATTTACTGAAACTGTGTTGAATATTTATTTGCTTTCTGGTGTCAAAAATGGATGGATCAATTTCATCTTTAACACTTAATATTTCTTGTTATTAGTAAGAAAATGTTGTGACCCCAAGTAAATTAAATCAAGACAGTGCACAATTTCTTTGCAAACAATGAAATTGTTTTGTTATTGAACTTTTGAAGTCAATGCAATTTTGTCAGGATTATTTACCATTGATGAGGAAGTAACCTAATGAATCATTCTGAAGAATGCTCTTTAATTTTAGCTCTAACAAGAGTGCTTGACAGCAGCAAGTTGAATTAGTGTGTTGAAATGCAAAAGTTATGTGGATTTATGTTAAATGCTTTATTTCAGTGTTTTAATATTTGTGTTTAATAAAGAACATTATGACTCTGAATGAATTCTCATTGGCCTCTGAACATTTTGAATTTATGAGTTGAAAGCAACTTCAGGTTAAAGATGTGTTGGGATTTCGTCAGTGCCCCTTGGGTATTAAAATGTTATCTGATGATGCCCAGCCGGCATGGCTCAGTGGTTGAACATCTACCTATGAACCAGGAGGTCACAATTCTATTCCTGATCAGGGCACATGCCTGAGTTGTGGGCTTGATCCCCAGTGTGGGGCATGCAGGAGGCAGCCAATCAATTATTTAATCTCATCACTGATCTCTCTCCCACTCTGAAATCAATAAAAATATATTTAAAACATTTTTACCTGATGGAACATGATATAATTAGGCCAGGTTTGCAAAAACACACAGATCTATATTCTACAGGCCAACATACCTGCTTCTCAGCTCAAATATCAAACTAAATCATGCCACTTTTTTCTTGTCCATGTTTCCAAACTAAGTTTCCTATACTTCTCATTTTGAAGATATTAGGTTGCTTTTTATTTCATTTAAAGCTCTGAATTGTTTCCACTTGTGCACTTCCTAAGAATTCTCAGGTTGTAGTTTTCCCATTTACTATAGGATGTGATACTTTCTAATTTGTAGATACCCATCTGTCTTTGGTACCACAACCTTTGTTTAGATATTATATCTTATTCACTTATGTACCTATGTGCCTTTGCACATTTTTGAACTCTCAATGAATGGCAGTCCCATAGCTAATTCAATGCAGCATCTATTATAATCAGTATTATGTTTCTCTACTTTTTGAGGTGAAAGATGCAAATAGAGGGACTAAGTTACAGGATAAATAGAAATATAGGATTGCACTACAGGGGACGTGCTATAACTATCAATTATCCCACAAGTAAGAGGAGAGTAAAAGAGTACTAGTAAAGATACGTTGTTTGTGAATGCAACTTTTGCATAGCTGGCACTTTACCTTACCATTAGCTGCTATTGATATTAGCAAAAGTGGATGTACTGTGAAGCTAATTAAGATCCATTCAGTCTCATAGGTCCCTTCCAAAGCCCTATGTAGTACATTTTTTTAAGAAGGATTCTTCAAATGTGTAAGTTTTAGGTCTTACAAAATATGAATCCACTCCTAGTGATTAGCCCCATTTTACAGATGAGAAAGACTAAAAGGTTATGACAAAATCAGAATTCCAGAGTAATATAGTGAGAGAAAAAATGGAAACAAAACACTGATCTGAGGCTTCTTCATTTCCAAGAGAGAGATAGAATCAATATCAAATTATTTGGCTTAGAGTGAAACTTAATCTGAAAACATGTCATGTTCCAGAATCTATATCAAATTATTTGGCTTAGAGTCAAATTTAATTTGAAAGCATGTCATGTAATCTGGAAAATATTTTTGAGACATTAATAGGTCGCTTAGCTGTCAAAAGTATTTAAATAAAAGTGATATGTGCAAAATAATTATAAAAATATTAAAAGGTCCTTCTGTGGCCTATTAGGAAATGTGCTTCATTCTTTTCCTACGCATAGAACATTCACACATGAATTTTTCCTGGGTGTCTTGAGGATTTGATTTTTATATTTACACATGTATGAATAGTTTTAACAGAAAATAAGGTCAGTTTCAACTTAAGCAAACCACTGTACCCAAAAAACTAGGGCTAGCATTAAAGGTTGAAACAGGGATCATTGCTAGCCCTAGGTGATATTACTGTCAATTCAGAGAACTTCATACCTAAAAGACAGTCTCTGTTGATTACAAAATCCTGCCAAGAAAAGAGTGGGTTAATAATTTATAACCCATAATCAAGACAGCCTTTTCTGTTTATAAATTATGTATAACTATCTACCTTCTTTTCTTGTTTATTTAATCAATTTAATTCTTATATAGTCCTGCTGAAAATTTACTTAGTTGGCACTGAATCATTTGCTATCTTCAGTTTGAATTGAAGGAGGGAAATTTTAGTGAGACCCTTTCATTCAGTCAACACATTTTTAACTACTAAATATCTGTTGCTAAGCATATAGGATAGGAATAAAATAGAAAAAGAAAAATCCCTGTACTCATGGAAGTTATTTACTAGTAGAAAGAGATAGACCAAACAAATAAACAATTAAAATAAACAAAGTAAAGGAAATAGGCAGGCAGTGGCATCGGGGTGATTCTATTTCAAATATGGTGGTCATTGGCTTCTTTGGTATTATATTTGACATATGGAAATTTCTGAGGTAAGAATGTTCTAGGTGGAGAGAACAGCAAGAATTAAGGCTGCAAGGCTGAAGCTCAATGGGCAAGGAGAAAAAGATAAGAGGTAAAGTTGGGAAGGTAGCTGGGAACCCAAACTATAGGTTATTATAAGGACTTTACCTTTTCCTGAATGAAACAGGAAGCCATCAGATTTGGAACAAAGGAATAATAATAGGATCTGACAGGATCTGACTTTTTAATGTGATAATTTTGGGTACTTCACTCAGGACAGACTAAAGGGAGGCAAGGATTGATGCAGGGAGACTAGAGGCCTTAGCAATAGATGATGGTGACTTGGACCAGTATGATAACTGCAGAGGTAATAAAAATATATCAAATATTACTCAGATGTTTTTGCCCTAAAGAAATGGAAAATGTAGTTGTAATTTACTGAGATATGTAAAATTTTAAAAGGACCAACTTTCTGGCATGTTGGGGTAAGGTGAGGATGCAAATTAGAAATTGGCAGTACTCATGTTAAGGTTCAGATGTCTAAAATGTTGTAAGTGTAGTCTATTAGTTCTTGATTCAAGTCCTGTGATATTGAACATTGCATTCTTTGTTTTTTCTAATTCTCACCAGAGGATATTTTTTTCATTGACTTTTAGAGAGAGTGGAAGGGAGAAGGAGAGACAGAAACATCAATGTGAGAGAGACACATCAATTGGTTGTCTCCCAAATGCCCCTGACCAGGGCCGGGAGCCTGCAACCGAGGTTTGTGCCCTTGACCAGAATCAAACCTGGGACCCTTCAGTCCGCAGGCTGACACTCTATTCACTGAGCCAAACTGGCTAGGGCCATTAGCTTTCTATTAACCTTACAATGCCTCAAATCACAAATCCTTTATCATAATGTTAAATATTTACTCTGAATTATTTTTGGACCAAATTTCTTATTAATTTTGTTTTTCTGCTTTTCACATGGCTCTTCAAAATGCATTTCTTTTCACATTGGCAGTAATAATAGGCACTCTTAATTTTGAAATGGTATGAAACATTCAAATTTCATTAATGTTTGTGATATTTTCTTTACTATATTTACCTTTGCAATATTATTTTCATAAATTATCTTAGGAATCCCCATAAATATATATATATATATATATATATATATATATATATATATATATATATAACAATAATAATCCTAAGTAATCCCACTATGCAGAGGTAACCATTGTTTTCTTTTGTATATTCTGATCACTCCATATCTCATTCACAACTCACACTCCCTTATTGTGCAGTTATTATATATAGGAACTGTACTAAATGCTTTATATGGATTAACTTGTTTAAGTCACATAACAACCCTTCACCAGTCAGCGTTCTTACCTGAAACAAAAACAAACTAGCTAGTTCAAACATTAAAAAAACAAATTTATTAAACTGTATTAGCTTTAAGATTTCCCCAAAATGTTGGAGAACCAATCTGTGGTACAGACAGGAAAGTACCTAAAATTACAGCGCATATTTGGTCTGGTGGAAACATCACCATTGTGCCTGATAATCTCAGGCAATGCACATTGCTCACCAATTTTCTTAGCACTGGGCCTCTGAAATGTTTGGATCTGCTTTCCAATGAGACCCGTTGATGGTAAATATTAATCAAATAGAGAAAGTATATCAAAAGTTCTGGGCAACCAAAAATATTAACGAACTTTTAAAACAGTACACCTCTGAGGTACTCTGATACCAGCATATTACTTTTTTATATATTTAAATCCCCAAATAGCAACAACACAAGTGATAGATACTAACATAATAAAACTAGTCCTCGATAAGCAAGCAAATGGAAAAGCAAAGCCTGATTCATTGTCTCTCCAAGAGGCTAATCCAAATACTCATCAATTCTCATGTTTGCACTAGGATCTCCAGGTGATTTCCATTCCTCCTGTAATTCTATCAAAATCTATCTCAATTAACTAAATTGGGAAGGTTGCCACCAACAATTAACCCAAATAGTGAAGAAAAGGGAAAGGATAACAAGAAATAGTTGGTCTATCCCCGATCCCAGTATGAAATCTGTGCTGGCACAGCTGGTGGAAATTATCTCCATTGCTCACAGGTATCAATAACACATACTTACTCAGTTACTAAACAGAGATGCCAAAATGAACAAGCAGTGGAATGGCTCATATTTCTAGCTCTGAAATTCAAGACTCATTGCTTACCTATGACCTTGTATAAATTACTTAATCTCTCTGACTCTCAGTTTCTTCTTCTACAAAATGGGGATATTGATAATACACCTAGCTCATAGGACTATAGTTGGGATCATTTGAGATAATGTGTGTGCCTCCTTTTACATGTAATCTATTTCTGATATATCTGTTTATCCAATTAAGTCTGAGGTGGACCATGGTTGGCTGCTCTTACTGGTAAATTGGGAATATAACAGTAATAACGTAGCAAAGTCTTAACATAGAACTTGTAATATCCTTTGTGTTAGACAACTTCAGCAGAAGGAGGTCATGTCTGTGAAAATAAGAAAACAAATACAAGAAAAATAATTTTCTAAAGGAAAAATGAAAAGATATACTTTATTTAGCATCTATTGTATTTGTGTTACATATAATGATACAGCAACTTGGGAATGGCCATATGTTGACATAACATAAACATTGCAATAATAGTTATATAATGTCACATAATTTACACTATAATTTTTGAAAGTTATGAAATTGAAGATCAAACAATATAAGTACCTTGTCACCAAATACACAACTTTATTCTTTTTTTTTTTATTGATTTCAGAGAGAGGAAGGGAGACAGAGAGAGAGAGAGAGAGAGAGAGAGAGAGAGAGAGAGAGAGAGAGGAGAGAGAGAGAGGAGAGAGAAACATCCATCATGAGAGAGAATCCTGGATCGGCTGCCTCCTGCACGCCCCCTACTGGGGATGGAGCCCACAACCCAGGCATGTGCCCTTGACCGGGAATCGAACCCGGGACCCTTCAGTCCACAGGCCGAAGCTCTATCCACTGAGCCACACCGGCCAGGGCAAATACACAACTTTAAATGGCCATCTAACTTCTATATTGTCATTCTAAATCAGGCACGTACTGGACAAACATGTAATCTTTACTTTTTGCCACAATGCATTTCTGCAAACTGCAAGGCAAAGGAAATCATTGTAAAGTGAATTCTATTTTCCCAAAGGAACAATGCTATTATTGGAGGTTGTACTCTTAACCAATAATTTTATATTGAATACATTATATATATGATCAACAGCATCTCATAAGAGCAAAGGTACCAAGACCATAAAATATGCTGTCTAATAGATATGAATTATATATGTGATGAGCAATAATGTTGTTTATCTTTTTTTGAACTTAGAAAGGGTTTTGGAGAACATTTTGGATGGATTTTTCTCTTAAAGGAACTCTCTTGGGGGGAAACCTACTTTAAAACCTCCCTTTCTCTCTTGATAAATGTCTTTTGTCTGCAGAGTGATTTGGAATTATTCCATTGACTATTCTCTTTAAAAATTGCTATCACAGCACCTCGTATTGCAGGAAAAAAAGGAAAAAAGAAAGAACTTTGAAGTGATTCAGAAAACCTGCATTCTGGCCTCATCTCTATTAGCAGTTATCTGTATGATCCAAGCAGTAAAGCTTCTTCCTTGTGCTTCAGTTTCTCTATCTCTGTGAATACACTAGAAAAGGTGAATTTGAAAGGTCCTGCAGGGCTATAACTTTCTGGAACCTGATAATAGGGTAGCCAATCCTTAAAAAAATTATTTATTTGAACTTTTAAATCTTATTGTTGAAAGTATTACATATGCTCCTCCTCCCCCACCCCCGCATTGATCCCTTCTAGCCCGGCCCCGCCTCCTACCCCAGGTCTTCATCAACTTATTGTCTATATCCATGGGCTATGCATATATGCATACAAATTCTATGGTTGATCTCTTTCCTCCCACCGACCCACCCCGCCTTCTTTCCGAGATTCAATAGTTAGTTTATTTTGTTCATTGGATTTCACATAAGAGTGAGATCATGTAATGCTTGTCTTTCTCTGACTGGCTTATTTTGCTAAGTGAAATAAGCAAGATGCAAAAAGTAAAAGCCTGCATGATATCATTTATACGTGGGAACTTAAAATGTGGAATCTCAAAATGTTAAAAAGCTGTCATTTGATTTTGAAGTGATCAACATAATAAAGCTTCATTAGATTCTATTGCTATTCATCAGTTTCTGTTAATTCACCTAAAATATGTGAGAAAATTATAAATTTGGAAAGGGCCATAGAGGATGCCTAGTGCAACGAAGCCCTACACTGAATGATCATTCAAGCCCCTAGGATAGCTTTAAAAATTACAACTTTCTGAGCCCAGAACGTGGGTATTATGGTTTAATATATGAAGTATGGCTGCTAAGAGTCTGTATGTTTAAAACTATCCCTGGAATATTTACAACCAGTTATGATTGATAAAACTTGAACCACTTAAATCTCTCATTCTACAGACTAGAAACCTGTGGTGAAGTGATGAAGAATGAGGTCACAAAGCAGGAAATTGAACAATATTGTCCTGATACTTAATTTTTTTTCTTTCTCTACCATGTGGCAAAAAGAATTATTAGAATTAGTGGTACTTTCTGTAAGCCAGGGCAATTTCAGGTGGTATTCTCCCCATCCTTACTAAACTCAGGTTTATGTTCTCATGGACATGATGTGGGCCTTTTAACAGAGCCAGCATTGCACAGTGTTACATTGCCAGGTTGTTATTAGTATAAACTTACATGAGCCAGGCTGCCACATAAAAATGGAACAAAATGACAAGGAGAATCTAGATGTAAATTAAAGTAAAAAGAATAAGGAACTGCTGGGAAGTCAGTGCAAGATACAAGAAGGGAAAGTCTGGAGGCATTTTTGGATATTCCCTTGGTACTCTTATTATAATACCATGTTCCTAGTTATGGCAAAATGAGACAGGAACCACTTGAAGGTCAAGGCAATATAAGTAGACTATTAGCTTCCTGCTCCAATTCCTTTGCAACCAAGGAAATAGTACATTGATATGTATAGTTACTAAGATATTATAAAGTTAATTAGCAGAAAGTTGCTTTCATGACTAAATATACCTACCTGATAAGTATAATACAAATATTAAGGTAAAGTATTTAATAAGATCATATTCAAGCACATAATTTGAGAAAAACCTTAGTCTTGCAGTTGTAGGCAACTATTTCATGCATTGGAGAAATATTTTTTCATTGTTAGTTCTGGTTCAAATCCTTCTGTGATAGTTGCTTTTTGTTTAAGCTCTCATCTACAATGGATTGTATTATTATTATTCACTTTGAAATGTTTTAATATTTAGGGCCTGGTTGCAAGACTCGGCTTGTAATACTAACTTTGCCATGAACCAAGTTTGTGACCTTGCAAATGTCTGTTTTCTCAGACTGATCCTAGTAAGAGATGCTCTTAAAGGGCCCTTCACAAGTAAGAGTCAGTGAGTGTGAAAGGTGGGGGCAGAAATACAAATAAAATAGCAGGTTACATGTGTGAGGAGGGGTAATGTGGAATCGGGACTGATAATAGTACATCTTTTGGAATCAGGAATAGAATGAATAGAGAGTGTATGCCTATATTTTTCTTTCTCTTCCCTTCCCCCCACAAATATCTTTTCATCTCTATTCTGTTCTTGTATTATATGCATATTAATTCAAACTTTGTCCCAGGAATTATAATAAGATTTTGCTAGAGTTTTAGATTTCAAACTAAAGATGTAGAAAGTTGTTGAGGCTTAAAATAAATTTTGACAACAGATGATTGCAAGTCGTCTGCTTCTTACTGTTAGAGAAAGTAACCTAAAACTTTGGGAAAAAAACGTGGAGAGTTGCACTCATTGAAATAATGTGTTATCACAGTTAAACATGACAAAGCTATTCTGTTTCCTTCTTACAAGATTCAGTTACAGTCTTATTGTTCACAATATTACTGTTAATTCTTTTGTCCAAAAGCTTAAGAAAGTTATTAATGGGTGGTTGGTGTTGGGGTTGGTGGGGGAGGTGGGAGGAATGAGAAAAATTGTGTTTTCTTAAAGTTAAAATTTCTATGAAAATTCAGAGCATTTATGAGGAGAACAAGAAATTAGGAACCCTGATAACCCTTCTAGAGCAATCAAAGGCATTGTGACTTCATTCATAGCAGCATTTCCAGTACAATTGAATGCATGTATAATTTTTGAACCCTTCATTTAAAAATCATTTGAAAGCCAGAGTATAAAAATATAAAAGAAATGCTTGTGGAAAAAAAAAAACTCCTATCATATTTTATACTATAATAGTTATATATCTTGAAATACATGTGTTTTTTTAATGTAGTATTCTCAAGCCATTGTTCAGGGAACAAATGCTCACTGTGTGGCACATTGTTAAAAACAGATTTTGGAGTCAGAACATCTTGGGTTAGAATTAATCAGCCACTTGGTAGTTATGCCAATTTGGGGAATTTACTAAATCCATAGTTTCCTTACTTGCTTCTTTTAAAGGTAGAGTGAGATCTATTAAAAGTATTTTATGAAGAGTATAGGTTATAAGGTAACAAAATTCATGTAAGGGGCTTGGCCCTCGCAGCCCTGGCTTCGTCCAGAAGGTCGCCTGGAAGGTCGTTCGGCTGTCCGATCTAATTAGCATATTACGCTTTTATTAATATAGATATTTCCTATGTTGTACATTACATCCCTGTGACATATTTTATAACTGAAATATTGTACTTAATTCCTTTTCCCTTTTTTACCTATCCTCCCACCCCATTCCCTCTGGTAATCATCATTTTGTTCTCTGTATCTTAGTTTGTTTCTGCATGGTTTTGTTTGTTTGCTTTTTCAGATTCCACCTATAAGTGAAACCATATGGTATTTGTCTTTCACTTCTGACTTATTTCATTTAGCATAGTACACACTTGGTCCATTCATGTTGTTGCAAATGCAAACATTTCATTCCTTTTTTGTGGCTGAGTGATATCCCATTGTATATGTACACACCACATCTTCTTTATGCATTCTCTATCAATGGACACCTAGGTTAATTTGTTTATGATTTTCCTTGCTAAAATGATTAATTATTAAGTATTCAAAATGATATATCTTTTTCATTAGTCAATTTGGCTTAGGTATTAGGCTTCCAAGGACTTTTTACATCCTTACAAAGATTATAAAAACATTAACTAATATGTTCTCATACTCTAGTAGTTTAATATTTAAATTAAAAGTTTAATATCTTTGGCTCTGGCTGGGTAGCTCAGCTGGTTAGAGAGTCAGCCAAGGTTGGGGATGAGATCCCCGGTCAGGGCACATACAAACAAGAGTCAACCAATGAATGCATAAATAAGTGAAACAACAGCCCTGGTTGGGTGACTCAGTTGGTTGGAGCTTCATCTGTACATCAAAATCTTGTGGGTTTGATCCCCGGTGGGAGTGCCTATGGGAGGCAACCGATTGATGTTTCTCACATTGATGCTTCTCTTTCTTTCTTTCTTTCTTTCTTTCTTTCTTTCTTTCTTTCTTTCTTTCTTTCTTTCTCTCTCTCTCTCTCTCTCTCTCTCTCTCTCTCTCTCTCTCTCCCTCCTTCCCTCCCTCCCTCCCTTCCTATCTCTCTCAAAATCAATAAACATATCCTTGGGTGAGAATTAAGAAAAATAAGTGGAACAACAAATCAATGTTTCTCTCTCCCTCTCTCTAAAATCAATAGAAAAATTTAATGGCTTTCATCAGATTTTGAAAATTAATAAATGATCATTTTGGAACATTTAAACAATATAAGAAAGCATAATGAAGAAAGTAAAAAGACCCCAAAATAATATAATTAAAAACTTAGATTATGTTGAAATTGCATTTTTACATGTATACTTAGTCATACATTCACTACGACTAAGTATGTGTGTGCATGTGTTTCTTGCTCTATATACTGTATGCATTCTTCCTTTCTTACTCCACAATGACAATATGTTGTGGTGCCTTTTTGTATCAATTAATATAAATATTCTTTATTATCATCAATGACTTCACAGTATAATATTTAATGGACTCACTCTAATAGTTTATTACCCAGCTGTTTCCAATCTCTCATTATTTAAACAATTGTTCAACTAAATTATTTGTGTGAGTATGTGTGTGTATACCATTACCAAATTGTCATATTATTTCATTATGATACATTTCTAGGCTTGAAATTATTAAACCAAAGACTATGCAATTTATCATATTGATATATATTTGTAAAAGATTCACTATAAATATTAAGCAATTTTCACATCTTAACATCTGCTTAATTGTTACAAACCTGATACTTAGAAGTTTACATTTTATTTAAAATGTACTTAATGCCAGAGAAGTTAGCACACATGCCCCAAGTGTAAGATTAGATAAAGTTTTCAATTTAATTTTCTAAGAATACCAGTTTTTCTTTTTTTAAAGTGAAATGCCACACAAAGTAGGAACAGATACAGCATATTTTGATAGTTTCTCATGGCACTATGCAGTTGACAATTATACTTTATGGAATCATTGATCAACTGCCTCCTGCACAGATCCCACTGAGGATCAAGCCCACAACCGGGGCATGTACCCTGACCAGGATTTGAACCATGACCTCCTGGTTCGTAGGTCAATGCTCAACCACTGAGCAACCATGGCCCAGAAATAAGTCTTTTTCATTTTTCAGAGAGACGAAGGGAGAATAAATGTAACCAAGTATGTAAAAGACATGTACTCAGAAAACTATGAGACTGAAGAAAGAAATTGAAGAAGATACAAATAAGTGAAAGTATATACTATGTTCATGGGCAGGAAGAATAAACATAATTAAAATGTCCACATCACATAATTTTTTAAAAGCATGCCAATTGTGTATTTCACCGAACTATAACAAATATTCCAAAAATTATATGGAACCACAAAAGGCCCCAATTAGCCATAGCAATCTTGAGAAAGAAGAACAAATTTGGAGGAATCACGTTATCAGATATCAAACTATACTTCAAGGCCATAGTAATCAAAACAACATTGTTCTGGCATAAATGCTGAAATATAGATCAATGGAACAGAATAGAGAACCCAGAAATAAACCCATGCTGTAATGGTAAATTGATATTTGAAAATGAAGGCAAAAAACACAATAAATGATGTTGGGAAAATTGAACCAATACATGCCAAAAAATTAAATTAGACTACCTTCTTACATCATTTCCTAGAGTATCGTCAAAATGGATTAAAAACTTAAAAACATTAGACTCAAAACCATAAAAATCCTAGAAGAAAGCATAGGTAGTAGAATTACCAACATTTCTCATACAATTATTTTTTTCTGATACATCTCCTTGGGCAAAAGAAACAAAATAAAGATAAATGGGACTACATCACAAAAATTTTTTTCACAGCAAAGGAAACTAAAATTGCACATCAAACTAAAACTTTTACAAAACAAAGTGAAAAGACATTTCACATAATGGGAGAACATATTCACCAGGAATACATTTGATAAGCGTTTAATTTCCAAAATATATCAAGAACTCAACACCAAGAAGACAAAAAACCCAATTAAAAAAATGGGCAAAGGACGTGAATAAACACTTCTCCATAGAGGACAGACAGATGGTCAATAGATATATGAAAAGATGCTCAATGTCACCAGTCATCAGAGAAATGCAAATTAAAATCACCTCACACCTGTCAGAATGGCTATCATCAATAAAGCAACAAAGAACAAGTGTTGGCAAGAATGTGGAGGAGAGTGAATCCTCGTGCACCATTGGTGGGAATGCAGATTGGCACAGCCACTATGGAAAATAGTATGGAGGTTCCTCAAAAATTTAAAAATACATAGAGCTATCATGATATGGCAATTCTATTTCTGGTTATTTATTCAAAGAAAAGGAAAACACTAATTCAAAAATATATGCACCCCCATGTTTATTATGCTATATAATAATCCTATCTAATAAAAGAGAAATATACAAATTGACTGTACCTCCACTACACCCACAAGCCACGCCCACCAGCCAATCAGGAGCGAGTATGCAAATTAACCCAACCAAGATGGCTGTGGCCACGGAGAGAGCAGGAGGCTTGGGTTTCCCTGGCAATGGAGGAAGCCAAGCTTTCCACCTGCCCTGGGCTGCCTTGGCCACTGCTTAAGGCTACAAAGTTTCAATTATAGAAGATAAATAAATCTCAACAAAAATGACTGCAGCCACAGAGCGAGCAGGAGGGTTGGCTCCACTCAAGGCTACAAAGTTTCAATTATAGAAGTTAAATAAATCCCAGATACCAGGTCCTCTGCTTGGGTCGCTGGGGGGGCGTGGCTGGCCTGCAAACCACAACAGGCTCCTCGCACAGGCTGCCCACGCCCCAAGGGAACCCCCACCCTGATCCAGGACACCCTTCAGGGCAAACAAGCCAACCCCCACCCGTGCAACAGGCCTCTATCCTATCTAATCCTCCTATCTAATAAAAGAATAATACGCAAATTGACCACCACTCCAACACACATGATGGCTGCTCCCCTGTGGTCACAGATGACTAACCCCATGTGGACACAAGATGGCCGCCACAAGATGGCCAGCAGGGGAGGGCAGTTAGGGGTGACCAGGACTGCAGGGGAAGGCAGTTAGGGGCAAACAGGCTTGCAGGGGAGCAGTTAGGCATCAATCAGGTTGGCAGGGGAGTGGTTAGGGGGTGATCAGGCTGGCAGGCAGAAGCGGTTAGGAGCAATCAGCAAGGCAGGCAGGCGAGCAGTTGGGAGCCAGCAGTCCTGGATTGTGAGAGGGATGTATGAATGCCCATTTAGCATCCCTCAAGGGGTCCCAGGTTGGAGAGGGTGCAGGCTGGGCTGAGGGACAAACCCTCCCATGTATGAATTTCATGCACCGGGCCTCTAGTCTATATAATAAAAGGGTAATATACAAATAGACTGAACAGCAGAACAATCAAACAACCAATCAAAGTGTAATATGCTAATGATATGCTAAGGCTGCTCAACCACTTGCTATAACATTCACTCACCACCAAGGGGCAGACAATCAACTGGTTGACCAGTTGCTATGATGTGCACTGATCATCAGGGGGCAGATGCTCTGACAGGTAGGTTAGCTTGCTGTTTGGGTGTGGCCAATCAAAACTGAGCGAGATGAGCCAGACACGCCCTGGAGCCCTCCTGTGGTCCCTCCCTGACCTGATCCTGCACCAGTGGGGTCCCTCACCCTGGCCTGCGCCCTCTTGCAATCCAGGAACCCTCAGGGAATGTCAGAGAGCCGGTTTCAACACGATCCCGCATGCTACTCCCCTTAGGAGGGCGCCAGATGCAGGGCTTATGGCTGGCAAGTGCTGCTGCAGCAGTGCCAGCCTCTCTTGATCCGGACAGTGGGGCTGGGATGAGCAGGAGCAGCAGGTAGGAGCTGCAGGCGGTTTTGGACAGAGAGTTTCGGCCCGATCCCTGCAAGCCACCCAGAAGGACCCCACCCATGCACATATTCATGCCCCAGGCCTTTAGTAATATTATAATAACCTAGAAATGGAAATATCCTAAGTGTCCATCAATGTATGAATGGAGAAATAAACTGTGGTATATAATATGCAATGGCATATTACTCAGTATATGAAAGAATTAAATCTTGCCCTTTGCTACAAAATGGATGTATCTCAAGGGCATTATGCTAAGTGAGATAAGTCATACAGAGGAAGAGAAATACAGTATGATCTTGCTTTTATGTGGATTTAACCAGTTAACTGCCACGTGTCTGAAACGGAAACCATCCCCACATGCCACGATATTTTGAATTTAATTTTAAAAATCAATTTGCAATGTATATTATAAAAATAAATATATTACTCACAATTCTGATATTCTTGAATATTTTCAGCTGAAAATTCTCACGAAAAATTATTCTAAAGTTGGTCAGGGCTACTACTTAGGGAACACATTTTTTTTTATAGATGCATGTGGCATGTGGGGAAGGTCCGCAGCTTGAGTCTACAGATGCTTATGGCGTACAAATATATACTGGGTGGCCAGATTATTATGATCTCTGAATGCATAATAATCTGGCCACTCAGTGTATAGCCTATATAATAAAAGGCTAATATGCAAATTTTCCCCTCAATCAGGAGTTCGACCAGCAGGCAGGCCAGCCAGCCGCCCATGTCCCCTCCCCCTGGCCAGGCTGGCCAGACCCCACCCATGCACGAATTCATGCACTGGGCCTCCAATATATATATATATATATATATATATATATATATATATATATATATATATATATATATATTTGCTATATATATACTGAATGGCCAGATTATTATTCGTTCAGAGATCATAATATTATGGCCACTCAGTGTATATACTAAGTTGATAGGTATAGAGTGCAGATTTGTGGTTGCCAGAGATGGGGTTTGGGAATGGGAGAAATGTGTAAATTGTTTTTGTTTTTTTAGTTTTAGTTGTCATTGTTTGTCTTAGTGATGACCATGTGACCATTTAACTGATACTACAATCTTAGAAACTATTCCCAGTTCACAGGCTGTGTTTACACATGTACTACATAAGAATATCAAGCCTGGGCCACAGATTAATGGAATAGGGCTGGACACCTGACCATCAGATTCTCATCAGGCTACTTGAGTTCTCCCTATTGGAAGCTGGAATTGAGATTCAGTGACTGAGTCAATCATTAGTGGTTATCAAGTTTAAGAATCACATAGATTCATGGGTTGAGGTTTTACTTCCGGAGTATCCCTGATCAAACATGTGTGTTTGCTGAGAATGAAAAACACACACACACACACACACACACACACACACACACATACACTACATACTGTGGAAAATACAAACATAAGCAAAATGTGAGTCCAACTAGTAGGAAGATAAATAGTGGAGAAAATAAACAAAATATAATTAAAATACAATGTAGTGAGTGCCAAACTAGAAGTAGGTGCTGAGTATTATAACTTCAGCTAGCAAGGAGTCAATATGTTAGTTGAATCTGAAAGAATTGCTAGTAGATACAAGCAAAATGCAATGGAGAGAATGTATAGACTGAGAAGAGAAGGTAGCTTAGGACCAGATCTTGGAATAATTCCAACATTTAAGTATAAGGTGGATTGGATAAATTGGCAAAGGAAATGTGAAAAAAAGGGCAAAGAGATGGTGTTATGAAAGCTAAAGGAAAAGAGTGTTTCAAGTAGGTATATGTCAGGTAGATTGACCATCACTGGGAGGTTAGAAATTCAATTTCTGAAAGTTAAATTACTGATACAGAGTTGATTAGCAACCTTAGTTGGATGAGTTTCACTATAGTGGTGAGAACAAAATCAGATAGTAAAGAACTGGAGAGACTCAACAATGAAAAAATTTGGCTTTGAAGGTCAGTAAAACAATGGCTGAATGGAGAAGTGGAATCCCAGTATAATTGTTTTAAGATGTCAATCTTGAGTACATTAGAATGAGACTAAATATGATATACATAGTGTGCATAGAAAATATTATTAAATGATGATGTGGCAATTAGTTAAAGATTTTCATTGGAAAAATTTAGATTTATGAATATAGATGTTAAATTTGGCTTTAATTGTAATAGCTCAAAAAGAAATGAGCCTAAATATCCCAAAATGTCCCAGAATAAATAGTGGAAAGTTTGAATAATAGGATTTGGGTGTATTATTATGAAGTATTTTAAAATAATGTTTAACAGTAACATTAATGATAAAAGCAAAGTTGGTGAAAAATTAATTTTAAGTCAAAAACATAAAGTGCAGTGCAACATAGAAAGCATATGAACTATGATTTCTATTTTGTTATTCAAATACATACACAGGAAAAGGACTGGGAAGGCATAACAAACTGTTAAAGAGCTATCTTGGATAGTGAGATTAGTGGTGATTTTAATTGTTTCTTATAAAACTGTTTCTAACAATGAAAAGCATGTCTTATTTTTATAGTCAGAAAGAAGTATTCTTACATAGTGAGTGAGTTATACATGCTATATATGTCTCTAAGAGACAAGAAAATCATGTTCTTTTAACAATTATACATTCTGCCACTTATTTAATATATCATCTCTATTTTTAAAATGCATCTTCAACCCTACCCAAAATGATGCTCCAAGTCTTTAAATGACTTAATATTGCACATGAACATTTAAGCTTTTCAAAGTGTGTGTGCACACATGTATACCTGTGTTTAGATGAAGATGAATACATGTTTCAGGACCTTTCTAAACTGAAACAATTTTACATCTAGTTTAATTTTTCAATCCTGTATTCAAAGACAAATGTATTTAGAATGATTTCCAATGAAGCCATGGAAACTATTTAATGTTATGTCAATTAGTGGTGAGTGTGTGGGCAAAAATGGAGCCTTTGTGACTGATTGAAAATTTTGTCTCCTTTATTAAAAAATATTGAAATCTTGAAGGGCTCCAATTTACTGCTATTAATGATGCAAGTTACCTTAATTTATAACTCCACTAAGAGCTAAGAAAGATTTTTTTCAATGTGAATTGCAAAAAATGTGAAAATGACATGACACCAAGATATTCCTTTCCCATTGTATTCTCAAAGATTTTCAGCTATATTTTTCTTTAGAAATAATTTGAAATGAAAATCCCCAGTATTAACATTTAAAGTAGTGAGTTGCTCTGAAGTGCCTTCATGTCTGATAGCCTTTCATTTAACTTAAAGTGTCAGTGTGAATAATATCATGATCCCATACTGTCTCTAGCACTACCTGGTCATAGAGAGAAGTTTTTTAAAACTACTGGAGACCTAGGGTTGAAAGCAAATGCTGTGCTCTACATGAAATTGTTAGCTTTCATTGTGAATTACCCACACATTTCTCTGAAGTCCAAGTTAGTCATCTATAGTGAGTGACCCTGAGATTGACCAGATCAGTGATTTAATGTGACAGTCCATCTCTCCATGGAGATGGTGACAGCCAAGGATTTTCTGGACTTCTGTCTTGAGAGAGAGGGGGTGGGTGTTCATAAAAGAAAAGCTTTTTTTCTTGATGGTGCTGTTTGAGTCAGTCATTTAATTGAGGGTACAGAAAATTTAAATGTAAATATTACCAAATCCAAAAAGATAAACTAAATGAATTAGAGTATTGAAAAATCCACGCTCTAATCCTCTCAGGTTCCACCCAGATCATAGTTTTACTTACGATGCTAATCATTAGCCATAAGCTCAGAGAGAGTCAGGTTCTGTTCATAGGATTCTATCTTGATAGTTTTGATTAGATAGGTACTGAGCTCTCTTTAAATTTCAAAATCCCAAACATTTTCCGAATTTAAAAATTGGGGAGCCCTGTCTGGGGAGCCCCAAAAAAAGAAAATCAGCAAAAGTCAGTATGAAAGGTATTATCTAAAACCATTACAAAGGCATACCAGATCTAGTCAAGATGGCACAAGTATCCACTTTAACCCACCTTCTACCTTTCAAGCATATGGCAATGACAGATAAAATACACGAAAGGAAATCTAAATCAACAAAAAGCAAATTCAAAAGCAATATAATATCTGTTTGAATCAAAAGAACAGCAGAAAAACAGCGTGTTAAGATCAGCAGATGAGTGGATTAAAAAACTGTGGTACATCTACACAATGGAATATTACACTGTGGTAAAAAAGGAGTTCTTACCATTTGCAACAGCATGGATGGAACTGGAGAGCATTATGCTAATTTAAATAAGCCAGTCAGAGAAAGATAAATATCACATGATATCACTCATTTATGGAATATAATGAACAACACAAACTGATGAACAAAAGCAGATCCAGAGAGAGAGAAACATCGATCAGACCATCAAACCTCAGAGGGAAGGAAGGGGAGGGTGGGGGTAAGGGGGAGAGGTCAACCAAAGGTCTTGTATGCATGCATGTAAGCCTAACCAATGGACACAGATAACAGGGTGGTGATGGCATGAGTGGGAGGGATGTGTGGGTAATGGGGGAATAAGGACACATATGTAACACCTTAATCAATAAAAAATTAAAAATAAATAAAAATAAAAAGATGTAATACAGATTTAAAAAATGAAAATAAAATAAAATGAGAGCACATTTGTAATTACCATCTTTAACCAAAAATATTTATAAGGAACATTAAAATATATTCTCAATAATAAAAAAAAAGATTGGCTGAAGCTGCAGCTCTGTTAGGTTCTTTGTTTGTAAGCAGCAAATATAACCAGGAGTTGTGCTCCTGTGTGGTATTAAGAACTGAAAGTCCTTCTTTAAAGACAGGGTACCAGAGGAAACTTCATTGCTAGAAACTAGAGGCAGAGTTGGCACTCCCCATTTTAAAAAAAAATGTTTTCATTTTTAATTTATAATGGTTTTATTGACTTTTAGAGGGAGAGGAAGGGAAATGGGGAGAGGAGGGAGAGAGAGAGAGAGAGAGAGAGAGAGAGAGAGAGAGAGAGAGAGAGAGAGAGAGAAGAGAGAGAGAGAGAGAGAAAAATCAAGGTGAGAAAGATACTGATTGGTAGCCTCCCATTGTATGCCCCAACCAGAGATCGAACTTTCCAATTCAGGTATGTGCCCAGAGCAGGCATTGAACGACTTTTTGCTTTTTGGTGCATGGGAAGATGCTCAACCAGCTGATCCACACCAGACAGGGCTCCCCAATTTTTAAATTCGGAAAATGTTTGGGATTTTGAAATTTAAAGGGAGCTCAGTACCTATCTAATCAAAACTATCAAGATAGAATCCTATGAACAGAACCTGACTCTCTCTGAGCTTATGGCTAATGATTAGCATTGTAAGTAAAACTATGATCTGGGTGGAACCTGGGGGGATTAGAGCGTGGATGCAACTATACACATATGAGACTGGGGGGTTATCAAAGAGAAATTGTGTGTGTCCCTGTGTTTGTGTCACAGAGAAAGAGAGGAGGGGCAAGAGGGGAGAGGACAGAAAGATAGGGGAGAAGAAAGGGTTGGGGGGAGAGAGAGGATGAGAAAGGAAAACACTTCCATTGAAAATAAGCCTAAAGGCCATGGCTGGGTAATTCAGTTGGTTAGAGCATCATCCAAATAAAGCAAGGTTGTGTGTTTGATCCCCAGTCAGGGCACATACAGGAATCAACCAATGAATCCATAAATAAGTGGAACAACAAGTCCATGTTTCTCTTTCTCTCTCTCCCTTCCTCTTTTTCCAAAACCAACCAATCAATAATAATAATAATAAAAAAATAAGTCTGTAAATCAAAATTCTGAAACACAGTAAGAAATATGCTTAAATATGCAGACAAAAATCAACATTCAGAACATGTATTTATTATACATGAAATCAATTTTATGAAGCAATAAATAAAGGACTGTGAAATTAGTATGTTTAAAGAAAGGAAAGTTACTGATCAACACCTAAAATGCCATTTTTCTGCCATTGATCTACAAAAATCATTAAGACACTTTCAAAGAACAGTAATGTATGGGAGTATGCCTTATCACCTATCAACAATTATTTTAAAAACATGATAATGGTATTGGAAATATTACAGGTAGACAAGTGGAACAGAAGAGAGAGTCTAGAAACAGACCCACTTACAAATGGAAATGTAATATATGAAAGAGATGGCAATTCAAAAATGTGGGGGTTAAAATAAATTGTGCTGAAAAATTAGTCATCCATATAGACAAAATAAAATTAGATTATGCATCACACCAGGCACAAAAATAAATTCAGGTGGATTTAAGAACTGAATGGGAAACTAGAAAACTTCAAAACTTTACAATACAATAAAGAAAACTGGCTCAACGATTACAGGATAAGAAAGCATACGTTATAAAAGACAGAAAAATATATAAGAAGCAATTCTAAATCTGGCTTATATTATAATAAAAATATTTGTTATAGGTTTCATAAACAAAGAGAAAAGACAAACTACAGCTTGGGAAATTTTACTTGCAATATGTATTGCTAAGAAAGAATTAGTATATAGAGTTTGTAAAGAGCTACCAATAAAAAAAGGAAAAGTAATGTTTGGATTATGGTACACCCATAAAATGAAAGCCTCTGCAGCTGCTAAATAATAAACATGTTCCATATGTTCTCATAAGGGAATATATCTAAGAAATATTAATAGCAGAAATAAGCAAGTCTCAGGACACAGTGTATAGTATGCTACCTTTGGATATACATATATATTTGAATATGTATACATATTAATGTAATTGAATAGATATGTAATCTTTATTAGAGTAGTCCATTTTATACATCCATAGGCTACTTTAATAAATATTCAACAGAAAAGAAAAAAATATTTGCACCTTAAGAACAGAATTGTGCAAAAATTAAAACATCAGACAATACCAAGAGCTAGAAATGGGAAATTTAACACAGTGAGAACATAAATTGATGTAACCCCATTTGTAGCAATTTCACAGTATGTAGTAAAGTTGAATATGTACATGCTCTTTGAACAAGCAATTTTACTCTAAGATACATACTTAGAACCATGTTCCTCAAAGTGTGATCCAGACACTGCTGTGGGGAGGGGAAGTTCCCTGAGATTTTTTTGTAGATGGTCAGCAAGGGCAAAGTTATTCTTGTAAAATTACTAAGATAGTATTTGCCCTTTTCACTGTAAAATCAACGGTGACATATTAGCATTAATGAAGACAGTGATACCAAATGTACTAGAAGATATTGTATTCTTCATGGTCACATGCTTACAGTGAGATAAAAAAAAAAAAATACAAGAAAAAAACAAAGTCTTACCTAATAACATCTTTAACAAAGCAATAAAATTCAGCAATTTCATTAAATTTTGAACCTTGAATACAGATCTTTATAAAATACTAGTGGCCCAGTGCACAAAATGTGTGCACGGGGGAGGGGGGAGGTGTCCCTCAGCCCGGCCTGCACTCTCTCTAATCTGGGACCCCTTGGGGCAGTTGGACATCCCTCTCACAATCCGGGACCGCTGGCTCCTAACTGCTCACCTGCCTGCCTGCCTGTCTGAACACCCCTAACCACTCTGCCTGCTGGCCTGATCACCCCCAACTGCCCCCCCTTCTGGCCTGATCACCCCTAACTGCCCCATCCCTGCCAGCCTGATTGCTCCCAGCTGCCCCTGATGGCCTGCTTACCCCCAACTGCCCCCCGCCAGCCTGCTTGCTCCCAACTGCCCCTCCCCACCAGCCTGCTTGCCCCCAACTTCACCCCCTTGCCAGCCTGATCACCCCCAACTGTCCCCCCTGCTGGCCTGATTGCCCCTAACCTGCCTCTGCCTTGGCCCCGCCACCATGGCTTTGTCCAGAAGGACGTCCGGAAGGTCTCCCAGTCTAATTAGCATATTACCCTTTTATTAGTATAGATTGGTGACAAAAGAAGTATGCATCAAGTACTTCTGCTTCATAACAAAATAAATTTGTCTGGAGAAAAAGCTCTTCAGTGATTGAGTTATAAAATAAGGACCTACTGTTATTATTCATGGCCCACCATTTTACTTGAGGGAACAACTGACAGACAAATTATTCTTATTCAGACCTGGACTTGTGGCAACATTTTCTCAGAAATACGTGATAGCATTTGTTGCCAATGATATTTGAAAATTCAAGTGAAAATTGGAATTTTGGAAAATGTTTATCTATCTTGAGAGCCTGACAACTTTCTGATGCAATTGGTGATGCTAGTGATAATGTGCAATTTGATATTGCCTCAGTGAAAAGTATCAACTTTGGGAAGATCTGCAGAGCTCAGTGGACTCATGTTTTCCAAATAACCAATGCATGAAGTCACAAATCAGGCGCCACTAAAGGATCCACAGTGCTAAATAAACCAATGCAATTTAATGCTATTGAGTATAAAAACATTCATTTATTTGGTTTCAGATTCCATATTATAAGTCATATTTAAGAAACCACCGTTGTTGAGTTTTAGTGTAATATCAAAGAGAAATAACTTTGATTATACAAAAAGGCTACTAAAACACTCCTTTTCATATTTGATTTCTGTGTGTGGCTAAATTTTATTCATAAACTTCAACCAAAACATTTAATTCCAGGCTGATGAATTGGATAAAAATTCAGAGGTTTTCTTTTAAGCCACACATTAAAGATATTTTCAAAAATATAAAACAATGTCACCTTTCTCACTACATATTCTGTGTTTTGAAAATAGTTAATTTTCATAAAATATTACTTTAGGATAAGATGTAGTTGGTTTATTATTATATTTAAATGAATAAAAACAAACATATTAACCTGTTCTCAGTTTTATTTGCTAAAAACTAAATATGCATAGATATAACCCCTATAAACAAAAGGTAGCAGAATTGGGTGATAGTTGTAAGAGTGATGTGTAGGAGTGGGGGAGTATTTTCTGATATTTGCACAGTGATATGAAGAACATAAGAAAATTATTCATGTATTCTTATCAGGGATAAGAGGAAGTGCAAAAGCCCTGAGGGGGAGAATACTTAGTGCATTTGAGGGGCAGTAAGGTGCCCATTGTCACAGAGTGAGCAAGGAAGAGTGTTTGGAGCTTTGATCAGTATGGCAGTCAAGAGAGGGATAACGGAAGGCACTGTCTCAAAGGAGAATGTCTCTGTAAATGTCTGTGACACAGTTTTATGCTATTTTTATCACATCAAACTCTCTCCATTTAGCCATTCACAGGCCATTGCCCCTTACCTTTTGAAAAGATTGGGTGGTTAATAGGGTTATAATCCAAATACCTGAAAGTAAAGATGGGGTACAAAGGTCTTCTTTAGTTGGCCTTTCACACTGAGACACTGTTACAGGAAATCAGAGAGAGCCAGGATACAGGAAGTATACTCAGCTCACATAGGTCAGGTCACAACACAACCTAGTAGGGAGCCAACTCCTTATATTTGATGCCAGATGAAACTGACTTTTTTTTTTTTTTACAAGCCTATGGAAGCACTTGCTTGGGAAGTTCATTGGGAAAAATAAAATGTAAGAAGCAGATGTCATATAAAATACTTCAGTTATAGATGCATTTTTGTTGTTGTTGCTGATGTTATTTCCCTCAAATATAATAGATAGAGGTCACTTTATTTTTTTTCAACTTTAAAAAATATATATTTTTATTGATTACAGAGAGGAAGGGAGAGGGAAAGAGAGATAAAAACATCAATGATGACAGAGAATCATTGATTGACTGCCTCCTGCACACCCCACACTGGGGATCCAGCCAGCAACCTGGGAATCGAACTGTGACCTCCTGGTTCATAGGTAGACACTCAACCACTGAGCCATGCCAGCCAGGCAATAGCGGGTCACTTTAGAAGGTGGAGGAAGGTTAATACTAGTGTTACATATTTGATCGTTTTAAATAGTATACAAAATTCTTTGATATACCTCTTTTTAAAAGGTGAAGCTGAATTCACTTTGAATATGGGCTGAACTTAATAATTTGCTTGCTGTGAAGAGAATATGGCATAAGTGATGGGATGACATTCCAAATGGTCACAAAAGGACTGTAGCTTCTACCTTGGTATGTTTTGTTTTCTCTCTTCTCTCTTTTCTTCTCTCTCTCTCTCTCTCTCTCTTTTTTTCTCTCTTTTCTCTCCTCATTTCCTCTCCCCTCTCTTTATCTCCTCCCCTCCCCTCCTCTCTCCTCCTCTCCAATTCCCCTCTGGCCAGTGATCAGTGAGGAACTGAGGGAACTAAGACCTTATTCTTGAGCTTGGAAATGAATCATTTAGTCTTAAGAAAACCTTCAGATGACTGCAGCCCCAGCTTAACAGCTTGCCTTGCAATTTTAAGAGAGACTCTGAGCCAGAACCACCCAGATGCCTGGCCCACAGAAACTGTCAAATAATATTTCTTTGCTTTAAGTTTCTAAGATATAGTTGATTTGTTACAAATCAATCGATAACTGATACACGTAGGGTTATCTTCTCTCAAGGAGGATAAAATGATATCCCAAAGTGTCAATGAACTTATCTCATGAACACAAAGCTATGAATTGTCAGAGTGGCAAGTCAAACCCTAGTCTTTTGACTTCTAGTTCATTGCTCCTTCCATCATATCAGATTGTTACCAGTTCTATGTAAGTAATACATTTCTTCTATTTCTAGACCTATAGTATATAATTTTAAAAACACTATGGTACGTTAGTCAGAAATAACAAAATGTAAAGATCAATGCTTTAATAATTATCTTTGTATATCTTAAGCAAAATGTATACCAACTCTAAAACTCCAAAATTCAATTTTTAGAACCAGAAAGCAGCAAAGAACATCAGAAACATATGTCCTAGAGTTTCACTATATGGACAATTAAGTCTTGCAAGGGAAAATTACTGACAATTGCCACAGCTTATTAAAGAGGGAGCAAGGATTCAAAATTACCTCAGTTGTATAAAGAAGACATTTTTGAAATTTGATATTAATGTCATTTTTTCCTGAGAGCAGAGGCTTACAAGTTCATATACTCAAGGCTTGTCACAATGACTAGCACAGAGAGTACAAACTCTTACTTGGCCAATTACTAGATTAATAATATTCTTTATTTCTTTTGTAAAACAGTCATTGGTACTCTAAGGCAAAACAAAAACTCACAACTAATAGCCCATCCTCTTGTATACATCTGGTTCCACCTGTTGAGTTTCATGCTTACTGAGAGCTGTTTATGTTTGTTTCCAAACCTCTCTCAACCAAGTGTGCTTATCTATATACTAGAGGCCCGGTGCATGAAAATTCACGCACTCGGGGGGGGGGGGATCCCTCAGCCTGGCCTGCACCCTCTCAAAATCCGGGACCCCTCTGGTAGGATTCCTAGGCCTGGCCTGAGATCAGGGCCTATCGGGTCTTTCCTTCCCTGGGCTGCAGGAAGCTGGCCCCACCCAAACCGCTGCCACTGCTTGCCATCTGTGCAGTGCTGCCCCCCCCCCCGCCCCTGCCACCGGTGGCCTCCCTCTGCAGGTAACAGGCTGGGGCGCAATGGCTTGTCTGGCCTGGGACTCCCTCTTTCTTTGCTGGGGGAGAGGCCAGCCCTGCGAGGGGCTGTCTTCCTACCTGATTGCCCCTAACTGCTGGCCTGCCTACCTGATCACCCCTAAGCACTCTGCCTGCCTGCCTGATTGCCCCTATCTGCTTGTTTGGGGGTGGGGCCAGCACTGACTTCTGGTTGGTCAGCCTCCGGTTGATAACTGTTGTTATGACCCAGGGTTTTTATATATCCTCTCTAATAAAAGAGTACTATGCAGATTGATCATCACTGCAACACACAATATAGCTGCCCCCATGTGGTCAAAGATCCTGCCCCCATGTGGACACAAGATGGCCACCACAAGATGGCCAGCAGGAGAGGGCAGTTGGGAGGCACCCGGCCTGCAAGGGAGGGCAGTTGGAGGTGATCAACCCTGCAGGAGAGGGCAGTTAGGGGTAACCAGGTCGGCAGAGGAGGGAAGTTGGGGGTAAACAGGCTGGCAGCAGAGTGGTTAGAGGGTGATCAGGCTGGCAGGCAGAAGCGGTTAGGGGCAATCAGGAAGGCAGGCAGGCAAGCAGTTGGGAGCCAGCAGTCCTGGATTGTGAGAGGGATGTCCAACTGCCCGTTTAGGCCCGATCCCAGGGATCGGGCCTAAACGGGCAGTCAGACATCCTTTGAGGGGTCCCAGATTGGAGAGGGTACAGGCTGGGCTGAGGGACAACCCCCCTCCGTGCACGAATTTCGTGCACCAGGCCTCTAGTTAGGCTATAAAAGGCTAATATGCAAAGTGTCCCCTTGGGAGTTTGACCGGGAGACCGGGAGTTCAATCGCTCACTATGACATGCACTGACCACCAGGCAGAGGTGCAGAACATGGTGGGCAGCCAGCAGTGGCAGCAGGGCACTGAGGGAGTGCAGGAAGTAGGAGGTGGGGAGGCGAGGAATCTGATTGGCCCTGATCACTGGCCAGGCATAGGGACCCTACCCATGTACAAATTTCATGCACTGGGCCTCTAGTCTATATATATAAAAGCCTAAGTGACCATTTGACCATCTGACCAGTAGCTATGATGCACACTGACCACCAGTGGGCAGATGCTCAACACAGGAGCTGCTGAGCTGCAGTGACTTGACAGCTGCAGTTCTCATGTGATGCACCTGGAACCAGAGAGGAGGGAGCCTGATTCAGGGGTGTCTCACCTGAGAACCTCCCTCTCACAATCTGGGACCTCTTAGGGGATGTCAGAAAGCCAGTTTTGGCCCGATCCCCACAGGCCAGGCCAAGGGACCCCACCAGTGCACAAATCTGTGCACTGGGCCTCGAGGTATTGTAATAATTCTATTTAGTTATATTAACTAATTAAATAAACAGAGCTGTTCTTTCTTTGAAATCTAAAAAAAAATAAATTAAATGCTTGAGGAAGACTTGATAGAGGCAAATTATTATTAACCTTTTGCACTCGGATGTCGAGTGTGACTCGACACGGTTAGCATCAGTAGCAGCTCTTTTTATACTCTTTGAATGTATCAATAATTTGAAATATAAAAAAATCCAAATAAATAAGTTTGTATGAAAAGAAACTCCAGTTTTTTATTCTACTGCTGCGCTTTGTAAAATCTGGGGAAATTAAATCCCGAGTAGAATAAAGGAATTGAGAAAAAAGCAAGAGAGTGCAAAGGGTTAATAACAAAATTGCTTTAAATTAGTTGTGGAGGAAAGATTGGAACAAATAAAAATCTAGAAGCATCCTGTATCTTAATTCCCTCATAAGTATCTTCAAACTTCTGCTACATTACAAAGAAAGTGAAACTTGATTTCAGAGATGATGCCATATCACATGGTTTATGTAATAATGACCATGAGAAACTTGAATTAGAAGACCCACATTCAATGAAAAGGCCTTCATCCTACATCAAGAAAGATAAAATGTTCATTTTTATAATTTAATATTAAATAAACTGTTTAAGATATGGATATTTCATTTTTAAATGATTTCTAGCCAGTGTTTTTAATCAACCAAGTATGGGTCACAAGTGCATCTATATAATAAAAGTCTAAGCATCTGTTATGGTGGAATGACCAGAACAACTGGTTGCTATGATGCGCAATGACCACCAGGGGGCAGACGCTCAGCACAGGAGGAGCACTGCTCAGCCAGAGGCCAGGCTCATAGCTGGCGAGTGCAGTGATGGTGGTGGGACCCTCTTCCGTTTCTGTGGCAGTGCTAAGGAGCAGTAAGCAGTCAGTTGGTAAGGAGCAAGGGGTCCCGGACTGCGAGAGGGCGCAGGCTGGGCTGAGGGACCCGCCTTCCCCCTAGTGCACAAATTTTGTGCACCAGGCCTCTAGTGATATAATAAGATTACTATTGTATATATTCTTAGCATTTAGTGAATGAATGGATGAGAAGTTTGATGGGATACGGAAAACAAGGCATCCTACATACTCAAGGCCTTTTTCATCTTATTTGAAGAATTTGTCAACACTCAGTATACATAAGTGTCAGTCCTTTTTTTCCAAGCATTATGTAGTTAGAGGGTGCTTTAGATAAACTAAAGAACTTACAAATCTCTCCTTGTTTAATGTCACACTTATTTCCCTCCTTGACACAGAGAAGATTTCTTTTTAGGGTGTCTTGTGAAAGTTCTCCCTTGCCAGATCTACCTGAATGGCTTCCATGGAGGGTGAGAGTTTGCAGGCAGCATATTTTTCCAGCGTCTTTGCAATGTGGTAGTGGTTTCTGACAAAGGAGTTTCCGGGGCTGCTAAGCAACCATTACTGATGGCTAAAAATAGGGAACAGCCATCATATTATGGGACTCTGGATGCTTAAGGAGTTTTTATAAGCCAATAACTCTGGAAGGTAATTACTATTTAATTCTGCTTTTGAAATGGATTAAAAATACATTGTATGAATCGACAGTCATTTGTACAGCAAGAGCTGTTTTTTTTCAAATTAAAGTTTTGGTTGCATCGATTTATTTTCATGAGTTCTGTTTAAAAATATTAATTGTATTTGTTCTGGGTGACACTGTCTTCATGTGTACTTATTTCCATGAATTAAAGACATATAATAATATGGGAAAGCATAGCATGGGCTTGAAACTTACTTCTGAATGAAGGAATTTCTCCAGCTTTTTAGCTTTTATATAAATCACCACCACAGTATGGATCTATTTACCTCTGCATTTCTTTGGGTTTTTTTGCATTCATTAATTTAACAATAATTATCTATCATTTTCATCATTTTTCTGTCTCACCATCAACAATTTTACTTTTCTCCTTTTCATTTATTTACCTACTTAGTTCTCCTGCTCTGCATATGCCTATCTCAATCAACTATTAATCTCTATAGGTGCCTGTATAATATCATATTGTGTTCTTTTCTTTATTCAGTCATCTCTTTATTTTGGGATTTTATTGACAACTCTTCCTAAACTTATATCCCCAACCCTTTCTAATATGTAGATTTAAAAAAAACACACATTTCTTTGTAGTAGCTAACACCCTCATAATAATATGTCTAACTCTGCACTCAATGACAAAAGGGACCATAAGTCTTTTTTTTTTTTTTGCTCCCTATTGTGTCTCTAATGCCCAGTATTGTGAATGGCACTTAATAGTCACCTAGTAAATATTTGTTGAATGAATGTATAAATGTCAACATGTATTTTTATCTTCATTCACTTCTATCTCCTTTCCACCATCACTTCATCAGCACCTCTCTTATTATCTTTTCATTACCTAATTTCATTCGAATATTCTTGACTCTCAAGCTCTTCACTCATCATCCCAACTATTTATCTAACTCTATTCTAAACCTCCTTATCTATATCTAAGCTGTAACCTAACATTTTATCAATATACTAGTGGACCAGTGCACAAAATTCATGCACATTAAAAGGGGATTAATTAGGGGAAATATTTTAATATTGCTATTTGTCCTTTCTCTATAATAGACATGTCAGAGATGAAAGAAAAATAGTAAAATGTGTATGAAAATCTTCCTCCTGTCAGAATCTGGGGCACACCATGGGACCCAGAGTCAAGTCCCCGCCCACCCATGTGTGCCTCAAAATTGCGCAAGACCCAGACCTGGACGTCCCCCTCTCCATTGGGCAAGATTCAGACATGGCCGATCCCACCCTTGTCAAGCCCTGCTGGGTGGGGGGCATAACCTGAGGTCCCCTGGCCAGGCGCCGGGGCGGGGTGTGTGGCCTGAGGTCCCTGGGCCTGGCACCAGGTTGGGGGGTGTGGCCTGAGGTCCCCTGTCAAGCCCCACGGGGGCGGGGGGCCGCAGCCTCAGGTCTCTGCTGATTGCTCGTTAATGCTCATTACGGGAAGTCGGCCTCCTCTGTGGGTGCAGCCATCTTGTATTATGTAAACCCCACCTCCACTTTGGGCGCAGCCATCTTGTGTTATGGAAACCCCCGCCTCCACTGTGGGCGCCACCATCTTTGTGGCAGAGTGATGGTCAATGTGCATATTCCCTCTTTATTATATAGGATTACAAAGTCTTTTCATCTACTTATCCTTGTATCAATCTCTTTCATCTCATCTGTCAGTCAAGCCATCATTCTCCATCATGCCTTCATAATATACAATAAATCATATCATGTATCATCTCAATATAGAATGATAGGTGTGTACAATTTTTAGTGCAAGGCCCAAAGTAAGGATTGCATATAATTTATATATTTTATCCATTTATTTTATATGAATCCTATATAATAAAGAGGTGATATGCAAATTGACCATCACTCCAACACACAAGATGGCCGCCCCTATGTGGACAAAGATGGCCACCACAAGATGGCCAGCAGGGGAAGGCAGTTGTCGGCGATCAGGCCAGTAGGGGAGGGCAGTTAGGGGAAACCAGGCCTGTAGGGGAGGGCAGTTTGGGGTGACCAGGGTGGCTAGGGAGTTCAGTTAGGGGTGACCAAGCCAGTAGAGGAGGGCAGTTAGGGGTGACCAGGCCAGCAGGGGCGGGCAGTTAGGGGCAATTGGGCTGACAAGGGAGCAGTTTGGCATGGATCAGGCTGGCAGGGGAGTGGTTAGGGGGTGATCAGGCTGGCAGGTAGAAGCAGTTAGGGGCAATCAGGCAGTCAGGCAGGCCAGCGTTTGGGAGCCAGCAGGCCTGGATTGTGAGAGGGCAGTCAAACATCCCTCCAGGGGTCCGAGATTGGAGAGGGTGTAGACTGGGCTAAGGGACACACACCCCCGTGCACAAATTTCATGTATCGGGCCTCTAGTTTAATTATATGAACTCAGTACATAAAAAGAAGAGAAAAATAACAACTTAAGTAGTACCTGTCACTCAAGTTAAGGAACATAATCCATAAATGAAACATGAGATATCTGCCATTCCAAAAGTCATTTTTTAATGAGCCTAAAAAAACAACAAAAAACACTGGTATTATTTATACTTCATGGCTTTAAAACACAAGCTGGCTAACTTTTGTGTAGCTCATCCAAAGAAACAACAACCTGTTGTAAATTTAGAGAATGACTATGTTGAATCTACTGAGAGACAGTGTAATGGTTTCTATAACAGCATTTTCCTATGGGAATATAAGTTAACTTTTACTATTGATATAATTAGCCTTATTGTATGCCTTTTGGAACTTAACCTCTGTGTAGCATATGACTCCACCATAGTCATTATTCATAGGTCAGGAAGAGGTATAGTGATGCTTGAGTTAGTCTTGATTAGTGATTTGGAATTTTCAGGCAGAAAATTAAGGCAAGAGGTATCAAAGATGAGGGGCAATAAACTGTTCACCAAGGTGATCTAATTAAATTTCTTAAGCATATGTGCATCTCTCCATCAACTTTTCATATCTAAAGCTATTCATCTAGTACAGTATTCTATTTATTCTCTTCTTTCAGGTATCTTTTCATTTTGGAGTTTACATTACATTTAGTTGAATAATTGTGAAAATCAATGAATGGCCAGATCATCATGATCTCTGAATGCATAATAATCTGGCCACTCAGTGTATATCCTATAAAATAAAAGGCTAATATGCAAATTGTCCCCTTGACCAGGAGTTCGACCAGCAAACAAGCTGGCCAACCGCCCATGTCCCCTCCCCCTGGCCAGGCTGGCCGGACCCCATCCATGCACAAATTCATGCACCGGGCCTCTAATATATATATACTGAGTGGCCAGATTATTATGCATTCAGAGATTATAATAATCTGGCCACTCAGTATATATAGATATAGATAGATATAGATATAGATATAGATATAGATATAGATATAGATATAGATATAGATATAGATATAGATATAGATATAGATATATTAGGTATACCAATTAATAATGTGGATTTTTTCAATAGATGGAGTTACACATATATTGATATATATGCGATTTGATATGTATGCTATTTTGTTGTATTGACAGCAAGTTGCAAAACTTCATATGTCAAATTTACTGAAGGTGTTAATATCATAGATATTTTTATGCTTAAAAATGTCAAATTTTGTGCCAAAAAAAAAGAGCATTTGCAGGAAGTTATAATTAATTACTTTATTTTGAAGAAAAAGTTATCGTATACTTCAGGAAGTTTATGATGAACATGCTCCATTTCTAGATACTTGTGAACACTGGTTTAAACACTTTAAAAGTGATGATTTCAATGTGAAAGACAAAGAACATCCAGGTCAACCAAAAAAGTTTGAAGACCAACAATTACAAGCATTATTGGATGAAGATGCATGTCAAACTCAAAAACAACCTGCAGAAAGATTAAATGTTGCTCAGTAAATAAGTTCTGATCGTTTACAAGCAATGGGAAAGATTTTAAAGGAAGGAAAATGGGTGCCACGTCAACTGAATGAAAGACAAATGGAAAACCAAAAAGTCATCAGTAAAATGTTGCTTCAAGGGCACAAAAGACAGTCTTTTTGCATCGAATTGTGACTGGCAATGAAATGTGGATTTATTTTGAGAATCCCAAATGCACAAAATCATGGGTTGATCCAGGTCAACCATCAGCATCAACAAGGCCAAATCGCTTTGGAAAAAAGACAATGCTCTGCATTTGATGGGATCAGGAAGGTGTGGTGTACTATGAGCTTCTAAAACCAGGTGAAACCATTAGTACTGATTGCTACCCACAACAAATAATCAATTTGAACCACACTTTGATTGTGAAATGACCAGAATGTGCCAGAAGACATGGCAAAGTAATTTTGCTTCATGATAACACACCATCACACACTAAAGATCTTGCCCGAGAAGTATTAACCCACCCGCCATATTCACCAGATCTTGCTCCTTCAGATTACCACTTGTTCTGGTCTATGGCACACACACTTTCAGAGCAGCACTTCAAAACATACCAAGAAAGGGAAAATTGGGTTTCTGAATGGTTTGCCTCAAAACAAGAACATTTTTATTGGGACGGTATCCAAAAATTACCTGAATGATGGGGGAAATGTGTAGCTAGCCATGGACATTGCTTTGAATAAAGCACTTTTGATGTTTCTCTTGAAATTGTTGTGTTTTCTTCTTTGATTACAAAATCCGCCATGATTAACAGGTACACCTAGTATATATATATATATGCCTAGGTGACCCTTATGACCAAATGGAATGACTGGTTGACAAGTTGACCAGTCACTATGATGCACACTGACCACCAGGGGGCAGATGTTCAATGCTGGAGCTGTCCCCTGGTGGTCAGTGCGCTCCCACAGCCAACCTCCCATCGTCCCTCCCCCCCTACCCCCCTCCGGCCCCCTGATTGACCCTGATAGGTCTTGATTGCCAGCCAGGCCGAGGAACCCCAGCATTGTATATCTCATTACATATCCAAGTTAGCATTATTTTTCATTCTTTCAAAAAGTAATAAATTGTCTTGTTACACAAACTTTATTTATATTAATTTACCAAAGTGATCCATGAATAGGATTAAATATCAAAATGTATAATATAATGAAAATTAATAGTTCATTTCCTATATTTATCAACTTTAGATATTTTCTGAAATTATTGTAAGAAGAAATTTATATATAGGTACAAACAAGGACTCTGGAACCAACTTGTCTAGGTTTGAATATGTCTTCATTGCCCTTAGGTTTGTGACCTTGAGGGGCTTTTTTACCTTTCTAAGGTGTTTCTTCATCTGTAAAATAGAAAAATAGATAGCACCTTTTTTATAAGATCACTATGAGAATGAAATCATTTAATATATGTGAAGGCCTTAAAAGAGTGCCTGGTATAGCCCTAACTATTATTATTGTGGTGGTTGATATTATTATTTTTTCCTGCTTTTAAATGTTGGGAATTTAGCTCACTTATATTATCACTCACCTTTTTCTTGCTCCTTCTTCTTAATATAGTTATATCATTTAATCTGAAATTTTATTTTTTTATTTTTTACAATATACAAAATAAATCTTGAAACTTTAGACATTAAATAGACTGCTTCATTTCTCTTGACTTTGACCTTTTCAAGAGGAGAACATTTTATCTTGTCCAACTTCCAGTCACTATCAGTTATACTTTTATCTTTACATTCTCAAAGTTGATAATGGTTTTAGTCTGTTCTGTAGACATGATTAAAACATCTGTGAGCCCTAGCCAGTTTGGTTCAGTGGATAGAGCATTGGCCTGTGGACCCAAGGGCATGTACCTCTGTTGCCGGCTCCTCCCTGGCCCTGGCCCTGGTCAGGGCTCATGCAGGAGGCAACCAATTTATGTGTTTCCCTCACATCGATATTTCTCTTTGTCTTTTCCTCTCTCTTCCATTCTGTCTAAAAATAAATGGAAAAAAATATCCTCAAGTGAGGATTAACAACAACAACAACAACAAAAAACAACACAAATAAAAAACAAACAAACATCTGTGGCTCATCCAAAACTCTGAAATGGAAAACAATAATAAAAATCAATTTACATTATCAGTGGCCTATAAATGGAGTGCAGTATAAAGTTAAGTAGTATCTTTAAGACCACATCTCTATCTCTATAAGTCCAATGTCACAGTGACTTAGCTATTCATAGTAGAGTGTTCCAAGAGCCAATTTCAATTGAATAAGGAGCTCTTTTCCATAAACCACAATTGATTTTACTATGACCTCAAATTTTTCTAAGATAACAATCATTGTATCTAGTCTATAAGTTCTTTTTATATCTCAGAATCTTCCATCCTGGATTCCCTGTCTTCATACTCTTAGCTGGATTGCTTGTTTGGTAGGACTGCTGAATAGCTGTAATCCTGTAATTTCCATTGCTGTTTTGTTGGATCCTATTGTCTCCTTCTTCCTAGTTTATTCCTTTTTTGTTCTTCCTAAAGTATGTCCTCAAGTAACATTCTAAAATACACAAGACACAGATTTTCAAGAGCCTGCTGCCAGAAAAGTTCTTTATTCTGCTTTCACGGTTGATAGTCTATTCAGAATAAAATTTCACTCACACATACATTTTCTTCTCAAAACTTGAAACATTTTATATTAGCTTCTAGCATCCAGCATAATTGATGAAAAGTTTGATGTCAATATGCCGCTTGTTGTTTTGTTTGTGACTGGGTCCTCATTTAATCCCAACCTACCCCTCAGGAAGATATTATGTGTTTTTTTTTTAATTTCTTTGCTGTTATAAATTTTTAGAATTATATACATAGAAAAGATTCCCAATTTTCACTTATTATTCTAGGATCTTTGATCTGAATACTTGTGTACTTTTACTTTGGGAAATTCTCTTCTATTATTTACTGGATATATTCTACACATATATTCTTTGTTCTCCCTTTATAGAACTCCTATTAGTCATAATTTGAAACTATAAAATAAATTGACTTTTTAATATTTTTCTCATATTTTTATCTCTCTTTCATTTTGTTCTCCTTTTTGGAGATTTGCTTAAATTTATCATTGTCTTTATATTGAAAATTTCATTGGTAATTATATTTTTAACTTACCAGCCCTCTTTCTTTGTGTCTGATTGTTCCTTTCCATAGCTTCCTATTTCTTTTTCATGGAATTGCCATTTTCTTGTACCTCTCTTTGCAAGCTAATTATACTGTATTTTCCGGCATATAAGACGACTGGGAGTATAAGATTTTCCTGGGTTAAAAAGTTGTCTTATAAGCTGGAAAATACGGTAGTCCAATATATCTAATCCATTATATCTAATCCCATCAATATAGTCCAATATACCGTATTTTCCGGTGTATAAAATGACATTTTAACCCAGGAAAATCTTATACGCCCAGTCGTCTTATACGTCAGAAAGTACGGGTAGATCTTTTTGAAGTTATTTTTATTCCTTTATTTTTCTCTGCTTGTCTTGACTGGTTATTTTCTTTTTTCTTTTCCTTGTTCCTTTTGCATCTGTACACATTATTCCTCAGCTGGCTGGTAATACTCTTTGGCTCATATTTGAGAATGAGGCTTCAAAAAGCTACTAGGAAGTGCTATGTATCTAGGTAGAGATATTTGCTAATGGGGTTTGCTTTATTTTAAACAGGGTGGTAGCTTTTATGTATTTGGGAAACTACAAAACCACAGAAAGCCCACTATTGTACTATGAGATGTTGATATCCAATTGATGACCTCAGTTTTCTCCAATTAATGTGATTTCTCTAGTGGAAAACAATTTTTTTCTGAGTAGTTTAATATCGTGCTTCTGAGAGAGTTCCACTTCTGGCCTGATATGGGATAAGGAGCTCCATAGACCTGTTTTCCAGTGAAACTGGTGAAAATTGTATATAAATTTAAGTCTCATAAATGCTCCTGAGGATATACAGCAAATAAATATACATTTATTCAAGAAAATCTAAAGTTCTGGAAGAATAGTGAAATTCTATGGTTTTTGAACTAAGAACCATTTTCTCCTTTTTCTCTCAGAGCTCAAAGAGACATAAAATTAATTCCAGACTAATACAGCCCAGAACACAGGGCACAGTCTGCCCCCACTCCCAGTAAGAGGATTATCTTACTGGGGAGGGCTGGCTGTCAACATTTCTCATCTTGCCCCAGTTACCTGTTGCTAAATGTAAATTCTGGGTGATTACAACTGAGAGATAGGGTAATCCCTTCTTTTTCCCAGTCTACACTTATGAGACTAAGACTCTACCTTGTATGAAACACTACTAAGAATATTGGACCATGGACAGCCTTAGTTATGATTTGTGGGATGGCATTTCCACGTTGGGAGAGGCAAGCCAGAAGAAACTACTCCTCTCCACTGAGTACCCAGTCCCTAAACTGAGGGTATCACTCATAGATAACTTATATTGTCCCCACCCCAAGCTCCAGAACCATACAGAGATTTTGCTTGGGCACGTGGTGGGGTGGGGGAGAAGCAGGCTATAAAAGAGAGAACTCCAAATTTCTTCCAAAAGGAACTGACTTCATTTGCAACAGAGTGTGAGGTTCAATTCTAAGGATGTTGCTATGGACTGAATTGGGTATCCCCACCACCAAATTCACATGTTGAAGCACCAACACCCAATGTCATGGTGTTTGTTTATTTGTTTGTTTTTCTTTTTTATCAAATTTATTGGTGTGACACTGGTTAACAAAATTATACTGGTTTCAGGTACACAATTCCACAACAGAGGGGTCTTTAGGAGATAAGTAAGTTTAGATGTGGTCATGAGGATAAGACTCATAAAGGGATTACTGCCCCTATAAGAAGGAGCATAAGAGAGAGCCTCTCTCTCTCTCTCTCTCTCTCTCTCTCTCTCTCTCTCTCAATCTCTCTCTCTCTCTTCCAGCCATGTGAGGACATAGTAACAAGGTGACTATCTATAAGCCACCAAGTGAGCTCTCACCAGAAACTGCCTCTACTAGTCTTTTGATCTTAGCCATAAGAATTGGGAGAAAATTTCTGTTGTGAAAGCCACCCAGTCTATTGTATTTTTTTGGAGCATCCCAACCTAAGACAGGTATTCTCAAAAGCAGTTGAGGTTTGGGTGAAAGGCAGTTTAAAGGAGATAGGTAGATCTTTTTGACATATAGGTGTTACCATCTATATAAATAAAAGGCTAAATGTCTGTTTGATCAGTACCTATGACGCACACTGACCACTAGGGGACAGATGCTCAACATAGGAGCTGCCATGATGCGCACTGGCCATTTAAAAATAAATTAAGGTGACCAGATGTCCCGTTTTTGGAGGGACAGTCCTGATTTTTAACAATTTGTCCCGCGTCCCACGGCGTTTTAAAAAAGTCCCGATTTTTGGAAAGATTGCATGACAAGCTAGGGAAAGGCGGGAGAACAGGAAGGGAATATACGATTTCTGGTGGCCATGTGGCTATTTAGCCAGGATATGAGTTTTATATTATTTTTGTTAATTTTATAATGTTAAACTTTAATAATAACAAATAATTGTTGAGAACTGATTATCGAGAACTGCTTATCAAAGTTCACATTGTTGATCAGGTGTTAGAATTCGACCACCATTGTTTGGACTTAATGAACAATGGCATTTTTTGGGATTGGCAACGATGAAAACATTTTGTAACTGTCTCTCAGACAATACACATCGTACTGAGTGCTAGTAAGCTAGTTAAACAAGTGATGTCATTACAAATCAGCTATTCAGATAATTTAGGTAAGTAATTTATTTATTTATTTCATAAATACATAAATTTTCTTGAATTTAGCAGACAGTACTCGTATTATTTATATTTTATAGTGGCGTCAAAAAGTCTAGCGCTGGCCTTGAAAGTGACACTTACGACTTATGTTATGGCAAATTCATGACCTTTTAAACAATGACAGCAATCTACTAAAAAAAATTCACTCAAATGAGAAATATGCCAAAGAATAAAATAATACTATACATAATTTTTTATTTATATTTATAAATTGTACTTATGTTGAAATTTTAAAAAATATATTACAATACTATTTTTGCATTCTATGAAAACTTTTGTTGCTCCATATAGACCAAATTTTTAATCAAGAACCCCCACCCCCCACCCCAGGTCAATGGTGTCCCGCTTTACCAATGTTAAAATATGGTCACCTTAAAATAAATGGCACCACGGACCTGGTGCCAACAAACCAATACTTGGCTTCCCCCAAGTGGGACACAGGCCCCTCCACCACCCTAGAGTGACACCTTACCAAATCACAGCCAACGCTGCCAAGACCCCATGGTGCAAAATGTGCTCCACAGCCCAGCTCAGCCCAGCTCAGCCCAGCCCAGAAACGGTCACTGTGGGCGCTGGGTAATGATGTCACATAGCAACACTCTGCTTCCTCTCCCTAGCAACTAGCCTCCTTGGAGTTTAATTAGCCCAGGAACATGACTTGCTTTATAGCCAGGTGCAAACATTTTACACATTAACCAAATGTTTGTGAAGCATTTTCCCATGCCTCATCTCATTTGATCCTCACAGAAGTCCTGGAGTAGGTATATAGGAGATTTGGTAGAATCCTATTTTCTTTCCATTAGCCAGAAAAACGAAGATTTAGAAAGTTTAGAAACTTGACCCAACTGAAAAGAAGTAAGAAATGGTGGAACTTGAAAATGAATTCAGGTTTTCTCACTGCACAGAATATAGTCAAACACTGATGCAGTTAAATATTTTACCCTTTGTTCTCCCTGCATTATCTACAATAATAATCTTCTTCGTGTTGACATTTACTTCTTCGTGTTGCTGACAATTACCTGAAAGAGAAGTTGGGGTGCTTCACTGGGCTGGAAAAAGTTTAGCTAAATCACAAAGCAGGCCTAATTAAGCAAGTTTATTCTATATCTATAAAAGGCTAAGTTGACTCGCGCGATACATATAAAGCTTTCGCTGGTGCCAATCGCACACGTGTGTTTCAATCTGTCATTGTTGATCGTGAATCTGCTTGACAATTCTATTATAGAGAAAGGGTGAATAGTGATATTAAAATATTTATTCTAATTAATTTCTTTTCAATGTGCACGACTCTGTGTACCGGGACACTAGTAGGCTAATATTCTAGAGAGACTTGAGAAAGAGAAAATTGGGCAGAACGCTCCTGTTTTCAGAACCAATTCTCAAACACTGACCTTGTAAACTATACTTTTAAGAGACTACCTTTGGTTGAATCAATCTGTGGATCAATTTATCCCCAAAGACATTTTTAAAAATAATAGAACAATCTGCTGGTAATTAGTAGAATTTAATTAACTGCCAGGAGTCCAAAACAGAAACCATCCCCACACGCCATGATATTTTGAATTTAATTGCATCATAGATGCTTATGGCATACAAAGGGTTAACATCTGGAGCTGGGTAAAGAAAAAGGTAGCTAAACTGAGCTTTGCCATAACAGAGTTTAGGGAAAATGTGGTCATACCTAAGGCTTTGAACCCTGAAGTGCAACAACAGAGGCTTGATATTTCTAGGGGAAATAAACTTCATTAAAATAACCTGCCAGCCACTAACTAAATAATGATGTAAATAACAATAACAAGCCCAGGAGAGGATGGACTGAATCAATATTCAGAGTTGCTACAACATATTATCTAGAATGTCCATGTTCCAACGAAAATTATAAGACATTTGTAGGAAAGTCTGAATCTATATACTGAAAAAAAAACACACACCAGGAAACAGGAACTGCCTAATAGAGCGACCAGATGTCAGATTTATGAAAACAAAACAAAAAAATATTTCAAAAGAGCCATTTATAAAGATATTAAATAATCCAAAGAAATGATGATTAATGAAGTAATTGAAAGTATGACAACTATATCACATCAAATGAAAGCATTAATAAACAGATGAGAAATTAAAAATACAAAACCAAATGGAAATTCTTTAGTTGAAGTGCCATAACTGAAAATTTAAAAAAAAATCACTAAATGGTTCAACAGCAGGTTTACGTGGCGGAAGAAAGGATTAGTCATTTTGAAGATGGACCAATAGCGATAATGCAATCTGAACAACAAAGAGAAAAGAATGAAGAAAAATGAAAAACCTCAGAGAAATGCAAAGCACCATTAAGCACACTAACAGATTTTATTGGTTAGTTTTATGAATCAACTTTGCCAGACTTTAGTACCAAATTTTATTAAGACATTAATCTAGATGTTGCTGTGAAAGTATTTTGTTCATGTGGTTAATATTGATGATCGGTTGTCCTTAAGTAAGGGAGACTACCTTCAATAATTTGAGCAGGCATAACCATATCAGTTGATAGGCCTTAAGAGCAAATACCTGGGTTTCCTCAGAAAAAGAAATTCAGTCCTAGCTGGTTTGGCTCAATGGATAGAGCATTGGCTTACAGACTGAAGGGTCCCAGTTTGATTCTGATTAAGGGCATATGCCCGGGTTGTGGGCTAGGTCCCCTGTAGGGGGGGGGGGAGGGTGCAGGAGGTGGCCAATCAATGATTCTCTCTAATCATTGATGTTTCTATCTCTCTATTTCGCTCTCCATCTCCCTTCCTCTCTGAAATCAATAAAAATATTTTTTAAAAGAAATTCAGCTTCAAAACGGAAAAACCAGCTCTTATCTCAGAGTTTTCAGGTAGTGGTAGATGCACAGATGTATTGGGATAAGGAAATTATTCCAAATTATATCTGAACACAACAGGAACAAATGAAGAGATAGGAAATGTTAAAAAAGAAAGTTAGAATATCAAAAGCCATAATTATTTACTTGTTTTTATTGTCATCTCTGAGCTTCTTTAAGTATATAAAATTATATAAAGCAATAATTTTAACAATGTAATGTCATACAATGCTTGCAACATTTATAGATTCAGTATGAATAACAAAACTATCACAAAACGGGAGAAAGGGAATAGAGATAGATAGGAGTATCATTTCTATATCTCACCTTGTTCAATTCAGTATACATATTAAAGTGATTCTGATAATTTAGAATGCCTGTGGTAAATTCTAAAACAACCAATAAGAAAATAACTTAAATTTTAGTTAAAAACATTAAGTGAATTAAAATGTTGCATTAGTTCCCTCTCACCACTGCTTTTCAACATCATACTAGATGTTCTAGTGAATTCACTAAGATAAGAAAAGGCAATAAAGGGTATACACATTGGGAAGGAATAAATAAAACTGTTCACAGATGACATGATTACTTGTAGAAAATCTGAAATAACTGAAAAAAAACTTTTCTGAAATTAATAACTGGTTATATCAATGTTGTAGATACAAGTTAGTAAGTATACCACAAGTCGATCACTTTTTATATACCAGCAATGAACAAGTGGAATCTGAGGTTAAAAAGATAATACCATTTACATTAACACTCTCAAAAAGTAAGTACTTAGTTATAAATCTAGCAAAATAGGTACACGATCTATAAGAGATAAACTACAAAATTCTGATGAACAATATAAAAATGAATTAAATAAATGGAGATATATTCCATGTTCATGTATAGAAAAACTCAGTATTGTCAAGATTTCATTTCTTTATAACTTGATCTATAGATTCAATGCAATTCCACTCAAAATCTCAGCAAGTTATTTTGTGGATATTGATAAACTAATTCTAAAGTTGATATAGAGAAAATATTGAAGGAGAAAAACAAAGTTGGAGGTTAGACATTACCTGATTTCAATACTTACTATAAAGCTATCAAGACAGTGTAGTATTGGCAAAAGACTAGACAACTAGATCAATGGAACAGAACAGAGAGCCACATATAGACCTACATAAATATAATCAACAGATATTTGACAAAGGAGCAAAGGTAATACAATGGAGCAAAGACAGCCTTTCAACAAATAGTGCTGAAAGAACTGGACACCCACATGCAAAAAATAATAATAAATGGAGACACAGACACTATACCTTTCACAGAAATGTACCTCAAGTGGACCACAGACCTAAATGCAAAATGCAAAACTATGAAATTCCTAGATTATAACATAGGAGAAAACCTAGAACCGCAAGAAACCTTGAATGGCTAAACCAATATTAGAATTAATAGGCATTAAAACAAGTAAGTGTTACCAGAAGAAAAGAGGAGTGTGTTGTAATGACAAAAAAGTCAATCTATCTAAAAGTTATGACACTTTTAATCATATACACACCTAACAATAGAGCACCATAGTACATGAAGCAAAACTGATAGAAATGAAGGGGAAAGTAGATTATTCAACAATCAGAGCAGGAAACTTCAATATTCCACTTTCATTAATGGATAAAACAATTAGGGAGCAGACGAACAAGGAAATAGATGTTAACAACACTATAAATTAACTAGATCTGGAAGATATCTATAGAGCCCTTCACCTAACAATAGCAGAAAGTACTGTATTCTTTTAAAAATAATTTATTGTTGAAAGTTTTACGTGTCACTTTTCCCCCCCATTGACCTCTCTCCGACTGCTTCCATCCCCCAGCACATGCCCCAAACCATGAACGTACTTTATTCGTAATTGTATATGGAACATTCTGCAGATAGATCCTGTGCTGTTATAAAACAAACTTTAATAAATGTAAATGGATAGAAATAATACAATGTATGTTCTCTGACTACTCTGATTTATTGAAATTGGACTGCAATAACAAAAAGAAATTTGAGACACTTATAAATATATGGAAATAAAACAGTACACTTCTAAATAAGCAGTAGGTCAAAGAAGAAATCATAAGGAAATTAAAAGTTCTTTCAGATGAATGAAAATGGAGACACAACATATTAAAATATTTGGTATGCAGCTAAAACAGTGCTTAGAGAGAAAATTATAGCTGTTAATGTCTATATTAAAAAATAGTATGATCTCAAATAAGTATTCCTAATTTTCCACCTTAAGACACTGTGGGGGGGGCCTGGGGGGAGACTAAACTAAACCTAAAGAGAGCAGAAGGAAGGAAATAATAAAGATTAGATTTCAGATACTAATGATACACTGAATAGAAAAAAAATAGAGAAAATCAATGACTGTTTTGTGAATGTTGGGTATATATGTTTCCATACTTTTAATACCCGTGTTTTCAGATACAAAGATCCACAGCTGCTGTCCTTGTTACGTGGATTTCTATATCACATTCTTGTCAGAAATGTGCATGGCAGACAGATTTTCTCATTGAATTTAGGTCTCCAGCATGTATTCTAGGATGTGGCTTCTTCTATATGTCAAATCCTTTATTTGCATACCACCCTCCAGATATTTGTTAAAATCACTTCTTTTTTATGGTTCCCTCCCATTCTGTTTGTTGTTGTTTATTTTTTTTAATTCTTATTAACTTACTGGTTTCCTAAAAGGGAAGCCTATCTAATAGAGTAATTTGCAAATTGACCTTCACTCTAAGAGCACAAGATGGCCGGACTCATGTGGTCAAAGATGGCTGCCCCATGTGGACACAAGATGACCATCACAAGATGGCTGGCAGGGGACGGCAGTTGTGGGCAGTTGGGGGTGACCAGGCTGGCAGAGGAGGACAGTTGGAGGGACCAGGCCTGCAGGGGAGGACAGTTGCGGGGGGAGACCCAGGCCTGCAGGGGAGAGTAGTTAGAGGTGACCAGGCCTGCAGGGGAGAGCAGTTAGAGGTGACCAGGCCAGCAGGAGAGGGCAGTTGGGGGCAACCAGGCCTGCAGGTAAGGACAGTTAGGGGTGACCAGACTGGCAGGGGAGGGCAGTTAGGGGTGACCAGGCTGGCAGGGGAGGGCTGCTAGGGGCAATCAGGCAGGCAGGGGAGCAGTTAGGCATTGATCAGGCTAACAGTGGAGTGGTTAGGGGATGATCAGGCTGCCAGGCAGAAGTGGTTAGGGGCAATCTGGCAGAGGCAGGCGAGCGGTTGGGAGCCAGCAGTCCTGGATTGTGAGAGGGATGTCCAACCACCCATTTAGGCCTGATTCCACCTGAGAGCGACGTCCGACTGCCTGTTTAGGCCCTATCCTGGTGGTGGGATCAGGCCTAAATGGGCAGTCGGACATCCCTCAAGGGGTCCCAGATTGAAGAGGGTGCAGGCTGGGCTGAGGCACACCCCCCCCCCCATGCACAAATTTCATGTACCGGGCCTCTAGTATATATATATATATATATATATATATATATATATATATATATGTAAATATATATATAAAGGCATACAATTGCCATTGTGAACTTGAAGTCCTAACTTGTTTAATTGTACATTGTATCATCACAAATGAATATTAATCAATTTCATAGGTATAAATTAGTAACTACTACTTTAAATATGAACTTATACTTAGTTGCAGGCATTTTTGTGTTAACTGATCTGTTAGTTTTGCTTCTGATACATCTGTTACTGGGGAAGACATTTTTATAAAATGCAATACTTAAATAGATTAAAACCTGCCTATGATGAGGAACCAAGATGGCGGCATAGGTAAACACCTGAACTTGCTGTCTCACACAACCACATCAAAACTACAACTAAAAGAAAAAACGAATATCATCCAGAACCACGGGATGGCTGGCTGAGTGGAAGTTCTACAACAAGAAAGAAAGAGAAAAGCTCATCTAGACTGGTAGGAGGTTCAGAGGTGTGGAAGAGTGCAGGTACAGAAGCACGCACAGAAATGTGCTGGCAACTGGGTACTCTGTGGTCTTTTTCAATCAGGATGGAGATACAAGCTCTGGACTGCTCTGAATTCCAGTACCGGGCAAGACTCTGGGGACCCAGACACATATGGGGAGAAACTGGACTGTCTGGCATCAGGCTGGAACACAAGAGCGGCTTTCTCTCAGAGGTGGTTGCAGCATTCATTGTTCCTGCACGGGACCACAGTACACAGAGACGCAGGGACCTACCCGGGGCAGGGCCAATGGGCAACCATTGCTGTTTCCACTGCACCAAGATTCCCTAAGACCATGCCCCACCCAATTTAAAACCCCACCCAAGCTGTGCGTAGAAGCGTTTGCATATGAATGGCCTGGCCTTTTGCAACCTAACCTAATAAACTGCATCAGGATCAAAGAACCCAAGAGCTTCCAAAAGAAGGCCTAAGGCTCCTCAGCAGCCTGCATTGCTTCACAGCTGTGCCTCATCTGGGCACCTCCAAACCCCCAAAAAAGAGGAGGAATCTGCAGATCTCCCAGTAACTCCTGCTGGTGGCCTCAGGCAGTAGTTGACTTTGCACCTCCTTGGAGATCCAAGAGCCAGTGTACCCAGTGGTCAAAGTAAGGCCACACCAGATTACAACTCTTCAGATCCATTAGAGACACACTCAGGGGAAAGACTCAGTGAGCACCAAAGCCCCACTGAAGCAAGTCCTGCCCCATTAGGGTGTTTCCAGCACAGCAGTTCTCCCATTGTAGATACAACGGGTCCTCACAGGCAATTGGCCTGGAGGTCAATTCTGCCCAGTGATACCAACAACAATCAAGGCTAAACTACAACAAGACTGTGCACACAGCCCACAAAGAGGTGCACCAAGAGTGTCGACCTCAGGTGACTGAGGAGGCTGAGCCACTGAGCCTTATAGGACACCTAGCACACAAAGCCACTCTATCAAAATAGGAAAACAGCCAAAATGTGGAGACAAAGAAACATGTCACAAATGAAAGAAATGGAGGAAAGAAAACTACTGGATATAGAGTTCAAAACCACGGTTATAAGGTTACTCAAGAATCTTCTAGAAACCTCCGAGAAATTTAGTGAGACCCTCAAGGATATGAAAAAGGACCAATTAGAAATTAAGCATATACTGACTGAAATGAAGAATAATATACAGAGATCCAACAGCAGACTAGAGAACCCCAAGAATCAAGTCAAAGATTTGAAATATGAAGAAGCAAAAAACACCCAACCAGAAAAACAAAAAGAAAAAATAATCTAAAAATATGAAGATAGTGTAAGGAGCATCTGGGACAACTTCAAGCGTACCAAAATCCAAATTATGGGGGTTCCAGAAGAAGAGAGAGAGAAAGATATTGAAAACCTATTTGAAGAAATAATGACAGAAAACTTCCCCTACCTGGTGAAAGAAATAGAGTTACAAGTCCAGGAAGCGCAGAGAACCCAAAAGAAGTGGAATCCAAAGAGACCACACCAAGACACATCATAATTAAAATGCCAGGGCAGCCCTGACCTGTGTGGCTCAGTGAATAGAGCGTCAGCCTGCGGAATGAAAGGTCCCAGGTTCGATCCCGGTCAAGGGCATGTACTTTGGTTGCGGGCACATCCTCATTGAGGGTTGTGCAGGAGGCAGCTGATCGATGTTTCTCTCTCATTGATGTTTCTGGCTCTCTATCCCTCTCCCTTCCTCTCTGTAAAAAATCAATAAAATATATTTAAAATGCCAGGGCAAAAGACAAAGAGAGAATATTAAAAGCAGCAAGAGAAAAACAGTTACCTACAAGGGAGTACACATATGACTCTCAGCTGATTTCTCAACAGAAACTATGCAGGCCAGAAGGGAGTGGCAAGAAATATTCAAAGTGATGAATAGCAAGAACCTACAATCAAGATTACTCTACCCAGAAAAGCTATAATTTAGAATTGAAGGTCAGATAAAGAGCTTCACAGATAAGAACAAGCTAAAGGAGTTCATCACCACCAAACCAGTATTATATGAAATGCTGAAGGGTATTCTTTAAGAAGAGGAAGAAGAAGAAAAAGGTAAAGTGCTGAGGTTCTTGTTCCAGCATTAAGAAGGGTTCAGCAATCTGGCAAAAGGCTGTTTGTAAATTAAGTAAGAGTCCAGAGATGAAAGATAATTTTGAAAGGTATTGGGGGTCAGAGGATCATCAGCTCAAGGAGCTAAAGTGTTCCCCTTGTCTCAGGACCTTTGCTTTTTATTAACACAATTTGTCCTAAAGTAAGGTGGAGATAATACACTTCAAAGGGTAGGGTACAGAAACATTGTCAGATTGGGGAATAGCCTTCAGCTGTTCAAGTATTTGGCCAACAGGAGGCAATAACATGTAGATTAAGATGCCCTGAGCTGTCTGGCAGCAGACAATCATCCTATTCCGATTTGAGGGAAGTGCCCTTTAATCACTCCAACAGGTAATTGCATATGTGACTCAGCCCTTGTTGAGCCCCCAAGTTTCATCAACCTTTTGATAAAACTCTTGTAATTATGACATGCTGGAATTGGCTCCCGGCATCTCACCCTTGTTAATTTTTTAAAATTTAACAAGAATGTATGTTTTAAGATTTTTAAATTCAATGAAAAGGGCAGAGTTCTATCAAATCCCTTTAAATTGCTGTCAGGCATTAAAGGAATCAGCCTGCAGTGAGTTTATTTTTGGGCCAACAGTTTTTTGAGTCCAATTTCAATGTCCAACAGTTCCTTATGTGTACATGTCAGCAGTGATACTTCAGTTCTGGATGGTGGACAAAAGGTGGCAATGCAGGTCCGTCTTTCTCTTGTTTGGTCCTGGGAAACTTGCAGCAACGCACAGCTGCTGACTGATAGCATTGCAAGGCATCTTCACTATCTTAATTTCTGAACTGTTTCTCCTCTTTTCTTGGGGGCCACTGCTATTCCTGTGGCTGGAGCAGTCCTGTCAATTCCTTTCTGGGATCCGTTGTTGCAGGAATCCACAGGGGCTTGGAGGAGTTTTCTGGAAATATACAAACATTCTCGACCAAATGTTAATAAAGAAATCTTTTCTATAAATTAGACTTATGATTATTTTTATTTTTGCCCATACAATTTTCTTTTGGCCTATTTTGACACCATGTATGTTTTCATGGGTATCTTGCTATCAGCATTGCAAATGAAAATTAATTTTCAAAGTAAAAAATTTAAAGCAATTAAGGCTTGATGTAATATTCTTACAGGATATTTTTCCACTATCCCCCCTTTTTTTTATTTAAATGATATTAGGAGGCTTTTGGAAATTTATAATGTAGTCTTGATAACTTTTAATTTAAATTTTTTCTACATAGAAATATGACTGCTTTGGATTCATAGCATGTTAAGCAATTTTTACTATGAGATGAACCATCAATAAAAAATTTTAGTTAATACTTCAGGAACTGGTTCCTGCCCAGTACAATTAAGTTTTCTTGAATATTCATTTATTTCAATTAGCCAATTTAAATAATTTGAAATATAGTTTATTTTTTACTTTTACTTGTCCTAGGTTATGGATAGTAAATGACATTAATTAAATTTCTGCAATTAGTCTTTGAGTAACTTTACATAAACTTTGTCAGAGAGGCAAAAACACAAATTATTTACTTTATGAGGTCAAATATTTATTGATTTTTTTATTGTTTAAAGTATTACATATAGTAGTACATATATCTCCTTTTTTCCCATTTGACCTTCCCCCAGCCTCCCCTACACCCTGTTGCATGCCGTCATCCAACCCACCCCCCAGTGTCTTGTGTCCATTGGTGTGCTTATATGCATGCATACAAGTCCTTTGGTTGATCTCTTTCCCCCTCTTCCCAACACTCCCCAGCCTTCCCCCTGTAATTGGACAGTCTGCTCAATGCTTTACTGCCTCTGTATGTATCTTTTTTTCTTTTTTTAAAAATATATTTTATTGATTTTCCACAGAGAGGAAGGGAGAGGGACAGAGAGCTAGAAACATCGATGAGAGAGAAACATCGACCAGCTGCCTCCTGCACACCCCCTACCGGGGATGTGCCCGAAAGCAAGGTACATGCCCTTGACCGGAATCGAACCTGGGACCTTTCAGTCCGCAGACCGATGCTCTATCCATTGAGCCAAACCGGTTTCGGCTGTATGTATCTTTTTGTTCATCAGGTTATAATGTTCTTTATTTTCCATAAATGAGTGAGATCATGTGGTATTTTTCTTCCATTGCCTGGCTTATTTCACTTAACATAATGTTCTCCAGATCCATCTATGCTGCTGAAAATGGTAAGAATTCCTTCTTTTTTATAGCAGCGAAGTATTCCATTGTGTAGATGTACCATAGTTTTCTAATCCACTCAACTGCTGATAGGCATGTATGCTGTTTCCAAATCGTAGCTATGGTGAATTGTGCTGCTATGAACATAGGGGTGCATATATCTTTTCTGATTAGTGTTTCTAGTTTTTTGGGATATATTCCTAGAAGTGGGATCAATGGGTCAAATGGGAGTTCCATTTTTAGTTTTTCTGAGGAAACTCCATACTTTTCTCCACAGTGGCTGCACCAGTCTGCATTCCCACCAGCAGTGCATAAGGGTTCCTTTTTCTGCGAATTCTCACCAGCACTTGGCTTTTGTTGATTTGTTGATAATAGCCATTCTGACAGGTGTGAGATGGTACTGCATTGTTGTTTTGATTTGCATCTCTCAGATGATTACTGACTTTGAGCATGTTATCATATGTGTCTTGGCCTTCCTTCTGTCTTCTTTCTAAAAGATTCTATTTATGTCCATTGCCCATTTTTTTATTGGATCATTTATCTTCCTTTTATTAAGTTGTATAAGTTCCCTGTAAATGTTGGAGATTAAACTTTTATCAGTGATAATATTTGCAAATATGTTCTCCCATACAGTGGGTTTTCTTATTGTTTTGTTGATGGTTTCCTTTGCTGTGCAAAAGCTTTTATTTTGATGTAGTCCTATTTGTTTATTTTCTCTTTAGCTTCCATTGCCCTAGGAGCAGTATTGGTGAAGAAATTGCTTTGGCATATGTCAGAGATTTCACTGCCTCTGGATTCCTCTAGTATTTTTATGGTTTCCTGTCTTATGTTTAAGTCCTGTATCCATTTTGAGTTTATTTTTGTGTATGGTGTAAGTTGGTGGTCTAGTTTCATTTTTATGCAGATTTTTGTCCAATTTCCCCAACACCATTTATTGAAGAGAATGTCTTGACTCCATTGTATGTTCATGCTTCCTTTGTCAAATATTAATTGAGCATAGTTGTTTGGGTCGATATCTGGGTTCTCTATTCCATTCCATTGGTCTATATGTCTGTTCTTTTGCCAGTAACAGGCTGTTTTGAGAACAGTGGCTTTGTAGTACAGCTGGAAATCTGGTATTGAGATTCCACCTATTTTGTTCTTCTTTCTCAGGATTGCTGTGGCTATTTGGGGTCTTTTTTTATTCCAGATGAATTTTTGGAGTGTTTATTCTAGGTCTGTGAAATATGCCCTTGGTATTTTAATTGAGACTGCATTGAATCTATATATTGTTTTGGGTAGTATGGACATTTTAATGATGTTGTTTCTACCAATCCATGAACATGTTATGTTCTTCAATCAATTTATGTCTTCCTCTATCTCTTTTTTCAGTGTCCAGTAGTTTTCCAAGTACAGGTATTTTACATCCTTAGTTAAGTTTATTCCTAGGTATCTTAATTTTTTTGGTGCAATGGTAAATGGGATTGCTTTTTTAGTCTCTCTTTCTGTAAGTTCACTATTGGTGTATAGAAATGCCATGGATTTCTTGGCATTAATTTTGTATCCTGCTACATTGCCAAATTCATTTATTATGTCTAATATATTTTTTGATGGAGTCTTTGGGTTTTTTTATCTACAATATCATGTCATCTGCAAATAAGGAGAGTTTTACTTCTTCTATTTCAATTTAGATGACATTTATTTCTTTTTCGTGTCTAATTGCAATGGCTAATACTTCCAGCACTATGTCGAACAGGAGTGGCGAGAGTGGGCATCCCTGTCTTGTTACTGTTCTTAGGGGAAATGGTTTTAGTTTTTGCCCATTGAGTATGATGTTGGCTGTGGGTTTGTCATATATGGATTTTATTATGTTGAGGTATGATCCTTCTATTGCCACCTTGCTGAAAGTTTTTATCAAGAAAGGGTGTTGGATTTTGTCAAATGCTTTTTCTGCATCAATTGATATGACTATGTGATTTTTATCTCTCTATTTATGTGATGTATCACATTTATTGATTTGCGGATATTGTACCATCCTTGCATACCAGGGATAAATCCTACTTGGTCATGGTGTATGATCTTTCTGATGTACTGTTGGATCTGATTTGCTATAATTTTGTTGGGGATTTTGGCATCTATGTTCATGAGGGATATTGTCCTATAATTCTCTTTCATTGTGTTGTCTATCTGGTTTTAGTATTTGGGTGACACTGGCTTCATAGAAGGAGTTTGGAAGTGTTCCTTCCTCTTGAATTTTTTTGAATAATCTGAGTTGGATAGGTTGTAGTTCTTTCTGAAATATTTGGTACAACTCTCCTGTGAAGCCATCTGGACCTGGGCTTTTTTTTGCTGGAAGCTTTTTGATGACTCCTTCAATTCTTCCATAGTTATTGACCTATTGAGATGTTTAGACTTTTCTTGAATGAGTTTTGGGAGCTTATATTTTTCTAGGAATATGTCCATTTCCTCCAGGTTGTCCAGTTTGTTGGAATAGAGTTATTCATAGTATTTTTTAACAATCCTTTCTATTTCTGTGGGTTCTATTGTTATTTCTCCTCTTTCATTTCTGATTTTGTTTATTTGAGTCTTCTCTCTTTGATTCTTGGTGAGCCTGGCTAGAGGTTCATCAATCTTGTTTATCCTTTCAATGAACCAAGCTCTTGGTTTTGTTGATCTTTTGTAATTTTTTTTTTTTTGGTCTCTGTGTCATTTATCTCTGCTCTGATCTTTATTATTCCCTTCCTTCTACTTACACTGGGTTTTTCTTGTTGCGCTCTTTCTAACTCTTTGAGTTGTAGGGTTAGGTAATTTATTACCATTGTTTCTTGTTTTTTTGCAATAAGCTTGTAGAGCTATGAACTTCCTCTCAAGATTGTTTTCGCTGTGTCCCCTAGGTTTTGGATTGTTGTGTTTTCATTGTCGTTTGTTGCCATGATGTTTTTTATTTCTTCTTTGATCTCTCTGGTAATCCAGTCATTGTTTAATAGCATGGTATTTAGTCTCCATGTGTTTGATTTATTTGAATTGTTTTTATTGTAGTTGATTATCAGTTTTATGCCTTTGTGATCTGTGAAGATGCTTGATATGATTTCTGTCTTCTTGAATTTGAAGAGACTTCACCCGTGAGCCAATTTATGGTCTATCTTTGAAAATGAGCCTTGTGAACTTGAGAAGAATGTATATTCTGTGGGTTTGGAGTGAAATGTTCTGAAGATCTCAATTAATTTCACCTGGTCTAGTGAGTCATTTAGGATTGATGTTTCTTTGCTGATTTTTTGTTTAGAGTATTTGTCCAATGGTGATAGTGGGGTATTAAAGTCTCCTACTTTGATTGTATTGCTGTAAATCTCTCCCTTGATATCCTCCAGTAGTATTTTTATGTATTTGTGTGCTCCTGTATTGGGTGCGTATATGTTTACCAGAGTTATTTCTTCTTGTTGGATTTCTTCCTTTAGTATTATGAAGTGGTTTTCCTTATCTCTTTTTATGTCCTTCACTTTGAGATCTTATTTGTCAGATATAAGTATTGCTATCCCAGCTCTTTTTTGATTTCCATTCTCCTGAAAAACCTTTTTCCATCCCTTCACCCTCAGTCTGTGTGCGTCTTTTTTTCTGAGGTGGGTTTCCTGTAGACAGCAGATATATGGGTCATGTTTTATTATCCAATCCGTTACCCTAAGTCTTTTGATTGGGGCATTTAAACCATTTACATTTAAGTTATTATTGATATGTACTTGTTTGTCGCCATTTTTATTCTTTACCCCTGTGTTCTTTTTTCACTTCCTATTTTTTAATTTTACAGCAGACTCTTTAGCATTTCTTGCATTGCTGGTTTGGTGGTAATAAATTCCCTCTATGCTTTTGTTTGTCTGTGAAGCTCCTGATTTCACCCTCAATTTTGATTGATAGCCTTGCTGGGTTCTGTATTCTTGGATCTAGCCCCTTCCTTTGCATGACTTTGTATATTTCATTCCATTCCCTTCTTGCCTGATGTGTTTCTGTTTGGAAATCAGTCTCTAGTCTGATGAGTGATCCTTTGTAGGTAACTTTCTCTCTCTGGCCTTTTTTAAGATTCTTACTTTGTCATTGGTGTTTGCCAATTTAATTATGATGTGCCTTGGCATAGGTCTTTTGGGGTTCATTTTGTTTGGGACTCTGTGAGCTTCTTGGATTTGTGTGGGTTTTTTCTTCCCTATATCAGGGAAGTTTTCTGTCATTATTTCTTCAAACAGGTTTTCTATTCCTTGCTCAATTTCTTCTCCTTCTTCTACCCATATTATGCATATGTTGTTTTCTTTCATGTTGTTCCATAGTTCCCTTAAGCTCTCCTCCTGCTTTTTAATTTTTTTTCTAGAAGCTGCTCTACTTGGGTATTTTTTCCTACCTTATCTTCTAGGTCACTGATGCAGTCCTCTGCTTCTTCTAATCTACTGTTTATGCTTTCTATTGAGTTCTTTATAGCAGCGATGTCATTTTTAATTTCTTCTTGTTTCTTCTTCATTTCCTCTTGGTTTTTACACATATTGTTGAATTTATCTTCCATTCTTTTCATCCACCTTATGTCCATTTCTCTGAATTCTTTCTCTGACAGGTTGCTTACCTTCATTTTGTTTACTTCCTTTTCTAGTGATGCCTGCTTTTCTTTCATATGCGGGCTGTTTCTCTGTCTCCACATGATCTCTCTTCTCTGGGTTTTTGGTTATGTAGTTCTCTCTCCCCTTATCCCAGGTGAAATCTGACCTTTCTGTGATGGGGTGCAGAACTCCTCTGAATCCGCATGCTTGCGCCACTTGGGGACCAGTGTTCTTGGGTTTGCAGCTGTTCAGTGGGTTCTGTTGTAGATTCCCAGGCTTTTCAGGCTTCTGATAACATCCACTTTCCCCTTCAAGATGGCGTTGTCTCTGCATCTGAGCTGGTCGCTCCGTTCTGGAACCCAGCAGCAGTGGGTGCTGCCCTGTCAGGGGAACTCCATCTGACAGTCCCCCACAGTCCCCTGGAGTATAGCTGTCTCTCAACTCACCAACAAACACTTCCTGTGCAATCACACACTCTCCCTTTGTTCACTCACTCACACACTATCTTGCAGTCTGCCTTCCCATTGGCAGCCATCTTCCTTTCTCTCTATTTATTGACTTTTAATTACAATCCTTTAGATGTTTGAAGGAAATCTCTGTTTATTTCCTTCCAGAATAATTTTCAGGCTACAGAGAGTTTCATTTAAAAAATCTTTGTCTTTCTTTTTTACAACAAGCAACCTATAGGGCTGCTGTTAAAATGCTGACTGATAGTGCCAGTTCACGTCAGATGAAACAACTTCCCTTAAGGTCATGGTGACTACTATTATGGAACAGGTTTAATATTTTAATAACAATCTTTGGTTTACCCTGTAAATATTAGTGGAAGAGATTTCAAAATGTTCAAATTTCTCCTTTTTATTAAATTTAAAATTATATTTTTAAAGAGTATCCACTTAGGCTTATTTACATGTATACAAAGGGATAATGGGAGGTCTCAGTAACTTTCTTAGAAGACTTAATGAAATTGCTTACAAAAATGTTGGCTTCTTATATAACTTAATTTATATAAGACCGTGATTATATTTTAAGAAGCTAATTTATAAAGTAATTAAAGTAGGTATCCTTATTAAAAAACAAAGCAAGTAAATTTAGTAAACTTTTACATCTGATTCAGAAGGCATCAAACTGCCCCACCTCCAGTCTAATTAAAAATGCAGTCAGCTAGAGGCATTTGTTATTAAAATTCTGTCTTAAAATTCTGCTGTTAGATTTGAAGAAATATCTTGTTACCTCCTTAGAGGCCAAAACCTTGGTAACATTTAAAATATATGTATATATGTAAAATATATTGATTAATTTTTATTTGATAAAGTGTTCCACATGATCTCAAGTATACTAGATTGGCTAAATTTAAAATATTTCCTTTAACCTTTTGCACTCGGATGTCTAGTGTGATCGACATGGTTAGCATTAGAATAAAGGAATCAAAAAAAAAGGAAGCGAGTGCAAAGGGTTAAGAAGAGAGCAAACCTTTTAAAACATTTCAGGGCCCATGAAATGTCTGAAAATTATCCCTCGGTTATAGCCTTGAAATTTAGCTTGGAAAAACGATCAAATAAATATCCATATATGATTTAAAGATTATATACTTTTTATAGTTATCTTAAGATATCAATTAAATTAAAACTGGTTTCAGTATTAAAAACTTTGGTTGGGATCACAGAATCTTCTTTTTTAATTAGACCAATAAACAACATATTTTGAATTCCTAATTATTTCAGAGAAAACACAAAAATCATTTTTTCTAAAATAAATTTTTATACTTTAGGCATTTAATTATATAATTTCTATATAATTTCTCCCAATTCAATTTGAATCTTGAACTCTTAGAGCTGGCAAGTCAAATATTTAGCTTATTTAGATTTGTAATACCTTTATATTTGTAAGAATAAATTTCAAAAATATAAGACATAATCAATCAACAGCTTTAATTCTGTCCTCTAGATTTTTCATGAGGCAAATTTAGATTATTGAACAAGTTTTTATCATTTGATTTAGTAAACTTTACTTATTAGTTGCCAGTGGCTCTGGAAAACCACGTTTGATTATTTCAAAACAGGTTTGGTAAGGGCCTAGCCAATCGTCTTTAAACCAACCTTATTATCTCTGCTCAGGGAAGTGGAGAAGCAAACTTCCAAAATTTTAAGCTGCCAAAACCATGTTTCTGGATGGGAAAACAGGTTTGGTTTATTCAAATGTAAATTACCACACTTTGTCTTAGAAGTTGTTGTGAGAAGCCTTGGCTTACCTGCTTGTTCTGCTGGGGTAAGGGCGACTAGCCCCTTCCTCCATTAGAAAGGAGCAGCTAGCTTTTACCTAGGCTAATTAGATCTTTATAATATATTTTTCAACAAGTTTTTGAGATTCAAATCCAATTCTAATTATTTTAAGGCATTTACTTTGGCAAATTTTTGTAACAGACAATTTTACTGATTTTCTCAGAGGCCTTAAATTTAACTTTAGAACACACTTCATTAGCATTTTAAAAACTACTCTATTATGGAAATACAAATCTTGTTGCTAAAACCTAGCCTGTGTCTTTTCCCTGGGTCAAATCCGCCATCTTTCTTTTTTTGCAGAAAAAAAACAGTCTTGGGGTTTTATTCTGTAGCTCTTGTAAAGAGATTCCAGATCAAAACTATCTAATATCCAAAATCAGACGATGCGTGCATTTTGTTTTAAGCTAGCTTCTCTCTTTATGGGCACAGAAATCCCAGACGCATTTCAAACTTTTGTAAAACTTTTAGACTTTAAGTTAGTATACTTGGAGAGTGGGCTTCTATATTACATCTCCACGTGTCTCCCTTCCCCCACCTCCTGCTTGCTTTTGGGGAAGCATCAGTAACAGACCTGGCCACGTATCTTTTCATGCTTAATAGATAAAGACAGATTTTAAATTTTTTCCTATTTCGCTTTCCAAAGTAATAACTAGCACCCAAGGTGACCTTAGCCAAATTTTGGTTTTCCCTACAAGTTCTTCTATGATTTTTAAACAAAGCTTTAAGTAGTCTTTTTTCAGGAGAGCTGATAGCTCTGTCCTCTCCTGCCACCTTTGAATCTCTCTGCACCAGAGGAAGTTTTGGCAGCAGGGTTTCATTTCTTATTATAGATTTTAGATTCCAATTACGAATTAAGATTTTAATTTGAACAAGAAACCACATTAAAGATGACCACAGCACTCTTTTGGCAACCTGATTTTTAAAAAAATACCTTTTGATATTCCAATTTATTTATAATTTTGCCTTCTAACCAAATATTTCCCCATTACAATCTGACTTAAACCCAAAGTATTTCCCAAGCACTTGTGGAGCCACGGGCTTCCGAAGCTGACATGGGCTCTACACATAGTTAATCTTACCACCATTGCCGGTGTTGTTTCCACTCAGGGAAATCCTTCTTTCTCCAGAAGTGTGCCATTAATGTTGGTGTTGCAAGGGTTCAGTAAGCCCCAGTTCAGGTCGCCATTAATGCTGGAGTTCTTGTTCCAGCATTACGAAGGGTTCAGCAATCTGGAGAAAGGCTGTGCATAGATTAAGTAAGAGTCCAGAGATGAAAGATAATTTTGAAAGGCATTGAGGGTCAGAGGAGCTTCAGCTAAAGGAGCTAAAGTGTTCCCCTTGTCTCAGGACCCTTGCTTTTTATTAACACAATTTGTCCTAAGGTAAGGTGGAGATAATACACTTCAAAGGGTAGGGTACAGAAGCATTGTCCGATTGGGGAATAGCTTTAAGATGTTCAGGTGTTTGGCCAACAGGAGGCAATAACATGTAGATTAAGATGTCCTGAGCTATCTGGCAGCAGACAATCATCCTATTCCAGTTTTGGGGAAGTTGCCCTTTAGCTACTCCCCAACAGGTAATTATATATGTGACTCAGCCCTTGTTGAGCCCCCAAGTTTCATCAACTTTTTGATAAAACTCTTGTAATTATGACATGCTGGAATTGTCTCCCAGCAGTAAAGATAAAATTTGTGAACAACAAAGTGACAACAAATACATATCTATCAACAAGTGAATCTAAAAATCAATTGAATAAAAAATATGATGAACAGAATAAACTGGTGAATATAATAGAAACAGGGGCATAGAAAGGGAGTGGACTGACAATTCTTGAGGGAAAGGGAGTGTGGGAAGAGACTGGACAAAAATTGAACATCTATGGACGAGGACAATGGGGGGGGATAAGGGCATGGGTGGGTTGGGAACCGGGTAGAGGGGAGCATTGGGAGAAAAGAGGAACAACTGTAATAATCTGAACAATAAAGACTTATTAAAAAAAAAACACATCTGCCTATGATTTAGAGATGTGTACATGTTACTGAAGTGAGTTTGCTACCACATAATCTGTAGAATTTAAAGGTTAAACATTTATATCACTTATTAATATGTTATGTGTTTAAAGGTTAAAATTTTAAAAGTTGGTTTATCTTTTAAAATTATACATATTCTCAATTTTAATAATTTAAATGTTGCTATGCATCTACAAGCATTTTTCATAAAATAACATTTTAAATATTTTTGTACTTTTATATGAATGTGTCTACTTACATCTTAAAGTATTTTAATAAAAATAAATTTGAATAAGAATGACTGTTTACTTCTAGGCTTCAATATCAACCTAGTTTATTTTACAAGAGCAAAACAGTACCAAATTGTGTTTGCATTGATCAATTCTACACAGTTATAAATATAATATTTCCCATATTTACAACTCAAAATTCACTCATTAAAGAGTCTGAAAATATAATCTCTACTATACTAAAAAGTATATCCAAATATAAATCATTTTTGCTTCAAATGGTGACAACAAAAAGCTCCCATTTGCCATATGATCAAATTACACTTGCTATGTATCAGCATAGTCACCAAATAATATAAAAGAAGAAACAGACCAATGGTGGTTTATTCACAATCTGCAAATTAGATGAATAATGATTCATAAGTATAAATAAGTATTGCCATGTTGACAAAAATTATATAATTAAAACCTGTTAACTTTGATTATTCTTTTGGTAAATATAAGACCATTATAAAGCATTATGATATTACATTTCAGAAATGCTTAACTAATTTATGGTATGTTGTCATTTAAATTGTCTTTATTCATCATTAAAATTGATATCCACCTCTCTATCTTTCTTCCTCCTGGGAGGAAGTTTAAGATAAAGACCCAGAATGGTGGACTTGAATCTCTGTCTGCCACTAACTGGTATGACTTTTGATAGACCCTCCTTTCCCCCAACTGATGGACAGAGTATGACATAAACTCCACCTGCAGCCGGACATTCCTGAACACCTTATATGGACTGTACATTGAACCACCAATCAGCACCTGCCAAATACCCTAAGCCCCGATTCCTAAGTCCCTAGGTCCCCAATCATGTACCTTACATGAAACCACCAATCAGCATGTGCTGAGTGCCCTAAGTCCTGCCCCCTCCTTTCCTCCCCTCAAAAGGCGCTTACACCCTGGCACGCCCTCTTCTTTTCCCTCTGGAAGGCAGCTGGCAGGGTGATCTCCAATAAAGCCTGTATCCTGGTATCCCATGGTCTCTGGCCCTCTGTTTCATCTTTCAACTTTTATTTGGCATTTTATGCTTAATTTACTTAACTTTTCCTGTATGAGTTTTGGGTTTCATATATATTAAATTAAAATGTAATGATTAGCTTCCACAGCTCAGAAAGATTTTGGATGATTACATGTTTTGCCTTATAGGAAAGGATTTTAAAAATTATAATTTCTAATCTGGGAGAGTTTTACAGAAGAGTAGAGATAAATATGCACCAAAAATTTTAATGATAGGAAAGGACATCCTTTCAATGTCATGTATCTAGCTTCAATGAAGTTTAAGAACCTAACATTTAATTACTTATATTTATATGAATGGTTCATTATATAACTTTAAGGTCAAAACCATTAATCTTATCTTTATTTTGAGATAATAGCCAATCAAAGATATAATTTCACAGCTTCAGTACTATCTTTAACATAAAATACATTATCTCTAGGCAGGCAAGAAAGTGAGAATATGAAATTTTCACTTAAACGGATAAGGAAATGTTATTTTTCCCCCTCTATGTACTAGAAAGTGGAATAGATTTGAGCTATCTTCATCCTTAAGAAGAGTGAGGTGAGATCAAACACATAGTCCTTATTTATGTATATGAGTACTGTGAGGTTGATCTTTCTTACCTGAGGACAGCCTAGAATTGACCCCAGAGCAACCAGGCTTAACTAAAACACAATTGAGCCTACTTCACAGTGTTCAAGGTTTGCAATGGTATTTTCACAAAGTCAATACAGAAGAAAACATTGCAAATATTCTGAAGGACACCAACTTACTGAAATGAGAGCACACCATTACTGAGCCCTATACCCATGACAAACTATGTTAATAAAAAAGTTAGAGTTGACACCATTTTCCCTCAAGGTGTGTAAGATCTGGTAAAAATTTTAGATATACACGTAGATATTTGCAGTGCAATGTAGTAACAACTCTCATCGGTAGGAACAAGCAGCTCAGCCATGAAAGATCACCTACAGGTAACATTATTATGGGATAAGTAGACTGTATTAGATATGTATGTAAGGAAATATTACATGAGATCTAGTGTGCCTGACTTTTAAAGAGGTGGAATTATGAAAGAACATGAGCAATTTGGTAAATAGAAAAAAGCTCTATGTGGTTGAAGTGCCAGGTATGTGTTTGCATAGTAAGGAGGGCCATGGGGAAAGTAGTTACTGGAGAGCAGGTAGGCACAGTCTGTAAGGGACTTTGCATGCAACACTATCACACTTGAATTTTATTCTATGGGCAATAATGAAGCCATTAGAGACTTTTAATCAATGCCATCTTTCAGGTCTGGACTAGTGTGGAGGATAGTCCAGCAGTCTCTGGAGGCTGGAGGCGGGGAAAAATAGGAAACTTGAAGTGTTTTATCACACTTTAGCTAAAGAGTGAGAATAGGGAAAACAAGATGAATTAGAGAGATATTTCCTTTTATATCTCTTCTCCATTCTTTCCTTGAGTCCCATCTCTTCACACCATTTTCTTTCAAAGTGTCTCCTTTACATGCTTGGCATTCACATAAACTGGTTTCTGTATTCTCTTATCAGGCAAGTCTGTTGATATCAATGGATGGTTTCCATGCCCACATCTGATTACAGAAGCTAGCTTCTGTTTGGAACAAGAGCCCAGATTTGGCTACTCACACTAATAATTTAGATACAGCTAAATGACTCCTCTTTGCAGGTGGAAAGATGAACACATTTTCTCTTGAATGCCAAATGCTGAAGCTGGGCCATGTTTCTGATGAATTTCCCTTTACTATGAAAGTGAGTTGCTGAGCCTCATAGGGTTTTTTTCTCAGTTACTTTGACGAAACTCTTTCTTATTGTACAAAGGTTCATTCCACAGTATGATAAGCTCCTTTTCCCGCCATAAAATAATTTTTGGGAGGTTTTGTCTAATCAAAATGATAAATGGCATTTAACTGTTCATGGATTTAAGCAAACTAATTATCTAAATGAGTCTAATCCTTTCTGAGCATATTGATTTTCTGACTTAATGACACACAGTATTTTGACAGTGTTATGGACTTATCTTTGTGTCTGCTGTGAGTTAATATCCAACAAAGGCATTCATATTCATATTGCATCATTGGAGATTTCCCCCACACACTTTTTTTTCTGTTTTTCACATATTACTATGATTAACTTTTTCTAGTTGCAACACTGTTAATGAATATGGAGGGACACAGTTCTTTAATATATGATTAGACATGAATTTGATCCTTTGAGAATCAGTAGCTGTTTAATCCTTATTTCAAGAAAGAAAGTGATGCTTAAAATCAATGCTGGAAAGAAATGTAGACTATATTCTTTGGGGTTCATCCAGGAAACTGGAAAAGGTTGGTGTCATTATTAAATATCTTAATTCATTTTTTACCTGCTGAGGTATGTCAAGGGACTAATTTTTCCCATCCTTGATATTTTGGTCTATGTGCCATCTCCCATTAGATATTTCAAGCAGATATTTAAATGGACAAAGTGTCATAACTTATAATACCTGCTTTGCACACGACCACTTGTATGCCATTATGACTTTGAATAAAACCTGTTCTCTGACTTGGTTTACTTCCCTTTAAAGGTAGCATTAGACTATTAAGATTTTTATGATATTATGAGACTGTGTTTATTGCTATTCTTATGTTCAAAACATACTGAAAGGATCCCTAAGGTGTAGAATGAATTGACTCTTAGAAAAGACTAGGGGGCATGATAGTACAAAATCTCTTTCATTAATTTATTTTACAAATATTTGTTGAGTCCATGTTACTGCCATTCATATAGCTGTTTTCATTGTATTGACAAAATGTCACATGTGAGGAAGGGATTATCAGGGTCACTGTTTTTCTAAAGGTTCAAGCAAGGACCTGGCTGTTAAATACATTGCTTACTTAAAAAAACATATTATTTAAATCACATTAAGCTACTTATAGATAAGCAGTACAAAAAGGACCTGAATGGGGAGAAAAAATGAAACTGTCCAAAAAATCCCCAATGGATTTCCTAGTAAAGTGTGCCTTTCATTAATTAACATGCTTATAAAAAAGCCATATTTTAAGAGTCTGATGGAGTCAATTCCCTTTTAGGTGGGGAGATGGACTACCTGGTGACTCCAAACTGTTAGATTTTGTATTCTGTTTATGTCTGTGACTGATCCATTTAGGCAACTTGTTGTCCTCACTTGCTTGTCATGAATAAAGTCATGGAAATTCTCTTAATTCCCACCAAATAAAATACATAGACACTAAAAAAAAATAAACAATTTACAGAGCACTTGGTCAAAGAAATAGAGGCTAATCTATATATATAACACCCTAATATGCAAATAGTCTGAACTGCGGAACAACTGAACAATTGGTAGCTATGATGTGCACTGACCACCAGGGGGAATGCATGGGTCATGCTGGGCATTGGCAGCAGGCAGCAGAGCCCAGAACATGGCAGGCACTGGCCATGGTGGGATGGTGGAGCAGGTGAGCAGGGGTGCCGGACCAAGGCAGGGCACCGGTTGCTGTCATCAGGGTGAGCCTCTGGTAGTTACTGAAGATTTTTTGCTCCTGCGTGCCGTCCCGCTGGATGCTTGCACCTGCTGCCGGCATGGGCCCCACTTGCACCCACTGCCAGCACCCGGTGATGGCTCCGATCATTCAGCACCATCAGTGGGTGCGAGTGGTGGCTGCCAGCCTTGATTACCCCTCAGGGTTTTTCCACCTTTCCCTGCTCCTGAGGGGTGATCGGGGCCAGCAGCTGCCTCTCACACCCTCTGCTGCCGATAGTCCCGCTCGCACCTGCTGCTGGTGCTGGAGCCGCTGCTCATACCTGCTGCTGGCACTGGAGCTGCTGCTCATATCCACTGCTGGCACCGGCCCCAATAGCTCTGCACCATGGGTGGGTGTGAGCGGGGCTGGTGCCATCAGCACATGGGAGCGGTGGAAGCCAGAGCGGGGCTGCAGGCAGACAGGGGACTGGGGACCGCAGCGGGAGGGGCTGGGCTGGGGCATGGACGATGGGCCAAGACCTACCCCTGTATCCACTACAGCCTCATGACCCACAGCTTCTTTCAAGGTGCACAAATTCGTGCACTGTGCCCCTAGTGATTTATATGACTAGAGACCCGATGCACAAAATTCAAGCAAGGGGCTCGGCCCTCGCAGCTGTGGCAGCTTGCCTCAGCCCTCGCAGGCCCAGCTTTGTCCAGAAGGTTGTCTGGAAGGACGTCTGGAAAGTCCTTCGGCTGTTTGGTCTAATTAGCATGTTACACTTTTATTATTACAGATGATCATAAAGTTTTCCTTTAAAATTCCCATCACATATTTTTCTGCTACCCCAAAGATACTTTATTTGATTCCAGTCACTATTTATTTTCCAGACCCTTTCTTCAAGCACCGCTTATTCTTAATCTTGCCTTCTATCTCCCAAAGTCCCAATACTAGCTTCTGGATCTTCTAAGATCTGTATTTATGTTTCTCTTTCATAGGCTAAACTGTTTAGAGACATAAAACTCTTTTAATTGTAATCTTCCATACGTATAAAATATTATTTCCTTCAAGGAAGCAAAGATCTCTGTCACCAGGATCCATCCTTGGAGACATTTCTGAACAATAAAACATGTATTTCTCCTGTCATGTATAAATCATTTTGCACAGTGCATAGCACATAGTAGCCCATTCAACAAAGAGTAGCTGCCATTATTCCTCTATTTTATTCATGTAATCCTTTGAAAATACTTATTGTGTGATTATCACATGCTTAGTATTATTCTAGGCACTAAGAAAATGACTATGAATAAGAATAAACAAACACCCTACCCTTATTGATGTTACATTCTAGTGGATAGAAATACTTAGAAAAAAAATGAATGTTGTGATATCAAGTATGTAGGCAATGACTATGAAGAAATACAATAAAGCAGGATAAGGATATATATAAAGATGTAGTTGGCTATTTAAAATATGGTTATCAGGAAAATCTTTGAGTCATATTGGCCAAGCAGACTATCTGCAAGAGGAATAGCCATACATCTCTCTGAATCCAAACAATTAACAGTATTAAGTATTGAAATTTTACCCCAAATAATGTCTCTTTAAAATAGCTTGTTCATAAAAGGGGGTCCATGGGGGAATGGGGATATATCTAATACTTTCAACAATAAAGAATTATTTAAAAATGAAAATAGCCTGTTCAATCTTAAATATGTATATACATATATATGCATGTATTTTAAAAAATATAATTACATGGTCAGTCCCCACACTACAGACATCTATGAAGTACTTGTAGCATCTAACAGCATACGCTAAAAAAAGATTACTTAGGGCCTAGCTGGTTTGGCTTAGTGGGTACAGCATTGGTCTGTGGACTGAAGGGTCCTGGGTTTGATTTTGGTCAAGGGCACATGCCCTGGTTGAGGGCTTGACCCCCAGTATGGGGCATGCAGGAGGCAGCCAATCAATGATTCTTTCTCATCATTGATTCTATCTCTCCCCCCTTCTCCCTTCCACTTTCTGAAATCAATAAAAAATAAATTTAAAAAAAGATTACTTATGTAAAATTTCTGAATGTCAGAAATAAATATGAGGTCCAGGATAGATTCTGCTCAATACAGTCAATATTGCTTCTTTGAGCCCAGTCTAAGATGTGCTCTACCAAGGGAACCTAAAAGTCCATGTCACAACAAGAACTACTAAGTAGAAAAGAAAAGAAAATTACATGTACAAGTGTTGGAGACATAACCCAAAACCCTTTCCTAGACAATGCTATGAAATGATTTTGGCTATTTTTATTGATATGTTTGCTGATTCTGCCTTATTGGACAAAGCTTCCAGAATGTGCAGGCACTGAATTATAGGCCACCTCTATATATCATATTTTTCTGTGTATAAGATTCTATTCTTTTCTAAAATCATTAGACTGAAAATTGAAGGGTGTCTTATACACAGAAGTCAGACAAGGAAGGAGCCGGGTGCATGGCTGCCCATACCTTTTCAAACAGGCTTCCTCTAACCACAAGCCTTATTATCACTGACGTCAGCTGATGCCATAATTGGAGGTGGAGGTGGAGAGTGTGCAGATGCTGGAGCCTTCTGAGCCCATAAATTTGTGAAAAAATAAAAAGATAAACACCAATAACCAATTGTCTTACTCTGCAAAATTCAAACTGAATGCAATCAGCTATGCAAAAGAGCGTGGAAATACTAGTAGAGCTGCGGAGAGACAATTTGGACCTCCTCCCACTGAGTGTATGATCACACAGTGGAGGAAATAGGAAGAACAACTCCTTAAGATGCCAAAAAAGAAGGACTTAAGAGGAAAACCAGCAAAATTTTTAAAATATTGATTTCTTAATATGGGGTTGGAAAAGTGGGGGGTGTCTTATACATGGAAAATATGGTAGCCACCCCAAAATATGTTAAGGGTAAAAAAATAATAGAATTGGAGATTTAGTGTTTGACACAGAATTAGTTCTCATTAAGTATATCATGTCTTCCCAAAATGAAAAACTCAGTCACATTATGTTGGAATGAAGCTGCCCAGGTTTTCCTTGCTAGCCTCAGTCCCTGTGCTGGACTTTTTATTAATTGATAATACCTAAAATTGAGTAAATGAGGAAGCAATTAAAATGCAGGCTCTGCAAACCTGTGTTCATCTGTGAGGACTTGTGACAATGGACTACTGTTAATGAGTGGTTTTTGAGCAAGAGTTTCCAGATTTAGTAAATTAAAATACAGGGCACCCTGCTAAATTTGAATCTCAGATAAACAATGGATGGTTTCTTAGTATATGTATATCCCAACTAGTACATAGGGCATACTTGTGATAAAAAGTTTTCTTTCTTTATCTGAAATTCAAATTGAACTGGCACCCTATATTTTATTTGGAAACCCCATTCATAACCATTGGCATTTGATATGCAAGGCTGGAGACCTGGGATCAAAACAGCTTAATTCTAGAGATATGGAGTTTTTACAAACCAGGTCAGAGAATGATGGCAGTGATGTATTCTCTTTGTGCCCAGCACGGTGCTTATTGCTTCATAAGCAAGATTTTTTCCTCACACAAATTCTTCTACTGACATAATGTTATGAGGAAAGAGATTAAGTCAGTAAAGATTATGGAGCTAGTATATGATGGAGGAGGTTTAGAATCCAGGTAGTCTCTCTACAGAGTTCATGCCCCTCATGCTGAAGCATCATCTTCCACTTTGGCTCAAGGTTATTAGAAGGCTAACTAGAGGCCCAGCATGTGAAATCACGCAGCCCTGCCCACCTGCGCACAACTCACCCACCTGCCTGCCGCCCTGCCTGCCTGCCTGCCACCAGCCTTGCTGTGATCGGAGCCTGTGGGCCGTAGGGGAGGGCCCGAGAGGTGCTCCATGAACCTCATGGTGACTGGTCTTTTGGTCGTTTTGGTCATGATGCCTCTTGGCCTTTCATTATTATGATGTTACAGAGGCATTGAATGGTTGATTTCAAATTCTGATCCCTCAAATCTGTTGAAGAAATGATATGGCCTTAGAGTTGGGAGATGCTTAGAGGTTTTTAACAAGACTATTATAACTCTCTGAACCAATCCCAGGACTTTAATTTTGTTAACATAAATGAAGAGATTGACATATTCCATCAAGAGGGGTCTATAGGAGGGAGCCAAGATGGCAGCGGAGGTGAACGGCTGATCTGTTGCCTCGCATGGCAGTTTCGGAAATACAACTAAAAGATGGACTGGTGAGCGCGGCGACTCCTGCTCGTGTCTTCCCAGGCCGGGCAGCTGCTCCTCTCAGTCAGCACCTCAGCCGGGGCCATGAGCTTGTGGGCGGCCGCGGCCGTTGCTGTGGCGGCGGCTGTGGACCCGGTGCAGTGGCTCTCGGTGAAGGAAGAGACCATCTTTCTGAAGGATGGGCCCATCCGCGTCACCGACCTGGCCAAGCTGCCCAGTGAGATCCTCGGGGCCCCGGTGGCCGCCGACACCGACTTAGAGGGTTTTTAGGATTTCCCGTCTTACATTCAAGTCCTTTAGCCATTTTGAGAGAGGAGAACCAAGAAGGCAGCAAAGTTAAACAAATGAACTTCACCGCGCACAGCAATTTCAAAAATGCAACTGGAAGACAGAGCGTCTGCCACCCAGAACCACAGGAGAGCTGGCTGAATGGCGGGTTTACAGCTAAGAGGGAAGAGGAAAGAGCGAACTCGGAGGGGATAAGGTGCAGAGGCGCGTGGGTCGGGCTGGTGGCAGGGGAAGGGTCGTGCGGCTTTTTTTCCAACCCTAGGGGAGATTAGCTCCCCATCACCATGAAATCCAGCTTCTGGGGACGCGAGGGAGACCCAGACGCCTGCGGGGAGAGGCTGGACTCTCAGCCTTCATGTCGGAGAGTGGGAGTAACTTCCTTGCGGAGGTGCGCCCAGCAATCAGTGTTTGCTGAACGAGGGGGCTTAGAAACGTGGAAAGCAGAAAAAGCAGACTTGCAGGCATTGCGGTTTGCCATGCCATGGCCTGGTGGCGCCCTGAGGCCCCGCCCCGCCCTGAGACCCGCCCCGCCCTGGGACCCGCCCCACACATTTTGCAGACCCGCCCCACATGTTTTGCAGGCCCACCGGGGCTCCAAGCAACGGATTTTGCATGTGGGTGGCCTGCCCTGTGGCAGCTTGACCAGATAAACTGCGGTTCTAGTCAGACAGCTCCAGGGCCGCTCAGACAGGAAGAGGAAACTGCAGTTTTTGCTGTAATTCCTGCTAGTGGTCGGTGTGAGATGAAAGCAGATTTCAACCACTCGCATAAGGGACACATTCAAGAGGCAGACTCAGTGAGCGCCAAAGCTTTGCTGCACCAAGACCCGACCCATAAACGTGTCTCCTGCACAGCAACTCTTCCTTTATAGACACAGAGGGTCTGCACGGCCAATTGGCCTGGAGGACAATTCCTCCCAGTGACACCAACAACAATCAAGCCTTAAATATACAAAGGAGGCCCAAGATGGAGGCATAGGGTGGAAGCCTGATTGTTGCCTACCACAACAATTTTGAGACTACGACGGGAGAGCAGAGCAGACACCATCCAGAACCACCGGAGGGCTGGCTGAGCAGATGCTCTAGAAGTAGAATAAAAGAGAGGGGTACGCAGGATGATGCTGATGCCGGTGACCCAATGATCACACTTTAAGAACTACGGCTCAGGCGACACAATGGCGGCTGGAACGTGCTCGGCGCAGTTCCCCCGGTGGTCTCCGGCTGAGGGGACGGCTCCACTCGATGCCGAGCACGGACAGAGGAGCCCCTGGGAGACATGGGGTGGGAGACTCCGCGCTTGCTGACCTCCAAGTCCTTCAAGAATCTCAACGCCCCGGAAGCGGCCAGGTGCTCACGCTCGGCGACTGGCCACCGCTGCAGACCCAAGGGCCGACGCAGCCACCCCGGACCAGCCCACCGCCGCGCATCGGGCACACTGGAGCTTCGCTGAGCCCGCCGCCCAACGAGTTCTGTGGCGGCTGCCCTGGAGCTCTGAGAAAATGGCCGAAGGAATTGCTGAGAGGGAATTGACCAACAGGAATTGGGATCAAGAAGACAAAACCCCACTGGGTCCCAGATCCAGGTGAAGCCGTGCGCCCCTGGGTCCGGGTGAGGCTGGGAACTGGGTCAGGGTGAGGCTGGGTCTCGGGTCCGGGCGAGGCCACATGCCCCTGGGTCCGGGTGAGGCTATGCGCCCCTAGGTCCAGGTGAGGCTGGTACCTGGGTCCGGGTGGGGCCGTGCGCCCCTGGACCTGGGTGAGGCCACGCAACCCTGGGTCTGGGAGAGGCCACGCGCCCCTGGGTCCGGGTGAGGCCACGCGCCCCTGGGTCCGGGTGAAGCTGTATCCCGGGTCCGGGTGAGGCCGTATGCCCCTGGATCCGGGAGAGGCTGGGTCCCGGGTCCGGGTGAGGCCTCGCGCACTTAGGTCCGGGTGAGGCCACACGCCCCTGGGTCCGGGTGAGGCCACGCGCCCCTGGGTCTGGGTGAGGCCACGTAGCCCTGGGTCCGGGTGAAACTAGATCCCAGGTCTGGGTGAGGCCATGTGCGCCTGGATCCGGGTGAGGCCACACACCCCTGGGTCTGGGAGAGGCCACGCGCCCCTGGGTCCAGGTGAGGCCGCGTGCCCCTGGGTCCGGGTGAGGCCATGCGCCCCTGGGTCCGGGTGAAGCTGGATCCCGGTTCCAGGTGAGGCAGTGTGCCCCTGGATCCGGGTGAGGCTGGGTCCCGTGCCCGGGTGAGGCCATGCACCCCTGGGTATGGGAGAGGCCACACGCCCCTGGGTCCGGGTGAGGCCATGCGCCCCTGGGTCCGGGTGAAGCTGGATCCTGGGTCTAGGCGAGGCCGTGGGCCCCTGGATCCGGGTGATGCTGGGTCCCAGGTCTGGGTGAGGCCGTGTGCCCCTGGATCGGGGTGAGGCTGGGTCCCGGGCCCGGGTGAGGCCACGCGCCCCTGGGTCTGGGTGAAGCTGGATCCCGGTCTGGGTGAGGCCGTGTGCCCCTGGATCCGGGTGAGGCTGGGTCCCGAGTCCGGGTGAAGCCGTGTTCACCTGGGTGCAGGTGAGGCCACGCACCCCCTGTGTCCAGGTGAGGCCACGTGCCCCTGGGTCTGGGTGAAGCCGTGCCCCTCGGTCCGGCCAAGACCAAACCAGAGGGAATCAGACCTGCATTACCACCATTTGTCCACCATCCAGAGCTGAGGGGTCAGTGCCGACATGTACACATAAGGAACTGGTGGACATTGATATTGGGTCTCAAAAGAACTGTTGGTCCAGAAAGAAACTCACTACAGACTGATTCATTTGCCTGTCAGCATAACTATTATTGCTCGTGTCACATTCAGTTCTTATAAGTATATCTCTAGTGACACATGATCTCGCTCATTTAGGGGAAATGATGAACAACATAGACTGATGAACAAGAACAGAACCAGAAACAAGAAGGCATTGATCGGACTATCGGGCCTCAGAGGGAGGATAGGGGAGGGTGGGGGGAAGGGGGAGAGATCAACCAAAGGACTTGTGTGCATGCATATGAGCCTAACCAATGGTTAAGTTCAACAGGGGGTTGGGGCATCCGTGGGGAGGGGTGTGGGATGGGAATGGGGGGATGAGGACAAATATGTGACACCTTAATCAATAAAGAAATTTAAAAAAAACATACTGCATAAATGCTTCTAAAACTTTGTTACTTAATATAAGATCTGAAGTAAATTCAGTGTTTCCCCCCCCCCCCAAAAAAAAAAGAGCGGTCTATAATCTTCTGAGGGAAAATGCCATATGGATAAATTATTGGTGCCATTTAATACTCTGGATTAAAAAAAATAGATGATATGGTCACTCATTTGTCAAACATTTTCTTAACACCTATTTTGTGTAGATCTGTGGGAAGGTAGGAAGATAAATAAGTCACAACCTCCCCACTCAAGGAATTTACAATTTAATTGGAGAGGCAGAGAAGTCAACAACGAACTCTTCAAATACCAGACAATGTGAAAGAAGGCCTTTAACAGAATGCAAGCAGTGTGCCGTGGGAATACAGAGGATGCTAGATTCTGTTTGAGTAAGAAACAGTAAAAGATGAGATAAAGGAGATAAAGCAGGGACCAGAGGCAAATAGAATGACAGATTAATAAAAAACAATCAGACAAGTATCATTGTTTCTTTTGCTATGGAGAAATTTAATTTAGGCATATAAAATTTGATAAACATACAATAATACAGCTATCATAATTTGACTATATTTTCTGATGTCACCTCATATAACTTTTAAAATATTTTATTGATTTTTTAGAGGGAGAGAAAAAAAGAGATGGAGAGAGAGAGATCTATGTGAGAGTAGAACATTGATTGGTTGCCTCCTGCACACCCCCTACTGGGGATTGAACCCACAACCTGGACATGTGCTCTGACTGGGAATCTCACCAGCAAACTTTTCATGCACCAGAGTATTCACAACCAACTGAACCACACCGAGTAGGGCTCATATGACTTTTAAAAATATTTTTTGATTTCAGAGAGGAAGGGAGAGGATGAGAAAGATAGAAACATCAATGATGAGAGATAGTCAATGATGAGCTGCCTCCTGCACACCCCACACTGGGGATTGATCCTGCAAACCAGACAGGTGCCATGACAGGGAATCCAACCATGACCTTCTGGTTTATAGATCTTCTAGAGGCCCGGTGCACAAAATTCGTGCATGGAGCAGGTGTGTGTGTGTGTCCCTCAGCCCAGCCTTCACCCTCTCCAATCTGGGAGCCCTCAAAGGATTTCTGACTGCCCTCTCACAAACCAGGACTGCTGGCTCTCAACCACTTGCCTGCTCGCCTGCCTGCCTGATTGCCCCTAACCAGTTATGCCTGCCAGCCTGATCACCCCCTAACCACTCCCCTGCCAACCTGATCAATGCCTAACTGCTCCCCTGCCAGCCTGATTGCCCCCAACTGCCCTCCCCTGCTGGCCTGGTCATGCTAACTGCCCTCCCCTGCTGGCCTGGTCATCCCTAACTGTCCTCCCCTGCAGGCCTGGTCGCCGCAAACTGCCCTCCTGTGCTGGCCTGGTCACCCCCAACTGCCCTCCCCTGCAGGCCTGGGTCGCCCCCAACTGCCCTCTCCTGCCAGGCTTGTCTCCCCCAACTGCCCTCCCTTGCAGGCCTGATTGCCCACAACTTCCCTCCCCTGCCGGTCATCTTGTGGTGACCATCTTGTGTCCACATGGGGGCAGCCATCTTTGACCACATGGGGGCAGCCATCTTGTGTGTTGGAGTGATGGTCAATTTGCATATTACCTCTTTATTATATAGGATCTTCAACCACTGAGCCAGGCCAGTTGGGCCTTGTATGACTTTTTATGAAAAAAATTTAAAAATATGTTTTGATTTGTACAGAGAGAAAGAAGGGAGAGGGATAGAGAGATAAAAACATCCATGAGAGAGGAACATTATCTATTTACTGCCTCCTCATGCACCCTAATTGGGATTGAGCCCACAACCTGGGCATGTGCCCTGATTGGGAATTGAACTGGTGACCTCTTAGTTCCTAGGTCAATGCTTAACCACTGAGCCGCACCAGCCAGGCTGAAATTTTTATTCAAATATTTTATTCTCTTAAACTTGGATTTTTTAAATCATTTTAATGTTATCTGGTCACAGAATACACACAGATATAAGTCTGAGTTCTGCCTGAATAATGCATGCTATGAAAACAATAGACAAATTGATGTTATGGATGCTTTAAATTGCATATGTTTCAAAAGTTGGAATTCTATTTATGTTAACCTAAAAAGAAAATCATACTACATTTGAAGCATGTTGCTCATTAATAAAAAAAATGGATAGATTTGGCATGATTTCTCTATGCTTAATGCACAATTTATGTTACTTATATATAGCATGTTATTAGACTTGTCTGTTTAATGATAATAGTGTGAGGTTTCTTTTTTTGTTTGTTGGTTTTTTTGAGAGGATAGATATACTTAGGAATGTATTTCTTCTGAAATTGCTTTTGTTCCATTGTGGGGAATATTTCTTCATTATGCATTCTAAGAAGAATATATTTATCTATCATTTTCAATTCAGAGAAACATGCTTGCTATAAACACTAGGAACTTTGCAACCATAATATAGTAAAAATGACAGAAATTATCTAATCTAATAATAGACAAATATGCAAATTGACCGCACCTTCGCTATGCCAAAGCCACGCCCACCAGCCAAGCCACACCCACCAACCAATCAGGACGAATATGCAAATCACCCCAACAAAGATGGCGGCTAATTTGCATATCACGACACTGTAGAAAGAAGCCAAGAGCTGCAGAAGTGAGCAAAGCTGCAGAGAAGCAAGCAAGCCGGGGGGAGGAGAAGGGAGGAGTGGAGGCGGGGCCGGGGGAGAAGGAAGTTGAGCAGGCGGGGCTGGGGGAGAAGGGGCGGGGCCGGGGAAGAAGGGAGGAGTGGAGGCGGGGCCAGGGGAGAAGGGAAGAGCGGAGGCGGGGCCGGGGGAGAAGGAAGGAGAGCAGGCTGGCGGAGAAGGCGGGGCGGGGGAGAAGGGAGGAGCGGAGGTGGGGCCGGGGGAGAAGGAAGGAGAGCGGGCTGGCGGAGAAGTTAGAAAAGCAGGGGGGCTGGCGGAGATCGCGGGGCGGGGGACAAGGGAGGAGAGCAGGCAGGGTGGGGTAGAGTGCAGCAGGAAACTCTATTGCAGGATTTTTCCTGCAACGGGAACGCTAGTCCTATATAATAAAGGGGTAATATGCAAATTGACCATCACTCCAACACATAAGATGGCCACCCCCATGTGGTCAAAGAAGGCAGCCCCTATGTGGACACAAGATGGCCACCACAAGATGGCCAGCAGGGGAGGGAAGTTGTGGGCGATCAGGCCAGCAGGGGTGGGTAGTTGGGAGGGAGCAGGCCTGCAAAGGAGGGCAGTTGGGGGTGACTGGGCCAGTAGGGGAGGGCAGTTGGGGGTGAACAGGCCTGCAGGAGAGGACAATTAGGGGTGACCAGGCTGGCAGGGGAGGGCAGTTGTGGGGGTAGGACCCCGGCCTGCAGGAGAGGGCAGTTGGGAGGGAGCAGGCCTGCAGGGTAGGGCAGTTGGGGGTGACCAGGCCTGCAGGAGAGGGCAGTTGGTGGGACCAGGCCTGCAGGGGAGGACAATTAGGGGTCACCAGGCCAGCAGGGGAGGGCAGTTGGGGGTTACCAGGCCTTCAGGGGAGGTCAGTTGGGGGGGACCGGGCTGGCAGAGGAGGTCAGTTGAGAGCAACCAGGCCTGCAGGGGAGGGCAGTTGAGGGGGGGGGACTCAGGCCTGCAGGGAGGACAATTAAGGGCGACCAGGCCAGCAGGGGAGGGCAGTTAGGGGCGACCAGGCCTGCAGGGGACAGCAGTTGGGGGGGGGGGACCAGGCCAGCAGGGGAGTAGTTAGGCATTGATCAGGCTGGCAAGGGAGTGATTAGGGGCAATCAGGCAGGCAGGCAGGTGAGCGTTTTGGAGCCAGCAGTCCTGGATTGTGAGAGGGATGTCCCAGATTGGTGAGGGTGCAGGCTGTGCTGAGGGACACACCTCCCTTGTGCACAAATTTCATGCAACAGGCCTCTAGTATATATATATATATATATATATATATATATATATATATATATATATATATATATATATATCTAAATGAACCTCCTACTGTCTGACCAGTTGCTATGATGCACACTGACCACAAAGGGGCAGATGCTCAATGCAGGAGCTGCTGAGCTGCAGTGACTTGGCAGCAGTGGTTCTTGGGTGACATACCCTGAAACCAGAAAGGAGGGATCCCATTTCCTCACGGGGCTGCGCTATTCTACCTTTGGCCATGAGTTATGTTGTTGCTGGGGCACTGTCAGCCCTGAATCTGGTTTACTGCACACTTACACACTTACATTTATGTTCTACACCCTGTACCACAGCAACTTTGCAGAGTTCCCTCTCGCACTCTGGGACCCCTTGTGGGATGTTGGAGAGCCGGTTTCAGCCTGATACTCGCAGGCCAGTATGAGAGACCCCACCTGACAGAGGAACCCCACTCACTCTGCAGATAGTGGAGAAGGACTATATGAGGTTGGCTCCAGGGCGTGTCTGGCCCATCTTGCCTAGTCTTGCCCTGCTGGCCACCTTCTAATTAACTTCCTTTCAATGTGCACGAATCCATGCACTGGGTCACTAGTAAGTTTTATGAAGCTCTGAAACTGAAGCCCTGAAAACAAGTTTGAAACTTTATAAAAAATAATATAAATCTCTCTGTGCCTTAATGTCCCCACTGTAAAAGTGAGAACAATAGTTTAACTACTTCATAGGGTGGTATAAAAGATTAAATGAGGTATTATACATATTAAGTACTTACGGTGCTTAATGCAGAAAGAAGCACAAATGAATTTAAACTGCATGGTGGTAGAACCTTTTGTCTTTTTTTTTACTTCTGTACCCCAAAACAAAAACATTTTTGGTCACATGATAAGTCTTCAACTAATAGTTTTGGAATAAACTGAATGAAGTTGTGGAGGTGGCAGAAATATCCATTCTTTATCTTCGTGGATAAGTGGTTGGGTAGATGGTTTTCTCTCAAAACTCTGGCTTCTCCACAAATCTGTCTGTGTTCATATTTTACAGCCCAATCATACACTTGCATCTGTACAATGTAATTGAATTATTCCAATGAAAAGAAAAGTGGCTGGGATAAGATTACATCTCCAGAATTATAGACTTTGTGTCATTCACTAATTTATTAATTAATTTGATTGATTACTTATTAAGTATCAGGCACTGGAAAGATGTCAGAAATGAAGATAAATAAGATAATTCTTCTATTCTAGAAGAGCTGTCAGTTTGCACACTGAGTCAGAAGTATAAACATAATTGCAATATGTGCTGGAAGAGCCACTTTAAAAGTAGAGATGTGTTGTTCCAAGGGAGAGAGGAACCAAGTTTGTTTGGAACCAGTGAGCTGTATTCTGATTGATGAGCAAGATCTGAACATGTGATTAAAGACAAGAAGAGTCATTCCAGGCATCGTTAATGAAGGGACAATTTTAGGGATATCATATTTTAAAAGTGGGATTATAATTTTCATGATAGAGTCTTCAGTTGGTGAAATATCATGGCCTATCACCATTCTTTCTCTGCAGTTTATCATTTCACCTTATTCTTGTTTTCATACTCTAAAGAAGAGAGCTGAGTAAATCATCCATGAAGGTATGTCAGATAACTCATAAGGCTTTAGAGGCTACTTCTTTCAGTTTCATTGGTGTTTTCATTGGTGTTCACCTCAAGGGTAATACAAGTGTTACTTTCATCCAAACAATGACATAATTCCCCCTATATGCTGTTTGAGAAAATAATCTGTTAGTGTTCTGACTGCAAACTGACCCTATATAATAAAACCCTAATATGCAAATCGACTGAACGGTGGAATGACCAGTTGCTATGACATGCATTGACCATCAGGGGGCAGGCACTTAATGCAGGAGCTGCCATCTGGTGGTCAGTGTGCTCCCACAGGGGGAGCGCTGCTCAGCCAGAAGCCAGGCTCATGGCTGGTGAGTGCTAGGGATGTCTGACTGACAGTGCAGGGAGCTGCAGCTCTAAGTACCCCTCAGGGGATGTCCGCCTGCTGGCTTAGGCCCGCTCCCCGCAGACAGACTTCCCCCGAGGGTTCCCAGACTGCGAGAGGACGCAGGCTGGGCTGAGGGAACCCTCCCCTCCAGTGCACGAATGTCATGCACTGGTCCTCTAGTGTTGAAATAATTTAATTACACCATGGATCCTACCTGGGTCTGAAACCATAATGTTGATTTCATCAGGGTAAAGAGAATTTTGCTGCTGTAGAAATGGTCAAGAAAACAGAATAGAAGAAGAGCTTTCAAATGATGAGCATTTTGCTAATGATAAAATGAAAAGAGGGACATTTTTCAACAAAGATATATAAAATATGAAATTTAATTTCAAAAACACAATATTAATTAACTTCAACCTAATTCTTTAGATATGCTTTGGACTCTACACTTTTTTAGTCTCTCAATAAATCTTGGTAAGATATAGTGCCAAATGTCATTATTCATGAGTTTGGCTTGTGGAAATTCAACGTGTTAAGTAGAAGGTTTGATAAATAAAAGCCCATACATTTAAACTGCTCAAATCATAACAAGAGAACCCAGGACATGATGAAAAGGGTAAACCTTGTTTTAGTTGAAGTCTTAGAAAGGACCTCCTAATTAGATGCCTTGTGGTTAGAATATATACTAAAGAATTAGTATGTATTGATGTCTGGGGTAATGTATGGAAAAAAGCACCATGGCCTCTTCCTTGTTTTGTAATATAAAAATAAATGTGTGGTGGCTCCAAACAGAATGTTTCAGATAACAAATCTGCCTCAAGAACAGGATGTGATAATATGATAAAAATTAGCTTAAGATCTCTTGAACTTTACTTGATTACAAGTTCTGTCTGTTTTATGATCACAGGTGCCATCCTTGGCCCCTGCTCCAACATAATGAACCTCCACAGAATTCAAATGAGAGCTGCCAACATCATTAAAGAACATTTGACATAATTTATACATCTTTTTATCTCTAAATCCCTGTGCCTAGAATAGAAACTTCATTTTTCTCATCTATCATTTTAAAATGATAAACAATTATCCTTTCTTCTTCTAGGTAGGACTTTAGACATATCAAATTAATTTTCTCTATTATAACCAAGTTTTACTTTACAACATTGTGCCCTTTTGACATGCTAGAGAAATGGCATTGCCAAATCTTGCTTGGCTTGCCAAAGGTCACATTGAAAATTGGTTGCAAAGACAGAACTGGGACACATGGTATCCAAATCCTACTCAACAGCAGACCACACTGATCTTTACATCACAGAATTGCATTCCAAATTATAGAGGACAGAACATGGGAGCTGGCGTCAAGGCTGGAGAGCAAAAGTAAAAGGAAGGAAAGGGCACAGTGATTATTTATGTGTTCATGGGTCATTGGTGTTATAGAACACTAGAGGCCCAGTGCACGAAATTCATGCATGGGTAGGGTACCTAGGCCTGGCCAGCAATCAGGGCCAATCAGATTCCCCACCTCCCTGCCTCCCCGCCTCCTCCTTCCCTTGGTCCCTCTTAGCAACGCTGCCACCGCTGGTCACCCACCATGTTCTGCATCGCCCCCTGGTGGTCAGTGCACGTCATAGCAAGCAATCAAACTCCTGGTCTCCTGGTCGAACTCCTGAGGGGACACTTTGCATATTAGCCTTTTATATGATTTATATGATATATGATTTAATCATGCACGTGTAGGCTGTCTGTCCGCTGGTCGGGACCCGGTGTGGCCGGCAGCTCCGAAGTCCCTGGGCCCCTAGGGCGAGACGGGGCGGGGGCATGGTCTTCCTGCGGCCGGAGCCCAGGCCGGGGTCTTGCCTTCGCCTCCCACCCAGGAATGCTGGGGCCGCCACCGCCTCCTCTACCTTCGTGGAAACCCGCATCCTCTGCGGACACCGGGACACCAGGACACTGCTGCGTGCTCCTGTGGCCGAACTGCCGCCAGATTCCTCCCCCGGGAGCCGCGCCGCCCGCCCACCCGCGCCGCCTCCAAACCTCCAAAATGCCGGCTCGCTGCCCCAGAGGCCCGTCTGTGCTGCAGCACAGCCGTGGCACAGACGCTGAGCTCGCGTCGCCGCTGGCGACGCGAGCTCAGCCTCCTGCCGGCCCAATCACCACCCCAGCCACCCCGAGTCCCGCCCCCTGTGTCTCCCGCTGGCCCAATCGTGGGCGTAGCGGAGTAATGGTAATTTGCATATTACCATTTTATTAGGTATGATGATTTGGGTCATTGGTCTAATAGAACACTAGAAGCCCGGTGCATGAAATTCGTGCATGGGAGGGCTGTCATTCAGCCCAGCCTGCACCCTCTCCAATCTGGGACCCCCTCGAAGGATGTCCTACTGCTGGTTTACAGGGATCAGGCCTAAACGGGCAGTCGGACATCCCTCTTGCAATCCGGGACTGCTGGCTCCTAACCGCTCACCTGCCTGCCTGCCTGCCTGATTGCCACTAACCACTCTGCCTGCCTGCCTGCTCACCCCAAACTGCCCTCCACCACCAGCCTGTTCACCCCCAAATACCACCCCCTGCCATCCTGATCATCCCCAACTGCCCCCCATGCCAGTGTGCTCACCCTCAACTTCCCCCCCCCCCCTGCTGGCTTGCTCACCCTATACTGCCCTCCCTGCTTGCCTGCTTGCCCCAACCTTCCCTCCCCACTGGCCTGCTTGCCCCCAACTGCCCCCCTGCTGGCTTGCTCACTCCGAACTGCCCCCCCTGCTGTCCTGATCACCTCCACCTGACCCCCACTGACTTCCTGCTTGCCCCCAACTGGCCCCCCTGTTGGTCTGCTTACCCCCAAAGGCCCCGCCCCCCACCAGCCTGATCACCCACAACTGCCATCCCATCCTGGCCTGATTACCCACAACTGCCCTCCCCTCTTGGCCTCTAACCACCTCTACTTTGGCCCCGCCACCATGGCTTTGTCTAAAAGAACATTCGGAAGGTCTCCTTTAAGGTTTCCCAGTCTAATTAGCATATTACCTTTTTATTAGTATAGATAGAGGCCTGGTGCACAGGTGGGGGCCAGCTGGTTTGCCCTGAAGGGTGTCCCAGATTAAGGTGGGGGCTCCCTTGGGCCGTGGGGTGGCCTGGGAGAGGGGCCTGTGGTGGTTTTCAGGCCAGCCACACCCCAATGCAGTGAGGGTCCCTGCTGGGGGGATGTGGCCAGCGTGGGTGAGGGGCTAAGGGCTGTTTTCAGGCTGGCCACACCCATGGCGATCCAGGCTCCCAGCCTCTCCTTTTTTTCTTTTTTGTTTCAGCGTCTCCTTGAGCAGAGGCCAGGGCCGGCTGGAAGCAAGTATCTAGGATTTATTTATCTTCTATAATTGAAACTTTGTAGCCTTGAGTGGAGGCCAGGGCCAGCCAGGGTGGGTGGGAAGCTTGGCTTCCTCCATTGCCGAGGGCAACCCAAGCCTTCTGCTCTCTCCAGCTTCATGGCTGCCACCATCTTTGTTGGGCTAATTTGCATACTCGCTCCTGATTCGCTGGTGGTTATAGTGGAGTGATGGTCAATTTGCATGTTTCAATGATTTCTCAACATGAGTGTTTCACTTCCAAGGGGACAAAAATTGGTTCTTTGAGGAGGGAAGACCGTAATCTTACTACTTTATGTATAAAGGACACATATACAGCCCAGTCAGCATGGCTCAGTGTTTGAGCATCAACCTATGAACCAGGAGGTTAGCGTTTGATTCAGTGTCAGGGCACATGCTCAGGTTGCAGGCTCAATCCCCAGTGTGGGGCATACAGGAGGCAGCAAATCAATGATTCTCTCTCATCATTGATGTTTCTATGTCTCTCTCCCATTCAAAATCAATAAAAACATTTATATTTTAAAAGAACAAATATACAGCATATAAATGGTTATTTAGGATATCTGTGGCTTTAAAATTTCATGGGCAGGGTAGTGGGGAAGAAAAAAATGTTTAAAAAAGCTCTTTATAGAACTAATAATGAACAAAAAACAAACAGGATGGGAAAAAAATTACATAACATTTTCTGGGACAAGGCCAGAGAAAAAAGCAATGTGTGAATGAGAGAACATATAGCCAAAGGGAATGAAGTAAGGGGAAGTTATTTCATCTCATTATACATGAGTGATTATTTATAGAGAACTCTTTCAGAATCCTGGATAGCTCAGTTTTGTTGTTTGGATATTGCTATAGACAAAATTTTAGAATGGTCTCTAAGATAATCACCTGCTCTTATGTAATCCCCTCTCCCAAAGTGTAGACTGAACCCATGGATATGATGCACCATCACTCACATGACTATATCAGGTTATATGGAAAAGTAGAAGAGATTTTGCAAATGCAATTCAGGCTCCTAATCAGTTGACTTTGAGTTAATCTAAAGGAGACTGTCCTGGACAGGCCTGATCTAATCCGATTAGTTCTTTAAAAGAGTGCTTCAACTGTCTTTGAGTTCAGACACTGGAAGCAGCAGGGAAGTGCTCCTGCTGGTCTGAGGAGGCAAGCTTCCATGAGTTCCACAGCTGCAAAGAAATGAATTCTGCCAACAACTTGAATGATTTTGGAAGTGAGCTGCAAACTTGAGATGGGAAAGCAGCCCTGGCTGAAACCTTAATTTCAGCCCTATGAGATCTGGAGCAGAGGAACCAGTTAATGATGCCCAGACCCTTGATCCATGGAAATTTTGAGAATATATATATATATATATATATATATATATATATATACATATTACTGTTTCAAGGCACTAAATTAGTAGAAATTTTTTTACACAGCAATAGAAAACAAATATAGCTATTTAAAATGGAATAGGGAAAAGAGTTTTTTGGTGTTTCAAGTTTTTCTACAACCTTCCCAGAAATCTCAGACATTATTAAACCTCGTATAGTTTTATCATGCCAGAAGTAATTATGTTATTTCCTTTAATCTTCTAAATTTAACATTTTGGTCTTGAAAACATATAAATTATATTTTATGCCAAATTTTTTTGAGATTCTCCATCTGTACTTAAAACTAATAATAATGTTCTTAGAGAAACCAGAGTGATCAGGTTGCTTATTTTAACTGCTTATTGCTTTTCTCAACCTATATTTTGAGGGTGCATCACCTATTTCCAACATAAAATGAGAATCTTGGAATCTAATTAATTCCACTGCTGTACATGTAGCCTAGAACTCACTCTAAATCATACTCAATCCACATCACTACTGACTCTGTCTGGAGAGGCCAGAGTCTTGCCATTCTCCTGGATATTGTGGGAATAATCAAATTAGAATACCTGCAGCCCACTGTTTTTTAATGCCTTACAATCTCGCCATCCTTAGTTATCTCCAAAAATATAAGCTATTTTTTTTCGCCTCTTATGCTCATACTAGAGGCCCAGTGCACAAAATTCGTGCATGGGGAGGGGGTTGTCCCTCAGCCCAGCCTTCACCCTCTCCAATCTGGGAACCCTCGAGGGATGTCTGACTGCCCATTTAGGCCCGATCCCGGTAGGATCTGGCCTAAACAGGCAGTGGGACATCCCTCTCACAATCTAGGACTGCTGGCTCCCAACTGCTCGCCTGCCTGCCTTCCTGATTGCCCCTAACCGCTTCTGCCCGCCAGCCTGATCACCCCCTAACCATTCCCCTGCCAGCCTGATTGATGCCTAACTGCTCCCCTGCCAGCCTGTTTGCCCCTAACTGCCCTTTCCTGCAGGCCTGGTCACCCCTAACTGCCCTCCTCTTCAAGCCTGGTCCCCCACAACTGTTCTCCCCTGCAGGCCTGGGTCCCCCCCCCCCAACTGCCCTTCCCTGCAGGCCCGGTCGCCCCCAACTTCCCTCCTCTGCCGGCCTGGTCACCCCTAACTGCCCTCCCCAGCAGGCTTGATTGCCCCCAACTGCCCTCCCTTGCAGGCCTGGTCCCTCCCAACTGCCCTCCCCTGCTGGCCACCTTGTAGTGGCCATCTTGTGTCCACATGGGGGCAGCCATCTTATGTGTTGGAGTGACAGTCAATTTTCATATTACTCTTTTATTAGATAGGATAGTTCTGTGCTTCCTGCTGTCCCAAACACTTCCTATTTCTTTTACTTTGAAAACTTGTCCTGAAGTTCTACTTTAACCAAAACCTGGCTGTGGTCCAAGAACAGTGCCCTCCCAGCAGCTATGTCAAGTAGAGTCTGTTTATTCTCCTACTCCTCAATTATATGAGCATTAGTTGGTATTCATCTTGTTCTTTGTCCCATTACCCCTTGCTATGGACTGAATGTTTGTCTCTCCCCAGAATTCATATGATGAAACCTAATCCCCAATATGATGGTATTTGGAAGTAGAGTTTTGGGGAGGTAATTAAGTCATGAGAGGGGAGCCCACATAAATGGGATTAGTGCCCTTACAAAAAAAACAAAACAAAAAAAAACCACAGAGAGTTCCTTTACTATTTGCCACGTGTGAACACTGAGAGGACAGCCATCTATGAACCAGGAAGTGAGCTGTCACCAGACATCTAATCTGTTGACACCTTGATCTTAAACTTCTCAACCTCTAGAACTGTAAAAAATAAATGTTGTATAAGCCAAGACTATGGTATTTTTGTTAGAGTGAACCAAACTGAATAAGATTCTCCTCTAGTTGGCAAAACCTCCTGCTCTTATGAAGTTAGGCAGTTGCACAACCCTCTACTTCTCTTTTTTGCTGTCACCTCCAAGCCTCCTGCATATCCCCCATCTTCATTGCAGAATTTTGGACCTAGTCATAATTTCAGATTTACACCAAGTTCTTTTGCCACATAGATGAGCCAGTCACGTGATTCTCTGGTCTCAAAATATTTAAACCTTTTCATTTCCTGCTATTCACTTCCACTGTACCTTAGCCAACCATTTCCATGGTTATATCCTCATCCTAATAATAACCTAGTACTTCTTCTCTTCTAATATATTAAATTAAAATATTTCAATATTTGATTAAAACCTTATCTTCTTCCGTCTCTCTTATTGATTTACATTACCTATGATTATTTGATCTCAGAATGACCACTAGTCTTTTCATCCATCTACTTTCTCCTTATGTTCACTCCCTTTCTTAACCTCATGATTTGTCACTTTATTCTCTAAGCAATGATGCCAACTCACTGTTCCGTCAACTTAACTTCTTGTGCTCATCTGTATTTCAGCTAGCTTGTATGATTGACTATTGTATTATTCATTTATTATCACATCAAACATAAGCCATGAGCTGTGCCTCATCACAATGAAGATCTTTGTAATTTCCCATGTTGTCACACTGAACTGAAGGCATGCAAATGGGTCCCACTATGCTAGTAAGGCCAGTTCTCTGACTCAAAAGCAGCAATGAGAATGAGAACACATTTCCTTCCTTCCTATTAGCTTTAAATGAATCTCCTCCACAGTTGGCTGTACTTGAGCACTCTTACTCAATCCTAGAAGATCTCTAGGAGGTCTCATTTATCTTAATTTCTACTGATAATAGACACAGATGTTTGGAGCAAACAGAATGAATTGTGAATGCAAAGTAGCTCTTCAAAATCACCTGGATTTTTCTGTCCATGGAACCTCTTGTGGAATAGGAAGGGCATTGGTACCTAAAAGGCATCAATGGCTTCTTCCCTTATCAAATTTAGAAATTTAATAAGCAGTAACTCAGGATTTATTACCTGAATGATGAAACATCAGAAGAAGGTAATTTACTAGACTGAGTCTCTTCTGCCAAGGACCACATACCTAAGCTGCAATGGGTTGCAATCCCCCATATCCGGTATGATTAAAATGGAAACATTTTTTGTAAATAGCAGCATAGCCAAGCGTTAGCAGGTGAAAATATGCAAGAGATGACTTACATACCCCTAAGGCAAAATGTGTTCTCACACTGGTTTGAACTTACTGATTATTTTAACTTTACCTATACTAAGTTTTACATTTTCAGGATCTAATGATCAATTCATTTAGAATTCCTGATTTATAGAATAAATTAGGTAGTGGCACTGCAGTGTGTATCTTTTTTAACCTTCTAAGAAAGTTAGATTTGCTAGAGTTCAGCACATTAAATGAAAGGATGAACAAGAAGAAAAAATTCTGAATATTAGTGCTGTTAACATTGATAAAACCCAATACTATTTTTAAAATATATTTTTATTAATTTCAGAGAGGAAAGGAGAGGGAGAGAGAGAGAGATAGAACCATCAATGATGAGAGATCAATCATTGATTGGCTGCCTCCTGCATGCCCCCTACTGGAGATCAAGCCCACAATCCAGGCATGTGCCCTTGACTGGAATCGAACCTGGGACCCTTCAGTACACAGGCTGACACTTTATCTACTGAGCCAAACTGGCTAGGGCCCAATTCTATTTTTGAATATTATGTTATCAGACACTGTGGTAGGTGTTTTAGAATGAATGGGATATGTAGACTAGCATGTACTTGGGAATACTTCATAGTTTGGTAGGGAAAACACATGGATAGTCTGAAAAGCACTATAATAAAAATATGAGGAAAGTTATATGGGATCTTAGAGAAGGAAGTGTCTAAATATGTCAAAAAGAGCATAAGAAGGCTCCACAGGACAGTGATATTGCATTCTTTCATTCTTCAGGCAAATATGTAATTTGTACCAACTAAGCACCAGGCACAAGTGCTAAGCAATGACATATTCTTATTTACCCTGGGACGGCAGAACTTGACTGGCGCCTCAAGGCCATCTACTCTGTGACTAACATTAATTCAAGAAACAAAAGCAGTCTATGAAATAATCTCATTAAGTTGTGATTATTTTTTATTAAATTAAGTGGAAATGACCAGCAGCTATGTGTCAGGCACACTGAGTGTTTTATTGAAAGTGCATCATTTAATCTTTAAGACAAATCATAGCTCAAAGAATCAGTTCTATAAACATTAAGTTATTTAGCAGCTTCCCTCGACCAGGCATTGTACTGAATGCTAGAATATCAAAAGTATGAAGGTATGACTTTTGTCTTCCTGAAGCCCTTGGTTCAGCGGGAGAGCGAGAGACATAAATATCATTCTGATGGGTAATATTAAGTGTTAAAATAGAAATAAGGAGCATGGTGTCCAGGGAGCACAAAGCAGCAAAACACTTCCTAATGTGTGGGCTCCACGAAGGCTTCTGCCTAGAGACTTGAAGGCTGGGTGAACAGTGATTACTTAAGTGCAGATGCAGAGGAAGGGCATTCCAGGAAGAGAGGTCAGCCTGAGCATATGCCTGGAGGTGTGATAATGATTGCTAAGACAGGTGTTATTGGCTGTAATTCAAAGGTGAAGAAGCTGAGCCTCAGTGAATTTAATAAAACACCTCCTGCCCTCCCCACTAGGATCACCCCACTAGTAAGTAAAGAGCCAGGAGTAAAATCTCTGGCTGGTGTATCTTCAAAGCCCATGTTCTTTCCATCACCTTTAGCCGCTTCACCAGAATGTGACATTTAACCCTGAAGAACCGGGAGTCTAAGCACTCAAAGAGGTGGGAGAATTAAATTGACTGTAAATGCCAAGAAGAAAGATCTCAGATAGTTAAAGGAAATGTAACAAAATAAAAAAGCAAAAGAGAAATGGCAGGTAAAGGAGGTAAAGAAAGAAAGAGAAGCAGTGAGAATTCAAATTTTAGTAGGAATAGTTGCTATTAAAACTTGAATGCTGCCATTGTGACCTGACATGTATCCGAATGCATCCTTCTCCAACACCAGGCACTGTCTCTGCCTGCTGACACGCTGTTCATCCCTATCATTTCAGAGCTTGTGTTCCCATAATATGAAGCTCAATGGAAGCCCTGACCTTTTCATTAATAATTATTTTCTTTTTATACTTGTATATGCCATGCATGCAAAAAGCTCCATAGAGGACTTTAAAAGCATACTATGGTAAATGTATTTCATGTCTATTATGAACTAAGTCAGTTTGGAGGCTAATATAAGTTTGAAGTCATCATTTACAAATATTGTTTCCAAGGGGAAACATCTGCACTATGCTGTGAAAAGATAATAAAAAGACATGAATTAAACAAATTGTCCATAGTAATTTTCCTATGATTTGTTCACTGAGACAAACTTCTTTCATGGAAGAATTATTGCATTGATGACCTTGAAAGGCAGAGGTTTCCCTGAGCATTAATGGAACCAATCATTATTAACATCAGGCCTTTCCTCCTCTTCTTTTGTTCATCTTTTGTCATTGTAAAAAGCAAGATAATACAAGACAAACCACAATTAGCACCATCATCTTTCCACCAAGGAAAACAAAGCAAACTGGTAACCCTACATTTGGAAGTGAGTCCCTTTTGGGATGGCAGTTGGCTGCATTTTTATACAGCTATATGTTTTGTGACTCAGGAATGAAACTAGTGTGAAGTCTCTAGCCTATTGCCACTCCTGCCCATAGTTGGTTTTTAGAAATCAGCATTGTTTTTGCTGTCTACTTTCACAGGAATATGACACAAGTAAAAAAAAAAAAAAAGTTAATAAGATATTCAGCTTGGTATTGGGGGAATTCACTTATAAATTGATGTACTGAAAATGTTGCATCCACGATAAGGAACAGTCTGGCAACAATTAAATGTACCACAGTAGGAACACACCCCAACCAGTTTCCCACTTCTCAATTTCTTTTGTTTTTTTTACTAAAATGTGTTAATTTATGTTAATCACCTGGCTTCATTGCAGTTGTAATTTAACTTTTTCTCTGTTTCAGTTCATGAAGCAACTTTCTGTCTCTATTTTCTTTCTTAATGCAGGGCTGATTGTGTACATTCTCCATTAGAAGTCTGACAAGGAGGATGCAATTCAGCTTTTTCTCTTACAGTCTGTAAAAACAAATAAGACCAGGGCAGATATTGGGGGAAATTTGTAAATATATAAGAAAACAAAAGTTTACTGTCTGCTTCCCTCACCTGCTCTTCCTCCCTAGCTCTCTCCCTGCCTCATATTCAATAAAAGCTAGCATCAGCTATTCACATGTTCTCCACAAGGAGGCTATGTTTAACTTTTGCTTGCACTGAAGTAGCTTTATCAAAAATTGTTTTGGCATCATACAAATATTTCCAACATATACTGCATGATGATGCTCCCTTTTCACCACAGCCACACATACATACATACAAACACATTTTGAAATACAGCCTAGGCTCTGTGCCTAAAACATGAAAAGGAGTTTTTAAACAATGTTCTCAATTAACCAATTTAAGAAAACACCATTTTCTTGACTAAACAATAGAGGGTTGATCCCTTGGATACAGTGGATCCAAAAGTATTTGTGGCAGATGTGGATGCTGAATGGAAATTGAGGCAAGTCACAACAGAATTAGAGTTGAGTTTTCAGCATAGTCATGGCTCCTTCATCAAGTGACTTTTTAAAGGTTCTGGGTTTTGTGGAGATTGAAAGTCCAAACATGGAACATTATGTGACTATATAATCCAATTTTCCCTTGACAAACTATGTATTATCCAAACTCCAAGTGATAAAATCAAGGCTAGCAATAAACAACCTACCATCATGTGGAAGTGTGATTTATAGGACCAGTCTTGAGCAGATCTGGAAGGCAGAAATAAGTTGTAGTCACAGATAACTTATATTCTCAATGTGATTACTCCTGCTATATTGTTATAACTCCCTCACTATGGCCTCTTAGGTAATTTTCAATGGAAGGTTGGATATGGAGGAATGTCTGTACTGACACCTGCAAATGGTGGACTGTGGTGGTGTTACACCCCCACTCATGAGCAGCCCTGAAAGACACAGATAAAGTGGGCATAACCTCAAGCAGTGTATCCAGATGTACAGTTTCCCCAGAAGAAGAAAAAGCTGAAAATATGGATTCATGAGCATTGAAGAAGAGGTATATGAATCGGACCTCTCAGAATGAGTACACAGATTGAAGATGAAACCACTGTCCCATGTAAAGACTCACCCAAGGTTATTAATTGCAGAGGAATTTCAATAATTAGATGGACAAAATGGTCTATTTTGCATACATTAAGAACACCCATAACCATTTTCTGCTTGTACAGTGAGCTCCTGAACAAAGAGAGCATAATGCCTACAATGAAGGTAATTCATGGGCTGAGTCACTTGGACTTCTCCCAGCCAACATGGTCTGTTTACCACAACTCCTGAGGGCCCAAACTGCCAAACAACAGAAGCCAATGCTGTGTATCTTTCTTGGTACTGCATAACAGCCAGCTATATGGATCAATAATAATTGTATCTTCCTCCTGTCAATACTTACATTGAAATGAACTTTATTATGGATTTGCCTGCCTGTAAATTTACAGATTAATGTCTAATGATGCTCTCCTAAACAATTGCTAAATATCTTCCTTAAAAGTGAAACATGGGCTATTGCCTATGGAATTTACTGGCCTATAGCACAGAAGCAGCTGTTCATATTAAATGATAAACTCTACAGTTAAAGACCTGATTAAGGAAACAGCAGGGAGATGACTTTTGGAGTTTGAAGTGCAGTTTTACAGAGTATTATATAAGCTCTGAATCCAAAACATATTTATAACTGGGTCCTGGAATCTTGATATAGAATGAGAAATGAAGGAGACATAGTCCACTGTATTAATTGACACCAAATCACAGACTGTGGCTAATATCTTCTCTGGTCAAATGATCAGGGACTTGGGACAAACAAGATTTGAAGACACCTGACAAAGAGATTAGGGAAGAAATGTGCATAAGATCATCTCAGAAGATACTTAGAGTCTGAGACTATTTGCAGCCCATGTGCATCTCACCAAAATTGCCCCGGTTATATAGAAGACTCTCTTACAAACTATTTAAAACATATAAAAATGGTGTCCATAAAAATTTAATAAAAACCTGTGTACCCACTGCTCAGATTAAGAAATAAAATATTAGCAATACCATTTAAGGTCCCTGTGTAACCTTTGGTGATCTCATCATCTTTATTCCCTACACCGCCCTCCCAAATATAGTAGTAAATACTACCCACTACCAAAAATGTATTTGTTTATCTTCCCATCCATACCTTCATAAGTTTATTACACATGTGCATATCAAATATATATAAACATTGATTTTCATATTTTTAAATTTTGCATAAATGGGAACATCCTGTTTAGATCCTTCTACAACTCTTTTGCTTTATATTTTTTCTCAAGATTAGGAAATTATCCATATTTAATTTTCACTTATGTATAGTTGTCTAGTGAGTGAATTAATAATGACTATAGTTATCCACTTCCTTTTGAGTATCATATAAGTTGTTTCTATATTAATTTTTGCTATTATAAATAATTCTGTAATGTTTTGTAACTGTATCTGCATACATTTCATTTATCTTGGGTTTTCTTGTGTAGGGAATCATATTGGCTGAATAAAAATGCTCATATATGAATCCTGATCTCTTTTTTATACAATGTATTATTATAGTGCATTTTAAATACACACATACATATATGAATGATATATAGGGTGGGGCAAAAGTAGGTTTACAGTTTTGAGGAAATAATAATATTGTTGTATTATTTTCCATGTGAACAACTATAAACCTACTTTTGCCCCATAAATAAAAGCATAATATGCTAATTAGACCAGATGTCCTTCCGGATGTCCTTCTGGATGACCCTCCGGATGAAGCTGGGGCTGCAAGGGCCGAGGCAGAGATAGCTACTGCGGTGGGTGGAGGCCGAGGCAGAGGCAGCTGTGGCGGCAATGGGGGCCAAGCCCTTTGCACGAATTTCATGCATTGGGCCTCTACTATTATATAAATTGCTATCAACAATGGCAGGTTAATAAAAGGCATATTATATGTAGAAGAAAAAATCATATTCCATCCTTAGAAATGGTAGGTGAATCATGTTTGTCAATATATAAGTTAATATAGTGTTTGCATGAGAACAATCATCTTATCAATAATAGCTACTGGTATTTTACATCAAGCACCTACTTTGTGTTAGCCAGGGTGTCTAGTGCATTATACATACTCTCACTAATCCTTACAACCTCTGTGTGGGAGATAATTACTTTCCATACTCACAAATAAGTATATTAAGGCTCAGAGAGGTCAATATTCTTGCCAAAGGCCACAGAGATAATTAATGGCAGATCTAGTATTGAAATATTCTTAATCTGATTCTAACAACCTTGCTTTTTAACCATTGTACCATGCTGCTGTTTCCATTTAAAGCATGCTCTTCCACTGCACCCCTGTTCACATGGAGCAACCCAACTAAAGTAAAACCAGTCTCTTCTCTGAATTTTTAAAATGGTTTAGAATTGCAAAATTCCATAGTATGCAAATATCTCCAGATAAACTTCCAGAGAATGCTTTGATTCAGCTGATTTCCCCATGAATACATATAGAATTTGGTTTAATCATTCAAGTTACTCCATTTTGTAGGAAACAGAAGGGAATCAAATCTGTATATGTATATGTAGATTAAAATCAAGACAAATACCTAGATTTGTGAAACCATGAGAAAGTGTTTCAAGTTGAGAATAGTATGACTATGAAAACAGGGGCAGGGTTCGAATATGGAAAGTTTACAGTAGATAATATGCCTCTCAGATTGTCATCGCTTTTAGTATCAGCAGGAGAATATGTTATAGGCATGGTATAAGTTTCTACATTATGATATCAGATTTGGGCAGCCCTAAGCTAAAGATTTGTCAGCTGTTTTCACCATCAAAAATTGGGACTAGACTAGAGAGACAAAGTTGAATACATAGTGTGCCTTTTAGGCTGTCAGCAGAATTATAACATTGAGTTTCAATGATTCAGGGGACTAAGACCTGCGGGCCATCCTGTAATATATATTCCAGTGATTGTGACATAATTGCAATTGTGTGTGCTTTTTAGTTTTCAGCAACTTCCTTTGGCCACTCCTACACTGAATTGTCAGTGTGTTGATCAGCTCCTAATATTAATAGCACATAATATATTTAATATATTTAATAAAAGTCATGTAAAACTATTTTTATTTTCTCTTCAAAAGCAATCTCCATTTGCTCAGTGGCCAAGTATTATACTCAAGTCTCCTTTTTAAAATCTTTTCCCTGAGCATTGGATCTAAAACTTGGTGTTCTCAAGGAGATAATCATTTTTACAGAAAAAAAGAGTGAAGATTATGAAGTAAATATAAAATGCACCTATTTCCTGTTCTTTAAATTAAAAAAAATAATATTATTATATTTATAGTTGATGTGTAAAGGGTTTTGTAAGGCAGCTTCAATGCTGAGGTAGTGCTAATGAAAAAAAAATTTAGGCTACTTCCCATAAAATTTATGGTTTTCTAAACCTAGACATTATATCCATTTAGCATACCCCTTACTCTAGAGAAATTATAAATGAGATGCTTTGTTCGGTAAATTTTTTTGAATAGCTAGTGAATATTGGTATATGAAAATCTACCATTAAAACTAGTGGCCCGGTGCACAGATTCATGCACATTGAAAGGAATGAATTAGAAGAAAGATTCATGTGGTAGTT